>NC_134234.1:12402309-13800309 GCF_965152275.1 Natator depressus | reverse complement strand
GCAGCTGCACTGCAGCATTAAAGATTAAACTCTATTTCCCAAATATCACTTGAGACTTCAGCATGTCAATGATAACTTATTCTTTTTTTATTAATGGGGGAGTAATGCTAATGAGGTACATATGCAATCCCTCCGAGCACCATTGGGAGAGTGGACAGAAAGACATTTTACAATGTACCACTCGGTCTTTGTGGTCAAAAAAATTGGGAAAGGTTTGTCCCCTTTTAGATATATCCATTTTATCCTACCAATGGAGTTCAGAGATTGCTATAAAGGAACCTTCATGAAAGCAGTTTGCCTTCATGAGGTCACTCAAAATGGGTTTGCCTTATCAAGTTTCCATAAACTTGATTAGTAAAATTTGCCCCCTCCCACGACTTTTTGCCTTTTGTCATGCTCTTACCATCTGTGAACTTAAGATACTGTGGTGATGTGTGGCAGTACGAGTTTCTTGATATATAGCAAACACACTTCAGCATGTTTTCATTGATAACTGTGGGGCAGGGAAAAATAGGAGCGGTGGGTAGATGGGTGGATCAACCAGTTAATTTAATAGAATTCTTAGTTGATGTGAACAAATTAATGTTTAGCAAGAATAAAAAAAAATACTTATGGTTAGAAACTTCTAAATATATTTTGCTCTGATGACCACATTTCATGAGTTAAACTACATCCAAATGAGCTCACTGTTATTTATATCTTGAGTTAGCCAATTTGACTGGAGAAAAGGAGAGGATGTTATCCACATGCCTATCTGATAAGGCTGGATCAACTTAATCAAACTGGTGCTATACTGGTTATGAGGGAACAATGTTTAAATACTGGACAGCATAGAAATTATTTGTATTACAGTAGTGCCTGGAGGCCTCGAAAGAGACTGGGGCACCATTGTGCTAGGAAACATATAAACATGCAGCATGTGACAGTCCCTGCCCCAAAATGTTTACAATCTACACGCACAAGACAGAAATCATGGGAAGAGAAACAGATGCACAGAGAAGTGATGTGACTTTTCAAAGGCCACAGAGGTGGTCAGTCAGTGAGAGAGAGCTGGGATTAGAACCCAGGTATCCTGACTCCTGCTGTAATGTCTTATCCATTGGGAATCTGTTACAACTTTTTGGGTGCCTGTAGCAGTACCTCTTTGCTAACAAACACATACCCACATTCACTGTATTAACTTTTATTTCTCAGGCCTATTTTTTTTTAGATTGCTAAACACGATTGCTCTACCTGTCCAGAGAGTAAAGAACCTGGTACATGGAATACTCATTTCAAAGACCACAAAATTTTAAATACACATGGACACCCACACAAACATACACAAAAGGTGCACCAGGGTCGTCATCTTGTTATCTATTGAATATCCAGCTCCACTGTTTTAGGAAGGAGTATAAGGGATGAGGTTCCACTGATATTTTTTCTAAAATCATAACCTGATTAACATTCAAAATTTAGTTATTCCAAAAGCACATACTGATCAATTTGTTACACATTATGCTTAATCCTAAAGATATAGGTTTGACATAACTACAATCCCTCTCTTAATGGAGGACATGAGAGAAAGTAAAGGGAAAAGTCAGGTGGATAGGGAAATCAGAAGTAGAAATGAGCTGGGTGAGGAGTGGGATGTCTGCACACTAAGTCAAATGTTATTAGTAGAGAAATTCAAATACTGACAAAACTTTTCATCAACATTTTGAATTTAGATTAAAAAGACTTTTCGAAAATCTCATATTGTTTTCTGACCAGCTCTAAATCTCATTTAAAAGTGATTCCCCATATACTCTGAAGATAATTTTCTCAAGAATAAATCTGAATGTCCATGGATCCCAGCATTCAGACTAGTATCCTCACCTCATGATTGTATCTTTTAAACACATTTAACTGCAACAGTATTTTCTCCCAATTTTTTTTAGCTGTGGAATTTACCAGAACCTGGGCAGGTGTGTTCCTGTACCATTTGAGCACAGCTAGATTAGAATCCGTAAGCTGCAGACTCTTAGCTCCACGATTTTAAGTAAAATTTGTTCAGAATTTTAAAATGTATTAATTTCAGTTTGGAAACCGACACTACTTTATGGACAGTTTAGCAATTAATTCTGAGTTTAAATAATTATGTAAAACACTGTGCAATATTCTCAGTCAATCTGACTACATTCTGTTCCAGTGAGGTGTAGTAATTGGACGTTCTACATCTACAGAATCTGAGACGGAATACTTGTTTTCCTTCCTGAAAATGGGATTCCCCCTACCCATAAAATTTGTCTAGCAGCGATGACAATTTGAACAGATGTGCATTTCTTCTGTATGAAGACTGGTAGGCAAGTGGACAAATCATACCGCAGAATATTTTCCTGCCAGAAGGCTCTTTTCAGCCAGCTTTCCAAACAATTATCTCAGAAATTTGTAAATACTAAAAGCTGATGATTCCCTTTCTGTGAATCAGTTCCACTGGTGGAAACCAGTTGCATTCAGCTCCCCTCATAAGAGACCACAATAACAATCATAGAGTATCAGGGTTGGAAGGGATCTCAGGAGGCCATCTAGTCCAACCCCCTGCATAAAGCAGGACCAATCCCCAACTAAATCATCCCAGCCAGGGCTTTGTCAAGCCTGACCTTAAAAACTTCAAGGGAAGGAGATTCCACCACCTCCCTAGGTAACGCATTCCAGTGTTTCACCACCCTCTAGTGAAAAAGTTTTTCCTAATATCCAACCTAAACCTCCCCCACTGCAACTTGAGACCATTACTTCTCGTTCTGTCATCTGCTACCACTGAGAACAGTCTACATCCATCCTCTTTGGAACCACCTTTCAGGTAGCTGAAAGCAGCTATCAAATCCCCCCTCATTCTTCTCTTCCACAGCCTAAACAATCCCAGTTCCCTCAGCCTCTCCTCATAAATCACGTGCTCCAGACCCCTAATCCTTTTTGTTGCCCTTCGCTGGGCTCTTTCCAGTTTTTCCATATCCTTCTTGTAGCGTGGGGCCCAAAACTGGACACAGTACTCCAGATGAGGCCTCACCAATGTCGAATAGAGGGAAATGATCACATCCCTTGATCTGCTGGCAATGCTCCTACTTATACAACCCAAAATGCCGTTAGCCTTCTTGGCAACAAGGGCACACTGTTGACTCATATCCAGCTTCTCATCCACTGTAACCCCTAAGTCCTTTTCTGCAGAACTGCTGCCTAGCCGCTCGGTCCCTAGTCTGTAGCGGTGCATGGGATTCTTCTGTCCTAAGTGCAGGATTCTACACTTGTCCTTGTTGAACCTCATCAGATTTCTTTTGGCTCAATCCTCTAATTTGTCTACGGCCCTCTGTATCCTATCCCTACCTTCGAGTGTATCTACCACTCCTCCCAGTTTAGTGTCAACTGCAAACTTGCTGAGGGTGCAATCCACACCATCCTCCATATCATTAATGAAGATATTGAACAAAACCAACCCCAGGACTGACCCTTGGGGCACTCCGCTTGCTACCAGCTGTCAACTAGACATGGAGCCATTGATCACTACCCATTGAGCCTGATGATCTAGCCAGCTTTCTATCCACCTTATAGTCCATTCATCCAGCCCATACTTCTTTAACTTGCTGGCAAGAATACTGTGGGACACCATGTCAAAAGCTTTGCTAAAGTCAAGGAACAACACGTCCACTGCTTTCCTCTCATCCACAGAGCCAGTTATCTCATCATAGAAGGCAATTAGATTAGTCAAGCATGACTTGCCCTTGGTGACTCCATGCTGACTGTTCCTGATCACTTTCCTCTCCTAGACGTGCTTCAGAATTAATTCCTTGAGGACATGCTCCATGATTTTTCAAGGGACTGAGGTGAGGATGACTGGCCTGTAGTTCCCCGGATCCTCCTCCTTCCCTTTTTCACACGTCTTCCTTCAGACTCTGGACTCTACAGTCTTCTTTCCCCACAGATCTTGAACTGCTCAGTGACTTCCAAAGAGGAAGCTATACCTTATGTCATGCGTTAACTCTCAAATTTGAACAGCCAGCCATTTGAGCAACAAAGGCTGACTGGTAGGCATCTACGTTAGCGGATCTTATGGAAATTAATACAAGGTAAGAAATTCTGCTTTTTAAGGACCAATTTCCATCAGTACAGATTAAATGGGATTTGAATAGCAGAATCCCAAATGACAGGGTGGCAAAGCAAATGACTACACCCTAACAAATTCATCCACCCCAACCAGGGGAATAAACACTAGACCACCTCTGATGGGAACCTGCCAAGCCAATCTCAAATAGGAAGTCAATAACTTTGATGAAGGGAAAGTACAAAATAGAGTAAGAATCCAGGGACCCCTCTGAAGCTTCTTGTCTCACAGCGGTTTGGGATACCGCTCTTCAGCTTTCCCCCAAAATCTTTCTTGAGTCTTTAAAACTGGGCTAGAAATTTCATGAGCTTTTATAAGATTTCTAATCCTTCTCACTCTGGTCTCACTAAAATTGTGTAAATGTCGAGCCATTAAGAAAAAAACAGTACACTACAAGCCATTTTTACTTTAGCACTTCTTAAGTTATAACCATGGTTTATATCCAGTGTGATGCTCTACATAGTGTATTCTTACTATTACTTTGTCCATACTGTAATATTGCCCATTTGCCTTTCTGGATCTTATCTCCCGCCTATTGTGCCTCTCCAGCTTTCTTCCTAGTTTCAAGCCCCTAGGAAATGTTTTCCCCTGCTGTCCAAATGGAAGTCACAATTAATCCTTACAGTCCCCTTTCTTCAGACAAATGATTCATGAAACCCAATCTTTGTCCACCTCCTCAGCTACTAGTTTATTTCCTTGGTCCTTGGAAATGGCAGAAACTCTAGAAAGATTATTCTACAATCCTATTCAAATTCTCTACCAAGGTCTCTGGAGTCATATGCATTCTAAAAGGAGTACTTGCGGCACCTTAGAGACTAACAAATTTATTTGAGCATAAATAAACAATAAATAAACAAACAGCTGTAGCTCACAAAAGCTTATGCTCAAATATATTTGTTAGTCTCTAAGGTGCCACAAGAACTCCTTTTCTTTTTGCGAATACAGACTAACACGGCTGCTACTCTGAAACCATATAAATTCTAGTAAGTTGATTGCTGTGCCATTCATACCAATGTGGACAATGTTTTCTCCTGCAGTCATAAATACTAGTCAGCCACTATAGTACCTTGAGATTTCATTCCTGTTATATACCAAACATTCTCCTGCTGCTTGTGGAACATTTGGTCTACACTCCTTCACCCTGAGTCAGCCAAACAACTATATGAAGATTATAGGTATCAATCCCACTATGGCTTGTGTGCTAAGCAACCACTGAATGAGCAAATTTCATCCCAGTTCTCATACAAAGAAATTCTACTAACTACCATTAAAATGTATAAATTACTAGAATTTCAACAATAAATTTTAAAAGGACAAGGCAATAATTTCTGATTATTCCTTTAGAGTGAAATCCACCAGTACCACTTAAGTAACATTGAAGTAGTGGTGCATAGACTTTGTACAGGCTCTCTGCACAGGGGAAAATTTCATGATGAATGAATAGCCGCAAGTTCTAATTGCTGGTCAGCCATTAACAGTTAAATCAAAGATATCAAAATAACATCCAAAGCCAAGATGCCAAGGAAACAATAAGGATATTTCAATATAGTTTCTTTTTTCTGTCACTTGTTTTCAGCAATGGATTTAAAATTCAACAAAAAAAATGAGAGTTGCAAAATGAAAAGCTGAGTAATCTTTTCTGGATGTCTGTTTCCATGACTTCTAATCCAGGAATGTTGAATGTTTCCAGTTAAAACTTTCAGATTCAGCCCCACCTGCCTCCCAAGTGGAGCACACCCAGGTGTTTCCTGCAGTTGGATATTTCTTTGTATTAGCTACAGCTCCACTCCAAGAAGCACAGGCTAACTGTGGGCAGAGCAAAGCACTTTGGTAACTGCTCTTAACGCATTTCAGTGTGATTTTAAACAAGCTGGTAAATTCCTATTTTCAACTCAGAATGGGCTCTTTCAACATGTTTCACAGACACACATTTCAAATTCTGCCTCCTCTTCCTCCAAATTTTTTTTTAAGATCTGTCCTTTCCAATCCCGAAAGCTAAAATTTTCATTCAGTCTCCTGTCTTGATTATTGTAACCACCTCCTCCCTGACTTCCTCAATTCTTGCATTGCTTTCTCCATATAAGCTACTACAGTGAGGAACATCCTCCTAGTCAGTCATTTTGACCACATCACTTCCCCAATAGTTTCCCATCCTTTATTGCATCAAGTTCAAGATTCATGCCCTGCTTAACTTTAGTCTATTCTACTTATTCACCTTTGCCTCCCCCCGCCCCCACGTCACTCTTGTGCATTTGCTTGAATTATGAAAATTGAGAACTTGGTAGCCATGCAGACAAGGTGCTGTGTAAACTTCCATGCATAGCTCTGCTTATTCGTTGCAGTCCTGTTATTCCAGCTAATGAATAGAAGTGCAGAGTGCATGGCTGCATTTTGTAATGTACACAAATATCTACTAGGCACTAAGATGAGACTAAGCTTTTACATGTCTGCACTGTGGCTTTGGTTAAAAGTCAGAGGTGAAAGGACAATGTAATCACCCACTCAGCCCCAGTCCAAAACAGAGCAGTTTCAACAGACTCAGTCATACAGTGTCTCATGTCATTAACTCACCTAGTGATCATAGTGACTGGCACATTATTTAAGTAACACTAACAAAAGTCTTCTATATTATCTAAGTTTAGATCACACATTCATTAACAGCACAAGAGGCATTCTAGAGGCTAAATTACTAGAAAGAACAACTATTAAAATATCAAAATGAATATAAAATGTTAAGTTTTGAAAGCAGCTGCAAAAAGCTGTTTGTGAAGTAACTTCCCTCCACTTGCACACCCAGGCTGTTAATGGAACAAACTAGCAAATTTTGAAATATATAAGTAATATGCACTGTGGGACTGCAGCTCTCTCCAAAAAACTACAAAAATACCATTTAATTTTCCTGTAGGTGCTTTCACAGAGAACCATAGGACATGGCTTACATGAAATGAAATAAGAATGACTAACAGTCATTAAATTTCTTCAGAATACAGGATGATGCTATGAATTAGTCTACATGAGCACTACCCTCTCTTTAAAGACCCAAATCTACCGTGATACCCACAAAAAACTGTCAACTTACAATGGCTTAAGTAATGGCCAAGTTTGGGATGGTGGATATTTAAACTAGAAATGGACTGCATGTTATTTCACCTCTCTTCCTTCTTTTATTTCTCATTAGTCTTGTTAGATTGTGAGCAACTTGAGACAGGTACGGTGCCTCACTATCTATCTGGACAGTGGCTAAGCTTGTGGGTGCTATCATAATACAAATAAATAATAGGGCTGTCAAGTGATTAAAAAAATTAATCTCAATTAATCGTGCGATTAATTGTGTTGTTAAACAATAATGGAATACTATTTATTTAAATATTTTTGGGTGTTTTTTACATTTTCAAATACATTGATTTCAATTACAAGACAGCTCACTTTATGTTTATTTTGATTACAAATATTTGCATTGTAAAAAAGCAAAAGAAATAGTATTTTTTAATTTACCTCATACAAGTACTGTAGTGCAATCTCCATCACGAAAGTTGAACTTACAAATGTAGAATTATATATAAAAAATAACTGCATTGAAAAATAAAACTATGTAAAACTTTAGAACCTAGAAGTCCACTCACTCCTACTTCAGCCAATCGCTCAGACAACCAGATTTGGTTACAATTTACAGGAGATAATGCTGCCCCCTTCTTATTTACAGTGTCACCTGAAAGTGAGAACAGGTGTTCACATGGCACTGTTGTAGCAGGCGTTGCAAGATATTTACGTGCCAGACGTGCTAAAGATTCATGTGTCTCTTCATCTTCAACCACCATTCCAGAGGACATGTGTCCATGCTGATGACGGGTTCTGCTTGATAATGATCCAAAGCAGAGTGGACCGATGCATGTTCATTTTAATCATCTGAGTCAGATGCCAGCAACAGAAGCTTGATTTTCCTTTTTGGTGGTTTGGGTTCTATAGTTTCCATATCTGAGTGCTGCTCTTTTAAGTCTTCTGAAAGCATGCTCCACACCTCATCCCTGTCAGATTTTGGACAGCACTTCTGATTCTTAAACCTTAGGTCGAATGCTGTAACTATTTTTAGAAATCTCACATTGGTACCTTCTTTGCATTCTGTCAAATCGGCAGCAAAAGTGTTCTTAAAACGAAAATGTGCTGGGTCATCATCCGAGACTGCTTTGACATGAAATATATGGCAGAATGCAGGTAAAACAGAGCAGGAGACATACAATTCTCCCCAAGGAGTTCGGTCAGAAATGTAATTAAGCCATTATTTTTTTTAACGAGCGTCATCAGCATGGAAGCATGTCCTCTGGAAGGGTGGCTGAAGCATGAAGGGGCATTCGAATGTTTAGCATCTCTGACACGTAAATACCTTGCAACTCTGGTTACAAAAGTGCCATGCGAACGCCTGTTCTCACTTTCAGGTGACAACGTAAACAAGAAGTGGGAAGCATTATCTCCTGCAAATTTTAACCAAACTTATTTGTCTGAGAAATTGGCTGAAGTAGGACTGAGTGGGCTTGTAGGCTCTAAAGTTTTACATAGTTTTATTTTTTAATGCAGTTTTTTTTAACGTAATTCTACATTTGTAAGTTCAACTTTCATGATAAAGAGATTGCACTACATTACGTGTATTAGGTGAATTGAAAAATATGATTTCTTTTGTTTTTTACTGTGCAAATATTTGTAATAAAAAATGAATATAAAGTGAGCACTGTACGCTTTGTATTCTGTCTTGTAATTGAAATCAATATATTTGAAAATGCAGAAAACATCCACAAATATTTAATAAATTTCAATTGGTATTCTATTGTTCAACAGTGCGATTAATCATGATAAATTTTTAAAATCAAGATTAATGTTTTTAGAGTTAATCGACTGAGTTACCTGCAATTAATTGATGGCCCTAATTATAATTAAAGCTGGTCAGAAAAACTTTGATTGGACCATTTCCCATTGGCAAATGGAGTTCCATCGACACTGTAAAACTGCAAAAACTGCATAGATTTCACTAAATTTTGTTGAGGAGAAAAATGGAAAAAAGGTTCCAACAATGTTGAAATGGCCCATTACAACATTACTGGAAACATCTGTTTTTTCAATTTAAAGCTCCTTTTCATTTTGAAATTTTATTTTGTATTCTATAATATTTTACATTTGTTTGCAATATTGTAGTAACCATGTTGGTCCCATGATATGAGAGAGACAATGTGAGTGAGGTAATAAGAACTCTGTGTAAGCTCAAAAGCTTGTCTCTTTCATCAACAGAAGTTGACTCAATAAAAGACATTCCACCCACCTTTAAAAAGTCAAAAATCAAAATGAAATGTTTCTATTTAGTTCAATCCAAAATGAAAAATGTTTAGGAATTTTTCTTTTCTGGAATTTTTTAAATTTTCCAGTTTTTGTTCCAATTTGGAATGAAGCCAAATTTTGAAATTTCAAAATCCTTTGTGAAATGGAATTTCCACCCCCTGCACAGCTCTAGTTAAAATGCTTAAGTACCCAGACTAATCTAGCGACAGCTGCTCTAGGCATTACTATTTATATGGTTTAGTTTCAATTACTCTAGTTCCCTAGAACTTCGGTCATCAGGGCCTGTGAATGGGGGCCTTGTCCCCACAGACCAGGGATTATCTCGATCATTAGTGAGTCACCCGGCTGATCAATCAGAACTGAAGGGTTTCCCAATCAATCATCTTCAGATAAAATAAGGATGGGTGCCCTGTCAGTCTGAAGAGGAAAAGCTAAGATTGTAGATTCCCTCAGTCTTCTCAGAGGGACATCAATGACAGAGTTCACACGGCAAGTAAGGAGAAATTATGGGAGTGGGGAAAAGATGTAGTGAACAGTGGGGAAGGGGTGCTCAGCTGCACAGCCACTCATTTCTCTGTATCTGTGTGCAATGGAATAGGGTACATTAACATGCTGAGGAGGAGACTAACTGACACTGGCTAACTTCAACTTTTCAACTGCCCCCTCCAATCCAATCAATATAGCAATCTTGTGTAACTCATTAATTTTGATATTCTCCTTAATTTACATCTCACTGCTCCAAATTTTACAATGTTAAATGCACTGCAGATTTTTGCACTGAACCAAGTAACTACCTTGTCAAATGGAGAAAGGTGGACATTTTGGTAGAGCTCGGTAGAGGATACTCACGTCTTGGCACTCAGGAAGGCATGGG
Organism: Natator depressus; assembly: GCF_965152275.1. NCBI lineage: Eukaryota > Metazoa > Chordata > Testudines > Cheloniidae > Natator > Natator depressus. The sequence goes on along the minus strand of NC_134234.1, from coordinate 13,789,993 downwards.
AGCTGGTTTTGCTGTCTGACACTGCACTGGCAGCCAAATAATTTCTGTGTAATGTAACTCAAGGCTTTAGCCAAAATCTATAAAGCCCCTAGATGGTCTTTCAGGTCCCTTCTACGATTGCTAACACCAGTTCAGCTCCACTGGTGCTAGCAAAGTCTCGAGTCTGAGAGTAGATTAAATGGCAGTTGCTGATGCTGTTTTAAACACTGACAGTTAGAACTGCTGTGAACAGGGTTAGATGACACAGTGCTGAAAATTCAGGACTCCCAGAGTTGCTAACAGTGATGGAGGCAAACTGGTGTTCGCATTGGTGGGAAATTTTTGAAAAACGTGTTTAGTGCAGACAGCCACAGAAGCTGCCTCTTCCCTTGTGGCCCATCCTAGCATCTTTGGTTAATGCAGTTGCTCCAGTTTCAGAGAAGTGAGGGGTAGGCAGGAGACCTACCTACGCTGTATGGAATTTTGCCTTTTCAAACTAAAGCAATGGCACCCAAACACACTGGAGATAAAAGAGAAGTAAAAATATGACGTTAAAGGAAAATTATGTGCAACTGGTTTCTTATTTAAGTCTGCAACATCACAAGAAACTTAATCAAGCACAAGACAGCCAGTCTAAACAATTTTACTTCCTCATACCAAAAATAAGCCAGAAAGTACAGAGTAAATAGGGAAGGCACGTAACAGGTGACTGATACACAGAAAATCCCCATAAATGAAACCACAATGTCAAAGAATATTAAGTATTCTGTCTCTTGAAACTATCCCGCTTTCCCCCAATTCATCCAAATGCCAATACCATAATATTTAGCACACTATGGAGGCTCTGACTAGAGGGAAAAAGTGCTTTAGTTAGTCATGCTACCTAGTGAGGTTTGTCAGGCTGTGAAAGGAATTTTTTTTTTTTTTTAATAATGAAAGGTGCACAAATATCTTTAAATAGTCCCTTGCTATTAAACAAAGCACAACTGGTTTTCATTCTGATATACATGCTCAAAAAATCACAAAGAACAAGTTAGAGCAGTCGGGATATGTTACGGACCACCTGACCAAGATGGTGACAATGACTGTGAAATGATCAGGGAGAATAGAGAGGCTACAAAGGTAAAAAACGCAATAATAATGGAAAACATCAACTATCCTCATACTTACTGGATATGTGTCACCTCAGAAAGGGATGCAGAGATAAAATTTCTAGATACCATAGATGACTATTTCTTGGGTCAGCTAATCCTGGAACCCACAATGGGACAGGCAATTCTTGATTCAGTCCTAGTAAAGCACAGGGTCTGGTCCAAGAGGTGAATAGAGCTGAACAGCTCAGTAATAGCAAACATAATGTAACTACATTTCACATCCATGTGGAAGGAAAAATACATAAATACCACCAGAGCAGCATTTAATTTTAAATAGGAGAACTAGTTAAATGGAAATGAAAAGGAACAGTCACAAGGATGAAATGCCTGCAAGCTGCATGGAGACTATTTAAAAACACCATAATAGAGGCTCAAGCTAAATGTATACCCCAAATAAAAAAAAACCCAAAACAGCACTATGGCTAAGTACCAGCTTAAAAGAGGCAGTTAGAGGCAAAAAGGAATCCTTTAAAAACCGGAAGTCAAATCTTACCGAGGAAGATAGAAGGAGCATAAACTCCGACAAGTATAAAAATATAATAAGGTAGGCCACAGAAGAATTTGAAGAGCAACTACCTAAGGACACAAAAACAAATAGCAATTTTTTTTAAGCACCTCAGAAACAGGAAGCCTGCCAAATAGTCAGCAGGTCCACTGGATGATTGGGGTGCTAACGTAGCATTCAAGGAAGACACGGCTGTTATGGAGAAGCTAAATGAATTCTTTGCATTGTTCTCCACTGAAGAAGATATGGGGGAGATCCCCACACCCAAGCCATTCTTTTTAGGTGATAAATTTGAGCAACTGTCCTGGGCGGAGGTGTCAGTAGAGGAAGTGTTGGAATAAACTGATAAACTAAACAGGAGTAAGTCACCAGGACCAGATGGCATTCATCCAAGAGTTCTGAAGGAACTCAGATATGAAACTGCATAACTACTAACAATGGTATGTAACCGATTGCTTAAATCACCCTCAGTACCAGATGACTGGATGATAGCTAACGTAACGCCAATTTTTAAAAACACCTAACTTCGCTACCAGGCAAACAGGTTGAAACTATAGTAAAGAACAGAATTATCAGGCACATAGATAAACACAATATGTTGGGGGAAGAGACAACATGGCTTTTGTAAAGGGAAATCATGCCTCACAAATCTATTAGAATTCTTCAATGGAGTCAACAAGCACGTGGACAAGGGTGATCCAGTCAATATAGCAGAACACCTTTGACAAGGTCCCTCACCAAAGCTTTTAAGCAAAGTTAGCAATCATGGGATAAGAGGGAAGATCCTCTCGTGGTCTGTAACTAGTTAAAAGATTGGAAACAAAGGGTAGGAATAAATGGTCAGTCTTCGCAATGGAGAGAGTGGGGTATCCAAGGATCTGTGCTGTTCAATATATTTATAAATGATCTGGAAAAGGGGCTGAACAGTGAGGTGGCAAAGTTTGCAGATGATACAAAATTACTCAAGATAGTTAAGTTCAAAGCTGACTGCAAAGAGTTACAAAGGGATCTCACTAAATTGGGTGACTGGGCAATGAAATGGGAGATAAAATTGGATCTTGGTAAGTGTAAAGTAATGCACATTGGAAACAATAATCCCAACTATACATACAAAAGATAGATCTTGGAATCATCATGGATAGTTATCTGAAAACATCTGTTCAATGTGCAGCAGCAGTCAAAAAAGCAAATAATGTTAGGAACCATTAGGGAAAAAGAGAGATAAAACAGGAAATAGCAAAATGCTACTATATAAAAATCCATATAGTACCTTGAACCCACCCCTTGAACACTGCATGCAATTTTAGTCACCCCATCTCAAAAAAGATATATTAGAATTAGAAAAGATGCAGAGAAGGAAAACAAAAATGATTACTAATACAGAACAGCTTCCATAAGAGGAGAAATGTTATTTACCCCTTCACATAACACAAGGAACAGTGGTCTCTCAATGAAATTAATAGGCAGCAGGTTTAAAACAAACATAAGGAAATACTTCCTCATGCAATGCACACTCATCCTGTGGAACTCGTTGGCAGGGGATGTTGTGAAGGTCCCAAGTATAACTGGGTTCAAAAAAAGAATGAGATAAATTCATGGAGGATAGGTCCATCAATGGCTATTAGCTAAGACGGTCAGGGACACAACCCCAGGCTCCTGGTGTCCCTAAATCACCAACTGCCAGAAGCTGGGACTGGATGACTGGTGATACATCGCTCAAAAGAGTCCTTTTCTGTTCATTCCCTCTGATGCATCTGGCACAGTCCACTGTTGGTAGACAGGATACTGGGCTATATGGACCATTGGTTTGACTCAATATGGCTGTTCTTATATTCTGTAATATGACTCATGACTCCATTGTAGATCTATTCCCAATCTTGTTTCCAATATGCTTTTGCACTTTTAAGGCAGTTCTTATTTAAAGACCTTACTTTAAAACAGAAGCATTCAAAAGTCATCTTCTGTGAATGAGGCATACATTCTGAGCAATTTTTTTTAAAAGAGTAAAATAGCTTACAAGGGTATTCACTTCTTCAGGTCTGGGAAAGATACACAAGGTGGAACAGATTGTTTCATGTAGGTAGTTAACGCATATTCTAAGGGACCATTCAAAGTGGAGTGGTAGTTAACGCATATTCTAAGGGACCATTCAAAGTTAACACCTCTGTGGTCATAGATCAAAAGGGTGCGGGGCTAGTGGGTTACAGATTGTTGTAATAAGCCATAATTCTAGTATCTCTGTTCAGTCCATGATTTTAGTGTCTAGCAGAGTTATGAATTTAAGCTCCCAGGCTCATCTTTTGATAGTGTTGTGCAGGTTTCCTTTGAGGATGAGGACTGAAAGGTCAGATGGCTTTGTGAAATGTTCACCACAGGTGATAGGGTGTTTTTATCTTATCTTTTTCCTGTGAGTGTCCATTTGAGAGCATAGTGATTGGTTTCACACATGTAGTTGTTATTGGGACATTTAGTGCAATGGATGAGGTATACCTCATGTTGTGATATGCATGTCTAGGAACCATGAATCTTGAAAGGTGTGTTGTGCAGGGTGTTGATCACTGTTATCAGTGGAGATACACTACAGGTTTTGCAAAAAGAAAAGGAGTACTTGTGGCACCTTAGAGACTAACTACAGGTTTTGCAAAAAGAAAAGGAGTACTTGTGGCACCTTAGAGACTAACTGGCAGGGTCTGGTGATGCTTTGAGTTGGTGTGTCCTAGTCAGTGGGAAGCTTGTGTCTGATGATAAGCTTGGAGAGGCTGGAGTGTTGTTTGAAGGCTGTAAGTGGGGGTTCAGGAAAGATTTATATCAGGGTAGGATCCTGTTGTGTGGTATGCACCCCCGTCCTCTTTTCTGGCGGGTTGGAGTTGTGATACCACCATGACTACAGTCTACCAGACTATCCCTAGTCTGGAAGCAGCATGGCTCAGTGGCCGGAGTCAAGATAGCTGCCCTTGGATGCAGGGCAATGATGCCTAATGGCCAGAGTCAATATAGATGCCCTTTTGTTCAGGGCCGCATGGCCTAGTGGCCAGAGTCTATACAACTGCCCTTGGAGTCAGGGCTGTACAGCCCAATGGCCCAAGTCAGTATGGCTGCTCTGGGGATCAGGGCTCTGTGGCCTAATGGCTAGAGTCAATCCAACTGCCCTTGGGCTCAGGACGGTTTGGCCCAATGACCAGAGTCAGTACAACTGCCCTTGATGTCAGGGCTGTGCAGCCAAAGGGCCAGAATAAGGGGCCACCATCCAGAGTGGTGGGGATGGGGCAGGGGGACCTGGACCCTCCCTGTGGTGAGTGTGGTCACCACCCAGCCAGCGGGGATCCTACCGCAACACGCTGACTCTCCTCAGGTGGGAGATACCACTGACCCTGCCTCTCTGGGCCACTTCCTACCGTGTGTCCTAAAGCTGGGGTCTGTTAGTCATCGGGGTGCCGAGCTCCTCAGCGAAGGTAGCTGGCTGGGATTCCGACTCCAGTCGGCCGGCCACAGGCAACAGGTCTGCGGTCTGGGCCTCGGGATCTCTGGTTCCTGCAGTCAGAGGCTGAGGCAGCTCCTGGGCTGGAGTCTCCACCAAGTGTCCTTCCTCCTCAGCAGTCAGTCTAGAATGAGTTGGTCTGCTCCCTTTTATATTTAGGCAGCAGTTGGAGCATGCCCAGCACAGTGTGAGGGGCAGGACTTCCACTGTCCATAACGTGAGATTAACCCTATCTTGTCTAGTGCGGGGTATGCACACCCCGTCACAGATCCCCATCGAGTATGTTTGATGATAACTCGTTTGTTAGTCCATCCAAAACATAGGAAAAAAAAGTTTAAAAGGGGTAAGAAGGAGAAATTTAGGCAGAAATTTATAAGCTCTAAGAGTTCTACAAACAGTGAGTTATAAATAATTTACCATGTCTCTGATTTTTAAGTTATATTGGAATATTTCCTGTTTTTCTGTAGAGATCAAGTCTTCACACTTGCTGAAAGATTGTGGTAGATGTGATGTTTGTTAAGAATTTCACAGCCAATTTTTTGCCCGAAGCAATCAATGTAATGATCAAGAACGTGGTTTTTCCACTCTGTGGGGTCCAGTCAGATGATTTATTTTCTTATAATTGTCAGCCGGGGTGTAGTAATTGTGAGTAGTGTTGTCATTATGAAAGAATTCTTTGACGTGGAGTCAGCGGAAGAATTTTTCTAGTTCTACACGTTAGCATTGTATCAGGTTTGGTGGTGGGGCCTGAGAGAGTACAAACAATTCAGCTCCAGCGAGGGGTAGTCTAGATAAACCGATGATGTTCAAATGTTGTGTGGTGTCCATGTGGTGGGTGCCGGTGCCCTGGTTTCTCCCGGAGGCGGTGTTCTGTGGGTAGTAGAATAGTTGTAGTTGGTTCCACTTTTTTGTTTTTGTGTTGGATGGCTGTCATCAGGTTTTTCTGATAGCTGTTTTGGATTTCTTGAATGATTTCCATGTAACTTTCCTGGTTTTCCTTTCTTCTCACATACTAGAGGAATGCACCAGAGCTGAAAAAGCACCCATGTGAAATATAAGGTGCAATGTCAGCTAGGACAAAACACAGCATAGGGAGGGATGGTGTTGCCCCTGGACCTTTGGGTCTGACATAGAAAAATGTGGAAGGACCAAAATCTCTTCTTAATGATATCTATATGCTAAACATCTTACTCACCAGTATTGAAGTATAACGGGGAAAACAGGCCAGAAGACAGCAATGAAGCATAAAAAATTACAAATGGGATATTGAAAAAAGATTCAAGCAGAAGGACTTAGAAGCACTCTGATGTTTCTTCATGACCATAAGGAGAACAGTTTTAGGGGTTGTATTTCCAGCACTCTGCATACTGTCTTAAATATGCAAGCCCCATTAAATGTTAGTGAGAGCTGTGACTCCAGTCCATGATGCAAGGTAACAAAAGATTACCCCTTTGTGACTTGCAATACGAAGAAAATGTGCACTACAATGAAAATATGTACAGTGTGACAAAGTTCCTCCTCTACTTTGGTGGGTCCTGCGCTTATTGGCGGATTTTGCTCGCCTCAGAGATTCACAGTAGCCCTCAGTTTGGCCACTTTCGTGGCTCAAATCTGCCGTTCACTCAGATAACCTCATCACTGGCCAGCATGGGGCAAAGGAAGGAGAACAATCCCCACAGTCTCTGCTGGTCCACCTAGTGGGTCGGAGGACAGGCCAGAGACCTTCCCCTTTGGTGGGACCCACAGTCCAAGTCAACTCCTCCTGTATCCAAGAGGGAGTTGGGGGAACCCAGGCCCGCCCTCTACTCCGGGTTCCAGCCCAGGACCCTGTGGATCACAGCTGTCTATAGCGTTTTGTGTAACACCTGTGTGACAGCTACAACTCCCTGGGCTACTTCCCCATGGCCCCCTCCCAACACCTTCTGTATCCTCACCACAGGACCTTCCTCCTGATGCCAGATAGCGTTTGTATTCCTCAGTCCTCCAGCAGCACGCCCTCTCACTCAGCTCCTTGCGTGCACCTCACTAACTGGAGTGTGAGTCTTTTTAAACCAGGTGTCCTGATGGGCCTTAATTAATTCTAGCAGCTTCCCAGTTGGCTACAGGTGTCCTAATTAGCCTGCCTGCCTTAATTAGTTCTAGAAAGTTCCAGAGTGTTCTGGAATAGTCCCTGTTATTTTACCCAGGGAAAAGGGACCTGCTTAACCTGGAACTAATGTATCTACCTTCAACCACTCTTTTGTAGCCATCTGGCCTGACCCTGTCACAACAGCCAACGTTTAATAACTATCTACTTTAATAACGATCTTAACCGAAGACTTATTGACTTGTCCACTGACTCTCAAGAAGTTTTATATAAATTGTATTTTGAAAACAAACTATTCTTATTAGGGATAATCTTGTGGTTAGGCACAGGACTAGGAGACATGACATCTTCATTCTGTTCATGGTTGTCAGAAACTTGTGTGACTGCATGAACTCACTTAACCACTCCATGTCTCTGTTTCCCTGTACCTCACAGGAGTGATGGGAAACATCGTGCGAATGAACATTTTTATTTAGCTTAAGCCAACTGCCACAGCGACGTTTATTTCAGAATTTTTCACAGCAACAGGTAGCAGTCAGTTCACCTTTAACAGTAAAAGGCGTATCCCTCTCTTGCTTTTGCTTATTTTTGAATGAGCAAACAATGGATTCATTGCTTAATCAGCAATGTGTGCAGATTAGCCTGGTAATCACAGAATCATAGAAGATTAGGGTTGGAAGAGACTTCAGGAGGTCGTCTAATCCAATCCCCTCCTCAAAGCGGGACCAACACCAACTAAAGCATCCCAGCCAGGGCTTTTTCAAGCTGGGCCTTAAAAACCTCTAAGGATGGAGATTCCACCACCTCCCTAGGAAACCCATTCCAATGCTTCACCACCCTCCCAGTGAAATAGTGTTTCCTAATATCCAACCTACACCTCCTCCACTGCAACTTGAGACCATTGCACCTCGTTCTGTCATCTGCCACCACTGAGAACAGCTGAGCTCCATCGTCTTTGGAACCCCCCTTCAGGTAGTTGAAGGCTGCTATCAAATCCCCCCTCACTCTTCTCTTCTGCAGAAAAATAACCTCAGTTCCCTCAGCCTCTCCTCATAACTCATGTGCCCCAGCCCCCTTAATCATTTTTTTTGCCCTCGGCTGGACTCTCTCCAATTTGTCCACATCCCTTCTGTAGTGGGGGACCAAAACTGGATGCAGTACTCCAGGTGTGGCCTTACCAGTGCTGAATAGAGGGGAATAACCACTTCCCTCGATCTGCTGGCAGTGCTCCTACTAATACAGTCCAATATGTCGTTGGCCTTCTTGGCAACAAGGGCACATTGCTGACTCATATCCAGCTTCTTGTCCACTGTAATCCCCAAGTCCTTTTCTGCAGAACTGCTGCTTAGCCAGTCGGTCCCCAGCCTGTAGCGGTACCTGGGATTCTTCCTTCTTAAGTGCAGGACTCTGTACTTGTCCCTGTTGAACCTCATCAGATTTGTCTAGGTCACTCTGGACCCTATCCCTACCCTCCAGTGTATCTACCTATCCCCCCAGCTTAGTGTTATCTGTGAATTTGCTGAAGGTGCAATTAATCCCATCATCCAGTTCATTAATAAAGATGTTGAACAAAACCGGCCCCAGGACCAACCCCTGGGGCACTCCGCTTGATACAGGCTGCCAACTAGACATCGAGCCGTTGACCCTGACAATCTAGCCAGCTTTCTATCCACCTTATAGTCCATTCATCCAATCCTCATTTCTTTAACTTCCTGGCAAGAATACTGTGGGAGACCGTATCAAAAGCTTTGCTAAAATCTTGTTAACCAGTGGTAAAAAGACAGATAAGATTTTAGACAAAATGATTCCCTGGAAAAGAAATTAATCTTAAAAGAGAAATGGAATTTATAAAAAAAAAATATACATTTTTTGTCTTCCATTTAAACAAATTGGAATCGTGTTCACTCTAATATAGAGCAGTGGTTCTCAGCCAGGGTCCGGGACCCCCTGGGGAGCCGTGAGCAGGTTCCAGGGGGGCCTCTAAGCATGGCCAGCATTAGATTCGCTGGGACCCAGGGCAGAAAGCCGAAGCCCCACTGCATGGGGCTGAAGGCTGGGGCCCTGAGCCCCGTCACCTCAGGCTGAAACCAAAGCCTGAGCAACTTAGCTTTGCAGTGGGCCCTGTGGCGGCCCCAGGCAATTGCCCTGCTTGCTACCCCCTAACGCCAGCTTTTATATGCAGAAAACCAGTTGTTGTGGCATAGGTGGGCCATGGAGTTTTTATAGCAAGTTAGGGGGGCCTCAGAAAGAAAGATTGAGAACCCCGCTATAGAGAGACTTCCCAACGATTAAAAATTAGGCTTGGAGAAAGGCTTATGGGAACTGGGAGGGCACTGTAGTAGCAAGTTTTGATTCCTGTCATGAACCCTGAACTATTTCACCATTTTGAGATCTGGGTATGGAACTAGATTTTTTAGCACCTGAGAAGGTGTGGGAGTTAATACTGGACAGAGTTAAGGCTTTTGGTTCTAGCATCTCTTCTTTCCCTCTCTGTCTTTTCTTTGGCGTACAACTGATTCTAACGTTGAAGGAGGAGGAGGATTAAATTCCTTGTTCACTATCTATTGAAAGCTACTAGTTATACCACCACCCCATCCCCATCTCTGCTACTGCAGGTAACATTAGCCTGATATTTCTACTTAAATGATAAGCCCTTAATATTGGCATTTAATTTTTTTCATCAAATTTCATTATTAATACCCAGTGAGATGAATGAGATACTTTGCAGGCTGTTGGCAGACTCAGGTACACATTACTGTCATCAATTGACATTCAGTTCACACTTTTAAGGCAACCAAAAGGGCCAGAGGCTAATTTTTTTTTTTTTTTAAATATTAAACATTAGATTCTAGAGCATAACCACCTAGCTTTTTTTAAAAAACTGTAATTTTGTAGCAATTAAAAAGAAAATATTCAGTGATTCAGAGTCATACATATAAATGTTCCTATTCTCTCCTTTCATTTGTGACATCTACTTTCCTCTTGTCTTTAAATCTGTAAACTCTTCAGGGCAGGTACTACTGTATGTGTTTCAATATCTTTGTACAATCGCTAGTACATAAGCTCCTCAATCCTTACTGGTGCTTCTAACACAAAGAAGAAATAAGCATAATTACACATGGTGCTTTCACTAACAATCATTTGTATATCTTTGTAGCAAGCTTAAGCTAAAAATGTATTTATTTTATGAAATTTGTGTGTCAAATTGTATGTGCATCTAGAGATCTCTGACAGGTACATTACATACATTGAAAGACTAAATATAAAAACATGCATTTAAAAACATTTAAAATTACATCTTGAGCTGCCATATTCAGAATGGTATGACTTAATTATTGACATTCTCAGTAGACAAAACTATGCATGGTAATTCAAAATAAATATAAATGAATGGAATAAATGTAAATAAATAGCAAAGATAACTGGCCATTTATTTTACAGCTCTACCGACTAACGTATGAAACTGATTTCATATAAAAAACAAGAACAAAACAGCAAGCTTTCAAAGCAGCACGATAAAGCTTCAGAAACTGCAAGGTCACTGCAACGGGAGTTGCACAGAGTTCTACAGTAACGACTATAAAAACTGTGAGTCAGCAGCCGTCAACACTGAGGACAACAGACTGGATGTATTCCAGCCAAGCAAGTCGGGCATCAAATGAGTGCACTGTGAAATAGATAAGTAGACCACTGTCCCACCACTAAAAATACACAGTGCAAATTCTTATTCTGGAAACAATAAACTGATTAAAGCTAAAAACACACAAAAAGCCAGTATCACACACCAAAAGAACTGCAGTTTTTGAAACATTTGCAAATAAGCTACAAGCTTTACATTCTTACATAGAAATAACGTATAATGAACAAACATTTTCAAGCCATTTTTCATTTGTAAAGTGTATCCATTTGGTTAAAACATTGGGAATTTATACCACTTTAGAATAATATAAATAGAAAATGTGTAAACATCAGACAGAGTAGGCACATGACGGCTATTAGCCAAATCCAAAGACAAATTCCAAAGCAACAAACATTAAACCAAATATGAACTATTTTTATACCTGAATACTGCTTTTTAAAAATATCTCTGCTAGAAAAAGAGCATATAAGACCCTTTGCATTTAAAAAACTCACAATAGAATGAGGATGGCCAACTAGTGAGTTTTCCCCACTCTTAGAAGCCCTACTTTAAAAAAGAAACAATAGATGGTTCAGTTAAGTGTTTTGAATTTTTGTGCGATTTTTTTTTAAAATCTGAAGATTAAACTTTCCCCAAATAAACAAAGTGTACAAAAATGCCATTTGTTAAATTCATACAGACAATATACTAGTAGCTGAAGCATACAAAATAGAACATGGATAATATTTTAGATTACATAGGATTAGTAATGATTCATGTTATTTTGTGTCATCAGGCCAGTTCTCAAATCTGGATGTATTTGGTGTGCCTGTTGGAGAGTGTTGATATTTGTGACATAGCCCACAGGTGTGTTTACTCTGGTAGCTTTTCCTGGATGTCTAATAGACCATATGTGTTTAATTTCCACTTGAGACAACAAAGGTCTAATCATTAATGTTTTCGTAAAAGATAAATACCTACCAATTTTTTTTATTACTATCATATCCAAGAAGCACCCTTTTAAAAACAAACTATGAACATTACGTCCCATAGCAATGGAGATTGGAAACTTAGCTAGGAAAGGAAAAAAATTATAGATTCATAGATTGAGACCAGAAGGGACCATTGTGATAATCTAGTCTGACTTCCTGTGTAACACAGGCCATAGAACTTCCCCCAAAATAATTGCTCGAGCATATCTCTAACCTCTGAGGATTGGACAAAAAGCAACGGGCTTAAATTGCAGCAAGGGCGGTTTAGGTTGGACATTAGGAAAAACTTCCTAACTGTCAGAGTGGTTAAGCACTGGAATAAATTGCCTAGGGAGGTTGTGGAATCTCTGTCATTGCAGATTTTTAAGAGCAGGTTGGACAAACACCTGTGAGGGATGGTCTAGATAATACTTAGTCCTGTCCTGAGTGCAGGGGACTGGACTAGATGACCTCTCGAGGTCCCTTCCATTTCTATGATTCAGTAACCTGTCCTCTTCATTCTTTACCACTTTCCCAATTTTTATCAGTGATTATTTTATTTTCTTCCATTCACTGATAACACTGGAAACACACCCGATCAATAATGATTTTCCATTTTCTATTACATTTTGAGACCTATCAGCTAGCCAGTTTTTAATCCATTTAATGTGTGCTTTGTTAATTTTATATAGTTTTAGTTTATTAATAAAAATATCATGTAGTACCAAGTCAAATGACTGAGAGAAGTTTAAGAATATTATAATAACACTATTACCTTTATCAACCAAATTTATAATCTTATCAAAGAGGTATCAATTTAGTTTGACAGGATCTATTTTCCATAAAGCCATGTTGATTGGCATTAATTATATTACCCTCATTTAATTCTTTGTTAATTGAGTTCCGTATCAGCCACTCCATTATCTTGCCAGGGATTAATATCAGACTGACAGGCCTATAATTACCAGGTTATCCTGTTCACCCTTTTTAAATATTGGCACAACACTAGATTTCTTCCAGTCTTCTGGAACGTATGCAGTGCTCCACAACTTTTTGAAAATTAACATTAATCATGCAGCAAACTCCTCCGCCAGCTCTTTTAAAACTCTTGGATGCAAGTTATCTGGACCTGATGATTTAAAATGTCTAACTCTAGTAGCTTCTGTTTAACAGTCTCCAGAGATACTAGTGGAATGGAAAGGGCGTTACCAAATTCTCTTATTTTGGGGTTGATGGTGATCAGGAACATAGAGGAGGGTTAATATTGTGACCTACCCTGGTATATTTGGATAAAAGTACATGGATGTCAACATATGTATTTCATGAAAATAATATTTGTATCTCATGAATCCTCATCCCCACCCCGATAATGAAAATCAAACTACATTAGCTCCCTTACCTTCATAATGTTCACTAAGTCTGTCTGATAGTAGCGATCCTGGTGTGCATTAGCAGCTGCTAAAGTGAGAAGGTAGTCATTCCTTGCATGGGTAGCCTTTGAATTACACTCGGACCGTCGTGCTTTTAACTATATTTTAAAAAAAGGAAATCAAAATATAAGGCATCTGATTTTGTACTTTTATACTATGAACAAAGCATTAAAATATATATGGCTTTAGACGGGTTGTTATATTTGTTGCTGCTTTGAAGAATATTTCTATTATTTGTACATATACTTTATACAATTTTCATTAGGCAAAATTCCAGCACAAATCTGTGAATGGCTGAACAGATCCATCATGTGCTTGTACTTGATTATGGGGAAACATTCTGTACCAACTGGTCAGTCGTTTTAAAGACAGTATGCCTGATAAAACATGAGGCCTTTCTAGATTTCAAGATAACATTAGTTATGTGTCCCATGAAAGTGACATAATGCTTTACTATAGTTTTAGTGAGTAGATAATTTATTTTTAAACTCACCTTTACACTTGCCTTCTGTAAGCTTATCCTTGACTGAAAAAGACTAAGCTTGGACCTGTATTAAAAGTCAATAGAATAGATTAATATCAGAAGTTGTCTGTGGGACAGAGAGGGACATAAATAGGCTATCTGATAAGGGGGAGGTTTCCTTTGGGGTTAAATAAATGCAGTAAAATAATTCAATAGCAATTTTTTAGGCTAAACATTTTATTTTTATATTCAAGAGTAAAAATTAAGGGTTTTAGGAAGTGGTTACACACACTGAACACGCTCATTTGCATAATCAGCTATCTTCACTGCATATTCTGAAATGTTTTGCTCAGTCTTACACTAATTTTCAAACAATGATTAAATACAACACGGCAGAAAGCTCTGGTGGCAACAGGAACTCGCAAAGTTCTTTTGTTGTTTGTTGCTTATTGGCTATTTGAAAGTCTTCCATTTGATAGCAAGGGTTGCAAACTTGAGCTACTTGCCTTCTAATGGGGTAGCAATGTAAAATCACCAGCAATCAATTCAGGTAAGGTTGAGTGAGGTCTGCCCACAAAGAATTTTTTAAAAGCAGATGTTAGACTAATTTTGAAACTTTGATCAGAGGGTAGGAATCAGTTTGTTTGTTTTTTCCAGGTTAATCATTTAAAAAAACACCAGAGCCCATACAAGCATCTTAAGAACATCAGGCTTATTTGCAATGAGGTATGAAGGAAAACTTAACTAAAATCATGAACACTTGAATTCTGAAACATTATTCTGTTTATACTATAGGGAGAAAAAAAATTGTGAAATAGACACTATGAACTAATGCTTTAAATCAGATGATAGCTAAGCTTTCTGAAAACATATTAACCCTGAAGAGGTCAAAACAACCAATGTTCTCAGAAATAAAACATTATCCGATAACTGTACATTTTACCTTGTGTTTTATCTCACTTTATGAGCAACAAGCATCCATAAATACCACCCAAGAAGATGGCATTTGAAGTGGAGTAAATAACAACAGCCCTAAATAACTGTTGTACACAAAGAGAACATTACACATTCTTTTTTGGTAGGACTGGAGCATTCTTCCATGGACAAAATTATTCCTGGTTAAAATAACTTTGTTCAATTTTTTAAAAAGTTTTCTAAAATTTCATACGTAAAACTGATAAAACACCAACTTTAGCTACATTTGATTCTGATGATATGCTATATAACCATACCGTCCCTATTGATAAATACGTCCACTACCCTCATTTAACTTCAGTACAGTTTTCCCACTAAGTCTACATTAGAAACTGGGTCTACATTAGAAACTTTAGCTGGGATAGTAATGTTGGCTAGAATTTTTTTAATTATGTTAAAATATTGGCAAAAGCCCTAGAGTATATAAGGTTGTGGCAGCATAAGAGGGCTTTTGCTTTAAAGTAAAACAGGATACGCTATACTGGCAAAATCACTTTTTTCAAGGTAAGTGTTGTGTATACTAGGAGGGTTTGCCGATATAGCTATATTAGTTTATACCTGGCCTAAGTCTATTCTAAAGAAGCTGGCAACTACTGTGATGCAATGTTACCACAAAAAGCCAATGGGCATATATTGACTGTTTGGTGTGTCAGATGGAGGACAGAAGAGTAAGAAAAAGGATTCCACAATGACTGGTAGCTTCTATACTTGTTTTAAGAAGACCTCCATCCCCAAGACACAATAGCTGTTCTATTCTGAGCTGCCAATCGAGGCCACGTAGACCCCTCCCACCCCGAGCAGGCCTGCCGATGGGGATGGGTGAGGGGGCAAAGGGCGCAATTGCCTAAGGGTCCAGGCAATTTAAAAGGGGCCAGGAGCCCCGGGCGGGCCGCAGGGCTCCTAGGCATGTGAGGGGGGTTCCGGCAGCAGTGAAGGCAGCCAGGCGGGCATGTGGCAGCCCTGGCCATGCCGGAAGATCGTGCCCAGCAGCTCAGGTGCAGCAGCTCGCTGGGCACCAGCCAGCACAGGTGCAGCACTGCCCAAATGTCAGAAGGACCTTTCTAGGGGGCCCATTGACTGTTCTGCCCTGGGCAGAACCGTCCCTAGGGCATGGAGAATCGAGGTAACCGCTCCAGGCCTCGTGCTTTGGGGGCCTCCGCCAGCCAGTTGCGATTGGTCAGCGCGATTGGTCCCAGAAGTGACGGATTCATCACTTCCACCCCAGGCCCCACGTCCCCGAGGGAAGGCCCTGGGGCGTGCAATTGCTGTCGGTGGGCCTGCCCCCAAGTAGGGGGCAGGAGAAGGAAAGCTCTACAAAGAGTGTTGGGCTCCCTATTGAAAGAGCATGTAATTGGCCTCCAGGATCCAGGGAGATCTGATTGAGACCTGCCCATTCAATTTGAATGCCCTCTGCTTCCACAGCAACTTCAGGGCCCCTGGAGCTCCTTCCAGCTCTCTGGCAACATGGCTGTAGCCTGGCTTCCTCCACCCACCATGGTCTCTGGAATCCCTCTCAAGGGGAACTCTACATTAAGGAGAGATTTCTGTGAAAAAATTAAGATTGCCTCAGGCTTCATTAAAGCCTTGTTGGGCTTCCCACAAACATAAGAATTCTTGGATTCATGGAGGGCTCTCTAACTATGCCCTTTTACTGCCCACAATTTGAAAGTGATTAATAGTTGGTACTGTTATTCTTATTTCTGGTACCGTTACTCTTATTTTTATTTTTTTAAATTAATGTGTTGCAAAAGGTATCCGCATTAGTTAGCACCATCTCTGAACTCCCAGGTGAATTAGATTGTCCCAAGCTGTGGTTTTTTCTGTAAGATTTATAAATGGAGAAGGATACAATCCCTTACTTGTGGTAAATAAAATATTTTACATTTTCCTGCTTTTTCTAAGATTTACACTTGATTTTTAGTTGATTAATTGCATAAAGCTGTTTATAACATTCATTATAACATTTAGTTGTTTATAACATTCATCCAAACTTAGCTTTCCAAAACCCTCAAACCACCAATATTTTGGATAACTTTCTAGTTCCAATTAGAAAACAAAATGTGCACACGAAAAGCTGAAAACTTAAGTCAGTAAATTCTAGTATAAAAAGGATATCTAGAATTTGATAGTGTTTATGTTATACTTCCAGCCTTCATACAATGCTCATTTAAGAAACTGGAGGAAAATAGCACTGTATACACAAGGCCAACTATTTGTACAAATCTAATGCAAACTGGATTTTATCTGTCTGCAGAAGCAGGCCTTCTGCATACCATCTGATAGTCTGTCATTTTAATCTTTACAATACCAATGTGAGACTGGGCCAAATTCCCCTAGCTCAACCTTTTGATCTTTTGAGGAAGTGGGTGGATAGCGTATGATATTCCCACCCCTCCAGCCAGTTGTATGTCACCACCTCCAGAACTTTCCAGTTCCTGAATTGTGTGGAAAGAGCTCCCCGAAGAACATTTTTTTCTAAATAACTTTTTCTTAAAAATGAAAAATAATAAAAGAAAATACTTCAAACTTTAAGGAGAAGTGAGTGGGCATCCTTTTACATTACCTTATAAAAAATGCATAACAGGTAATTACTTTCTTTTTAAAGATGCCATGTACACAACTTTGCCATTCTTGGCGAACAAGTTTGAGGGATGTTTAAAAAAAAAAAAAGTGATAAAATTGCAACAGGCAGTGAAAAATACAGGCCAAAGCCCAAAATGGAAACATGCAAGTTATGTGTTTTAGTGAAAGAAAGGGTAAGATTACCTCCACAGGACAAGAGGTATTCAAAAGCTACAGCCTCAAAGATATAACCTCATAAAAGCAAAACAACACTTCCCGAACAA
Organism: Natator depressus; assembly: GCF_965152275.1. Classification (NCBI taxonomy): domain Eukaryota; kingdom Metazoa; phylum Chordata; order Testudines; family Cheloniidae; genus Natator; species Natator depressus. The sequence goes on along the minus strand of NC_134234.1, from coordinate 13,772,487 downwards.
TACTCAACTGTGAAGCAAGATGCATGCTTGATCAAAAGGATGTATGAAAGCAAAGTAAGGCAAACCTCAACACAAGCTTATTCAGAGCTAGTATCCTGCTCTTACAACAAAACTGAGTGTAATGATTAAGACAAATACGATATTTACACACACATAATTAATTACAGAGTTGCTATTATAAGTACATACTTGGCCTCAATATCAGCTTTTTCCCGCACTGCATGAGCCATCTGTTCAGTCTCAAAGTACTTCTTCTTGCTCTTAGCTAAATCTTTTACTGTCTCTTGTAATTCAGCCTGGATCTTTGTCAACTGGTCTACACACTGCAAAACAGAATACAACAAACAAGCTTATAATAGAATTAATATCATTGTACTATTATTGTTCAAAAATCTTGCACAGATCCATATGCTCTATAAGTTCTTCTAGGTTAACTATAGATTCAGTCCACCTTTTAAAATAAACCAAACCAAAGAACCAACATCTTTTTATCTCAATTGCTCTTTAAAAAAAATCAGCAACTATTTAACTCACAATGTTTAAAATATGCAGTGTTGTTGTAGCCACATTGGTCCCAGGATACTAGAGAGACAAGGTGGGTGAGGTAATATCTTTTATTTGACCAACGTCTGTTGGTGAGAGTGACAAGTTTTCAAGCTCACACAGAGCTCAAAAGCTTATCTCTGAAAATCTAAAGAAGAGCTCTGTATAAGCACAAAAGCTTGTCACTCTCACCAACAGAAGTTAGTCCAATAAAAGACATTACATATCTCACCCACCTTGTCTCTCTGTTTAAAATGTTATACTTACAAGATTTGAAAGCTCCTAATGGGGAAAGTAGTTGCAATAACCTAGATGCAGTATGGAAATGCCAAAGGTACTTCAGCCAGAAGGGATATGGAACATTACTTAAAGACTAGTGACTTCAAGCAAATAAGCATCACTACACTTGTACTTCTGTAGCTTAAGCGATCCTCTATCATTTCTAACATTGAGGATAAGCACCAAAGGTAGCACTAACAACTGTAAATTAATGCAACTATTCTATTCCATCTTAATTTTTAAAAGGTCACAAAGGCATTTCATACTCCTACTATACATTCTGGTTCCCAACTCAACCAACATTCATTTAAAACCCATTCACTGCAGTATAGAAAATATTTTTACAACAAAAGCCATTACAGAATACGTGATGGGTGCAAGTATCAGTCTACTTGACAGAACACAGTGAAATAACTTGCTTTCAAAAAGTTAGCAAAAAAAAATCATACTAGTAGAATACCTGCAAAATTTGAGAATCTCTTTCCTTTTCCCCCAAAACTGAAAGCAGAGAAAAAAATATACTCTCTTTGAATCCAAGAAAGAAATACAATGGATTAATTCTGAATTGTTAAATACTATTTTAAATGTGGTTGTTTTTTTCTGTTCCAAGCTGCATGTTAAGAGCTTTCCAATGTGTAGGGTTAAATCAGAAATTAGAGTCAAGCACAAAGGCAATTTTCTTTATACCTCAAGCTTAAAATTCATAGCTTTTCATGGAGAGGTGAAATAAAAATTTCATCTGTTTGCATGGATAAAATATAAGAATATAATCAGCACTGATAATGTACATTTTAATCTGACAGAAAACAGTGTGTGGAAAACAGCAGGAATAGCAATGAAATTGTTCAATGGGAGAAAACACATACTGCCCCAGAAATAACTTAGAAGACATCAATGCCCAGAATTATATCCTGCTTCATAACATAATAAATCCATGTTTTTATTTTTGTTTAAACTACCTGTTCAACTTCGAGTATGCAAGATCTGCACACAAATATTACAGTATGTGGGTTCAAGTCCACTGATATCTCAGAGTCTTTTCACTGGTTTCAACAGACTTTGGATCAGACCCTATATGAACAACCCTATTATAGTAAAGCATTATGTATCTTCTCATTTATATGCAAACATTCTGACTTGTCCTTTGAATGCAAAAAAACCTGTTAGAACATTAATATCTGAATTAAAGTTTTGATGCCACAGTAGGACAATCTTAAAAATGTATTTTTCTAAGACTCATTATTGCACTCAAATGCTTTCTACATTTCCTTTGTCACTATACTAATTACCAACAGGCTGTTTTGTAAACCCATGTTCTTTCCTTTATAATCAGCTTTTATAATCATCATACTTTAGTTACATATTGTTAAAGGCAGAACAGTTAACCATTTAAAAAAAAAATCTATTGCCTGTCACCTGTAACAGTTACTTGTTACAGCTTTCAAGATCTGCAGTTATTAAATGTTAAAATGTCACGTATCCTAGTATAAAGTTTCGTCAAATTATACCACCCTCCTCTCAGTACTGGCAGTTTTTAAATTCAACTTCCTTTCTGGTTGAAATCTGCACTGAATATGGGTGTAAGGAAAAAGTTCTATCAGTTCAAGAGAAAATATCCAACAGCAACAAAAATCCCAGGATATGTACAATTTTCTCTTCAAAATCTGCGGAGAATTCAAGTGCCTAGCAAGGGATTTTTAATGTATCCCTTCTTAACAGAAACCTGTTCTCCCACTAATAACCTGAGATTTCCTTCTGACTAGTGGAAATGAAAATCTAGTCTGTTCAGATTAAAATGATCACCTCAAATGAGCAGACCAATGAAGTACAGGACTTAATATAAGATTGACAGAATTTATGGAGAGCGCTGAGGGTGGACACCCCGGTATGATGAAAGGGAGGAGGAGGAACTTTTGTAGGTGGCTGGCTGGCACAACGTCTGAATGATTATTTTAGACTACTGGGATTTTATTGCAATAATGATTAGGGTTAAGGTGACTAGACCCTACATAGGCAGTTTTTCTTTAAAATATTTAAATCAAAATGCAAATATGTAAGACTTGACCATGTTTATACCTATATAGATACATATAAAAATAAAATGAAGTAGAATGTGTAAGGGGCCTTTATTGCTGAAGAGTAAAAATTTCACAGGAGAAAGAACTCCAAAAGCATTTGTTTGGTTTGGGTGTGGTTTTTTGTGGGGAGGCGGGGAGTTGTATACTTTCAAAAAATTGTTTGATTTTAATATGTATTTGAACTTTACTGCCCAGAAATCCTAGAGAAAATCTTTGAAGAGTAATGAAAAATGACTTTATCTAAGTTAAAATCTGACACTGTAATATTATGTAATCTCAGAGGAACTGAAAAACAAAAAGGCAAAGGTACTTAATGAGCATCTCAAACTGCCTCTTCTGGAGGTTTAATGAAGCCAATGTAACTAACTCTATCCTCACTAGATACAATATGATTTCCTCTAGTTATAGACTAATTCAAACATGCAAAAAACTGTGTTTACATTTGGGAAGAGATGTATGTTTTTGTTTCATTTTCTCTGTATCAATGATTTTTACCTCTACCTATATGTCCTTGCGACTCCTGCATCTAACCTTCTAACTATTAAACTTTACAGACTTTTATTTGAAGTTGCCTGCAGTTGCCCTAATTTAGCATGATCAGGACCCAGAAAAAGCTGAGGTGAAGTTTCTTGTTGAGGGCCCCATTATCAAGGAGGTAGAAGCTGGGGGGAAAATATGTGGTAGACAAGACAGCATCTCAAGTGTCACTGCTTCAAGTTGAAGTTTACTTTGATGCCTTCCAGTATGGTATCAGAAGTGCTTTACCTGCTCCAGGTCTGAAATTCACTAGGTTTTTTAACCAGGACAGAAGTCAGAAATATCATAAGAACAACTGTGTGTTTAACTCTGTTTGGAAATCCAAGAAAACAACTGGCTCCCAGCAAATTATGCTGTACTTTACTCTCACTTGCACTGTTTAAAACATTAATTTTGTTATGAAAATATTTAATTATGCTCCATAGTAGATGATTATTCTGAGCGATACAAAAAGTACAATGATCCCAGGCTAGCTCAGACTGGAAGGTCTGCATTGTTCCTCCAGGGACTTGTCCCACTAATTCAGAAGTGGTGAATAAATTCCAGAGGGAGCGAGAAGAACAGCTATCATGGCTTAAGGACGAATGGCGAGGAAGAAGTGATACAGAAAGGGAACTCTTAAAAATACTACTACAAACTTTTAAAATAAAATAAAGACCTCCTTTCCTACCTCTGCCATTGATTCATAAACTCCCTGAACTTCCAGTATTTAAGGAAGCAGTAGCAGGAGCCATTTACCAAACTAATTAAAACATGAGAAATTACCATAATATTTGTTGGAAAACTCCACAGAAAAATACACACATGCAATAAGAGAGTTTGAGCTCCAGAAAAATCAATGTCTCACATAGTGGGTGGACCACTACAATAATCTCTCAAGGAATTGGCAACTGAGCTTATGATGAGACATACATAAGTTTATACCCCGCACATCTGGAAAAGTTACAACATGGGATGTCAGCTCATTTCAGCTAAGAACACTACAACTCTCACATCTTTAATGGAGAGAGAAAGATACAGGCTCTGGAGTACTCCAAATTAAACATGACAAACACCATATGATCAAACTCTGGGTACAATGCAAATAAAGAATTTACCTGTAGTCCCCACTAAATGAGCAACATTCTTGTTAAATGGCAGACTAAACATTTTGAACCACAAGCAGTTTTTTGGACAGTTGCAGTATGTGTTCAAACAGCACACCCTCCACTTGACCTCCTGCCCCCCCCCGGCCTTTGGCCTATCTTATATAGAGTGCATCCACAGGTAACATTTTTGGTAACTTCTAGACACAAATTCCTCATTCCTATGCTGATATTTATACTCTGTGCTCCCTCTTTAAAACTTCATTTTAGCAGTCCTCAAATTACAACTACGCTCATCCCAAACGCCACTGAGATCCATAATTAACTTCTCTTCATAATACACAGCTCATTAGAACATGAAAAATATTCAGCTTACATGAGCAAGAAGCCCTGTATTTAAAAAGACATTTTATAAAAGCTGATTCCACATAAGGTTTGATTAAAAATATACTGAATACTGAACTGTTCTCACTGCACATGTTAAGGTGTAGATCACTTTAAAATAACTAGCTGAAAGCCTGTGCGTTGCCTGGGTGTAATTTGTAAAGTCCTGTGTGTAAAAAAGACAAAAATGGTTGATAATGTAAAAACTGGATGGTAACAGACTGTGAAACCCAGCGATGATTGAACCTGGTGATATTCTAAACAAAAAAGAGCTTGCAACCATGCTTGTAGCTGTTTCCATCACATAACTCTTACTTTACAGACATTTTAGGCTTCAGAGTGACACAGTAACATTCCTGGAATCTCATTATATCGCTGTAGTAAGTAATAAAACATTTTAAAATGAAAGTCAACTTACTTTCTCTCTTAACTGTAAGAATTTTTCGGTACGGATTAATGCATGAGACTGCCTCTTGTACCAACATTTACAGGATGTGACCGAGTCTTCTCCACTTCCACAACATCTTTAGGGGCGGCATACGCCACTCCCCCGGGTTTAAAATGCACTGCAGCTTAAAGTCAGAGCCTATTCTACTGAAAAGTCTACGCCACTTCCAAAGCAGGGCTACTTTTTCTATTTTTGTGTCACCACTGGATCAATTCAGTCTGATTGCCAAAGCATGAAATTAGATTTGCAAAGGAGTTTTTGACCCTCTTTAATTGACCCTCAAGTCCATTAAAAAAACTTCAGTCTGGAATATTTAGTTCATTATTGTGAACAACTGGTTCAATACACACTCATGGTTTAACTTCTACAAAGGAATGCAGCTGAACAGGCAGAAACAGGAATACAGATTCTTAGGAATATTTCTACTGCTCTACAATCCCTACTAGTCCTGAACAACACACTTGTAAAAGCAACAACTCTCAACAAAGAAAAAAAAAAAAGAGAAAATACCTTTTTTAACTGTTGTTCCTTAAAGCACTTGACTGTCCTGGCAGGTTCAGAAATTAGGTTTTTGTAGTTTTCACAGATAGTGAGCCGGGATTGGGCCACCTGCATTGTGCCTTCTAGAAATGATTTCCAAACTGGATACATGCTCCTACAAACAAACAAACATTAAAAGATGGTGAGAAAGGGAAAAAGGGAGACAGGAATATTTTACTTTTACTGCTACTAATCATTTATAAAACATTGTTAATATATGGACTGTTTTACAGAGTCGGACACTCTTAGTGGCTGGCTTGCCCTCGCAGGGAGCCTTTGCTGCTTCCTGCGGCACATGCGGGCAGAGGCCTGTATTCTCTCAGCGCCGGGGGGAGCTTGGGAAGGCATCAATGCCACCAGAAGTGTGTGTCCCCTACTGCTCCTGGGAGTCAGTGGCGGATCCTTTAAGGGGCTAAGGGCCCCGACTGGGGAGGCACATCCACATGGCTCCAGAGTGGCAGGGCAGCCCAAACCAGGTCCCCATGGCCTTTCTTGCCCAGTGCCGGGCAGCCGTGCTTCTTCCTTTTTCTTCTGGGCATTGGTGATGGGGAGCGATGCTGGGCGGAGCCCAGTGACGGGGTTGTGCTGTGCACCGAGAGTGAGGTACTAGGCAAGTCTTGGTAGGACGGCTCGGAAGTCAGATGAAGGGCAGCCTCCATGAGGAGAGCCCGCAAACGAATATCCTGCTCCTTCTAAGTCCTGGGTCAAAAATGTTTACAAATATGACACTTGTTCTTCACATGTGATTCCCACAAGCACTTGGGGCAGCCGCTATGGGGGGTCACTTATAGGCATAGGCCTGTTACAGTTCGCGCAGGGCTTAAACCCCGGACCCAGGGCATGCCCCACCTGGGACGAAGTCCCCACTGGGACTCTAACTTCTGACTCTTAACAACTACTTAACACTAACTACTATAAACAACTATTTACAAAGCCCTAGGCTTGAAGTCAGAAGAGACGAAACCGCTAGCCACCGCTAGCCCTTGCTATGCAAGGAAAGGCGCTCTGACTAACCATCACAGGCAGAAAGAAAGAACTGAGAGCACGTAGGGCCAGGAGTGCCTGATATAGCAATGCATGAGCACAGCACTCAAGAGGGCACCACAGCTGGCCCTATGGATACCGCTAAGGCAAAAATCTCTGACGACCGCGCACGTGGGCACGTGCACACCTACAATGGAATCGACATGAGCAAGCACTCTAAGAACATTAATTTCAGTTACAGAAGAAAGGGTTCTTCATTGTTGTGTAGAATAATTACACAAATTAGCAATGTAAATACAGCTATTTAAAAAGACCCAATTGTTAAATTACCTATAGTCACTTCGCTCATCTGTTTTTATTCCAGGCCAATCCTTCTTTAAGTATTGACTAGCCAACTTCTGAATGCCCTATAAAAAATAAATAAAAAGACTGTTAAAAACAAGTAAGATAATGTACTATAAAAAGGAGTTTCACTACAGTAATCTCATACACAAATAAAAAAAATCTGACATTTTAACAAACAACCCAGTAATCTATCATTTTAATAAACTAATGTAATGCAAAACGATTCCTCTTTCCCCATATATCTTCTTATATTTTTGCTTTGTATTGAGGTATGTTGATTCACTTTATTTGGTTTTATGGTAATGTTATTAGCTTTGTTTTATATATACGATCCTAATCACTCTGTAGACAAACAAGAATTCATTAGAATATTCAACATGGAGAATGTGTGTGACCAAAATAAGTAGCATGAAATAGATATAAATTCAGATGTTATGGATTAATAAAAAATATCTACTGTAATTATACAGGTATAAGTTATTCTAATACAATAACAAATTTCTTATAGAAAATATAATAAAAAGTACACTACGACAAATATGTAACTAACAACCCTCAGCTTAAAATCGGATACTGGAAACAAATTTCTTTAACTGAGTTCAGACCTGCAAGACACTGAATGCCCTCAACTCTCATTGAAGGTAACGGAAGTTGAGGGAGCTCAATTCCTGACAGGATCAGGCCCTAATTTTCAGTATCAATTTAGCTGCCTATAAACTGGAGTTTGAAACATACAGTTTACTTTTATTTATTTATGCTGTTTACTTTCTGGAACGCTCATCTTGGACATTGCACATCAATGACATCAGTTTCATGTTCAAGTTCTCAGTGCAGTTATGTTTGGTTTGCAAACACTGAAGGGGAACCTCTGGTGTAAAAAATAATCACTTCCCTTATAATTTAAAACATACGGAATCATTTATATAGGTCTTATTGCATTTTTTTAAAATCCAATCTAATTTTTGGACCAAATTTGATTCACAGTATCCCTTTAAAAAGAAAAGGAGTACTTGTGGCACCTTAGAGACTAACCAATTTATTTGAGCATAAGCTTTCGTGAGCTACAGCATCCGATGAAGTGAGCTGTAGCTCACGAAAGCTTATGCTCAAATAAATTGGTTAGTCTCTAAGGTGCCACAAGTACTCCTTTTCTTTTTGCGAATACAGACTAACACGGCTGTTACTCAGTATCCCTTTAAATGCAGAAGTGGTCAACAGATTGGGGGAAAGCAGCTAGAGAGAAGGTTTTCTTTCCAAGATTTCCATCCCTCAGCTTCTGAACCTGCTCAACAGAATGTATTGACTTTTTACTTGATTGATTTCATGAGATGAGTGCCATAGGAAGAATAAAGTGGCAAACAGGATACATGCCAACTCTGTTAGGATGTACAGACAATGGGTTTACTGAAACTTGTGGCAAAACTTCCTGTGGCAGCTGACATCCAGCATGATAAAGGCCAAATTACTGAATGAATGTTAAAGATAAGAGCACAGTTAGCTGAAAATTTATCAGCTACTTAAGGCAATTCGTGCATACGTTAAATGCAACAAATAATTATTTTGGATGCATAGGTAAAACAGAGCATAATTCGGCTTGCAGATATTCTGTTGCTGGTGATGCATGAGACAGAAACAAACGTGAAGGTCAGAGAGCAGCATGAGGTTGTTGGGCTGGTGATTTATTTCTGAACTGAGCACACATGACATGGAAATCAGTGAGGCAATATGAATGTAAAGCTTCCACAGTTTTGAGCAGGGTTGTCAAACAATTAAAAAAATCAATCAAGATTAATCACGAGATTCAAAAAATTAATTGCAATTAATCACAGTTTTAATTGCACTGTTAAACAACAAGATACCAGTTTAAATTAATTATAATTATTTTTGGATGTTTTTCTACATTTTCAAATATATTTATTTCAATTACAATGTGGAATACAAACTGTAAAATGCTCACTTCATATTATTATTTTTGATTACAAATATTTTCTCTGTAAAAAAAGAAAAACTACAAGTCGAAGCATGAAGGGGCATACGGATGTTTAGAGTATCTGGCATATAAATACCTTGCACCACTGGCTACAACAGTGCTATGCGAACACCTCTTCTCACTTTCAGGTGACATTGTAAATAAGTAGCGGGCAGCATTAGCCCCCATAAATGTAAACAAACTAGTTTGTCTTAGCGATTGACTGAACAAGATTTAGGATTGAATGTACTTGTAGGCTCTAAAGTTTTACATTGTTTTGTTTTTAGTGCAATAATGTAAAAAAAAGTAATTCTACATTTGTAAGTTGCACTTTCATGATAAAGAGATTGCACTACAGTACTTGTATGAGTTGAATTAAACAATACTATTTCTTTTATTTACCTTTTTTACAGTGCAAATATTTGTAATAAAAATAATACGAAGTGGGCACTGTACATTTTGTATTCTGTGTTGTAATTGAAATAAATACATTTGAAAAACATAGAACATCCAAAAATATTTATAATTATTTTAAATTAGGATTTTATTATTAACAGTGCAATTAAAACTGCGATTCATTACAATTAATTTTTATAATCAAATTCATTTGTTTTTAGTTAATTGCTTGAGTTAACTGCAATTAATTGACAGCCCTGTTTTTGAGTCATTTTTGAGGGTAGAGCCATGCTTAAACAATATGACCGCTGCAATCTTTACGCAAGTGGGTCTTTGTGGGGCTAGCTGGAAGAAAAGGGTTCCCTGACAGCAGGTGGGGAAGAGGAATATTTATAGGGATGGACAGGAAGGGCAGGAAGTGGTTTGGACCAGGTCAAGACAAGGTCATTGCATTTGCCCTTCCTGCTGACCAGAAACGGGGCAGGTATTTATATTCTATGCAGCCACAAAGGGGCCCGCTTTACCTCGATAAGGCTGGCTGTTGGCAAAATAGGATATCAAGTCAGTTTTTCTATTACTGCCAATGCATCCTTCCAATTTTAGCCTGTTGGGTTTCTGTTTTGAGAGCCAGTTTTATTTCGATAAGTCACTTCCACTGTGATTATCCATCTCCAGCTCATTATTTGAAAAATTCAGTATACTACAGAAATGGGCAGTGGTGCAGGAGTCTGGTTTACACCAGGCGATACACTATTTGGATGACTTTTTGTTTGCAGGCAGGGGTACTGATGGAAAAACACGGGGGCCCTATACCAAGCTGACCTATAGCAGGATTGAGTTAGAGATGGGGGTTGGTATATCTAGACTCCTCCACAATAAGCTGGGGAACTTCTGGGATTGATTAGCAAGACTAGAGCAACAAAGGAGGTTACACTGCAGGAGCTACAAACTGTTGCTGGGCATCTTAACTTTGTATTACGAGTGGATGTTCAATGGAGAGCATTTTGCACCAGTCCGTCAGGTGCAACTGTGGGAACAGCAAAGTCCAGCCATTTTATAAGGGTTAACGAAGATATAAAGGCAGATTTGGGGGGAGAGGAACAGTTTCTTGATCAATTTAATGGAATGTCTTTTTGAAGTGAGAAATGGATGATAGAGGCAGATTTAAAGGTTCATTCAGATCCATCAGGAGGAACAGGTTTTGCAATATTTTGCAAAGACAGGTGTGCCCAGAAATGGCCCTCAGATTGATTACAAAGAGGTAAAGTGAAGAATACAACATTCCTGGATTTTTTTTCTCATTTTGGCAGCATATCTATTTGGGGAATGGATTTTTCAAACAGAGTATAGTTTTGGAGTGGTAACAGAGTTGGTATGTTATCAATCACAAGTAGAATTGTAGAAGAAATGCTTTGGAACAGAAAAAAGATGCCCTCCTATTCAAGTGACTCCCCTAATACTGGAAAAAAAAAAAAAGGCAGCCGTTGTCCTATTATGTACTTTCAGAAACACAACGGTTACCTTAGGTGGATTCTAAAGTGCTTTCTGCCATTGATCAACGGTTATGTCTCAGGTGCTAATGGACAACTTGCTCTCTTCCAGTGACTCTGCTGAAAAGCAGTGGTTCTATGCCTCGAGAGCCATCACTTGAATGTGAACTGTTCTTGTAAGGCTGATGGCAGAGATTTGTACATCATGTTTTTTATTGTGCCCAATCCTTGTTGTTCAACTTATTTGCCAGTGATGTAAAATTATGTTTATTAACAAAATAAGTACTCTGGCACTAATTTAAGTCTTTAGCATCTTTCAGCTCTTGAATAATAAAGATCTTGGGATCCCCTTGAAAGTAATTGTTTACTTTTGTGTTTCAGATCATCTGATTTCTTCCCAATATTCTTTTTTTTGGGGGGGGAGAATACCAAAATAAATGTCTGAAACGTCTTCTTTTCCTCCTATGTTACCCAGTTTATTCTAATTGGTTTATTTCTTTAATACGGCAAAGTCTGGTTAATGTCCAGCCTTTTGTTTTTATGGCAAATGGTTTCCAATTATTTTTCTGTCTCCTTATGTGGCCAGTCTTAGCCTCTCTGTGGAGCATTTAGATATTCTTTAGATAGTTCTATATAATTCCTTAGATAATATAAGGGGACGTGGAAAGTCAAATAGTGGTGACTGCACTGGAAACTTATTCTGATATAGATTAAACATCAGTTTGCCTTTCTATTTTGTAGATATTCTAATGTTGTTTTCTTTAAGTAGAAGGAATTTTGCACTGAGCTCTTAACCCGTAATATGCCGACTAGTACAGGAATTACCGTGGGTAATTTCACATGGTTAATCCACATTGTTCATACTGCCCTCTGGCTAATAGATGGCAATTTTTTCAAGCTCTGTACTTCATAAAGTCTTAAAATTTCTCCCAAAGGGAAGACTGGCATATTTATGATGTGAAGAATTGAAAAATGATACTATCTCCATTTTACAGAGGGTGAAACCAAGACACAAAGAGGATAAGTGTCTTGCTAGAGGGAGTCAGTATTGAAAACGTACATGGGATATCCTAGCTTCAAAATCTAGGCTTAGACAATTTTATGTTTGTCATTTAAAAAAAAAAAAAAAAAAAAAAGAGTTTGCTTTCCTGGAAATTGAAAGTTTAAAGTCACCAGTCACTGCACATTTGAATCTTCAACATGTTGCAAGCAGAGGTTACTCCTGGTTTTTGTTGTGCTCCACTATATATTGACACTATTACAATGTTTTTACTCCCCCATATTAGAAATTGTAATCCTTGCTCATGAAACCAATGCGTTTTGTTAAGGCTTTTATGAATAAATGGAACTGACTCAAATTTTATAGTTAAAGCCATCTAAAATCTACTGAAGATCTGATTCAAATACTATGATAGATACTACCCTGGTAGAAATGGACTGTATTCCAGCCATAATCACTGTGGGACAGCAGATTAATTTATGGATCCAGTAAACTTGGATTTTGTTAGCTAAACCTCTTCTGTCTGTGAAGCCTTCTTCATGAAAGGCAGCAGTCACTTTTTTCTGAATAGCTTTATTGTTCTTTATATGAGGATTGGGAAGTTCAGTCTTGTAAATTTAGACTTTTATAAAACTGTATCTTTGTAAAACCTGCTTTGATATTTCTAAGATTGTAAGATGTATTTGAAACAAGAATTATGGTTTTCACGTTGTGTGTTTGTATAATGCCTGCACAGTGTTGTGGCAATCCTAATAGGGCTTCTCGATACTTTGATTACATAAATATGAAATAATATTTCAGATACTATTGGCTTTGGTCAGTAGAATTATGAACATGACCTAATGATCTTAAGTTAGGCTCTGATCAAAGTTAATTGAGTCAATGGGGTCATTTAGTTCAACAGGCTTTAGGTCCTTAGATTGTAAACTCTTGTAGAGAATCTCTATTTGTCCAGTGAAGAGCCATCCATCTCTATGAAACTATATAAAAATGATAAATAATTAACCTTTTGATACATCATTTACAAGCCAGACAATTCTATAGACTTCAGTTATGACGTCTCTTAATGGTTTTTCCTGCATTTAAACATTAGAATCTCAACTTCTTGAATTAAGAGAAGAGCGCAGTGTGATCTGTGAGCAAGCGCTGAGCACACTCCTAAGCAGCATACTAAGTCTAACTGAGCCAAAGGTTAAACAATCAGTAGGTTTCCCAGCTTGAGCTGAACAGTGGTATTCTTTGTTTTGGTGATCTTTTGAGAGGCAAAACAGCAAGTGTCATTGAGAAAAGAACAAGGAGGATCTTGCGCTATTTACTGAATGTGTCCTTTTGAATAGGAATGTGAATTTACTGTACTACTTTAGATGAAAATAGTACATTTGCTTACGGCAATTACCGTTTTTATATGAAATGTTCAAAAAGGTATATTATGTCACATTTATTTGAACTGCTAGTTTATAATTTTTTGTAAAAGAATTATGGATTGAGCTGACATTGTCCATCCACATCAAAAGAAAGTCAGGAGTACCGTGAAAAGGATAATTGGAAAGAGATGGGAAAAGGGTCAGGAAGCAGCATGGAATGCTATTTTAGTTCAATAATCTCTAGCACCCAGTGATTCAGTAATCTTTCCCAAGCACTGGTCCTGAACCAGTAACTGTAAAGAAAATAATCCTGTCTCTAAGACGTATGCATGCTAGTCAGTTTAGTTGGTCCTTAAGAGCAATGTCAGTCAAAGGACTTACTTGCAAAATATGTGACCTTAAACTACTTTGGAATCATGTGGCACCATTCTATTTATCAAACACTGTACCTCAGGGCACATACTATTTCTAATCTTGAGCTCTCCTATGGCAGGAACAAGGCTACTCCCAGTGCAACTCACTTCAGTAAACACTAGAAAAGTTTGAAAGAAAGCTGTACTTCTCAAAGACTACAATTAAGAGCTTTCAGGTAGAAGCATCACTAGAAACAGGCAATCTATTCTGCAGTGAAGTCACTAATATTTTTACTGAATTAAATCCTTGTTATCAGGCCTGGTCATTGCTTAGATAGCTGACTAAAAAGATTCTTTACAAAAATTGGGTCAGTTAGATGTTGGAAAATGCATCTGTCAATAAATGTAAATATAAAGCAGAGTAAAACTAACTCAGCTTCCATAATCACAGAAACAGAGTGACAGTAAAGGAAGGCTCCAAAACGAAATTCTACTATTAACTATTTAAGACTGAAAAACACATGTGGCCAATTCCAAGGCTAGTGAAATAAATAAGAGGGAAAAAAACATAAAAACCAAAAACATAAGGGGACTAAAACTAGCTGTCAAAGCTTGCAGATGTAATAGACGCTACAAAGAAAAAAAATCTAGTCAGAGCAGTTGCCAGAAAGGATTCTATATATGAATTAAGAGGGAAAAAATTAAAGGCAGGGAAGCATATGAACATTTTTTACCTATATTTTAAATAGCCATCTTTTATCAGTTTTCAAGATGATATATAAGGAACTTAGAAAAATTTGTGCAGGAAGAAGAGAAATTATTAACATTACTAATTAAAGAGCCCATACTACAGAGATGACAATAATACCAGAAAAAACTAAACATGCTCTATTATCAAATTTGTCTTAAAATACACCAGACTTTTAAAAGCTACAGACAAACAAACTGAAAATCTGCAATGAATATAGAAATGCACTAGAAGGAAAAACAAGGAAACTACTGTCTAGTCAGTCTGATGTCTAACCTAAGCAAAATATTCACGACATTTACTTGTGAAAGAGTAGATATATTAACATTTAAAGAATGGTGTATGAGAGTCCAATACCACATTGTCTATGAAAAATCAGCCAAAACAAGTCAAATAGTCTTCTTGGAAGCAATTTCTAATTCAGCAAATACAACAGATTTAGTACAGTGGACATCAACAAAACATTCAGTATAGTGTGGCGCAAACTAAATGAATTGGTTAATTAACAATGTTGGCTGACAAAGAAAGAACTGATAGTATTAACTGTTAAGAACTTCAAGAGGGAACAGTGAGTTTAAAAATAGGTTAGATAACATTAATGAGAATGATGCAGGGAATATACCCGAAAAATACAAGATGCAAACTGAATGACAGATGTGGACTTTTGGCTCTCAGAGACAGTGATGGGTCAGGTAACCATCAAAATAGCCTATGGTACTAAATGCCTTATGTTTCTAGAATCCTTTATACAGCGTATTGCACTTTCCACAAACAATTAAATAAGTTATTAAATCCCAAGAACACACACAAGTGCAAACAAACTGATGTTTGCCTGCATGTACTGACCTAATGTGGAAACTACTTTCTTTCTTGCTAGGCAGGCATTATCTAACACTAACCATGGTCTAATTAGTTTACATACACCATAATGACATCAAGGTCCATAGCCACACATGAAGGGTGGCTTGCCAAATGGTGCAGTACAGTTAAGTTTTAACAGTCTAGGTCAAAGGGTAGGATCAAGTTGTTCTTGCTTATCATCAGAAAAGAATGGGAGATAGGCTTAGTAAATGCTAAGTAAGCTGCCATGTGGAAGGATTTGGCTAGGGATGTGTCATGGGGGTATGCTTCTTCATTTTCTACCTCTCATCGTAATACTAAAGAAATGTATGGTTGACTAAACTAATTATGCTCCTGTTAAGAGGGTGTGTATAAACTGTTATATTTTTAAATTACAATGTACTTTGAACATTTTTGTGAATCAATATACTCCTTAATTATGATGGACTTTGAACATATTTGTTCACTTTAAAATTTAGCCACTGTAACATACGTATCACTGAAAAAAGGAGGGGAGTTTGAACATAATTAGGAGTTAACTTAAAGTGATAGTGTGTAGGAACGTTGGCACTAGGCTTATTGTGTAAAATTTTTAAAAGGGACAATGTGACTATCAATGATGTAAGTCAGTTTTTGAAAACTGAACCTACCATTCTTCAAGGGCATTACGGGGGGGTCGGGTATCTTTAAATTATGACCCTCTAAGCTTACTTATTTGACTTGTTGTGTTTGCTTAACTATTTTTATTTAAATATAAATCAAAAGTCTCAAGACAATAAAGATTGATTTAAAAGGACTTCTCTGGAATCTCAGGACATGAGGATTATTCCATTATTTAGTGAGCATTTTGCATGGGAAATATCAAACACTAAAAAAAAGGCACAACTATTTTATAAAGGCATTATTACAGCAAATGTGAGAGAATCTTAAATGTCACGATAGGTATTGGAATTATGCCATGTCTCCAAATGTGAGGTACTCCACAAAATATTTATGGAAACCTGTTCTTCCAAAAGTTAGCAATATAGTAATTCTTGAATCTGAATGTAATAGTCTAAAAGAGATCCAGTGTTCTGTAGAATGGTCTAAACTATTTTATATCAGTAGAAATAATGGCTGGAAGCAATGCAATTTTCTCGTTCTTCATAAATTGTGTTAGAATAAATATTTTCCACTTCATTTTATATTGCAAAAAAAAATATTGAACTTGTTGCATTCTGTAAAGATCAGTTGCTAGTTAATTCTGGAGGTGGCTTGCTATTATTCACCTTTTGGCCTCTTCACAACTGAACAGGCTGGTATTTTACATCTTGTGAACCTTTAACTAAGTAGTTCCCACAGAATTACAAATCATTTATGTAGCCTCATGTTTTATGTGGTCCAGGCCTTAATTTCTTTCCATTCTAAAATGGCTGGCAAACAAGTTTTGCTTATGCTGCCATTATGGAGAGGCTGTCAAATTGGTTAATACATTTAAGTTTAATATTTAGAGGTTATTTTATCAGTTGCAATACGTTTTCTGCTAAGTAATCAACCTCAGAACTTCTCTATTTTTAGAACTAGAATCAAATTAAGACTAGAGCTGGTTGAAATGTTTTGGACTAATACTTTATTTTAAAAAAAAATGCAGTCTTGGGTTGACAAACTATTTGCAAATTTGATACGAATTTGCCAATAGTTTCAGTCAAAAAAAATGGGCAGTGGGTTCGGAGAGGGCACTACATTCACGAAGGACTTAGGCACCATTAGGCACCGTTTACAATACAAACAGAGGAATCCTTATACCCACTAGCTTAGTAGTTAGGGCACTCACCTGTGACGCGAGACCCCCAGGTTCAAATCCCCACTCTAGAGCACAGACTTGAACCTAGGTCTTCCTATCTCCCATTTGAGTGTTCTAACCATCAGACTATAGAGTCATTCTCAGGCTATATCTACACTTAAAGCCACAGTAGCACTTCAGTGTAGACACTCACTGCAGAGACAGAAAGGAAAGCAGAGGCAGTAGCTAGGTCGAATGGGGGTTAGGGCTACGTAGCGGTGTCTCTCCAGGGCATGGATTTTGCAGTGTAGACCAGCTCTCATTCTCTCTCGCTGGCCCAATGACTATTCAAGTATTTTATACAAAGTGGAACAGCTTCTGCAGGAGAGATTGAGGGACACACCTCAGAATACCCTATAGTGGTCAGGGCACTCACCTGGGAGTAGGAGACATGGGTTCAAGTCCCTGCTCCAAAGCCACCACAACCAATTCTGTGAATCTGGCCCTTTGCTTTCATTAAAGAAGTTTTAATTACCCAAAATTGAAATGACACTTCTGTTGACCCAAAACAAAGTTTTTATACTATCTTGATTTGTTGAATTTTTTTTTTTTAATCAGTTTTGGTTAAACCCAAACAGAATTTTTATTTTTCACATCCAGCATACCAAAAAAATCCCAATTATTCACACAGACCTAATTAAGACATCCATGCTCAACAATATACTTTCTTTCCTTTGACTTTGTCATTTATTATTACATTCAGACAAAAACACCTGTCAGGGATGGTCTAGGTATACTTAATCTTGTGCCAGGATGAGGGAACGGATTGGATGATCTTTTGAGGTCCCTTCCAGCCCTACATTTCTATGATTCTGCGATTCTCAATCAAGATGAAACATGCAACCAACCAAAATATAATGTAAAGGGCTAGCAAGTCATTGTTTGAGGTGGTTTCTAAGATTACAGCATGGCTGGATCAGATACTTTGACTTTTAAATCCAAGTACAGCTGCCGTTTCTGAATGCAAAATGACATGTCTTCAATCAGTTTTACCGTTCTCCACATGGAAGTATTAAGAGGCTATTCAAAACTTGTATTTAACTTTTTTTCTCGTCTTTCTTAATAGTTGATTCTAAAAGGTCCTTTCTTTTCTCAACTATATCTTTATGCACCTAACTTCCAAAAGATCTTATTTTGAACACTGTTGAAAGAAGTTAGATCCTATACCATAAATTCTTTCACACCATATTATTAAAAAGTAATTCTTCTCATTCTTAAGTGATTGCTTCTCCAACTATATGTGCTGACCCAATTGTTCTCCATCTCTAGTTACTATTAAATAAAGTACATATTTTCATCAGTACCTCATAAAACATGTAATAAAATGAGAAGAATTCATCTGCATACAGAGTTCTCTACTCTAGCGAACGTTATCAATATGACAGTTCCATCACAGTGCCATATTAAACCAACATATCACAAAGTAGCCTAAGAGAGGTGGCATGCTATATGAGTTATAATACAGAGTTTTGTCTATGTAAGCTACAACTTTAGCAGAAAACAGAAATAGTGCAAATAAAACATCCTCTGGGTCAAACTGCTGTGTAGCTCGCTGCAGAAAAGGATACCCTGTTAAGACCAAGCTAAAATGTTTAAATACAATACAGATGTTGATGAGAACACTTAAGTACTTTATATAATAAATTTAAATTATCATGTGGGAGGCACAAGACCAAATCTATCAAATGTAATAGTTGAAATGACAGTCATTTCCAAGTTTTGTTCAGTGACCTCCCCCGGCCGGGACAGGCTTATTTTCTTCAGACTAATACAATGCTTCCAGAGGCTGAAAGATTCTCTGTTTATTCCCAAGCCAACTTTTTGCATATTTAAATAAATAAAATAACTGTACTTTACTAATACAGTCTGGTTGAACCATTAAGTTTAAAAGTTATTAGTTCAGTAGTTTCATTTTCTATTTTTATGACATGAACATATACATACTAAAACTAGCATTACACGGATCATGAAAATTTATTAGACCAAGTACAATATCTATTTACACGCTTTTATGTGTATGTGATGATGATGATTCTGTTTGGCCAGACATTGGCCAGGATTGCCCAGTAGCATTAGGAAGGAGACACCGAGCGCATGGGTGCGCACATGTGGAACTTCTAGGTGCCCTCCCTCCTTGTGGGGAATTTTCCTGGCCTCTGCACTACCCCGGTGAGGTGGGCTAGCGAAAGGATACGAGTCCTCGCTCCCACTTCCTTTATCCAGAGGCCTCCCTGCCCTTGAGGACTCCCCTTCCACTCTCCTGCCTGTGTGCATAGCATCATAGAAAATTAGGGTTGGAAGAGACCACAGGAGGTCATCTAGTTCAATCCCCTGCTCAAAGTAGGACCAACACCAACTAAATCATTCCAGCCAAGACTTTGTCAAGCCATGCCTTAAAACCCTTTAAGGATGGAGATTTCACCACCTCCCTAGGTAACCCATTCCAGTGCTTCACCACCCTCCCACCCTCCTAGTGAAATAGTGTTTCCTAATATCCAACCTACACCTCCCAATTGCAACGTGAGACCATTGCTTCTTGTTCTGTCATCTGAAGGGGTGAGACGAATCTGCAGGCCAATTCCATTGGCAAAAGAGCTGGGAGAAGCCGGAAGAGCTGGGAGAAGCCACTTGCCTCATTTTTTGATGCCTTTGTACCTGAGTCATAGCCTGCAGCAGTTTACCTGTTCCTCCACAGGGTTGGAGCCCCGTAAAACGGCAACATCTCTTATTTTTTGCCTTCTCTTTGCTAGTACATTTTGTCCTCATAAAGGGGGATTGGAGTGCTCCCTTTCATTCATTCCAAAAAACAAGCAGACAGAACAGAGGAGTCCTGCTGTGTCAGGCAGCATAGAGGCTCCCTACTTTTACAGTACTTTAAACACCTGGGAAGTTTTTCTGACAAAGTGGGATTAGTGTAAGCACTAACATGACATGAGAAATCCAACAGAGGGCACCAAAACTCTTCATGATTCTGATTGGCCAGCTTCTGCCCACGGATCTGCAAGTCCTTAAGACAGACCTATCTGTAGTGAACCTTTGTCTGGGAATGCAGAAAAAAAATGTACATATCCTGGGCGAGCAAAATTTTACAAAGATATTCCAAGCAAGAATGGAATTTAATTGAAATAGCACCAATTCCACCTTTCCCACAGTTTCACACCCCAATCTCTACCACACACTTCACAGCAATATACGTCTAGTTACCATGAACAATTTTGATGTTTGAAATTAACATTTTTTAACTATGACAGCAATTTGTTTGACATTCCAGTTGAGTTGGTACTAAAATTTAACATTTTGAAGAACCTGAAATCCAATGATCTGCTAACCAACATAAGGGGTAAATCACTGTCACACAAATTACTACAACCAAGACTCAACATTTCTGTTCATTTCATGAAACAGTCTATTCTGATCTAATATTTCAGTTCCAATTAATTAAATGTCTGTTTGATTGGTCTTACAATAAAACCACTGACCATTCTCAAAACAGGTGGAACTGTATCATGGAATGGATCAACGGTCAAATTAGTGCAACTGTACCTTTTGTGATTTCCTGTCCAGATTGAGGAGAACCATTGTAGACTGTACCAGTTCAGCCAGACTTGGCAGGAGATGATACTCCAGGGGTTGCAGAAACCAACTGGTGCAGTTAACACTCATAAAAGACCTGGCAGGATGTTGTTCAGGTGTTTCAAGTTCTAAATGTTCCAATCAATATTTTGTTTTGTAATGATTTTTCTCCTTATGTACACAAGTCCAGAGACCCACAGAACTGATGTGCTGTAATAAGTTCAAACCCATTTTAAGTCCATTAAAACCATACGTCCTCCTTAAGATCCCTTTTAATAGCTGCACAGGCCATGGTTAGGAGAAATAATACGAACACCACTGACGATACTGTAAAAGGTTTGTACTGAAAAGATCACTAGCGAACGTAACAGTCAAATCACCTTCTAAATCATTTAAAAATCTGTCAAGGATATTTACATTACTGATGCCAGTATTCAACTAGGCAGGTCAAAGGGTTCATTGGCTCTGAAGTTTATTTCCTGTTTTTTAAGATCAGCGGAGGTGCTTTTAGAGTCTGGATTCTCCGTAATTCCTGTAGCCAGATCCTTACTACAGGGGATCCCACCTCCTCAAATTAGCCACTCTAATATTAGCTCAGGTTGCAAGAAGGAGGTTGAAAGTAAGGTGTATCTTTGGAATGAAGCTATTTATTTTGTACTTTTAAAAATAAGTTGTTTTAAGTGAAGGGTAGTCCTTCAACACTCCTCCCCCATAGAACCCATGGTTACATATATCATGCAGTAATCCTTTGGAGAAGACATCTCACACCTCCACCAAAAATCCCCAAACATTCTTTTAACTTCCCTCAAAACAGTTACCAGATTTCTCAGTCTTGTAAGTCCTTCCATCGCAAACAGTATGAGTGGACAGGTTAACAGTGTATACCATAAACTTAAATATTTGAACTATGTAAAAGTTTAAGTAAGGGTTGAACAACTTGCAAATCTCCTTTTACAACATCTGTAGTGAAAGAAACCCTAGGGTTTTCTCTTAATAATGAAAACCCACTCTGTTTCTCTCAGAGATTACCGAATAACAGGCAGTTGCAATTACTGCAGATGTATTGGAGCTTGTGTTTGCATCAAGTACCAATGGTAATGAGCTCTACACCCCAGGATACAGACACTCTTAGGTGCCAAAACATTCACTGAGAAAAAATCTGTTTGAAAATATTTTTCTTCTAAAGTTGCAAAGTCAGCTAAACTCATGTGAGCTGCCAAGAGAATCTAGGTTCAGTTTAGTCAGTCTTTAGTCACATAAATACATTTCTTCTTATATAGTTAAAAAAATAAACTTACAATAAGCATATCTCAAATAAAATTACTACACAGTAATTACACTGGTAAAAACAGCTTAAAGAGGAAGAAAGTTTGTGTTCAAATTTTCACAATGCAAAATTATTTAGCCTCCTTTGCAACAAACTTACAAATCTGATCATAGGAAGTCTATGCATATTCACATACGAAACTACATTCAAAGACTCAGGGTTGTGACATAAACTGAGAAAAGCAAGGAAATGCACATTTACAAAGGATGTGTACCATATGTTCTCTAACACCCCAGCACAATAGGGTACATAAAGGAAGCTGTTTAAAAGTGGTGCCCTTACTGGATAGGTATTGGAAGACATATGGTACATTTCCCCACAGTTTCAGAGTAACAGCCGTGTTAGTCTGTATTCGTAAAAAGAAAAAAGAAAAGGAGTACTAAGGTGCCACAAGTACTCCTTTTCTTTTTTCTATTTCCCCACAGTGTATTTCCTTGCCCTTCTCTGGTCGTGTCACAACCTTAACAGCCTTGTAGTGTAGCTTGTGTGTGAACTTTTTCTCATATTGTTCAAAAATAAAACCCAACCAAATCTTTCAGAATTCTTTGCATTGAGACTAGACTGGCTCTGAAAGAGAAAGCGGAGCAATTAAACCAAAGCAGGCTTTGAAATGTTTCAACAGTTTTTTGGTTAAATCTTCCAAAAAGATTCTCTTACTATTTCTGCTTTCAAAAACTAACACTGTTCTCACACAGCAGAAAAAACAAATTTCCCAATCTACTTTCAAATTGGGTCAAAAGAAAAAAATAGCGATTTAGCTGGTTCTGAAATAGTTCAACAAAATATTTACATCCTTTCAAGAGAACACTTGTCAAGTTTCAGAATTAGTTTCTTGTTGTTAAACCAACATTATGCATCCGATAAAGTGAGCTGTAGCTCACGAAAGCTTATGCTCAAATAAATTGGTTAGTCTCTAAGGTGCCACAAGTACTCCTTTTCTTTTTGCAAATACAGACTAACACGGCTGTTACTCTGAAACCAACATTAACCTTTGTCTTTTAAAATTGATGAATAACTAAATACAATGTATATATTTTTTTCATTTTCCAAACATTCAGTTTACTCATGACTGAACGGAATGACAAGAAACCTCATAAAATTTCAATAGGGAAATCTGAGGTCATGGTTAAAAAGTAAAATAATTTGAAAGCCACTACTTGTAGCATGTATGATGCTTTATTTTAAATTAAAGAAGAATTTTTAGCAAAGAACCAAAACCAGCTACTTGAAACAGATTCATATTTCACAGTTATTATTCTTGTATCGCTATAGAAGATAACCACTTCTCAGCTGTTTCAGTGAAATAAACGGTCTTAAAAGTAATGGCAGTATAAAAACAACAATTATTTCTCTTCCACCCTCCTGCTCCAACATCCAAGTTATTCCAACTAAACATGCTTTCACTTTTCTCTACTCTAACACAGTCCTTACTGTCTTTCTGGCTAAGGAGGGATCAACATGGCTCCTGAAATCAACTAAGAGTGGGAATGAAGGGGAAATTGCTAGATGCAAGAACTCCCCCTTCCCCTTAAGGAGAAGTGTTTCTCACCTCTACCACAATCCCAGGGAGATAAGCTAGTTTTGAGCATTAGCACATTTCACTGCAATTATATTACCATTAAAAAAAGGTGGTGGGAGAAAGGACATCAAGAGATTTTACATAAAAAAAAAAAAAAAGTATTCCTGGCTATCCTCTACAGCACATGGTTTCTACACCCACAAAAACATCATTTGGCACTACACCTATAGTACAGCTCTGGCTACCCCCGCCCTAACCCAACCCACTCCCACAAGGAGAACATTCCAGGCAGGAAGGTTTAAACTAAACTGTGAAATCCAGAACCATGTACAGCTAAACAGTAAGGTCCAAACTATACTATGAAAATTTCCCTCCACTTACTATCTCTCCCACCCTACGTCTCATGTCAACAGAACTAATTGACCAGGAGGCTAAACTGAGCTCTTTTCAAAACTCCACCAGTGCGGTGACCATTTTAGGGAATAACAAAGTTTAACAATTTGAAATTGGTCACTCCTTCACTAGATGGTGCCTGGCACGCACCAAGTTCGTCATTTTACTGGTAAACAGGACTGCTCAATTCTACCTACAAAAAAGAAAAATCAGCCATTATCAGCTTTTGACCCATTCTGCATTTGGCTTAAACTTTACTTAAAACTTTTAAGATTATGCAATAATTACATGTAACTGCAGCATCTCGGACTATAGCATGTTCCATTATTTTGTCAAAGGTACAATGTTCATTAATGTTGAGCTTTTTCTTACACTATTTTTGTATGCATTACCAACTTCCAGAAGTAGGTAATATTCCTAAATGGGAAAGATAAATGCTAATGATATGGTGAATCTGCAACGTTAAGGAGTACAGCATATACCTATTAGCGCAGCTACTGCCGTTTATCCCCTCACAGTAATCTGGTGCAGATGAATTTAGGGAACCTCAAACAACTAACTCCCTTCCCATCACAAATATGTATATCCACTGTGTGGCAAAGGCTGTGATAAGGATTTACACATCTGCCCAAAAAGTACGGTCAGTATAACCAACTGGTCTATCAAAGTGCTAACAAACAATGGACTTCTTAGCCACTTCTTTACCCATAATTAAGACATTTCACTGATACTCCTATGCCATGATCAATTCAGAGAACATTACCTTTCACTAAACCATTCTACTAAGACTGTATGGTGACTTCATCAATCCATATACCAAATATGTCAATGGAAGTGACCTGTAGTCTTGTATTTGCACTTTAATACTTTCAAAAGACACAATCCAACGCAAATGAAATATTCTGCACATTAAAATCCAAATTATACCACAGCATTACTCATATACAATACCACTAAACACAGAGTCAATCAATCAATCAAAGAGAAAAGGAAGTCTAAAGTGAGATTTAAAAAGAGGCATTTATACCCTATCTCACAACGGGCAAGGGAAAAGTAGGTATTTCAGGATATAATTGCAAGCAGCACAATTCAAAGACCTGTTCACAAATATGGAAAGTCCCAGGAAGGAGAGAGAGGGAGGATAAGGTTGAAGATGATGATTAGAGAGTAGATGGAATTAAAATAAGAAAAGGTGAAGTTAGTCCATGAATAGTTCTGAAAACCAGGAAGCCATACAAAGGTGTATGGGATAGGTAGGCTTAGAAGGATTACATTTTCATCAGTAAATGTTGGGAAACGTTGCTTTCACCATACACATACAAACCAATTTGTAAAATATGTTTCCCTCAATAACTGAAATTTACAGATAGGAAAAGTAAGGAAAATGCTTCTTGAGAACTTGAAGTTTGATTTAAGGATGTTTACTTTGTATCTTGTGATATGTGATGTTGACAATTAGTGTTTTAATTGCTGTAAAGCTTTAACTTTTTGAATCCGAACTTCTACTGTCATTAAATAATTACTGTCGGACTCCCTTTTTGGCAGACCCTCCTCCCCGTTACTTCCCACAACTGTGAAAACTGAAAATGAAAACTGAAAAAATGCTTAAAAACAAACACGGATATCCATCAAAATTATAAAAAATAAAAACTGAATTCTGCAAAGACTAAGGCAAAGGACGATGGAGGAAATAATGTTCTGGTTCTGGAGAAAACAGTCTATATACAGAATTCTGAGTCAGCTGAACATTAGACAGATTTAAGATAATAAAATTTGCACTGTTGGGGTCATACATTTTCAATTGTTATAATAATAGAAATATCTTCTAAATTTGAATTCACATAACAGTACCTACTCATTAAAGGGCAAAGGAAATATACAAAAGTTAACTAATTTTCAAATATTTTTCTCGACATTGTCAATGATAATATTTCATACAAGTTATTCACCAGATTTTGTTACCTGTAACTTTTGAATGTAATAATTATATAAAGAATAACTGATTAAAAAGCCAAGGTAAAAAATCCCTCTAATTTATTCTATTGTGAAGGAAGTTAAAAATTACGGACTGGTATTGTGCATGAAGAGTTCTGGATTCTATTTCCAGTTCTGACACACACTGTGCATCTTTGGGTAAGTCATAATCTCTCTCTCTCTGCCTCACTTTCTCCACCTGAAAAAATGGGTGTAAAATTTACATACCTTGCATGGGGAGCTGAGATTTAATATTTGTAAAGCAATTTATGATTCATGGCCAAAAGCACGTCATAAATGTCACATGCTTATAAGCACAATTGCTCACACTATTGAAACTCTCAATATCTAGGCACAAAGGACATGAGATATAAACCACAACATCACTGCTTTTTTCAGTCTAGGCAAAACTTTACATTTTAAAGTAGTATTTTGGGATTTTTTTTCATGATGTATCAAAGGAAAGTTACTATAAATATAAAATAAGAACTAATGAGTGCATTAGTCAACTAAAAGGAAAGCAATTAAGAACTGTCCCTGCCAAGTAATATTTTTTTCAAAAATATGATGTATTCATTTTTTCTTAATCATGGATAATGTCTTCTTTTTGATTGTTCACACAATATTAAGTAATGTAATCCTAAAAGACATGAGTAAATTTATATTTATGTGCAACATAATCTTGCCATTTATTATTTGTTATTGTATCTGGGTCTGTATGCTCAATTACTCTTCACCAATGGAAAGTTAATTTCTAAACTAAATGTGGGCTTCATAGAAAGATCTGAAAGATTACATGAAAACCTTTTCAGTCAGAATGCTTACATCAACTGTTAAGACAGCAACCTATGAATTAAGTAGCTTGTCTAATTGCCCCATGATGGCATCCAAAGATTCTAGCTTCCCCACCCTCATACACCAAGATGCAATTCCAGTTGGCTGCACTTTGAACACAGGCCATTATTCACAAGAGTCCGCCCTAATGTTAAAATGAGGTACCGAAGGTCAGGCTCCTAATAATAAAACAAAGACCAAGGTTCCCACACTCACATAAATTCCTAAATCTAGATGCCACATCAGCAAATGTACATCGAAAAACCTAGGAAACTTCATCAATAAGTAATGGAGGAAACAATCAAATCAATATTGAACTTTCAGATTCTATATCCCCCAGATTCTAAGCCTGAATATGATCAGAATGAACCGTTCCACCCACTTTGATTTGAACCACATTTCTAACTCAGAAATCTAATCTAAAAAAATGGAATTTCAGTCTATTGTCAGAGCATAATAGCACATGTAAAAATTAATTTCCAATCATTCTGGAGGGGACAGAAAAAGTGTTCAAAAGCACAGGCTAAAAATCCATATATGCTTGATGATTAATAAGTATAATTTTCAGTTCAGAAATCACTACTTTACCACTTTTTCAAAAAGAACCTAACCCTCCCTTGCTGCAGGTTAAGACCATTACTTCTTGTCTTACCTTCAGTGGACATGGAGAACAACTGCTCACTGTCCTCTTCATAACAGCACTTAGATTTGAAGACTTATCAGGTCCTCCCTTAGACTTCTTTTCGCAAAACTAAACATGCCCAATTTTTTTTTTTAACCTTTCCTCATAAGTCAGGTTTTCTAAACCTCTTATTTTTATTGCTCTTCTCTGGACTCTCCAATTTATCCACATCTTTCTTATCATGTGGTGCCCAGAACTGGAGACAGTACTCCAGCTGTGGCCTCACCAGTGCTGAGCAGAGCAGGACAATTACCTCCCAATTGTTTTACATACAACATTCCTGTTAATACATCCCAGAAAGATATTAGCCTTTGTAGCAACTGCAACACATTGCTGGTTTATATTCAATATGTTTATATTCACTATAATCCCCAGATCCTTTTCAGCAGTTTTACCACCTAGCCAGTTACTCCCCATTTTGTAGTTGTACATTTGATTTTTTATTCTTAAGTATAGATTTTGCATTTGTCTTTACTGCATTTCATCTTGTTGATTTCACAACAATTCTCCAATTTGTCAGGGTCCTTTTGAATTCTATTCCTGTCCTCCAAAGTGCTTGCAACCCCTCCCAATTTAGTGTTATCTGCAAATTTTATAAGCATACCCTTTCCTGCATAATCCAAATAATTAATGAAAATATTGAATAGTATCAGACCCAGGACAGAGCCCCACAGGACCCCACTAGATACATCCTCCCAGGCTGACATTGATAACTTCTCTGAGTACAGTCTTTCAACCAGCTTTGCACTCCACCTTACTATAATTTCATCTAGAATGCTTTTTTGTAGTTTGCTTATGGAATGTCATGTGGGTCTGTGTCAAAAGCCTTACTAAAATCATGATTATCATGTCTAGAGCTTCCCTACTATTCACAGTATCCCTGTCAAAGAAAAAATCATTAACTTAAAGAAACCAACAGATGTTTGGAAAGGTTAATAATTTTTCAAAATGGACACATCAAGGCCTTGTACTTCCCCTCTTGTTAACTAATGGTAGTTCTCAATTCCCTACATTCTTCCACATGTGTTTCATTGTTTGAATTCTCTGGAGAACACCAAACCCCACAGGACATTTGTGTTCCTGCTTAATAGTATTTTTTTTTTACTTTAGTTCTGAATTATCTTTCATTATAGCAACATTTAATTTAAAAATTTTACTTTCTTTCCTGTATAAAATAGGTTTTCAAAGAGGAAAGCAAGTAAAAATTAATTTTTTATATATATATATATATATATACACATACACACACACATACACATATATACACACACACACACACAAAACTAGTTTTCTCCTTACCACTACTACTGATCTACAAAAAGATTTAAGGAATGCATCAGCCAGTCTCCTAATGCAACTTTCACAATAAAAATCCACAATCATTCAACTGTATTGCACTGTATGAGCAAGATATACTATTATTTGTATACACAGAACTGCAACATTCATCTTAAATCTATTTTACACCAGATTGTCAGATAACTAAAAAAAGACTAAGGTTCCCAGACCTGACGAAGAGCTCTGTGTAAGCTCAAAAGCTTGTCTGTCTCACCAACAGAAGTTGGTCCAATAAAATATATTACCTCATCCACCTCGTGTTTCTAATATTCTGGGACCAACATGGCTATAACAACACTGCATAAAGGAAGAACTATAAGGCCTGGTCTACACTGGGGGAGGGGAATTGATCTAAGTTACGCAACTTCAGCTATGTGAATAACGTAGCTGAAGTCGACGTACTTAGATCGACTCACCGCGGTGTCTTCACTACAGTGAGTCTACTGCTGCCGCTCCCCCGTCAACTCTGCCTGCGCCTCTCGCCGAGCTGGAGTACAGGAGTCAACGGGAGAGCGCTTGGGGGTTGATTTATCACGTCTAGACTAGACACGATAAATCGATCCCCGCTGGATCAATCGCTGCCCACCTATCCTGCGGGTAGCGTAGACATACCCTAAGGAAGCCACTCAGTCCCATCACCACAAGTAGTCATAAGTGTATAGCAGTAATTGAATACCTTTCTGTTGAAACACAATACAAAAAAGTGAAATGTGAATCAAGTCTAAACTACTTAAATGTAACTCTAATCGATGCAGAAGGAAGTGATTCCTCTCTCTCCTCTACCCTCACCAAAAAAAAAAAAAAAGAAGTAATCATAAATGTCAAGTCAAGGGTTCTGAGCCTTTCCCTCCAGAGAACACAGAGGAGGATTACAGGTTCATAAATGAAAGTTCAAGGAAAGCCTGTAGCACAGTGCTTCTTGATTTCACACCATGCCATTATATTCCCTGGAAGCAATTCTGTTATCCACAGCTGTTATTGAGAAGAATTGAGAAAACAAGGTTGTTGGGTTTTTTTTCTGAGTGCATTTTTATTTTAACCAAATATTTTCAATGTTGCTGATTTTACTGTTTTTAAATATAGAAAGAAAATAATGAAAGACCACTTATAAGATATAATAATTATTAAGAACAACTGGCAAAAAAAGGATGTAAATACCAAAGGTATATTTAGGGAAATCTTACCATGAAGGCCTGCCTGCATTCCTGTTACAGAAAAAAGGAAATGAAGCTCAGAGGATTTTTTGCCTTAAACAGTATTTTTAAACGTGAAATTCACAGAATAGTCTACACTGTGTATATCTTTCACTAGAGAATGTTAATACAAAATGGTAAATACAGTAACTAGACAACAGTTCAGTCCTCCATTTAAATATAATATAACCTACCAGCTACATCAAATCTCAATGAAATAGTGTACCTTTAATTTTTCCACTGAAACTTGAAAATATTTTGTCACTAGTCTGATTTAATAGAGAATACAGAACAGTAATAGCAACACTATATGCACTCTCCAAAGAAATGTGTGAAGCACATAGGATTAACTTTTGTTGTAAAGCAACTTTCTTCAGTAACCTTTGTTACCCTCCTCTACTTCCTTTGCTAAGAACTCAATTGTTTAATTAATTGTTTTACATAGGTGAAATGGACCATTAGAAAACATTAGACAACACTTAATTTATAATTTATACAGGGGAGAATGCAAATCATTTTGAGGTTTGGGTTTTTATTCCCACACCCCTAATTAATATTCATGAGGATAATTTCACAAAGGCAGTTATAAAACTATGTCAGAGGGGGCCTGAAAATATAGTTATGGTAGCACAGAAGGAGGAAATTCTTTTTTGCCTTGAAAGGGGGATTTAAACCCAATACAAACATTTACTGAATGATGGGTTTTATAATATTTTAATCAAGTTATTCATTACACAGAAATAACACTGTGGAAAACCAGATAATGTTACACAAAGGCTAAGTTCATTTGTTCTGGACAGGTGGCCAGTCTGCATCTCTGTGCCGGCAGCCAAAGCCCGCCCACAATAGCACTAAAGACGATTATGCAAATGATCACTATTCCCTGCTATTTTCCCAGGAATGGTAGAAGGACTCCGTGTGGAAGAAGCAATTGTTTCCCAGTCATGTGGAAAAACAAACCAAGCAGATTTCCCCCTGCCCAAAGGGGAGAAACAAGAGAGGGAATGTGCACAGGAGATAACTATATACACTCACACACTTACTTACCAGTCCAGTCTTCTGCTCCTCTGCTACATTTCAAGCATTTATCATCAGAGAAGGAATCATAAGAGAAGTGATGCTTGGTATTTCCATATAGGAGTGCTAATACTAGAGGTCAAAGGGAGTGTTCCGACCCCAGGAAATGCATTGTTCATGCATAACTATTAAGCCTTTTCCCCTTGGATTCCACTGAGGAACAAAACAAAACAATGTAAAGATTGTAACCCCCCTCCCTTCCTTTGTTGTACAACACTAAAATGTGAAAACTGTGTCTGTGTGACATTTTCTTGTACTGTGTGCAACGTACAACATTAAACCTATGTAAAATGTGCACCTAAATAGCTCGAATGGTCCTTATGCATCATATAAAATGCTTGACTTGAATGAAATACTTTCTGCTTCACACAAATGTCAATCATTCACCTACACATAAGGGGACAGTATTTACCTATCACTCTGCTGATTATGGTAAGATTCTCTCTCACAGGATTCATCGGGACGCAACTTTATACAAAAAGATGCAATTAAAACAGCAGAGCACACCTTTATTAATTTTAAATAGACTAATGAGAGGGACTACTTCCCTCCCTCCCACAAGCCACCAGGCATTAAGTAGACCCAGTGTGGAGATAAACTGGCCATAAGCCATAGCAAATGACAGTCTGCCCCCTTCAGCATAACCCTCTTTAAATGAAGACCATTCAGCCCAGCTACTGATCACCCCCCAACTCCTCAGGGGAAATAAGGGTACAGAAAAGGGATGCCTCAGTCTGGGTAAGACTTACGACCTTCCTACACTTCACAGGCTAATGGGAGCTATGCCAGCTGCCTCCGGCAGAAGTTTACCCCAGGAACTGGCCCACAAATCTCTCACTTGCACTGGATGCATGCCCCAAGTTACAAAGGTAGTTACTCCATTTATTAGCCCTTTGTAAGTTTTCTTCCTTCTTTTTTCAATTGCTATCCCTTATCCTTCTTATCCTAACCAAAGAGGCCTGTGAGATGTCATGAAGGTGAAAAAAAAACCCAGACACCTTGTCAATTTTGCCTAGAGGCAAAAAAACCAACCCCTCCTCACCTCAAAAAAAGCAATCTAATCAGATTCACAGCAAGCCTGGAAACCCATCTCTGACAACTAAAACAACCTGCAAGGCAGGAGTAGGCAGCAATTGAGCACTCAGATGGTACCTCAGGTCAAATGGAGCCAATCTGCTCCCTCGCCTCCTGCAAATCAGCCAGTAGGTGGGGACAACATGCAGAAATTCCCAAGTCAACAGATAAATCCTGCATGTCTTCTGGGCTGGAAGGAGGCATCCAGAT
Organism: Natator depressus; assembly: GCF_965152275.1. Taxonomy (NCBI): domain Eukaryota; kingdom Metazoa; phylum Chordata; order Testudines; family Cheloniidae; genus Natator; species Natator depressus. The sequence continues at coordinate 13,740,088 of NC_134234.1, read as the reverse complement.
GGTGGAGGACATACCCCCTCAATACAGACAAGGGGCTGAAATTGGGCATCCCTCTCCCAGGCACATCAAGTACCTTGCTCCCTCAGAAATCATTTAATAAGTACCTTAATCACCACACCAAAGTATTATATGAGTACATCCAAACTGTAATCTTTTCTTGCACAGTGAAATAATTCCATGTACCTCTAACTAGACAAATATCATTAGCGACAAAGCATAAGACTAAACAGAGTCACAGAGTTTAAGGCCAGAAGGGACCACTAAATATCTAATCTGATCACCTATATACCACAGGCCTCCACCACCACCCAGCATCCTCACACCAAACCCAACAACTGAAATTAAACCAAAGAATTACTGCCATCAGGAGACTAGACTATTCTATGCCACAAGGAGAGAACAGGAGGGACAAAGATGCACCAAGGCCTCTGCTTTGGCAGAGAAATTATTAAGTGAGATATAGCCAGATAATCCTGGCAAGTGACCTGCACTCACATGCTGCAGAAGAAGACAAAAACAACCTAAAGATTATTCAATCTGTCCTGGGGGCAAATTCTTTCCCAAACCCACCTACAACAATCAGTTAGACCCTGAACATATGAGCAAGAACAAGTCAGCCCAACACCTGAGAAAAGGAATACTTAGTCCTGCCTCTGATCACTGCCCACCCCCGCCCCCATTCATACTTCAGAGGATGGAGATCCCCCCAATCCCCCTACCCCCCCCAAACCAGAATACATTTTGAGGACATCACTTTCTGACCCCTGCAGGTGGCCAGCTGAAGCCTTGAAGCATGAGCTTTAAAGAACACAAGACAAAATCAGAAGTGAGCCCCAGGTCTGCTAAACCCTGCCCTTTACCATGATAAGTCAACCTCATCATATAGTCACACTCAAATTTGTCCAGGTCTCTCTCTCAACACTAATTAAGTTGTTTGCCCCCACAACTCCCACTGGGACACAGTTCCAGAATCTCACTCCTTTGGTGGTCAGAAGCCTTCTTCTAATTTCCAGCCTAAATTTGTTCATACCTAGTTTATATTCATTTGTTCTTGTACCGATACTGTCCTTTAACTTAAATAGTTCTTCACCTCCTGGTTTACCTTTTCTTAACCCCCACCTCCCATGTATTTTTAAGGAGCAATCACATCCTCAGCCTTCATGGTGCTAAGTTAAACAATCCAAGCTCTTCCAGTTTCCTCTCATAAAATAGGTCCTCAATTCCCACGATCACCCTGGAAGTTTCTTTGCACCTGTTCCAGTTTGAATTAATCTTTCTTGAACACAGATGGCCAGAATTGTATACAGTATTCCAAATGAGGTCTTATCAGCACCTTGCGTAACAGCATTAATACGTCTCTCTCTCTCTCTACTGGAAATGCCTCACCTGATACATCCTAGGATTGCATTTGTCTTTTTCATAGCCGCATCACATTGGTGGCTCATAGTTAAGGCTACATTTTAGTCCCAGGTATTTTTAGTAAACGTCATGGACAGATCATGTGCAGTAAACAAAAATTCACAGCCCATGACCCTGACTAAATCTGGGGGAGGACGGGTGGCCCAGGGTTGATGGAGATGCTCGGGGAGGGGCAGCCCAGGAGTGCCGTGGGTGCTCGGGGAAGGGAGGGACGGCGGGCCGCAGGTGCTGTGGGGGGATAGCCTGGGACTGCCGCTGGTTCTGGGGGGGGGGGGGAGGGTTGGGGGAGAGAGAGGCAGCCCGGGACCACCACAGGTGCTGGGGGGAGTGGAGGGGAGGCAGCGCATGGCCCCAAACACCTGCTGGTGCTGGGGGGGGGGGGGGGGTTGGCAGGGCTGACAGGCTCCCTACCAGGCTCCGTGCCTCCCTGGAAGCAGCGACATCTCTCAGCTCCTAGGTGGAGGCGCGGCCAGGCAGCTCTGCGTGCTACCTCCACCCCGAATGCCAGCTCTGCAGCTCCCACTGGCCAGGAACCGCATATCTATGTACCTAAGACAGTTTCTTAAAGATCAATAATTATGTTATTTTAGTTCATTGACTGTGCCAATGACTGATGGCTGATATTTCCATCATGAGTTTGTTTTAAATCAAGGTATATTCCTTAAAGTCATCAGAGGCTTCTTCCCTCACAAAATTGCCTCCAGAGTAAAACCTTGCCAATTAGAATATGGCTATCATATGAATACAAGATATTTGTTGATGCAGAAAATACTAAAGTAGCCCATTCTGTATTCACCACCCTGCCACCCAGGGAGAATTTGACCCCCCTCACACACACTGAAGAACTGAGACATAATTATAACACCCCAAAATAAAATAAAATAAAAAAATCCAAGGTCTTTCTGACTGATGAAAACTAATGTAGAAAATCATCTACTGTTTTCAGAGAAGTGAAACTGCCATCTTTCCTGAAAAATGCACTCATCTTCCTAATGTCAAAAAGCTGATGCACAGTGCAGAAGACATTTTCAGCTAGCACTTGATTTTGAAACTCACATTGCTAGGCAAAATCACTGAGAAAATAGTGATAACCAACGTTGAAGAACATATCTGCTAACATCATGGATGTTACAACCAGACTTCAGATCAGGTCAGAACATGGAGGAAGTACTGGGAAATCAGCACCTAGCTGAAGAACAGGTACCTCAAGCTAAAACCATAAACAAGAAAATGATGATTGGAACTGGAACGTGCTCCAGAAGTTTGCTCTGTCCTTCCATCAAAGGCACCTCCATCCCCAGGTACCCGACCCACTTTCTCAAAGTGGTGTGAAGCTTTCAGGATCCTGTTGGACTCAATCCTTAGACAAGATAAGCAGATAGTATGAGAACTGAAAAAAGCTACTTCCCACTGGGGAATTCACCCCTTCCACCTATATAAAGGTTTGGCCACAGTGGTCAAGGTGTTTTAGCACTTCCAGGTTATTTTACTGAAATCTGCTGTATTTGACATCTCCCTATTTAATTTATATTACATTTTAATATGAATAATATAATTTTATGATCTGACGAGTTATGAAAGGATAATCAAAACTAGATCAACTATGTTTTTTTATTTTAAAAGGGCAGGTTTGGTAAATTAAGGGAATTAGAGAAATTAGAGAAATCAAGAGATATCATCCGAACTGAAGAGCTCAAGGAGGAGGCTTGGAATTTCTTCAAATCAGTTGTACAAAAACTATCTGGACATTAGCATTCCACGCAAGGTGGAAAAACTTGTAGGGAAAGGCTCCAGACTCAGACGGATGAATAACCACCTCAAAAATTGTATTAGCAGTAAACAGAGAGTCTATAGGGCATGGAAGAAGGGATTGATCACGGGGGGGGGGGGGGGGGGGGGGAGCCACATCTTGGAGGTTAGAAAATGTAGGAATAAAGTGTTGAGAATTTCTAAAAGTCAAGATGAATTAGCTCCTGCCAAGGAAATTAAAATAAATAAGAAGAGGTGTTTTAGCTATATAAATAAATAGAGAATAGGGAAGTATGCAGCTGGGCTGCTATACAGTGTGGATGAGAAGGAGATTAAAGATAATCTACATATAGTGCCAAAACTATATGAATACTTTGCCTCAGTTTTCAATAAGTATGATAATATTGAACATGTGCACGATGGCAGGACATCTGATGGAAATGTGTATAGAAATAGAAATTACCACTCCCGAGGTGGAAGAAAAGCCTAAAGCTCAAATGAGGGGGACCGGGTACTATCGATCCTAGAATATTGAAAGAACTAGCACATGAGTTTGCTAGTCTGGTACCAGGGATTTTTATTAAATCTGTGTATTCCAGGATAGTCCCAAATGACTGGAGAATAGCTAATGTTGTGCGTATATTTAAGAAAAAAGAAAAGGAGTACTTGTGGCACCTTAGAGACTAACCAATTTATTTGAGCATGAGCTTTCGTGAGCTACAGCTCACTTCTCCGATGAAGTGAGCTGTAGCTCACGAAAGCTCATGCTCAAATAAATTGGTTAGTCTCTAAGGTGCCACAAGTACTCCTTTTCTTTTTGCGAATACAGACTAACACGGCTGTTACTCTGAAACATATTTAAGAAAGTGATCCAGGCAGCTACAAACCTGTTAGCCTGACTTCAATTGTATGCAATGCTTTAGAAAAAATTGTGAAGGAAAGAATAATTAAATTCATGGAGGGAAATGATAAAGAGGTTGTAACGCCACATGGATTTACCAAAGGAGATAATTCCAGACTCACTTGATTTCCTTCTATGAGAAAATAACTGATTCTTTACAATGTTATAACAGCCATACTGGGTCAGACCAAAGGTCCATCCAGCCCAGTATCCTGTCTTCTGACAGTGGACAATGTCAGGTGCCCCAGAGGGAATGAACAGAACAGGTAATCCATCAAGTGATCCATTCCCTGTCGCTCATTCCCAGCTTCTGGCAAACCGAGGCCAGGGACACCATCCCTGCTCATCCCGGCTAACAGCCATTGATGGACCTATCCTCCATGAATTTATCTAGTTCTTTTTTGAACCCTGTTATAGTCTTGGTCTTCACAACATCCTCTGGCAAAGAGTTCCACAGGTTGACTGTGCGTTGTGTGAAGTAATACTTCCTTTTGTTTGTTTTAAACCTGCTGCCTATTAATTTCATTTGGTGACCCCTAGTTCTTGTGTTATGAGGAGGAGTAAATAACACTTCCTTGTTTACTTTCTCCACACCGATCATGATTTTATAGACCTCTATTATATCCCCCCTTAGTTGTCTCTTTTCCAAGCTGAAAAGTCCCAGTCTTGTTAATCTCTCCTCATACGGAAGCTGTTCCATCTCCCTAATAATTTTTGTTGCCCTTTTCTGAACCTTTTCCAATTCTAATTTTTTTTTTTTTTAAAGATGGGATGACCACATCTGCACGCAGCATTCAAAATGTAGGCGTACAATGGATTTATATAGAGGTAATATGATACTTTCTGTCTTATTAGGGCTGTAAGGTGATTTAAAAAATTAATCACAATTAATCGCACGAATAATAATGCTGTTAAACAATAATAGAATACCATTTATTTAATTTTTTTAATCTTTTCTACATTTTTAAATATATTGATTTCAATTAAAACAAAGAATACAAAGGGTACAGCTCTCACTTTATTTTTATTACAAATAACTGCACTTAAAAAACAAAAGAAATAGTATTTCAATTCACCAAATACAAAGTACTATAGTGCAATCTCTATCATGAAAGTTGAACTTACAAATGTAGAATTATGTGCAAAAAATAACTGCACTCAAAAATAAAAGTGTAAAACTTTAGAGACTATAAGTCCACTCAGTCCTACTTCTTGTTCAGCCAATTGCTCAGACAAATATGTTTATTTACATTTGCGGGAGATAATACTGCCCACTTCTTGTTTACGTCACCTGAAAGTAGAACGGACGTTCGCATGGATCTGTTATAGCTGGCTATATTCACCTCTTGGACCAGACCCTGTGCTCCACTTAGGACTAAATCAAGAATTGCCTCTCCTCTTATGGGTTCCAGTCATTTAAGCACATATACAAACAGGGTTAGAAAAGTAACATTTCCAAATTTTAATCAATGTATTTATGTAACATTTTGCTCTTCCACATGAACTGCCCAGAAAAATGTATTAGTATAGGATCTCTACCTTCCCTGGATTCTGAAGGCAGAAAAGCATCTGATGGTGATGACAATGGGGTTGTGGGAGAGGTTACACTTCAAAAATTACTTTCATGCAGCCTGGCTGAGATGTTTTTGATACATAAATGAGTGCTTCTACATGTACAGTGGAACATTTTTGGTGAAGTTGCTGAGCTTCCACATACATAGATTTCAGGGATCTATGACCACTGGTACCTCATGACCAACTGGGACATTTACTAAGACTTAGCAGATTTCATTGTAGTGTCATGAAGATTATACTGAAAAGGACCATATGTGATATTTTGCTTAATGTATTGTACATACAAAAAGAACTGAGCTCTCTTATTGGTATCTTCACTCATGTTCTCCATCTCTTCTTGCCCTCTTCTAGGTACCTTATTACTTTAGCCAAGCCCCAAATTCTCCCTATTCTGATTTATCAAACTAGTACTACATACTGAGCTCTCCTCAGCTGGAAGTTCTACTGAATCCTACTGCATAAAATAGCAACAGCAGTTGTAAGTTCCAGACATACTGTCTCACCTCAGTGAAAAGCAGTGCCAAAAAATAGAAGAGCTCACAAAATGCTTTCTTCACAAAGGTTGTTTCAAGCAAACTGCCTTCTTCTAGACATTTCCCTCTAAATTATGCTCTTTACTCAAGATTAGCAGATAGGCGGAAACAAAACTATGCCCAATTCAAAAAATGGATTGGACTGAAAATACATTTTCTATGAGCCACCTGGCAAAGCCAACATTAGGAAAGGATATTTTATCTTCTGAAGTTTTTTCAAATTTCAAATCAGTTGGTCATCTTTCCTTGTCTGTTCTCTCTCATACATATATTATATATAATATGCATACATAAAAGACTAATAAAAATGTATTGTACATTTGTAGTTGTGCAAAAATCCCTACAGTTCATTTAGTGTATAATTAATGTACTCTTGTAAACTCTTCTTGTTCCATTCTAGCTCCCTGCCCCAATACTTTCATTCTAATATATAGATTATGGCCTTATTCTTTATCATTCTAAGGCTCAAGATACCAGTACATTTCTGGTTTACATTTTTGGACAAGTAACAGGATAATTCATCAGTTCACATCTGAATGTCTGTTAGTTACTGGTTTCAGAGTAGCAACCATGTTAGTCTGTATTCGCAAAAAGAAAAGGAGTACTAGTGGCACCTTAGAGACTAACCAATTTATTTGAGCATAAGCTTTCGTGAGCTACAGCTCACTTCATCTGATGAAGCAGTAGCTCACGAAAGCTTATGCTCAAATAAATTGGTTAGTCTCCAAGGTGCCACTAGTACTCCTTTTCTTTTTGTTAGTTACTGGTAACTCAGCTATTCATTCCTAAAATATTTTTGCTGCTCATATATTACTTGTAACAATGTAGAGAAATTATGTTAGCTATAAGCCAATGGAAGAAAGAAAAAAAAGAAATTCATTTTAAATAATCTTGTCTTGAAAGACAGACATTGGAATGTGCCAAATCAAATTAATCCCAGACACAAAGATCTGAATAAAGCTTTCGAACTGAGATAAATCAGGGAAATTACAGAGATCACTTAGAGAAATAAAAATAACTTAATTTGGTACTGCATCTTACACACTGGCCAATGTGTGGCTAAAATTTTAAGTTTCTGCAAAGTAAAATGCTGTTCACATGAATGCCCAAAACCAGAAAGAAAAAAAATACTGTATATACATGACTGAAAAATGCAGATTAGCTTTCTAAAGCTTTGTTTTACACTAACACATCAAGAATAAATTTCTCCTAAGAAAAGGCAACAGATCTATTTTTAAAAAGATTCTGAAACAGAATCAGAACCAAAATGAACTACGCTCATTAATATCAGCATGGCTCGATAACAGATTTTAAAATAACCAATTATTTCCTCTACAATAAGTTTCAAATTTGTAGTCAAGTCTCATCCTCTCCACTCAAATCTTTCTTTACTCACATTTTTCATTTTGACCCCTACTTTGTTAAATACACTGTGTTTTTCTGAACATAATGGAACAAATTCATCCCAGTGTGTAAATTAATTAACCTCAGTTGGTTTCACACTATTATAAAATATGTATATAGTGTTTTCCAAACACAGAACAAGACATGTTCCCTGATCAGAAGCACCTACTATTTAAATCAGGGTGAATAAAAATTGGTGAGTTAAAAAATTAAAAACTGATTTTATTTAAATTTGATTTTTTTATTTACAGTAAATACATTTTTAACCTAAAAATGAATTTATTTGGAATTATGACAACCTATATTAAGGCCTAAACTTACTATAATTATTACAATCATTTAAATTAAAAATCTATATTCCAGCAGTACATATTTACTGCTGAAGTTTAAAGAAAGCCAAACCACGGAACTGGTGGAAGTGACTAGCTTAAGCACCTATATCCAGAGTTTGTTGAAGTACTAAACCAGCTTTTGACAGCAGTTGCAGAGAATATTTTCTTCATTTCAATTTAATGAGTTCAATTCAACAGCTAATTTGTTAAAAGTTGAAAAACCAACTGGGAGCTGAAAAAGCAGAAAAGCTTATTTTCTTCTTCTAATCTACAAAAAATGAAGTGTCAGAGGATAGGATCTACCAGTTCTAACATCGTGAAGGACAAGGTGAGCAGAAACAATCAGTTCAGTTTACTAACTACAGATAATACGTCTTTCATTTAAACAATCAGTTTTAAATGCAAAACATGTTTTGGTAAACTTACCTTTTCTTCTTATGTATCCGGTATACTTAAGGTGATTTAATAAATAAAAACAATACTAAAAATGCTGTTTCTGCTTTTTTAATTAATTTCCAATTTCTATTCAAATGCAACTTGACACAAACTTCAAGTAAAAAAATTAATCATCTAGTAAATAAAAATGCATCATTCACCATTTTCTGACATCATATAAAAAGGTAAAAGTTAAGAATCTGGATAAATGTATTTTATGCTTTATAAGTACTTAAATGTATATAGATATAGTCTATCCTCCTGGTTAGCAAAAAGAAGTACCAAATTTAGAGTAAAGGTAATATTTAGCTCTAACTGCACATTTGAATATCTATCAGCCAATGAGAATCAACCTTTCTTTATGAAAATAACTAAAAAGTACAAATGCAAAACAAGATTAAAATTATTAAAATCAAGGTTTCCTGCTTGCTGATTTAAATCAATCCACCTTGATTTAAATAAAACAGACAAACGTAAGTAAGACCCAGGATGACAGCTCATGAGATGGAAAGTGTGGAGACTGAGAAGAAAAGACTACTTAAAGAGGAGACTGTGTATGCCAGGAACAGGGAGTAGCACGACAGAAGGTAAAAAGCAGAGAGCGATAACATGAGACACAGAATACATATACACAGCATTTTGGCGTGAGCCTCCCCACCCACACTGACAGACTCAAGATAGCGGAACTCGTGCTAGTGCTCTAAAAAAAGCTGTACAGACAGTGCTTTGAAGTTGCGGCTCAGGCTCTAAAATTCACTCCCACTACCTAGGCTTCAGAGTCCAATTTTAGAGCACTAGTGTGAGCCCTGCTAACCCAAGAATGTCAACCCAGGCCAGGAGGCTAGCTCCAAAATGCTGTGTAGATATACTCTCAGTGTGCAGGAAGGTGAGAAGACTGTGAAGAAGCTAGGAAAAGTGGATAGTAGAGAGAAGTGAATATAAAGCAGATGAGGGCAAGATTATGTAAAGCTTTGCAAGTGAGGAGGAGCTTGATTATTATGCTATAAAGGAGAGAAAGACAATAGGATTCAATGGAGGGGGGATAATGCAGTTGGAGAAGGGAAAGATGACATCAGGAAGCAGCATTGTGGACGGAATAGTGGCAGATGTTTGCCATACCGTGTTACCCAGATCTAGAAGTGTCTCACTGAGGGGTAACATCACACTGGAAGGTGTTACTGACTGCAAGATATCCAGCAGTTTATGCTGTAGACCCTTGACCTCTTCAAGAGGAATCTGAAGAGGTTGAGCTATCCTCCTAATGAGGACTTGAAACTGTCTGAAGTTGTCAGCTATGAAAGGTGGTGGAGGCATGACCACGTCATGTGGCAACAAAGATGAGATGGGAGTTTCAGGGGTGATCTTTTCATCCACCCTAGCCTCCTGTTCTTCAAATTGTCCTGTGTGGGACTGGTTGGGGAGGGGGAGGTTGCATAACCCTGATTTCCCAAAGAGACAGTACCGGTGGTCTTGCAAACTGCTGTCAATAAGCCACCCAGGGGTCCCAGAATGGCCACTATGGTATATATGGAAGTGGAGGTGGCATGCAGGATTGATTCCACCACCCTCGGTGACCAGTACAATACTGCCTGTGACTAGCTGGAAAGGGATTCCTGAAAGGCTATGCTGGGACCCTGACCAAAATAGAGGAGACTGATTGAAAGTCCCCTTCATCCTCCTCCACATCATAGAATATCAAGGTTGGAAGGGACCTCAGGAGGTCATCTAGTCCAACCCCCTGCTCAAAGCAGGACCAATCCCCATCATCTCATGGAGAGGCACCCATTGAAAACGGTGGAGAGTCCTGCGGTGCCAGAGGATAGTAGCCCAGAGACCGGGGCCTCAATACCAAAAAAGCACTCAGTACCCATAAGAAACATGGAGTCTGATTCATCCACTACCAAAAGGTCCTTAAGAGTATTGGAATTCCTGTGGTACTAAAGGGATCCAGTACTGATGTGGCAGCCGAGGCCACGGTTGCTGAAGCTGATGGTACCAATGATGAACACACTGCAGTTGAAGATGGACTGCTGGGCCAGATGCATTGGTGCCCTATGCTTACTCTCCTTGCCGGTAGAGGTTACTGGGACCCTTTCAGAGCCATGTCTCTTCTTCTTGGAGCTCCAGGGCTTCATGGCCTGCCCAGTACCAGTGGTGAAGTCCTTGGCCTCAATGGTATCCTCAGAGACAGCAGATTAACTGGGAACCTAGTGCTTTTTGGAGCTGGCTCTTTGCAGTGAGTCCACACTCCTCTTTTGGGGAGTCTTCCCAGAAGCCCCCAAAGTCTTCCCACAAGAGGCAAGAAGAGGCACTGGATTCGTCCAGGAACAAATGTACAGGGTGGGTGGTCTCCTGACCTGGTTATGGTCACAGGGAGTGTTCTATCGGAAACAATCTTAGTTTGATCTTCTTCCCTTCCCTAGACTTGAGGACCAAGCAGAAGTTACATTTCTAGGAGATGAGGGACTCCCACAAGCAAGAGACATGTTTAGAGTGTCCATGGCTTACAGGAATAGCCTCTTGGCAGGAGGAAAAGTGTTTGAAGCCTGGTGAGCCAGACATGCCCTGCCAGGGAAACAAGTTTCCTAGAGGAAAAAAGAAGCAGAGAACAAACAATCCCCTCAATACCTATGCAAACCAACTACTAACTATACTACCAACTACTAAGTTGCTACCAGACTAAGTAGCTTAGCACTAAGGAAAAAGAGAAAGGTCGAGGCACGCTCAAGGAGGACATGTTATGGTTCTGTCTCAGGCCGAGGTGATTAAGAAGGAATATGGGGGAGGGATAGCTCAGTGGTTTGAACATTGGCCTGCTAAACCCAGGGTTGTGAGTTCAATCCTTGAGGGGGCCATTTAGGGATCTGGGGTAAAAATTGGGGATTGGTCCTGCTTTGAGCGGGGGGTTGGACTAGATGATCTCCTGAGGTCCCTTCCAACCCTGATATTCTATGAATCAAGGTGCGAGTACTAACCTTGGGGTGAGTGCGTTTGTTTGGCTGTTTGTGTTTCTCTCTCTTTCAGGTTATTTCAGTTACTGAGTGAGTTGGGATTGTGTGTCTGGGGACTGTTTGAGCCTTTGTTCCCTGGACCATCCACAATTAGCCTTGTAATCACCCTCCCTCTGTGTGATTAATGAAGGGGTAGGGCTGACCTAGAAGAGAAGGCCTTAAAAGCCAGAGGCTAAGCTACCAAGGAGAGCTAGCGAACAGGAGACGGTAAACACGGGAGTTTGAGAGGGAGTTGTAATATAATCTTTATGGTTAGGAAGGGCCGCATCGCCAGTGCCAGCGCTGCTCCTATCTTCTCCTCCTGCACCTGTATCCAGACAGACAACCTAACCACGGATGCCTCTACGCAGATCCTGGTGTGGATTTGCAGAGAAAGCCAGGCTGGGGGGACCCTCCAGCGTGAAAGGTGCCTGCTGATGGAATCTCTCAGGAAGCAGGTGAGAGAGCTACAGGAAGAAGTGGCTAAACTGAGGCGCATCTGTGCTCACGATGAATTCCACGAGAGTACTCATGTGGAGACATCCAAGACAGAGGAAGCTATCCAGCTACAGAGGATTGCTGTCACACCACGGGGGAGGAAGATATGGCTCTGTCACAGGGAGGACACTGGCAGCTGGTTACTTCTGGCAGCAGGCAATGCTCCATCCCTACTCCCAACCCACTCACCACGGTAATGGAAAACTGATATACTGCCCTAGCAACAAGCTATGAGGAATCACCCCCAGAGGAGGAGGAGAAGCCATGCATCCCCAAGGCTAGGAGGATTGCAGCCACCACTCCCAGGAGGAAACGTAGGATAGTGGTGGTTGGTGACTCTCTTCTATTGGGACGGAGGCACCCATCTGTCACCCTGACATGGCATCCCGGGAGGTATGCTGCCCTGCAGGGGCCCATATTCAAGACATTACAGAGGGATTGTTGAGGATCATCCAGTCCTCTGAGTACTACCCCATGCTACTCATCCATGTGGGCACTAATGATACTGCAAGGTATGACCCTCAGCAGATCAGAAGTGACTACAGGGCTCTGGGAGTATAGGTGAAGGAGTTCGGAGCGCAGGTGGTGTTCTCTTCGATCCTTCCAGTCCAGGGTAGGGGCCTAGCCAGAGACAGATGCATCCTGGAGGTGAATGCCTGGCTGAAAAGTTGGTGTCGCCAGGAGGACTTTGGCTTCCTTGACCACGGGATGCTGTTCCAGGAAGGACTACTAAGCAGAGATGGGGTTTACCTACTGAGGAAGTGGAAGAGCTGTGCGGGTTCGGTCACAGAGACCCCCTTGAGGCTGTCACCTGATGTGCTGGAATTACCTCTGAGCCCATTTTCTATTGCCAGCTTGGGACTCCAGAACCCTGCCTTGTTGAGCCAGACACACTAGTCTGCTGCAACATAGACCCAGGTCTAGTCCACGCCCCCAAAGCTGCAGACTTTAACCAAAAACTGCTCAGCAAGTCACCTATCTCCAGCACCCAGACACCCAGCTCCCAATGGGATCCAGACCCCAAATAAATCTATTTTACTCTGAATAAAGCTTATACAGGGTAAACTCAAATTGTCCACCCTCTATAACACTGATAGAGAGATATGCACAGCTGTTTACTCCCCCAGGTATTGATCAATCACTTACTCTGCTGCCTTGGAGCTGCTCCCAGGAGCCTCTTGCTTGCTGTGCGGGGGGAGGGGGGGAGAAGGGGCTAATGTCAAGGTGTCCCCCTCCCGTCGCTCCTGTACCCCGCTTACCCCTTCTCCATATGGAACAGGGGGGAGACACGACAGGACTCAGGATAGCCACAGCTGCTGTCAACTTCCTGATCGACTTAAAAAGGCAGTGTACTTAGAGTGGGGTCAGCATACTTAAAGGGGAAATGCGCATCTCCCTCTCTCTCACACAGGGTGTGTGTCTCTGTCTGCCATGCTGCCTCCGTTCGTGCTGTCTTGCAGAGTGTGAGGCTACATTAACAACGTGTTAACCCTTGAGGGCTCAGCTGAATGCTAGATCATCATTTAGCAATAAGGCATTCCCTGGGAAATATCTCACCCTCTTCCACCCTCTGACTTCACCACCTCAACCAAGCTTCACAATCATCATTGCTGTGTACAGTTTTAAATTGTTTGTTTAAAACTTATACTGTGTGTGTGTGCGCGTGTCTGTCTGTCTGTCTGTCTGTGTGTATATATATATATATATAATATAGTTTTTTGTCTGGTGAAAAAAATTTCCCTGGAACCTAACCCCCATTTACATTAATTCTTATGGGGAAATTGGATTAGCTTAAAGTTGCATTTTTCAGGCACATAATTACAACATTAAGCGAGGAGTTACTGTAGGGGACTGGACTAGATGACCTCTCAAGGGCCCTTCCAGTTCTATGCAGAGGGCAGTTTGCCCACACACCCCTACATAGCCTGTGTGTCTGACACAAGGAGGCTTAGAGCACATGCGCAAGCCAAATGGTCACTGCTAGTTGAAAATCTCCAATCAAGAGCTTCAGAGGTACACGCGCACCTGAAGTGGAGCACCCACTGGGACACTAACCAAAGAAGAAGGGAAGTTAGGACTGATATCAGAACTCTGTGCACAGGGTGCACACTAACAGATAAGGGTAAAAAGTGTGGATCAGAAGTCATTAAATGAAATGCTCAAGGTAGGGCAGAATCAAGAGAACAGAGTCATACAAGCTAAAGGAAGAGAGAAACCAGAGTGATCAGCTGTGTAAAAGGTACCAGACAGATCAAGTAATATGAAGATAAGGGAGTGACCTAGCAGGTCGTCACTGATGACTTTGGGGAGCCCAATTTTTTTTGGGGGGGGGGGTGTTTTTAAGAAACTCAACTGCTTTATGAGAATTCAGAAGTAATTAAATGTTGCAAAGAAGGTAGTCTGGATATACAGAATAAGTCCGGGGTGGACAACCTGAGCCTGAGAAGGAGCCAGAATTTACCAATGTACATTGCCAAAGAGCCACAGTAATATGACAGTAGCCCCCCATAACCTCCCCCCCTGCGCTCAGCACCTCCCGCCCACCGGCAGCCCTGCTGATCAGCGCCTCCCTTCCCCCCCCCCCCCCGATCAGCTGTTTCATGGCATGCAGGAGGCTCAGAGGGGGAGTAGGAGGAGTGAGGGCATGGCAGGCTCGGGAAGGGGACGGGAAGAGGTGGAGTGGGAGCAGGGCCTGTGGCAGAGCCAGGGGTTGAGCCGTGAGCACCCCCGAGCACATTGGAAAGTTGGTGCCTGTAGCTCCAGCCCCAGAGTCGGTGCCTATACAAGGAGCCACATATTAAACTACTAAAGAGCCACATATGGCTCCAGAGCCACAGGTTGGCCACCCCTGGAATAAGTCAACAGGACTCAAATGGTTTCTTCTCCTGTGCTTTTAACGAAATTCTTTACACAGATTTTGACATTTCTTTGTACCACACGGATATAATGTTCTCTGGTTATGTGGCCTCTCTCGCAAGATAAAGATTTATTCTTTGAATATTATAGGATTGTAACTCCTTCTCAAATTACAAAAAGTACTTACAACAGGTAACTTTTAAACAGCACCACCAGAAACAGATATTTGACCTGGGTTTTCCAAGACTTACACATTCAGGAAAAAATTGCATTGCTTGGAATCTGAAATGCAGCAAGGACAACCGTTTTCATTACTAGTTTTCACCATCCATCTTCTCTCCCCACTGTCCCATTTCTGGGCACCTTGCCAATTGGCATTTAATTAAAATTAACTCCGCTTTTGATTCTTCCTCAGTAACTCAGTTACCAACTACATTGGCCACTTATGCAGTGAAAGGAATTTAATAAGATAAGCTATTCTCTATTGCATTTGCAGAATTGGCGGTGGTGTAGTTTTGATGGAAGAGCCAGCCCTAGCACAGTCTAGTTTCCTAAATGACCTAGAGATGAAATTTGTAAACTTGGGGCAGAAAGGGAGCATGGGGAAGCAATGGTATATATTGTGTCCAATGACACTGCAGAAATGCAATTACATTTATTTGTTACAATTTAGGATTTAACATTTGGCAATGAAATAAACTCATAACTTCTTGCAAAGGTTTCCTTAAGCAGAGTTGCTATCTTTCCAAAGAAAACACAAAACTAATCAAATCCTAGCACTGAAGTTTAATATCTGAAGATGAAAATATTTATCATTAAGATTGATTTAAACTGAATATGCTCTGGGCCCAAAGAATACCAATCAAACATATGAAATATAAAGCAGTACATAAATGAGGTCAGAATTCTTACTTGTATAATGAACGACAAAGTGCCTGACTGAGCAAAGCACTAGCTTGTCACCTCCAGGCCGAATCTGGCCCAGAAAATGTCATTGAAACTAAAACTATAATCAGAGGTTGATGATTAAACACATGCTGTGAAATCCTGGCCTCACTGAAGTGAGTAGCAAAACTCCTGACTCTGCTGGGGCCATAATTTCATCCTTGGTCTACCAGACAATTCATAAAAATATTCATTTGGCAATTTTTCAATATAGGACCAGGACAAAGGTTATTGAGAACAGTGAAAGCTCTAATCAAGGAAATCCTAAATTAAGGATGAGTGTCATAGAGAGTCTTGGACATAGATGCAAATCTGTGACTGGGGGAGTTAGGATGAAGAGTTCATATCCTGTCCTATATCTGTATCCAGAGACAGTATACAGATATAGTTTCCATCTCGAGTATTTTTTTTTAGCTTATCACTAATATTTTAACAATTTTCTTTTGATATAAACATGGTTTTCCCTATTCAGCAGCAGTATGTTTTTGGCATCTCAGCTGTTTTCAGTTTTTTGCCTCGTGGAGATGTGCCAATGTGCAGATCTGCCTTTGAAAACGCAACTGCTACTACCAGTAGTGTTATTAAAAAAAGGATCAAGCTTGTACTTCTGGGAAAAAGTATGACTTTGAATAGGACTTTTGTAGACCTGACAAATATAGGGGAATCCTGTGATTTTTGGCAGTTTGTTTTGGAAGTTGTTCCTGAATTCTCACCAGGCAGATCTCAAACAGGACAATTCTTCACGAAAAAGTTTCACCAGGGCCCATGATCGTGAATTTATGAGAAACTGCAAATCTACTCTGATTGATATCCAACTATGCTCATTCAGGCATTCCAGTACCCCTGCTACAGCTCAGATCTGATTTCCATCATCAAGAGGGCTCAGACCAACCAGCTGTCTCAAGCAAGGGTGAACAAAGGGCCTCCATTTCTTCAGGTCACCGGATAGAACCAGCCCAATGTCCTCATTGTGACCCAAGACTTGACTGTCAGTAGCTCAAAGAGGAGAGGGATATACTACTCCAGCACTCTTTGGAGGACTATAAACACAAAATAAATACCAGACTCTTCTAGGTGGGACCCAATCTATTAAAGTTACAAGAACCAAGTTAATTACCCCCTCTTCTTCCAAAGTTTGTGAGGGACAGAGAGGCACATTGTTCAAAAACATTTCTTACAGCATAGTTCACAGTTACTGTATCATTGTGAGCCTACTGCTGCTCAAATAGTTATGCTCTCGTTACTCAGAGAATAACTGATCTCCAAGAAAGACAAGAAGGGACTGACCCCCAGTATTGTTGTGTTGATCTCTCCTCTCCTCGGTTCTTGTATGCAGAAGACAGCTCTCCTTCACTTTACACCTGCAAGAAATTCTCTAGAGTTAGCTTTCTTCTCCCTCACCCCTAAAGGTCCACCTATTCAGGCAAGGCAAAATCAAATAAGCATCATGGATCTGCAGCCTACCTTGCTTGAGCAGGAAGAGCTCTCACGTTCTAAAACTTGAGGGGACGGGGAAAGAGGCTTTTCTTCTTCGTATCATAAACAGGGAGGGACAAGACATACCAGACACATGCACTCGCTTGTGGGGAGGATGCTCCCTGGAAGCATGGCATTCTACTTGCATTATCTGATGCTCTGTTACCACAGAGGAATCGGTTCTGGGCCTATGAATGGAAGCTTTCCCTCTTGGAAATTCCGACAAGCTGGGCAGAACTGCATGAGGGCTGGGCTCTACTCAAGCCAAACTGCCTGTGGAGCTTGCAGAACAACCAAACCATTAGACACAGGTTCTTCTGTGCTGCTGCATTTACTTGACAGGGTTTAGCAACTAGACTGAATATTCACTGAGTGCGGTATATTCTGGCTAGTGTGTGGGGGGGTGGGGGGAGTTGAAACCTGAGTGGCAGGCAAACAGGCCCTTCTTTATTTAGACTCCTCGAAATAACTAAAAAAAAAAAATCTTACAGGGAGAAAAATAATTTAGCCAACATTTACACAAAAAATTGATAGCCTAAAATATCTTCTATCTGAGATAGGGAACAACTGGCAGCTAAAATACCTTCTACAATATTAAGTGGAGTCGCCCTTTAAGAAGTCCCCAGGCAGGGCCGGCTCTAGGTTTTTTGCTGCCCCAAGCAAAAAAAAATCCCCCCCCCCCCATTTTTTTTGGCCTTTACATGTGTTTGCACTTTGCAATTTGGGGGGGGAGGGGGTTGGTTTTTTTTGACTGTTTAAAATTTTTTAAAAAATGAACACAGAGAATTTGTAGTTAGTGAAATAAAACAATTTCCTACTAGTGTACTCATTTAATTTTAACAAAATCATAATTACAAACAATTTTGGTTCAACTAGACACTGTAATGAAAAACGTTAATGTCTTCTGGTGCACCCAGTTTTCTCATAAATTAAAAGAATTTATATGAACTGAATTTTTCTGGTTTTTATACTTGTGTAAGTCTTTTAATAATTCAGTGAAATCTAAATTTTTTGCAATGGTACTTTCAATTGAAATTAATGCGAGTCCTCACAAACGATTTTGAGACATGGTGGACCTCAAATAATTTTTTAGTAATTTCAGTTTTGAGAAACTGCGCTCACCAGAAGCCACTGATACTGGTAATGTTAAAAGAATGAGTAATGCTATAGCAGTGTTTGGAGCGAAAAAATCATTTCCTGCTATAAATTCTAATACTTTTAGAGGAGAAGTTTTAGGACTTATTAGCTCAGATAAAGCTATTAATTCATCATACAATTCTACTCCATCAGTGTCAGCAGTGTTATCAGTACTGAGCACTAAATGTAGGTCTTGGCAGTGCTTCATGAGGTCTTCTTTGGAAAACTGATTTTTAATATTTCCAATATTGTATAAAAATTCAAAAGAGCTTTCTCCTTATCAACTTTTTAAAAATACTTATTTGAAGTACGAGATAGTTTTTCTAATTCTTTTTGCCGTTTCTCTCTTTGTTGCCGGAAGGCAGCACCGGAAAGTCATTTTCGTTTTTGTCCCGGCATTTTAGCCCTAAAACCACTAGCAACAAGGAAATTGGTGTGAATGGCGCTGATAGGGCGGCACAGTACACACAAGTAATTGTGATTCCTTTTTTAATTAATCAATACCATTAACATTTACACATTTAGGCACATTCACATTATGAGTGACCGTGTCACGACGTGACACGATATTTTTCACGTCACGCTATTGCACTACTGGAGATTTTTTTGATCTTCATGTTTTTTGTTTTTTTTCCCTGTACATTGGTGGATTTTCAAAAAAAGGGGGGGGGGGATGGCTGGAATGCCGCCCCTGGAAATGTGCGCAGCCCCATGCACGTGCTTGCTTTGCTGGTGCCTAGAGCCGGTCCTGTCCCCAGGATAGACTCAGAAGGAATGACTGCCGCCATCATAAGGGGACGAAACAGAGAAAGGACTTTGGGAGCACAAAAGTCTTGCAGCCATTCTCTTCCCTCTCAGGAATACCACTTGGGCTAGAGCCCTCCAAAGAGTTTCCATGGGGAAGTGGCCCTTTAAGAAAGCTCTAGAATGTCCAGTAGGAAATATTCAGTAGCACTTTTCCAGCCTCAGGAGAACCAATGATATTAGCAGTTCCAGACTCTCAGCTGTTTTGTGGGGTTGCAGGATTGATGGTTGGGTGAGCAAGGTGTGGGAGAGAAGGGGTAACAGGGTTGCTAAGTAATGACTTGGCCCCAGTGGTATTTTCACAGCCCTGGATACCAGTGGCATCATAATGTGCACTCATGATTGATCAATGGACTTTCTGCTCCCTTCAAACTGACACCTGAAAGGACATATCCATGCCTCTCATCAACATAAATCAGAGAGAACCCTAGTAGTGGACCTGCTTGTCTCTCAGTTTGATCTACAACAAACACCCCAGAGGCAGGAGTGTTTCTGTAGATGAAGGGGGCCCAATCAGCTGATAGAGCTGTGGGATGCATATTTTTAAAAGATCTAATAATTCTAGGTAGAGGGTAGCTGGGGACAGGCTAGAGGGTAGGCAGTGGAATGCATTAACATTAGGATAATAGCAAGTGAGCCCAGGGTCACTCTTTCACAATTTTGGTGGGAAGGGACTGTTAATGGGGCACAGGTAGACATGATTTGATAGCAATTTTTTAATATTGTTCCAAAAGTTTACAGTATTCAGAACCATTAAGTTGTGCATTTTATTCTTTGTAATCTATTGCTGTTGCCCTCTCACACCTCCCTCCCACCCTCACTGTCCATTTATCCATTTCTACAGTGTATCACACAATTGGGTCCCAATCCTGATTAGTGCCTTTGGCTTCTATTGTAATTAAATGACTTATAGTGATATTAATGTTTCTATATTTTCCTCTGCCTGCCTGCTGGAAACAGAGAATCAAACCCACTGTGAGGGCTGGAATAGGAATATAACTAAAACGTGATCACAGCAACTGTATGCAATGGGTCCTTTGTCCAGCTGGCACTGTGCGGGCTGGGAACCCCATAAGGGCTCCCTCTAAAATTGGTGGCAGAAGGGGAAGGACAGGAAGGTTCACATGAATGAGGCAAGGTAGAACAGGAAGTGGCCAGACCCGGTGTGGGGGACGCTACCCTTCCAGATGACCCACGGAGAGGAGGTATTTATTTCTCAGGCAGTTCTGGAGAAGCCATCCGCAACTGGGCTGTTCACACCCACCCTCCTGCCCATGGAACCAGAGTAGAACTGGGTTTCTTCATGATCCACACTGTGGGCATTATGCTAATCACCCTTTTTCCTTTAGGCTGGGAATTTTTCCCTCACCCCCAGATTGGCCATAGTGGAATGGGTGTTTTTGCCTTCCTCACAGTGCGTCAGGGACCCAGTGAGGTGGGAAGGGAGGTTAGATTTAAATGTTGCAACTTAGTAAATAAATAAATAAAAAATGTAGGCAATGTCCAGCACAAGTATTTGCTATGGAATGAACACAGTGACCAGATAAAATGGACTGGAAGAGGATTTAGAGGAAAGCATCCCTTAAGAAAGCCGCGGATGGGATTCAGGGCTCCTAATGTCTGGTACAACAAGGAGCTGAGCCCCCTTCCTTTTCATTCAGCCCCTTTAACCCTAGTCTGAGGAGAGGGCAGTGGGGTCCCAGCACTGGGCTGACTGGGACCAGGCTGGAAAGGGAGAGGGGCTGGCAGCAGTCCCCCCTCAAATAGATGGAAATGGTTAAGGAAAGAATGTCAACCTGCACTGTACAATTTATTCTCTTGTACACTGAGATATTTTAGCTGAAGAAAGTTGTGGCCTAATTAAACTACATCTGTTGCCTCATGGCTTTCTTCTGACATGGCCTGACAATTTCCTATTACTGTGGGGCGTATAAAGCAATCTCCAAATAGGAACACAGCTAGTCAGAATGAACAACTCTTTTTAAGAACACTTGTCACTACAAACTGCTGTAAAAAATTGAATTAATGACTTTAAACCTTTCATGGCTGAAAGCTTTGCAGCAAAGCCTAGGAATGTGTTACATTAAGGTAGGGTGATGCCAGGCATGGAAACCCACAGAACAAAATTAATGCTCTGATGCCCAGCAGTGAATTCTGGAGCATGATGGAGTGCAGGTCCCATACTGAGTAGCAGTCGCTGCTTATTAAAAAGAACCACTTTTCCTTTCAGCAATTCTGACTTTTCTGTCTGTGGAAAAAAATCTTAAGCAGCACTACAGAGAGCCTAACACTCTGCTCCAATGCAAAATTCTTATCTGGAAGTATTTATATATCAAATCTTTAGAAGAGATATCTAAACAAGATTCTTTGACAGAGAATTGTGAAAAATGACTACAAACACAAAATTTTCATTAAAATATGCCCTGCTGTTATGCAACAAGTTTAAAAGGTAGCAATTGTCTGATTCTACTGAGTCATACAGTGGGTTGCAGCGTTCATGGCTATTTTCTTTTCAAAAGCTTCCATACAAAGCTATACATTTTACCTGAACATATGCAATCTTCAGAATCTAAAGCTAGATGGCTTTAAACCTAATTCATTAATAAATCAGCAAAACATACTATCTGTGCCTACTTTAGTAAAACTGCTATGTAATCTCAAATTTTCTCAGATTTCTAATTCTAGAAAGCTAGTTTCAAAGCACCGTCAACTGATTTTTTCTTACCTCTAGAAGTTGTCAACATTTCAACAACCTTTTACAAGTGCCAGTACTCAAATACATTTACATCAACCCTTTGCAGGTTCCAGCCGCACACACAACTTATCAATCACGTGGTCCTTCATTTAATCTTTAAATTCCTCTTCTGAGCTATCTGAAATATATGTAGCAAAGAACGGAACACTATACATCACTGGAATGTCTTTTATGAATATGAAAGGGATTTCTTAAAAATAGCATTTTGAAGAGTTGACATATTTGCCTATTAGCAATGTAAAATGCCATATTGGATCAGACTGGGTCCATTTCTTCCTTTATTAGAAAATTACCGAAGAAACACTCTGTGCTAAAAAAATTAAAATTTATAATAGTAGCTGTTTGGTGAGACATGTATTTGTCAGAGAGTCAGAACTGCAAAGCACAATAGAAAATTGCATTTGTACCCTTCACCTCTTTTATTTGTAAAAATATATGTACAAAGCCAAAAAAGATAATTAAAAAAAAAAAAGAAATATTAGATCTTGACTTTGCTTATGAAAACTGTAGACTTACGTGAATAACCAAAAGAGGAAACATTTGGTATATTTGTAAGGCAAAGCCTTTTTAACTCCCCCCCTCTCCCCTTCACATAACACTGGCTCCTGCCACTACAGAATCCTATTAGTCTATACCCTTTTAAAAAACATATTATGGAACAGTTTGCTCTAAATAATACAGTAACAAAGATATTACAGACATTTGTTATTCTTACTCATAAGACATATCGGTGACAGGTACATATTAGAAAAATGAAATATATTCTAGAGATTGCAGTCAGACTTTAAGAAACCTTTGGGGTGGGAATGATTTCAAGGATCATACAGTTTGGAGCATGGAGAAGCTGAGCATGGATAGGTCCTAGATCTTTATCATCAGGAAGAATCTGGAGTAGAAAGCAGAGGTTCTCCCTTTAGATGGGACCTGATTATTGATAAAAGGGAAAGGAGATGCTATTCAGTCTATAAATCCTGGTCTTTTCACATTAGCTTGAGGGGAAGTAGACAAGTTAAGAAGGGTGGATCTTGAAAATGTATGAGGCTTTGTCTGAGAAACTCCATTAGAAGTGTTATTAGCTGAAGTTGAGAAGCAGTTCTTGAATATTCCTCACAGGGAAAGATGGACATAAAAAAGCAGACCGTCACAAAGTCTTGTGGAGCAGATTTCCCAGCTCGTGTTGGGAAAGCATTTCCTGGTTTTGGTGCACTGAAAGAGGTGGAAAACTGGAAAGATTTGGTACAGCTGGAAGTTATGGTGAAATGACTTGAAGCTCCTAGAGCGTCTCTTGCCAAAAATTGGTTGGGTATATTATTATTCACATCACAGGAATCCTTAGAGCTATTTCTAAGGCCTTGCTGAAGAGTTTTACCTCATCAAAGGACTTTTGAAACAGTTTGCTTCTGGAAGTGGTGTCTAGATCTCGAACCACATTTTGTTTTCCAAACAAGAGGAGAGGTCTAACACAGTATCTAGTGATACTACAGGAATCATCAGACAGAAAGCAAATATTTTGATAAGAGTTCAGTTGTGTTTTAGTCTCCCTCTTTTGATCTCTATGGAACCTCTTTCTAAGAAAGCAAAGGATAAGCAAGTAACAATGCTCTTCAAGCTGACACTATGCACATCATTTAACAGCACACAAAGCAACAGAAAAAAATATCAAGCCACTTATGGAACTTTTGTTGATCTTTGGTCCACAAATCTTTTCAGGAACCCTCTTGTCCCTCTATACTGCTAACCCAATCTTTTGTTTCTGACTAAGATGAAGGAAGGACAAGTCAGTCTTTGGGGCACAAGAGAACTTTGCTGCAAGGGGATCTGCACAAGAATAAGGTAGGGTCAGCAGTGGGGAATTTGCAACTCTCTCAAGTCTCCCTCCAAAGAGAAAACAGGCTCAGAGCGGAAGTGAAGGATAATATTGGGTTAGGAATCCTGAAGTGGAGGAAGCCCTAGCATGGTCAAGGCAGGATAGGAGAAGCCAAGCATCCTTTTTGTTATATGTATATACCTCTCTTTGGAGGGCTTTATTTGGCTCAGCTCTTAAAGGGGCAGGACACTATTTTGGATTCATTAGTTTTCTGTAATAACCACTATTACCTGAAGAGCTTTGTCCAACTTTACGTTTTATTTCCCATCCTCCACATGCCAATCACCATGGTATCTAAGTGCCTTCCAAAATTACAAAAGCGCACACTAAAGGAATTACACTTTTTTTTTCCCTAAGAAGAAAGATAGCCATTTTGTTTTCTCCTTAACCAGCTATGACTTCTACAAGTACACTGCAACAACTCTGCCCCCACCTACACTAAGAGGAGGGCATTCATTTAAATAATATGGTGTAAAAATACTCCATACATTTTCAAGTGAAAGCTATAATGCCTATCTTTCAGGACACATTATTGAAACAGAAGCAAAATAATCTGGTAAGGAAATGCAATCTTCTCATGAGCACATTTGGAAAAAAAGGCCTGGAAGAAAAAGGGGAAATTTAGTTCACATCCCACTGGAAATACATCATGGGTATCCAAGTATTTCATAAGTTTCTTATATCACAGAAGAACATGAACATCTATTTTCCTGTAATTCAGCCCTTTACACTTTGGGAAAGTAAAAGAAAACTTTGAGTTGTGTTACTAATAGTTAGTTATGTTTGCACACAATCAAAGTTAGCTATGTTTGCACACAATTAAAGAACTGCTCAGCTTCTTTCAAAATCCCCAGACTTTAACTTCTTCCCATTCAATTAGTTTGTTTGCGATCAATATAAAAAATGGTTTCATTCCTGTCAAAAATCTGTCACCCACCTAATGATACCATAAATTGGAAAAGGCACTGTGTTATGAATGCTGCTAGTAAAAAAATTTTTATAAGGATATCTGTCAAACTTGAAAGGAGAGAGAGAGTCTGTTGAACACAAACTATTAACTTACCAAATCATAAGTATGTGAATTCACATAAATTACATTTTACATATAAATTAAATAGAAATCATGGCCTGTGTAAATGTTTGGTTCCTGAATACTTATGCTAGATTTAACTCCTGTGAAATAGTGCTACTCACAACCAGGTCACTGAGTAACTACCAACTGATACAAAAGCATGTTTGCCTATTGTAACAAAAGTGCACAGTTAATTTTTTATCTTAAAATATATGGAGTTTTCCCTAACAAATATATTACATATTTAATTTGTATAAATTATAGTACAGTCACATGCCAAATTCTTATTGTTCAAATTGTTAGGGAACACCTAAAAGTTAGCTCTGAATTTTCAAGTATACTAGGCACCCTAATACTATTGTGATTGGCAAGGTATAAAAATATCTACATAGAGTTGCAAATGGAAGACAAGATCACTACGTAAAGAGATGATCTTCAAAATTCTAAGAGAAAAACCTCTATTAAACCTGAAAATATTTTTAAAAATGAAAGGACTCTGAACTAAGTAGATCATCACTAATTCACGCTGACTAGCAGCTTCACTGACAAATGTAGAATTTTGCAAACTAAAGAGTGAACAAATAAAAATAGCAAAGGATCTATACCACAAAATGTATTTGTTCATATAGGCTTCAATTAATCAAAGAACAACTTTAGGCACATGCTTAAGTCTATCCCTATTTTTCAAAGCCCTTAAAGCAGATGCTTAACAGCTTCATAGAATCTAGACTTAATGTACCTTTCATTAAAGTAGATAATATTTCTAGTACAACTAGAAAATGGCCGGTAGTAGTATATTAAGTTTTTGTAATGAGTCCTCACTGAAGCATTCTAGATTTTTGTTTAGAAGTGTTTTTGTCAATCTTGTAGTAATCCCTCCACAATATTTTGACATACCTCTGGGCTAAGGAAGAAAAGGATTTCAAACATTAATGCCCTAATTATTGTAAGGCAGTCCCAGGCCTGACAACATTGGCATTTTTAATATACATGAGCTTGTCCTCCTCCTATCTGTCTGTTTTATCTACTTGTCATCCCTTGTCTTATACTTACACTGTAAGCTCTTTGGGACATGGACTATTTTTTCATTACATATGTATACAATGCCTAGCACCATAGGGCCCTGGATCCTTATTCAGTGGCCTCTAGGTTTTACTACAGTTCAAACAAAAACAAACAACAACGGATTTTTAATCTGGTCTGGGCCAGCCAGTGTATAGAAGGGCCTAAACAGTGTTAGCATTGTATTTTAAAAACCATATTCTAGACTAAAACCTGGGCTAGAACATGATTTGCATCACCTATTCTATGGTCTCTCTTAGTAGGGACTGCTAGTCATGATAAACTGTGCAGCTAGCTGTCCACTATAAACCAATAAACTTACTTTTCCTTGTGACCAAACAAGATTTGAACCCAGATCTTCAGAGATCAGTAGCTAATGTTAACCTACTTCATGAACTAGCCCTCAGAGATTGTATTGCTAAGATTTTTTCTTCTTCTTTGGCTATAACTCATTATTTTTCCAACATGTAGCAAATGAAATTGACCCAGTTGCCTTGCTGCCAACACATGAATCTGAAAAACAGTGAAAACTGGTATAACATTGCCAGTTTTCACAATGCCACAGATTACAGAAGCTCTCTGTAGCAGAGCAGCAGAATTGTCCATCTGTAGATTTAGAAAGGCATCAGTTTAACCTTCATTTGTATTTTGAAGATTATTTTCACAAAAACAAGGGCTACAAACTAACTTATTCTCTTAAATGAAAGCTTAGATTTTGCAGGCTTGGACAGTGGTATTTTTCTTTTTTACTTGCCCTAGAAAGTGGGTGCAGAGATTTTTTTGAACCCTGTTCACAGAGGTACTCTGTGTGCTCTGGCACTAAGCAACATCCAAGTGAGTGAAAGGGTTATATAGCCTCATTTTCATAAAAGCATACCAAAAGGAACTGTACACACTGTATACTACAGATGACATTTTTATATTATACTGGGTAAGAAACATACTAGCATTTCATGTATATATTTACCAGTGTAGTGACCTGTACAAAGAGCATCTTAGGTCCTATAGAAACACTTCTCTGTTGATAGCAAATATTTCTCAGATGAGTAGCACATCTTTTATTACTTTGCAGCTGGCATTTGGACTGGTTTACTCAACTGGCTTGACTATCCTTACATTTCCTCCCTCTGGCTTTCTCTTGGGAGAGGAGGGCCAAACTGGCTGATAAAAGGCCTTTTATCTGTATGAAACTAAACAAGTTAACTACTGTATATTTAGAGTCTTATACTGAATAATCATTTACAGTACATTTGACAAACATTCTCTGTTTATTTTAGCTCTCACTTTTAAGAGTGAAAAATGTTTAAAAATAGTAAAGAACACATTTATTGTACCCTTTAAAATAATCCTCAGTCTACAACAAATGGTGCTATTAGCCAAGCGGTCTTATTGTGCCCAGTTTTGCTTACATCCACCTAAGAACTTGCTAGTGCCAGTTATAAAATCATGCTCACAGAGTTAGGGATAGTTTCAGATTGAAGCTGATAAAATCCCTCTCAAGCAAAAAATTTAAAATAACTTTTTATGAAGTATATACTGAACATAATGTAAATTAACTATTTTTGCAGAGGGTTCAATGAGCCCTACAGTGCCTGTTTACTTCCTAATTGCTAATGCCAAGCAGTGCAAAGCTTTGGCGGGGACTGACTGTTGGTATGCTTCAATGAGTATAAAAACAAATTATAGTATTTGATTTTTTCCTTCAGAAATATTAATACCTCTAAAACACCAGTAACTAAAAATGTAGAGAAGTAAATACATTTTTTAGGCATAGTCCAAAAGCATTTTAGTTTGCTGCACAGAATGAAGACTCACTTAGGGCTTGTCTACATGGCATCACAGTATGAACTAGACTGTGTGAACTGTAGAATCCTCTAACATGTTGCACTCTAACTGCCCTATGTAGACCTTGCTGGCACAAACTAAAAGGTACCTAGTGGCCTTTAATATAGCACTGTTTGAAACATGATTACATCCATGTGAACTAGGTACCTTCTAGTTCACACCAGCAAGCTCTGCATGGGGCAGTTAGTGTGCAACACAGAGCACTCTACAATTTAAACCAGTCTAGTTCACAGGGAAGAGCCATGTAGCCAAGCCCTAAGTTCTGTCAAGTGCTACGGACAGAAGAAAAGAATAAACAGAAGTTACACAACCTCTCTCATTCATTCCACCTGATGTTTGCAAAGTATTTGCATCAGGGGTGTACCAACATTGTTTACTGACACTAGAAACCTAATGATAGCTTTCATTTTCCTATTGTGGGGAAACTGGCTTAGTTTACTAAGAAAGCAAATCACTGCTTTTCAAACAGCTTTTCAAAGAAAATGGCACAACTTTCAATTAAGACAGAGGGTTTACTTAGAAGAGAAATGACCAGCTGAACTTCAAGATAAGCTTCTTTCACTCTGACAGGTTAACAGTGCAGCTATGTATATCTTTGTCCTTTCAGGCAAAATGAATTTTCAACTAATTAATTTCATTTTGATTACCCCTCAAGAGTGAGTCTGAAGTAACTTGGTGACTTCACTTTTCTAAATGTTGACCTTTTAATTCATTATAGAAGGTACTATTCATTATAGAAAAGAAATAGGATTTGTGGGAAGAAACAGGACTTGGGGTGGAATATGAAAGACTGTGATATTTATGATGGTTACAGAATGAACATGGGGATGTTAATTTACTTTACAAGAGGGACTGCAAACACACACACCACAAAACAGACAAGAGCTTTTCACTTTCTTTGGGTGTAATATGGTGTGCGTGCAAGAGGGAGGAGTGGCTGGGGACAAACAGTGTAATGAGGGATCCATCTGATACAGAACTGAAGGCAATTGGTTTGTTACTTTCACTTTTCCACAAACAGTATAATAAGAGCTGTATAATAAAACAGTATAATAAGAACAGTATTATAAGAGTATAATAAGAGCTGTGTGAACATGTAAAGTACAAAGAATTTTCTGGTCAAATTGAGGGTGGGAACAGGAAATGCATGAGGTCAGAGGTTGTCTCCGTTACCGAATTCACTGGCAGTAAAGAAAAATGCATTCCTAATGCATTCCGCTAGTTGGAGTTCGTCTATTCCAAACAAGTTATACTGATGCTCCAAATGTGGAAAGAGAAAACACTAGAATAAATTGCTGAGAATAAATGTCAGTCTGCCTTCAGAGCTTTTAGCTTTGTAATAATCAATCATGTTAACGATGCTACTGCCTAAGGAACCACCAAAAATGGGGCCTCATTGTGCTAGGCACTGTACAAACACATAGTAGCGCGGAGTCCCTGTCCCCAAGAGCTTACAATGTAAACAGTCAAGACAGACACAGAGTCGGGGAAAGAAGTATAACAGAAACAGAGTGAACTATGTGATGGCAGCAAATGTCATATTAGTTCTGTGATGGGGGGCGGTGGGGAGAAGCAGGTTAAGTTAGGAGGAGATAAGCTAAATGGAAAAAAATGAAGGGAGAGAGGACACTGAAGTGAAGAAGTCTAAGGGGGCAGGACAAGGGGAAAAATGGTAAGAGTGACAGGTGTGGAGGAGTGAAGCTAAGGGGAAGAGACTGAGAAAGGGGAAAGAGAGTGTAAGAGCAAACAGCCACTCAGCATGGGAGAGATAAAGTCCAGTCAAAACTGTGGAAAGTTCTCAAATGTCCAAAGGTGCCTTCTATGGCTGCTTCTGAAGCTGGTGTGTGGGCAGGGAAGAACCACTTTGGTTATAGTGCCCCAGAGTGTGGGCGATCTTAGTTTTCTGTGAAGGATCCTGGCTCTTTTAATGTAAGCTCTGTCTTAATCATCAATCTTAAACATATGCTAGAAGATTCCATCCTGCAAACCAATCAAGATAGCATAGGACAGGGAGGGCCAACCTGAGCCTGAGAAGGAGCCAGAATTTTCCAATGTACATTGCCAAAGAGCCACAGTAATACCTCAGCACCCCCTGCCCACCGGCAGCCCCACCGATCAGTGCCTCCCCCTCCCTCCCCGCACCTCCCAATCAGCTGTTTTGTGGCGTGCAGCAGGCTCTGGAGGGGAGGGGAAGGAGGAGCAAGGGCATGGCAGGCTCAGGGGAGGGGCCGGGAAGGAGTGGGGGCAGGGCCTGTGGCAGAACCGGGGTTGAGCCGTGAGCACTCCCCAGCACACTGGAAAGTTGGTGCCTGTAGCTCCAGCCCTTGAGTCGGTGCCTATACAAGGAGCCACATATTAACTTCTGAAGAGCCGCATGTGGCTCTGGAGATACAGGTTGGCCACGCCTGGCATAGGGATACATTACAGCTGTTACTAGATTTGAGACAGAAGAAATGGATATACAATATTTTGGGTTAGGTGAAAGTCAGTATTTACTTATGCACAACACTGTCCCTTTTATGGAACGCGTGAGCCAACGCAGGCCTACTCCAGGTTCTGATCCTTTAAGGACCAGCATTCTAGTAGGAGTCCCCAGAGGTCATGTGACTGTAGGCTGCTGAGACACACACTGGTAATGCATGTCAGGTAATAATAAGGAGCAGCCTTCCCCTTACAGAGAGTCAAGACCAGATTTAGTGGCAGTGCCACATCAGGAGAGCCGGGGAAACACACAGTTCAGGAGGGGCTGTGGAAAAGGTTCAAAGAGAAGATATATAGAAGAACCCCAGCGAGAGATGAAAAACATGAAGGAAAAGGCCTGGGGGAACACTTTCCTGGTGTGGGCTGAAGGACAAGTTGGCATTTGTCCCTATTTAGAGGCCCCAAGCCAAGACTTTCAGAGAAGGCGAGAATCTCCCCATGCTTCTCCATCTTCCCAAATCAAGGTAGAAATCAGGACAGATATGCCCACAGGAATCTGAAGAATAAGCAAAAAGGAATAGTTTCAAAGAGCAAGATGTTTAGGATGGAAGTATGGCACCTAAGTTTACCAAAATTCCAAGCAGAAGCAGTTTTCTGAGAGCACTAATTGGAAAGAAAAATGACTAAGGAAGGCTAAAGAAATTTTGCTTGCATCATTTCAGTATAAAATGTAGTTTCTTTATGGTTTTGTTTTTTGTACAAATACTGTAGTTCTAAGTTTACATATCCCTTTATAAGGAATTTAAATGTTTTCACAAAAAACAGAAGCTGACAGTATGCCTCTGTTCTTATGGAAATATTGCTTTAAGTTAAATAATTCCACAAAAACTGTAGTGGATAGTATGGTGTTTTGTATTTAAAAAGGTCACCTCCTTAAAGGAATTTTTTTTTAAATGGCCAAATACTTAAATGTTATACATTTTAAAATTTGGTGTAACAGTGCAAAAGGGCCCCTCTTCATGCAGACCAGATATTTGATTTAATTTTGTTTTTTTAAAGAAACTCATCTCTATAGCTAAGAGGAAGAGGTGATCTGTCAAAGGAGATGTCCACTTCACATAACACCAGCAAATGATTCTTGAATTACCAATACTTTGGCATTTTAATATACACTAAAATATTTCTTGATGCAGTCCTCTTCACAGAGTATAAAAATGATATGGACTTGTCCGCATAAGAATACTCTTTAGATTGCCCCATATGGAACTGTAATCTTTTTGTTATGTGCATAGTTTATCTTAAATTTAAACAAATTACATATACAGAGGTCTAAAGATCTTGTTTCTAAAGATCTTTTGGGGGAAACATGCACTTAGCAGCTGAACTGTGACAAGTGCAGAATGGTATCAATCCTACTATACTATCTGATTTGTCAAATTTGTCTGTACAAGTTATTCTAAAATTCATAATAGCACTCTTAACCATTTATGAAATGAGGCAGATCATGTCCTTGCCGTGCTCATGGACACATTCTCCATGATTTGCTGGAAAGAATGAAGTGAACCACCACTAAGGTCCTAGAGTTTGTTTTCTTGAACTTCTCAGTGTTGCATATGGTGGTTGAATATAACAGACTATAGGATGAAGGTAGTATCAAGCAAGTGTTTTTTCTGCAGCCAGTGGAGTTTTGTTGATGGACTATGAAGTTGTATAATGCAACAGATCAGACCAATCAATAAGCATAATTCACACAGCAATGTAATGACTTGGAAGTAGTTTGTAGGCCCTTCATCAAAATGCTGTCAAACTAAGAAGTTTGCAAAAAGCAACCCCTGAGCAGATCTAACATGGTCCTCATATGTACAGATTTTTAAGAAAACTCACCTAAACCAACATTAACAATTTTTCTCAGGCACTGGTTGATACCCAGCCATTTTCTCCAAAACTCATTACAAAAAAAAATAATTTCCTCTTTGATTTCTTCCTAACCTAGATTCATTAAAAGCATTCTGCATAGATTTCCACTTCATGGATAATCTGAGCTTCACAGAGGAGTACTCTTTCACCATGCATAATTAATCTCAATGTAAAATACTACCTGTTAGTGATAATTTAAAGATATGTATTAAGTGACAATATAAAACAAATGAAACAATACATATAACTTAGTGTCTTTTATAGAAATGGTATAACACACATATAACCCAGGACCTGGTTTTGAAGGAGCTGATTGAAAAATACTGACCTCCTGACAGAATTGCTTCTATGAAATCTTTATTAATCATTTCTTTTTTTTGTAAAGAAATATGCAAATCCTACATGAAACTTTCTACAATCAGCCGTGATCTATTTCACAAGTCAGAGAATCATTTGATTTTTCCAGATACTTATGCACAACTTTTAATTAGCATGATGCCGTTTCCACCATGCACAATTTGGAAACAAAAACAATGTCCTAAAACTAGGGGGATTCTAAAATTAACCTCAAGTTCAGAATAGGCCAAACGTAAAACTGCTTTAAGATCTCAATTATTGGGTGTTGGAGGCAATTTTGAGTAATTAAATGCTGAAATGTGATTGTTTTCATGCCAGTGACATATGCAATTCACCGTCAGAGCAAGTCTCTCTGTCCAATTCCTTACCTTACTTTACATCTGTTCAGAAGTTAACATTTAAAGTGGCTTTTTTTTCAGTGCAATCTCACTGATGTGGTTTCAGTAAATATTCTATAAAACTATTACAGCAAGGGAACTTGATTTTGAATGTTCGTTTATTTGGGTTGTTTTGTATTGGTTTTCATTCCCTAACTAAAATATTAAGAAAATAAACTGTTTTCAAAAAAAATCTAAGATTATGCATAACAAATGCTTTAGAACACAGTAATTCTAGATAACTGTACAAGTTAACAGGGTGAAAATTTGATCCAACTTTATTAATCTATCTGGGAAACATTGAGTATTTATCACTTCTCAAACAAATCATTCAAAATTGTTTTTTAATTGAAAAAAACCTACTAGTGACCAGCAGCCCAGCCTTCGCAAAAGACACCACTAATAAAAAATCCTGTGTATGGTAACTAATAGATAACCTCTGCCTTATGGAATTTCTCACTCAGTACTGGGAGGGCCTTTTCAATGAACTCTTCTTGTGCTTTGGAGGGGGTGGGGCGGCACGGCTGCAGGTCCAGACATTCGGCACTAGCAGATGAGTTGGAGATGGTCTTGAGAGAGTTCTATACAGCTTATCTTCAGCATCACAGCATAGGCACAGTGTCTGAGCACCAGTTAGAAGTCACAGTAGGCCTCTGAGGTGAGGCACTGACCCCAAAGTCCAGAGCTCTGGTCAGCTTTGGAGAAGGGGAGGGGTGTCAAGAACTATTTTGGTATCAACTGAGCCCACCCAGAGCAAGAGTCAAAAGCTGGAGAGAGAGCAGAAACTTGGAACTCTCCAGTGCTCAGGGAGTCTAACCAGGAGAGTAGTCCCGGAGGACTTCAGCATCCCTGCTTTTGGATTCAGAGCCTTTTCAGATCCTGTCTTTTCCCACAGAAAGTGACAGTGATGCTAGAGTCAGTTTATGGAACTCAGAGAGGTGGAGGGTTTTGATGCCAACAAAGGCCATTCTGACTATGCACAAAAGCCCCAGCCTGAACCCATGGTCTGCTGATTTTGCCCATAGGGCAAGAAAGCGTGGAACCTAATTTGAGACTTTCGGTGTAAAAGCCCAACAGATGTTACTTCTGTCCAAAGTGAGAAACAAACTTCTAAGCAAAAGAGGCATCATACACCAGCAAACTGACTAGGGAAATATCAATGACCAGGAGGTGGACCATTTAAAATTTTCATTAAGTTCCACCGTGGGTAACTGTGGCATTGACCTGGGAAAAGTGTGGGCAAAAATGGGTAATTTAACCTCATCTGTGCTACACTGACACTAAAACTATTGAAAAATTATTTGAAACAATATATAAAACTATTCATAAGACAACGGCAAAACTGTCTAAAAGTTACACAGATAACTCTAATGCTCACAGACTATAGTGGCCAGAAAGAAAGGAAGACAGTTAGGGCTCCCAACTCTTCCACATAGCCTGGAACCTAAACATCTGGTGGTGTGAGGTGGTGCTCATGCGAGGCTCACTGGGCATGGCTTTCCAGAACACCATGGTGCCGGTGCCTTGAACTCCATGAGTGAGTGAGATTACACACAAAGTCCCCAGAAAAAGAAGTGTTTCACTAAAACAATACATTTAAAATTTGTTTCGGTTTAAAAAAAAATAGACAAGAGCAGACCAGCCTTTGTAGAAGACCCCATAAATAAAAACCTGTGTATACATGCAACAAAACACTTTCAGGAACAAATGTCATTTTTAAGCTTCCAAGAGTTTATTATAAAAAGTAAAAAAAACAAAAACAAAAAAACCCCCAAACATTTTAAAAGGCAAGGAATATATTTTACAATATTTCTAATATGCTATGGTCAAGGGTTTCTCTCAGAGCCCAGCACTGCAATTCTTATACAGGCAAGCCTCCAATTTACTTGAGTGAGAGGCTTGCCGGCATAGATTGCAGGATCATAGCCAAATTTCTTCACAACCTACAAGCATGGTAGACGCTACAATTTGCATACGAATGCTCACTATTATCAAGTAAACTGCTAGCATCGCTTATAGAGAGAAGTAAAAAAAAAATCTTAATTCCTTAAAAAAGGAAGCACATGTCAGAGTCTTAATGACAGGCCATTTCCCCCACATTTTAAAATAGTGCGATATGCATGCATTTTAAAAATTATCTTCCCACTAAAGTAAACTGAGCATTTAATAGACATACAAATAAAAACAAAGCAGGCATAGCTAAATTATGCTGGAACAGCCTAATGATGAATTTTCAACTGTGGTACATCCAACTCCATAATAAAATTATTTCTTTAGAGAACAAAAATAGGTAACATTACTGAAATGCATCAGTTAACATCAGGGCTATTGGCCAGTGGATCCATGTCTACTTCTTGTTTGTCCCCAGGGAGAGATCCGCCCTTCTACTCTGCAGTCTTTTCCTCCTCTTTTTACAGCCACAGTAATCTTTTGTATCCTTCTCCAGAAGGAACATTTTGCCAGGACTACATGGAATGAACTAAGAGAGAAAAAGTTGCTTGTAAACACTTTCAAGGCAAGTACCTCTAATTATTTTACTGACACCCCAGCGGTTAGCTAACCGCTAAGTCCGGGGCCAGACTTGATTTCACCCTATTAATTAATTAGTCCTGAACAGCTGTCATAAGGCATGTGTTCTCTAAGATACAGTTGTTTTATCAGTTACTTCTGTGTTCAGCACTGAACTGATGACATTTATAATGCCTGTTTTAAAGTGATAATCTGTCATCTATACAGGGCTATGTAATTTTTTACAATTCCAGATACATTCATATTCATTTTTGCAGTGTCTTCTGTCCCATTGCAGTTATCTTTATTACAACACACCTAAGACTTAAAAAAGACAGTTAAACTACCTAAATACTGTAAGTTATCTCAGGTTTTAGAACTTGTACATTACTCCTGCAAATGAGGGCTTTAGGATTTTTTAAGCAGATTGTTCATAATCTTTTAAGTTATCCTTTGCCTGTTTCTTTCTGGTATTACAGTGTGGGCACTGTACTAATATGTGCATATACAGGGCTTTTCATCTGTATATCTGAAAGCATTTTACAAAACAAGGTAAGAATTCCCATTTAACAGATGAAACAGGTTATATTACATGCCCAAGGTTTGTCTTGTGGTTAAGGAAATGTACTCAAAAGATCCAAGATCCACGCTCAGCTCCACCACAGACATCCTACCTCTGTCCAAAATCATTCAGGTTTCTCTGTGACTGCATTCCCTATCTGCAAAACAGAGATAATACTTCCCTACCTAACAGGGGTGTTCTGAGGTATTCAGATACTATGGTGAAGAGCACCAAAGGACATTTTAAATTCAAGGTCACACAAGTTAGGGAGACAGTGGGGCACACAATTCCTGATTCCTAACACCTGCCCAAAGAATTTACAATCCAATTCAAAAACAGTCAACCTGAAATCCACATTAAAAGCGCAACTGGGTTTTACTCCTAGAAATACTTCTTCCGTGTCCAAGACTGAGAGATGTATAAATGGAAACTTCCTTTTTGAGCTCAATTACTGGAAAACTTCTTTGGTTTTTAGATCCAGAAACTAGGCGACATAGCAAAAATCAAATAAGTATTTGGATGCAAAAGAATGAAAGGTGTATAGATATGCATGTACACACACAACTGCACAATGTTACTGGGGCAACTAATAAATTACTTTCAAGGGAAAATATTTATGTATTTTAATGTAATAAGTGGTTTTGAAGTTTTTTATTTGTACGTTTTTAAAGTTAATCACACTAGTTTTGCTCTAAATTCCATCTTCCCTCCCATCACTTCTATTCCTCTGCCCCACATTGCACATGTGTCTCTGGCACTAGGTCCTTCACTCTTCCCCCTGCACACACTTCACTACCTTTTGTTCCTCCTCCCCTCTGTCCATACAATCCAATTACCTACTTCTCTTCCTCTTGTGGCTATGACGACCAACCACCTGGGTCCTCCTCTCCCTCTGGTATCCTGGAAAGGCTGTCTAGCTGCCTGGTTCTCCTTTCTGGGCATTCCTCTCCAAGTGACACCTGCTGGTTTATCTTCTACTGACAGCTCCCACTGGCATTCACAACACCAGTCTCACTGGTGGCTGCAGTCTCTGAGGGATGTTCACTTATATGTACAAACAGGCCACAGTGGACACAAGCTAAACTGTGTCCTCCTCTTCTTCACTTCCAGATGCTTTTAGAGGTATCAATATATTTCCAAGGAGGACCAACCAACACCATATGACCTGCTAGCGCTCTGCAGACCACAGTTTGGGAACAACTTTTAGACAGACTCATATTGCCTCCTAAACATTAATTTGGTCTTACGACACTCAGGCAGAAAAATTCACAAAAATACATTACATTTAATTAAGATCCTCGATTACAAGTGCCTCCCACATTTGAAAATGCTGGTGTAGACCTTCATGGTATCGTACTTCCTCACCTTTCTTCCATGCTTGTAATAGTTAATAATGCTGACGGTTAAAGCATTATAACTGGCATCTTAATTAGCACTCATTTAAATGGTGTGGTTTGCAGCTCAAGCTATTATTTCAGGCTCTCTGCAAACTCAGGCAGATATCATTGAACTGGTTACACTAAGGTCACATTCTGAAGGTTTACTATGTAATTATAATGGCTAAAGACTAATTAAAAATAAGCAGATGTTCTGAATAACAAATGAGGTCTGTCTGTGCAAGGTCATATGCCACAATCTCTGGGAAAAGCTGTGCTATGGAGTTATAAATTGTAAATAATAATGAAAAGTACACTAGAGACGCAACTATGATCTCAACAAGGTAAAATATTTTTTCTTTCAGATGCTCAGAGGAATTAGTAAAGTAGATGTTCTATGGATAGTATCCAAAGTAACTTCTCACAAAATTGCACTTCCATTCAGTGAAACGGTATTTGAATAACTTTGTACTATGCAGCCAGCACACCAGTCATGACTATTAGCCAGCACAGCAGGATTTCACTGCAGGGGAGTTTGTAACATTGTTGCTTCCAAACAATATCATTAGATATCTCTTTAGCAGAATGGGTTTGTGTAAACACTTCCAGTTCTGACCATTAGGTTAAACTTTTAAATGTATATGTTTTTGTTTAGCAGAGTACTGCACTATTTAATGCCGCAAAGTTGTAGTGACAGGGCTGACTGAGCATATAGGCATTACCATAATACAAATAAATAGAAATAAAATTCTAAGAGTCCCAATAAAGGGTCCACTGAGCTAGGCACCATACAGACAAGTAATTAAGGCATTTCCTGCTCCATAGCGCTTAGATTCAAATGTGTTTCTCAAATGCGGTCACCGTGGGGCTTTTCATGTGGCCACAGGCCTCCGGGACAGTGATCGCGCAGAGGGGACAGACTAAAGCCGTGTTAACAAACATACAAATATCACTTTTCACAGAAACAGACTTACTATCTAGCAAGTCTAAAAAAAAAAAGCAAAAGAAACAACAGAGACAAAAACATGCAAAGCACATTATTTGTTTCTATTCTATTTAGGTCCAGTAAAGAATAGAGACAACCATACATTATTTTTATTATTACGTCTATAATAAAAAATCTACATAAATAAATTAAAATGATTTGGACATGTATATGTGCATGTTTTTTTGTTTTTCCTAGAGTTAATTAAGTATTTTAGGAAAAATTGTCAGAATGGCCATCAGTAAGATTTGGTGGCCACACTCTGAGGCCACCAAAACATTTCTCGTGAGACCCCCTAGCAAAAGGGCAGGTATAACACGTAAACAAAAGGAGTAAGAATATTAGAAAATCAAGTTTTATGCTATTTCTATGCAGATATGTAGCATAATTCACTACACCCACAAAAACTGCTCACCACTGCAGGACACTATGGTCTATTCAGGTTCCATCCTGATATAAAGCTGTATTGTGCAGAAATATGGCACACAAGTACAGTATATCAGCATACAGGAGTTTTTTAAAATAATACAAAAATGGTCTTTTTCACAAGGTGATGGGAGGAGTGCGAATATTGTTTTTAAAGTTTTGCCTACTCTTTCCTATAGACTAGCTCGGCAAATAAGTCAAAGTTTAATCTTGCATTAGTCTGTCCCCTAAAGTGTCAAAAGGCATTTGGATATTTGCACTAGATTATTTGCAAGAAATACATTAAAACAGCTTAGGGTTTTGTCTACACACCAAGTTTCTGTGGGCAAGCCAGTGCATGAATCTACAGCACGCCAGCATGGCCATACAGTAACGCGCCATGTGGACACTGCTATGGCACAGTAAGCACTGCACTCCAGGGCTTTCAACGCACCGTAGTAGTGTCCACATGGCATGTTACTGTGAAGTGAGCTAGTGCAATGTTGATTCATATCCTGGCTTGCTGCACAGTAACTCACCTTGTAGACAAGCCCTTCCAAGTTTTACTTAAAAAATAAACTACTGAGAATTCTCAGCTTCTTTTATAAAACTTTGTTTTAAAGACAAATGTCACATTATAATTAATGGGAGAGCATTTATATTTAGTTCAATGACAATTTGTATTGTTGGGAAACATTGTCAGAAAATTTCACACAGAAGAGAAATCTTTTTAAAGCTCTAAATGTGAATTATCCAGTGTTTTCAGGCAATACACCTATCACCAAACCAAGGATGCAATCCTGCAAACTTTTATTCATATGATTAGGCAGTCACTAAACCAATAATGCCAGCTGCATTGCTGGAAATCTGCATTTTTTACTAAAAAGTCTGAAAACCTCAGGTGTTATAGCTCCAGAACTCTGAGAATGCAATTGTTCATTTTCCTAAGTTCATTAAGATTTTACCCCATATAGAATGAATGCTAAAAATGTTCATGAGTACAAAAACACATAACTCACCATTGTGTTTAGATAATGCAGAGAAATATATTAAGATCTGAGCTCAGACTCCCTGCATCATTAGGCACAAAGGCCTAGATTTTTACAGGTGTTTAGGCATTGCTGCACTCAGCATCGCAATTGATTTAGGAGTCTATGACATTCCAGGGTGCAATCCTGACCAGTGAAGTCTTGCATCACCCCTACCCTGCAACTTTGGGTCCCCCACAATGCTTTGCTGCTGTAGGTCCCACCTGGGCTGCTCACAAACATCCAAACAGCATGCAGGTCACACCTTGAGTGTGTGTATATAGCTATAGCCCTGGTCCAGCAACTCCGACCCCAGCAGCAAACACCAGCCACGCTTTGGCTTTCAGCAGCGTTTGGTTACTACTTGCAGGGTGACCCCAAACACACTCCCAGTCCTGAACTTCTCCCCAAAACATGTGTTCTACACTGTCCAGCCCTCTCCTGGACAGTCCAAATATATTAAGTCAGTTGTCCCTCTGAGGTGATCAATATCTTAATTTGAGTTACCCAAACAATTTACAACACTGGATTAGTTTTAATTAAAGAATAAAACAAGTTTATTCAACTACAAGGACACAGGTTTTAAGTGAGTACAAGGCATTAAAGTCAGAAATGGTTACAAGAGAAATAAACATAAAATGCTTTATAAAACTTAAACTAAACTTGGTTCAAGGTGACATTCTTACCCCACAGGTTCCCAGCAACACTGCTGACCAAGTTTCAGGTCAGGATCTGCTCCCGAATTCCATAGGCTGATTCTTTTGTCGTCTTAGATGAAGGAGAGAGAAATGGAGAGGGAGAGAGAACTTGCCCCTCACTTTTATAGTTCAGTCACCCTTTAAAATGTATTTTCCTGAGGGTTATCCCTAGATAAAGTTCCTACCAGCTGTGAGGGAGACATGGAGACTCATCATGAAAGAGGTTTCATGCTGTTTGCTAAAATGCAGATTTATCTTGTCTCCCTCTTACTGTTTCAAGTACCCTGTTTACTACTTATACGTAAACTGAGGTACACACACATTCCTTTGTTCAAGACCTGCTTGACCAGTCCTGACTAATCAGGGCTACGTGGGTTTGAACATGTGCTTCCAACACTATTAATGTGGAATTCATAACTTTACATCTAATGTTACTACACACATTTCATCATGATATTATTCACCAGTGAGTTATTACTTTTCAAATGATGCCTCACAAGACATATTTTTCACAAAGATGATTACGACATAAGGTCTGAATACAGGGGTGCGTTCCCTCACAGAGTCTAAATCTCGTTTTTGACTGTCAATGGAATTTAGACTCCTAAATGACTAAATCCCTTTTGAAAAGGAGACTTAAGCTTTAAAATAGCTTAAAAACCTGGGCCTAGAGCATTAGTTAAAAATGCCAAGCCTTAAAACAAAATATATTGATCCTACTATTCAAAAGTTGTTACTTTAGTGTAACTGCCAAAGTGATCAATGACACAGTAATGTAAAGCTTAATGTATCAATGAATACTCAGATAGCATCAGAGTCATCTATTGACTTTTGATAAAATCCAGAGCTATTGCATTAGTTTTCAGTTTGTGGATATGCACACAGGTATTGTTAGAATATACAGCAAAAGACTGACCTAAATACAACGTTTTTGAAATAAAAAAGGCTTCATTTCCATTTAGTTCAGGATGAGACTATATGTGCAGGATTTCACCATGAGTAAAATTTGTATGGTAGAATTTTAAAGTCTTGAAAAATTAGCCTCTCCTATTATTACAGATGTCACTCTACATAGATATATAGCAAGTTCTCCTGTTCAATGTTTCTTTATTCTTAAGATTTATAACATTTTAAAGAGGCCAACCTAGGCTCTAAGAACTTTTGCCATAAATTAAAAAGTCACAAATTAAACCAGCAGATGCTCCTTGTCCCCAAACCAGAAGGAATCTGACAAGAGGGAGAATCAAAATCCATTAAATCAATACCCACCCCACTCCTTACCACGCCTCTTCTTCACCAAAAGCCTGGGTAAATAGATGGGCCTTGCAGAATGCTCTGAAGCTCACTAGGTTTGGTCTATTTCTGACCAAGGGAAGCACGGTCTTAACAAGGCTACATTTAATGCAAGTATTCAAAGATGCTACTGCAATGATGATGCTACAATGATTTTTCCTCCATTTCCTCTAACCAATTTGATTCCACTAATTACATGGCTGCCACTCCTACCCCGGAAAACAGTTGAAAAAAGTGGCTGTGGACCACTTCCAAGACCAACAATTCCTCCCTAGATCTTTCCCGAGTCAGGCTTCAGAGCAGGATACAGAATAGAGATTGGCTTCAGAGTGGTAGCCGTGTTAGTCTGTATCAGCAAAAACAAGGATAGACTCCTTGTTGTTTTTGCAGAATAGAGACTGTTCAGCACAGCCAGGGATATCTGATCCAAATTATAAAGAGAGAGATTTTGTATTTCTTGATGCACAGAAGACAGCCAATGTAAAATGCAAAATAATGTTGCGGGAGATTTCCTAATCAGTTAATGTATCCTTACATACAGAGAACAATGGCTTAGACAATAAAGGCAAATTTATCCTAGGACTTACCTGTGCATACTCTCTCTCAATTGCAGCTTTCTTCTGACTGAATGTCCTACAAAAAACAGGGGGGGGAGTCCATTAACACATACAACCATATACTATAAATGCAATAATTAAAAAGGAGTTTTATATAACTTCAGTTCAAATGCACCATCAGACAGCCTTTACAGCCAAGAGAAGAGCAAAAGAAGAGCTGAACTGTTTGACAATTGTGTATTAACTGCCTAACAACCACTTGCATGTGGCCACCATAGATTAAGAGCTCCTTCCCTCAAGCTCCATTTACTTAAGTCTCTTCAGCTTTACATTGGTTTATCAGAGAACAAAATTTGGCCTTCAGGCATCTAAACTTTTTTTTTGGGAAGTCATCTCTCCCTGACTGCATCTGAACATACCAGGCTACTTGTTCCAGATGCAGGACTCATCTCACTTTCATGCACTATCTTCACTCAGGAATGCCCTGATTTAGCAATCGGTGTAGCTACATCAGCGTGGACCCACTTAGCTCAATTGGTTTAAACCCCTATATCACTTTCTATACTAAGGGGTCAGTAGTGGTACAGCTACACCAATTGCTTGCCGCAGACTATTGAACTAAGGTCAGTACTCAGTGTAAGTGAATGCCAAGTATTATTGATTTTAGAGATGGGCAAAACAAAAAGGACAAGAGATGAATCAGTATATTTCATTTCCCATGGTTTACACCAAGGCTTTGTGGGCCAAATTCTGCTCTTTGGGCATCAGTATAAATCTGGAGTAATTACAAATGCTTCAAATGAGTCATGCCAAGTTTATACCAATATATCAGCAGAATTTGGCACTGTGACTTTACTCAATCATGTTCTGGCAAAAATGGGATTCGCAAAGCTTTCAATATACTTTTGAATTATAAGGTCCAAGTCTGAAGCAATCTTGCTGCAGAATAAAAACAGATTATGCTACCCCCTTTCCCTCTAAATACAGTAGGTCTCTGTACTTTGTAGCACTAGGAGAACCAAACTACAGCAGCACAAAGAAAAGGAAGAATGGTTGAACCATAGCTAACCCTCCTCAGATTTAGAACTATCTAGGCATACCAAGACTCCTAGTAGTGCTCTGATAGTTTAAGTAATTTTCTTTTTACGCTCAAGCAACCA
The DNA here is from genome assembly GCF_965152275.1 of Natator depressus. Taxonomy (NCBI): domain Eukaryota; kingdom Metazoa; phylum Chordata; order Testudines; family Cheloniidae; genus Natator; species Natator depressus. The sequence continues at coordinate 13,696,789 of NC_134234.1, read as the reverse complement.
AGAAATAGGATTTTCCTTGGTCTGCATTTCCACATTTTTCTACTAAGATTAATAATGCACTATGCACAAAACATATGACTTTAACTCTATTTAAACAGATTGAACAATTAATTATGGGGACAAGCTAGAAGTTAATGTAAATACAGCAGATGCCCGTTTGCTGCAACACCTTATAAGAGCAACAGCCTCTTACGAGCAACATTTCCCCTGGGAACACTTTCCCTACTGTAAGTTATCGACACTCCCAACAACAGCAAAGCCGCTTAGGAGCAACACAGCAAAAGAGCACAGATATGTTTCTACTAATAATCATCTACTGTATCCTGTAATAACATCCTATAAAGTTGAAATTAGAATGTAAAAACAGAATAAGCACCAATGGTGCTTTCTATTCCTGCCCGCAGAACACACTGTTAGAGGTTCCATATTTCAAATAAGATGTAAAACAGAGGTCCTGGCCAATTGTAGTCATTAAAGAACCCATGTAACTCTTTTCAAGAGTAAGGTTTATATTAGCTCTGCGGGCTTGGCCACATTCCAACTCTGGTTATCACATCCGGTCTACCTAAATTTCCCTGGCAGTTTCAGCTGCGTATAAGCGACTCCATTTTAGAACTAAGTGAAATCATCCCTGCATATTTTTTAGGATCCTTCTGGAAGAAAGATGCTACATAGTACATGTAAGGTATTGTTATAGGTAACATTGGACCAACATACTTTAGTAGTTTTCTTATCAAAGCCCAAGCTTCCATCTATGATAACAAGCATATCGAAAAATTAGGGCTGTCGACTAATCACAGTTAACTCATGCAATTAACTCAAAAAAATTGTGATTAAAAAAATTAATTGCACTGTTAAACAATAGAATACCAATTTAAATTTATTAAATATTTGTGGCTGTTTTTCTACATTTTCAAATATATTTATTTCAATTACTACAGAGAATACAAAGTATACAGTGCTCACTTTATATTATTTGTATTACAAATATTTGCACTATAAAAATGATAAAAGAAATTGTATTTTTCAATTCACCTCAGACACATACTGTAGCGCAATCTCTATCGTGAAAGTGTAACTTACCAATTTAGAAAACAAAACAATGTAAAACTTTAGACCCTACCAGTCTACTCAGTTCTACTTCTTGTTCAGCCAATCACTAAGAGAAACAGGTTTGTTTAGATTTACAGGACATAATGCTGCCCACTTCTTATTTACATCTCCAGAAAGTGAGAACAGGTGTTTCCAAGGTATTTATGCGCCAGATATGCTAAACATTCGTATGCCCCTTCATGCTTCGGCCACCATTCCAGAGGACATGCTTCCATGCTGATGATGTTCGTTAAAAAAATAATGCATTAATTAAATTTGTGACTGAACTCCTTGGGGGAGAATTATATGTCTTCTGTTCTGTTTTACCCACATTCTGCCATATATTTCATGTGATAGCAGCCTCAGATGACCCAGCACATGTTCATTTTAAGAACACTTTCACTGCAGATTTGACAAAAAGCAAAGAAGGTACCAATGTGAGATTTCTAAAAATAGCTACAGCACTCCACCTAAGATTTAAGAATCTGAAGTGCCGTCCAAAATCTCAGAGGAACGAGATGTGGAGCATGCTTTCAGAAGTCTTAAAAGAGCAACACTCCAATGCAGAAACACAGAACCTGAACCACCAAAAAAGAAAATGAACCTTCTGCTGATGGCATCTGACTCAGACGATGAAAATGAACATGTGTCGGTCCGCTTGGCTTTGGATCATTATCAAGCAGAACCCATCATCAGCATGGATGCATGTCCTCTGGAATGGTGGTTGAAGCATGAAGGGACATATGAATCTTTAGTGAATCTGGTAAATATCTTGTGATGCCAGCTACAACAGTGCCATGCAAATGCCTGTTCTCACTTTCAGGTGACATTGTAAACAAGAAGCGGGCAGCATTATCTCCTGCAAATTGTAACCTAACTTGTTTGTCTGAGTGATTGTCTGAACCAGAAGTAGGACTGAGTGGACTTGTAGGCGTTAAAGTTTTACATTGTTTTATTTTTGAATGCACGGGTTTTTCTGTACATAATTCTACATTTGTAAGTTCAACTTTCATGATAAAGAGATTGCACTACAGTACTTTTATTAGGTGAACTAAAAAGTACTATTTATTTTGTTTTTTACTGTGCAAATATTTGCAATCAAAAATAAATATAAAGTGAGCAACCGTACACTTTGTATTCTGTGTTGTAACTGAAATCAATATATTTGAAAATGTGGAAAACATCCAAAAATATTCATATAAATGGTATTCTATTACTGTTTAACAGCGCAATTAATCGCAATTAATATTTTACTCGATTGACGGCCCTACTAAAAATGCAATATTCTTCCAAAATGACTTATGTTTCTTCAACAAGTGCGACTGACTTCAATAACGCTGTTACAGGAACTGCTGAAATCTATAAACATTTAAGAGGTAGTGGGAAACAAGTTACTGTTTTTAAACCTTCAAAAATAAAGAGTGTAAGCTTCAAAAGCAAGAGCAAAAATATGCCATTACTAGTTTCTACTCAGGCAGCCTCATTTGAAAATTTACAGTCTGATCTAGATGTAAAAAAGAGTATATGCACTATAGTTCATTCTAAACTGAAACCTACTGTTGTGGAATTTAGTACAAAAGTAATTTAGTATTTTTGGACTGAATGAGTTGTACACTGATAGAAACACTGAAGTTTGTTTTCAAATGAAATGGTTGTAATCTCTAGTTTGTTGGAGAAAAAGGGTTGTACAGTAGCAAGAAACATTTAAAAGCAATTTTAGATTTTATTCAAGCCCTACCATTCTATTATTCTAAAATATTTAATTCACTTTAGTATAAACAGATTTTAGACCATCAGAGTTCAATTTACAGAGTGATTCAATTTTTGCATTTCAGTAGAGTTAGTGGGAAAAGAGTAAGTATCTGAGATTGTTCTTTAAAGATGGCGTTCTCAAATTTTTCGAGAGCAAAGAACTTCTGCTAGGAAACAAAGCAGACTGACTGACAAAGTATTTGATGTCTTCCTACCTTTACAAACCTGACAATTTCCATGTATACACTTGTATAAGGTCAAGGGTTATGTCAACACTGTGAGAAAAATCTTGAAAGAAAACAAGCTACTTCCCTGAAAAAAGATAAATGTATTGTGTAGTTTTTAAAAAATGGGCATGCATTTACAATTACTATTTTTATGTGTAGGGCTATACAGAGGTTTTTGTGGGGCCCGGGGTAAAATCTGAAATTGAAGTACTTCACTCCCTCTCCTCCCTACAACCTTCCAAAAAATTTAACCCTGAGAGGAGGCTGGGGAGGGCATGTGCTGGAGCACAAGCCTGCACTGCACTCGCCCCACGTGGCAGCGCTACCTGGTTTTGGATCAGCAGCCCCTCAATTGTGACAGCAGGGTTGCTGGGCCAAATTTCAATGCAACCCAGCAAGTGGGGGTCCTCTCAAATGGAGGCCCAGAGCAAACTGTCCCTTTCCCCCTGCCCTGTTTATGCATTTATCAAGTAATTGTTACAAAGGAAAGAAAGTAGGTTAGAGTTGAAAGCATATTTTAAATTTTTTCTTTCAATTACCTATTTCTAGATAAAAAGAAAAGGAGTACTTGTGGCACCTTAGAGACTAACCAATTTATCTGAGCATAAGTGATTCCTATCTTCAACAGATTTAGCAAGTAAAACTTAACACTGTCCTACAAACAGTAACTCTTGAAGTATGCTCACTTCTGAACGTAGTCCCATAAACATTAATAGGAGTATATGTAGAAGCAAGCATACACATGAGTACGTATTTCAGGATGAGGCCCTACATTTGTCAGAAATAAGCCTAGTATAAATTAATACATTCAAAATTCCTGAACATAAAATAACAGTATTATTAGCACACCTGAATTCAGTAGATACATGGGAGCTATGTATCATAGAGTTGTGAACACTTGCAATTTTATTGCAAGTTTGATATTTGCCCCAACTGATGGAATTATGTTATTGTGTAAATCTCTCAGCTTTCATTTTTCTAAAAAGAAGTTTCAAGCCTTCATGGTTACGAAGAAAAGTATGAAACCTGCCTTGTGGTTTTTGAAGCTTTCAAATTAAATAAAAGAACCCAACATTTATTCTTTTATAATTCCCATGATTTTTAAGTTAGTGTGATACTTTTTTGAGATCTGACTCATGCTTTTGAATGCTTGGGATTAGCAATACTTGAAGAGTTGAAACAATCCTTCCTGCATTTTATTTTAGTCTATTTAACTTAACTTTAGTAACTGCCTCCTGTATTCATTTTCAGAGCAAAATGATATTACTAACTATCATTACGAGAATGAAAAAGTGAAATGTTCTATTATGAATCTAATTTATTGACAAAAATTAAGTAACAGTGAATGTTTGACAGCAGTGACTGTAGCACTGGCACCTAAAATCCACCTAAAAAAATCAGTCTATTACAGTAATAATTAAAACAAATGAACTACCACTTAAACATTACGAGCCCTGAGATTATTCTTCCCCCAAAACCAAAGCCTGAAGCATTGCAAAGTTAACACAGGTATAGAGCTGTGCACACTCTCCAATGGATACATAAAGAGCCTCTACACTTCCACCAAAAAACTGAGTGATTTGTATGTGACCAAGTACTTGGGAAAACAACAGGGGAGAGGGAAATTACCGCTGTCCTCCCCACCCGCCCTCCAAAATGTACTTCTTTCCTTCTAGGTTCCACCTTTCACACACCTATCCTTATAAACTTCTCACACTCCTACTGACATTTTTAATTTACTTATTTATAAAGCTAAAAAACACAGTACAAAAACATCTGACAATGAGGGAGAGTTGGTTTCTATTCTATTCTACATTACCTGTATTTTGCCTCCCTGATAACATTTAAACCACCTCCTCAATATTAAAACAAACATCTATCTTTTTTCTTTTGATATTTTTTTTAACTATGGAATCCACCTCAAGGGTAATAAAGCTACAACAATAACTATACTCTCCTCTTGCAATACTACTAGACCTATGGTTTTATTTACCACATTTGAGTACCACCTGCCAATTGAAAGTCAAGTTCTAGAAATGTGACGACAGCTAATTTAAAGTAATGGCTGCTATGCTGTATTAAGATTTATTTTAACATTTTTGTTACAGATCAGATGAAGAGAATTAAGCAAGGCGCTGGATCAGTGGAGAATGTTGTGTCAAGAAGTCTCTCCAGAACCCTTGCTTCCCAAGAAGAAAGATGGAATGAAAACATTCAAAAGGTGGCTCTAGAATTATATTGTTGCATCAGCATTACCAAAGTATCAGTCAAGCCAGTGAACCTCCTCTAGTGCTACAGTCTAATACATTACATTTTTAAGGTTCTAGATCCACAATAAATATGGAATTGTTCACATTTTAAAATGATTAGGCTGTATCATAACAGACATTTAAGGAATACTGTAATTGACAATGTCACCTGATCACATAATAAATGAGGATGTGTTTCTTTCACAAACGGATTGCAGAGTGAAAAAAAGCTGAAGTAGTTATACGATAAGTGCTAATCTCAACTACATTGGTCATGTTTCATGATGGAAGTTCAAATATGTCTAAGCACGTCTACTAACTGTTAATTTATCTGAATGCAGAAAAAATAACTGTACATAGTAAATATGTGGTCAAGCTCATTCACACATAATTCTCTGTTAAAATACATAGAGACAAATTTAAACCTGCTATAAGTGACCGCATCTCCCATGGAAGTCTTGGACAAATTCAGAAGTGAGCTAAGCAATGGCGTAAGCTACATGTGGAAATTAAGGCCTGTGAAAGCAGGATCAGGGCCTATGCTGGTAGAAAACAGAAACGTCTAAACTAGAAAAGTAGTAGAACTTTCACTAAAAATTAGCATTTGGTGAATGTGCTAAACAAATACAGCTTAATTCACATCTACACTACAGAGCCTTAGCCAGTATAAAGAAAAGGAATGACTTGTGGCGCCTTAGAGACTAACGAATTTATTAGAGCATAAGCTTTCGTGAGCTACAGCTCACTTCATCGGATGCATGCAGTGGAAAATATAGTGGGGAGATTTTATATGCACAGAGAACATGAAACAATGGGTGTTACCATACAGACTGTAACAAGAGTGATCAGGAAAGGTGAGCTATTACCAGCGGGGGGGGGAAACGGACGGATGGACGGACACGGACCTTTTGTAGTGATAATCAAGGTGGGCCATTTCCAGCACTTTACAAGAACAGTAGGAGGGGAAATAAACAAGGGGAAATAGTTTTACTTTGCGTAATGACACATCCACTCCCAGTCTTTATTCAAGCCTAAGTTAATTGTATCCAGTTTGCAAATTAATTCCAATTAAGCAGTCTCTCGTTGGAGTCTGTTTTGAGCCCCCTAGAGTAGATGCAGCATAAGCAGGCAGAAGCCAACACACCATCAGCATATGTGCATCTACACTAGCATTTTTGCCAGCACATCCGTATTGGCTAGGGGGTGTGAATTTTTTCCCCCACACCCTTAGCTGACACAGCTACATAAGCAAAACTTTACAGTGTAGACCAGGCCTTGCAACACTGACAAGATGGAAAGGGTTAGAGGTTACAGCAAGTAAAGCAACTAACAGGAGGATACAAGTGAGGAGAGAGACCTGCTCTTTCCATTCCCTCACCAGGTAGATTATACTCAGTTTGCAGAGTTATTCCTTTTCTGGCCAATTTACCACCTCACGTGAAACTTGCTCATTTATGCTATGCCTACATCCCCTCTTGAAAGAATGCAAAAGCCAAGCTACAACAGAGTTGCTAAGTAAATCACAGGTATAACAAGATTTTAAGGTTGTTTATTAAACCAATTTATGAATTTGCTGGCTTTAAAGTGTTTAATATTTTGTTTCTTTTTAAGTAACAAAATGTTCTACTAAAATCAAGTTTGGAAGTTACATATATACAAATTGCTAAATATTAAACAGAATATTCCTTCAAATGTATATAAACTAAAGTATTTTAAAATTAACATAAAGAGAGAATTTCCAGAGTCACATATTAAAAAACAACCAAATGATAAAATATCTCCAACACAATAGGCAACAAAATAACATGATCCTTCTGGTCTTGTTTCTGTAGTTTGTGGTTTCCTGCAGAGTATTGTGAGAACTTGCTTTATCTACAGAACTCAGGGAAAATATTTTTTGTGTAGAACAGTATAAATTCCTGCAGTTTATACTATTTTTTCAGCAATTACTGAACATGATACAACTTGTGTTGTGCAATTATGCAAGCACTAGAAGGGCAACGTGTAATTTTATTAACACTGATTTTTTAGACACAAGTGTATTAAGCATTTCACAAAACACACCTGGCATTATTGGATGTTATCTGAGACGCCCCACAAATGCTGGAAATAGCAAGAAACAGCACATGCAACAGACCAAGCACTGAAGCAGCTGGAGCTCACCAGAGCATCAGGGCATGGAGCATCAGTACTGCCAACACTATCATCTGATGGGAGAAAAGAAAAATATCTTCCCCTTGATCCAAGGGGTTGATGGGTAGATAGAGCATGATCCACCACTGCTCAGATTACCCATAAGGTCTTTTTTCCCCTCTCTGTTTCCTGGGGTTCTTGCCTCCCCAGTTTGACATTGTCCTGCATTGTAGTAGAGGCAAAAGAATGAGACCAATGTCATTTTCACTCTCCTAAACCACAGCCCACGACAGCCAATTAAAAGACTCCCATTGATTTGCATGGGTATTGGATTGGACCCCTATCTGAGGAAGGATTATGCAGCAGGAACATTTCGGTCAGAATTATTTTTCACAACTGGTGGGAGGTAGAGGAAAAACAAAGCAGAGATAGGTAAACAGGGAGAGAAGAGTTCTTAAAAAAGTAATGTCAGGGAAGCCGGAGACTGTACTTGAAGCATTAAAACTATTCAGACACAACTCTTTTGGTGTTGTTCGGCAGATTATGAAGGTTAGCTGAAATTAAACTTGGCGCATCTGCTTGCACATCCTATTTTCAGTACCTCTCAATCTCAAATTCACAAATGATCCCTGCTGCTACTTATTTTGAAATGTAAAGCAAGGGTAACTGAAATTCAATACAGTATTGGTCTGGTGTAGGGTTTTAGAAGGTTACTGCAAGAAAACAATGCAAAAAGTAACAAACAGACCAGTCCCTAACAAACATTTCGAAAGGAACCAGCTGAGCAACCATGTCCAGAAAAATTAAAGGGAAGTAGCATTACAGCAGCAGCAACCTTATGTCACATTTCCTCTTATTTTAATCTTGCAGAACTAAATTTATGGGAACAGGCACAAGATCCATTTGCCCACTGTGACCATAATACTGATCAAGAATAAGTATTTGTGCATCAAAAAACTCATCTGGGACAAACATATAAGCATAATTTTGCAAGGATTCTCTAGTCTTATGCCGCTAGAAAATGGGCATTTACATTTAGTGTGGCTACACTTCAAGTTTCCCATTGTTTCATTACCGAGCCGTCCAACTCCACATTAAATAAGCTATTAAAAATATGTATTCAATTTACAGACATTAATTTAATGTTTCTGTATGGTTTTATGTGTAATTATTGGCACACGGACAGAAAAGCATAGTGTATGTTACAAATGTCGTCAATAGGGCTTGAAAAAACCACTTGCATTCTCCCTGCCAGCAAGCAGGAGTGGGGGGGAAAAAGAACTTCCCCTGTTCAGCATGCAGGCTGAGGAACACAGGGGTGAAGTAACAGACCCTTTCTCCTTGCAGCAGCCTGAAGATTCTGGAGGAGGGCTAATGGAGCAGAGATCCTTCCCCCATTCAACAACCAGGATGCTCCCAAGGACAGAAAGTTCCTCTTTTCCAGAAGCTAGAGACAGATGAAGCTTCAAAATTACTAGACACCTAATAACCAGAAGATATGAAAGATGGAGCCCCCAAATAGGGTACAGGACAGCGCCCTGGAAGAAATTCCAACATTTTCCAATCACACCAACTCGAAGTCATGAGGGGCCTGGGTTTTTAACAGAGTACAACCCACTGGCTAGTTGGATTACTCCTCTGATTACATGTCTGGCAAATTTTTCAAAACCTGGTCATACACACAACATGAAGGGAAATGAAAGATACATATGAAAGCCAGAATGCCCTCACCAAGTTGTACCTTAGACTAAAACACTAATGCTCTTTCAAAAACAACAGCGTAAGAACTTTAGATGTCACAAGGGATCAGAACTCAGTTTCATTCATCACACTGTATGTTAGCTTAATTATAGAATCATAGGACTGGTACAGACCTCAAGAATTCATCTAATCCAGTCCCCTGCACTGAGGGTAGGACTAAGTATTATCTAGATCATCCCTGACAGGTGTTTGTCTAACCTGCTCTTAAAAATCTCCAATGATGGAGATTTCACAACCTCCCTAGGCAATTTATTCCAGTGCTTAACCACCCTGACAGTTAGGAAGATTTTCCTAATGTCCAACCTAAACTGCCCTTGCTGCAATTTAAGCCCATTGCTTTTTGTTCTTTCCTCAGAGGTTAAGGAGAGCAATTTTTCTCCCTCCTCCTTGTAATAACCTTTTTATGTACTTGAAAACTGGTATGTCCCCCCTCAATCTTCTCCAGACAAAATAAACCCAATTTTTTCCAATCTTCTCTCATAGGTCATATTTTCTAGACCTTTAATCATTTTTGTTAGTTAATCTTCACTGGACTTTCTCCAATTTGTCCACATCTTTCCTAAAACATGGTGCCCACAACTGGACACAATACTCCAGTTGAGGCCTAATCAGCGTGGAGTAGAGAGGAAGAATTACTTCTTGTGTCTTGCTTACAGCACTCCTGCTAATACATCACAGAATGATGTTTGCTGTTTTTTGCAACAGTGTTACACTGTTGACTCATATTTAGCTTGTGATCCACTATGACCCCCAGATCCCTTTCTGCAGTACTCCTTCCTAGGCAGTCATTTCCCATTTTGTGTGTGTGCAACTGATTGGTCCTTCCTAAGTGGAGTACTTTGCATGTGTCCCTATTGAATTTCATCCTATTTACTTCAGACCATTTCTCCAGTTTGTCCAGATCATTTTTAATTTTAATTCTATCCTCCAAAGCACTTGCAACCCCTCCCAGCTTGGTATCATCTGCAAACTTTATAAGTGTACTCTCTATCCCATTATCTAAAACACTGATGAAGATATTGAACAGAACCAGACTGAACCTGAACCAGAACAGAACTGAACCCTGCAGGACTGCACTCAATATACCCTTCCAGCTTGACTGTAAACCACTGATAACCAGTCTCTGGAAACAGTTTTCCAACCAGTTATTCACCCACCTTTTAGTAGCTCCATCTTGGTTGTATTTCCCTAGCTTGTTTATGAGACGGTCATGCGAGAGACAAGGAGGACTTAGAGACAAGGAGGCACCTTAGAGACTAACAAATTTATTTGAGCATAAGCTTTTGGGAGCTACAGCTCATTTCATCGGATGCTGTAGCTCACGAAAGCTTATGCTCAAATAAATTTGTTAGTCTCTAAGGTGCCACAAGTCCTCCTTTTCTTTTTGCGGATACAGACTAACACGGCTGCTACTCTGAAACCTGTCATCATGTGAGAGACAGTATCAAAAGCCTTACTAGAGTCGAGATGAGGCATTGATTCAACAACAAGGGGGAAAAAAAAAAAAAAAGAGTGCCACATACTGAATTATTGTGAATTAAAATATTTGAGGCATTAGGACAATAAAAATATAGAACTCTGTACAGAGTATTGTGTTTAATGACTCCAGAGGTCTTTTCCAGCTCCATCATCTGATTCCATAAAAGGGTTTCATTGTGGTACATTGTTACTCTACAACCATATTTGCTTAAGAGTAGAAATAATTGCCAACTTTCATTGCAAGAAACACGTTTGTTATTCAGTATTACCTACCGTATAATTATATGCTAAGTTTAAGGGACACTATCAGCATTAAAACCACCTCTCTCTCAAGATTCTGTACCTACTATTGTTATAAGTAACATCTAAGATTACAATTGTTGAAAGATACTCAAGAAAAAGTTGTTTATTGCTTTGCACATTTGACGCACTGCGTGCATAGTTTCACAGTTTGGTTTTTTTGATGGTCAGTTAAGCTTCCTGTCTCACACATTAGCAGGAGGACACTGCCCATGCACTTTTGAGGGAAGCTCACATGCACACTCATCCTCAGTCCTGCAAGAAGATGTATACCACTAGTAGTTACAGCAAAACAAACTAAGGCCTGGTCTACACTACGAGTTTATGTTGGATTTAGCAGTGTTAAATCAAATTAACCCTGCACGCGTCCACACAACGAAGCCATTTTTTCCCCAACATAAAGGGCTCTTAAAACCGATTTCTGTACTCCTCCCCAACGAGAAGATTAGCGCTGAAATCAACATTGCTGTAATATAGCTATCTTTAAATATACATTGTAATTTAAGCACAGCTTTACATTATAACATGCAGTACAGCCTTATCAAAACTTTAACGCACAGTTATAGTTTTTTTTTTCTTCTTAATTGCAAAAAGCTTAACAGTTGCTACTTTTAAACTTTCATGATTCTTTTCCATTTTTAAAAGAAAAATAGGATATTTTTTAATTGCAATATTTTAAATACCTTTCCTGGGGATTTTGACATCATGTATACCTTTAAAATATCAGTTTGTATTTAAATTCTTTAAATGGGTCTTGAAAAATCCACTTTTCTCTGACAAGAGGATGCTTGTTCTGCCAGATGAGAAGATGTATATATCAATTTCTGAAGAATTTAAGCCTTCTTTAGAAAACAAATTTCTGCCTCTTGGATCCAAAGACAATCTTCCAAACATGAAGAAATGCAGTGCTGGTTCCCAAGTCTGCATTCAGCTTCCGTGCCATTGCTGTTGCTCAGTTTTCTCAAGCCTCAGCAGTATGAAGTTAAGACAAGTCAGTTTCCACTCATTGGTGGGCCAACCCATTCATCTTTTGTGTTTAATACTCTGGGCAAGCACCAAAATATGCCTGGCACATTTTTCAAGTCCTGCTTTTAACACATGTACTGTTTGTACTATCTCCCATATAATTACATATGAGGATCTTATGACCATTAATATAAATTAGCTAGCTGTTTTGACAGTATAAAAGTTATTACAGATTGATTATTTAGACCACATATCTTGATATTTTTGGAAGACTTTCCTCTTCTATAGGTACAATAAAATATTGCAAAATATACCAATATTTTCATAAAGCATTGTCCCCCACACTGTAGAAGGTCATGACTTTTTTCCTTTTTTTAAACAGGCAAGACTTACAAACCCTTTTCTGGATCCTGACACTGCAACAGTGACATTTTATGTTCAATATTAACATCACAAGAGAAAATCTTGCTACCTCTTGTCTACGCATTTGTGTAACATGATAGCATTTACATGACTCTTACAGTCTGCTTTAGACCTGAAAAGGCAATACTGTAATTAAAAGCTTCTAACGTGCTTCCCCTTCCTTCAGCTAAACGCTGCTGCTATAGGACAGTTTTGCTAAACTTTGCTATGTGCTTTCCTGTAATTAGCTACTGGACATTCAATTAAGATGAAGCATTTTAACTCAAAGATAATCCACTGTGACAAAGTTCCTCCTCTAACTTGGTGGGTCTTGCACTTATTGGTGGATTGGCTCGCCTCGGAGATTCACGGCAGCCCTCAGTTTGGCCGTTTTCGTGAACCCACAGTCCAGGTCAACTCCTCCTGTTTCTGATCAGGAGTTGGGAGGTTTGGGGGGGAACCCAGGCCCGCCCTCTACTCCGGGTTCCAGCCCAAAGCCATGTGGAATGCAGCTGTCTAGAGTGCCTCCTGGAACAGCTCCACGACAGCTACAACTCCCTGGGCTACTTCCCCATGGCCTCCTCCCAACACCCTCTTTATCCTCACCATAGGACCTTGCTCCTGGTATCTGATAATGCTTGTACTCCTCAGTTCTCCAGCAGTATGCGTTCTCACTCTCAGCTCCTAGTGCCTCTTGCTCCCAGCTCAATCACACGCACACCACAAACTGAAGTGAGCTCCTTTTTTAAACCCAGGTGTCCTGATTAGCCTGCCTTAATTGATTCTAGCAGCTTCTTGATTGGCTGCAGGTGTTCTAATCAGCCTGTCCGCCTTAATTGTTTCCAGGAAGTTCCTGATTGTTCTGGAACCTTCCCTGTTACCTTACCCAGGGAAAAGGGACCTACTTAACCTGGGGCGAATATATCTGCCTTCTATCACTCTCCTGTAGCCATCTGGCCCAACCCTGTCACACCACCTAATTAAAAGAAAGTTGACCTGTTGAGTGGAGAGTGTGACGGAACAAGTTCCTACCATGTGGCAACAAACTTGTTCATTCTACTCTGTTCCTAGGTTAAATCAGATCTTCAGTTATGTAGCAAAGGTATTCTCTACATCTTAGAGCCCAGGTTTGTAGATGTATGTTTATGTGAAAACTACTACACAACACCCTCTAGCCCTGCTTGCTGAGGCAGCTTGCCTTACCACTATCACTCACACTGAAGACCACCTGAACCTGATATCAGGTGAAGTCTATGTTATGATTTAATGACAAAAATCTTCTCAAGTTCCTAGCATTTCTCCTAGGATATGAAATGGACCACACTGGAAGCCTTTTCCCACAACTCTACCTGAACATAGCCATGAGGTTTGATAGTTCCATAACTCACAGGGTATCAGATACAGGAGGATATAAAGTTCACCAAATTCTATTCTAATGGCATGGCTTTGGATTCTGGGGGACAGTACCATGAGTGCAGTCAGTCTTCTCTTGGGCCATGGCAGCCTTAACCACCAGGCTCACATGGTAAGGGTGGGAGATGTAGCTGGTGGCATCCTCAAGAACCTTGTGTTTCTTTTCCACTTTCTTCAGGACACCTATTTAAGAAATCTTCCATGTTTTTTCATCATTCTGTCCAAAATAGGGTGCCAAGACCTTACTGGACATTTGCTCTATAGTGGCCCTCGCAGATTCCTGGACCTGCTGAAATTCAAAACTAGCTGTATTGGACATCTTTGCAAGAAAATGGGAAATGGCAGGATCATCTGCTGAGAAGGCGTTGCCCTAATGCTCTTCTGCAGCTGATAAGTATTTGGTACTGGGAGAGCGTCAGCTCAAACAGCAGCTCTCATCACCCCATTCTCTTCCTGGCCCCATTCAAATGGATGGAAAGATTCAGATGATTTTGGGAAGGAGTGTGGGAATACTGGAAAAATGTCATTACGCATCAGCTCTGGCATCAGATATTTGTGTCATCATGTATCAGCTGGGTTCTGCCAAAGAAATCCTTTTTAATAGGTGACTACAGGAAGGGTTTCTAAATGGGAATTGAACGATTAATTATATGCATAGGCTCCAAAGAAATTAAAACTCCTGGAGAAGTCAGAAACAAGCCTGAACATGACCTTGAGCCATGCTCTCAAGAGACTCATTAGGTATAGCTATGTCTAGAACCAGTGAATAACCTTACTGATCATTGCCACACTCTTCTCAGACAAAGACTTTGTTGTTCTGAACTGGACGCAGAGGTAATTAAGCCACAGAGGGTTAACACTCTAAGGGGGAATAAGTGGCAACTGTCTTAGAAGAAGCCAAAACTTCTCAATTGCTTCACTATGAAATATGACCGTCAATGAATAGGGTTTTAGAGAGACAAGGTGGGTGAGGTAATATCTTTTATTGGACCAATTTCCGTTGGTGAGAGCAAAGCTTTCGAGCTTACACAGAGCTCTTCTGTGTAAGCTCGAAAGCTTGTCTCTCTCACCAACAGAAGTTAATCCAATAAAAGATATTACCTCACCCACCTTGTCTCTCAAATATCCTGGATCACAATAGCTACAACACTGTATACAATGAACAGGGTTACAGCTTGAAACAATTTCATCACTTTTTTCAGACGGAAACTCTCATTAATCCAAGACATTTTTCTGGTTAAGAGGTGGAAGGGACTCAGAGCATCAGTGACACCAATTGCTTCTCTCCCCTCCTCCAGGCCGTAGTAGTGGCCCAATGAACTGACTAAAAGCAGCACAAAACTGATCATTAAAAATGCCTGGTGCAAGAAAAATGGGCAAAAGACTGTGCTTTTGAATTGTCTGATGAAACAAACCTTAATTTTATGGCAGAATAAATTCTGGGAACCAAAAGCTCTATTTACACAAAAAAGTTACTAAAAAGAAAGTAAAGTACATTTAGGACCTTGCTTCAGCCACAAAATCCAGAGTCATCCTTAGTCAAGACAGTCATCTATAGGTTTTCAGCTCACAAGGGTGATACAAAATGACCCTCTATTCTGAAGCCCTGTGATACCTGTCTGTATCAGATGTTACATCCAGCCACCAAATGAATTTAAGGCAGTTTCACTCCAATTCTGAATTTCATGGATTTTGGAGGTTTTCAAACACTTCATTCTTATGTGCAAGAATTACATTTCTTACTAAAAAGCTTAGACTTTTTTTAAAAAGTCTAAATCACTTCCCCACTGGTGTAGTAGTTTAACTGAAATATTTACAGCATATGCGAAACTAATTAAAAATTCTCCAAGAACTGATATTTTCGTCCAGATAACACTTATGGGTCACTCGGAGTTGCTGCTATATAAATACTTAGGTGCTCTAACACCTGGTTATTTTTAAATGCAGAGCATAAAAGTCCATCCAATAAAAAATACTCTATGATTTAAATGGGAAAATATTAGTGCATACATAGTAAACAAAAGCACAAATGCACAAATTCATAAACTGCAATTTAAAATGAATTCCTTTTGAGGTTACAGCAGCAGAAAAATGCATCCAAATTCAGTAGCTTCCCTTTCCTGGATAGTCCTTTCCCAAAAGTGATTAAAGCAATTGTCTTTGAAATTTCATTTTAAATATGCTTCGGAGTTAAGGCTTTGTCAATTGATCTGTTCTAATCCACGCTACCCTTAATACATACTATTTTCAGAAGATATAAGATCTCTTTATTATAGCTGCATGAACAGTGCTCCTTTAATTAACAATACATGTGAACACAAAGGAAAAAAATATTCCAGACAAAATTAAACAGCAAGCATTGTACTCCTCGTAAATCACATTTACTATATAGTTAGGGATTAGAATGAGTTGCCATTAGCAACAGAGCTAAAAAATCAATTCTGTTACTGTGTATCTAGAATTCTCTTAACGCCAGAAGTAGTAAATCCTTGCTGCAATTCCAGTTTCAGTCACACAGACGTCAGTGTCCAGAACACGATTAGAGGGACATCCTACCCAGACACAATACAACCCTAAAACAACAGGCCAACAGCATTTCCTATTCAGAGAGGGGGAAAAAAGCTAACAAAGCTGCTGGGGGGGAAACAAAAGCTATTCACATCAGTCCCCCTCTTTGCTCTATACAACTGCTACAGTGTTAGACGTTTACCAAAAACACCAAGACTTGGTTTTCCTGATTAGGGCCATTTTAAGTAAGCTGAATCAGGTTTGTCTGTTAATACACAAATAATTAACTAAGAAATAAGAAAATGATCCAACTTAGACAAATTCAAATATAATTTTTAGATCTTACACAAAACTGATCCTTCTCATTGTCAAGGTTTGGGAGATAGAAGACTGGTAACCATAATAATCTTACTTATGAAAATGCTGACGCAGAAATTCAAAGGATTTTGTCTCAGAACAGTATCACTTTACTTAACTGCTCCCTGCAGAACTCAAACCAAAGTTCTTCATTAACAGAGCTTACTTATACCCTGGATCCGTATAGTATTTAGTGGCGGGTAGCAATATTAGAATTCTTACCTGGTTAATTTGTCACATGTTTTAGGAATACTGGGAGTACCATTCGGACTCTATCATGAAGATAATGGGTTTTATTTTCTTCCATTGCCCACTTTTGGTGCAGCATCCACAGATTCATTACAATGGGTACATCAGCCTGCAGTTTGGGGGCAGAACTAGACCTGTCCATCACTGGCAGCAGGGGAGTGCTCCGCCACCTGACCTTCCCTCAAGCTGAGAATTTCCACAGCCACGACAGTTCAAATCTAATTCCTAAATTATATTATGTTTAATATTCTTTGAGGAAAAATACAACTTCTCCTACTGCAGAGCATGGGAAATTCCACCTAATATCAAACCCAAACACTTGGGAATCAAATTCCAGCTCTATTCTAGATGATCCATTTGTCTCTAGGATGGGCCAGGTCTATGGCCCTACTACTCGAAGAAAGGAAATTTTCAGATAAGCAGAGATACATTTTCCTATTCTTTGTGCTAAGGTCCATAGTTTCATTACAATGGGACTTTCATACAAGCACGCCTCCAGAACAGGAAGATGATCATCCTTTAAAATGGGCCTCCAAAATGAAGTAGATTATCTTGTTCATCTTCCTCTGGACACTAAGGCATAGAGAAGAGTTCTGCTCATAATAAAAAATGGGATTGGCTAAGACTGGATAACCTATATGCAGAATTTGGTAAACCTAGGTATTCACAGATTCTAAGGCCAGAAGGGATGACTGATCATCTAATCTCACCTCCTACATAACATGGGCATAGAACTTCTACAAAGTAACTCCTGTTTGAACTAGAACATCTTTTAGAAAAAGATCTAAACTTGATTTTAAAATAGCCAGTGATGGAGAATCCACCACAACCTTTGGTACAAAGGTATGCCTTAGTTCTAGTCTGAATTTGTCTAGCTTCAACTTCCGGCCATTGTATCTTGTTATACCTTTCTCTGCTAGATTAGCCCATCATGATCAAATATTTGTTCCCCATGTAGATACTTACAGACTGATCAAGTCATAATCTTCTCTGTAAGCTAAATAGATTGAGCTCCTTGAGTCTAACACTATAAGGCATGTCTTCTGATCTTTTCATAATTCTTGCAGTTCTTCTCTGAACCCTCGCCGATATATCAACATCCTTCTTGAATTGTGGACACCAGTTCCAAACACAGAGACCTGTGCCAATGGAGGCTGAGATTCCTAGGGGATACCCAGAATTACTACACCGGTACACATGCACAACAGGCTCTAATAACAACTGGACTTTTGTTTCTGTGGCGCCACTTGTTTTCCTTTATGGCCATCTTCCTCTTCTGTTAACATTTTTATATGAGACGAGACCTTGCCCAGGATTAACATCTCTGACACCATGGGTCTGTGTTTGTCCTCCATCCAAGATACTCCATGAACTGTACCACTGCGTGTTTGCTTCAGCTTTCTCTGTGCAGAACCCTGATCAACAAAATTGTTCAGGGAGACATAAGTGAATTTCCGCCTTCTCTAAAGCCAATACTATTGTTACCATGATCCTGGAGAGAGACACATATAAGACCAAATGGTAACAATCAAAGTTAGGAAAAGAAAAACGTTACCAGACATCTGCAAAACTTAACTGTTCAAGAATGGTAAAATGGGAATGCTTTGAAGACTAACCTCCTTTAGGAATTTATTTAGATCAGGGATACTCAGACTGAGGCTCACAAGAAGCTCTTGAATATGTCTCCTGCAGCGCTTTGCAGTACATATTAAAACAGCGTGATTTAATTATTAACCAATCTAAGTTATTAACCAATCAGGATGCTTTTTCTATGTTGTTAACCAATTGTAGTTGATAAAATAATAATACTTGGTTAGTCATTTTGCTTTTTATATATATATATATATCACACAAATATAAAAACAAAAAACCAGGAAATGGAACAATGAATTCACACTATTGTAGCTCTTTTGGTTGATCGCTAATTTGGCTCCTCAACCACAGAGTTCTGAGTATCCCTGATTCAGATGTTTCAGACAAGGCCTTGCTCTGCTTGTCCCTGATTCTGAGGCTAGAAACAGAACAGAGCAGGTTGTAATCCTCCAGTTGGAAGTAGATGGATGATTTCGATCACACAGTTATCTTCCCTTGGGTTGCTCAGACTAGGAATGGGACAAAACTGTTCTTGAAATTCTTGCACAGCTCCATAGGCCAGAGGTTCTCAAACTATTTTTGCTGGGCCCCCCTTTGAAACTATTTCACGCTCTGATGATTCCCCACCCCCCGCCTTTCCTCAGGAGGATTGCTGTACCTCCTGAGGAAACCCCAAAGACTGTAACCATGAGCTTCTGCGCATGGTAACAGCTGGGGTCATCAATCTGGCCACAGAATTGGCAGCATCCAAGACTGCCTGCAGGAAGGCCTGGGCTACTGTCTTCCCTTCTTTGATTAGCGAAGACAACTCCTATCTGGCCTCTTGGGAGAGCATGTCCTTAAATTTTTGCATTGCCTCCCACATATTAAAATCACAGAGGCCTAGCAAAGCTTGCTGGTTCGCTATTTGGAGTTGTAACCCACTTGTCGAATAGGTTTTTTAGCCAAACATGTTCAGCTTTTTTGGGTTCTTTGCCTTGGGCATGGGGCCCGCTTGACCTTGACAGTGCCTCTCATTGGTGGCTGCCACCACTAGACATCTTGGAGGAGGGTGTGAAAACAGAAATTTGTACCTCTTGGCTGGTATGAAGTATCTGAGCTCAGAGCTTTTGGCTATAGGAGGGAGAGAAGGAGGGGTCTGCCAGAGCACTTTCACAGGGTCCACGATCACCTCATTAAGGGGTAGAGCCACTCTTGAGGGACCCACTGATGACAAAATGTCCACTAAACAGTGTGTCATCTCTTTGACCACTTCGGTTTGGATACCCAAGTTTGAAGCCACCCACTTTAATACATCCTGGTAGGCCTTGGAGCCACCACTGCCTCATCTGGGGAAGAGGAGGAAGAGGCTAAGGCTGGTTGAGGGGCCTCCGCCCCTTCCTCTGTCTTGACCGAGAGCTGTGGAACCTCTTCTTGAGGTTCGGCAGCAGACTCGGCAGCAGAGTCCAGGTCAGAGGTCTTGCAGCACAATACCGGAGGTATCCTACTTTCCAAGGCCAGAGAATACAAATGCTTCAAAACTGTGCTATTGCCTGGGGGAAACCCCAACAGGTTCCAAAAAGGCCACTTCATGGATGCCAGTCCTCGTGGTCCCAGAGGTCAAGCGTTCAGGGGCACCCTAGCGCCTGAGGCCACAGCAGGGTAGGAATAACACAGGGAATAATGCAAGTGGTCCTGATGGTGGGGAAATTAGGACCCCACTTCAGACTCTGATGAGGAAGATGAGCTGCTGCAGGGAAACCAAGGTGGTGCCGATCCTCTTGGTGCCAGCGAACAGCATCGCGGAGAAGTCCGACACGAGCTACCATAGGGGGTTTTCCCCTAGGGAGTGGCCATGGTGCTGTGCGAAAGCTGGGGTTGGCTCTCTGCTGCTCATCAGTACCAGCTGTGCCAAGTCCTGAATCTCCAGGTCTATCAAGCAGGTCTCTAGCAGCCACAAATGCCTCTGGGGCTGATAGTACCATGAACTGACTGGTACGTTTGTCTGCTCTGCTGCAAGATGGCATTTCCCATGCCGGAGTTAGCAGAGCCTGCGGGGGGTACCAAAGCTGCTGTGGATGGCTGCTGAGGCACCGGAAAGGGAGAGTGGCCTGACACAGGTCTCGCTCTATCCAGATCCCCTTGCCCGCTTCCTTTCAGCACTGGGAATGACTCTTCTTTCTTCTGGTGCTTACGGTGCTGCTTCTTAGGCACTACGGAGAAGGACTGGCACCAGGACTCTCTTGGTGCCGAGTCCAAGCATGGCTCTGACACTGGTCTTAGGGCTGCCTCCATGAGAAGGACCTTCAATCTCACCTTCCAGCCTTTCTTGGTGTGGGGTCTGAAATCCTTGAAGATCTGGCAACTGTCTTTCCAATGAGCTTCCCCTAAGCCCTTGAGACAGCTCAAGTGTGGGTTGCTCAAGGGTATCAACTTGCCCCAGGAAGTACAGAGCTTGAAGCCTGGTGACCAAGGCATACCCTGGCACTGGGGAGCAGACAAGCCTCTCCAACCAAGTGCGGAGGCGTTCAAAACTCACTAACTACTAAAACTACTATTAACAAACTAAGTAAACTACAATAACTCTATATACACGAGAAAGAAAGAAAAACCCTTGGGAGAAATTACCTTAGCAACGCAGGAAGTTCCATCAACTGTCATGAGTGGTAAGAAGGAACTGAAGGGGTGTGGGGTTAGCAGGGCCTTTATACCGACACTATGAGCACGTGGCACCAGAGGGCGCTGGAGCCAACCCGACGGATAACACTAAGGGAAAAAATCCAGCAACTGTGCTCCAGGTGCACACAGACCTACTTTGAAATGGACATGTGCAAGCACTCAAAGAATATAAATGTATACATCTAGGAAAAACGAACGTAAGCCATATTTACAGGATGGGGAACTCTATCCTGGGAAGCAGTGACTGAAAAAGATTTGGGGGTTGTGGTGAATAATCATTGGAACATGAGCTGTCAGTGTGACACTGTGGCCGAAAGAGCTAATGAAATCCTGGGATGCATAAACAGGGGAATCTTGAGTAGGAGTAGAGAGGTTATTTTACCTCTGTATTTGGCACTAGTGTGACTGCTGCTAGAATAGTCTGTCCAGTTCTGGTGCCCACAATTCAAAAACAATGTTGATAAACGGGAGAGGGTTCAGAGAAGAGTCAGGAGAATGATTAAAGGACTAGAAAACATGCTTTATAGCTAGGGCCCTACCAAATTCACGGCCATGAAAAACACATGTCAGACAGTGAAATCTCGTCGTCCCCCGTGAAAACTGGTCTTTTGTGTGCCTTTACTCTATACTATACAGATTTCAGGGGGGAGACCAGCGTTTCTCAAACTGGGGGTTGTAACCCAAAAGGAAGTTAGTTGCAGAGGGGTCATAAGGTTATTTTAGGGGGGTTGTGGTATTGCCACCCTTACTTCTGTGATGTCTTCAGAGCTGAGCAGCCGAAGAGTGGCAGCTGTTAGCCGGGAGTTCAGCTCTGAAGGCAGCGACCCGCCAGCAGATGTAAGCATGGCAATACCATACTATGCCACGCCATACTTACTTCTGCGTTGCTGCCTTCAGAACTGGGCGGTTGTAGAGTTGCGGCTGCTGACTGCCATCAGGGCCGTCCCTAGCTATTCTGGGGCCCTACTCAACCTACCCCACCTCCTGAGGGAGGGGGCAGGCCTCTGCGGGGGCGCGGGGGAATGGCTTGGGGAGAAGGGAGGAACCGCCCCCCCAGCACTCACTGGCGGCATGGCTGGGGCCGGGTCCCTGCACTTCCCATCGCCAGTGAGTGCAGGCCCGGCCCTGCTGCACTCCTCAGGGGCTGGGGCGGGGAAGGGGCAGGGCGGGGGCGGAGTAGGGGCAGAAAGAGGTGGGGGTGGGGCAGGGCAGTAAGAGCGGGGAAGAGGCGGGGGCTGGAGCAGCACATAGCTGCACAGGTTTCCTGGTGCTCTATGCAGCTGCATACTTTGCGTATGGGTAAGGACGGCCCTGACTGCCATCCTTACTTCTGTGCTGCTGGTGGTGGCAGCTCTGCCTTGAGAGCTGGGCTCCAGGCCAGCAGCAGCCACTCTCCAGCTGCCCAACTCTAAAGGCAGCTCTGCCTGCAGCAGCACAGAAGGGTAACAGTCCTGCAACCCCCCCCTACAATAACCTTGCAACCACCCACCCCCACAACAACTTTTTGTGTCAGGAACCCTACAATTACAATACCATGAAATTTCAGATTTAAATAGCTGAAATCATGAAATTTACAATTTTTTAAATCCTATGACCGTGAAATTGACTAAAATGGACCGTGAATTTGGTAGGGCCCTACTTATAGCGATAGGCTCATGGAGCTCAATTAACTTAACAAAGAGAAGATTAAGGGGTGATTTGAATACAGTCTATAAATACATACATGGGGAACAAATATTTAATAATGGGTTCGTCAATCTAGCAGAGAAAGGTATAATATGATCCAATGTCTGAAAGTTTAAGATAGACAAATTCAGACTGGAAAGAAAGTGTACATTTTTTACAGTCAGAATAATTAACCACTGGAACAATTTACCAAGGGTCGTGGTGGATTCTCCGTCACTGACAATTTTTAAATCAAGATTGGATGATGTTCTAAAAGATCTGCTCTAGGAATTATTTGGGGGTAAATTCTGTGGCCTGTGCTATACAGGAGGTCAGATTATATGTTCACAGTGGTCTCTTCTGGCCTTAGAATTTACCAATCTGTGATTCTGAAAGCTGATTCAGTAGGTCACTGCATGGCCATAGTCGCGTGTAGAATCAGAGTCTTAACTAGATCTGCTGGATATGCACATTTATTAGTGTTTATCCAAAGACTTACATTTTCTACTTGTCAATTTTCAAATGATGACCACTTTGTTAAATAAATTTTTATTTTGTTCATACCAAGAAAAGACACTAAACCTTAGCGAGGACCATTGCCATACTGAGTTTCAGTATCAGCTATTTTTGTTCTAACAATCCATAGAAACGTTTCCCCTGCCACAATTTACAAAAACTAAAAGGTGCCTAGGTGAAGCTCAGGACACCCTGACATAACTGAATTTCATTAAAACATTTTATTTTCATCTATTTTACACACCCCACCACTGTGAACATCTAGTCTGACCTCGTGTATAGCACAGGCCATAGAACTCACCCCAAAATAATTCCTAAAGCAGATCTTTTAGAACAACATCCCATTCCCATTGAACTCAATTGCAGTTGTACCATGCAGCATTTCTGTAATGCAGAACCAAGGGTAACAAGAAGTTTTCCATCAACGTGCAAAGGGGTGCAGACACTGACCCTACCATGTGCCACCCACAAGGCCACCCCAGAGATTCAGGGATTCATAGGATTGAGTCAAATCTGGAAACTTCACTACATGATGCCTGGTGCAACACCACCACCTGTGGTCACTCTGGCCAGTGCAACGGTCCTTAGTAGACTATGTAGCATAGACTGTAAACCCATTGGAGCAGGGACCATCTTTTTGTTCTGTGTTCAAAGGGTCCTGGTCCATGATTAAGGATTCTAGGCACTAAGGTAATACAAATAACACCACCAAATCCCCTAGGGGAAGAGCAATTGCAGGGAAAGTCCTGCTAAGCCCTTACTGCCCTAGGATGGAGCATGCTCAGTCACACTGTGGAGACAGTGCATGTGCAGTCTGGTCACCACATAAGAGCTGTAGGGAGGAAGCATGCTCAATGCAAACAGAATCTTCCAAGAACTTAGCTAAAACTTTAACAAATCTCCACTGAGCATTTGAGAAGTGAGATTTTTCAGAGGCTTATAGTTTGGGCAGATTTCCACACAGACGGCAAAAGGCATATCCCAGACTCATAAGCAACACCCCTGCCTCTGCCAAATTTTAAGTCCCTCCTCCACAGAACAGAGGCACAAATGCTTCTCAAGAAAACAGTTGTAAAAAAATTACACACACACATTTTTAAACAAGGGCTAAACAATGTATTTTACCCTGACCTCGCTCTTGGAAATGGCTGAACCATTTTCGTTGAAACTTGCCCAAAAAATTCAGCCCCAGGCAGAAACCCAACATGGAGATTTTCAGCCTTAATAGCTTAAATCTGGCGGGTATAAGCAACTGAAAACAAGATCTTATAATACAGAAGTGTTGGTCAACCTTAACCATTGGCACTGAAGTGCTTCTACTGTACCCTTTGGCTAAGCAGCCCGAAAACAAGAAGTGCAAACTAAAGAATTAATCATTAAGCAAAAAGGATGATGTATATGAATTAGTATCTTGTACTGTACAAGTCTATTACATGTAGAGTATGAGATTTGAAACACCTGAAACCTGTTTTCCGCTCTTGAAGGTCATGATATCTTTAGGCTCCTCACTCCTGCTCCAAATATGTACATGAGTTTTGCTAGCAAACACAAGTTAGTTTTTATTGAGAGTGCTATAAGAGATTGTAGAAATTAAAATATTTTCCCCATCTTTTATCCACTGCTGTGATGGTAAAGTGAGATAAGATAATTAACACTGAAACTGAAGAAAGGAATTTTTTCACAAGTGACTATATGAAGAAACTTTAGTGCACATACACACAGAAGCATAAGAATTTTTTCGACACCAACCTGATGTCTATCAATGAAGGTTAACCAACAAGTGGCCAAGAAAGGAATGTTTTTCTTAATATAAAGAAATATGTAATTTCTCTGTGGAGAAAAAAAAATGGAGAAATAAGCTGCAGAAAAAGTGCTGCAGGTATCCTACTCCTGGAATGCAGTGATTCAAAGTGTACAGAAGCTGGCAGATTTCACCAATTAGTGTGAGAAACAGAAGGCTTAAAAAGTGTCATTCTGGTTTTATAGAAAGGAAAAAAGTACATACAACTGTATTTTGATTTTTAAAAGCTGTGAAACTGGGCATTAATTGATACAATGTACTACATGTATGTTTAACTGTGCAAATTAACTGCTTAAGTGGGTAATCTTAAGTGTGAAGTAGTGCTGCAATGTGTCATATGATTATAATGTTTACCATGCTACTCTGAGGCTAATTCCAAGGTCATAGAAATCATCTTTTCCTAACATGAAATATATACCGGCCATTGTCTGGGAAGAACTAATAGTACTGATAACTATTTTATTAACTAGTACTAAAAATTCCAACAAGATTAATCACACACCAATAAAAAAAATAGTATTTCTTTAAAACTGAGTTTCTTCTGGGCCAAGATTATTATAAATGTAGGTAGCAAAACGTTTGCTGCAGTCCCTCCCTAACCTCTGTTCACTGCCTATTATTGTGACAGAAATTATTGCAGAGATGGTGAGAAACTTATGAAACAACCTATGAAACTGATAAAAATACTTGTTTATGGGAATACATGTGGGGAAAAAAGAAGATATAAACTGACTTACACTAAGAATTTGTATTACTTAATACATTAATTATAAGGATTGCACATGAGGGGAAAAAAATCAGGACTATAACCTTCATTAGTTTGACTACATACTAAGAACTACAGTACAGTACAGTTGTACAGTACAGATGAATTGAAAATTAATGTCAACTAGCAAAACAGAACCATTGACATATTCTTCGGTAGGGACACACTAAGTTTGGCATTAGTGAAGAACCATTGGTTTCTGCTTGAAATACTTACGTTTGCTATTTGTATGTTCACAACTATGGTTGAAAACTATAGACTGGGTCAAAACCTGAACTCTAATTTAGTAACTTCATAATTTCTACATAACTAAGACAATATGTTGCTCAATTCTCCGATTTACTTTAGTGCATCTATCCCATGCCAGGGGAGAAACAGCTTTAAAATTGCTAAATAATAAGTAACCAATCTTCACTGTCCTGATTCAGAAATTAACCTCTGAACAATACAGTCGATATTCAATAAGCTATGTTAATAATCAATTTTTAAAAGATACAGGCTATTTTTATTCAAAAAGGGATTGCTTAAAGGTTTTAGTTCATGTTTGGTCTAGCTTAGGAGAAAACCAGATTTAAAATAAAAGACTCCTGCAGTGTTAAAGAAGTTTAATAACTTTTTTGTGGAAGCCTGCAAAAAATAGTGTTTTTGTTTCCTCTGCTGACTAAAAGGCAGCTATTAATAATTTTTTCCCTAGAACTCTGAAGATATCGGACAATACACATCATATACCCACTAGTATGTTCCAGGCTTTTTTCTTTAGTAGGTATTGCTTTAAAAGGATTCTCACAAGCTAGAGAGACTAACTGCTATTTAAGTGCATGCTTAAAACATACACAACAACTAGATAGGTAAGTGCTATCTAAGTGTATGCTTTTAACACATTAATTATATTAAGAAAAACATTTTCTTCATGTATATCAAAACAAACAACAGTTACACCGTTTCTATTTTGGACAGACGCAGTAAACCCAAGAAACATCTTTACATAATTCTGACTTCATCTAGTTGCTTGCATTTCAGTTTTATTTCATCAACTCTGCAAGCAACAACTTTTCAAATTTCTTATAAAATGACATGGTTTGTTGGACTCTAGCATAGCCCACAGCATGTCACTGTGACTAAGCAATTTGTTACACCTTCTCAAAGCTTCAGAGGAATCTCAGATAAGATTGGAAAAATAATTACATTTTCAGAGAAGTACTAAATATTTTGCTACAGTTTGCTTATCTAGATAGACTACTGAAATCTATTCTGCTTGCATATATGCATATTTTTCTGTTATCCCCATCACATCCACATTTGAAAAAGGAAACAATTTTGTTAGCTGAATTATTTTGTATTTGCCTCTCTGGATTTCCACAGGTTACTTTGCAAAGGCAAAGTGTAGAAAGCTCACCTCTAGTATGCTGATCAGCTGTTGTTGTAAGGGGAGAAAGAGGATGAGACATGATCTAGATACAAACCCTCTACAACCTAGGGCTCTAGTAATCTCAAAGAAATTCTCTGCAACGAAGTACTGAAAAAATTCCGTTTACCCATTGCTGCACACACACAGACACACACACCCCCGCATCCTCCAAAGAGCAGGTCCTCCCTGCTCAGTTGCACTTTGCATGGATATTCTGCTTGAATACTGAACATCCAAAAACGTAGTCTATATTTCTGTCATCAGCAGTGCACCAAGGGATAATAATGAAAGGAAAGAGAAATGATTTTTTGTAGTCTCCTGCCTCAAAGTACTTAAACTGGCTTGGTATTGTCATTAATGCTATGTAAATGAGTTTGAAAATTCACAGTAAGACTCCAAGTGGAAGTGGAGATGGAGAGTGGCAGGTCCAGAAATGAATTAAAATCAGCCTTATTAATGAATGATTTGGAAGTTTTATTTTTTCCAATACCACAAAGATAGAGACTAACAAAAGAAAAAAAAAAAAAACTAAGCCAGTTCAATAAGCTTTGGTAGTAGAACTGTGAGAGTCACTATTGTTCACATCAATCATCACAAATCTCACACTCTGGGATGTCACTGAGCCAATGCTCTCAGACTAATTGGGAGGGGTGCAGACTACACTGCTCTGCATGAAATACACCTTAGTGGTTAGCTGTAAAATAGCATTGTAGCCCAGATCATAATCTACCTCCCTCAACTTCATGCAGCAAAGGTAATTGCTAGGGCTGCCGATTAATCACAGTTAACTCATGCAATTAACTCAAAAAAATGTATCACAATTAATCACAGTTTTAATCACACTGTTAAACAACAGAATACCAATTGAAATTAAATATTTTGAAAGTTTTTCTACATTCTCAAATATATTGATTTCAGTTACAACACAGAATACAAAATGTACAGTACTCACTTTATAGTATTTGTATTACAAATATTTGCACTGTAAAAATTATAAACAAAAGAAATAGTATTTTTCAGTTCATCTCTTACAAGAATCATAGTGCAATCTCTATCACGAAAGTGCAACTTACAAATGTACTTTTTTTTTTTTTTTAAAACATAACAGCCCTCAAAAACAAAACAATATAAAACTTTAGGGCCTACAAGTCCACTCAGTTCTACTTCTTGTTCAGCCAATCGCTAAGAGAAACAAGTCAGTTTACACTTATGGGAGATAATGCTGCCCACTACTATGTCACCTGAAAATGAGAAAAGATGTTCACATGGCACTTTTGTAGCTCGTATTGCAAGATGTTTACGTGCCAGATATGCTAAACATTCGTATGTCCCTTCATGCTTCAGCCACCATTCCAGAGAACATGCTTCCATGCTGAGGACACTAGTTAAAAAAATAATGCATTAATTAAAATTTGTGACTGAACTCCTTGTGGGAGAATTGCATGTCTTCTGCTTTGTGTTCTACCCGCATTCTGCCATATATTTCATTTTATAGCAGGCTCAGATGATGATGACCCAGCATGTCGTTTTAAGAACACTTTCACTGCACATTTGACAAAACTCTAAGAAGGTACTAGTGCGAGATTTCTAAAGATAGTTACAGCACTCGACTCAAGATTTAAGAATCTGAAGTGCCTTCCAAAATCTGATCAGGATGAGATGTGGAGCATGCTTTCAGAAGTCTTAAAAAAGCAACACTCCGATGCGGAAACTACAGAACCCAAATTACTAAAAAAGAAAATCAACCTTCTGCTGGTGGAATCTGACTCAGATGATGAAAATGAACATGTGTCAGTCCGCACTGCTCTGGATCGTTATCGAGCAGAACCCGTCATCAACATGGACGCATGTCCTCTGGAATGGTGGTTGAAGCATGAAGGTACATATGAATCTTTAGCACATCTGACACTTAGATATCTTGCGATGCCAGTTACAACAGTGCCATGCAAATGCCTGTTCTCACTTTCAGGTGACATTGTAAACAAGAAGCGGGCAGCATTATCTCCTGCAAATTGTAACCAAACTTGTTTGCCTGGGCAATTGTCTGAACAAGAAGTAGGACTGAGTGGACCTGTAGGCTCTAAAGTTTTACATAGTTTTATTTTTGAATGCAGTTATTTTTTGTACATAATTCTACATTTGTAAGTTCAACTTTCATGATAAAGAGATTGCACTACTGTACTTGTATTAGGTAAATTGAAAAATACTCTTATTTTTACAGTGCAAATATTTATAATAAATAAATATAAAGTGAGCACTGTATACTTTGTATTCTGTCTTGTAATTGAATCAATATATTTGAAAATGTGGAAAACATCCAAAAATATTTAAATAAATGGTATTCTATTTAATAGTATAAAAATAAATGGTACTGTTTAACAGCGTGATTAATCACATGATGAATCGCTATTAATTTTTTTAATCGCTTGACAGCCCTAGTAATTGCTATATATTGCTGTCTTTCAGGAAAAGAAGTTGACATTAAGGGAATAATTATGGCACAGAAGATAGTGTGTCAGAATTTGAAATTCCTACAGGTTAGGTGACCCAGGGAAGGTACTACTGAAGCATATTTAATGCCTATTGTAGCTACTAGTATAGTAGATTGAGTAACCTTGCCATTTGTAAACTGGATTATATTTCAATGCAACAATAGCACTGATGTATTTCAAGTAGTTATAATTAATCACTTAAAAACCAAAAGGGTCCAGAACTTCTGACTTGTGCTTACTAAGTTCTTATTACTTATATTGAATGTGTCTTTTTTGACTATACCTTTCTCGATTGCATTTTACTTCTTTATTTAAATAAATGATTGAAAGTCACATTTGAAAATTGTATAACCACTTAACAATTAACTGAAAGTAACATGACTGCTTCCTTCTCCTTTACGTACACACACATGCTGTTACACAGTTCATGCAGAAAACTTAGAAAGTTTACCTTATAAACCATTGGACACACAGTGAAATGAAGTGCCACAAGAGTGCTACATAACAAATAGAGGAGGAAAGGCCAGGAAAAGCAAAGGAAACCACTGTTATAAGATCGCTGCATACAACTGCTGTCAACTAGGTTATTTGTTTTAGATAACCTTTTCCACTCACATACAAACTCATCCATACAAAAGGCAATCTGTTAAGTAGTAAACAAATTAAAACTATATAACGGCTGTAAACCAGTCTTCTAAAACCTTGTTTCACTAACGAAAACACACCTAAAAAAAGCAAAAGCAATTTAGAGGTCAGCAATCTAGAAATGGTCTCGGTATACAGCAATAGGGCCAGAAAAACTGCAGATTGAGCAAGCGATGCAATACCAATATATTTCAAAAACGTAACTGTTCTGAGTTCATAGTTCAGTTTGGGGGAAAGAAAGGAAAATCTAAAAGATTACCCAGCATGAAGGAGGTGTTTTGCAGGGTGGCAAGGAGGTTCCCCTAAGTGTGAAGTGAAGTTCAGGCAACTGTTCCTGCTTCTTGCAGAATTATTAAACAATTAGATAAAACAAAAGTATAAATTATGAGATGAAGTATAATCAGATAAAAGGAAAGTATACAGCAAAAGACCTTAACTCACACAGCAACAGCTCCCAGTTCAGCTATAAAAGCAGTCACCCGCTCATTCACAACCACTTTGCTTGTATCATAAGCCAATTTACACCTTGGCATTTAGTGTAGGTAGGCAACAATTGAATTTAGTTACCACAATCCCTGTGCCAACAGTTTTGCATCTTTCCTCGAGTAGCCACTACAATCCAGAAATCTTGTGTCGTCACCCCCCAACCCCCATTCTCTTTTAGGAAAAAATGGAAGAAGATAGAGAGAACCTTACATCAGCACTAATACACGTAAATCAAAACACAGTAAAAACCTCAACTCTATAACTTACATCTCAATTACTTCACCATAAGGAAAGACACACTATTTTAATTATTTTAGCATGGTATCAGAAACTTTAATATTCTAGTGTCATTTTTAGTCTGTTTAGTTAAACTGAACCCCTCACCTCAATTTCTAGCAGATCCTCAACTCAAGCCCAATGAACACCTCGTTTACACTTGTTTTTCATACATTTGTTTTTAAGCAATTTAATAAATGCCCAAATTTGCCAAACATTGCTAGGAAGCTCTCAGACAGCATTCATTAACTCACAAATTCTTACACTCAAAGACCAGTAAAAACATACTTTTCAACTGAGATCACCATGAGGTATTTGCTCTCAAAGGAAATTCTTTATTTTGATATGCACAGAGAGTATACCAGACCCAATAAACAACAAATTTATGTTTGGTATTATATGTATTTAAACATGCTCCCAAGTGCCAAAACATTTTATTCACTATCCTTGAATGACTTGCATCTGGCATTTGAGCTAGAAATGAGCTATATATAATGGCTCTACCACCATAAATCTTCCTCAGTCTTCTGCATGGCCAAGCTATTCTCATAAAATTAGACACTGATGCCTTTTTTCTCCCACATTAAAAGGATTCTTGCTGCACAGAGTGAAGGAGGATAGAGACTTTATGTGAACAACTCGCTGTAGAATGTGGAGACTGGACCTAGATACATTCTCAGAGGCACCGAGAGAAGGAATACTCAGGATAAAAGATTTTAAAAGATCCTTACGTGGTTACTAGCAACCCCTTAAGAGTATTAAAATTGGAAAAAACTTTAAAATCTAACTTTTAAGCTACTATGTCTAATTTTCACAGTTCAGTCAGCATGTACAAGAAGAGACTGGACTCTTTAGTGAGTTTCACTTTCTAGTTACTTATGCACTAATAAAGGTGTAAAATTTGGTTTACAAATATTGCAAGTGAACATTCCTTTTTCATTTTTTTAAAATTAATAAAAACTTTTCTAACATTCAGTTTGGTAACTTTGTACTAAACTTTTAAAACCTACATTGATTGTTTAAACTTCTTGGCAGTTGTCCTTTTAAGAGCTACCACAATCAGACATGCATTGCCAAGTATATTTGCAATACATGCAGCTACCTAGCTAGGATAATTTTGCCCCATACTATTGCTGAGAGCTGATCAGGTTTTGCTGTTTTGTTTTATAGTTCATTTTTCATACATTTCAGAATATAAATGTGAAATGCAAAGTCCCTTTCACGTTACCAAGAATGACAAGAAGAGGACAAGCCATGGAAAATTGGACATACTTATGTACTTGACACAAGTTAAAAAAACTATATTTTATATAAAGGGCTGTCAATTAATCACAGTTAACTCAATTAAATGTGATTTAAAAAATTAATCACAATTAATCACAGTTTTACTCAGACTGTTAAACAATAGAATACAGTACCAATTTAAATTTACTAAATATTTTGGATGTTTTTCTACAAAACTTTAGAGCCTACAAATCCACTCAGCCCTACTTCTTGTTTAGCCAATCGCTAAGACAAACATGTCTGTTTACATTTACAGGAGATGCTGCTGCCCACTTCTTATTTACAATGTCACCAGAAAGTGAGAACAGGCGTTCATATGAGGTTTTTGTAGCCAGCATTGAAGGTATTTATTTAGGTGCTAGATATGCTAAACCTATGCCCCTTCTTGCTTCGGCCACCATTCCAGAGGAAATGCTTCAAAGCTGATGACATTCATTAAAAAAAAAAAAGTGTTAATTAAATTTGTGACTGAACTCCTTGGGAGAGAATTGTATGTCTCCG
Organism: Natator depressus; assembly: GCF_965152275.1. Taxonomy (NCBI): domain Eukaryota; kingdom Metazoa; phylum Chordata; order Testudines; family Cheloniidae; genus Natator; species Natator depressus. The sequence goes on along the minus strand of NC_134234.1, from coordinate 13,663,810 downwards.
GCTCTGTTTTACCTGCATTCTGCCATATATTTCATGTTACAGCAGTCTCAGATAATGTCCCAGCACATGTTGTTCATTTTAAGAACACTTTTGCTGCAGATTTGACAGAATGCAAAGAAGGTACCAATGTGAGATTTCTAAAGATAGCTACAGCACTCAACCCAAGGTTTAGGAATCTGAAGTGCCTTCCAAAATCTGATCAGGATGAGATGTGGAGCATGCTTTCAGAAGTCTTAAAAGAGCAACACTCCGATGCGGAAACTACAGAACCCGAACCACCAAAAAAGAAATCAACTTTCTGCTGGTGGCATCTGACGTGGATGATGAAAATGAATATGCGTCAGCCCGCACTGCTTTGGATTGTTATCGAGCAGAACCCAACATCAGCGTGGACGCATGGCCGCTGGAATGGTGGATGAAGCATGAAGGGACATACGAATCTTTAGCACATCTGGCATGTTAATATCTTGTGATGCTGGCTGCAACAGTGTCATGCAAACACTTGTTCTCATTTTCAGGTGACATTGTGAACAAGAAGCAGATAGCATTATCTCCTGAAAATGTAAACAAATTTGTTTGTCTGAACGTTTGGCTGAACAAGAAATAGGACTAAGTGGACTTGTAGGCTCTAAAGTTTTACATTGTTTTATTTTTGAATGCAGTTATTTTTGTACATAATTCTACATTTGTAAATTCAACTTTCATAATAAGGAACCTGCACTACAGTACTTGTATGAGGTGAACTGAAAAATACTATTTTGTTTTACAGTGCAAATATTTGTAATCAAAAATAAATATAAAGTGAGCACTGTGCACTTTGTATTGTGTTGTAATTGAAATCAAAATATTTGAAAATATGGAAAACTTCCAAAAATATTTAAATAAACGGTATCCTATTATTTTTTAATTGACAGTCCTAATATCTATGTATGTATCAGACACCTACCAGCCAGAAAACTAAACCCACCAGCCATAAAAGAGGATTTGAGTGGAGGGTCCCTTAGGAATAGCAAAAGCAACACCAACCAGAATTAATATAATTCAGTGGCGAAGTGGGAAAAGCAGGAGCAGTAGAGGCAGCAAACTGGGTTCGTCTGCTGGCTCAAGAAAACAGCCCAACATTAGCAGAACCTTCTGAATATAAACCAAAGATAGACAGAATTTTTCCTCCCATGAAGAAGCCATACATTCTGCAGAATTTGATGTAGGTCCCCTCATTCACCAGGACGAGCTTCCCATTCATTAGCATTGAGAAGGCATGTAGATTTTTCAAGCCCTGACTAGAGACAAGGACAAACGCATTTTCTCTTTTGACTCCAAAGCTGGACTTGAACCCAGGCCAGGAATCCAAATTTTAAAAGAAAGACTGGCATACCAACACACTGCACCATCAAGTGCCTGCATTAACCTATGTCAACCTAAAATCCACCCGCATTTCTTGAAACTCTACTGAATACATACTGGTCCTGTCTACATTGATCATTTAACTATTTTCAGCATCACTTCAGATACTCCAGCTACCGTCACACATTTTACAGGTAAATTTCCTGGTGCAGAGAAGTCTTTCTTCTCTAACCCTGTAGCATAATCTACACTACGGAATTTGTACAAAAAAATTCCCACTGTTTCTAATGTTGGCAGCTCTCGAACTCCAGCAGCCGTTTTCAGCACCATGTCAATTAGACTTGCTCTGACCAGGGTAGACACATTGTTTAAAAACAGTTACATTAAGTCTCCCAAGCAACAGCAGGAATTGTTTAGAAAATTTCCTTAATGTAGACAAAGTGCAAAGAGCTGAGAGCACTGCCAGCTTAGGATACAAAAACTGGAAAACAAACAGAATCTCTACCAAAACAGGAAATCAAACAGCCTTCATTCATTCCCTTAATAAACGTGTGTGCAATTCCAGATTAAGCCCATAATAAGGATAGTGAAAAGGAAGGGTGGTGAACACCTTCAACTCCCAATGAAACAAGTGGGAGCTGAGGATATTCAGTACTTCGAAAGACTGCTTGCATCTTACAGGATCAAGTCCTTTAATGGGCGGTGGAAAAAGGAAGTACATTTCTCTGCATTGTATCATTATTTGTACTATGTATCCTAATTCATGTAACTGGCACCCAAACCGTATTAAATGCTTCAAAGCAGCTTTTACAAAACAAAAAATAAATAAATATGCTCACTCGAGGGCACTTCACATTATTATTGTGGATACTGTAACAGTGAAGGCTCTGCACAACTGCACTGGATGAAGAACGAACAAGTCAAGGAGTACTTGTGGCACCTTAGAGACTAACAAATTTATTTGAGCATAAACTTTCGTGAGCTACAGCTCACTTCATCGGATACAGACTAACAGGGCCGCTACTCTGAAATCTAAGTCAGAGCTCCAGAAAGCTACTAAAATAATATTTTAGGAAAAAAGGAGAATTTGTCTTACTCCTTTACTCCTATAAAAGTTAAGCCCCAAAGAGAATCAATGACTTAAGGAATGGAGAATAATTTTTATAAGAGAAGTAATTTCTAGTCAAGACTGTAAATGTAACCAATAGCAAAACATTATCAGTCTTTAGTAGTCTGAGTCATTTTCAGTCATTGCTCAACACAACAGCAGACTAAAAGTGTCTTGCTCACTCGCTACTAATGGAAAAATATTGAGCTTTCCTGCAAGCTGTTAGAGAAATAAATGTCATTAACCTAACCCCATTTACATTGTGTAGTAGATTTAAATAAAGCTTTCTTATAAGAAACAAAGTTCAAGTCCAAATGGAAGAATAAATACATTTTATTTTTTTCCTCCTATAAACATAACTGTATTTTACTATTGTTTCCACTTCAGATCACAAAAAAAAATGCACTCCAGAATTAACTAGAACTTTGTCAGTTAGTCAAAGTTATAATGATACCTACCGGTATTAAAGCAGGCAATCCATTACTGCTTTATACCAGGTTAGAACAAGAATTTTAAAAGAACTGTCGCTCATTTCACTGTGCCAAGATTGGCTTGAATGACTACACTGTTGCTATGTTTATATTGAAATTTTTTTTTTTCCAGGCTGCAAACCTAGATTTCCATGCCTCCTAGGCAAAATTATTTCAGTGTATTCCAGTCCTTCAAACAGCTCCAGTGCAAACATCACCAGGGCTTTAATTCCTTCAAGAATGTATGTTATTAAATGACTGCCTAATTATAGATAACATACCTAGACCACAAATTCTGCAGCACTTTAGGCAGAAGAATATTCAGAAGCAGTAACACTGCCTTCTAAGAAAGTGTTTTCATGTTAGAACACCAAATGAACGATGCTGCACTTACTGAATGATTTTAAGTAGGCACAGCTTGAAAAATATCAACACATACTCATCACTAGCGAAAAGGAATCTCTCTTGTGAGGAAAGAAATGCCATCAACAGCTAAAGACTCTAAACTTCCAGATTAAATCTTCTCGCCTCATGGTGAGCTACAAGCAAAATGAAGCAACACACTCTTCCTGAGTCTGCAGTTAGCGAGCTCCAGCTGTTGCTCACTTCCCCAAGCAGCAAGACAGTAAAAACTGATACTATTTGGAACCTCTGGGAACAGTGAAATGAACATGAATCTTGTCAATTTCACTCTGCTGATGCTTAGAAACATCTATGAGTAGCAGAGGCAAGCAACAAAGCTATTCACTAGAGATGACAACCCTGGAGATGGAATAAAGTAGTCCAGATACAGCCTCCCTGCTGCAGCACTCAGGAATTTTGAGGAGCAGTAGAGTACTAAAGATAACTCCACCTCCTTGCCAGGAGCCTCTGGGCAGCAGAGTGTCTGTGTCTGTGTAAAGAACTGCTTCTCCTTTCCAGGACTCATTCCAGGAATCAAGTATCAGGGGGTAGCCGTGGTACTCTGTATTCACAAAAACAACAAGGAGTCTGGTGGCACCTTAAAGGCTAACAGATTTATTTGGGCATGAGCTTTTGTGGGTAAAAAACCCAGTACTTCAGATGCATTGAGTGAAAATTACAGATGCAGGCATTATTATACTGACACATGAAGAGAAGGGAGTTACCTCACAGGTGGAGAACCAGTGTTGACAGGGCCAATTCAATCAGGGTGGATGTAGTCCGCTCCCAGTAATTGTGAGGAGGTGTCAATTCCAGGAGAGGGAATGTTGCTTTTGTAGTGAGCCAGCCACTCCCAGTCCCTATTCAAGCCCAAATTAATGATATTAAATTTGTAAATGAATTTTAGTTCTGCGGTTTCTCTTTGAAGTCTGTTTCTGAAGTTTTTTTGTTCAAGTATGACTACTTTTAAATCTGTTATAGAATGTCCAGGAAGATTGAAGTGTTCTCCTTTAGGAGCTGATGATACATTCCTTGAGAATGTATCAATTCCTAAAAGCCTGAGACTAAAGCAAAAGATGGAGCCTCAAACAGGATTCGGGAACAAGATCCTAGTGGGAATCCCAGCATCATCCATCTTCCCAACAACTGGGGACTGGTAGATATTGGACTTGTCACCACAGAATCATAGAATATCAGGGTTGGAAGGAACCTCAGGAGGTATCTAGCCCAACCCCCTGCTCAAAGCAGGACCAATCCCCAACTAAATCATCCCAGCCAGGGCTTTGTCAAGCCTGACCTTAAAAACCTCTAAGGGTGGAGATTCCACCACCTCCCTAGGTAACCCATTCCATTCCAGTGCTTCACCATCCTCCTAGTGAAAAAGTTTTTTCCTAATATCCAACCTAAACCTCCCCCACTGCAATTTGAGACCATTACTCCTTGCTCTGTCATCTAGTACCACTAAGAACAGTCTAGATCTATCCTCTTTGGAACCCCCTTTCGGGTAGCTGAAAGCAGCTATCAAATCCCCCCTCATTCTTCTCTTCTGCAGATTAAATAATCGCAGTTCCCTGAGCCTCTCCTCGTAAATCATGTGCTTCAGCCCCCTAATCATTGGTGTTCCCCTCCATTGGGCATTTTCCAATTTTTCCACATCCTTCTTGTAGTGTGGGGCCCAAAACTGGACACCACACTCCAGATGAGGCCTCACCAATGCCAAATAGAGGGGAATGAACACGTCCCTCAATCTGCTGGCAATGCTCCTACCTATACAGCCCAAAATGCCGTTAGCCTTCTTGGCAACAAGGGCACACTGTTGACTCATATCCAGTTTCTTGTCCACTGTAACCCCTAGGTCCTTTTCTGCAGAACTGCTGCTTAGCCACTCGGTCCCTAGTCTGTAGCAGTGCACGGGATTCTTCCGTCCTAAGTGCAGGACTCTGCACTTGTCCTTGTTGAACCTCATCAGATTTCTTTTGGCCCAATCCTCTCATCACTATGTTGCCTCTGGATAGTGGGCCGCACAGCACTTCCCTCTGTTTAGAAGGTTTAGCCCTCTTGCAGCTTTTTCAAGACCTGTTTTTCTCAGCTTCTGTTTTGTAACACAGGATGTTATAGAATGATTGGATTTTCCTAACATCAGAATATTTTAGATGATCTGAGTTGTAACTGCTGTATTAGATACTCTATGTTTAAAATATACATGAAGCTGCAATTAGTACTTTGTTTCTACTTCAGTAGGTTTAACTCTCAGCCCCAGTTGCCAAAAACCTTATCACACAGCTACCAACAATCCGAGAGATTACAGAAGTGTAGCTGAGTTCCCTGGAGAGTGTAAAGTGAAATCACAGTAAAAGGTTATATGCAACTTCATTAAGCAGAACACAATTCAATACATAAAATGCCATGTTAATATCAGTGGCAACCAGACATCTACAGATATAACTATGCATTCATAAATGCAAATTTATCTTCTTGAGATCTGTAATGTTCAGTCATACTTAGTCCTGTCACTACAGGGGAGCATCACCACCGTATGACTGCAGCTACTCCCTTTCCTTGTACCCAGCCCCCAACCAGAAAACCCGCAATCAATTCCTTCTCTAGAACTAGCATGACATATGCGGTCATCACATTGTTCATTCTGCTATTTGCTATATCCCTTCCCCCCCAGCCTGCATCTGTTTTATCTATTTAGATTGTAAGCTCTTTGGCGCAGGGACTGTCTGCTCCATTTGTACAGTGTCTGGCAAAATGGAACCCCATTTCGAGTTGGTCTTTAGGCACTAGCATAATAAACATGATTAATAATAATATCCACTTCTCTTTCCGGCCCCCAGAATCTCCTCTCCCACACCCTGTGCTACCCTCCTCCACCTCTCTGCCCCAAAGTACCCTTCCCTTTCCCCTTCAAGAATTCCTCTCTTCCCCTCCATGAGGAAGACTACCAGCCTTTACTTCAACTGTTCCGCAGTTGCGCATCTCAGTGGAGCACAAGTGGAAGAAAGTCCACTGAGGAGCTGAAAGAGCAACATGTAGTAGTAAATGCAGTAGTAAATGCAGCATCCTACATGGGAGAACAGAGCTCAAGAGGGCAGGGAATGCTCAAAAGAGGAGCCTCTTGGCCAGGAAGGGTTGAGCAAGCAGACACAAAGACCTTGTCTCCATAGGAAGGTGGTTGCTAACACTGTTAAAATGCTAATGTAGCCTGCAGCCTTAACACATATTAGCTGGTTGAGGTAAACTTTTGGAGGGGAGTAGACATCAAGAATAGCGAACTCGAGTGTGCGATACCAGAACTGGATTGACGGCAGAAAAATGCAAGGTCAAGATTTGATGAACTGGGGGAAAAGGGCACAAATGAAACACAGATAGAACACGAAAGCTCATGCTCAAATAAATTGATTAGTCTCTAAGGTGCCACAAGTACTCCTTTTCTTTTTGCGAATACAGACTAACACGGCTGTTACTCTGAAACAGATAGAATTGTGTCATGCAGAAATTATAAGTGGAGAATGGATTTTCAGTATGGAGGGCAAGTGTGATGAACTACAGAATGAATTTTGGAGAAGGGGAGGAACCCAGAACATACTGTGTGAGGGGGAAAAGGTGAAAGAACATGGAAAGAAAGAACACCATGGGAGTGATGAATAGAAATGAACTAAAGAGTGGTGGACTAAACTAAGTAAGCAAGGGAAGACTAAAGAAGAGAAGTTAGGGTGGAAAGACTTCAAGAACAGAGGAAGGAAGACAAAAGAGATGGAGGAAGAGGAGAACGTTTTCATATATTATACTTGAGTACATTTCTGGGAAATTCTCATACGCGAACTAGGAAAATGTGGTCTAGCTGAAATTACTATAAGGTAGATGCAAAACTGATTGAAAGACCATACTCAAAGAGTAGTTATCTATGATTCGCTGTCAAAGTGGGGATACATAAGTAGCGGGGTCCAGCAGGCATCTGTCCTTGGTCCATTACTATCAACTAAATGGAGAGTATGCTTATAAACGTTGCAGACGACACCAAGTTGGGATGGATTGCAAACACGTTGGAGGACAGGATCAGAATTCAAAACGACCTTGACAAATTGGAGAATTGGTCTGAAATCAACCAGATTAAATTCAACAAAGACAAGTGCAAAGTATGATACATATGAAGGAATAATCAAATGCACAACCACAACATGGGCAATAACTTGATTACGCAGCAGTTACTGCTGAAAAGGATCTGTGGATTATAACGGATCACAAACTGAATATGAGTCAACAATGTTATGTAGTTGCATAAAAGGTTACTATTATGAGGTTTATTAACAGGAGTGTGATATGTAAGACATGGAAGGTAACTGTCCCACTCTATTCAGCACTGGTAAGGCCTCAGGTGGGGTACTGTGTCCAGTTCTGAGCACTACACTTGAGGAAACATGTTGATAAACCAGAGGGAGCCCAGGAGAGCAACAAAAATGGTAAAAGGTTTAGAAAACCTAATTTATGAGGAAACGTTTAAAAAACTGGGCATGTTTAGTCATAGAAAAGAAGACTGATGAGGAACCTAATAACAGTCTTCAAATATGTTAAGGGCTGTTATAAAGAAGACAGAGATCAATTGTTCTCTATATCCACAGAAGGTAGGACAAGAAGTAATATGGTTAATCTGCAGCAAGGGAGATTTAGGATACATATTAGGAAAAACTAATTTTAAGAATAGTTAACTACTGGAATAGGCTTCCAAAGAGATTGTGGAATTCCTGTCATTGGAGGTTTATAAGAACGGGTTAGACTAATACCTGTCAGAGATGGTCTAGGTATATTTGGTCCTGCATCAGTGTGAGGAGATGGACTAGGTGACCTCTCAAGGTCCCTTCCACTCTGACATTTCTATGATTCTGTGTAATACACAAGTGCATTTAGGGCCCTGTGGTTTTGGTGAATCCTATATGCTGGTAATTAACAGAACAGAATTTCTTATCCCCAGTGGCAACTGGCAAGTTAGTCTAGGAAATAATTGATAATATAGCCTTACTATTTATTTAGAACAGATTCTAGTGGCAGGGGGCTACAACTACTTTCTCCATGTACAGCCAGGCTGGAGGGCGTGAGTGTTGGGGGTGCTAGCCATTGTATCACTTGGCTCAAGACTGAGGAAATACAGTCAAGCCCAAAGTCACCTGACTTCATAGGCAGTTGCATTTTTAAAAGGATAACCTGGGATTGTTGCCCATACCCCACAAGAAAGTTTGAAAAATGTTAATTCTGGGGCAGGGGAAAACAGAAACCAGGGAATATAAACTTGCAAGGAATTAAGGACAAACAGAATTCTCTGGAGGACATTCATCTTTAATATACTAACTCTGCCCCAAAGGGATAGAGGAAGGGCCTGCCATCTTTGTAAATCCAAAGCCAACTGTGTGATAAAACGATTAATTTTTACTTTTTTATATATTTCTAGGAAAGAGGACTACCAACTACCCGATTTACACTTGCTGCCAGCAAAAGGTAATTCTAAGAGGGAGACATTATGCACCCTTCAAGAGATACTGAGAGCCTCTGACCTTTGCAAATTAATGTTGTATGCTGAGATTTTCCCAAAGAATTTAATAGTTCGTAATACATTGGAGATTGCCTGAAGGGGGTTGATGATATATAAAATTATGAAAACATATTTTAATTTCTTAGGATACTGTTTTTAGACCCTGGATTCATGGTATACTCTAATTCAGTGGTCCTCAAAGCCAGTCAGCCCCTTGTTCAGGGAAAGCCCCTGCCGGGCCAGACCGGTTTGTTTACCTGCCGTGTCCACAGGTTCAGCCGATCGCAGCTCCCACTGGCCACGGTTCACCGCTCCAGGCCAATGGGGGCTGCGGGAAGGGTGGCCAGCACGTCTCTTGGCCCGTGCTGCTTCCCGCAACTGCGAACAGTGGCCCGTGAGAGCCGCGATCAGCCAAACCTATGGATGCAGCAGGTAAACAAACCACCCCGGCCCGGCAGAGGCTTTCCCTGAACAAGTGGCGAACCGGCTTTGAGAACCACTGCTCTAATTTGTACTGCCGATAGCACTAAGGAAAAAAATCAAACAGATGGTGTGGACAGGGGAAAGCCCTGTCTCATACCATGGTGAAGACTGAAAGAGGGGAGATGTAGTTATTGGGTACAACATGGGAGCTAGGATTGGAGTACAAAAGTCTAATCCAAGACACAAAAAATGGACAAAATCTGATTTTTTTGTAGAATGAGGAACAAATTACTTCCAATTAACTCTGATGCAGGTTTTTTCCTGCATTCAGTGACAAAACAGTCAATAGTTTCAAGGGGTTTTGGTAGTAGGATGGCATACTGAAAAACCAATGAGTGTTGTCTGACCCATGTCTCTTTTGTATAAAACCCACCTGGTCCAGATGTATTGTGCTCATTATTTTTTCTAATCACCCAGCTGGGATGTTAGACAATACTTCAATATCAAAGTTGATTAAGGATATTGGTTGATAGCTAGCACATTCTGGGGCATCTGTCAGGCTTAAGAATGATTGAGATCGGGGCTTCATTCACTAAAGAGCACAGAGTGCCTCCATGAAAAGCCTCAGCCATTCTGGGAGTCAGGGTGTTTTTGAACCAGACATAAAATTCAGCTGGAAAACCATATTGCAGCTGTCCTGGGTCTGACCCAATTTCATGTCACCTAGGGCAGCCATAATTTTCACAGGTATGTAACAGGGAAGCAATTCCTTTTATGTTCCCAGAAACACATGTAAGGAAATTAGCCACAGGTATTCACGGGGAGAAGTAACCCAAAATGCATCTTATGTCATGCCATCGAGACCCTGGGGGTATAACTAGGGTGAGGAGTTCAGGATGAAGGGTATCCTCGGAAATTCAAAAGGAGTTTAGGTGGAGAGGAGGGAGAAGAGAAAACAGAGTGGCAAGAGGGTAAGTGCCAAATGCACAAGGAGTTGAGAAAAAAGAAAAGGAGTACTTGTGGCACCTTAGAGACTAACCAATTTATTTGAGCATAAGCTCTCGTGAGCTACAGCTCACTTCATGCATGCGATGAAGTGAGCTGTAGCTCACGAAAGCTTATGCTCAAATAAATTGGTTAGTCTCTAAGGTGCCACAAGTACTCCTTTTCTTTTTGCGAATACAGACTAACACGGCTGTTACTCTGAAAGGAATTGAGAGGAGATACAACAGGTCGGCTGTAAGAAAAGGAAGATGTGAGACAGCCACGCTCTCAAGTCAGAGTGGGAGAAAAAAAAATCAGGTTGGGGGGGCAGCTCAAATGAATGTATCCTCTTTGCATCCATGTCGAATGCAAAATAAATGATTATTCCCCAACCCCTCTCCATTACAAAAGCAGAGATGGGGGGGGGGGGAGAAAGAAGGGTGAACATCTTGAGCACATTTTAAAAAGGGTTTGGGGCTAAAATACACATATCTTTGCATCAAAGGTTAGGATTATACAAGACAGATACTACTGAAGAATCTGCTGGAAAAAAATCAGAGGGATTTGCGTCTGAGCATCTGATGGTTCCTCCTTACTTTACGTACAGGGAAGATGGCACATATAGGGATGCAGAGCTGAGGTGGGTGTTTCTCCTTTACTGCTGGTGACAACAGCCTGGCAACAACTGCTGAATAGCAAAGGTAAATCCCAAGGCAACATATGGTTAATGTGTTTTATTATATGGAGGCAATGCAGTTTGCTGCTTCTCAGTTTGGAGAAGCTAATGAGCTGGCCACCCTGCCCGACCTTAAAAATAACCGGAAAGGCTATAAAATTAGGTCACGCCTTTCTCCTCCGCCAGCTTCCTTGCCATAGTAAACAGGGCTTTTTTTTTTTTTTTTAAACTACATCCCAGCTGCAGTGGGGAAAAAAAAATCTTTATTTTGTGCCCATTCCAGCTCACTTTCCTTTTTCTCAGGCTCTTTTAAAGATGGATTCTTTCACACTGTATTTTAGGAATTTTAATATAAATGCCCTGCCTTTGGTGGCTAGGAAGCAGTGGGCACTCTCTCTGTCCTACTCTCTGTTGGGATGTAAGGAAAGATCCCAAGTAAGGTTTTAGACAAAAATTCTACTAGACTTCCCTCTTCTTCCCCATCTTCAGGGAACCCAGTCACTCTCAAATTATTTCTTCTGGACCAGCTCTCCAAATCATTCACTCTATCTTGTAGATTTTGGATCAGACTTTGTTGCTTGTCTATTAGAGACACAAGGTGGGCTTTTAGTGGACCAACTTCCATTGGTGAAAGAGAAGCTTTTGAGCTACACAGAGCTATTCTACAGGTCTGGGAAAGGTGGTTGAAGTGTCACCTGAATACAAAGTGTAACAGACTGTTTAGCATAAGTAGTTAACGCATATTGCAAGATCCCATTCAAGGTGCTAATCTACAATGATCCTAACAGAGCCCTCCCTGATCCTGGAGGATAGCTCCTGCAAACTGACCTGTTGTGCTGCAGCTGTGGCTTTAATTTCAGAAATATCCTCTGATATTTTTCGAAGCATAATCTGTTCTTCTGATACCTGCTTTAGCATTTTATAGATCTGATACAGGCCTATCAGGGTCTCCACTGTGAGTGGTGCCATGCTGCACTGTACAGGGCTGTCAGAGAGCCTCTGCTTCTCTGCAATTTGTGGGGAGTCCCAGGAGGAAGGGGGGTTCAAAATGAGATCCATCTGCTACTAAGATGTTAAAAGCAGGATGAACCACCCAGAGGCAAAAACTCTGCCTTACTTTAGCAGATGTTAGCAGATTTTAGTGGAGCTGAGCAGCAGTTCCAGGTTTAGGCAGCCATCTTCCCCTGCTGCATCCGCCCAGTCCACACACATTTGTTTTGAAATGTTTTAAAGTCTTTTAGACAGGAACTTTTATTTAGCATTTTAAACTGTTGTGGAGAAAGTCCCCTTGACCTCACATCCTTTGCCCACCAGTTCACATTGCCTTTGCCTCCCCATTTCTATTTGACTAACTACAGGACTGTTTGTATACCTTTAATGGCTTGGAAGGATTAGGTTTTATTGGTGTCAATTTCACCATACACACACATAAACCAAGGAAAAAATATTTCCATCCATAACAGAAATTTACAGATAGGCAAAGAAAGAAAAAAATGCTGCTTTAGAACTTGGAGTTTAAAGATACTTTTGTATATTTTGACATGAGATGTTGACAATTTGTGTTTTAACCATTATAAAGCTTTAACTTTTTGAATCTTAATGTCTACTGTCATTAAATAGTCTGACTTTGCCCCATAATTTCCTTCAATTGTGAAAATGCAAATCAAATCATTTTAAATGGTTTAAAACAAACACTGGTGATATCTGTCCAAATTATTTAAAAAATGAATTCTCCAAGCCTAGCCATAACAAAAGAATTGCATAGTTTGCACTTGCTATTGAAGTTCTGTAGTTTCAATTACTATTTTTAATGACATCCATCTCCAAATGAGAAATTACATATATATGGCATGAGCTGCAGAAAAGGCATAGTCCCTATAAAATCACACTCAACTAACTGCCTTATATTTGAAAAGTGACACAAACACAAGAATTACTTCTACTCTTGAAAAGCTGGTCATTTTAATGCTCAAGAAACACAAAACCAGAAGAGAGGATGATGCTACAAATGAATGTTCTGAGGAAGAGGTCAAAAATAAGGGAAAAGGTTAAAAGTTGCTAGATTTAAGGAGTGCCTGAAGCACAAAATAAGAGTCAGCAACAAATTTTACACCTTGACTTGCCAGAGCTCAAGGGCAAGCTCCAAACCCTGACATTTGATAGAAGGACAGTGACAAATTCGTGAAGGAGATACACGGATAACCTTCACAAAAGCTAGGCATCGGTCACTGTGCATTATTCACCATGCTTAAATTCATCTCAAACATACACCATCCCTGCTATTCTAATACCAGCTCTTCTTCTGCAAAGCCTGCAAAAGCTGTGTGGTGGTAATGTTAGTCAGTCAAATGCCATTAAAAGATTATACCGAATCAAATGCACAAAGTTTTTTACCATCAAATCTAATCAAAAATTGAACCCAGACCCCAATAAGTGAAAGGACCGAGTACTAACTTGCTGTTTAAAAACCTGCGGTGTTTGTTTTCACACATGCATTCCAATAAGGCACTGTACTGTCAACTGAAACTCCAGTTTAGAAGACAACACAGAGTCCATATATTCATACTATAGGAAAGACACCTATTTAAGTCTTACATAGACAGAAAATTAGTCAAGTCACAGAATGGCAGGTGTACCCCCTTTAGGAGCTTCATTTCCATTCTTGCATGCAAACCGTAAGAGTAAAGAACGGAAAAAATTGCTTTAAAATGTTTTTCTTTTTAATACTATTGTACCTAAGTGGTAAAGAGCGTTCTTTTGAAAAAACAGATTTTTACAGATAAAATGTGTAATACATAGCATATGATGGAAAGGCTCTACTATGTCTACTCAGTGACCAGACTCTTAATACAGATTCTTAATTTGTAACACTAACATTTTAAAAATTATATTAATTCAAGAAAACATTTGTACTCTCCTGTAACTTTTCTGTGACCAGAGACAATAAGATTTTTATGCCATGTTTCAGCAGAAAACAAGTATAAACGCTTAAACTATAAACCCCTGAAAATAAGGGTCTAGAAAGGAAATGCTGACAGAACCTGAACTAAAGCAGCGTTACCAGGTGCAGATATAATAAAATTAAGTTTCTATCTAAGGAAAAAAATCCTCACATACCAATCTGCTACTCATTAACCAGTATTTACTTTCCAAATAATGTATAGCTACTACTTGTAAAATAACAGATGTGGTGATCCTTCCCATGCAGAAGCTTGTTTCACTACCCATGAAAGAGAGCAGGGTTCAGACAAAGATGGAAAGTGCATGCATTTCTGAACCTGCAAGTTTTATTGACATGGGATGTAAGGAGACAGACTGAAACTGTAAGAACTTCACTGTATTCTAATCTCTTGTGAAGTTAAAACTTTGAGCTGGCACTTCACTTGCTCTCTACTGATAAGTAATCTTACTGGATTTTCAGTTACTGAGTGAAGCACAAGGTGCCAAAAAGAAGGAAAGCAATAGGTGTATTGATGACATTTGACTATTTCACAGCATGCCCATTGTAGAAATTGACAGTTTCTAAACAGGGTTAGTGATTCATTCGCCACATAATTCCAGGTGCCCATTAGTCCTGCTTTGATCATAACATACATAAATGATAAAGACAAACATTCACATTATTTAAAGATAAATAATGAAACTACTGTATGAAACACGCAGAACTTTTCTATTGATCTCAATGTGCAAGGTTATGTAACAAAAGTGCTTTATAAGTACTAGTGCAAATATTTTTACTCATGTTTTCTGCACAAAAAAATAAATTCATGTAGTGAATGCTCTTTAAAACTTCCTATGGCTAACTATAAATCATCACTACCTTTATGAAAGTATTTATAAAAAATGTTTTTAACACTAGAGACATCACTTGAACTGTGAGTCTATCCCAAAGAAAAATAGTGCTGAACAGACCAATACTTTCTGGATTTCTTCATGACACATTTGTACACTTGCCCCATTGAAGAGAAGAAAAAACTATTTGCGCTGTGTTAGTCCCCGTTATAATTCCCAGCTGTGTCAAAACTTTAACAGCCTAAAAGCAGGAAATCCAAGAGGAAATTCCATCGTCAGTTCCTGGAGTTTTGTAACCCAATGTTCTTCCAAAAGGAGATCTTACAGGAATTTGGTAGCATTTGCTGTAACCTTACCTCATATCTTCAAGTAGATCACATTCTCCCTGATGCTTGGCCTGAAGTTTTGTCATCTGCTCAATTTGAATGTTTTTTAGCTCTTGTGTAACTTTTACCTACAAAAAAGACAGATCATATATTTTATGTAGGGTCCAGCTGTCATTTCAGTGGGGAAAAATATTTGATTTCCTTCATCTAACTTTATAATCTAACTGTCCATCAGAATGTGCAAATTAAACATTTTCAGCATGTGTAAACGTGTTTTGCTTGGTTAACATAACCCTATGCATCTACTTAACCAAAGACTGATTTTACTATATATTGTTTGGATCTAACCCTGCGGTGTCTGCATTTCATACATCAAGCACCTCAGAGCTGTGTCTTGCTTGTTGACAACAAATATGCATGTTTTCTTCTTCCAAACCTCTGAGGATAAACCTGTCTACAACAAAAGAGGTTCAGCTTGAAACAAATAAGGGAGTTGGGGGAAAGAAATAACCTGCTGCAGATTTAACACTTAATAAAAACAATTTACACATTCATGAAATGTGCATTGATTAAACACTCCTACAATGGTTTCATGAACATGCCTTTAAACGCAGTCATGTGGTTGCCAGTATATCAGATCAAAAGTCTCCCTCCTTAACAGTAAGACTTCAGAAAGGTTGTGCCTTTTTTTATCACTATAATATACCTGCTTTATGTTTTGAATCTTATGGCATTAAGATTTCAGCAGCCTGGGTATTAGAGTGATAGCTGATAGCATGGCAGTGGGTGGGGGAGGGATTGTTGTGATAAACATTAACCCCAGAAAAGGACTGACCTGGCCACAGAAACATGGGGTTTTTAAAACAAGAGATCTCGATCAATCAACGTGTTAAATGCCAAGATGCGTGGATGCTGTTTCTTTTTTAGGCTGCTACATAGATGCATCTAAAAATCTGATGCATGCATGAAGGGGGAAATAAATAACAGTTTCTGCTATGGGGGAGGGGAAGAGAGAAAGACAGGGACGAGGTGAAGGAAAGGATCTGCCACAAACCTCCCCTTTCTCTCAAAGCAAAACAACCCTCCAGATCTCATCTGCTAGCAACAGCTTCCCCCTCAACACCAAAAATAATCCCCCAGCAACAAGAACCCCCAATCCCAGCACTACAGCAAGACAAGTTTCTCACCTCAGCTCCTTTCAAGATACAGCAAAACATACAAACCCTATGCTCTGATTAAGCAGAAAAGGGGTTTAGGTTTTTTTAAAACAATACAAATGTTGAAACCTACATAGTGAAAATAAAATTGCATGTAAAAAATACAAGAGGCAAAGCATAAAGCACACATGCAATATAAATGAAATGCCAAATGCAAACTAAAATCCAATGAAACATAAATAAGAATCCTTCAAAGGAAGCAGAGTCTATCCTCACAACAACAGAGGCAGAGTCATTAGGAATCCCCTGCAGCTGGATGCCCAGAGCAGCCAGGGAGCCCAGAGAATGACAAGAGATGGACAAACAGCAGCCTTTTGTTTACACAACACAGACACCCCCACCCAATAACCCTCACCCATGCAACTCCCTCCACACAGGCACCCACAAACCATTTCCTACATACACAATTAACTCTATCCCACTCCATATACTAACCCCCATAATCTCTTCTACTCACAGAATAACACTCTCAACCCCAATCTATATAACTCCAACCCTCCACACCAACATAATCATCATATCAGTCTCACTGTAAACTATTCCAACCCCAATCTCCCACATCAATCCAAACAACCTCCTCTCCATACAACCATCAAAACACAACTCCCCCACTCCAACAACCCTCATCTACACAATCCAGCCATACTCTATCACCTCAAGTTTCAGAGTAGCAGCCGTGTTAGTCTGTATTTGCAAAAAGAAAAGGAGTATTTGTGGCATCTTACAGACTAACAAATTTATTTGAGCATAAGCTTTCATGAGCTACAGCTCACTTCAGTACCTCAATAGACACCATTCCCTAACCCTAGCCCCTTTTTCACCCCAATACAGACAATTCCAAATCCCCCATACTCCAACATGCATCCACACAACCAGCAAGGTGAATTAAGCTCTCAATCCTATTTGATACACCTCCAGCCCGATACAAGCCAAGCCCTACGCTAACCCCCCAATACAGATAAAGACATACCCTCACATACCCCAACCTCTACACACAAATAACCCCCAACTCCTCACTCCCAATACACCCGAGCCCCCAGCCCCCCACCCCAATACAGCCTGTGGCACTCCCACACCAACCCCCCACATCCCAATACACCAACCCGTGTACAGCTAATGCCCCTACCCCAATACACCCAGCACCCCACATGCTCACAGTGTAGCCCCCCAACCCTAATACAGCCAATGCCACCAGTACTGCCAGTGCCACCCCACACCCAGATGATCCCCAATACACCCAGCCCCAACCCCCCAGTGCCACCCCACACCCACTATACCCCGATCCCCAATCCACCCAGCCCCAACCCCCCCATACAGCCAGTACCCCAGTCCCTGAACCCCAGTGCCACCCCCACCCCACCCCGATCCCCAATCCACCCAGCCCCAACCCCCCCAGTACAGCCAGTACCCCGGTCCTTGAGCCCCAGTGCCACCCCCACCCCACCCCGATCCCCAATCCACCCAGCCCCAACCCCCTGTACAGCCAGTACCCCGGTCCCTGAACCCCAGTGCCACCCCTACCCCCACTATACCCCGATCCCCAATCCACCCAGCCCCAACCCCCCAGTACAGCCAGTACCCCGGTCCCTGAACCCCAGTGCCACCCCCACTATACCCCGATCCCCAATCCACCCAGCCCCAACCCCCCTCGTACAGCCAGTACCCCGGTCCCTGAACCCCAGTGCCACCCCCACTATACCCCGATCCCCAATCCACCCAGCCCCAACCCCCCCGTACAGCCAGTACCCCGGTCCTGGAACCCCAGTGCCACCCCCACCCCCACTATACCCCGATCCCCAATCCACCCAGCCCCAACCCCCCCGTACAGCCAGTACCCCGGTCCCTGAGCCCCAGTGCCACCCCCACCCCACCCCGATCCCCAATCCACCCAGCCCCAACCCCCCCGTACAGCCAGTACCCCAGTCCCTGAGCCCCAGTGCCACCCCCACCCCACCCCGATCCCCAATCCACCCAGCCCCAACCCCCCAGTACAGCCAGTACCCCGGTCCCTGAACCCCAGTGCCACCCCCACCCCCACCCCACCCCGATCCCCAATCCACCCAGCCCCAACCCCCCCGTACAGCCAGTACCCCGGTCCCTGAACCCCGGTGCCACCCCCACCCCACCCCAATCCCCAATCCACCCAGCCCCAACCCCCCCGTACAGCCAGTACCCCAGTCCCTGAGCCCCAGTGCCACCCCCACCCCACCCCGATCCCCAATCCACCCAGCCCCAACCCCCCAGTACAGCCAGTACCCCGGTCCCTGAGCCCCAGTGCCACCCCCACCCCACCCCGATCCCCAATCCACCCAGCCCCAACCCCCCCGTACAGCCAGTACCCCGGTCCCTGAACCCCGGTGCCACCCCCACCCCACCCCGATCCCCAATCCACCCAGCCCCAACCCCCCCATACAGCCAGTACCCCGGTCCTGGAACCCCAGTGCCACCCCCACCCCCACTATACCCTGATCCCCAATCCACCCAGCCCCAACCCCCCCGTACAGCCAGTACCCCGGTCCCTGAGCCCCAGTGCCACCCCCACCCCACCCCGATCCCCAATCCACCCAGCCCCAACCCCCCCGTACAGCCAGTACCCCGGTCCCTGAACCCCGGTGCCACCCCCACCCCACCCCGATCCCCAATCCACCCAGCCCCAACCCCCTGTACAGCCAGTACCCCAGTCCCTGAACCCCAGTGCCACCCCCACCCCGATCCCCAATCCACCCAGCCCCAACCCCCCCATACAGCCAGTACCCCGGTCCCTGAGCCCCAGTGCCACCCCCACCCCACCCCGATCCCCAATCCACCCAGCCCCAACCCCCCCGTACAGCCAGTACCCCGGTCCTTGAGCCCCAGTGCCACCCCCACCCCGATCCCCAATCCACCCAGCCCCAACCCCCCCGTACAGCCAGTACCCCGGTCCCTGAGCCCCAGTGCCACCCCCACCCCACCCCACCCCGATCCCCAATCCACCCAGCCCCAACCCCCCCGTACAGCCAGTACCCCAGTCCCTGAGCCCCAGTGCCACCCCCACTATACCCCGATCCCCAATCCACCCAGCCCCAACCCCCCCGCACAGCCAGTACCCCGGTCCCTGAGCCCCAGTGCCACCCCCACCCCCCATGCAGCCCGCCCCAGCGGCTCCCCGCGGCTCCCACCTTCCTCGGCGGGGGCTGCATGGCGCTGCCGTCGCTCTCCGCATCAATCCCCGCTCAGCAGCGGGACGCGGCCCCCGCAGCGCGGGGAGGAGCCGGCGCCCGGATGGGATGCGCGGGGGGGGAGCGCAGCGCGCGGCTCCCGGCGGGGATGGGCGGGGGCGGCTCCCTCAGGCGGACTCCATGGCCCGGCGGCGGCGGCGGCGAGGCACCGAGCGGCTCTGGGAGGCGGCGGCGGCGGCGAGCGGCGAGTCCCGGCCCGGGGGAGGGAGAGCGGGGAAGGCGGGGACGGCCGGCCCCCAGCCAGCCCGCCCCCGGCCGCGGGGAGGGTGGGAAGGCGGCTCCGCAGCGCCCCGCCGCGGCCGCCGGCGGGGGGGGAAGCGCTCCCTGGAGGCCAGTGGGGAAATGGCGCCCCAGCGCGGCCGAGACCCCGCCGGACGGCTCCCGCCTCGCCTCCGGCAGCCACAGGCCACGGTCCGCCCAGCTGGGTAGACGTGGGGGCAAAACCATAGAGAGCGGGGCGGGACGGAGGCCTCCCCGCCAGGCGGGGGCGGGGCTCGGCTCGGCGGCTAGCGCGCGAGAGACCGCGGCCGGCTGGGGGCGTGTGTGCGCGCGCGGCCCTCGCTCGCGCCCCTCCCGGTGCCTCTGTGCCGCGAGCGCTCTGGGCTGGGGCTGCACGTGCGGCTGGCGCGCGGGGTGGGGGAGCTGCAGACGGAGCCGCCGCAGCGGCGGCGGTGGGGGTGCCCCTGCTCGTGCCGCACCTGAGCGGAGGAGCTGCCGGCGTAGCAGCGCTCCTGGGAGCGGGGTAGGCGAGCTGTAGCTACCGGGCTGTCCGAGGAAGCGGCCGCCCTAGTGATGGGATAGCTGCTTACTCACCCGGTGCGAAGGGTCAGGGCAGGGGATAGGCAGCTGGCACAGAGAGAGCAGCCCTGGTTGCTCTCTCCCCGGTCAGCAAGTTGTGCTGCCGTTTGTCCGCTGGCGGTGAGCAGGGTTGCCCCGGAGGCAGCGCGCTCAGCTACGCAAACAGAAAGATCATCCCTGGTCCAGTGAGCTTTCGGGCTAAAGCGAGACGCCCGGAATGTGGGATGCAGTGGGAAACCAAACCTTAATTGGGAAAGGTGTTTGTTTTTTTTTGTTTTGTTCTGTTTTAATGTTGTGGCTTCGTGTAAACTCACTCGTAGGCCAGGGCCTTAGGGACAAAGTGTGTTTCTGGCGGGAGGCCTGGTGGCTTGTCCGGTGGGGATGGGAAGGGCATTCTGTGCAAAAAGAAAAGGAGGACTTGTGGCACCTTAGAGACGAACCAATTTATTTCGTCTCTAAGGTGCCGCGAGTACTCCTTTTCTTTTTGCGAATACAGACTAACACGGCTGCTACTCTGAATTCTGCGCAAAGACAGCGGTGTGGGAAAAGGCAGCGCAGAGATGAGAGCAGCAGGTGAGTGAGGTATTGGCACTGGTTTCTGTGGGAGGGCTGGATGGGGGCGATCCAAGGTCTAAGATATAAGCAGGAGTAGAGTTGTGAAAGATGTGGCAAAGATGTGTTTACGCTTATGGTGCCGTAAAGGGGATTCAACAGTGGGATCTGAAGAGGGGAGTCCTGATTAGATAGCTGTGTAAATGAGAAGTATTCACTAATTCTATAAGGGGCTTGGAAGTAGGGAGGCTTTCTTACTAAATCTCTCCCAGATCTTCACCTGTCTCTGTTGTGTGTTCTCACTAGCAGGTGTCCCTGACTTTGGCAGCCCTTAGGTGGAAACAGCACATTGCTGTGATCACTTACTGGTCTTTCAGGGTGACTGGGAGAATTACCTCCTGAACAGCAGCAGGACTAATGAATTACAGTGTTCTGCTCTCAATCCTTCCTAGCACTCCTGGCAACAGCTTCATTCAGACTGATTGGAAGGCTCCCAGTTTATTTCACTCACAGCCTCCAGCTGCCATGGAACCTTTGCCAAGGTTCCTCTGTGTCCCCGTTTGCCTCTGGTACTTGCATTGAGGTACCTGAGCTGTACCCGTTCTGTGCATGAACCAAGGTTTTCACTCTCCAAGGCTATTAATCCTGACCTTTTTGTCAATATTAAATTAACTGTGCCATAATTTGCAAAGTGCTGTGTGATTCTTTACAATGAAAGTTTCTGTATAAACAGGGCTTCAAAACATTGGCAGAGTTAGGTATAAACATGAGGTAAGGAGGCTCCCATCAGGAAGGTAGATGGTGCTGACCCTGCCCTCTGCTTGAGGGCTCCATCTTCTGCTGGAATGGATAAGGAGCTCTCTACTTCCCAGGTCAGCCTTAAAACATCTGGATTGTTGGGACTATCTTTGCTATTCTTCCATCCTCTTGAGTATTGTGGTCTCTGCTACTTTAGTCTCTTTGGATTATCTTTCCCACAGAAAAGCCCCTCAGGCACTGTTCAGACCTTTCCCAAGCATCAACAGTGTGAAATTGTCATGAGCTGTGTCGGTTCTCCCGCTGTAGTTCTGAACAGCAGATGTGAACATGAGTTTTATTCATTTTACTCTGCTGCTGCCTTTCACAGGCACCATCCTGCAAGGTGCTGAGTGCCTTCAACTCCCAGGTTAATCAGAACCAGGGCCAAAGGGTGGCATATTTGTCTGCTCCTTCCAACATGGGCTCTGACTTGTTGACAGTGTTAGCTCTTCTTGCTCCCTAGGTGCCATGGAGACAGCACCTGAGGGGAAATGACAGCCAGGTTGGTTAGTTTGTGGTTGTGTAAAAGTTTACTTTGGACATCAGTTTTGTCGTTAAATAGATATTTTCCCTCTGATTTAGTTAAGATCACCCATACAACCATACAACTTGGCCATTTTCTGATTTTTGAGTGCTTTTCTTTACAACCTTGATGATTTCGTACATTTTGGAGTATGGCGTTACAGCTTAATAGCTGTTACTTAAATTTGAATCAAGTACTTTACAAAATATTGAATGATGGGCACTTTTCAATGAAATACTCGTGCCATCGATTATTCCATAAGTTTCAAAGTGGGAGGATCTGATAATACTGACATAAGTTGGCAGTAAACATACCATGAATGCACTTGGATTGCTGGGCCTGACTTCATTTATCATATTAGATCCGATGATGTGAAGAGCCCAATGGGATGTAGGAAATATCCATGTGCATTTCATGAAAAACTTGCCTTGAGTCATGTTCACCAATGCTTAACTTCACCAGTGCTCTTATCAGTCTACAGAATTCTTTGCCTCACTGTTCCCACACTGTTGAAGTTTTATTTCTATTTCAGGTTTGTTGATTGTTTATGAAGTGGGTTATTCCTACTCAAAGTTGACATCTTTATAACTTCTAATAAACAAATACCCTAGTGGATCCTGATACTTAAATAGAAGTAATGTGTCCTTATTTTCACCTGAATTATTAGTGATTATATTTATTTAGTATTGTCATTAGGTAAGGGAATTAGCTTTCCCTAGGAGACCTTTAGTAAAGGATTTCTAAACTAGTGCACCAGTTTGTAGTGGTAATGTTGTGGTTGAACACTACATCTCACTATAGTTAAACTGTCTGCAGTGTGTAATCCTACTGACCTCTAATGGCTATATAAACAGTTTTGTATCGGGATAACTAGCATTTCCTTCTTCAAAGATTTAGATAAGTCAGATTATAATCTCCTGCTCTATTGAGGAGTTTCTCATTAGGGGCCATAGCATCACCTATGGAAGAGAAGAGGCAGGGAGGGCTCGTTTGTAATGACTATAAAAGATACTATTTTTTGTGACTGCTGGACATAGTACGTGTGGTTCTTGCCCTCTAGCTCCTAAATCTAAATGCAGCTTATGTTGCCTAAAATCATCTCTCAGCCCTGGCCTTCATGATCACCCACAGAAGGGGTTGCAAACTACTATATAGACAAATGTGGTTCTGTTTCATGGGGTGGTAGAGGCTCTAGTTCAAGGAAGCACTGCCTTCCATTTGCTTTAGAGCTAAGATCATAGAATATCAGGGTCGGAAGGGACCTCAGGAGGTCATCTAGTCCAACTCCTTCTCAAAGCAGGACCAATCCCCAATTTTTGCCCCAGATCCCTAAATGGCCCCCTCAAGGATTGAACTGACAACCCTGGGTTTAGCAGGCCAATGCTCAAACCACTGAGCTATCCCTCCCCCCTGCAGTAGTTCCAGCTGTTGTAGCAGTCAGAGAAGCTTGGGGGCAGGTAGAGCTGTGACTTTACAGATCTATTGGCCAAAATTTCTTCTTCCTTACACAGGGAGGGGTTACTGCAGTATTATCCACAGTCTCAACAGATTCCTTTCCCCTCTACTCTTGCAGAACTCACCGGAGCATAGTCATAATTATACCATGCACACTTCACAGGATTTGCTCCATGAACTATAGCCTGTGCCATACAAAAATGACTTAGCAAGACTCTCAACCGGAATACTCCAGCCCTATTTGTTTGTGAATTTGGCTCTTCTCTCTCTGATACCAAGCTTGTTTTCAGGAGTGATGGCAAAGTATTTGGTTATTCACTACACAGCCAAATGCTGCTCCTAGTGACACTTGCAGCCAGCAGTCATGTGCTGTGATCATCAGATCTCAGATAAGCAGGAATGGGCAAAATCAGCACTGGGTTGGGAGATCTCCAAGGAAAACTCTGGTGCTGCAAGAAGTGGAGTAGTCTCTCAATGTTTGGGCTGTTGAATCAGTGCCCCCATCAGGATGTTAGGAGACACTGATTGCTGTTGTGTGATTGAGATGTGACATCAAGGTTCCAGCCATCTGCAGTCATTACTGATTCTGTGGCACTTTTCATGAGGAGTGGTGTTAATCTTGGTGTCTTACATAATTCTGATTTAGGGGATTATATCCTGCCTCCATAAAACAAATTTCCTCCTATTTTTTTGTACTAGGTCTGACGTTCTTGACTTGTCCTAAACAGCTGAATACCAATGCTGTGCTCTGATATGTCTTTACCTTGTTCAGTCCTGGAAGTGGAAGCAATTTAGGGATGGTTGAAGCATTTTCTGGATGAATGCTAGGCAGTGTATAGGTTGTAAAGTGCTTTGGTGTGACAAGTGTCAAGTTTAATCACTATTTAATAAATGGCTGTTGCACCACTCACATATAGTGCTCCTGGAGGAATTCTGCACCACTGCGTACACACACATTTCATGGGCCGTGCATATTTTTAATTTTTTTTTTTTTTTTTTTTTGCAAAAAATAGCTTCTGCTGAAACGTTGCTGAGGTTTTGCCTTTTGCCCACCAGAGGGCACTGTGGCAGTAGAACAGAGCAGCTGCTCCTGCCCAGCCCCAGCTACGATAGGGAAGAGAAAAAGCCCGCAGTGCCTTCTTCATAGCGCCTCTCGGGCCAGGTTGTTTATAAGAAGCACACCGGATCTTTTTCAGGGAAAAAGGCAATACGCCACATTTATTGAAAATACAGTAGTTAGCATATGCATTCAATTACACAACACGTACACACACAAGTCCTGCAAATGGTCTTTATAGTTACTAGTCTGTTGTAGCTCGAGTGAATCTAATGGCCAGTTCGACTGAGCCCTAGTGAGGAGCTGGGCTCTGTCAGTAGTGATCCGATGCTCCGAGGCTTTGCAGGACTGAACCCAGAGTTTCATGGCAAAACACCCCGTCTTTATAGTTGTAAATTCCCTTTTAGTCCATGCATTTTGCAATGTCATCCTGTAATCACTAGTAAGTGGTGTTAATCATGGGGTTTTCTGCTGTTATCATTTGATGGTTATTGTCGGGCTTCCCATCATTATCTCTTATTTCTTGTCTCATCTTCAATGGTGCGTGCCTCACCTCTGAGGTCATCAGTGCTGGTAACATGTTTAGCATCAGATACAATGGATGTTTTCTGATTGTCTCCTGGTGTTTCCAAGTTTCTCACTTTTTCTTGACCATCTGGACAGTTGTGATGGCTTTCACACTCATCCTTAACCATGCACACATCCTTTACTCACACTAAACAATTTTACAGGGACTTTCAGAGAAGATAACATTTTGGAAATGATTATATGGTTACTAAAGGGATTACAAAAGAACCTTACACAACTTAGTTTGCAATGCATAAAAGAAGGAAGACCTTTTAGCAAATACTGTAATGAAATCTTATCCTAAAACAAAAGGTGACCATATTCAGCCATAAGGACTATTCTGGTCTATTCCTGCCTTGAAATCAAAAAGGGTGGCTGGCAGGATGAAATCAAATCATACGTTAATACATACTACATTATTATAACCGTCAATCATTATAACCTCTAATACAAATGTAAAATCCTACTCCTACAAGGTCAGGAAACAGGGCTATGGGGAGACAGACAGCATGGGGCTGCTGGGGGGTCAGATAGGCTCATAAGGGCTAGTGTGGGAGGATAGACTGAGGCAGGGGCTGAATGGGAGTGGAGGCTCAGGGCCATGGAGGGAAGGGAGGTGCTGGGCGACATGGGCAGAAGGGGAGGGGGTTATGTGTGGGGAAAAGTTATGTGGGGGAAAAGGGGTATGGCTGAATGGGGGCACAGACACATGGGAACAGGGAGTGCAGGGACACATGGAGATGAGGGGAGGGGGCTGGCTGAGGAGGTGCAGGGACACATGGGGACAGGGATGGCTAAGTGGGGAAACAGAGACACATGGGGACAGGGGAAGGGGGTGCAAGGCCACATTGGGATGCGGGGAGTGGGTGTCAGTGGGGGTGGAGGGACACGTGGACAGAGGGTGCAAGGACACATGGAGTTAGGAGCACATGTACCTGACTGAATGGGAGAGGCTAGGGGTCAGCCAGGGTCTGCATGGGGGATGCTCCCTAATAATTCCTCTCCACCCCCCCAAAAAAAAACCTGTTCCATACTTTTCCCACCCATACCCAACAACCCTTCAAGTTCATACTTAGGGTCCTTCCCAGCAATTACTTCCCTCTCCCTCAGCTCCTTCATTATCCCTGACTACCCCAAGCCTTTCCATTGCTTCTGAGGGGTGTGGGAAATATGGTTCTGTACTATAGTTTAAATTAATTATTACTCAGAGTTCTGTATTAATATGTCTAGTAAGGAATCTCTTTGTCAAAAAAACATTTCCTAAATCTTTTTTATTGTCTGTATTGTAACAGACATACTTGCAACATACATATTGTAACAGATATTTTTAAATAAATTACTAAAATAATTGAATCTGGTGTGATTATACTGTGTTATTTTGACAAATAAAATATGCAGAATTTTAAAATATTGTG
This sequence comes from Natator depressus, assembly GCF_965152275.1. Taxonomy (NCBI): domain Eukaryota; kingdom Metazoa; phylum Chordata; order Testudines; family Cheloniidae; genus Natator; species Natator depressus. The sequence goes on along the minus strand of NC_134234.1, from coordinate 13,637,155 downwards.
TGTAGGATTTTTAATTATTTACAGAATTTTTAATTTTTTGGCACAGAATTCCCCCAGGAGTAATGTAGTATGGAAATTAAAATCAGGAAGAGAAAACTACAAGAACCATTTAGAGAAGGCAAAATTATTATTCAGTTTGGATTTTAAAACAGCAACTGGCCTGGCCAACTGGGCCCTTGTCTGCATTAGAAAAGTTAGTACCTACGTTACAGCAACTACTAGAATCAGTGCAGCTGTACTACTGTAACATTGCAAGGACTAGTGTAGAGAGGGTCCAGGACACTTACCCCATTCTCAAGAGCAGTTTTTCATGTCACAAGTATAAAACCATCTGCGCCCTATCTATGCTAGTATATTAGCACTGATGCATCTACTACAACTTTGGGGTGATAGAGGTACTTACTTTTCAAGTATAGATATAGACTTTAAGAGAATCCCATCAAAGGAGCGGGAGAGATGTTAGAGAGCTATCTGGTGAAACTGTAAAGGAAATAATGGGTAATGTTAGCAGGACATCTCCTGGCTCCTGATGCAAAAGGTCACTGAGCCAAGTACAGTTGCAGGATTTTTAGAAGGGCCATGTGTGACATTCTGTACCTTATGGAAACACTCTACACCCCCATGTTCATTCTTATAATGATTGTTGTGGTACCTAATGCAAAGTTTGTCATGTCGGGTGTCTTTGGAAGGCTCATGATGTACTGAGCATTGTTGTTATGGTGATGTTATAGTAATTGTTGTTACAGTAATGTTATAGGTTGTAATTTCATGTATATAGTTATGAGGCTGAAAATGTGTCGTCTTGGCTTAAAATAAGCCCAGGCAAAAACTGTAAGAGCAGAGGGGCAGTTCACACCTCATCAAGGCATGTATGTGACAAACCCAGCCCAGCCTCAAAGGAACAAAGGACACTGGCTTAGGCAACAACAAAGGATCTGTTGGATTCTCAAGCGAGTCACCCCCCCTTCCTTTGGTCAATTTGGGACTGCGATGAAGTAATGCTAACCTGACTCTGAAGGGTGGGGGGGCAAAGCCAAGAGGGAAGAAAGAACATGATAAAAGGGAGAGACATTTGCCATGCTCTTCCTCTCTCTTCCACCTCCATCTAGAGACATTACCACCAAGCGACAAAAGTGCTGATCAACGGGGAGAGCCTGGCAGAAGGGCAACCAGCCAGCCTGTGGTGGAAACATCTAAGTTTGTAAGGGCATTGAAAGTATTAAGATCAGCTTGGAATGCATTTTGCTGTTATTTCATTTGACCAAATCTGACTTGTTATGCTTTGATTTATAATCACTTAAAAATCTATCTTTATAGTTAATAAATTTGTTTGTTTGTTCTACCTGAAGTAGGGCATTTGGTTTGAAGCGTGTCAGAGACTCCCCTTGGGATAACAAGCCTGATACATATCAATTTCTTTGTTAAATTGACGAACTCATATAAACTTGCAGCGTCCAGTGGACATAACTGGACACTGCAGGACGGAGGTTCCTAGGGTTGTGTCTGGAACTGGAGATACTGGCTAGTGTCATTCGGTTGCACAATCCAAGGAGCACATTACATGTCAGAGGCTGTGTGTGAACAGCCCAGGAGTGGGGGTTCTCACAGCAGAGCAGGATAAGCCTGGCTCCCAGAGTCAAGGATTGGAGTGACCTAGCAGATCACCGGTCCACATAACACCAAAGGGCAATGTCACACCATGTAATTTGTGACTAATACTAACCTTTGTAGTTATGCAAGCTAAGGTAAGGGGTTATCAACACGATCAGCTGTTGGGACATGAAGAAATCTACCTTCCCTACATACATGCACACCCCATTACTGTATTCCTCAATGGCTACGTTCAGGAAGGTATTTTCCATCTTTTTCTGAAACATTGGTGAGTGTCAGTGCCCCAATCCTGATCTGATGGCCCATAATCCAGTCAAGTATGTTAAATCCTATCTTATTGTAACATACCTGATGACTTCCAACATGTGGGAGAGGTGAGAAATACCTTACATAGGGATTACCCCAAAAAACAAAACCCACATTCTTGTACATGACTGCTTCATCCAGGAGACATAGCCTCTGATTAAAATGGAATCAGCCCTACTATCACCTTTTTGTGCCAGGGTGTCTCTCAGACAGCCACCTTATTTCTTTAGTCTGTGAAATCATCCAATAGAGGAACGATTTTGGGGGTTTTGAACGATTCACATGTAAGAAATCCAAGTAGAGAAAATGAACATCCTTGTTGCTGCTTGTCCTGTAGTTCTTTCCACCTTGTATTTTACGACGATTCTCCTAATGTGTAGTGCAACTTATGTACCGTATCTATTGGCCTATGGTCTGGTCTCAAGGTTCCCAAGCTGTGGCCCCAGGACTGCTCTTGGGCCATTGAACACTTCCTGATGGCCTATGGAGAGCGGACTGGTCACATGTTGACTCTCCTTGTTTCTAGCTCTGGGGAACAAGACCGGTGCAACGGGAACATGAAGAACCAAAATATGATCTTGCTTTTTCCCTCACAAAGAGGGCAAAGTAATTATTGCAATAAAGATAGCTACAGACAACAAATACTTCCCTACTATCTTTCCATGTAAGTAGTTGCTTTAATTGCCCTCAGTACGTTATGTGATCCCAAAGGAGAGGGGAGCTGTCCATGAGCCAAATTTTCTATTTAGATAAGATTCATCCCATGAAAGAGTTGCGGAACTCTTGATCTAATCTATTTCCCATATTCAGAGAAGGCCAGGTCTCTACATAAGAGATCTGGAGTGAAAACAGTGATGATCAGTACCTCAACCTCTACGTGTCAGTAATGGAGCCCATTACCCAACAGGGACTGATCTTTATGACCAAACAAGCTTAGATCTCATGTATTTTTTTCCAGCTAGTAGGAAGCAGTTCATGCTGAAATATCTCAAAGTGTTTATATACACATTATATATGTATAGCTTTACAGGAATTGCTTTAACCATCAATAAGCCACAGCCACTTCTGGAATGGAAAGTGGCAACTGTTAAATAATTCACAGCAATGCAAAACTTGTAGGTCAGGAAGTGTACAGAAGATGTAGCCAAAATATTATTGCTACAGCTGTAGACTTTCTGCCAGTCTTTAAAATATTTTGTGCTGCAACAATTAAAGATAATACAGTAGGACCAACTGAATGCTCAGTAAACCGTTTGCTACATTGTATGCAGCAAGTACATCAGCTTCAAGATACAGCACTGATTTCTTGTTTTCACACAGCTTATTGCTACATGAGACTCATGGTTTAAAAGCTGATTGCAAAGTACTATGCAAGAGACAAGAATGCTCTGTTTCCCCTGCTCAAGTTATTTCTCATTCTGAACTGCTTTAAATAGCAAACCTCAAGATGGGAGCAAGTTCTGTTGGCTACATTATTTTTATCATTAGTTTGGCAGTTTACCAAAATGGCTTGCACTACCACAATCCCCCTGCCCCCCAAAATCTAGACACTAGTGAAGAACATTTGTAAATATCAGTGCAGCTAAGGTATTTTTTTATCTGCCATCTATGACATTAGGTGGCCTTTAAAGATTCTCCCCCTCGTTTTCAAATTTCCATTGACTTCCATGGAGCTATGCTGATTTGCGCCAACTGAGGGTCTGGCCATGACTCCTCCCTGCTTCAGTTCCCTGTCTGTAAAATAGGGCTCATATTTCCTTTCTCCCACCCTTTTCTGACTAGTCTAAGTAGACTGTAGGCTCCTTGAGGCTGGAGTTGGCTCCCACAATGTGTATGTATACCCCCTCAGCACCATGAGGCCTAAATGCAGTTGAGGCCTTACAAACAATAATCAAGAAATAAGAAAAGAATGTTCTGGTGTAGGATAAGAAAAGGTGTTCTGGTAAACCATTCATCGCCTTAGGAGGAGTCGGCAGGATGGTGCCCAGGCTGTAGAATCATAGACTTTAAGGTCAGAAGGGACCATTATGATTGTCTAGTCTGACCTCCTGCACAATGCAGGCCACAGAATCTCACCCACCCACTCCTGTAACAAACCTCTAACCTATGTCTGAGCTATTGAAGTTCTCAAATAGTGGTTTAAAGACTTCAAGGTGCAGAGAATCCTCCAGCAAGTGACCCGTGCCCCACGCTGCAGAGGAAGGCGAAAAACCCCCAGAACCTCTGCTAATCTGCCTTAGAGGAAAATTCCTTCCCGACCCCAAATATGGCAATCAGCTAAACCTTGAGCATGTGGGCAAGACTCACCAGCCAGACACCCAGGAAAGAATTCTCTGTAGTAACTCAGATCCCACCCCATCTAACAGCCCATCACAGGCCATTGGGCATATTTAACGCTAATAGTTGAAGATCAATTAATTGCCAAAATTAGGCTATCCCATCATATCATCCCTTTCATAAACTTATCAAGCTTAGTCTTGAAGCCAGATATGTCTTTTGCCCCCACTGCTTCCCTTGGAAGGCTGTTCCAGAACTTCACTCTTCTGATGGTTAGAAACCTTCGTCTAAGTTCAAGTCTAAACTTCCTGATGGCCAGTTTATATCCATTTGTTCTTGTGTCCACATTGGTACTGAGCTTAAATAATTCTTCTCCCTCCGTGGTATTTATCCCTCTGATATATTTATAGAGAGCAATCATATCTCCCCTCAGCCTTCTTTTGGTTAGGCTAAACAAGCCAAGCTCTTTCGAGTCTCCTTTCATAAGACAGGTTTTCCATTCCTCGGATCATCCTAGTAGCCGTTCTCTGTACCTGTTCCAGTTTGAATTCATCTTTCTTAAACATGGGAGACCAGAACTGCACACAGTATTCCAGATGAGGTCCTACCAGTGTCTTGTATAACGGTACTAACACCTCCTTATCTCTACTGGAAATAGCTCGCCTGATGCATCCCAAGACCACATTAGCTTTTTTTCACGGCCATATCACATTGGCGGCTCATAGTCATCCTGTGCTCAACCAATACTCTGAGGTCCTGCTCCTCCTCTGTTACTTCCAAGTGATGCGTCCCCAGTTTATAAAAAAAATTCTCGTTATTAACCCCTAAATGCATGACCTTGCACTTTTCACTATTAAATTTCATCCTATTACTGGTTTCAGAGTAGCAGCCGTGTTAGTCTGTATTCGCAAAAAGAAAAGGAGTACTTGTGGCACCTTAGAGACTAACAAATTTAACTGAGCATAAGCTTTCGTGAGCTACAGCTCACTTCATCAGATGCATTCCAATTCCGATGAAGTGAGCTGTAGCTCACGAAAGCTTATGCTCAAATAAATTTGTTAGTCTCTAAGGTGCCACAAGTACTCCTTTTCTTTTTGCATCCTATTATGATTACTCCAGTTTACAAGGTCATCTAGATCTTCCTGTATGATATCCCGGTCCTTCTCTGTATTGGCAATACCTCCCAGCTTTCGGTCATCCGCAAACTTTATTAGCACATTCCCGCTTTTTGTGCCAAGGTCAGTAATAAAAAGATTAAATATGATTGGTCCCAAAACCGATCCCTGAGGAACTCCACTAGTAACCTCCTTCCAGCCTGACAGTTCACCTTGCAGCATGACCCATTGTAGTCTCCCCTTTAACAAGTTCCTTATCCACCTTTCAATTTTCATATTGATCGCCATCTTTTCCAATTTAGCTAATAACTCCCCATGTGGAACCGTATCAAATGCTTACACAGTAAGGGTGGTGAAACACTGGCCTAGACTGAGGAGATCATTGAGAGGTGCAAAGAGCACTTTGAGGAACTCCTTGACCCAATGGACATGGAAACCTCCAGTGAGATCGGATTTATTTCTGATGCTGAGGCCAATATGGTGGTAAAGTGCCTTCGTAGTGGTAAGGCAGCAGCGGTGGATGAGATTCGCCCAGAGATGTTGAAAGCACTGGACAATGTTGTGGTGTTGTGATTAATGTGCCTCTTCAATGTTGCATGGAAGGTGGGTGCAGTACCTTTGGACTGGCAAACTGGGGGTGCTGGTACCAATCTTTAAGAAAGGAGACCAGAGGGTCGGTTCCAGTTACAGGGGGATTGCATTCCTCAGCCTCCCCTGCAAAGCCTCTTCCAGGGTGCTGGAGAGGAGGTTACACCTGTTAGTGGGAGCTCAGATTCAGGATTCTGTCCTGGCTGTGTCACAACGGATCAGCTCTTTGCTCTCTCACAGATACTCGAAGGGTCATGGGAGTTTGCTGCTCTGGTCTACCTTTGTTTTGTAAACCTAGAGAAGGCATATGACCGTGTTCCCCAAGATGTCTTGTGGGAAATGCTGCGGGAGTATGTGGTGCTTTCCAGTCCCTCTATTCTCGGAGTGAGAGTTGCATTCGTATTCTTGGCATTAAATCGAGTTTGTTCAAGGTGGGCATTGGACTCCACCAAGGGTGTGTCTTGCCCCAACTCCTGTTCGTGATTCTCATGGAAAGAATATCAAGGTGCAGCCGAGCTGTGGAGTGCATCCAGTATGGGGACTTGGAGGTGGCATTTCTGCTGTTTGCAGATGATGTTGTCCTTCTTGCTTCTTCAGACTGCGATCTCCGACACGCACTCAAACAACCACTGCTGAGTGTGAAGTGGCTGGGCTGAGAATCAGCACCTCCGAATCAGAGGTCATGGTCCTCTCCCGGAAGAAAGTAAACTACTCTTTGCAGGTGAGGAGGGAGCAGCTGCCCTTGGTGGACAAGTTCAAGTATCTAGGGGTCTTGTTCACAAGCAATGGTAGCAGGAGCAAGAGATCAACTGACGGATTGTTGCGGTGGTGGCAATGATGCAGGCGCTGTACCGATCTGTGGTGGTGAGGCAGGAGTTGAGTTCTTGGATGAAGCTCTCGGTTTACAGATCACTCTATGTCCCCATCCTCACCTATGGTCATGAACTTTGGGTAATGACTGAAAGGATGAGATGGCAGATACAAGCAGCAGAAATGAGGTTTCTCCACAAGGTGGTTGGTCTTACTCTCCGAGAAAGGGTGAGGAGTTCAGCCATATGGGAGGGCCTCAGAGTAGAGCCGCTACTCCTCCAGATTGAGAGGAGCTATTTGAGGTCGTTCGGGCACCTGATAAGGTTGCCCCCTGGGGGGCTTTCATTGGAACTATACCAGGCACATCCCACTGGGCATAGGCCCCACAGCCGACCCAGGACACGCTGGAGGGATTCTATCTCCTGGCTGGCCTGGGAACGCTGGGGAATCCCCCAGGAGGAGCTGGAACCTGTTGCAGAGGAAAAGGAGGTTTGGTCCTCCCTCCTCTCCATGCTGCTTCCGCAACTCACCAGGAAAAGTGGCATAAAGGAAAAAGAAGAGGAAGAAAAGAATTGAAACAAAGGAACTGGGTCAAGCCTTTTATCTGAGATTAGAAAGTAAAAACTGGGTGGTTTAATGTGTTTAAACTCTGTTTTTTATTAAAAATTTACAGCATAATTTATATATAAATTACATATTTTGATTCCCTTTCCCCAGATTCTGTCTTTAGATTGTGAACACCTGTAAGGAAGGATGATCCTTAAATGTTTGGAAAACAGCTAGCACAGAGTGAATGCTACTACAAATATAAAAAATCAGAGCCCCAAAAGCATCTTTCTAAAGTATCTTTAAAAAAATTAGAGATAGGCCTGAATTAAAACCCCAGATCCAGACTCATCTGAATTTAGGAAAAGCTGGATCTGAATTTTACAATTAAGCGAATGTTTGTTTTGCTTCAAATGGATTTTGTCACATTCCGACGGTCACTGTCAAACAAAAGGAACCAGTACCACAATCATTAATCTTCTCTGCCCAATGTCCCACTGAACCATCAATTGTAAGTATCCCTTCCTCCCCAGTAACAAATACACAGCTGTAACAGATGTTCCTCAGCACACAGTAGCCTTGCTCACACTAGAAACATAACCCCGACGGTTACAGCGGACCCAGTGTGGGACACGGTTTAACTGCAAGTCAAATGGTGTTTAGTGAAATTTCAGAAGCAATGGTTTAAAAAGTTGCTTGCTTAGCTCCCAGTAATGCTGATGAGGGTTCAGCTTCCTCTGTGCCTCACAGGTAGAACAGATCCCTTTGTGGCCACGTTGAGGCTAATTGCAGAGCTGTGACTCCATTGTACCCATATGTCATGCTTAAGGCCTGGTCTTGTGTGACCAAATGCACCCCTGTATTCACACCCTACATATTATTGTAATAATCTTTGTACATGATATGCCCTGTGAGGTATCATTTGAAAACTAATAACACAGTGGTCAATAATATCATAAGAACGGCCACACTGGGTCAGATCAAAGGTCCATCTAGCCTAGTATCCTGTCTTCCGACAGTGGACGATGCCAGATGCCCCAGAGGGAATGAACAGAACAGGTAATCCATCTAGTGATCCATTCCCTGTCGCCCACTCCCAGCTTCTGGCAAACAGAGGCTAGGGATACCATCTCTGCCCATCCTTGCTAATAGCCATTGATGGACCTATCCTCCATGAATTTATCTAGTTCTTTTTTGAACCCTGGTATAGTCTTGGCCTTCACAACATCCTCTGGCAAAGAGTTCCACAGGTTGACTGTCCGCTGTGTGAAGAAATACTTCCTTTTGTTTGTTTTAAACCTGCTGCCTATTAATTTCATTTGGTGACCCCTAGTTCTTGTGTTATGAGAAGGAGTAAATAACACTTCCTTATTTACTTTCTCCACACCAGTCATGATTTTATAGACCTCAATCATATCCCCCCTTAGTCGCCTCTTTTTCAAGCTGAACTGTCCCAGACTTTTTAATCTCTCCTCATACAGAAGCCGTTCCATACCCCAATCATTTCTGTTGCCCTTTTCTGAACCTCTTCCAATTCCAATATATCTTTTTTGAGATGAGGCGACCACAGCTGCACGCAGTATTCAAGTTGTGGGCATACCATGGATTTATATAGAGGCGATATGATAGTTTCTGTCTTATCTATCCCTTTCTTAATGATGCCCAACATTCTGTTCACTTTTTTGACTGCCTCTGCACATTGAGTGGATGTTTTCAAAGAACTATCCACAATGACTCCAATATCTCTTTCTTGAGTGGTAACACCCCATCATTTTATAGGTATAATTGGGATTATGTTTTCCAATGTACATTACTTTGCATTTATCAACATTGAATTTCACCTGCCATTTTGTTGCCCAGGGACCTGGTTTTGAGAGATCCTTTTGTAGCTCTTCGCAGTCTGCCTGGGACTTAACTATCTTGAGTAGTTTTGTATCATCTTCAAATTTTGCTACCTCACTGTTTACCCCTTTTTCCAGATCATTTATGAATATGTTGAATAGGACTGGTCCTAGTACAGGCCCCTGGGGGACACCACTATTTACCTCTCTCCATTCTGAAAACTGACCATTTATTCCTACCCTTTGTTTCCCTTTTTTTAAACCAGATGACCTTCCCTCTTATCCCATGACAGCTTACTTTGCTTAAGAGCCTTTGGTGAGGGACTTTGTCAAAGGCTTTCTGAAAATCTAAGTACAATATATCCACTGGATCCCCCTTGTCCACATGCTTGTTGACCCCCTCAAAGAATTCTAGTAGATTGGTGAGACATGATTTCCCTTTACAAAAACTACGTTGACTCTTCCCCAACAAATTATGTTCATCTATGTGTCTGACAATTTTGTTCTTTACTATAGTTTCAACCATTTTGACTGGTACTAAAGTCAGACTTACTCTAATTGCCGGGATCACCTCTGGAACCCTTTTTAAAAATTGGCATCGCATTAGCTATCCTCCAGTCATTTGGTACAGAACTGGTTACAGACTACACTTAAAAAGAAAAGGAGTACTTGTGGCACCTTACAGACTCACAAATTTATTTGAGCATAAGCTTTCGTGAGCTACAGCTCACTTCATCGGATAAACAAATAAATAACACATAAATTTGTTAGTCTCTAAGGTGCCACAAGTACTCCTTTTCATTTTGCGGATACAGACTAACACGGCTGCTACTCTGAAGACTACACTTAGTAGTTCTGCAATTTCACATTTGAGTTCCTTTAGAACTCTCGGGTGAATACCATCTGGTCCTGATGTCTTATTACTGTTTAATTTATAAATTTGTTCCAAAACTTCCTCTAATGACACCTCAATCTGGGACAATTCCTGAGATTTGTCACCTAAAAAGAATGGCTCAGGTTTGGGAATCTCCCTCAAATCCTCAGCCATGAAGACCAATGCAAAGAATTCATTTAGTTTCTCTGCAATGGCCTTATCATCCTTGAGTGCTTCTTTAGCATCTCAGTCGTCCAGTGGCCCCACTGGTTGTTTAGCAGGCTTCCTGCTTCTGATGTACTTTAAAAAAATTTGCTATTACTTTTTTAGTCTTTGTCTAGCTGTTCTTCAATTTCTTTTTTGGCCTTCCTAATTATATTTTTACACTTCATTTGCCAGAGTTTATGCTCCTTTCTGTTTTCCTCACTAGGCTTTAACTTCCACTTTTTAAAGGATGCCTTTTTGTCTCTCACTGCTTCTTTTACTTTGTTGTTTAGCCACGGTGGCTCTTTTTTGGTTCTCTTACTATGTTTTTTAATTTGGGGTATACATTTAAGTTGAGCCTCTATTATGGTGTCTTTAAAAAGTTTCCATGCAGCTTGCAGGGATTTTACTTTTGGTGCTGTACCTTTTAATTTCTGTTTCACTAACTTCCTCATTTTTGTGTAGTTCCTCTTTCTAAAATTAAATGCTACAGTGTTGGGCTGCTGTTGTGTTTTCCCTGCCACAGGGATGGAAAATTTAATTATATTATGGTTACTATTACCAAGCAGTCCAGCTATATTCACCTCTTGGACCAGATCCTGTGCTCCATTTAGGACTAAATCAAGAATTGCCTCTCCTCTTGTGGGTTCCAGGACTAGCTGCTCCAAGAAACAGTCATTTAAGGTGTCAAGAAACTTTATCTCTGCATCCTGTCCTGAGATGACATGTACCCAGTCAACATGGGGATAGTTGAAATCCCCTATTATTATTGAAAGAAAAGGAGTACTTGTGGCACCTTAGAGACTAACAAATTTATTTGCGCATAAGCTCACGAAAGCTTATGCTCAAATAAATTTGTTAGTCTCTAAGGTGCCACAAGTACTCCTTTTCTTTTTGCGAATACAGACTAACATGGCTGCTACTCTGAAACCTATTATTATTGAGTTTTTTATTTTAATAGCCTCTCAAATTTCCCTGAGCATTTCACAGTCACAGTCACCATCCTGGTCTGAAAGAAGCCTGACCAGTGTAAGTTCACTTACACTGGTCATGAACTTACACTGGTCAGGCAAGATGGTAGAGTTCTGGGCTGCAAGGCTGGGGGCTTGGGATATTTGCTAGTGCCTTTCTTTTGGTGATTTGTGAGGGGCTCATGGAGCAGTCACGCAATCTAGCTGAGTGTGAGGCTCCACGTGCTGTTGTGTTGCGAGATAACAGCACTTGGAGGTGTTTGTTGTTTGTCACTAGCAAAGCATTGTGAGAGACAGCCCAGGCTGGAGCGTTAAGAGGGCACAGTGGTGCCCCAGTTCCAGGTTGTACGCCGGAGATCCCGTCACAGTGCACAGTAAGGTTTTTTCCCTAAGCTTCTCACACCCCCAGAATACATTCCGTGCCCCCTAGTTTGAGAACCTCTGATCTATGGTACTGTTTTGGCCCCCATCCCCATAGTAGCTGAGCACCTCAGAATTGTTCATTTATTTATCCTCAGAACCCCCTGCGAGATAGAGAAGTCTCATTAGCACCATGTTACAGATTGGGAACGGAGGTACAGGGAAGGTAAGCGACTTGCCCAAGTTCAAACAGTCTGTAGCAGAGCAGGGAATTGAACCAGGATTTCTCCAATCCCAATGCATAACCATTGGACCATTCTTCCTCTCACTAGACAGCTTACCTCAATAATAGCACTTCTATAGCTCCTTCCAACAAAAGACCTCCAAGCACTTTGGAGACTGAGAAGTTAAGTGCTTTGCCCAAGATCACAGACAAAGTCAGTGTTTGGATTAGAACTCAGAAGATGGAGTTCCTGGTTCCCTGTCCTATACACTAAGTATTAGACCACAATTCTCTTGTCTGTCACCTCCTATCTTCATGTCAGCTACTGACAAAGGTGGGCTGTGAACCATAGCCTCCCAAAACTAAAGATCCACGTGTGTCCCTATGAACTGAAGTTCAAAATTTTTGTATAGCTTTAAAAATAACCCATCTGGAAACTTGACATTTAAATCTTTTCCCTTCTCATTAGGGTTGGTGTCCTGGTTGTGTTGGGGGAAGATTTTTATCTCAGTGACGCCAATTACAATGGAGTCACTCTGGATTTGCAGGGTGTAACCAGGAGCAGAATTTGGCCCTTGAAAATATCTATGTAATATTGAAGCTTTTTGTTTGCAAAATATATTAATAAAGGATGACACAGACACTGCAAACACAACAGAAGAAAATAAATCTAGGCTGAGATTTTCAAAGCCAACTAGAGGATTTTGATGCCCAAGTGTCCAATCCCCTTAGGCAACTTTGAAATTCCTAACCATAACGTAAGTCATATTGCTAGCTTCCTGGCCTCACTGTTGTCCCTTTAATGTCCCCTAGGTGGCAGAATGACATGCTGAAAATATAGCAATGACCTTTGGATGAGGAGGTCTGTGTTCTACTTCAGGCTCTGCCCCTGTATTCCCTATGTAGCTTTTTCAAAAATTATACATAAAGGTTGGCATCAGTTTCCCAGCTATGACACCCAGTGGATGTATTTAGATGGAAGAACAGACTGAAGATTGGCACTAAAAGAAAACATTACAGGTTATGAACTGGTTAAAAACTTTGTTGAATGGTTTTAAGTAGAAATGCTAGGAACATTTTTCAAAGTACTAGTGCACCTCTAATTTACAACCCCAGCAAAGGGCATGAATTCATGTTTTAGGGCTAGATCCAATACCTACTGAAGTCAGTAGAAAGACACTCATTGAATTCAATGGTCTTTGGCTCAGGTCTTTAGTGCTTGTTATTGCTGCTCAATATGTTAAATATTTCTATTGACATTTAAAGAAAGAAAAACCTGACTCCTTAATTACAAATGGTCAAGTGAAAATGCCAATGAGCTTTGCTTCCAAACCTTTGTTGACCTGGAAGCTTAGTCTAATTGTTAGGCTTGTACTTTTTTTCTCACCATTTGATTCTCAGGGCTAGATTCTGATTTAAGTTATATCAATGTAATTCTGGAGCAACTTCAATGTAATTATTCCAGATTTATGCTGATGTAGAATCTGGTGCGTTGAATTGTAAGCCTGAATGAGCTCTCCCCACCATCTATTGATGAACTGGGGGAAAAGACCTCAGGAGCAGACTGTATTTGCATAGATACACCTAATTTGCCTAAGTGTTCATCAGCCAGACCTGCTTTGCCAAAGTGATCAGTTTGGTGTGTTTTGGTTTAAAAGTCACTTTAATCTTGAATGCAGGGTTAATGAAATGTTGCTATTCTTATTGTATGGCTAAAGGGCTGCAGAACTATACTTAATATGCCCTAATTGGGGGTCATCCTAACTTAAGCTTCGCTCGCTAAGCATGGGGTAGTAATGCCAATTGAAAGTGAAAATCAGAGGGGATAGATGTTTTTATGTGGTGGCTTTTTAAGGAGTCTTAGATACTATTTGACCCTCCTCACCAGTCTTTGAAGATAGAGATGATCAGACTCAGTTTAGAGTCATTATTTCTGCTTAGTAATTGTTAAAGGTAAAATCACTGATGAGTAGGTCTAGGGGGGCTGAGCCTTAGAGCTGGCATGGGGGTAGTGTTCAGGTGAAAGATAACGCACAGGATACAGCAGTAGCGAGGTTCCCCACTCGCTGCCCAGTGAAATCACTAAGAACTGGGCTAAGTCGTAGCAGGGCATTGTAGTTAAAGACAGAAGTGACAGATGCAACAACTCTGGGGTGAGCAGCTGCAAAGGGATTGTTTGACCCCTCCCCTTTTAGAGGTGGGAGGTGAACCCACATGAACACAATCCTGACTTCTGGGCCTTTGCTGACCTCAAACAGCCAACTGTGAGTGGGGGGCAGTGGAGGGAAAGGGGAGTGGTTTGTTGAAGGGACATTTGTCCATTGGACTTTCACACCGCAAGCTGGGAAGTGAGGCAAAGCACACTGTCCCAAGTACTGTGGGCCGGCTGTCTAGGTATGGTTTTGCATACTTTTGAATCATCGTTGTAGTGTTTTCCCAGATTAATGCTGGGTTCCCTTTCCCTTTGAATAGAAGTTTTCTTTTTTTATATACACTCAGTGCTTGCAAGTAGGGAAATACCGCCTTTTAGAGGCATCCCCAGGCGATGGTTAGTTTTTTCAGATTTCTGTGTGGGGACTCAGTTCTGTTTTGCAATGGTCAGCCTTGTTGCTGCTGATGCCATCTGGCAAAAGGGTTACAGAATCAAACTAACTCTGTGTAGTTCACTGAGCTTAGTGCTTAGTTGTATTTAGTAGTTCACTGAGCCCATGTGTTTTGTTTTTGTTTTCAATAAGCTATAGAAAAAACACTTTGTATACTGTATATACAGATTTAAAGCAATAATGTGTGGCCTTGGGTGACATAGAATCATGGAATAATAGAATATCAGGGTTGGAAGGGACCTCAGGAGGTCATCTAGTCCAACCCCCTGCTCAAAGCAGGACCCCGACTAAATCATCCCAGCCAGGGCTTTGTCAAGCCTGACCTTAAAAACTTCTAAGGAAGGAGATTCCACCACCTCCCTAGGTAATGCATTCCAGTGTTTCACCACCCTCCTAGTGAAAAAGTTTTTCCTAATATCCAACCTAAACCTCCCCCACTGCAACTTGAGACCATTACTCCTTGTTCTGTCATCTTCTACCACTGAGAATAGTCTAGAACCATCCTCTCTGGAACCCCCTTTCAGGTAGCTGAAAGCAGCTATCAAATCCCCCCTCATTCTTCTCTTCAACAGACTAAACAATCCCAGTTCCCTCAGCCTCTCCTCATAACTCATGTGTTCCAGTCCCCTAATCATTTTTGTTGCCCTCCGCTGGACTCTCTCCAATTTTTCTACATCCTTCTTGTAGTGTGGGGCCCAAAACTGGACACAGTACTCCAGATGAGGCCTCACCAGTGTCGAATAGAGGGGAATGATCACGTCCCTCGATCTGCTGGCAATGCCCCTACTTATACATCCCAAAATGCCATTGGCCTTCTTGGCAACAAGGGCACACTGTTGACTCATATCCAGCTTCTCGTCCACTGTAACCGCTAGGTCCTTTTCTGCAGAACTGCTGCCGAGCCATTTGGTCCCTAGTCTGTAGCGGTGCATTGGATTCTTCCGTCCTAAGTGCAGGACTCTGTACTTGTCCTTGTTGAACCTCATCAGATTTCTTTTGGCCCAATCCTCTAATTTGTCTAGGTCCCTCTGTATCCTATCCCTACCCTCCAGCGTATCTACCTCTCCTCCCAGTTTAGTGTCATCTGCAAACTTGCTGAGGGTGCAATCCACACCATCCTCCAGATCATTTATGAAGATATTGAACAAAACCGGCCCCAGGACCGACCCTTGGGGCACTCCACTTGATACCGGCTGCCAACTAGACATGGAGCCATTGATCACTACCCGTTGAGCCCGACAATCTAGCCAGCTTTCTATCCACCTTATAGTCCATTCATCCAGCCTATACTTCTTTAACTTGCTGGCCAGAATACTGTGGGAGACAGTGTCAAAAGCTTTGCTAAAGTCAAGGCACAACACGTCCACTGCTTTCCCTTCATCCACAGAACCAGTTATCTCGTCATAACTGCTTTCCCTTCATCCACAGAACCAGTTATCTCGACATGCGATGTGACAAACAGTTGCCAGGTAAGTGTGCAACAAAGTGAAGTTGCCTTTGGAGAACAATGTCAGATTTCCCATGGGCCCTTTTATTTTATTAGTTAGAAACTGAATATTGGACAGGTGAAGAATGCCAGATTCTCCTTTTAGTTTAAATAAAAGCTTAGATTCCAGAGCACAGTTCTGCAGTAAGAAGCGAATTCTGTAGCATCCAATGAACGAAAGCTTATGCTCAAATAAATTGGTTAGTCTCTAAGGTGCCACAAGTCCTCCTTTTCTTTTTGCGAATACAGACTAACACGGCTGCTACTCTGAACCCTGTTAAATTATAGAATGCATTGGGGTCTTGTCTTTAGGATTAATCCTGTTCCGGCTCAACAGAAAGAGCAAACAAACCCTCGGATGTAGTAAAACAAACTGCATCCAAAGGTGGTGACAGCCAAATGCTGTAGGCCACCTGCAGCTCAGAGCTAAGCCACGTGAACTGAGCGGTTTACCGGGTACAAATGCAGGGGTTAGGATACCAGTTACAGTAGGTAGAAAGCCAGCAGGTAGAAAACCAGGGCAAGGTTGAGAGCATGAATCTAAAAGGAAGCCAAAAGACATGACTTCTCGGTCACAGAGCTCCCTGGAGTGGCAGACATGAGGATTTCTGAGCAAGGAAACCACCTACTTTTGTTTGTTTCCATTGTGTTCAGGGAAACGGGACTTTGTGCATGTTTTTGGTAAAAAACAAGATTACACCAAGAATGGACCTGACTCGTATCACCTGATTTCTCCTCTTAATGGAAAGAACCCTGCAAGGCCTTGATTTTTAGCTAACCACTCAAGCCAAAGGGGCAATGCTCCAGACAGGGATGCTAGATCCATATTGTCCTTGGCCTGTTGGACAATTCAGATCAAGACTCTAGTCCAAAGGCTGTGGTTGAGACCCTTTCTTAACCCTGAGTGAGGTCACTAGCAGGCCTGCAGACAGAGTGGCCACCAGAACATATAACAGTAACTGAACTTTGGCTCCCTGGCTGACAGCCCGTTCCTTTTGCTGTACGAAACACTTCATGGCCTATACATCCCTGCATCTATTGGCTTTGTAGCCAGGAGCTCTCCCTATACTGCTGATTGCACCTTATGTGTTTTGTAATTAATATTGTGTTCTTCATGGATAAAATACTTCAGACCTTACTCAATAAACTCCCAATGAAGTTCCTAAATCACTGGCTTATTCTGTCTCCAGAAAAGTTTTTTCTTCTTTTTTTTTTTTTTTTTAATGCTGACAACTCTGTATGTTGCAAGGACAGCTGGGCTCAGTTTCTATGTGCAGGGGGTTGCATACAGAAAAAGAGGCAGTGGAGTATGGGGGCATCCCAACGACACATCTCACTGTCCTCCTCATGACCAGCTGTGTGCTTATGTAACACTGACAGACCCCCGGTCGTTGGCAGGCGGGATCGAACCGGGGACCTCTGGAGATTAGTGCATGAGCCAAAAGGCTCTTAGTTAAGGCTGTAGAGCAGACTCATTTAACTCTCTCTCTAAGTGGTCTCAGTGCCACTAAATGGGATAGAACACCACACCCAGGAGGTGTATGGGTTACATACTTCCCCTAGCTGAGGAAGCATGTCCCAAGCTTCAGAGACTTCCCAGTTGAAATCCTGGACGAGCCCCCACTTGTAACGCTAACAGACCCCAGTCATCCGCGGGTGGGATTGAACCTGGACCTCTGGAGCTTAGTGCACGAGCCTCTACCGCATGAGCTAAAAGCCACCTAGCTCTTAACTAAAGTTGTAGAGCAGACTCATTTTCTTTCTCTCTCTAAGTGGTTGTGGTGCCACTAGATAGGACAGAACACCACACCCAGAAGGTGTGTGGGTTACATTTAGATCATGGTAGACAGAAGTCAATATGTTTGATTGCCAGGGCAGGATTGTTCCCTTTGTGCTAGCTCCTTGGGGCAGGAACCATCTTTTTGTTCTGTGTTTGTGCAGCGCCTAGCACAATGAGGTCCTGGTCCATGACTGGGACTCCTGCATGCTACTGCAATACAAATAATAATAAATTTCCCAGTGCTTTTGTCCATTAAATTTTTAATGAACTGAAAGATGGGGCTTCAACCACTTTCCCTTGGAGTTCAGACCCCAGTCTAATAGACCAAACTCTTAGGAAATGCTCCCTGATACTCAGCTCAGGTTTAGTCTTCCTTGGTTTCATCTTGTCGTAGCTGTGTCACCTCTGTTTAATCTTATCCTTGTTGAAACCCTCTCATCCAGCAAGGGGGATACATAAAAGACTCTAAGTGTGTTCTGATTTTCGTATGTTACACACTGAAATAAATAAATAAAATCCAGCCACTGTGATACTTGGAGCACCCAGGAAAATAATTTGTCAACCTGGTGATCTTAATATGGTGCAATAATTTAATATGTTGCTTTGTCATTTTGCCTGTTTGCAGGGAAGATTAATTATATCCCGTTAGTCTTCAGGGATGGTAATCAGAACTCACTGACATTATAGAGAGACTGATTTGCCTCTCCTTTACACCAGGATAAATCAGGGGTTGCTTCATTAGAGCCAATGATGTAAACAAGAAACTGGTCAGGCATTGTGCAGTAGTAGCAGGACTCAGTTAGCTTATGAATGAAGTAATTAAACACCATGTCATTTCAGTAACACACAACAGAAGTGTTGTTCTATATATACAGTAAAACCTCAAAGATACGAACACCAGAGTTATGGACTTACCAGTGAACCAGACACCATGTGGAACCGGAAATAAGCGGAGACAACCCATCCCGCCAAAAAACAGCAAATACTGTACTGCCTCAGGGCTTTAGCCCTGGGGCTCAGGGCTTCAGCCACAGGGGGTTGGGGCTGCAGCTGCAGAGTGGGGAGGGTCAGGGTTCCGGGGCGACTCAGGGCTTCTGCCTCGTGGGAGCACCGGGGCTCAGGGCTTTAGACCCAGGGGGAGCGCGGGGGCTCAGGGCTTCAGCCCTATGGCTCCACTCCTGGCTTCAGCTCTGCGGGAGATGCCGGGGCTCAGGGCGTCAGGCCCGTGGGGGGTGCCGGAACTCGGGGCTTTAGCTATGTGGGGGGGCTGCCAGTTTCAGCCCCAGCACTTCCCCTGTAGCTAAAATGCTCAGCCCCAGAGCCCCGCCCCCAGCTGACACTAGGAGCAGAGCCCCAAGTCCCAGCGAGCCTTGCAGGACAGAACCGGGAGAGGTCATGGAAGCTCCTTCACTGGAGGTTTTCAAAAGGAGACTGGAAAGCCACCTGTCATGGATGATCCTGCATCTTGGCAGAGGGTTAGACTAGATGACCTTTGCGATCTCATCTAACCCTATGGTTCTATGATATCACAAGCCACAGCCACCTGCCTGAATTCATTGTGATAATTAAACAGTTTCCCTTATGCTGGGGAGGATGTAATGATACAACCTGATTGTCTGGTTTTAGGGTTGTTTTTGCTATTAGAAGCAACTGCTGGATCTTCGAGGTAGACACTTCCTACCTGAGGTCCTCAAAGAGAAACCTCTTGCATTACCCCATCAGTGGTTACTACCTTTTGTTTCCTGGCAGCACTGAGGAGCAGCTGTCTTTCCCACTTTCCTGTCCAAGCCCATGGCTCACTTTCCTTTAGTTCTGCTTTTCAGTTCCTTTACCCATGGCAGTTCTTACACCTACCAAAACAAAACAGCAAAATGGCTCAGAACCTAAACAATTACAAATCAGCTTTCAGAGTAACTCCTTTCCAACTACAAATCACTTTCTTAAAGTTCTTGGATCTCACCACATGGGGGTGCTATATATACACGAACCTAAGTCCATGCTGCTGCTGATCGCCCCGCACACCTCTGGCCTCAGCTAGTTTCAGCCCTACGGAACGTGGCTGTTGGAAGTAATAGGATGTGTGGTTTCTTTGCTTTGCTTTGCTGCTTCTCTGGGGTCACTCTCCCTAGTTTTGCTTCCTCTCTGAGGTTTGAATTAGCTTAAACCTCAAAGTGAAACTCAGCTGAAATCACGATGCTTTGCCTGATTTGGGGTCAAACCCATCAATCCCAACCTGTCGCTGGAGGGATGGTGCAGCCCTGAGCTCTGCCTTCGCTCTGCCCCAGCTCCATAGACAATGAAATACTCAGTGGGCCCAATTCTTTGCAGGTGTAACTGGTCACTGCCCCGTTGACTTCAGTGGAGTTTCGCCCACTTACACGTGCAGAGAATTTGGCCTAATGTGTCATGTACTGAGATCACAGGATGTTTTAATTACTGCACCTCACTGCCTGCCTAGGTTTTTATATCAGACTCATACCACGGTACAGGACCTGTGCTTCCTACCAAAAAAGAAAACACGGCCAAATGAGAATGCAGCGTGCTTGAACCGGGCATCCCAGCCCTAAACAAGAGCATGCATGGAAAAAGGAACCCTGGGATTCAGAGCCCAGTAAGGAGACAGTCACTGCCAGTAGCAATTATTTATGTGACCTGAACTCCACCATCAGCGGATCTACTTGGGGCTGGCTGCTTCTTGGGATACAGCAGCTCCTTCTTGCTGCCTTCTGGAGCGAGAATTCAGTTTGCACTGGTCACCCAATCCCATTGCCAATCATTGATGGTTTTACCCATTTGTCACGGTTTAGTGTCATGGGAGCAGAGGAAATGGCTTTCGGTGTAATGGGGCACACATGGAGTTCAAACAGGAAGCAGAATGTTTTGGGAAACTTCTGCTAACCAGGAACAGGATCAGAATGGGAGAGAGGGTCCTAATACACCTTATTTGGATCTATTTGAATTTCCAACCACCAAAGCTGGGATTGTTCTGGTTTGGCATATTCAGGCCCTGAATGTATAATACCAGCATGCAGCTGTGTAAACTTTTGTATACGGGTCCATCTTTCTGAATTTGCCACATAACTGTGTTCCAGAATACAAGCTTTTGTAAAGGATGTGACATGAAAGATTGACTCTCATGGAACTCCTGCTTTAGGGTAACCATCTTTCAGGTTCCCCAAAAGAGGACACTGCCAGATATGGGGAGAGGGAGAGCTGGAGGGGTGTGTGTACTGGGAGCAGGTATTGGGGGGGGGGATGTTGGAGGGTTGTGTGCACTGGGAGTGGTACCTGTGAAGTGCTGGAGGGGGTACCTGCAGCCTCAAGAGGTGGGGGGGGGGTAGTGTCCCTCTCTGTCCCGGTGGCAGGGCAGCTGGCGCAGGCCCAGGACAGCACCAGCCATCTGTCAGTGCCTCCCTGTAGGGCTCTCCCCTTCCCCAGGGCAGGGGCGGCTGCAGCACAGGGACCAATCAGGATGCAGAGCCAGCTCTTTCTGAGGTGCAACGTCAGCTTCACAAAAATCCCAGACATTTCCTCATGCGAAAAATCCACCCGGACAGAGGATGGAGGATCAAAAAAGAGGAAACGACCAGGAAAACCCAAACATATGGTAGCCTTACCCTGCCTACACCCGCCCACCCGAAAACCAGCCTGACACTCATGGGCATTTGCCCCTGTAGGTTCTCTCTCCAGCCCATCTCTCCTGGACCCAGAAAGGGGCCCCCAGCCACCGCCCCTACCTCCAGCTCGACTCTCCCAGAACTGGAGCCTCTGCAGCCTCCCCGCATCCCCAGTCCCAGCAACAACACCACAGCTGACTCATGGCAGGGCAAAGTGCACGCACAGCGGCCAGAACTGCAGTACCTGGCTGGGTCAATAGAGTGGCTCTTGCCAAGTCCTCACAAAGTACCAGAGTGGCATTTGTGTCCCACCACCACAGTTACCACAGGGAGGTGAGGCTGTGTCCAGTTTAAGGTTGGGTGGAACCTAAGAACGGCCATTCTGGGTCAGACGAAGGGTCCATCTAGCCCAGTATCGTGTCTTCTGACAGTGGCCAGTGCCAAATACTTCAGAGGGAATGAGCAGAACAGGTCATCATCAAGTGATCCACGCATCATCTAGTCTCAGCTTCTGGCAGCCAGATACTTAGCGACACCCAGAGCATGGAGTTGTGTCCTTGACCATCTTGGCTAATAGCCTTGGATGGACCTATCCTTCATGAACTTATCTAATTCTTTTTTGAACCCCATTATACTTTTGGCCTTCACAACATCCCCTGGTAACAAGTTGCACAGGTTGACTGTGTGTTGTGTGAAGTACTTCCCTATGTTTGTTTTAAGCCTGTTGCTTATTAATTTCATTGGGTGACCTGTGGTTCTTGTGTGACATGAAGGGGTAAGTAACACTTCCCGATTCACTTTCTCCACACCAGTCATGATTTTATTGACCTCTGTGATATTCCCCTTTAGTCGTCTCTTTTCTAAATTGAACGATACCAATCTTTGTAATCTCTCCTCATAAGGAAACTGTTCCATACCTCTAATAATTTTTGTTGCCTTTCTCTGTACCTTTCCTATTCTAATATATCTTTTTTTAGCTGAGGCGACCAGAATTGCACACAGTACCATGAATTTATATAGTGGCATTATATTTTCTGTCTTCTTATCTATCCCTTTCTGAATGGTTCCTATCATGCTGTTAGCTTTTTTGACTGCTAATGCACATTGAGCAGATGTTTTCAGAGAACTATCCACGATGACTCCAAGATCTCTCTCTTGAGTGGTAACAGCTAATTTAGACCCTATCATTTTCTATGTATAATTGGGATTATGTTTTCCAGTGTGCATTACTTTGCATTATCAACATTGAGTTTCATCGCCATTTTGTTGCCTAGTTACCCAGTTTTGTGACATCGCTTTGTAACTCTGCAGTCAGCTTTGGACTTAACTTGAGTAATTTTGCATCATCTGCAAATTTTGCCACCTCACTCTCCATGCCTTTTTCCAGACCATTTATAAAAATGTTAAACAGCACTGGCCCCAGTGCAGATCCCTGTGGAACCCCGCCATTTACCTCTGTCCACTATGAAAACTGACCCTTTATTTCCTGTCTTTTATCCAGTTACAGATGCATGAGAGGACCTTCCCTCTTATCCCAAGACTTTTTGTATATTTTTGAACTTTACGTTAATAAACCAGACCCTGAGAAGGGCTGTTATTATTGGATTTGTGAAAGCTTTTTGTGCATGAAGTTCACGGAGGAGTCCAGGAAGAAGGGAACTGAGGCAGGGTGCTGCATAGCCACCTCTGGCCACCAGAGGGCATGCAGGAGGCAGCGGACCCTGTTACACTTATTCTCTTACTAGTATTCTCAATATAACACAACACAAAGCCTTTTTGTAAAAGAAACACAAAAGTTATCAGCTAGATCCTGGCCTATGTTACTCTTTCCCTGGGATAAAGGAATCCTTGGCCAGCTTAACTTGCTAATCTTTTTCTGGACCCCTTTGGCATAGGCGGCAGACTTGGGGTAGGTGGAGTCAAAGGACTGACCATCCCCAGATGGTGGTCCCCGAGGAAGGAAGTTGTGAATAGGTAGAAAGACTCAGCTGGAGGTTTTGTTTTCCCCAGACAGTGTAATAACCCTTGGGAGGCTATTGCAAACTGGTGGAAATTAAAGAAGCCCCGAGGCTGCTCTAAATTACAACAGGGGCTGAACTAGCCTCTACCTGCTTAAAGCGGAGTTTTGGCACAGCTGATCAAGCTGCATATGAGTTCAGATTAGTGCCATATACTGGGCTGGGATTTATTAGAATGTCTGCTCAACAGCAAGCTGTTGGCTGAAGATAGCACGATAAGCCTAGGTGCCATGCCCCATTCTGTTTCTGCCGTGCTTAGCTGCAGCTTAATGAAGTAGCTGCTAGTAAACCCAAAGCTGCTCTGCTTCACTTATCATGCTATCCTGGTCTCTCCTGTTCCCAGTCATAATATTGACGTTACCTGGGTGTGGGAGGTGGGATTAATTTCCTTGAGAACACGTTGCCCACAGCACACACGGCCAAGCAGAGATACTTGGCAGGATTTTCACTGAGCTGGCAGCTCTCCCACTCTTTTGATGGACACACATGATGTTCCTGAATAGACGATTCCACCAAAACGTGAGGTAAATGCAGTTGACCAGCTAAACTGTGAAGGGGCAAAAAGGTTAGTTCCGGCTCCTGCCTCCAGTGATAAAACCACAGGGGCATTAGTGTTATTTATTTGCTATTCCTACAGCACCAGCCAGGCAGATGGCCCTTTATGGATCAAGTTAAAGAGACAGGGCCGGAAGCCCAGGTGGTGTAAATCAGACTGGTTCCACTGAGTTTGCTGGAGCATCCCCAGTGTATATTTGGGCCACAGCTTGCTGTCCTGCAGAACTGATTATCAGAGTCAGACAGGGGACGAAGACACACAGCTGTGGATGGGAAGGCTGATGGCTACAGCAAAAGACGATGAGATGCTGTTCGCTGTATGCAGTGTAGCCAACTCTCATGATTTTGTCATGAGTCTCATGATAACTGTTTTCCTTAAAGCCCCGGCTCCGGGAATCAAGCGGAGATGTGATGCTTTCAGCCTTCATTCTTAAAGCAAAAGTAAGTTTCTAGCCCTCGTGGCTGTGGAGACAGCTTCAAAATGTGACCCCTGTGCACCACTGTCAGGGCCGGCTCCAGGCACCAGCGAAGGAAGCAGGTGTCTGGGGCAGCCAAGAGAGAGGGGCGGCACTCCGTCCGTCATCGGAGCGGCACCTCCGGGTCTTCGGCGGCAATTCGGCGGCGGGCCCTGCAGTCCCTCTCTTCCTCTCCGGCGGCTCAGCCAGGCTTGGTTTTTTGTTTTTTTTTTTTCCCCTCTGCCGCTTGGGGCGGCAAAAAAGCTGGAGCCGGCCCTGGCCACTGTTCCCTCTAAGCTGTGCGCGTGTGTGCGCGCACACAGATCCTAAACCCCGTGCACACGGCGAAACACCGTGCGCACCTAACAATTTGCATAGAAGACATTTTTTGCGCACACGGCCTGTCAAAAATTAGAGGGAACCTTGCCATGCACCCGAAAGGCTCAAAAAGTAGAAGACAACCCCCCCCCACCCAACCAAATCTATTATTTGCTCATGATTTTAAAACCAATCTAATGATTTTTGAACATTTGGGGTTGGCAACACTGCATATGGAACAGCCACCAATTTGCCCACCTGGATTGAACCTGGGGCCTCCAAAACTGAGCATCAGCAGCGAATATGCTTTAGTTGAGGCTGTGACAGATACTGAGGTCATCCTCTGTAACCTGATCACAGAGGATCTACCACACGCCCCAGTGGCCTCAATTTACTCATTTGGGTAAATGAATCTATTTGAATATATTCAAAGGAGCCAAGTCAGTTGGGTGGGCTCGCGCCGTGGATCGGAGGTCAGCATTGCAACAGTAACCAATAGCAGTGAGGCCTGGAGAGGGACCTGAAAGAAGGCAGTCAGTCTGCAAAACACATGGGACCTTCAAGGGTGGTCGAGCACAGCATGAGGATAGGAGTGGAGTCACATGAGTGAGGCCAAGGGCACATCAGCACTCAGTGAGCTAGGTCAGGGCCACATAGGGTCGGTGCAGGGGAAGGAGACTAGAGATGGGACATAAACGTTGGACTGGCTCAGACCAGTGGTCTATGAAGTGCAGTCACCTATCTGACAAGCGCCAGGACCAGCTTCTTCAGAGGAAGGTACAAGAAACCCCATAGTGCAAAGTTAGGAAGTAACTTACCAAGTAGTTTCTTCTTGCTCCCACCAGTGAGTGATTAGCTTATGCTGTGAGGTGAGGGTTTATAATGCTCCCAAAAGAAAACCGTGTCCCATCTAAACAACTCTGGGTGTTCTCATTAGCCACTTAAATATCAAATCTGGTTCTGAATACTATTAACCCCTTGGCCTCAGTTATATCTTGTGACAGTGAGTTCTACAGATGAACTATGCCTTGTGCAACGAAAGGGTCTATTATCTGTTTTAAATGTATTGCCTTTCAGTTTTTTGAACACCCTCCGCCGTTCTAGTGTTTCTAGTCAGAAAGGGTAAACCGTATCCGGCTGCCTTCTCCGCATCATTCATATCACGTCCCCCTCCTTTGTCTCTTCTCTGTGCTAAACAGGGTAATTAGGTGCAACACACACCCTATGCCACGTACATGTGCAGATAAAAATGCAGTCAGACACGCTCGTTTACCTGTTGTGCACCATTCTTTAGGAACAGACGCTCTTACACAATTTACATTCCTCACTAGGGAATGATGAGCAGCATGTACACAGAGCTACTGCTTAGGACACAGTTATGAGAGGCATCCCCAAACAAGGCTCCATCCCATCCCTTTATCTCCAACTCAGCCTCTTCGTTTGCCTCGAAAGTCTGTAACCTCTCTGTCATCCTGCCCCCGAACCTTCCCATCTCCCCTGCCTGCAGATCTGCCTATCACCACTCTGCAATGTAACCTATGTGCACCGCAGCCACTAATCTATCTCTGCTGAAATCCCTCTGGATCTAGTACCACCTCTCCCCTTGGCTATGTAAAGCCCTTGCTAAGCTCAGGGCCCTCAGCTGGAAGTGGGACTGTAAAAATGCCCCTTTCCCTACTGCCAGCTCTAGTGCAGAACACTGGGGCCCGCAATTTTCCATGAACAAAGTGAAGTCACATCACTCGTGTCTTCAAACAGCCCTCCTGACTGACCCAGGTGTTTCAGAGACCTGTCTATCTCATAGTTCATCTCATTCTCCTCTCTTCACCGTCCCCCTGCTTCTCCAACTCAGCTCTAACCTCTGTCACCTCACCCAATCTCATCACTCTCAGGGCAAGAACCTTCTCCCCGAGCACTACTGTTGTTGGGATCAGCCTTCACCTGGCTTCTCCTCTTGGCTTGAATCTCAGCAGAAGACATCCTGTGCTTCTTAAATTCTCTCTGCTTCTCCTAACAGACTGTGGTTAATGCTCTCGCTGTAGAATTTGCAAGAAAGTTGCTACGTAAAATTAATAAATTCACAGATTCCAAGGCGAGAAGGGATCATTGTGATCATCTGGTCTGACCGCCTGTGTAACGGCCAGCAAAGTCCCCGAAAATAATTCCTACAGACCTTTTAGAAAAACATCCAAGCTTGATTTAAACATTGTCAGGACTGGGGAATCCACCACACCCTGGTTAAATTGTTCCAATGGGTAGTTACTCTCACAGTTAAAAATTTACACCTTATTTCCAGTCTGAATTTGTCTAGTTTCAACTTCCAACCATTGGATCATGTTAGACCTCTCTCTACTAAACTGAAAAGCCCACTATTAAATCCCACGGGACCTGGCCCCCCCTGTCCTTTTTTGCCACTTCCCGTCACAGGTGCCAGCAAGCTCACCCCTTGCTAAGCTCAGGGCCCTCAGCTGGAAGTGGGACTGTAAAAATGCCACTTTCATACTCAGCAGATAGGAAATCCGAGGCACTTCTGCTGACTGTAGTGATAACACCCCGTCTGTCTGGCTTGCTCACGCCTTTGGATCCTAGAGTTACAGAATGTAGCTGTAACTGGAGGAAGACTAGTTGCACCCATGCAAATCCAGTGACAGTGGTGTGCCCGAACTTGGAATAATTGGCTCTGCAGAATCTTGTTACCGGTGGCGATGGATGAAAAGGAAGAAACGTTGTTGAGTTCTCCGATCCCAGGCTGCAGGGCTAGCACTTGAAAGAAACCCATCCTTTCGTTTGAAAGCGGAGCAGAGATGATCTGAGACCTGAAAAACGCAGGGCCCGCCCCCCGCCGGTGCCATTTGTACAGTTCACAGTAGGATCCCGCTTTAGGGGATGCCTGCCTCTCAGCATGGCAGTGGCAATGTGCCAACAGCAATCCCTGAGGCCACTTGGCATGCACGTGAGGAAGCAGCACTGCTGCTCTTAGCAGAGGCGCTCTGTGACCTCTCCTACCCTGAGCACAGGCAGAGGCCGGCGGGCACTTTCGCCATCACCCTTCCCTCCCCAAGGCACAGGGCAGGGGCCGCCCCAAGCCTTGTTCCTCTGACAAAATTAAAAGCCCCGGGATCAAATGTGGGCAAAAGGAGGTTTTAAAGGCACATGAGCCCCTGCTGCTGCTCCAGCCACCAGGCTGGCAGTCGGCTCTTCCATGGGGCCGCTGGCTGGATAAATGGGAAGCTCTGAGCCGGTGGGTAAGGCATGGAGGAAAACGCCTGGCCAGGGAGGGATTTTCCCCGCTGCTGCAGCCCCCAGTAGGTTGCTCTGGCTATTTAGAGGCAGTAAAAGCCTCACAGCCAGCCAGGGAGAATTCCCCCAACCCAGGCATTGTGTAGGGCCACCAGAAATCATCCTATGCTGTCCCATCCATCCCCCACCCCCCGCCACTGCCCCGCACACCTCGACGCGGTGGTGGGGGGTGTGAGAGGGGCTCTGGCATGCTACAGAGATGCTGTGATTCTCCCGACAGCAGAGCAAAGTGTAGGAGCTGCAGTAAATGAAGGGGATTCACTACCTGGCTCTATCTCAAACATCCTGTGTGACGAGAGGGGAGGCAAAGTGGGGCAGGTAATATCTTTGATGGGACCAACTACTGGTTGTGAGCGAGACAAGCTTTTGAGCTACACAGAGCTCTTATTCCAACATTGGCTCTCTCTGTGCCTCAGGCCCCTCGCCTACGAAGTGGGCCTCATGATTTATTGTGTGTATTGCGGCTGCGGCAGGATCACATGGGGCACTGCACACACCCTGCCCCAGAGAGCACGTAAAAGGTGGGTGCAGGGAACTCACCCATGCTGACAATTGATAACTACGCCCAGGGTAATAGCAGCAGGCACCACGCGCAAAAATTCCTCAGCCATCGAGTGTTTGATTTCATTGGGGCAGAGGGGAGTTTTAAGGAGAGATTTAGCAGATGGCATGATCAGGCTTCCCTCCCTCAGGGGTGCTGTGTGGTTAGATTCACTCATGCCTATGAAGCACTTGGATATCATAGTGATGAGCATCAGAGAAAAACTGGTAAAAAAAGTAAGGGGTCAGGTATAAACTCTTGGACAAGGGTGTGTGTCCGTCCGTCCGTCTTTCTGTCCACCTGTGCATCCTTCACAGAGGTCCTGCTTGGGTTGGGGAAAGTTGGCGACCTCTTAGCAGCCCGACTTGCAGACTAAGTGGAGAGGAGAATTCAGCCACATATCAAGTGTGTTTGACTATGAAGCGCAGAGAACTTCCCCACCCGCCACCTCGCCCTGAGCTGGGCCTGAATGTGCCAGTTCCTACTATCGGCATAGCCCGCAGCATCCGTAATCAGCAGCGAGGGGAAACCCATGGGGCAGCAATTAGAGGGATAGCTCAGTGGTTTGAGCATTGGCCTGCTAAACCCAGGGTTGTGAGTTCAATCCTTGAGGGGGCCATTTAGGGATCTGGGGCAAAAATTGGGGATTGGTCCTGCTTTGAGCAGGAGGTTGGACTAGATGACCTCCTGAGGTCCCTTCCAACCTTGATATTCTATGATTCTATGATAATACATCTGGTGTTTGTTATTCTCACCCTGCGTAACAATGGCTTTAAGTCCCTGATCCAGTGCCCACAGAAGTCAGCGGAAAGACTCCCAATAACTTCAGTGGGCCCCCAAAGAATCCTTTGCCACATACATAATTATCGGTAACTCCTGTGTAATAAGACGCTCTGGGGACTGTTAAAACTACCTAATGAAGTCACTTCAGCATGGATCCGGAGTACGACTGCTCTCTGCTCCTGGAGCAGCCCCTCGTTGCAGGGGAACCACAGATGGCCCTCGGGCCTCACCATTTCACCGGCCTGGAAACTGGGTTTGTCCCCATGTGGGTTAGTGGGTGGCACATTCTTAAATGCGCTGTTTAAACGTTCCCCTGGCCATCCGTGCATCACTGCATATTGCACTGGGCGGAGTGGGGTTTGCAATGGCTGTTTCTGAGCTAATTCATTTGAAACTTGTTTGGGCCCATTTCTGGATCAAAGTAGTGTACGCTCCACTGTCCAGGGGCATCACTGCCTGGTCAAAGCTGGCTTGATTAGTTTTCTGGGGGCTGAGAGAGTCAGCTTAGAGGGCACAGGCTTGTTGGAAAAGCTGCCAGTGTAGCTGGAGCATGTGGCTTAGTGGGCTAAGCTTCAGGTTTGCAATACCTATGTTCCCTGGATCCTGGTACTGGGGGTCTGTGCCTTTAAGGACTGAGCTTCCCAGACTGAGAGCTGGGGAGCAGGAAATGTGATGTTATTGTTATGCACAGCTTCCTGGAGCCCTGCACCCCTAGCACTATGCTAGTACAACAGTGGTGATGCAGCCCTTTCTCTTTCCAAGGCAGATGAATTACCCGGTAGTTTAATTTGAAAGAGACACTAAACCCTGAGGTGATGTCTGTAGACCTGCCATATCTGATAGGGCTTTCTGTAATAGCAGGCGACTACTCTCTTGGCTACAATTCCCCCCCCAGACTGGCATGCTGACCTCTGCCTGCAGTGGGGGTTGGGCAGTAATAGGCGCTAGAGGACTGAGTGTGCGAGGTTGTTGCTGGCCCTACAAGTGTGGTGGTGGGAAGATAGCCCAAGTGGAGGCAGAAATATTTGTGCCAACATGGAGAGAGTGGGCTCCAGCCCATTGCTGAGGGAGTGCCATGGGTATGTGAACATAAGGCTGTGGGGAGCACTAAATTCCCCAAGCGGGTGGGGAAGGGCTGGCCAGGAAGCTGCTCTCCCCTGCACGTGGGATGGTGGGACCTGCCTCTGCACCAGCCATCCACGGGGAGCAGCGGGGGCAAAAAACCCAACTGGCTTCCAGACAGAGCATGATAAGTTTATGGAGGGGATGGTGTGATGGGACTGCCTAGGATTGCCTACAACGGCGTGTAGCCGAGCTGGGACTGCTAGTAGCAAATATCCCCCAATGTCTGGAGATGGGGCACTAGATGGGGAGGGCTCTGAGTTACTACAGAGAATTCTTTCCTTGATGTCTAGCTGGTGGGTGTTGCCCACATGCTCAGGGTCTAACTGGTCACTATATTTGGGGTCCAGAAGGAATTTTCCCCAGGGTCAGATTGGCAGAGACACTGGGTATTTTTCGCCTTCTTCTGCGGCATGGGGCACAGGTAACTTTCTGGTTTAAACTAGGGTAAATGGTGGATTCTCTGTAACTTGAAGTCTTTCGATCATGATTTGAGGACTTCAGTAACTCAGCCAGAGGTCTATTACAGGAGTGGGCGGGTGAGGTTCTGTGGCCTGCAATGTGCAGGAAATCAGACTACATGATTAGGACGGTCCCTTCAGACCTTAAAGTCTATGGGTATGTCTACAGTGGCAAGTTTCTGTGCCACAAGGGTGCTTTGGGAAGGGTTTGCAATGCCTCATGGGGCAGGCACAGCATCACATGATGCAAGTTTCCCAATCCCATTGTTCCATGGGCATCCTACACTGCCAGCTGCTTTACAACTGAAGTGTGTGTGTGGGGGGGGAGTGTGACAGGGAGTGTGTGTATATGGAGGGGGGGAGAGAGACAGTGTGTTTGGGGGTCAGAGAGTGTGCCAGCATGCTGTCTCGTAAGTTCAGACAATAGCAGGAAGCAGGCGGGAGTCCTGAGGCGGGGGGGAACCCCCCCCCGCCCCCCTACACACACACACACTCTCATCAGCTGCATTCCACATGAATGGTTTGCTTCGTGTCCCGGAGCAGATCAGCACAGCACCCAAGGGCTGCCAGAAATGGTGCTTTGAAAGCGGAGGGGCGCATGTTTCCAGGGCAGCCGAGTTCAGAACAATGAGCAGAGCGGTCACTTGAGGCATTATGGGACAGCTCTGGAGGCCAATTACAGCGCGGGAAGCAATCCGGTATCTACACTGGTAACAGAGCGCTGGGGCCTCTGCGCAAATAGCCTGACGACTCTCGTCGAGGTGGGTTTTTTGCAGGGCTGCAACTCAGAAGTTTCTGCGCACAAAGTGGCTTGGCCGTGTGTACACATCTGCAGTCTGAGCGCAAAAAGCTGCTTTATTGCGCAGAAACTTGCCAGTGTAGACAAGCCCTATGAGTCTTTGAGCCATACTCCTGGAGGTGTTGTTGCCTCTGGGTCCTTTGCCTGCCTCTCACCACAGCCAGTGGCTCAAGAGGCACATGCAAATCTGTGGACTAGAAGCGTGTAGGGGATCGTGTGACGGTAAACGTATAATATTACTGATGATGAGAAACGGTGCAACTTAACCCCAGCCCTCCCCGTCCCCGTTCAAACACACATGGCCCTTCAAGGACAGAAGAATGGCCACGGATGGGTCAGCCATTAGGAAAAGCTTGACAGCTAGATGCTCCAGTTAAACCTTTAATAAAATTCACAGCCTTCTATAGACACATCCTCTGAAGAGAAGCTGTGTGGAAACGTGTTTGTTCAGACCTACGCAAGGTAACACAGGATACTTGTGGCAGGGCCAGAAATAGCACCCAGGTCTTTTGATGAACCCACCGCTGTCTCAGCCACAAAGCCCCTCATGCAAGCCTGCTTTGCAAATGTAAACTCTGCATGTTTACAGTTGTCTCTCGTGAAAACAATCAGGTTTGCCTGGCATAATTTCTTCCTTCTAAATCTAAACCCATTTCCCTTATTGCTGCTTTAGGCCACAACGTAGATATTTTGTAAGTAAACAGCTTCCACATCCCTTCCTTGGGTTATTTCTTGTGGGTTAATTTTCTCCCCTCTTTTGCACATTTTAGTCTTCCCCACATGGGCCTGGGACCCCAACACCCCCGGGTGCCAGGCATACAAACCAGGGATGTCAGAGCATCCATCACAGCCTGCTTAGCAAATGGACCAAAGGAAATAAGAATGGTGGTCCCACCAGAGAGAAACCCAGCCAGTTCAGCGTTTCCTTCAAGGCAGATCCCGTCACTGGTCCTGCTTTGAGCAGAGGGTTGGACTAGATGACCTCCTGAGGTCTCTTCCAACCCTAATCTTCTATGATTCTATAACACACTGCGGAGAAGACAATGTGGAAAGAGTTCCTAGCACTGCCAAACCGAGCAGAGCACATAGTGCAGAAATATTTAATGTGATTCTTACCTCTGTGTCTAGTGACTAGACACCACCATGAGGGGGGGCGCTAGAAGAGCAGGGATGAGTGGCCCTTGAGGGATCCTAGAGGCTGCAAGTCCTTGAATGGTGCAGCGAAGGAAGTACAAGGTTCTTGTACCCAGGGCCAATATTCCAGGGGGCACAAGCAATGCCAAGCATCAGACATAGCCTTCTGCCCCAAGGATTAGAGCAATTGGGGGCCCCCAGCGTGACCACGCTCAAGAGTGCAGGGCAAAAGGGAGGGTGTGGTGTGGAGGGAGAATAGGTGCATGGGAGGAGCCAGGGTCATGAAGCAGGATCCTCAGCATATGAGAGAGGCACTTAGCTATGTTCTGACCTCGGTGGCCTCTCTCCTCTTGCTAGGTTGCAGTAACTTGGCACCTGCCTAGGAGGGCTCTAGGTAATACGTGCTTGGGTTCTCCCTATCCTGGTCCGTACTTTTTACTTCACTCGTGTACCCCAAACACTCCGTATCTGTGCTGTGCAGGATCAGACCTTGAAGGGTAAGCGGCCCTTTTTATGAGCCTATAAAATGCCATCAATCAGAAACAGTCTTCCAAGAGCAAAGTGCTGCCCTCATATGCGCAGACTGAACCCCCCGTAGCCGAGAGGGGAGGAGAGGACACGTCCCAGTGGTTTGCAAGTCCAGCAGTGCTGGGTTTAGTCTGGGTCCCTGCCTCGCTTTGGTTAGTTTGTTCTTCTGGGAGGAAAAAACCCGCTAGGGGAAATAGTGACCGACAATGATTCTATTTCTGTCTAAGATTTGGCTTATCAGATCCCAGCAGCACCTTGTGATGGGGAGAGAAAAGCAGCCTGGCCTGATCTTGCTTGTCTTAGCTCTAGCTCACAGCTGTGCTGCGGAGTAACCGATGGGCCAAAAGCGGGGAGTGCAGCAGGGTCTAGTGATTTGAGCTTTGGGCTGCAAATCAAGAAGTCCTGAGTTCTAACCCTGGCTCCATAGGTGCTGGAACTAAGGGTGCCGGAAGTGCTGCCACGCTCCCTGGCTTTAAGCGGTTTCCATCATATTCAGGGTTTACAGTTTGGTTCAAGGGCTCTCAGCACCCCCATTATACGAATTGTTTCAGCCCCCCTGCCTGGCTCTGGTACCAATTGGCTGTGTGATTTCAGGCAAGTCGCTTAACCACCCTGTGTCTAAGTTTTCACATCTGTAGGTTGGGGACAATAATAGCTACTTCAAAGGGTGTTGTGAGGGATAACTGACATTGGCCTAAAGCTAGGTAAGCACGAAGGATGATGATGACTAAAGAAATCACAAATGCTGACTTGTCATGAAACTCACAGGCCCCAAGGGCTAGGTCTTTCTTAGCCCCTCAGTTCAGTGTCACAGAATATATGTATTCAGGGATCAATTTTAATCCAGCTCCATTTGTTTAAACACACAGACACTGTACATGATATGCCCAGAGGATGCAACTTTACTGGATCTGTACGCACATAGGGATGGGACTAAAAAGCCTAGAGAGGACCTGCATGCACGAAGAGAAATCATGGAGACCTGATCCAAAGCCTTCTAATCAACAGAAGGACTCCCAAAGATTTCAAGGGGCACTAGATTCAGATTGGAGTGAATTTGTCTGACCCGTAAAGCCCAGTTACACAGAAAAGCGGTGCAGTAAAAATCCCACTATGTTCCTTTATGAAAGAGTCCTAGAGAATTTAATAGAAAATAATCCTCCCCCCCCCCCTTTTTTTTTCTGCCCCTAGAGGTTTATTTTGGAACATCCTGTGGAATATAATAGCAAAATGTGTCCCTGTTAGAGAATTCTATGGAATGGTTAAAAAAAACCCTGATGAAGAGATCTTACGTTTTATTGCATTTGATAGGTTTTAGAGTAATTTCTCTAGAATCCTGTTTAATTCCTATAGAACCCTGTTGGTTTCATTCCCACTAAATTCTTTAGGACTTTTCCATAAAGGGAGGTGGCTCCAAAGTTGTTGGGTCCGAATTGTTGTTGTCCTGCCCCGTGTGTAGCCATTTACCCCAATGCAAAGTGGATGTGAACTGCTATTCAAGTAGCATGGTAACATTTTGTATCTGCGGTGCATTCTTTTGCACTACTGTAACTGACTACAGAGGATGCAGGGTAACAGAGAATTGGAACCACTATCTCTTTGGCCTGCTCTGCACCTAAGTGTTAGCAGCATAACTCTGTTGGCTCGGGGTCTGATTTTTTCCCCCGACATAGTTATGCTGGTAAACGTTCTAGTGAAGAGGTAGGTAAACTGCTAAAATGATGCTATGTCCTGGTATAGCTTGCTGTGGTTCCCAGACCAAAAGGAGCTCCACCGTACGAGCACTTTATACTGATGTAACTTCACTTACAATGGGCAGGGCTCACCACTTTAATTATGCTGGTATAATTAAAGAGATAAAACTTTTAAGTGTAGACAAGCTCCTGGGCCCAGGGAAGCCAAGGAAAAGCAATGGGAGTGAGGCTCCTAAGTACCTGTGAGCAGGGCTTTGGAGCGGAGCCCGGAGCTGGAGCATGGAGCCGATCTGGAGCAGTGGAGCTGCAGGTTTTTGCCTGGAGCTGGAGCAGAGCCGGAGCACAGCTCCAAAGCCCTGCCTGTGAGGATCTGGGCCTTAGAGTCTGCAGATTAAATGTGCTCAGTTTATAAGTAAAAAAGATATTTTTTAACTCCGATAGCTGTGTCAGGTCAGCCTGGGCTCTGAAAACTCTATTCTGCTCTTACACTGGTAATACAGACTGATCAGCTGAATTTCAAGGGAATGTTTTAGAGAGACAAGAGAATGTTTTAGAGAGAGGATGGGGTAATATCTCTTATTGGACCAACTTCTGCTGGCGAGAGAGACCTGCTTTCGAGCCGCCCAGAACTGAAGCAGAGCTCTGTGTGGCTTGAATGCTTGTGTCTCTCACCAACAGAAGTTGGTCCAATTAAAGATATGACCTCACCCACCTTGTCCTTCTAATACCCTGGGACCGACACCGCTACAACTCCACTGCTAGGAAATATTGTGGCGTTGCTACAGGAATCCAGCTCGATCTCCCATTACTGAATTACCTCTGCGGAGATCTGTCAGAACAGCTTCGTTTTGCCCCTGAACACACCCAGGGGTCAGATCTGTTGGGTCAGAAGTTGCCATCCTTTCGTAGTCACTTTTGTGAGTCTCGCTCCGTCTCACGCTGAAAGGCCACCTCCAGTTCACCCAGCTGCAGAAAGGTGCCTGATCCATCGGGTTAGGGCAGTCAAAGGTGGTCAGACGTGATGCTGGCCACATCGCTCCCTTGTGTACCATTGGCTCTGAAACTGAGACCGTAACCACATCAGGCCACTGAGCCTTTGGCTTGGGGGAACTTTGACTCATGTGACCACAACCACACATTAAGTACAACCAGCACAGTGAAAACACTTGTCTTTTCCTGAGCAATTATCTTCTCTTTTCACAAGCACAGCTGTATTGCTCTTGCTTCTCGTTTGCTTTTTCAGCGCTGGGAACAGCTAAAAGCTACCAGAGCTTACCACTGTGCTCTTACACAACAGAAAATGGGTTTAGTGAGTCCATGAGTCAGAGGGGAAATGAAACAGCATTTTAAAAATTATGTCTTTATAGAAAGTCTCTAACGTATTTAGTTCAGGGATTCACAACCGCAGGACGTCTACTTGTGGCCCATAAAAGGGGGTACATTCATCAGTTACTATAGGTATCACTTTGTGTTTCTTGGATGTCACATGCCTTCAGCACACCCAAGAAGTGTACATGTTGGCTGACAATCACATACCCTGCAATGTACTGTCATACTTACAAACATGTTTTAACTAAGGACTGGTCTACACGGCGGGATTGTCCTGCTATAATTATGCCAGATAGAGATGGGGGTGGGAGGTTTGAGGGGGGGGAGAGGATCAGGTTTATTTTTTGTGTTGTTTTGTAACTGAAAGAGTTGTACCAGGACAATCACTAGTATGGATGAAGTTATGCTGCTATAGCTGTAATGGTCCAGGAACTTTTATGCTGGTATAACTGCGTCCACAGTTGTACTGTGTGTGTGCAGGGAAGGCAGGTGCTGGGCTGTACCTGTTTCGCTATGCTGGCATGGTTAAACCAGTATGAATTGTGTTTAGACGAGGCCTAATTGATTTATTTTCTCCAAACAAAAACGCTTTTTCCACTTTTTGGTGCGAATGCTCCAAACACCTGCCCTAGGAGGCCCCGGGGAGGACTGGCTGTCTCAGAGGATTAGTGCTGAAGGGAGAATCGCCCATTTCCAGGCTGTCCGATTCAATCCACCCCCAGCTCTGCAGGGAGTGAAAGTTCCGTGGCCTGGTGGAACGGACGAGGGTGGCCTCGGTCCCGGGGCACACGCAGCGCCCACCAAACCCCTGGCTACCCCTGGTGCTAATCGGCAGTTTCAGAAGGCACAGTTCTCTTCATGCCTACGCCGGTGTGAGTCACGAAGCGAATGGAGCTGCAGTGGTGTGGCACCAGAGTAAGAGAAAGGAGAGGTAAACCCTGAGTGAGCAATGGACACCCAGGGGCTGTGATGCCCTATCAAGGGATAGCCAATCAACCCAGGTGTGAGGGAAGCTTGTGCTGCTGCTGTCTGTACTATGACTCTGAAGAGGACCTCCAGCCTCTGTAGCTGTCAAGCGGCCACTGTTCCCAAGGGAGGGTGACCAGATGTCACGATTTTATAGGCACAGTCCTGCTATTTGAGGCTTTTTTATATATAGGCGCCTATCACCCCGCACCTCCTGTCCTGATTCTTCACACTTGCTATCTGGTCGCACGATCCCCAGCGCTGAGTGCCCGATCCTGCCTCGCTGAACTCAGTGGGAGCTTTACCATTGACTTTAGCGAGGGCAGGGGGAAGCCCGAGGTGCATAACCAGCTGACTCGAGAGGCACGTACTGCAGCATAGGGATGGCGCATATGCTTTTAATTGGACATGCTATATTTATCCTTATGGTCTGTGCTTTCACAGCCTTCTTTGACTGTCACCCTCCTGACTTTCTTCTTGACTTGCTAGTTGCCCAAGATGCTGATTACCCTGGGAGAGGCAAGGATCAAGAGGAGAGATCCCTGACCATGCACAGCACATTCACTGCAAGGGCTGGCAGTGAGCATCCGACTGATCTGCTGGGCTCTGCTCTGTCACTAATAATGGCGGGTCCTAAAATCAGGCCAGGACACAACATGGTGCCTTGTTACATGGAAATACCTTTAAACACAACATATGATTAGCTTTTAGAACTCATGGGATTGTATTGTTAAAAGGAATAGACGTTTATATGAGTAAGAACAACATCTGAAGTCACATTAACCAAGAAGAAACTTGCAAGCCCTGCCAGTCATCATGCTTCAGGGCATACTGAGGTCAGGAAGAGAAAAATCCCCCTGGTTTAGAATTCCACAGTTGTCAAGATGCGATAGTAGGGGGGTGGGGCTGAGACCAGCTTTTAGAGCATCTTGCATTGCCTACAGTCAGGTGCTAGATACTAGAGTAGGTTCACCTTACCAGCAAGGAAGTTACTATGTCCCTAAAGAGCACACCAACTGGATGCTGGGTAGCCACTATCTGAAGGTACTAGATCTACACATAGAGTCACTGGATAGAAATGGAGGGTCCAGTGCATTGTAGCCCGCACATTATGTATTCCCTATTAATTATTACTATTACAGTAGAACCTAGAGGTCATGCCCATTGTGCTGGGGAATGTACGTACACTTAATCAGATACAGTCCCTGACCGGAAGAGTTTATAGGCAAAGGATCGGGTGGGGACACAGAGGAAATGACTTTCCCAAGGTCACACAACAGGTCAATGGCAGAGCCAGGAACAGAACCCAGATCTCTTGAGTCCTAGTCCGCTGGCCCATGCTGCTCAAACAAGTCTTGACTCTTGATTTTCGGGGTGAGGCTGGGGAAGTGTTTCTGGACAGGACATGCGTACACCACCCAGCAGGAACACAGAGCTTCCGTGAGCCCGTTGTGTGCGCTCGCGTGAGTCATAATGGAGCTGGATAGCAGCAGTTGTAACATATGCTGAAACTTGAGACGTACTAAGCTGCCCTCAGGCCGTGTGTACCTGGCTGCAGGGATATCCTCTGGTGGCATGGGGCATGACCATAGCAGCTCCTGTGTGGCCACCACCCTACCTGGCAGTGGCTGTTGCTGGGTCTTGGCAAACTTGGCCTGCAGCAACAGCTCCTCTGGGCCATTGGCAGCAGGGGAAAAGCAGCCCTCCCCCGTTCTCCCAGGCAGACCTAGGCTATAGCTGAAGATCTGGCCCTGATCTTGTGCGGTGCTGAACAGTCTCAATTCTGGCTGAAGCCAGTGTGAGTGGAGGGTGCTCAGTACCTCACAGGCTCCGGCCCTTTTGCTGTTTCCATTTGGGGCGAGTCCAGGGGCAGGAGAAGGTCGAATAGAACAAGAAAGAGGATAAATTGCAGAAAATCCTCAATTCTTTTATTTTTCTCACCAGAATCAGAGCGATGTGTCATTTCCTTGATCTGGAAATGAAGAAATTTCCTGTGTCATCAGCAGACTGCATTCCTTTGCCAAGGGATTTGTCATTTCTGTAATTCTCAGTAAATCTCTTTGACCCTCACCCCTTCTTCTCCCGCCCCCCCCCAACTTTTTTTAAAAAACGTTCTTCACATGCCTGTAAATCGATTTCTTATCCCACATCACTTACTCTTTGTTGACGCCGTCCTGCTCTCCTTGACAGAGAATGCAGGACTGGGCCTCAAGCAGGTTCAAGTCATGCGTAGGTGATCTTGCAGAGCAGCTCCATCTTCCCCGCTCACGTGGTTGAGTCCTTTACACTGCATCGATAACATAATAGTACTTTGCATTGACATGGAACCTTTCATTAACGGACTTACCTGTGAGTCAGAAAGCAGGTTAGTGGCTGTGCTAGGAAGAACACTGGTAAACCAGTACTCAGTTCCCTACTTTAATCACGTTTACCCAGTCTCTTTACAGGTTTTTCTACACTCAAGAAAGTTAACCCCCTTTTTGGATACTCTTATTCAGGATTAAAGTGGCCTTAATTCAGTTTAGTTTAATTCAGAATGAGGGCATCCATACAAGGGTTTAATGCGGGTTAACTAATCCACTGCAGATTCACATCTTCATTTAATTCGGATACATTTTTTTTATTGTTCCCATGTAGAGAAACTTTGGTGCTTTATTCCCTTGAGCTACTGAGGAGCTTAGAAATCTGAAAGTGACCATGAAAAATCTGGTAAAATAGTGAAAGCTTGCCATTCATTGTAAAATACAGGGAAAAACCTCTGAAAATGTAATTAGTCAACTTAATGAATAGCTAATCAAACTTTGCCCTGCCACAGTGCTTTTTGTCCAAGAATCCTGCAGTAGTTCACTAACATTAATGAATATTAATCAGTCCTTACTTCCCCACGGAAATGCTTACATAAT
Organism: Natator depressus; assembly: GCF_965152275.1. NCBI lineage: Eukaryota > Metazoa > Chordata > Testudines > Cheloniidae > Natator > Natator depressus. The sequence continues at coordinate 13,597,037 of NC_134234.1, read as the reverse complement.
AATACTAGGGATGTATTATCCCCTTTTACCTGATGGGGAAACTGAGGCACAGAGCAATTAAAATGATTTCTCCAAAGGTCTCATAGTGAGTCAGTAGTGCATGCAGGAACAGTACTCAGATGTCTTGCTTAGCAGGTAGATATTGACTGGCTGATGACATTGTTGGCTGGATGGTGTGCCCAGTCAGAATCCTTGGAGCAAACAAACATTCCCAGGGTATGTCTACACTGCAATTATAAATCCACGGCTCGCCTGTGCTAGCTGACTCTGGCTCATGGGGCTCATGCTAAGGGGCTGTATAACTGTGGTGTAGGGGCTGTATAACTGTGGTGTAGACGTTTGGGCTCGGGCTGGAGCCCAGGCTCTAAGACCTTGCAAGGTGGAAGGGTACCAGAGCTTAGGTTGCTGCCCGAGATCGAATGTCTACACGTCAATTAAACAGCCCCTTAGCCCGAGTCCCACAGGCTGGAGTCAGCTGGCATGGGCCAGCCACAGGTGTCTAATTGCAGCGTAGACATTCCCTCATAGGCCTCCTGAGAAATCAATCCAACCCTAGTCATGTCTTTGCACTGTTTTATTGGCTGGCATTACTGGGAGCCACAGAACCAAACTCAATCTTAATTTGGGTAGGTACAGTTCCCACTGAATACAAGAGGAGATGGGCTCATTCATGTCTAGGAGGAATTTGGCCCTTAAAAGTACAGTATAAACCACAGAGATCCAAATACAGTCCTGGCATAAGCTGGGGCATGTCCCATTGTCTTTTGTGGAAGTTGTTCCCATGTACATGTAACGCCAACAGACTCTGGTCGTAGTCAGGCAGGATTGAACCAGGGACCTCAGGAGCTTAGTGCATGAGCCTCTACAGCATGAGCTAAAAGCCAACTGGCTGTTAGCTAAGGCTGTAGAGCAGACTCATTTTAGCTCTCTCTCTAAGTGGTCTTGGTGCCACAAGATGAGACAGAACCCCACACCCAGGAGGTGTGTGGGTTACATACACAATGCTGAATTTGTTCCAATAACATTGATCTTCATGTGCCAAGCTTCTGAGGAAAACACCCCCACTGCCTGGCAGCAGGTTTCCTAAATGTCCGACAAGATGTCCTAATAGAGGGACAATTTGCTGACTACCCATCTCCCCTCCAGAGGTGGCATAAACCCCACTGTTGTGACTTTTAAAGCTACGCTGGACAAAGCACCAGCTAGCCACAAAGGAATAATGATATACTGGCAGGGAAATGGCCTAGGTCAGGGGTCTCAGCCACCTTCACCATATTGTTACCTGGAATGAGGACCCCCCAACTAGCGGGAGGCGGGTCCAGGTGTGCTAGCAAGGAAGAGGTTGGGAATCACCTAGACGGGTCTAACAGGTCTTTACCCTCACTCATTTCGACACAGACAGCTTGGCTGCAGCACCTCTTGACCGTAGCTCCATTACATTTGTCAGAGAGCTGCAGGGACATTGAGTTCGGAGCAGGGTTTAGAATCTCTTCTGTGTGACTGGGATGTGGGTGCTGCCAATTCTGTGAGCCAGGCTGCCGACCCAGGAGAAATGGGAAGAAGTGGGACATTGTGTTCCGAAATCGTTCATTCCTGCTGAAGAAAAGGTCGCTGAAGCCTCACTTCTCTGGCCTTCAAGAGAGCAAGAAAACTTCCTCCTGCAGCAGGAAGGCGTGTGACTCACGCCTATTGAAATAAGAAGGATGGGTCACCATCAACCTTTGTTTTCCTTAAAGGCACCTATCGAGGACAAAATTAACCTGTTTCCCCTTGTAAATAGCTCTGCTTGAAAATATCTGTTCTGGGGCTTTCCATATCTGCTGATTTATTTAATCTAAACAACACTTGACATGATAAATACTGCCCTATAGTTCAGCTTAGGATTTTCCTCTGCTGTGCGAGGCATCCGTGTCTGTCTAGACAAGGGGAAAAGGGGCTTTTTAAAATCAAGTTAGCTAACATGATTTGAAACACCCATTTCAGGCCTTGTCTAGTCTTGGGTAATAGGAGCATTTTCCCAAGGGAAAAGGTGTGTTCTAAGCACATATTAGCTCAGGGTATGTCTACACTACAAGCACTAAAGCAGCAGCAGACGCTTACTACAGCGATGGAAGGGTTTTCCCAGCATACGCCATAGTATATGCCAGCATAACCCAGAGTATAGACACTGCCCACCCTGATGGAAGGGGTTTTTCTGTCAGTGTAGGAATACCACCTCCCCGAACAATGGTATCTATCTTGACAGACTCATTTTGCTATGGACATAGCTGTGTCTACACTCGGGGTTAGGTCAGCCTAGTTATGTCAGTCAGGATGTGTCTTTTCCCACCCCTGCCCTGACCGACGTAGCTACGTCAATCTAACTTTTAAGCATAGCCTGAATCTTAGGCCTGGTCTACACTAGAAAATTAGGTTGACTTAACTATGTCGCTCAGGGGTGTGAAAAATCCACACCCCAAGCGGTGTAGTTAAGCTGACCCAAGCCCCAGTGAAGACACTGCTAGCTCGACTGAAGAATTCTTCCGTCGATCTAGCTACCACCTCCCGGGGAGGTGGATTACCTACGCCAATGGGAGAACCCCTCCTGTTGGCATAGGTAGTGTCTACACTGAGCAGCTGTGCTCCTGTGGTATTTCAAGTGTAGACAAGAGTTTAACACCTTTAAAGTTTTGTTAGCTGTGTGGTGCACAGGTTAAACAAGGACTCTCCGAGATGGTTTTAGAGGTGTTAAAATGAGGAGTCTACATTAGGTGTTAAAGAGCGTTTCAAATCACGTGAGTTAACTCAATTTTGTGAAGTTTTTTTTTTTTTTTTTTTGGTCAACTAAGAAGACCCTTATTGCATGCTATCTAATTTCTTCTTGAACCACTTTGGGAAAAATTCTAGAAAGAGGGTGAAATCCTGCCCCTATTAAAGTTAATGGGAGTTTTGCCATTGACTTCAATTGGCCAGAATTACATGTGAAGTCCTGGCCCCATTGACTTCACTGGCAAAACTCCCATTGCTTCAAAGAGGTCAGGATTTCACAAACAATATTTTGCTGTTGGGATGACATTCATTTTTATTGGGCCACTGGGGAGAGTGCGTCACTTCAGCTGGTTGACCCACAAAATAATGCTGTGATAAAGGGACTGATTTGTCACTGTGCTACTCCAGTTTTATGCCAGCATAAATACATTGAGAGTAACAGGCTCACACTTATACACCTGTGACAGGGTGGACTAGGCCCTGAGGCTCCCTGCTGGAGGCCTCACTGCCCTGCCATGCCCCACCCCAGAAAAGGGCAGTGGAGAGGGTCCTCCAAGCTGCCTAGAACGGTTGTGTAGGAAGATCAGGAAAGGGGCTGCAGGGAACAGCCAATCAGGGCCCAGCAGGATCATATAAAAGAAGCTGCAGGGCCAGAGTGAGTTCAGTCTGCTGGCAGGGACCAGGGGAGCAAGCAGTGATCCTGGCTGGCTGCAGGAGCTGAAAGGCTGGACAGAGCAGCTGCTGGCAGGGACCAGGGGAGCACATTAGGGGTTCCTGGCTGGCTGCTGGGACTTAACAAATATAAGGGCCCTGGGGAAGTGGCCCAGGGAAACACAGTTAGTTAAAGGGACGTGGCACATGGCTTCTACTTAGAGAGTCCATGGGCTGGGACCCGGAGTAGTGGGTGGGCCTGGGTCATCTCCCTCACCCCACCCAACAGCCATTGGGAAAGGGGCTGTGCCCTGAGAGAAGGGAGTTTAGACAGGCCCAGGGAAGGGCCTGTATGTGGAAAGAGGCTGAACTGAGACTGACCCAGCTGGAGAGCCAGGTCAGGGGAGTAAAGTGCAGGTGAAGAGTCTCCAGGGATGAAGTCCTGGGGGGGTGTTCCTCCACCCTAGAGCAGGAACCTTCACACATAAGCTGGCCCACTAGGGTACTGAGATAGGCCCTGCTGGTCAGATTGAGGACTAGTGCCCGGGGGTGGGGGGTAGGCTACAGAGATGTTGCCAGTGGAGGGGTACCATGGTGGGCCCTGTTGGACTGTGAAGGGACTGAGCCTGGGAAGGGCAACAGGACATTACTGAGGGCTTTGAGACAGGCCCGGTTGGACAGTGTACCCCAGAAGGGATTTGTTTGCACGTGGATTGTGGGTGACTCAGCCAGAAGGCTGAGTCACCAAAGACCCACCTGACAAGTGCAGCGGCTGACAGGGGGCATCATGAGTGGAGGAAATTGAGAGAACTGCAGGCATGGACACACTTGACTGGGGGCGCTTGCCAGAGGCGAGTGCATCGCATTACAACACTACTGAAACATTTAAACTGAGCTACACCTGTGTCAAACTGGTGTTACACAGTGGTGAGTCAGGCCACAATCATTAAAGAAATGAACCCAACAGTGTTATTGAAATAAACATCTGAGATGGGAATCCCTGAAAGGAGCTACTGTCCCCTTCAGATACATCTCAGCTCAGAAAGGTGAGATCAGGTCACAAATGCCAATGAGAAGACTTCCTCTCTCCCTGGGGGGTGCTCGACCCCCCTCCACCCCAGGCCCTGCCCCCACTCCACCCTTCCTCCAAACCTCCACCCTGCCTCTTCCTGCTCCCGCTACTCTCCCTCCCCCCAGCGCCTCCTGCATGCTGCAGACCAGCTGATCCGTGGCAGGTGGGAGGCGCTGGGGGGGGAGGGGGAGGCACTGAGGGGGCTGCCAGTGGGTGCTGAGCCTATGAGCAGACCCTCAGCTGGTGTAAATCAGTGTGGCTTTATTGACGTCAGTGAAGCTAGGTGGATTGACATCAGCTGAGGATCTGGCCCATTGTGTTTAAGAGTTCTAGTGAGCGTCCTCTGTATTGCAGTGCAGCTGGACAGAGGGAACATCCTGCTATGTTGGCATCAGGCTCACGTCAATTCCACCCACAGGGACCATATTCTCCTCCTCCATTGTTTATGACACTGACATGCTCATTTGTTTCTCCCCAGGAGAAACAGCTGCCGGTCCTTGTGTACCCACTGTTGAGAGAATTTTTGCACAAAGATGTGCATGGTACATAGTACGTTATGATTTCAAATAGACAACCTCCACTTATGCCCATGCCACTTCCTGTGTGCGCACACTTTTTGTGCACTCTCACCTGCGTGTGACACACACACACAAGCAGATGACGGAAGTGACGCAAACAAAAGCCTTTTTGGAGAATCTAGGCAGCACTAGTGCATGTGTTCCTCATGATGCACCCAATCCCACCTTGAAGCAATCACACCAGGATAGCTCACTCTTAGCCCATTCAATTTTCAGCTGAGATTGTCCATAAGAGGCCCGACTGATGTTTCTTTTAATGTATAAATCCTTCCACTGCCAGCTAGACTGTGACTAATTGGTTTCGTATAGGCCACTAAACAGCTGTCAGATGTTAGCAGTTTGCCTTACAGTGAGTAAATTAAAGAACTCAATCTATTTAGTTTATCAAAAAGAAGATCAAGAGGTGACTCAGTTACAGAGTATAAATACTTTCATGGGGAGAAAATACGGGCACTGAAGGACTCTTTAACCTAGGAGAGATGGGGATAACAGGAACCAATGGTTGGAAGGTAAAGGCAGGCAAATTCAAATGAGAAATAAGGCCCACATTTTTAACAGTGAGGGTGTTTAACCACTGGAACAAACTACCATAGGAAGTGGTGGATTCTCCATCTCTTGAAGTCTTCAAGTCAAGACTGGCCGCCTTTCTGGCGGATATGCTGTACTCAGACATAAGTTATTGGGGCCAATACTGGGATAACTGGATGAAATTCTATGACCTGTGCTATACAGGGTGTCAGACTGGACAATCTAATGGTCCCTGCCTGTTTTGAACCAGTGATCTAGGGTTGAAAGACCACTACATCCTGTTACGAGTCTCCTGAACAAATGAGCCCCCCCCCCTTTTTTTTTACAGCCCATAAATAGAAACTCAAAAGCCACTGACTTTCTCAGTGATGTTTCCGTTATTTATTTTTCCTGAATTGACTGTACTGGCTTCTAAGTGATTCATGTAGCAAAAGGGCCTTTTATCTTCCTAATTCCCTGCCTGGAGCTTGCTGGTGTGCAACAATGGAGCTGCAGGGATGTGTAATAGCAAAGTTATTTCCTCTGTAGCCGATTGCTGTGCCGTGAAAACTAAAAACACAACAGAAATGGGATGATGTGATCCGTCTTTCTCTAATGACCTCACTCTTGGAATGAAAAAGGTATAAACAGACACTCTTTTTATCCCCCTTCTTTTCTTGTGTTTTCAGTAACGGATCATCCATCACTGAGTGTGCAAATGGGTGCATGCATGTCATAGGCTACAAAAAATGGAGGGGTCTAATACGTAACCTAAGTCTCACGCTTTGAGAACCAGAGGTTGTGGATTCAGTCCCTGCAGATGATCTGAGCCAGTCATCAGCAGGCCCCTTCTGTGGTCTGAGCAGCAGTACGACCATATACAGTACGGTCCTAGCCCTGAAGAGCTTATAGTCTGCTGAGACCAGAGGGAGGAGGTATTTTTTCATGCTTTGTGTGTATATAGTAAGATCTTCTACACTTTCCACAGTATGCATCCGATGAAGTGAGCTGTAGCTCACGAAAGCTTATGCTCAAATAAATTGGTTAGTCTCTAAGGTGCCACAAGTACTCCTTTTCTTTTTGCGAATACAGACTAACACGGCTGTTACTCTGAAACCTGAGACCAGACAAACACTAACAGACACAGGACAGAGTTCTGAAGGTACAATGTCTTTGGCCTTGTCTACACCAGGGATTTCAGCCATTTGGTGGCTGGCCACAGGTGTGTTGGAGAGGATTTGCAAGGACAGGAGATAGCATAAAGCCTGTTTTATACTTGCAAGATGAAGCCATAGGCCTGAATTCTCAGTTACACTAAGGCCTGTTTACACCCCTCTGGTAGTGTAAAGGGGTCTCAACATGAGCATCACCCACTCTAAGGCCCCCTCACACTGCCCGAATGGGACCTTAGTGCAAATGAGAATCAGGCCTGTGTTGCAAAACTGGGCTTTCCAATATTTCTCAGCCAAGCATTAGAAACCTCACATACAAGGAAATAACCTTGAGTATTTTCCCAGGGAAGGTTGAATTCCTTATTCTGATAAGCATAATTTATCTGGTCAGTTTTACATCCCATCAAGAACTTTGCACATACCTTGAAACTGCAGCGACTCTTCTCCAGCCAATGACTTCTCCATAATGTAGAACATGCAAGAATGAATGAAGCACTGGCGACATTTCCGCTCCATTTCAGTAAACAAGGTTGTTCCTGAAATAGGTTTAAAGCTAATGAGTCTCAATATTGGTCACAGTATTGATCTCATTGGAATTCAACCTTTAATACAGGTTGAATTAAACATTAAGTGATCCCGGACAACAACAAAGCAACATAGCAACCAAGGAATCCAAGGAATTTACATATGTGACATCAACAGCAGATCGATACCGAGACTTGATGGACACAAAAATCTCCTCATATTTGTGAGCACGTTTCTTGCAGTCTTGTTTTTCATTCATAACTGCATCACTAGACTCGCTGCTGGAGGTTGAAGCAGATACTTTGAGTCAAAATGAGTCCATTGTGCCTCTTATCACAAATCAGAAAGAGGAATTTACTGTTAAGCAAACGAAGCCAGGACTTAGGAAGGCCAAGCGTGGTGATATCAGGGCAGCACAGAAACAGTGACTCACAGTGATTCTTTTTCGAGTGCCAACAGAGTACTCAGGGTGGCATAAAAGAATATATGGCCTGAAGGAGTTTACAAGCGACCTGCACATTCCCATCTCAGAAAAGGCCAGCATAGGCTCATACTAGCAGAGAAGATGCTTTGTTGATAAGGCTGCTGCCCACAGTTAAGGATCTTCTGGATTCAAGTCTCTCAGCCGAATGCTTGGATGGCCGATGGTGCAAATGGCAAAATGGCATCCGCACAGCCACCTCCGAACCTGTCCGGACCTGTTCCACAAACACCACACCAGGAGGCTGCCATTTTACAAAATGGCAGCCTTCATGCAACGTGACCTCCCAGGCACTGTACGAGTTCACATCATGTGGAGGCCATCATTCTGTGGATCAAACTGGTGGCCTCCTGGAACAGTATTTGTAGAGGAGGTCTGGGCACATTGGAGGGCAGACGGCATCCTTTTGTGGGCCAATGGAGCTATTGGACCAATGACCCCATCTCCTGATGGGGCGGTCCCAACCCACAGTTTGGGAACCACTGCTTGAACAGCTGGAGGGTCGCTTTCAGTGGAGTTGCAGAGAGCCACAAACATTCCATTGTGACACTGGGTCAATAGGGGATGATGTTATGTCAGCAGGACAATGGCCCACTGGTCCCTTACAGCATTCCTGCTTCCCTGGTTTCTTCTTCCCATTGATCAAATGTGGCAAAAGTAGAGAGGATGGTGTCTCAGTCCACATCCTACACACATGTCAAGTGTCCCTCTTGCAGAGGGACAATCGCTGTTGGGTGCTCTTGCTTCATTTTTATAGTAAAGTATCTTGTTTTTCCAGTCTTTCCCTCTAGTTTATTTTTCAGTGGAATTATAATGGTGTGACGGAGCAGGGAGTGGGATGGATTGACCTGGGGAGGTTGCGGGGGAGTTTTGCAGGTACTCCCTGCATTGGGGATGGGATAACAGGGGGTGACTTCACTTGAGGGATGATACCTGAGCATGTAACCTGAGCCCAGGAGGGGGATGGGGCCAGGTGACACCTTCTGCCCAGGAAACTGGACAAAGGCTGGAGGAGGAACTGGGGTGTGTGGCTGGGGGAGACGGCTGGAGGGGTTTGTCAGTTTGGAGCTGGCTGGGGAAATGGAGGGAGGCCAGAACTGGGTCTGGCTCCCTACCCCCACGGTGGACCTGACCGAGGGGTCCTGTTGTCTGTACCTACAAGCTCTGTTTTGGACTGTGTTCCTGTCATCTATTAAACCTTCTGTTTTACTGGCTGGCTGAGAGTCACAGTGAATCACAGGAAGTGGGGCGGATGCAGGGCCCTGTCTCCCCCAAACTTTGTGACAAATGGGTGTCCCTATTTTTCTCTTAAGTGCATTGTGCATTACGGCCAATTTAAAACTGCTTTGCTGTTAATTTGTACACTTAAAGGTGCCTATTCCAAGCTGTAGATGCACCTCAGGTATCTTTAAAACCATACACATCAATATTAAAAACCGGTCCATAACAAATCCGGCAGCCTCGCTTCCCCCACATCTTGAGGAAAACCCACTAACCAAACATAAAGCCCACCCCGGCCAGCTCCCAAAAGCATCCTTTTCCTGCTCCCCAGAGGCTCATGAAAATAGCTATGCTTGGCAGCATGCTCTGGAGTCAAGACCTTTGGGGCTTGTCTACACAAGAAAGTTGCACCTGGTTAATTTAAATAGTTTTTAAAATGGGTATAGTTAAACCGGTGCCAGCCTTTGGGTGGATACTCTTATTCCAGTATAACTTAATTGGTTTCAAGTCACACCTTACGTTAAACCGGTGCCGCTTTCCCATGTACCTAAAGACTTAGGCTATTTTGGCCCAAGCAGGGAGGGAGTGAATTCCAAAGTCAATAGCCTCGTTCAGAGAACACCCTGCCAGCTGCCTTTTAAAACAGGAATGCTGCATCTGGAGCACCTTCACTGATCTCAGATGTAACACTAAGGCATGGAGAGCTTTCTGGTTTATTAAGAACATAAGAGCGGCCAGACTAGTTCAGACTAGTGGTCCATCTGGCCCAGTATCCTGTCCTCTGACAATGGCCAGTTCCAGCTGCATCAAAGGGAATGAACAGAACAGGCAATCATGGAGTGATCCACCCCCTGGCATCCACTCCCAGCTTCTGGCAATCAGAGTCTAGGGACACCCAGAGCATGGGGTTGCTTCCCTGACCATCTTGGTGAATAGCCGTTGATGGACCTGTCGTCCATGGACTTATCTAAGTCTTTTTTTAACCCCATTACAGTTTTGGCCTTCACAACATCTCCCAGCAACAAGTTCCTCAGATTGAATGTGGGTTGCGTGTTTGTCTTCAACCTGCTCCCTATTAATGTCATTGGTACTTGTGTTATGTGAAAGAGTAAATAACACTTCCTGATTCACTTTCTCCCACCCCACTCATGATTTTATAGACCTCTATCATATCCCCCCTTAGTTGTCTCCTTTCTAAGATGAACAGTCCTGGTCTTTTTAATCTCTCCTCATAGAGAAGCTGTTCCATACCCCAATCATTTTTGTTGCCCTTCTCTGTAATTTTTCCTATTCTAATCTATCTTTTTTGAGATGGGATGGTCAGAACTGCACACACAATATTCAATGTGTGGGCGTACCATGGACTTGTGTAGTGGCATTCTGATAGTTTCTGGCTTCTTATCTATCCCTTTCCTAATAGTTCCGAACATTTCATTGGCTTTCTTGACTCTGCTGCACATTGAGCAGATGGTTTTTATGTGTATGACAGTAGCAATTAGGGTACATCTACACTGCAGCTTGGAGGTGTAATTTCCAGGGCAGGTAGCCAGACCTTTGCTATTTTTGACTGAGCTACCATGCTAAAACATTCCTATCCAAATTCTAGGTACCACTGTGGACAGCTAACCCAGGCCATGCCAGCAACACTGCTACTTTTATCACCTTCGTTTGGTGAAAGCTAGTGTATGTCTGCCTAGGCTGAGAATCACACCTCCCAGCTGCAGTATAGACATATCCACAAAGGCCCCAACCTAAGTTCCCTCTAAAGTACGCTGCTGCGCAGCTGTGCAGGAGACCACCAAGGGCCATGCACCTAACTCCCCTAGCCCCAGGCCTGCGGTGCGGCGAGGAGAGATGCCTCTTCCCCACCCAGCTCCTGGGGCTGCAACGGGGAGAGGTGTCTTTCCCCCAGCCCTGGCCCTGGCCCCAGTCCTGGAGCTGCTGTGGCGGCAGGGAGAGATGCTCTCCCTCAGCCCAGGTGCTGCTGTGGGGAGAGAGGGCTGGGGGAGTTCTCTCTCCCCAATGCAGCCCTAGGGCAACCTGCACCCCAAACCCCTCATCCCCGCCCCACCCCAGAGCCCACACCCCCAGTTGGAGCCCACACCCGCACCCCAACCCTCTGCCCTATCTCCGAGCCCCCTCCCACACTTCAAACCCCTCAGCCCCACCCCTGCCACACATCACCTCCATTTTGGTGCACACAGAAAAATTCATTCTGCACATGGATGGGAAAAATTAGAGGGAACATTTGCCCCAACCAAGATCAAAGTCCTGTTGTGCTATGTGCTGTACATAGACACAGTAAGAAACAGTCCATGACCAAAGAAGTGTTGTTATCCTCATTTCACAGATGTGGGGGACTGAGGCACAGAGAAACGAAATGACTTGCCCAAGGTCACACTGGGAGTCTGTGACAGCATTTGGTAGTGAACCCAAGGGCGGGTCTACCCCTATCCGCAATTTGGACAGGGTGTGTGTGTGAATTGCAATGCATGTGAACTTGTTAACGTGAATGAGGTACCTTTCAGCTCACCCCCACCGGCTCTACGTGGGGCAGTTACAGCGCACCTCACAAGTGCATGCTGCAGTTCACACCCACGCAGTCTGAACTGTGGGGCGGGGTCGACAAGTCCTTCGATTCCTGAGTGCCAACTCCGGTGCCTGCACCATGTGGTCCCCTTCCTCTTGGGACCAGTCTTCTGGTCTGAGTTCTTTGTTAGAGAGGGTTGTATGAACGCCAGCAGAATAAAGCAATAAAAGGACTATAATACCCGGAAAACAGCTGCTGAGGGCGCACCTGAAGTAGGGGAAGAGCAGTTTTAAAAAAAATTGAAGTCCAGAGTATACATGCTACAGTAGAACTGCAAACATTGCTTGGAGGGCTTGGAGGCCTGAATTATCATTTGAACCTCAAACGAGCAAGAGCAGGAGATGACAAATGCAAAAGAGTCAGACACAAACATACGTCAGCATCATCCCAATGGGTATTACGAATTAACATTTAAATCTCTTTAAAGACTAGACAAATATATCAATTTCTTCATCAGTGATTTAGATAATGGCACAGAGAGGACACTTAAAAAATCTGCAGATGATACCAAGCTGGGAGGGGTTGCAAGAGCTTTAGAGGACAGGATTAAAATTCAAAATGATCTGGAGAAATGGTCTGAAGTAAATAGGGTGAAATTCAATAAGGACAAATGCAAAGTACTCCACTTAGGAAGGAACAGTGAGTTGCACACATACAAGATGGGAAATGACTGCCTAGGAAGGAGTACTGCAGAAAGGGATCTGGGGGTCATAGTGGATCACAAACTAAATATAAGTCAACAGCGTAACACTGTTGCAAAAAAAGCAAACATCATTCTGTGATGTATTCGCAGGAGTGTGGTAAGCAAGACACAGGTAGCAGTTCTTCCTCTCTACTTCGCGCTAATTATGCCTTAACTGGAGTACTGTGTCCGGTTCTGGGTGCCACTGTGACATTTGTACCTTGGGGGAGCACCCTGTAATCCCCCATATTCCTTATTTATATATAATTGTGATCTTGCATATAAAGCAGGCCATGTGAGGTATCAGGGGAAAGGTTATGATCTGCTGGAAATCACCGGTCTACCTAAATACGTATATCATTAGTGCATATGAAGGTATGAGATTGTGTTGTATGGTTGTCAGTAAAACATGCTGTAAGTTGGGGAATCAGCCAGATGTTAGCTCCCCAGAGACAACAGCAAGGAAAGTACCAATGCCCGAGTGGGTGTCAAAAAACCATCAATAGCCATTGTCCAGCCAGGGAGTTACAATTCAATGACTCACCTGCATAAGGCCACACCAAGGGAATTGCTCAACCTTCCCTGGGGACTCAGCAATTCCCATCAGACATGCCTGTACTTGTGTTCTCCAAGCACATGGACTAAGGGTATAAAATAGAACACAGGGGCCCAATGCTTGGCCTTTCTCTTGCCCCCACCTATGCTGCAAGCAACAAGGACACTCAGAAGACTGAAGACTCCAACAGAGGAGACTGGCCCTTAAGGGACAAACCTGTATATTAAGGACTTCAATAACCAGTGTGGTGAAAAAAACTGCTTAATCTAGATGTTGCCCAGTCTAATAGGGTTGAGAGTTTAGACTGTGTGCTTGTATTTTATTTTATTTTGGTAACTAACTCTGACTTTTTGCCTATCATTTATAATAACTTAAAATCTATCTTTTGTAGTTAATACATTTGCTCAACTGTTTATCTTTACCAGTGAGTTTGTATGAAGTGTTTGGTAAATCTGCTCAGGTTTGCTAAGCATGGTGTATATCCACTTTCCATGGATAAAGTGGTGAACCAATTAATAAATTTGCACTGCTCATCTTTAGCAGTACAAGATAATATATTCCTGAGGTACAGTGCTGGGAGATGGGGGAATTTGGCTGGTGCCTTTCTCTGTGTGCCTCATGAGTGGCTCTGGGAGCATTCATGCAATCTAGCTGAGTGTGGGGCTCCACATGTGGTTGTGCTGAGTGATCACAGCTCCTGGAGGGGTTTGCTGCTTGTCATTAGCAAAGCATTGTGAGAGACAGCCCAGGCTAGAGAATTAAGGGGGCACAGCGGTTCTACAGTCCCAGGCTGAATCCCGGGGATCCTGTCACAGCCACATTTCAGGAAAGATGTGGAAAAATTGGACAAAGTCCAGAGAAGAGGTGATTAAAGCTCTAGAAAAAATGACCTATGAGGGAAGATTGAAAACATGGGGTTTGTTTAGTCTGGAGATGAGAAGGCTGAGAGGGGACATGATAACAGTTTTCAAGTACATAAAAGGTTGTTACAAGGAGACAGGAGAAAAATTGTTCTCGTTAACCTCTGAGAATAGGACAAGATGCAATGGGCTTAAATTGCAGCAGAGGAGGTTTAGGTTGCACATTAGAAAAAGCTTCCTAACTGTCAGGGTGGTTAAGCCCTGGAATAAATTGCCTAGGGAGGTTGTGGAATCTCTGTCATTGGAGATTTTTGAGAGCAGGTTAGACAAACCCCTGTCGCGGATGGTTTAAATAATACTTAGCCCTGCCATGAGTGCAGGGGACTGGACTAGATGACCTCTCAAGATCCCTTCCAGTCCTATGATTCTATCATCATGTGGCTGCCTTTCTTCTAACTTACACAACACTCTCATTTTCCAAAATCCTTTTCAAAAAGGCATACCTGGGCAGCAAGCTCCCTGTGTGTTTTAGGGGACTTTCTGACCCACGAGCTTCCTTTCCGGTATTTCTCCTCTCCCCTGCTCAGGGGTAACTGCTCTGAAGTCAAGGGAGTTGCCCAGGCTGTAGAGTGTGCCTCGATGGGCCCATAGCATCCCAGAACCACTGCACCAGTGTAATACAGACAGACCCTGGTCATCAGTGGGTGGGATCGAACCTGGGACCTCTGGAGCTACATGCATGAGCCTCTACCACATGACCTAAAAGCCACATGGCTCTTAGCTAAGGCTGTAGCAGACTCATTAATCTCTACGTGGTCTCGGTGCCACTCGCGGGGACAGAGCACCACCTCCAGAAGGTGTGTGGGTTACACTCGCATTCTGAGTGTTCTTCATAGCGCTGCTAGGGCCTGTTCTTGTGTGGTAAAATCTTCTCCCAACCAGTTCAGGCACGGCTAGTGCAGAAACAGCCCTCATTCACTGCAGCCCATTCCGGGGCTCTCCTCTGGGCACTGGGCTTTCCTCACGTTGACACGTTACTTTGAGATGCTATTTTTAGAGACCCTAGTTTTGGGACACATACTTCACAGCTGTCTAGACAGATTTACTGTAACTCCCTCTGCCAGCTTTATCCTGTGGGGATCCTTTGCAAGTCACACTGCAGCCTGCTCCATGGTGGTAGTGAACCTCTTCCAACCACTTCGGGGAGGGACCTCCAGAGAGAGCAATGACACCCAGGCATGTGTGTTGCAGATCCCACTGTTATGGGGCCTGATCCAAAGCCCACTGAGATCTATCACCAGACCCAGGATTTCAGGGCTGCTCAGTTCTCTTCCCCAAGGTTTAGAAGACAATTGCATCTCACATCCCAAGAGAAGAACAAATGCAGACAAAGGAGAGGAATCAAAGCAGAGTGCTTTTGTAAAATGTGTGCTGGACACACCTTTTAGCATTTCTGTTTTAATGAGAGCTTATTGTGCTTTTCAGTTTGCAGCAAAAACAGAACTAAAAATGCTAACTAGGTTCCTGGTTCCGGGTGAGAAGGGCTGATGACAGCTCCTCTTCCAACTGAATCCCCTTTCGATACTATCAGACCTGCAGTTACATACACTAGTACAAAGCAGGTACCAACCACATCAGAGTCAGAATGGCAACACTTCACACCCACTTTGCACTGGTGTAACTGACCACAGGTACATGAGAGCACACAATCAGATCCTGTAAATCACTCGCATTTGGCCTGGAAGGTGGCCAAGTACAGGGAAAAACAAGCCAATACTCCCTGATCTAGTATGTTGACCTTGTAGCTTTATAATTATGTTTGGACTAAATCCACCATCCTTTAATTTGACTAGTTAGGATCAGCTCTGAGATTAAATAAGCACTCTCATTTCCCAGTGGAGCATCGCTGTTGAAGTCAATGCAGTTTCACCAGGGCTGAATTTATTCCATTCTCTTCACTGGCCTTTTGCGAGTGTGTTTTGAATTCCTCACAGTCCCGTCTAAGTCCCCTGCAAGGCAACTTTGGAACTTGCAAAGTGGACAACTCAGCCTGCAGATTTCAAAATCTTAAACACCCAGCGGTAACCGGGAAAGGACAAGGCTAGACAAACAAGGCCAGGCGACGGAGCAAGCCCAGTGTGTTTTCTGGATTTCTGTCCAATGTCGATCAATTCTGGCCTACCATCGAAAAGTGCAGCACAAACGGTGAGGCCAAAACCAACATTTTCAAAACTATTGCAT
Organism: Natator depressus; assembly: GCF_965152275.1. Taxonomy (NCBI): domain Eukaryota; kingdom Metazoa; phylum Chordata; order Testudines; family Cheloniidae; genus Natator; species Natator depressus. Next base: position 13,581,153 of record NC_134234.1, on the reverse strand, counting down.
TAGCTGAGGCACTGAAATCTGTATTCAGACGCCTACAGAAGAGCCACGGCAGGTCGTTCAGGCCCGGGGCCCTGTTGCACAAGAGCAGAGCGTCACACTGCCCCTGGGGAATTCTGCCTGGAGAATTCGTTCCGGACACCTGCTGCTGCTGCTCTCCTCCAGGGGTACGACAGGCTGCCCTCCAGCACACCCAGCCAGCTCCGTTGGCTGGGACACAGAAAGGAGGGATCATGATACTGCTTTCTCCCCACCCACTGGGGCTGTCCTGCAGCTCTGGAGGCACCCAGAAGGGTTACAGCTGTGCCTGTCAGCAGTGCAGGTGTAACCCACACACCTCCTGGGTCGGGGGTTCTGTCCCATGCAGTGGCACTGAGACCACTTAGAGAAAATGAGTCTGCTCTGCAGCCTGAACTAACAGGCAGGTGGCTTTTAGCTCAAGCGGTAGAGGCTCATGCACCAAGCTCCAGAGGCCCCCAGTTTGAGTCCGCCCGCCGCCGACCGGGGTCTGTCGGCGTTACGCAGGGTCGCAGTAGGCCTCTGGTGCCTTTCCCCACCACAGAACAGCCAGGCACAATCAGGTCCTAACTGACTGGATACTCAGGGGTGGTGAGCACCCACAAATCCCACCAAAGGCGCTGACTCCGTGGGTGCTCCGGGGCTGGAGCATCCATGGGGAAAAATAGGGAGTGCTCAGCATTCACCGGCCACAGCTGTTCGGCGGCCCTGCCCAGCAGCTGATCGGTGGCTCAGGTCGGGAGGAGAGTGGCAGGCAGGCACAGGCCTCAGGAGGGGATGGACCGGGGGCAGGAAGAGGCGGAGCGAGGATGGGGCCTTGGGGTAAGAGGCGGAGTGGGGGTGGGGCCTCGGGACAGAGCGGGAGCACCCCCGGGGAAAACTAGAAGTCGGGGCCTATGATTCCCACTGCATCCAGTCAGTCCTGCTGAGGGTCTCAGAAAATGCCCATCACCCTGGCGCCAGAGTGCCTGGTGGAAGCACTGTTCAGGCATTAAAGAGCATGTGCACCAGACCATAAGCTTAATTTTAAAAAGTCTCTCCCCACTTCCTGGCTTGCTTTGTTTATTTAGGCTCTTAATGCAATGAACAGAATGCAAAGCCCCACCACAGCTCTCTTCTTCACAGAGGCAGGGCAGCCTAGTGGACTGGACTAGGACTCAGAAGACCTGAGTTTTATTCCTGGCTCAGCTACTAGCCTGCTGGGTGACCTCAGACAAGTCGCTTCACCACTCGGTGCCTCGGTTTCCCCTTCTGTAAAATGGGGCTAATGACACTTGACCTCCGTTGTGCAGCGCTTTGAGATCTAGGAGTGAAAAGCGCTAGATGAGAGCTTGGTTTTATTAGTGTTATTGTGTCCCAGCCCCACAACTTCCACAGCCTGGGAGGTCTTTGGCGGAGCACGGGCGCAACAATGAAAGGATCGTGTCAATAATCAGAGCAGTGGCTCCTCCAGCCTCTGGGAGAATGCAACACTTGCTGGGCAGTTTTGAAGTCCTCCTAGCAAGTCTGGGACTGGGACTAGAAACGGGAAGGCCACACATTTAGGCTGCATCTTCACTAGAAACGCGGCATCACCACAGCTGTGCGACTGTCGCACTTCAATGGAGAGAAACTCACCACAGTGACAGGAGGGATTCTCCCATTGCTGGACTAAATCCACCTCTTCGAGAGGCAGTAGCTAGGACAAGGAGAGAATTCTTCCCCTCACCCAGCATTGTCTACGCCGGGGGTTGGTTCAGCTTAACTACATCGCTCACGGGGTGGGAATTTTTCACACTCCCGCCTCCCCCTGAGCTGACGTAGCTGGGTCAACCTAACTTTTTAGCTCTTCATGCCCAGAGAAGGGAATGGCAGCTGCAGTCCTCAGTGCCTCTGAAAAGCTGGTCACACTTCTCTTTTGGAGCCTGAATACGGATTTAGTTAGTCTAGCTTTAAGCACCTCAGACACAAAAATGCTGGCTACACTTTCCAACCTAACAGTGGGCCTCTGAGTTCAGCGTAGCTGCCAGCTTCCTGCCTGATCCCCTACAATAAAGTGCAAGTGGCGACAGAAACCCACTCTTCTTCCTCAGCCTTTTCACCGGTATCCACCCCACACACTTCTCCAGAAATACTAAGAAAATACAGAAACTTGCACCGTTCTGTAATGTATGTGTGTGGGGGGGTTGTTTTTAACATATTTCAAATGAAGGAACTGAAAGCACAACTCAAAAAAAGGGAAATAAATTAAATCTCGATGGTTAATACAAATATTATATTGAACAACTTGCTGAGTAAATTCGCGTGGAAAAGAACAGCTCTTGTTACGTTCAGGTGTGTGCTTTTTTGATGATTATTTATTATTTGTATTACTGAAGCACCTAGGGACCACAGTCATAGATAACAGCTTGTCGTGCCAGGGTAAAAAGCCAGTTCCTGCCCCAAAGAGTTTACCATCTAAGTAGGGGTTGGACAGTGGAATGTTCTAAGTACCTGTACTTATTAATAAGATGGCTCTCAAGTGCAGCATGACCTCCAGGGGAAGGAAATATGCATTTACAAAGAGCTCAAGCAGGTGAATCATACATATCTTATGTCACACCTGGATACCTGTTTACACAATCCTTACAGATGTCTACAAATTCTGAAGGAGCCATTCCAAACTGGATATTGTGGTCCAGATTCAGCCCCAGGGCAAGTGGGTCCAACTCTAAAGAGATGATCGGCTTCAATGGAGCTGCATTTGGCCTGATATGCATTTTTAAAAGTCCCGAAATACGTATTTATTTTATTTTAATGAGTCCAGAAGGAAAATATCTATCAAACCATTCCATGGCATTAGGAGTGCTACCGCTGGCTTCTCAGCTGCCCTACATGTCTTCAAGGGACTTGCTATTGAATTTAAAATTGTCACACACACACACACACACACACAAAGCTGAGGGTGAAACTTTCAAAAAACACTGGATGGCTTAACTGTGCGCCTGCTGAAGTCAATAGGGAGTGGGTGGGGAGAAACTGAATTTGATTTATGCTCCTAAACCCCTGAGATGCTTTTGAAAATTTCCCCTTAGGTCACTACTGAGTCAGGCAGAGTGCCCCCAGCAGAGTCGCAGCAGTGCTCTGGGTCAGGGGCTCTCAACCTTTCCAGACTACTGAACCCCTTGCAGGAGTCTGATTTGTCTTGGGTACCCCCAAGATTCACCTCACTTAAAATCTACTTGCTTACAAACTCAGGCACAAAAATACACAAGTGTCACAGCCACACTGTTACTGAAAAATGGGTGACTTTCTCATTTTTACCATATAATGATAAAATAAATCAACTGGAATATAAACACTGTACGTACATTTCAGTGTACAGTATATACAGCAATATAAACCAGTCATGGTCTGTATGAAATTTTAGTTTGTACTGACTTCGCTAGTGCTTTTTACATAGCCTGGGGTAAAACTAGGCAAATATCTAGAGGAGTTGCTGTACCCCCGGAAGACCTCTGCGTACCCCCGGGGGATGCATTCCGCTGGGTGAGAACCACTGGTCTGGATTATCTCGCCCTGGATTCCCTTTAGTCCAAATCGGCTCATTTGATAATGGCTGATGAGAACAAAGCTGAAGGTGATGTGATTCAGGAACTATTAGGTGTGAGTCTGGTTTAGGAATCAGCCTTGTTTCAGGCGAAGTGTTTCATACTCTGAATATGTGTGGAGCAGGGATAATGGGAAATAGCAGATGTTGGATTCATTTCCATCCCTGCCACAGATTGTTCTTGAGAAGCAAAGGGCCAGCTTTGGGGTCATCTCCAGCAGAAAGACACCTAAAGTAGGGCAAAATATTTAGAGCAAACCATCTGTTGATGAATTCACACCCTCCTTCTCTTCACAGACATGAGCAAGTATACACTCACAGCTCTCACGCCAGCATATCTGGCCACCCGGGAAGTCCCCCTGTGCAGAGGGAATGTCTGGGTGATACAGAGCTGGTATGGTTGCTTTATTCCACCCTTCCTTGCAGACCCAGCTGTAGGGAGCCTGGTTGGGTCCAGAACAATTCTATGCTCCAACTGTTCCCAGCTGCCAAAACAGCCCATTGGGGTCACAGTCAACAGGGCAAACGTTGAAGCAGCGTTGAGTCTGGGGACTGGGCCAGCCTTTGCTTCCCACCCTTATGGGGTCCTGCACTGGGCAACTTCACTAAGTATTTGCTATTCCTGCCCTGTGGTTAGTCCTCCTATGTCACTCGGCATTGTTTCTGCTTCCTGATTGGATTGCTGATATTTTTTATAAACAAGAGGAGGATTGGAATGAGTGATCCCATGCACAAACACATTTTTATACAAGCAATTGTGAAACTACCTATGTGGATATTCGTGCAAACATATTTGCACACATAATCTCAACACTTACCTCTTTCTCTGAACATTCCCACAAACAAAATAGACTCATAAATACTCAGGCCCAAATCAAAGGGGTTGTGATTCCCATTGAAGGGAACCTGCCGTCTTTATCTGAATGCAAGTTCACAACTATTTCTCTTTAGTACTTGCCCAGCTTTGTCTGTGCCCAGGACTTTAAAAAGCAGCAATGAGCAATGAATGGAATACATTGCAAACAGCACTTAATTTCAGTGACTAATCATAATTTTACAGAAGAAGAGTAAGGAAAGGCTCACAAGTCTTTGGGGCTTTCCCCTTCTTACGCCGCCTGCACAAATATTTAGCTCCAAATTCTTCTGTTAGCTCTAGCAGTGTAAAGGATGGTCAAGTGGTTAGGGCACTAATCTAGAAATTTGAAGATCAGGCTTCAAGTCCCTTAGCCTCTCTGTGTCTTATTTCCCCAGCTGTAGAATGAGGGTAGTAGCAGTGTGCTAAGATTCAGACCTCAAAGATTGTGGGAACATAAGAGTGGCCAGACTGGGTCAGACCAAAGGTCCATCTAGCCCAGTATCCTGTCTTCTGACTGTGGCCAATGCCAGGTGTGTCAGAGGGCATGCACAGAACAAGGCAATTACTGAGTGATCCCCTCCAGTCGCCCACTCCCTTTGTCCCTGACCATCTTAGCTAATAGCCATTGATGGATCTATCCTCCTTGAACTCATCTAATTCTTTTTTTAACCCAGTTATACTTTTTGGCCTTCACAACATCCCCTGGCAATGAGTTCCACAGGTGGAGTGTGCATTGTGGGAAGCAGTACTTCTTTTTGTTTCTTTTAATCCTGCTGCCTATTAATTCATTGCCTGGCCCCTGGGTCATGTGTTATGGGAAGGAGTAAATAACACTTCCTTATTTACTTTCTCCACACCAGTCATGATTTTATAGACCTCTATCGTATCCTGCTTAGTTGTCTCTTTTCCACGCTGAACAGTCCCTGTCCTTTTAATCTCTCCTTGTACAAAAGCTGTTCCATAATTTTTGTTGCCCTTCTCTGTAGCATCTTCATTTCTAATATATATTTTTTGAGATGGAGTGACTGGAACTGCAGGCAGTAATCAAGGTGAGGGAGTCCCATGGATTTATATGGTGCCATGGTGATAGTTTCTGTCTTATTATCTGTCCCTTTCCTTATGAGGTACTTAGATGATGCAGTCATAGGGCCCACAGAAATTATATATAACTATTAAAGCCAAAAGAGCGCCTTTGAACTGACAGCAGGGAACCAGAGAGTAGAATCTGGCCCTTAGACAACACAGCCCTCCCAGGAACTCTGCTCCATTAATCCTGCTGAGTATCACGTTCCATGTTGTGATGGTTTTTGATACATCTCAGACACCCGCGTCATTGCCAGGATCATCTAGAAATATGAAGAGGGGAAGGCAAAGGCTGGTTTCTAATTACAAACCCATAACAGGACGTGGATTTTTAAATCAATCATCTGATGCACAAACTCAAGCCGGTTCCATTAATTTCTCTTTCTCTCTGTGCCTCATACAAACTCCCAAGCTTTGTTGCAGCTGTATATAAAATCTCAGCCTCTTTATTCTTATGATTCTGGCTGTATTTTGACTTGCTTGGACTTGCCTAAACAGACCTTTAGAGAGGCGGGTGCCATATTGGTCGGCCTACCTTGGATAGGATATTGCAGAACTAGAGGGCGCTCAGAGAAGAGCAAAGAGACGATCAAAGGCCTGGAAATGTTTTCCTGTGAAGAGTCATCAGAAAGACTGGGCCTGTTTACCTTAGAAAGGAGAGGAATAAAGGTGGACGTGACAAGAGTATATAAAATAATAAATGCTCAAGGGAAGTTTCTGTTCGATCAGTCCTGTTACACACTAGTAATGCACATTCCATGAACTATTAATCTTGGGGCAGGTTACCCCACATCTTCTACTGTGGGGTTCCTATACCATCCTCTGAACCATCTGGTTCAGGATCCTGGACTGGATGGATCTCAGGTTAGATCCAGTCTGGCAACCCTATTTCCCTGGGTAGGTGCTTAATGATAGCCCCACCCCCTCAGTCCCAATGGGAGAAGCAGCTGGCAGGATGGGAGGCAAGTGGAAAGCTGCTGAACAATGAGATCCCACCAACATATTGAGAGAAGTGGCTGGAGGGATGATGGGGAGGCCAGACCCCGATGGGGAGCAGTAATTATTTTCTACTTCCACCACTGACTTCATAGATTATAAACCCAGAAGGGACCACTGTGATCATCTAGTCTGACCTCCTGGATAACACAGGCCATAGGACTTCCCTGAACTGATTCCTGTTTGAACGAGAGCATCACTCTTAGAAAAACATCCAGGCTTGATTTTAAAATTTCCAGCCATGGCGAATCCACCACAGCCCTCGCTAGGTTGTTCCAGTGCTTAATGCTTCTAACTATTATAAATTTGCACCTTAGTTCTAATATGAATTTGCCTAGTTAACCTTCCAGCAGCGTGGTTGCACTGATGGCTCAACACCTCTGAAAATCAGGCCCCTAGTGTCTTAAAATGGAGGCACCCCAAGTGAAAATGGAGGTCCAAGTGACTCTCTCATGGCCACACAGAAAGTCAGTGGCAGGGCCAGCAACAGAACAGCTCTTCTGACTCTCAGTCTTGCATGTTAACCACTAACTCATCCTTCCTCGTTTATTGTGCCTGAAAAGCTGTGACCCGATGCCTTGCTTTTCCTACTAAAACAACAGATTGCATAAGAAATGGGAAACAAACATCTCTCTTGGCTTGGACAATCATCATTGATTCATCCAACAAAACATAGCAAATGCCAAAGTAGCACACCCTATCATCATCATGTTCCCATTACACCACTGGCGTTTAGGGCAGTGACGAAGCTCCTCCACTCCTGTCTGTTTCTGGCTAGTCTTGCAATGGTTCCCCAGCTGTGCCCCAGGTTTTTCAGCTCGGCTTCCACAGCTCTGTGCCATGTTGTTTTCGGGCAGCCTCGTTTTTGCTTGCCTTCAGGTATCCATCTTATTGCTACTCTGGTGATGGAATCAGTTTCCATCTGAAGCACATGGCCAATCCATCTCCAACACCTGCGGGCAATGATAGTGCTCATATCTTCTTGGCTGCGCTGTGTCAATAAATCTTGGTTTGAGATTGTTCTGGGCCAAAAGATACGGAGGATTTTTCTGAGGCAGGTTGTATGGAATGAAGACAATTTGGACACGTCATACTTTCTCATTCCCCAGCATTCTGCACTATAAAGTAATGTTGCAGCTCTGATAAATCTTGAGTTAGGTTTTGGTGTTGTATTTTGATGATTTCCAGACTGTATTTAAGCTCCTGAAGGTGTTCCTGGCTTTACTGACTTTGTTCCGGATGTCCTGCTTGTTCCACCGGCCTGTCTGATGGTGCTGCCCAAGTATGTGAAAGTTTCTACATTGATGAGAACATAATCCTCTATCCGTACTGGTGATGGTGAGGCAACATTAAAGGTCATGAGATCTATCTTATTGTGGTTGATTTTCAGTCCAATTTGCTGGCTGAATGCGTTGAGTCGAGTTGTTTTTTCTTGTATATGGTGTTGGGTATGTGATAGGAGAGTGAGATCATCTGTGAAGTCCAGGTCTTCAAGGGATGAGAAGGGTGTCTGTGTTGATATCAAGATCTTCTTCTGCCTCCTGGATGTTTGCTTCCTCTTTAGATGGTTCCCTGTTTAGCAATTCTTTGAAATGCTCTGTCCAGCATTTCTTGTTCTTTTTCTGTTGTTAGTAGGTGGCCTTGTTTGTCCCTGATGATAGTGTTGTTGGTGTCTGCCATTTACCACTGTTAAGCCACGTCATTTTGTAGACAGTTCCTTGTTCACCACGAGCAGCTGCATCCTCTGCTTGTGTTGCCAGATTATCATGCCCTGTGCACCCTGGATAATAACTTCTTCGCTAGCTGCCACTATTGGCTTTTGAATAATTGATCACAACACTCAGAGTATCTCAACTATTTATTTCTTCCATGTAATTACCGTAGCTGCGCCCCTTAATGGTGCTAAAAGTTAGAGCAGCAAAGGACTCTTTGCTGCTTTTACAGATCCAGACTAACACGGCTCTGATACTAAAAGTTAGAGGGAGTCAAAATAAAATTAGATCCAGATGTAAAGTAGCACTGAGGGGTTGACTTACACCCGCAAAAAAACAGATGGGAAATATAAAGAGAAGGCTAAAAAATCAGATCTGACACTCCAGCTTTCATTCCTGCTCTTGAACTAACAAATGGTGCCTTGATTTTGTGAATTTCCATGGCTTAGCTGCTCTGAGCAGGCTAATTTATACTAGGTAATTAACCCAGGGCTGACATGGACTGCAAACCATCCCCACTCTGTCGGAAATGAGGTAATTGTCATTATAAAGCTATCTTGTGACTTAGAGTAGACGTGGCAGCTGCCACGTTGGGGTTTAGAACCAGGGAACTCCAAGACTAAAAAAAGCACAAGCTGCTACAGTTTGAGCTAAAGAATCAACCTCCCTGATAAAGTGGCTGGAACAGACTCACTTCCTCAGTGGATTGGGCACAGAGGCACTCTCCGGTGCGTTACATTCACCTGCACAGAGGAATAAGAGCCCCCACTGACACAGGCTTTCTGGAGTTGGGTCCAGGTGCACAGTAGTGAACTGAGCTGTGCACCTGCCTCCTCCCTCTCTGGCGGTGGGGCAGGGAGTATGCAGGTGTGGTTCCATTTCCCCATTGTCTAGCTAGCGGGGAATTACCACCTTGCTGGAGCATGGGGGTGGAGCAGGGAGGGAACTGCTCCGGGGGAGTGGTGTAGCGAGGCACGACTCCTTGTGGCCTTAGGACACAATCCAGCCCAAAGCTGGAACAAAGCCATATTCAAGCCCGTTATCCATACTGCGATGGATACACAGGGGCTGGACATGCCAGGCCCGTCGTTTTCGGGTTTCGTTTGGTTGTTCCACATTTCCCAGGAATCGATCAGTGTTAATTCCAAGGGCGAAAACTGGTAAAAAGCGAAGGGCAGTGGGCAGGGAGCTGAGAGGTGCCCCCTACTCACGGGACGTGGGGGGCCAGGGGAGCCCATGCTCGCTGATGTAGCAGTTGAGGAACCCTTCCACCCTCTGTGGCTGCAGTAGCTGTGGCTGTCCGTCTCGCTGCACCACGGCTGCACTGCACCGGCTGGGACTCTGCAAAGAGGGAGCGAGTCTCAGCTCGCACAAAATTCAGGTGAAAAAAAAAAACAAAAAACCAGTCAAACCCAAATACTGATATTTTCAAAACCCAGGGATTTTTCAGAGAAAATCAGAACAACCCAAAAGCAAAGGGCCTGAGAGATGTGGTACAAAAGCCCAGCTAAACCAGGCAGATGCCCTGCCAGCTGGTAAACCTTCTAGTGTACATCAGCCTTTATTTACATCGAGTGTTGGAGCCACATTGTTCCAGGATCTTAGACAGAGAAGGTGAGGGAGGTGATATCTGCTATTGGACCAACTTCTGCTTCGAGCTTACACAGAACTCGACTTCAGGTTGTCTCTCTTATTTAAAAACCTCTCTTGTATTTTGTACTTATTTAAATCTAACCTGCTGTGATTGACTTTCCTGTGACCGGATTGGTATTTCTATAATGCACACTTCAGATGTGCCCGGCTGTTGCTGCTTTTATCGGTAGGTTCCATACATAATTAAGAAGTGTAATGGTCATTCTCGGTCCAGTAATAATTCCCAGCGCTATCTGTCCTAGTGTCTCAGAGCATAAGCTGATGACCAGATGTGGTCTGGAAGAAGTCTCCCCCATGGTATAATAATGAGCAATTAGATACATTATGGAGGTTTTATGTTTTTCTCTGAAGCAACTGATATTGGTCACTGTGAGAGACAGGACACTGTTGTAAATGGACATTGCTCTGCACCAGGAAGGCAATCTCATGTTCCCGCACTGTCACTGGGGACCAGACTGAAAAGCACCAGGAACCATACTGTAGAGAACACCCCTCCCTTAGCAGGGAGATGGACCAGACCCTTTTCATCTCTCATGTCTGTGACTCTCTTATTCAAGGTCGACAAGGCAAAACAAACAAACAAACAAAAAATGCACCCAAAACATTTAAAAAAATGTCTCTTCCCCCGTTACTAAAAAAACCTAAAATGATGCCTGTCCTCTGCGAAACACCTAGGCCCAGGTCCTCACAGGGAATAAGGTACCTATGGCCTGGTCTACATTAAAAACATAGAGGCACCTAGCTATGTCGCTAAGGGGTGTGAAAAATCCACCCCTCTGAGTGGTGTAGTTAAACCGACCTAACCTCCGGTGTAGACAGCGCTAGGTCTATGGAAGAATTCTTCTGCTGGCCTAGCTACCCCCTCTCGGGGAGGTCAGGGGCGGCGAGTTGTATGGGCCCATGGTGCCTGTGCTCCACCAATAGGAGGGCATGGGGGCCCAGCTCCACCAAAGTTCGGGGCTGGGTCTCTCCCCCGGCCCCGCCTGCCGCCCCCAGGCAATTTAAAAGGGCCCAGCGCCCCCACCGCCACACCTGCAGCGCAGTGGGGCTAAGGCAGCTTCCTGCCTGCCCGTCCACCTCCGGAAGTGGCTGTCAGGTCCCTGCCGCCCCTGGTGGGGGTGTCTCCATGCGCTGTCCCCGCCCCAAGCACCAACTCTGCCAACTGTGGCCAATGGGAGCTGCGGGCAGCAGCACATGGAGACCCCTGTAGCACCCCGCCTAGGAGCTGCTGCCAGAAGGGGGTGCAGGTTGCTTTTGGGAGCCACCTGAAGTAAGCACTGCACCCCTCACTCTCACCCTCTCCCACACCCCAACCCCCAGTCCCAGCCCAGAGCCTGCACCCCGCACCCAAATTCCCTCCCAGAGCCCATCCCCTGCACCCCAACCCTTAGCCCCAGCCCCAGCCCAAAACCCGCCCCCTGCACCCAAACTCCTTCCCAGAGCCTGCCCCTGCACCCCCCCGCACCCAAATCCCCAGCCCAGAGCCCACCCCACACACCCAAACGCCCTCCCAGAGCCCGCCCCCTGCACCCCCTCCAGCACCCCAACCCCCAGCCCAGAGTCCACCCCCGCACCCAAACTTCCTCCCAGAGCCCACCCCCTACACCCTCTCCTGCACCCCAACCCCCGTCCCAGCCCAGAACCTGCCCCCTCACCTGCACCCAACCTCCCTCCCAGAGCCTGCCCCTTGCACCTCCTCCCTCACCCCTGCCCCAGCCCAGAGCCCGTACCCTGCAACCAAATGCCCTCCCAGAGCCCACCCCCTGCACCGCCTACTGCACCCCAACCCCAGCCCAGAGCCCGCCCCTGCACCCAAACTCCCTCCCAGAGCCTGTCTCTGCACCCCCTCCTGCCCCAACCCAGGGCCTGCACCCCACACCCAAACTCCCTCCCAGAGCCTTAGGCAGGTGTGGGGGGTGGGGGCAGGACTTGGATCCGTTCTGGGCACTACTAAAAGTTATATAAACCTGCCGCCTGTTGGGGAGGTGGATTAACTATGGCGATGGGAGAACCCCTTATATCGGCGTAGGGGGTGTCCACACTGAAGCGCTGCAGCCGTGGGGCTGAAGCCTTTCAAGTGCAGCCAAGCCCTAACTAGCATTGATTTCAGCAGGAGTTAGCCACCAAAATACGGTTGAGGATCTGGGCCAGAGCTCCTCAGTGGAATGGTGCCACAATCAGATAACAAGGAATTTATTTGGTATGAAAACACACATTAGCTTAGGATCCCAGAGGAAAAAAAATAACCTCAACTCCACCTCCCCAAATAAAGACACCCAAACCACCACTGCTATACTGAATGTCTAGGCAGCCATTTAAAAATCTCATGGGTGTTTTTTACAGCCTGTTGTTCACGAGTAACAGCTGAGGTGACTAAAAATAGAAGAGAATAGAGGAAACATTTTTCTGTGTTTCCATTTGTTTGCTTTGTTCACCTGACAGGACTTTGGGTATGATCATCTCCATTGTTCTGCCTCCTTAGTCAATTAGGGCTTGACTACATGGCTAGTTAGTGCATGGCAAGACGGGGTGTGAATGTACACCACGCTAGCCTGCAACTCACAAACTAGCCATGGTGGACCTTGCTCCTGCCTGCTAGAAGTCCCCCAGCGCTCTCTGACGGCCTCCCATCAAAAGGCACTGCAGAACTTTTAGGGTACGTCTACACTGCAATAAAAAAGCCACAGCACCAAATGTCAGTGCCTGGGTCAGTTGACTCAGACTTGCCGGGCTAAAAATGGCAGTGTAGACGTTTGGACTCAAGGTGGAGCTTGGGCTCTGACACCCTTCCCATTTGTGAGGTTTCAGACCCTGCGCTCCAGCCCAAGCCTGAATATCACACTGCAATTTTTAGCCCCCCAGCATGAGTCCTGTGAGCCCAGGTCAGCTGACCTGGGCCAGCCGTCGGTCTTTTATTGTGGTGTAGCAGGATCCAGGCAAGCTAGTGTGCCATTCATTCACATCTCACCTTGCCACACGCTAACGAACCATGTAGTCAAGCCCTTAATCAGTTTCCCCCTTGTTTGTGGGGGTCTTTCAGGTAGCAACAGGGAGGGGAGGAAAATATTTTTAAAAGTAGGAAAATGGGATTGCAAAACCTCAGAAATTGTCTTAGGAATTCCAGGCTAGGTGTAGTAACTGAAACGTCTTTGACCTCTTTCTTTCTTTCTTTCAGTTGACCACCATGGATTTCAAGTTCGCAGAGTCCCTTTAAGGTTGAAAGTGCAATTTTGGTGTTTGAATTGATTGACCTTGCAAAGAACACTGGAGTTATAAGCTAAGTGAAGGCATTATAACCCCCCCGCTTGCTCTGTAAGTCATGGCAAATGTCTTCCCCCATAGTAGCGATATGGCACAAATCTTTTAAACTAGGTCTCCGAGCTCCCACACAGATTATGTCTCACACTCGCGTGCTGCTTGTATAATGTCATCCTTGCCAGTCCAGTTTGGTCTGGTCAGCTGAGGTTGTCCATCTGGTTCAGTAGCATTTATACCTGTTTGTTCTCAATATGGACTGGGACCAAAACCCCAATTCTGAGTACCCCTGATCTGAGTATTAGTAGCCACAGCCGTTCAAAAATTTCAGGCCATGCCCCCCCCCCAAAATCATGATATTGGCTTACAAGAATCACACGGTTTTTACAAATAATAATTGTTGAGTTCTTTTTATTTGCCTTATAGGTTTTGAACCTCCCTTTGCTTTAAACGAAAGCAGAGATTCTTGTGAAACAGCATGACTCCAGAAGCTGGGTCTTTAAGAAAAGCACCAAATATCATGAGATTCATGATAAAAAGCATGAGCGCTGGCAACGTGGTAAGCATTGCATACATGCAAGAGTGGGACAGAGTGAAAAATGGGTTTTTCAGTTGAAGAGGTTGAACCGAAAAATCCAGATAATTCCAGTTCAATCGAAAGCAATTTTTTTCCTGAAAGTTTTCATTTAAAAAAAAATCATTTTGAGTCAACTAGAAATGAATTTCTTTTCAAGGGTTCTTTTCAAATGGCTGTTTTGGGAGTATTTTCCCCTTTTTTGGGTGTTTTTTTTTAAACTGGCCAAATGTCAACTTTGAAACCCCGTTCAGAATTGTAAAGTCAAAACAGCCACTTTGGTACAGAACGTTGACTCTTTTGAATTTTTTTTTCCAACCAATACCTTCTGCTGAATTTAACCTGAATTCGACATATAGCTTTCGGGACTCAGAAAATGCTTTTATCAGTTAAAAACCTATTCAATGAAAAAAATTCATCCTGCTCTCTGCATGAACGTGGTTCAAAATCATAGCCCGATTCTGGATTTCACAGATCTGTATAATCCAAACCCCCTAGATCCAAACACCGACACTCTTTGCAGTCAGAATTTTAGTTTGCAGGATCTGCATTTTGCAAATGAACTGGGGACAGAGGAAGCATCGGAAGAGCCAAGAAATCCTGGGTGTTCTAAATCTGGATCCAGAATGGGTGTCTGGAGCCCCTTTCTCATCTGGTTCTGACTCCATGCTGCTCAGGGAAAGTGCTCCAGAAAAAAGTCCGCTAGGATTTGTTTGGTTTGCTGGCTTGCTTTATTACATCTTCCCATCATTCCCCTGCTAGGTCAGCTCAAACTAGAACAAAACTCGTCTTTGCTCTGACAGCTGGGAACCGGTTTGATTCCCATACTTATTAGAGTAAGACTAGTGTGGGCTGGCTGGGGATGGCATCACTCTGATTGTATGACATTCTTCTGCACCAGCACGCCTCCTCTGCTCGCCAGTAGGCTTGCAAGAGCTGTGAAAGCAGTAAGTAAAGAGTTCTCCCTTCCCAAGCAAAGGATGAGCTTGCCTTGACAGGCAGGCACTCGTAGAAGCTGCTGCTGCTCCCTGTGTGTAGGCTCTCACAAATCAGGAAGGAGGGGAAAGTGACAGAGAAACAATAACACCAAAAACTCCTCCAAAACAGCTGACGATGAAAGTGAGCAGGAAGAAAGCAACTTGAAGGCAGGAGCAGGAGGAGGAGAAGAATTTTCCAAGAAACCTGGAACAGCAAATCTGTGAGTGTGTGACTGTAATGTGGTAATCTGTACTTTCTCTTTCTTCCCCTATTCAGATTCGTCTGGGAGCGACGTTCACAAACGCACAAGGGGGCACAAAACCAAGTTACATTTAGTTCCCTGAGAGGGGTGGGTGTATGCAGCACTGTTACCAGTAACTGCTGTCCCCTTGAGCTCTAGGATTTATCTTTGGTTTGGAGAGAAAAACTAAACATTGAGGGGACTGTGCTGCCTGAACATTGGACCCTGCTTCTGTGTGTGTGTGTGTGTGTGTGTGTGTGTGTGGGTCAGTGGGTGGGCGTGCACGCGTGCACATGCTCTAATGCTAATCACAGGGTGTAACTTGTTGCTGATTGTCTCTGGGTTGTCACTGTCCTAACCTGGATCCCTTTCTAAGAATAGGATCTAGCAGAACAGAGGCCAGCTTCGGTCCTTCTCCACCCACTCACTGCTGTTGTGGGTCCTTGTTGTTTATGAAGGGGAGTGAAAACTGAGTGACATGGTCAGCCAGGGGCTGCGTCCAACTGCCCTGCCTTGACTGAATGACGTTTCCAAGTTCAGGAATCATAGACTCATAGAATCTCAGGGTTGGTGGGGACCTCAGGAGGTCATCTAGTCCAACCCCCTGCTCAAAGCAGGACCAATCCCCAACTAAATCATCCAAGCCAGGGCTTTGTCAAGCGTGACCTTAAAAACCTCTAAAGAAGGAGATTCCACCACCTCCCTAGGTAACCCATTCCAGTGCTTAATGAGGAGTGAGGTTTTAAAGCCCTCACTGACATGCACCCAGCCGAACAGAAAGACACACTTGAAAAACTCCCCTTTCATATCAACCTATAGCCAGAGAGGTTCCCCCCCAACTCACTGTAAGGGCAGGTTGGCAGCTCTGGGCAGAGTGACTGCAAACATGACCTCATCTCGCTTGGTAACTGGACACTGTGCATTGGGCTATTTATTGCCGTTGCTCTGCTGACACGATCCATTGTCAGAAACAAGTTGGAGACCAAACGAGGGAGAGACTGACAGGGTGTGGAGTGAAGCATTGGGCGCTGCTCAGAGCAGCAGGAAGGGGCTGGCTTGCCTGTCGATATTGTGATTGGCTGTAAATATTTAGCAGGTTTCAAAGCAGTGGCAGGTGCCGCTCAGCCATGCCAGTGTAAACCAGGAGGCGCAGCCCTGAAATCGGCGTGTGACTCCAGATTGACGCCAGTGTAAATGAGAGGAGAGTGGTTCAGTGTGGCTGTAGTTCTCTGCTGCTCTGTCCTCACACTTCCTGACCTGCTTCCCCCACCCTAAAAGAAAATAATAATAAAAATAAACACCGGGTTTGCTTATCAGTTTCATTTCCTCTGCTGCCAGTTTAACCCCTGAACTCTGACAGGAGTGAAAGGTAAAGGCAGAAAAATGGTGGCAGCTGGAGTGGGAAATGCAGGGGGGAGGTGCCAGAGCAGTGGAGCTGGGGGAATGGGAGCAGAGAGGAGGACTGGGGCAGTAGGTGAGTGAACAGCCAGGTGTGTGAGCAGCTACAGCTGTTTGGCTGGTCTGGGTGGGGGATCTGTTCCTGCTTTCCCCTGAGACAGCAGGAGGAAGCTGGAACAGGATAAGGGGCAAGAACGCAGACCTGTTTGTTGCCTCCACCTATGGCATCTTGTCATGAACCAGGACTATAAGCTTTTCAGGGCAGGGACGGTCTACACCACGTTCGTGCAGCACCTAGCACGTCCCTTTGATCTGCAAGCAGCTCTCAGTGTCCCAGTGAAGAGAAGGCCCCTAGGTACCTGAGACCTACTCAGCTCAGTAAACAGGCAGCGGGAGGACAAAGCATATGTAACGACTTCCCTCTTGGCTGTTACCAGGATGAACCTAGACCCTTCAGTTGAAAGTGAAGAGCATAAACCACTACAGCTGGAGCTAAAGAGCTGGCCCTCTTAACCAGCAGCTGCAGTAGACTTGTAGCCTCTGGCCATCAGGCACGTAGAAAAACACATAACTAGAGGTGGGCAAAAGAATTTCGATGCATGTTTTTCTGTTGAAGCTGAAATGTTTTGCAGAAATGTATTTGTTGGGAAGGTTTCTGGGGTCCAGGAGGTAACTGAGAGAGAGAGGCCACCCCAGAGTATCCTGGTTGGGGGCAGGGAAGAGAAGGAAAGGTGACGGAGACGGCCAGAAGAGCCTAGTGGTAGGGCACTTACTTGGGATGCGAGACCCAGGTTCAAGTCCCTGCTCTCTCCTGTGAATCAGGCAGAGGAGGGTGAAACAGGCAGGGCTCTGTCCCTGTGTAGTTATTGCTGCTGCTGCTCAGTGCCAGAGCGCACACCCGCCCGCCCCCCAAGGGTGCCAGTAGCATCCCAGTGTGCCACAACTTGGTGCATCAAGAGCTAGGCTTGTAGGCGCTGGCCCTGGTGGGTGCTGCAAATATCCTCGGTGCAGAGGCTTAGACAATCACAGTTCAAAGGGAGTAATAAGGGGTCTGGTTTGGCCCCTGGGGGAAGTCAACGTGACTGTCAGGGCCAGGAGAAATGGAAGCTCCCTAAAAGCGTGTGGGGGGAGGGCAATGGCACCCAAACCGTGGCCTGGCCCCCCACCCCAAGCTGCCCCTTCTCTCTGAGCCCCTCTCCTCGTGCCATCCCTTCCCCCAGAGATCCTGCTCCCGTGGTGCCTCTTCCCCCCAGACGCCGCCCCCCACTCACTCTTCTCCACCTCTTCCCCCTCCTCACTCGTCCTTACGGCCAGTACTAAGTGGGAGGGCTATCCCTGCCCCCCCTGTTCCAGCACCCCGGTCAGGGCTCTTCAGGATCATGGTCTGCGTGCCCTCTCTCGTCTAGTCTCTAGTCAAGCAAATGGGCACTTGCAGGTTTCCAGGCCAGCCTCACCTTTGGGCTTGTCTTCACTGCAAGTGTTAGCACGAGCTAGTACACTCGAGTTACTGCATCAGAGCTAGCCCTGCTCGAGTGAGAGCGGCCACACTGCCAGCCAGCCCTGGAGCTGCACAGCGGGAAGGCTGGGGCAGCTGCTGCCGAGTTGTAACGCCAGCTGCTGCCTCTCCGCTGCCTTACTAGCTTGAGTATCAGCATCCTCGAGCTTCAGCTCCTTCCCCCCAGCCCGCTGCCAGCCTAGCTCAGGGGAGTTGAAAGCACCCTTTAACTCAAGCTAGGGATTTGTGTGTGTGGCCGGGTGTTGAGTTAGGGGTAACGCTCCAGTTCTGACGTGAGCTAACTGTGTGGTGAAGACACAGCCTTAGGTGAGTGTCTCTCACTGGGGTCCTGCCACAGGGTGCGCTACTCACCGCTCCGTGGCACCTCCTGCTGGCTGCTCTGGGGATTAGCTCTTTCAGCCTGACGCCCTCCTCTTGCGGTTCCTCGGCCCATCGTCTCACTCTGTCGCCCCCTCTCTGGCTCCTCGGGAGCAGCGGCGCCTCATCCTCATGGCTGAGCCCTCCGGCCACGTCACAAGAGTCCTGCCCTTCCCAGCTGTTACCACAGTCTTCCCCGCGATCCCAGGCGGCCCTTACGTCCACTGCCCTGGCCGAGCTGCTCCCTCAGTGGCTTGAACAAAGAGACCCAGACAGTCTTGAAGTTCACGGCCCAGATTGTTCCACTCATTCAGGGGCTGCTAGGGGAACCCCAGCCTGCCCTCAACTCTTGGCTCCATCCCGGGACCCTGTCTCCAGCAGCCAAGGTCTGTGTTAGCCCAAAGCTTCCTGCTGCTCCCCTGGACTGCTTCCTACCTTGCCTATCCCAGGCTTGTGTCCTCTGCCCTTCTAGCCAAACCCCTCTCGCCTGGCTCCGCTAGACAGACCCTTCCTCTTGGGGCCAAAGCTTCTTCTCTTCCTTGTCCCAGGGAGAATGACACAGCCCTCTTCTCTGCAGCCCCTTCCTGCTACCAGCTCCTGGGTTTTATAAATGCCCCCATCTGTTCCTGCACGGGTGAGCGCTCCTCTCAGCCTAAATATCCCCCAGCTTGCAGCCTGATAGTTTAATTGGCCCACCCGGCCTATGTTAACCCCATCACAGGCCCCTCCACACTGGTTCCTCCCCAGTCACTGCTGCTCCCCATAAGACCCACCCAGACCTGCTCCCAGCTGTAACATTCAGCAGCCCCTGCTCTGCATACAGCTCCAGGGGGGCTTTCTCTGCAGCTCCTGGCTCACCATGCACCTGCTGCTTCCCAGCAGAGTTCAGCCCTTCCCGGATCAGGACCCTTCCTGGTAGCTGGTCAGGGGAAAGGGAATTGTGGTGGGGAGGGTGCTGATGGGATTTGCAGTCCCCTGCTTAGCAGATCCATCACAGTTGCTCCTTATCCTGCTTTTGGTCCACACTTGGCTATTCTCAGGTGTCTCTCCCATTCTCGGGCTTTTTCGCAAAAGAAAATCGAAAGTCCTCGTTTTCATTCCACACTCACAGACTCCTGTTTGGTCAAACTCTCAATTATCCAAATGACTCGGTATCACCAACGGGGTTACGGCTAAATGGGATCCTACGTTAGCCCACAGAATGTCTGCTAGTTCATTATGAAATAACAGTGGAGCTAAAGTACCGGTCTTAAAAGAAATGGCCAAAGTGCCTGGTGTAATGCACAAGCCTCGCATTGCTTGTCTTAAATGGTTTTGTCACTCACCTATTCATTCACAACATTCAGTCATTCAAATGGGGCTTCCCGGCATCAGTGGGGATTGGCAATGTATTTTTATTAATAACCACCTGTGCGCAACTATATTAAAAGCCACACACCATTAGAACTTTTAGCCTACTTTCTTTCCCTGGGGTGACTCGGCGGATGTACTGGGTCTTGCAGTCTTCAACCTTTTTGCAATTTTACACCACTATACTGTCGTCGGTTTCAGCTGAGTTAATTTTAATTTACCAGCATAAATGAGATCAGAGCAAGGCCCATCATCTCTAACCAGGCTAATCAGTCATTTAGTTTGCTGTTGATCAGGGACAAGCAATGACACAGGTTTTCTTAACTGGAACTTCTGGGTAAGCTACAAGAGTTAGTGAATGCAGCGTTGATGGTGTTCCATGTTTGCAGGGGCAGCTTTTTTGTCTAAGTATCTTATTTCCCTTTCTGCTCCAACCTTCTGTCCGCTTGATTACAAAATGACTTTGGCAATCTGCCATTTCCTCTGTGTTCAGAGGGAGCAATAAATCTCATCCCGGCTCTGAACAAACCCCCACATATAATTACTCGATAACATTCCAGAGGTGATATATTTTGTGGCATGAAAAATCATCCACACTCTAAAATGTTCAGGGATTTCACTTTTCACTTCAACTGATAAAGCTGATGGATCCTTCTTCCTCCTTTATGTACACACAGAAATCTTTGTCCTCCTTTCTCCTAAGTTCATCAGTAAACATTCCAGTTAAATGAAGCATATGTCAGCAACTGAAGGGCGAAAGCTTTGTAAATGAATCTTCTGGAGTCCTGGAATTATTCCACATCTCCTTTCCAGGCGAAAGGGCTAACGTACAGCACGTGTTTATAGAAAACTGGAGAAGTAAGGTACTTAAGTATGTTAACTATTCCATCAATGATTTATTTCTTCCTGGCCATACAGAGGAGGAGATTATCTCTGGATAGTAACACAAGTGTAAAAAAAAAAAAAATAGGTCTAGCTGATCACTAAAGTTGCCACCATTTTTGTAGTCAAGTCCCTTCTTAATGTTCACATCTCCCATGATGCCCACAGGAAGTGTATCAATCCATCATTATTAGTGGATATTAATTAAAAAATAAAAATTGATCTATGTGAGATTCTAATCATCTTCCAACGAATAGTACTTTATACCATGAGTTGTCCCCTGAAGTCAATGGAACTGACGCATGGTGCAAATAAATCAGGGTATCAGAATCTGGCCCTGAGATATTTCTGTGGCAACTGCTTCCATCGTGTCTAAGCACTGTTATCGGTCACTTTACCCCAGCTTCCCTGCTTCTAGCACATTGTGAGGTCCATAGGGCAGGGACCATCTTCCTGATGTGCTCTCTACAGCACAGTGTTGAAGTGTCACGGGCACAAATTATGCTTGTACCCTTTTTGGCATATGAAGAAAGAGGTCCCAAAAGACATTTTAAAAGTTTTTCCCCCACCTTAATGTGATTTTTACAAGAGATGGTTGAAAAATGGTGTGTGTGTGGGGAGGGGGGTGGGTCCCAAAAATTACAAAGCGTCTTCAATTTTTTACAAATATTTCAACCGGTTCTATTCCGTGTGCAATGGCAAGTCTGGTTGGGGCAGAGAACTTTTTGGGAGACCCACAGCATGTTCGCTGGGAGCTCACGGAATCAAAGGGCCGGGTGTATTGAATCTTTAACATAGTTGCCTTTTCTCCAAAATGTAAGCAGGCATTGCAGTTAAATAATGTCACATATATAAACAATTTAACATATTGACTACAAATCTCTCCCCCTCTCAATTGCTCACATTTCATTCTCTTAACTTTTGTACAAAATTTCAAGCAGTCATCACAGAGTCTTCCAGGCAGACAAAAGCTGGATTTCTAATGTAAAAACCAAGCAGAATCCTGCCCTATTTACAAAGTCTTTCCAGCTTTCACTATCTGTCACAAAGAAGCATAAAAGGTCACAAGCCCAATTTCTCCCCCTTTTATAATGTTTGCCAGTCTTAAATGACACTGAACTTCCTTATACAATAGAATGGCTTGGTTTACAGGGAAGAGCTCTGCCACGCAAGCTGAAAAGGGAATTTTATTACGCAGGTAGCTGTGTGGGTGGGAAGTTCAGGAGTCATCACAGCAGCAGTGACAGAAGGTGAGATGTTATAGAATAAGTATTGCTCCGAACAAGTGAAAGAGGAGAGCTGATTGCATTGGTTCTGTGTTGAGTCAGTCTGAGAACCTGCTATGTTGTGAGTTTCCAAGACTCATATCTTCCAACTAAATTCAAATAAACCAGATTAAGGCCACTTTGATTCTGCATGAGAGCGTCCGCGCAAGGGCCGAATGCACTTTAACTACTCCACTTTAAATTCATACCTTCCTTTTGTGATTTCAGATTAACTCTCCTTAGTGTCCGTGTATAGACAAGTCCCAGGAGTCATGCTGTCTGGTTCAGGAATTAGAATGAAAGGAGGAAATGATGCCTGGGGATTGCCCCTGTGTAGAAGCCCAGGTGGCACAGATCTGGCTCTGTGTGCCCATCGCACAGCCTTTGATGTAAGGGGCTAATTAGTCCCCAGTGTGATACTGATTCACGTGATGCGGACACCTGACTGCAGTTCAGCAATGCCCAGGCACCTGCAGGGTTGCAGCCTCTCTCTGGAAGCATATCTGCAGCTGCCCCTGTTCTTCCAGCTCACTGTGATTTCTGTGCTGCAGTCACCCCTGGAGTATTTATGGGCGTGCTTTAGGGTTATTTTACCAATCGCTTTTCAGATTTACCCGCTGATGAACGAGGGAAGAGGTGCAAAGTGAGGGACGGTTCCCCTCCCCCTCCCGAGACTTAGTGTCTTTGGGATCCAGTAAGAACAGGTGTCGGGAGAGCCCCAGAATCTGCCTGCCCAGACCAGTGGAGACTGAGTCAGCTCCTCTCCCTTTCTGGAGTAACAGGAGAAGATAAACACTGCTTGGGAGGGAAGGAAGAGGACTACCTGGCATTCTGCTGTCATGGCCTGGCTCCACTGATCGGTCCAACCACGCTATTTAAGCCAGAAGGAGGCACAGGAAGTTTGTCCAAGCAACAAGGTGATTTCCTGTTCTTGCTGATCCTGCATCGGACCCTGCTTGTGCCTGCCTGCTGACCCTAACCCCGTTCCTGCTTCCTGTTCCACTCCTGGCTCCTGCCTCGCCCCTGCCTTCGCTCCTGTTCCCACCATGGTCCTGCTCCGTGGTTAATCCTCCTCTCCCTTCCAGTTCCTGCCAGATGCCTTGCCCACTGGTTACCAGTTCCAACCGTGGGCTCCGACTTCTGACCCTGACTCAGGCTCGACCCCTGGCTCTGGCATTTGCCATCTGACCTCGGCTCTGACCCTCAGCTTCGATTCCTGGTTCTGACTCTGGCTTGACCCCTGGCTCTGGTAACTGGCTGTTGATTCTGATACTGACCCTTGGCTTCGTTCCCCAACCTGGACGCCTGCTCCGCCCACTAGACCTGACTCCTGCTCTGAGTACTAGGCCAGACTGCTTACATCCCACTCCGTAACAGCGGGGAGGTACCTCCGGGAACTAGTTCAGGCTCCTTGATTCAGTGCTGGCCTGGCCCTGGCATTGGAGCAGCCATGAAGCTGCTCCGACTTACATCAGTGGAGAGCTGATGTGACAGAGCCCTGCTTTGGCCCCCGCTTCTGCCTCCAGCTCACTCCCAATAACCTCCCATCTCTCACCACGCTCTGGGTGCAGGCATTGGCAGTGCCACCTCTGCCATCGAGGAGTTCCTCTCCAAACAGGGAACTCTGCTGGCTGTTGCTGCTCAGCATCTGAATGGCACAAAGAGGATGGGGTGGAGCGGAGACTCCATCTCCCAGGTGCTCGCTGCAATGCCAGGAGACTCCTCTAGTGGCATAGACCCGGTGTAGAGTCCCCTACGCCACACTTCACCCGCTAACGCCACCACAGGGGACATGGGGAGAGGAAAGGACATATGGCCAGGGCGCCCCTGCACTGCCCCAATCCCTGGCTGTGATTCGAGGACTCCTCAAGCTGCTGTAACTCACCTTGGGCACCAGCTCCGGACACAGCAGCCCCAGGGTCAGGCGAGCTTCTAAGCCCACCCCTGTCCCTACCTGTCAGAGCCGGAGCTCCAGCCTAAGCCGCCACTTCAAAGTGCTGTCTACCCAACTGTCTGTACAGCGCTAGGGCGAGCCGTGCTGACCCGTCTGTCGACCTGGGCTGGGAGGCTCACCTCCGCGGGCCGCGTGTGGACGTGTGCCTCAGCACCTCCAGCGCAGCCTGTGCTGTGCACAGTTTGGCCTGACCCCAGGCCCTGCGCAGGAATCCTGTGTGTATTTTTCCACACCATCATCATTGCTGTTAGTTCAAGGACATTTGCAGAAAAGAATAGGCAGGGTCCTGCCAACGCTTGGACTGCGTTTTCCCTACAGTAAATAAGTGCCTTTGTGCTGTCTGCTCCTAATTAACCAAGCGAGATATGAAAATGCCGGATGCTGGAGCAGCCCGACTCTCTGGGTGAAGGTCTGGGGCACTTGAAGTGTGCTCTTAATCCATGGTCTCAGCTGTAATTCAACACAGGCAGTCTCCGGAGCCCTGACCAGTGCTTAAAGCCGCTCTCGCTCTACAGAAAAGTCCACTGCAGTTAAAGGGGGAGGGGGGGTGATTCCCCTCCAGTTTAAATGAAGCCAGCATAAAGCCCATAAAGTGCATCAATTTAAAATCTGTAATGTAAAGCCCCTGGAAAGTGCATTTACGTTTGGCTGGAAGCATCCATCCACAAATGCACCCATTGTCTTTGTTGCAAGAAGAGAGCTTCCAGGCAGCTGAGTGCAGGTCAGGTCAATGTCGGGAAGGGTTTGTTTTAGGTGAGACTCTAGTGCTTTCCAGCTCATTCAGCTGGGTCAGTTCTCTGAGCTGTACACAAAGGCCACGACCACAGGTTACGAATACATTTCAAGTGCCACAGACTTTGACCCACAGTTTCCCTGCTCCAATATTTTCACCCCTTGTCTCGTTGATTACAATCAGAAAGTCACTCATTTACTGTAGTAGAGTCAGTGATAAAACGGAATTCACTAATATATATAATGGAGCCAGGCCAGAGCTGCACTCTTCAGACCCTGCACTGAGCACATCCGAAGTCCAGGGGGTGTTTGGATCGAGGGTTCTGGTTCAGTCCATTGCAGGCCAGCTAGGCAGTTGGGCTTTGCATCAGAACATTCCCCAACTCTAAGGTATTTATTATATCACAATAGCACCTAGAGGCCCCCACATAGTAGTGGTCAAGACAGAGAAAGGGCAGGTGGGGAAATTGAGGCACAGCGAGGTGACATGATTTGCCCAAGGTTGCACGTCAGAGTTGAGACTAGCTCCCACTCTCCTGACTCTCACGCTAGCACCCCATCCCCCAGACTCCTGTTTATACTCCCCCATTTGCTCTGGGCCTGTCTCTAGTGCACAACCTGGCAGCCCTTCACCTCTCAAAATGTTGGTGAGCTTTGGGACCAAACACTCTCCCTGCTCTCAGTGGAGGGGTTTGCAGGGCTGCAGGTCCAGTTTTGCACCTGGTGTTGCAGTTACTTTGTTAGACCCTTCAAGCTCTTTGCTAGTCCTTCCCCCCCCCCCCTCCCCCCAGTCACAGAGCAGGTCTCGTGTGTGTGTCCCGGACCAGCACTGCCTGCTGTCTGACAGAAACCCATGGGCATGCTGAGGTCATTCCACTGCTGAAATGAAGGGGGAGTATCTGGCACCACTTGAAAGACGCTTGGCTGGAAGGAGTGTTATTCCGTGGTCTGTGTGAAAGGAGCTGATGGTCTCCTTCCAGTCCGTAGCCAGCAGCTGCCCACATCACACAAACCGTCCCTACAATTGGCACTAGCTGGCCCCCTTGCAGGCAGCGTCAGCAAAGAAGCTGAGCGTTGAAGAGAGCTACGGAGACTCAGCGACCCTTTCGGTCCTGTTGTTATTTCGAGTGCCCGGGGC
Source organism: Natator depressus (assembly GCF_965152275.1). Classification (NCBI taxonomy): domain Eukaryota; kingdom Metazoa; phylum Chordata; order Testudines; family Cheloniidae; genus Natator; species Natator depressus. The sequence goes on along the minus strand of NC_134234.1, from coordinate 13,555,630 downwards.
AAACGGTGCTTGACAGGAGGCGAGATGGGCCAACACCGAACAGCTCGGTGGGTCGGAGAAATGTAGGGACAGTCGGACACAATACAAAGCTCATTGCTTAGGGTGCTCCCACAGGACAGGAGGAAGCACACTGGCTGGAGTGGTAGGCCCGGCTGCCCTGTGCTGGCCCTGTTCTGTGGAGGAACTCAGGGTTTTATTCTCCAGGGCTGTCAATCCAGCATCACCGGAGCTTTATCCAGGCAGGTATCTGCACTCAGACATCACCCAAGCATTAGGGGTCGCTCCATTGTGCCTCGGGCCAGGAGGTCATGGTTTATAGATCATCTGCTTTATGCTGCTTGGTTGGGTTTCTTGTGGTGCTTGCTGCGATGGCCACATTGTCCCTGCCATGCCTGCTCCCTCCTTCCCTTTAACACATAGTCCTGCCATGAGTGCGGGGCACTGGACTAGATGACCTCTTGAGGTCCATTCCAGTCCTACGATTCTATGATTCCCACAGATGCTGAAGGAGCTCCAGACTGGGTTTGTGCCTGGAGGAGACCAATTCCCTGTCCACCAGCTCCCGTATTCATGCATGGAAGGAAAGTCCCTCACCCCAACTCTGGAGCATGGGAAGGGAGGGCCCCATAGATCGGTCCTTACCCCAACTTCCCTACAGCTCCAGGCATGGGGGTAGGTCTCTTCCCTACCCAAGCCAGTTGCTCCACTCCTGTGGAACTGAGCATGGGAGGAAATAGCCGTTTGCTGCTGCCCCCAAACATCTCCTGACTTCATGGCACATCCCCAGCCCCGATTCTCCAAGGCGCCCCGGGAGCAGTGGGAAAGTTCTTTTAAGCAGTAGAGAGGGTTGAGGCGTTTCACAGCGGTGGGACTTGGACACCTCAGCTCACTTATAACACACACCGTCCTCAGGGGCACCATTTCAGATTTTGGTAGGCTACCTAGGCACCTGAAAACTCAATTTTTTTGGCAGATAAGTTAGCAATTAGCTGACAGGAGCACCGTGTCTCATTCCTATACAAAAGAAAGAAAAGTAAATAAATATGGGACCCTCTCATCCCTAATACTAACATGTTCGGACATCTTGTGGCAAGTCATTTAAGGGACCCTGGTTAGGTTTAAAATTTTAATGTATATTCTTACTTTATTCCTTGTTACTAATTCTGTGGAGAGAGAGACCCTGTCAGGACTCCTGGGTTCTATCCCAGTTCTGGGAGAGGAGTGGGGTGTAGTGGGTTACAGTGGGGGGCAGATACATCTGGGTTATGTATAAGAACATCAGAACGGCCAGACTGGGTCAGACCAATGGTCGATCTAGCCCAATATCCTGTCTTCCGACAGCGGCCAGTGCCAGGTGCTTCAGAGACAATGAACAGAACAAGCGATAATTGAGTGATTCATCCTGTTGCCCATTCCCAGCTTCTGGCAAACAGATGCTAGGGACACTTCAGAGCATGGGGTTGCATCCCTGCCCATCCTGGCTAATAGCCATGGATGGACCTACCCTCCCTGAACTTATCTAGTTCTTTTTTGAACACTGTTATAGTTTTGGCCTTCACAGCATCCCCTGGCAATGAGTTCCACACGTTGACTGTGAAGAAATACTTTCTTTTGTTTGTTGTAAATCTACTGCCTATTAATTTCATTGGGTGAGCCCTAGTTCTTGTGTTACGTGAAGGAGTAAATAACACTTCCTTATTCCGTATTCCTTATTCAGAGTAACAACAAGGCTGTTACTCTGAAACTTCCTTATTCAATTTTTTCACCCCAGTCATGATTTTATAGACCCCCCAGTATATCCCCCCTTAGTCATCTCTTTTCCAAGTTGAAAAGTCCCAGTCTTATTCATCTCTCCTCATATGGAAGCTGTTCCATACCCCTAGTCATTTTTGTTGCCCTTTCCTGAACCTTTTCCAATTCCAATATATCTTTTTTGAGATGGGGTGACCACATCTGCAAGCAGTATTCAAGCTGTGGGCCTACCATGGATTTATATAGAGGCGATATGATATTTTCTATCTTATTATCTATTTCTTTCCTCATGATGCCCAACATTCTGTTCGCTTTTTTGACGGCCGCTGCACATTGAGTGGATGTTTTCAGAGAACTCTCCACAGTGACTCCAAGATCTCTCTCTTGAGAGGTAACAGCTAATTTAGACCCCATCATTTTGTATGTATAGCTGGGATTATATTATGCCATGTGCATTACTCTGCATTTATCAACATTGAATTTCATCTGCCATTTTGTTGCCCAGTCACCCAGTTTTGTGAGATTCTTTTGTAGCTCTTTGCAGTCAGCTTTGGACTTAACTATCTTGAGTAGTTTTGTACCATCTGCAAATTTTGCCACCTCACTGTTTCCCCCTTTTTCCAGACCCTTTATGTTGAATAGGACTGGGCCCAGTACAGACCCCGGGGGGACACCACTATTTACCTCTCTCCAGTCTGAAAACTGACCATTTATTCCTACCCTTTGTTTCCTATATTTTACCTGGAGCGCCTGGCAATGCTTTCAGGAACATCTAACTATCCTTAATTTAATTTAATGACAGGCCTTTTGTTATCTTAATCACCCTGCCTGTGTTTATAAACAAACTCCCTGCCCCCAAGGGCGGAAGCTGGGAGCAGCCCAGAAATCATCACATTTCACACTCAGGGTGTGTTGCTGTTAAGAGCTCCATCTTGGGCTCGAACAGACCTCCAGTACAAAATTCGGGGGGGGGGGGGGGGAGGGGGAGGGGCCTCCTGTGTCACCCCTGAGTGCCCAGCAATGGGTGTGCTCTAGATACACCAACAACACTAATGTGGGGACCACCAGAGGCCACAGACAGCCACGCTGAGCCCCCAGTGCAGGGCCAATATCCTGCTGGACATTCCACTGCTAGGGTTGCCAACTTGCTAATTACACAAAACCAAATGCCCTTTCCCTGCCGCCTTCCCCGCCCGATGCCCTGCCCCTGACCCACCCCTTCTCCAACGCCCTGCTCCCACTCACTCTATCTCCTCTCCCTCCATCGCTCTCTCTCCCCCACCCTCACTCACTCACCGGGCAGGGACAAAGAGTTGGGGTGCAGGAACGGGTGCGGGGTGTGGGCTCTGGGAGGGAGTTTGGGTATGGGAGAGGGCTCAGGGGTGGAGCAGGGAGTTGGGGTGCAGGCTCTGGGAGGGAACTAGGGTGCAGAAGGGGGTTCTGTCCTGGGGCAGGGGGTTGGGGTGCGGGAGTGGGTTTGGAATATAGACTCTGGCCAGGCGGCTCTTACCTCAGGTGGCTCCCGGTCCATGGCACAGTGGGGCTAAGGCAGGCTCCCTGCCTGCCCTGGCTCCACACGGATCCCGGAAGCAGCCGGCATGTCCGGCTCCCAGGCGGAGGGGCCAGGGAGCTCTGCATGCTGCCTGCCCCCGCAAGCACCACCCCTGTAGCTCCCATTGGCCACAGTTTCCAGCCAATGGGAGCTCCAGAGCTGGCACTCAGGGCAGGGGCAGCATGCGGAGCCCCCATGGGCACCCCTGTGCCTAGGAGCTGGACCTGCTGGCTGCTTCCGGGAGCCGCGCGGAGCCAGGGCAGGCAGGGAGCTTGCCTTAGCCCCACTGTACTGCTGACCGGACTTTTAGCGAACCAGGCGTTCCCCTTTGAAAACCAGACACCTGGCAACCTCACCCACTGTGGAGAGCTCTGTGGTGACCCAGTCTCCTCTGTGAGACCATCTTGCACAGGTGAAAGGAAACTCATGCTCCTCTCATGGCGCTTCCTCAGCGTGAGGGTGGGATGGGGTTTGCCCTTTGTCGGCCAATCAGTGGATCCAGCCCCCCACAACCTGGGGATTCCTCCAGATGGAGACCCTGTGTCTCTGCTGTGCTACCAGGGGCCTCCCCAGTTGCTTCTGCCCTTGGAAGCTCCCCTCAGGAGTTTTCTACACTGCACCAGGAGAGAGCAGGAGTTAGTGGGGCTTGTTAGGGCCTGAGCTTGCTCCATGGAGTCCATGCTACAGCTCCTGCTGACTGCAGCAGGGGCAGGGCTTGACGTTTCCCCTTTGAGTTTTGCCCCCTCTGCCTGGGGAGGCAGAGGCAGCGATCTGGGGTTTCATGCTCCATCTTTCTCCCGTGACTCCTCACGCCGCCTTCTTCATGGAGGAGACCGGCAAACACTTTTAAACTCACGTGAGCCACGACCCTATGTAAGGCCTTGAGAAACACTGGACCAGACTCACAGAACAAGGCTCGAGCGCTAAGCAAAGCCCAACATGATGTGTGTGGCACGGTGCCTTTCCAAACCTGACTGAAGGCTTTTCTCGAGTGGCTGGCTGTGTTCAAAACCACAGCCTGCCAGCACACACACGCACAGCCCATTAGAGTAACATCACCATTTGATGAGTTGCTCGGAAATGCTTGTGTTTGTTTCCTTGTTCCTTTCCCTACGGTCACGCTGAAAAGGTCATGTTCACTACGGCTTTGTCTACATTAGAGAGCTCACAGTGGCACAGCTGTACCAGTGCAGCTGCACCTCTGTAAGATCTCTCATGTAGCCTCTCTGTGCCGACAGGAGAGAGCGCTCCCGTCACGTGGTAGTGTAGACGTGGCCAACGACTTGGCACAACCGGAGCTCATCCAGGGCATTTGAGCCAGAGCCCTGCCGGTATAAACCAGGGCTGCTGCACCTAGGGCAGTCACTGCTCCAGGAATAATTTTCACCCTTGTTCTGAAACAGCCCCAATCTGGTCACCTTCTGGACACATTCCAAACTCAGCCTTGTCCCTAGGCATGTGGAAGTGGGGCTGGGATTGTGACTGCAGTGGTGTGGAATTGCCCCCAGGTGAGGGGCATTTGTGGTGGGTTATTTTAAATGGTCACTTCTAGGATGTGTTAGAAAAGTGCCTAAAATGTCTGGATGAGCACCCTCTGTCTGCTGCTGTAGTGTCCAGTCCTTCCCAGTCACTAATGTATCGATTCTCACAGCACTCCTGTGAGGTGGGGCAGCTCCCATTTTACTGCTGGGGAAATGAGGTAGAGAGGACAGGTGATTTGCCCAAGGTTACACAGAAAGTCTGTGGCAGAGCAAGGAATTGAGCCCAGGTCTCCAGCTGGTGCTCTACTGACTGGGCCATACTTCCTCTCGTTATAGCATTTCTACATATGTGAATAAATTATAAACATATGATCCCTTCTTATAGCACAAAGCACTTCTTTTATTATTCATTATTACTACAGACTATGAATTGTAACGGGTGGCACTGATGTAGCATCTTTCTTCCAAGCGTTTGCTCCTTGAGGCAGGGATTTAGTTGAGGATTGGTCCTGCTTTGAGAAGAGGGTTGGACTAGATACCTTCTGAGGTCCCTTCCAACCTGATATTCTATGATTCTATGAACACGTCTACCTCTGGTTTTGCACAGCGTCGGGCATATTGGTGCCCCCCTGCTGATTGGGATCTTTGGGTGCTATGGTAATATAAATATCCAATCAGAGTATCTTCCAAATGCCGATTGTCCTTGCCACATTCCCCTGAGAAGGGTAAACTGAGGCACAGAGCGGTGAAATTGATTGCCCCAAACTTACGTGAGCTGTTGAAATGCAGCCACCTCTGGGGGTGGGGATGGCGGATGTTTAAGGGCACGCAGCCACCGTGCACACAATTTTAGGACAGGTCATGAACAAAGAATACCGTAGCCAACCAGCTCTGAGCACAGCATTTTAAAATACAGTAATTTGCCATGATATGCCCAGTGGGGGTCTCATCTAAAACTACCAGTGGCCTTTCTGCAGGTGGCAGGGTGGGGAAGGGTAGGGGAAGGGGGTTGGAGCACAGAGCACAGGCGCTTTGGTAGAGTGCTCTCCTTTGTTTGCTGTGCTTTGTCTCCAAGAGCAGGTCGGCTTCCACTGAATAGTCTGCAAAGCCATGAGCAACGCCCTCCTCCCACGGTGCTGGATGCCACCCAGGCCCGGTGCTTTGCAGGTGCTTGCACGGGAGGAGCCTTAGCAGCCGAGTCTGGCTTATTTCAAAGGCGCTTCCTTGGCCAGAGGTGAGGTCTGAGCACAGGACTATCACCCAGGAGCTCCTGCATGTTCTAATTTCAGACCCCTGCTCCATGACGGGGCTGAGCTCCAGTGGCTCATCCCACATCCTGATTGCCTGAACCCCCACACTGTGCGGGGAGCCCCTGCGGAGCTGGGCTGCATGGGGTGCAGAATGCACTGCCCAGATATTGCCCCCTCCCTCCCCTCAGCAGAACTGTACCTGTTCCACCTGCTCCAGGCTCCCCATGTGCAGGGTGCAAGATTTGCTCCGTGGGCCACTGCCAGCCCCAGCGCATACTAGGGAATAAGAGGGCAGGGCTTTGGCAGGCAGTGGGGGTGGGAACTGAGAGGGAGAGCAACAAAGAAAGAGCCAGATTCCTTTCTCCTCCTCCCCCATGCCTGTGAGATCGCTGGACCGACAAAGGCCTCTGTCCAGTTCTGGGAGTGGGGTGTTTAATGCACTCTGGCCACTGAAGTCAATGGAAAAATATCCATCGACTTCAATGAGTTTCAGACCCAGGGCCAGGGTCCGACACCTTTGCTCATGCTGAGTAGCATCTCGCTATGCCCTTAGTCCCAACAAAACAAATGGGGCTGTTTGAAGAGGGGGGGAGGGACTAGAGAATCTGCGTCCAGCCCACATTAAGCTCAGCACCAATGGTGCACGGGCTCCCCCCGCCCCGCACTGCTGCTTGGCCTTGGGGGCACTCTTGCTCAAAAGCAGCCCACAAGCCAGCTGCTGCCAGAGACTTGTCTCACCCCTCTCATTAGAGTCTGCTGGGTTTGTTTGTATTGTACGGAGCCAGATGGGAGTGGTAGTTCCCCACACACACAGAGCAGGGAGTGGAAAGGGCTGGCGGGGTCAGCTCCACAGTGCCACTTATTCCTTTGCCTCTGTCTGAGGAACGTGTCTCTCGGTAACTCACCCCAGCTGACGGTTCTGTGCATGCAAATGCAAGTGAACTGCATTGGGCCCTGCAAGCATCTATAGAGGTGCAGAGCAATGGCCGATAGCCAATTGTTGGGGAGAAAGACGGAGCAGCTGGGAAAATTGCAAGGCTCTCCAAGTAGGATCTGATTGGTCTATTGGAGAAGACAGTTAGGCACCCTAGCATAAGAGAGATGAGAAGGGACCTGAAAATAGCCAGAGGTAGGGAGGCTGTTCCTGTTAATGAAGCCACTGCAGACATTGAGCTACTGCCCCACCCTCTCACCTGTGGAGGGGCCCGGTGGGGTCAGAAAGAAAAGGGACAATGAGTGTAAGAAACTGGCCCCAGGAGGTCACATAAATAGTGGGGTTTGTGGTGGGTGGATATGTCCATGGAGGGTCATGGAGATGAGATCACATGGGGAGTGGGGGAGGTTGATAAGTCCATGGAGACTCCTGGAGATGAGGGGGGTTTCTGAAATGGACAGGAAGAAAATGAAGGTTTCCCCATGACAAAGGCAATGAGCTGCTCCTTCCGGGTACATTGGAGAAAGTGAGTCATTGAACAATTCAGACAATTATTATTATAAAGTATTCACACGTGTGCTAGATACTTCACAGGAGACACATGAGAGACAGGTGCTTGCCCTGAATAGCTCAGAATCGAAGTGCTGGACTTGCCAAGAGGGAACATACCCTAGGGAAGGAGATGGCTGGGAAGGGACACGGGCTACTGATGAGGCTCTGCAGACATCAGGTGAGGCAGACATATGTCTGGATGGTATGGAGGTTTTATATGCCTCTTTTTGGTAGGGGACTATGCCAAGGAGTGAATTGAATGGGGCAGGGGTGGAGTGCAGAGAAGCAGATTTTGGGTGGCCATTGCATGGAGGAAGGCACAGAGATGTTAGACAAAAGGAGCATTGAGGTTAGTGCCCTTGGCGGAGCAGAGCGTGGGGGGAAATCACAAGGAGAGCAGGTTAGAGACACAGGCGGGGAGGGGGGGTGTATGATCAAGCAGAAGGCAAGGAGAAGAAGTATGAATAGGATGAATCTGTAAACTCAGGGGTTGTACCGTATGATTGGAGAATTGCTAACATAGTTCCTATTTTTAAGAAAGGGAAAAAATGTGATCCGGGTAATTATAGGCCTGTTAGTTTGACATCTGTAGTATGCAAGGTCTTGGAAAAAATTTTGAAGGAGAAGGTAGTTAAGGACATTGAAGTCAATGGTAAATGGGACCAAATACAACATGGTTTTACAAAAGGTAGATCATGCCAAACCAGCCTGATCTCCTTCTTTGAGAAAGTAACAGATTTTTTAGACAAAGGAAACGCAGTGGATCTAATTTACCTAGATTTTAGTAAGGCATTTGATATCCGTGCCACATGGGGAATTATTAGTTAAATTGGATAAGGTGGGGATCAATAGGAAAATTGAAAGGTGGATAAGGAATTGGTTAAAGGGGAGACTACAACGGGTCCTACTGAAAGGTGAACTGTCAGGCTGGAGGGAGGTTACCAGTGGAGTTCCTCAAGGATCGGTTTTGGGACCAATCTTATTTAATCTTTTTATTACTGACCTTGGCACAAAAAGTGGGAGTGTGCTAATAAAGTTTGCGGATGATACAAAGCTGGGAGGTATTGCCAATTTAGAGAAGGACAGGGATACCCTACAGGAGGATCTGGATGACCTTGTAAACTGGAGTAATAGTAATAGAATGAAATTTAATAGTGAGAAGTGTAAGGTCATGCATTTAGGGATTAATAACAAGAATTTTAGTTATAAGCTAGGGATGCATCAATTAGAAGTAACGGAGGAGGAAAAGGACCTTGGAGTATTGGTTGATCATAGGATGACTATGAGCCGCCAATGTGATATGGCTGTGAAAAAAGCTAATGCGGTCTTGGGATGCATCAGGAGAGGTATTTCCTGTAGGGGTAAGGAGGTTTTAGTACCGTTATACAAGGCACTGGTGAGACCTCACCTGGAATACTGTGTGCAGTTCTGGTCTCCCGTGTTTAAGAAGGATGGAACAGGTACAGAGAAGGGCTACTAGGATGATCCGAGGAATGGAAAACTTGTCTTATGAAAGGAGACTCAGGGAGCTTGGCTTGTTTAGCCTAACTAAAAGAAGGTTGAGGGGAGATATGATTGCTCTCTATAAATATATCAGAGGGATAAATACCAGAGAGGGAGAGGAATTATTTAAGCTCAGTACCAATATGGACACAAGAACAAATGGATATAAACTGGCCACTAAGAAATTTAGACTAGAAATTAGACAAAGGTTTTTAACCATCAGAGGAGTGAAGTTTTGGAATAGCCTTCCAAGGGAAGCAGTGGGGGCAAAAGATCTATCTGGCTTTAAGATTAAACTCGATAAGTTTATGGAGGAGATGGTATGATGGGATAACATGGTTTTGGTAATTAAATATTCATGGTAAATAGGCCCAATGGCCTGTGATGGGCTATTAGATGAGGTGAGATCCGAGTTACCCAGGAAAGAATTTTCGATAGTATCTGGCTGATGAATCTTGCCCATATGCTCAGGGTTTAGCTGATTGCCATATTTGGGTTCAGGAAGGAATTTTCCTCCAGGGCAGATTGGAAGAGGCCCTGGAGGTTTTTTGCCTTCCTCTGTAGCATGGGGCACGGGTCACTTGCTGGAGGATTCTCTGCTCCTTGAAGTCTTTAAACTACGATTCGAGGTCTTCAATAGCACAGATATAGGTGTGAGGTTGTTTTTTTTTTGTAGGAGTGGTGGGTGAAATTCTGTGGCCTGCGTTGTGCAGGAGGTCAAACTAGATGATCATAATGGTCTCTTCTGACCTAAATATCTATGAATCTAATACCTATGAATCTATGATGAAGGTGTGACCCAGAGAGGGGGCTGGAGGTTGGATGGGGACTTGAAGCAACAGACAAGAATTATTTTGGATTGGGTGGCTTGAGGCGAGGTCCGTGTCAAAGGGACGCAAGAGGAGGAGATTGCAGGGGAAGGGCTCATTGAAATTTTCAGGGAAGGACTTGGGGAGTCCAGAAAAGAAGGAACCACAGGACTTGAAACAGAAGGAGAAGGTGGCATGGCTGAGAGTTCTGTCCAAGGAGCAGTACTGCCTGAGGGAGACGTGGTGGTGGCCACAGCAGTCAAGAGTGGCCAGATCAAAACAGCCTGAACTTTGGGAAAGTTGGGATCTGGAGCCTAACTTTGCAGCCTGGGCCCAGCTCTCTGTAGTAGGCAGATTCAGAGAACCGGCAGCTGTGAGGGTAAGGTAAGGCAGGCTCTGTAGTCCAATCCACATCTCAGCCTCTTGCAGTAGAGATGAGCGTGAGCTGAGGATTGACATGGTGGCGTTTGCTCTGAGGATGCTCCTCTGTATTTGTCTAAGGAGCAGAAACTACTGGAGCATGCTCAGGTCCCTAAATGAGCAGCATAACCCAAATTAACGTACCCCCAGTGGTGAGCTGGAGCCGGTTCGCATCGGTTCGCTAGAACCGGTTGTTAAATTTAGAAGCCCTTTTAGAACCGGTTGTTCTGCGAGGGACAGCCGGTTCTAAAAGGGCTTCTAAATTTAACCGGCCAAAAGTGGCGCCTTAGGTGCCGACTCCGTGGGTGCTCCAGCCCTGGAGCACCCAGGGGAAAATTTGGTGGGTGCAGAGCACCCATCGGCAGCTCCCCTCCCCACCCCCGTCCCCAGCTCACCTCCGCTCCGCCTCCTCCCCTGAATGCGCCGCCCCACTCTGCTTCTCCGCCCCCCACCCCAGGCTCCCCGTGAATCAGCTGTTCGCGCGGGAAGCTGGGGCAGGCTGAGGGGCAGACTGCAGCTTCCCGCTCAGGCCCAGGGAGGCGGAGGTGAGCTGGGAAGGGGGGGGGGGCACGAGGAGGGCCACCTGCGCCACAGCAGGTAACCTGGTGGGGGGGGGCGCAGGGGAACTGCTCCCCGCCCCAGCTCATCTCCGCCACCCTCAGCCTGAGCGGGAAGCTGCCACCTGCTTCTCAGCCCTCCCCGGCTTCCTGCCAAACAGCTGATTCGCTGGAAGCTGGCGGGGGGGGCGCGGAGAAGCAGAGCGGGGCGGTGCGTTCAGGGGAGAAGGCGGAGTGGAGGTGAGCTGGGGCCGGGCGCGGAGCTGCCGGTGGGTGCTCTGCACCCACCAAATTTTCCCCGTGGGTGCTCCAGCCCCGGAGCACCCAGGGAGTCGGCGCCTAAGGCACCACTTTTGATGTGATCAGTGGAGGGAATCATAGAATCATAGAATCATAGAATATCAGGGTTGGAAGGGACCTCAGGAGGTCATCTAGTCCAACCCCCTGCTCAAAGCAGGACCAATCCCCAATTAAATCATCCCAGCCAGGGCTTTGTCAAGCCTGACCTTAAAAACTTCTAAGGAAGGAGATTCTACCACCTCCCTAGGTAACGCATTCCAGTGTTTCACCACCCTCCTAGTGAAAAAGTTTTTCCTAATATCCAACCTAAACCTCCCCCACTGCAACTTGAGACCATTACTCCTTGTCCTGTCATCTTCTACCACTGAGAATAGTCTAGAACCATCCTCTTTGGATCCACCTTTCAGGTAGTTGAAAGCAGCTATCAAATCCCCCCTCATTCTTCTCTTCTGCAGACTAAACAATCCCAGTTCCCTCAGCCTCTCCTCATAAGTCATGTGTTCCAGACCCCTAATCATTTTTGTTGCCCTTCGCTGGACTCTCTCCAATTTATCCACATCCTTCTTGTAGTGTGGGGCCCAAAACTGGACACAGTACTCCAGATGAGGCCTCACCAATGTCGAATAGAGGGGAACGATCACATCCCTCGATCTGTAGGCAATGCTCCTACTTATACAGCCCAAAATGCTGTTAGCCTTCTTGGCAACAAGGGCACACTGTTGACTCATATCCAGCTTCTCGTCCACTGTAACCCCTAGGTCCTTTTCCGCAGAACTGCTGCCTAGCCATTCGGTCCCTAGTCTGTAGCTGTGCATTGGGTTCTTCCGTCCTAAGTGCAGGACCCTGCACTTATCCTTATTGAACCTCATCAAGTTTCTTTTGGCCCAATCCTCCAATTTGTCTAGGTCCCTCTGTATCCTATCTCTGCCCTCCAACGTATCTACCACTCCTCCCAGTTTAGTATCATCCGCAAATTTGCTGAGAGTGCAATCCACACCATCCTCCAGATCATTTAGGAAGATATTGAACAAAACCGGCCCCAGGACCGACCCCTGGGGCACTCCACTTGACACCGGCTGCCAACTAGACATGGAGCCATTGATCACTACCCATTGAGCCCGACAATCTAGCCAACTTTCTACCCACCTTATAGTACATTCATCCAGCCCATACTTCTTTAACTTGCTGACAAGAATACTGTGGGAGACCGTGTCAAAAGCTTTGCTAAAGTCAAGAAACAATACATCCGCCAGTCACTCCGAGGCCAGGGTCGTGGTGCCTTCAGTCCTACCCCATTTTGGGTGCTGAAGTTCAATGGTAATCAGGAACAAAAAGAAACCCAGCTCAAAGCCAGGGCCATCCCACACCCCTTCCGTGGTGCCCTGCCCATTAGTCAGGGCTGGTTTCCAAAACAGTCTGCACTCCTGCCAGTTCCCTTCCCATTATCTGGGCCTCCCTTCCAGGAGGAGGGATCTGGCTGACCAGCGAGCTCCGGCTCAGGGCTGCAACCAGCCTCCCCTTCTTCTCCCCACCCCCCCCCGCCTCAGAGAAGCAGAGCTCCAACCTCCTTCCTGGTCAGCACTCACCCAAGTGAGGCCCTCTCCTTTTATCTCCCCTTGCAGAGGAAGCAGGGTGAGGCCAACTGGGTCCACAGGCCTAACACTTTGAGTGCCAGTGAGGAACCAGTCAGCCTCCTTAACCCTCTCATTGCCAATGTGGGGCCTCTCTGCTCCATCTCAAAGGGGTTAGCAGCTGAGCCAGGGATCTCCTTAGATCTCCTTAGACTGGGATCAGTTCTCTTGGCTTCCAATCCAGGGCCCTAGTCACAGACCACATTAGATCCTAGAAGCTAGCTGGACCAGAAACCCGCTGAAAAGAACAATTAAAAAACCCTCTAATCTTTGTGTTACTAATAAAACTGTGGCTGAAAGTATCCCAGTGAGCGTCTCTAGAGTTAGGCATCTACATATGTACGTAGATGCCCAAATAAAAACCAGTGGTGGCTGAGCGCCTGCAGCCCCCAGTGACTTCACTAGGAATTGTGGGTGCTCAGCACCCTGAAGAATTAGGCCAGGCTTATCTAGATGTCTAGCGAGGGAGTTAGGTCTCTCACGTGATCTGCCGTTATTGCAGGAGCACCTCAAGCTTTCAACCAAAGACAGAGGCTTTATTACTGTAGACAGGTGGTAAGAGACAGTCCCTGCCCTAAAGAGCTTAACGGCCTCATTCTCATTTATACCAAGGCTCCTTAGCACTGCTCTGGGAGCGGACAGGGGCCCTCAGGTGGGTGTGAATGGGTGTAAAGTTACTACTTTAAGATCCCTTTACACTGTCAGAGTAGTGTAAATGAGAATTGGTCACAATCTCAATACATACGGCAGTGGGAGAAAGGAAGTATTGTTACTTTAGGGATTATATTATTTACTATATTTGAAAATGTCCTTAGGTGAAGTAATTTTAAGACATCAAATTGACTGGTTACAACGGAGCACTGATCTAGTTCACATTCTGCATTGCCTGTAGCTTGGACAGTGACGTTAGTTTCACTCTCAGGGCTACCTTCTGCTCTTGGTTACGGGTATAATTTCCACCAGAACCAGTAGGAGCTGCATTTGTGTTGCCAGGAGCAGCATTCGGCCCATTGTGTCTAGTCAATTTCACTTTCTGGTTATCTGCATCAGCTCAAGGCTACTGTGTTTGGGGGTCCAAAGTTTAAACTCATGAAAGGCCCGCCTCCTTCGACATTTCCAAACCGCTCACGTCAGTGCTAGTCACACTGGGGTTTGGGACTTTTTTTATTTAAACAGAACCTAAACCTGGGGCCTAAACTCCTCCATACTGACCCTTTGAAATTATTGCAGAGAAACGTGAAGCCCATTTTGTAATCCTTGCTTTCCTGAGACCATGATGAACATAAATTTGGCTGCGCTCCAATCCTTTCACTTCCCTATTGAAGAGCTGGCCTGAGAAGCAACATGGTCCCTTTTTTGTTCTATGGGAAAAACAGAACTGACATGACAGACTTTGTCAGCCACTAGTCCGTTCTAATGCCTCTGTGTGTGTGTACTGCAATATGTGCTCAGAACTGCTTGCAAAGCAGCATCGAGGAGACAGACTGCAAGCAGGATCTTTTCTCTTGAAAACACATAGCTATTTGTCTCCCACACACTGAATCATTTCCACCGTGCGCCCTCCAGGGCAGACGGAATAGTACTTGCCCCGACGTTCACCTCCTACTAGTAATGAAGATTTTGTTTCTGGTTAATTTCAGGACCTTCCTCTGGAGAACATTAGGCTAACTACTCAAGTGCTTCAGCACGACAATTGCAGCTGTGTCTGAGGGCTGCTGCAGAGAGCCAGGCAGATGCCTGTGGAGAAGTAGTCTGCTACGCGCCCGCGGATCTGAAGTCAGGAGACAGTCGACAGATCCTGATCTCAGGTGCAATGGTGTCGATACAGAATAACTCCTACCTGTCTAGGTAAATATATTGCCTCCATCACCATATCTGGATACACTCACAGAACTCTATACATCGAAACAGGGCTGAGAAACTCCATCCCTCCATTCATGTTGCTGGAGGAGGTATCCTATATACATGTATAGTAGACATTTGTCTATTATGCATGGGCTAGTGGAGTAGTTGTTGCCTGAAGTCAAGTCCCAAGAGGTGGATCGCTGCTTTCATTCTTGAGGTGTTTTGATCTTGGGCCCATTCCGATTTCTGGGTGGATGGTGTCCCAAAGCCCAGAGCCTACTGCCAGGAATGTCTCTGAGAGCTGCTACCCCCTGAGCTTTGCCAGCTAGAGCGGTCCTGATGTCCATAGCTCGCAAAAGGAGAGGCAGTCTAAGAGGTAGGGCTCAGGCCACTGCGGGTGCAGTAACCCCAGGACCTGGCAGCTGATCCGGAACTGCAGAGGTAGCCAGATGAGCGTGGGAGGCATGTGAGGGATGTGCTCCTGACATACTGCCCTACGCATAACATCGGCTGCTGCATGCTGGACAAGTTGGCGTTTCCTGATGGTGCTCACTTCCCTCCCCATCAAGCAGTCCAGACGCAATCACCAGGGCGGGAGGTAGTGAGCCTGTGGGTCACTGCGGCTAGAACTTCAGCCGGCAGCCAGGGGTGCAGCCTCCCGGCCAGCCACACACACAAGGCAGCATTGCACTGTGGGTACCAAGGAGCACTGAGGCGTCCAACAGGACCCCGGTGCTGTGTTCCACCTTTTCAAGTGGAGAGCAGACACCCGGAGGCAGAGGCTGGCTTTGGCTTCAGCCAGCTCTTCATGGCATTTCCTTCTCTCCCTCTTGCCTGGGTTGAATTGTATCCAGCTGCTCTTCATCCAGGGGCTTGTCCCATTCAGGTTCCGGAGTCAACACCGTCTGCACGTGACAGGAGATGTAGGGCTGGGGGTCATCAGTGTTTCTGTGGCACCGAAGTCAATAGCATCTCACAGTCTTCCCTAGATGTCTGACCTATCTATTGACTAGGACAGAAGTGGGCCTTGTGGGACTGCACACAGGGAACATAGGAGCTGCCAGACAGGCTCAGACCAGTGACCCATCTAGTCCAGCATCCCGTCACCGGCAGTGGCCAGTGCCAGATGTGAGAGGAACAGCTGCCCATCCTGACCCTTTGGAGGGTCATGAAAGAAGACAATGGAGTTGCTCTGGATTTGCTTTTGGGAGTCAGTAGATTTCCACGAGGCATAACTGAGATCAACATTTGCCATCATGGGAAGAGAGAATGCCATGTTTCCCTCTGGTCCCTCCCCTCTGCCCTGTCCCCGGTCTTGGTCAGTGCTTGGATGTGTCATACGCACACGCTGACATTGTTCCATCCCACTCCCAGTCCTTGCGCTGCCTCTGGGGAAAGGTCAACCTGCTCCCTTTTGTGTCCTTGCATTGCTTGGCTGTCGCTCCCATGCGATCACTCAGTGCAGCTGAAGTAGGATGTGGGGGCAGCTGAAGTGGGATGTGGGCGGGGGTCAGGCAGCCGGGAGCCCAAAGAGACACAGCAGGTTTTGTTGTAGGAATTTAGGGCATTTGCTCAAACAAAGGGGAAGGTCGGGGGCAGGTCTCTCCAGACCTAGCAACCAACTAGCTTCATGTTGCAAAAAGAAATGTATATTAGGATACTAAATAACAATACACCATTGTGAGCCGGTGGTGTTCTCCATAATTATATGGCCAAACCAAAGAGCAAGTCCACTATGGGCTCATTTTACAGTATGTGGGTATGTAACTCTCCACTCATCAGCTAAACTGCCCTCATGTGGCGTGGGGGGAAAACCTCAGGACCTTCAGCTCAGAAAACTACTTGTGCTAATGGAGATACTGCATTAGATGGAAGTCTTATACCCTCGTTTTAGGTCTGCCAGTAGATGGCGACATAGCCATAGATTCTTAAGCGAGTCCAAGTCCAGCCAGCAGGGGGCAATAGTATGCAAATACACCAGTTAATAACCACACTGAGTAGCCATGGTGCTAAATCCACACTGAGTAGAGCACTTTTCATGTGTAGGCCTCAAAGCGCTGTACAAAGAAGTATTATTCCCGCCCCCCTTGTAAAATAGTGATACTGGAGCTCAGAGCAGTTCAGTGGCTTGCCCAGATTCACTCCATGGGTTAATCCGTCAGCACCCAGTTCTGTGCCCTACCACTGGGCTGGCCTTAGGGCAGCCTAGTGAGTGCTCTGCACTATTCTGTGGAAGAATTGGATTTGATTTTCTTCTGATCTTCCCTGGGCTATGGAAGCAGCGCATTCAGCTCTGAGGGGAGGGAGAGGCTTATGACCAGGCGTGGCCAGCTTGGGAGCGATGTTGAAGCTGTATCTCTGGGTACCTGTGTTATGGACCAATGAGGAATGCAATACAGGAATCAACCCTTGTATGGATGTTAACACTGCCAACATGTATACAGTGGTGTACATAGTGTATAGGAACAGGACAGTATCCCTTTAAATCGTATGTGAGCCTTCTAGTGGTGCTCACGGTGTTCTGCAGCCAGAGCAGCAGTTTGTGTGTAGTGTTGTGTTAAGTGACATGGAATCCAATGAGCCAAAGGTGTTAACATAACCCAGTCACTGTCCAACAGTAAGACGGTAATAACTGTCCTGTTGGGTAAAAGAGAAGTTGAGATGAGCTGGAGCTGCTGTTGTTGTTGACGTCTGGTCCTGTTTCATCTCAGGTGGTGTTTGGGAATCAGCAGGAGGAGCTAGTAGGGGTGGTGATGTCATCTTGGTACCTCTCTCTGGCTTGGTCTGGTCAGGACATCTCAGGACGAGCCCGGGTCCCAGGAAATGCTGGGGGGAACAACCATGCCTCTGTCTGTTCTTCCCATTACCTCCCCAAAGTCTCTTTCTTTAAGGACCTCAGAAGGCAGTGGTGGGTGGAATAGCCCATCCCCTCATTATTTTGTCCCTTGCGAAGGCCTCATATCCAACACACCCATTTTGGTTCATTAATTTCCGGACCCACATTTTCTTGTTGATTAAGTCCAACAGCAACAGAGTCCTTGAATCATATCAGCGGGGCATTTTGTTTAGACTAATGGAATCTGTCTCCCTTTTATCCCTTTTCCCTTCAACAGCTGTTATTGTGACATCTTACGAACTCTCACATACTTTTTACATTTAGCATGAATGTGCAGGCTCAGTTATTACAAAGCAGCTGTACCTGGCCTCTTTGTATTGGGGACCCAGCGTTGACTATTTGGCGCCTTGAAATTTTTTGGGTAAAGAGCAAGAGATACAACAGCGTGGAACCCATCGGTGCTGAGATGTGGGGCCCTTTGGCACATGGCATATGTAACGGAGCCGGGGGCACCTTGCTCAGGAGAGGTTTGGCTCTGAACAGGATAGCTGTCCAGAGCAGACACGATCCTTCCTCATTTTACCGGATTGCTGATATTAATGTAACCCGCTATTTCCGACAAGCCACGCGTCAGATGAGAATACCATTCTGCATCTGGCTAGCAGAAGTGATGCTGTGTGGTATGAGCAGCTCTGTTCGATGAGGCTGCCACCTGGCCAGTTTTGGGCTTCTGAGTCCGGGTGCCACTTAGGGTTGCCAGGTGCCTGGTTTTTGGGGACCTGGCACCCCTAAATGGCATCCGAACCAAAAGTTGGGTTACTGCAGGGTGGGGGAAGGCGCCGGGTCATTAACCTGTGCCAACCCCTGACCAGACAGGCTTCTTGAGATGATCCAGTGAGCAATTGGGGTGTGGGGGGGAGGGAACGAGCGACAGGGCAGAGCCTTGGGGAAAGAGACAGGGCAGGGGCGAGGCCTTGGGGATCCAGTTACCAGCAATTAGAAAGGTGGCAACCCTACCGTTAGATATGATGTGTACCAGTGGTGTCTGGGCAGCATCCACATTCCAGAAAGCTGGGCCCGTTTTCTCATACCCCTCTAGTTTACAGTACTCTACTCGGGGTGGGTCTCATTATCTCTCCTGAGATTCTGGACTGAGTCTTTCACACATGGACTGTCTGTGGTGAGAGGTAAAGCCCTCCGGATGGCTGGAGACAAGACTCAAGCGCTTCTGCCAGCTGCACGAGCACTCAGCTTCGGCTGAGTCTGCCTGGGCTTCTGGAAGTGGAGCTCGAGGGCTAGGCCCTGTGAGACGCAGCATGGAACTTGGGGCCAGGAGTGGAGTGACTAAGGTAGTTTTAAGCCACCTTCATACCATCCCAATCCTGGGCTGCTCCAGAGACTTTAGTAGCCCCCAGTGTGATTTAGACAGCCGCAGGGGCCTGTCTAAGTTATGACAGCCTTCCAGGGCTTCTGTATGGGCTGCAGTGCTGCCAGGAAACTCTGCAGTGCAGCCTGCTGCAGCCCCAGCTGTATCCTCAGCACACCCCTTATGGCAGGGCTTGTCATGCCAAGGGGTTCCCTCCCTGAGCAGAACGGGGGATCTAGGTCCTCTCTACACTGCAAAGGGGTCAGAGCGAAGGTGAGGACGACAGCGCTTATGTCAGCCCTTTCCAGAAGAAAAGCATAAAGGAGGAGGCTTGCTCCAGCTAGCTCTAGAGAAAATGACTGCGTAACACTTACATACGTATCTCCCCACGGCTCCCCTGAGTCCTGCTCGGAAAGCAAAGCAAAATTGAACCCAGCTGCCCCACCTTATGCCTTCCCTGCCCTCGAGGTTCAGAGGATGCAGATTTTCCATGACGCAGGTATTAGCATGCAGTCATTCTCATGCACTCCCCATGTGTGCGATTTACATGCTGATTTTTCTTATGCTCTCTGGTGACCTGCTTCTACAAGGGGCTTGTCTACATTGCTGCTGTGGTTAGAAGTTGATAGATGTTTTGCTCCGTGTGTGTGTTCCTTCTGTGTGCCGCCCCAGCCCTGCGCAGACAGCTGGCACGGCAGACCTTGAGCGAACCGCCTAATGACCACAAGATCTGTTAAGGGACAAAGGCACCCAGTCAGGTTTATTGTCAATGAAGTATGTCACTAGTATCCTGTGGCACCTTAGAGACTAACCAATTTATTTGAGCATAAGCTTTCGTGAGCTACAGCTGAGCTCAAGTACTCCTTTTCTTTTTGCGAATACAGACTAACACGGCTGTTACTCTGAAACTAGTATCCTGCAGACTCTATCAATCCACTAATTCAGCTATACCCATAACAATGGACACAGCTTAAGTCGATGTAAGTTGCATCACATCTGCAAAAAATGCCAAATATAACTTTGGAAACTAAACTTAAGGAACTAAGCTGCATCCTTCCTTCCACCAGTGTGGTTCTGCTTCATCCAGTGTGGTTCTGCTTTCCATGCCCACGGCACAGTTGCCAACTTTCACATGATAAATAAGCACCCTGACTTTCACAATAAGCCAAAAATCAAGCTAATCCCATTTCAAAACAAGGCCAAAACAAGCCAGTCCCTAAGAACCCCAACACTCTGTGTGACTAGATCCCCCCCGGCGTGCAGTCTGGGACACACACACACACACACACACACACACAACAGTCCTTACAATGTGACTCATCTCTTCTGCCCAGTGATACACTGTCTTGCTTGAGTTCTCATCCAAACATATTTACTCTCCCATTTCAATGAGCCACCCCTGCATTCGCTGACGGTTTACTTCCTGTTTTCTAGGGCAATGGAGAACTTTATGGTTCTGCGCTCCTGGAACACAAGCGCCAACTCATCCACTGTCGACTGCAGCGTGGAAGACAACACGTACAAGTGCAAATTTGACGAGGAGTTCAAGTACATTCTGCTGCCCGTCTCCTACGGCATCGTGTGCGTGGTGGGGCTGTGCCTCAACCTGCTGGCCCTCTACGTCTTCCTCTTCAGGATCAAGACCTGGAACGCCTCCACCACATACATGTTCAACCTGGCCGTGTCCGACACGCTCTACGTGGTTTCCCTGCCCTTGCTGGTGTATTACTATGCCAAGGGGGACAATTGGCCTTTCAGTGTGGGCTTGTGTAAAATAGTCCGTTTCCTGTTCTACACCAACCTCTACTGCAGCATCCTCTTCCTGCTCTGCATCAGTGTCCACCGTTTCCTGGGCATCTGCTTCCCGCTGAAGTCACTGCAGTGGGGCCGTGTCCGCTACGCGCGGAGGGTGTCAGGGGTGGTCTGGTTGGTCATAATCACGTGCCAATCACCGGTGCTCTTCTTTGTCACCACCAGTGTGAGGTGCAAGACTATCACCTGCCACGACACGTCGAGCAAGGAGCTCTTCGGCCAGTTCGTCATCTACAGCTCGGTGATGCTGGTGCTGCTGTTCTGCATCCCTTTCCTGACCATCATCGTGTGCTACTACCTGATGGCCCGGAAGCTGCTGCAGCCCACCCGGGGGACCTCCAAGAGGTCTAAGTCCAAAAAGAAGTCAGTCAAGATGATCATTGTTGTCCTGGTGGTCTTCATCATCTGCTTCCTTCCTTTCCACGTCACTCGCACCTTGTACTACTCCTTCCGGAGCTGGGACCTTAGCTGCGGGACCCTCAATGCCATTAACTTAGCCTACAAAGTGACCAGGCCCTTAGCGAGCACCAACAGCTGCCTGGATCCCATTTTGTACTTCTTAGTAGGCCAAAGGTTTGTGAAGTTCGCAGGCAACAAAATGCCAGTGAAAACTCCAAACCGAACGGCCCTGAGGGTAACTCCCACCAGCAACACAGGAACCAGCAACAACCTAGATATGATAGCCAAAATGTGAAATCCAAGCCTGCTACATTTCTGTCCACTGTCCTGCCACATTGCAGACTATTCTGTCTCCATGGTGGAAGGACTTCTCCACCGTGTGTAGGGGAGTCTGGCATGTGGCCATTATGCATGTGTAACCCACTGGTGAGTCTGTTACAGGTCCCACTCTGCACTGAGTTACAGAGGATCTGAGTTGTTGCAGCCCCCAGCTACAGAGGCATGACTCGTTAGCTAAAGCTGCAGCAGCTCTTGCTTTTCGCTCTGAAGGTCCTACCTGTGGTGGGTCAGCCAAGGTGACGGCTGTCACCCATTGGGTTGATTCCCTAGGCTTCAGGTGTTGATGCTTGAGCAGGAATGGCTCAACAAGATACACCTGGGTGTATGTCACCAGTTTAATGAGCTTGTGGAAATAAGGTGCTGCTTCGATGATATATTGTAATCCCATATGCATGTCTTCGTTCAGCTCTGAAACCCAAATACTCCTCCTCCAAACCCGCTCCTCTCTCTGATACAGAATGGTGTCTATCCAGGAGTGAGAAAAGACTACCTGCTGCATGGTGGTCAGGCCAAAGAAGTGACAAGCATGCTAAAAGAATAATAGCCGTGCTAAAAGTTCATACTGGTTTTTCTAAAACAAATTTTTTCAAAAAAAACCCCAAACCCGAACCCACCTGTCGATCTTATTGAAATGTTCTGCCTTTCACGACATTTTCTGCCATATTTTCTGTTGATGTTTTTATCAAGAAATTATTGCAATCGGCAAGAAAAGCAGTGCGTGAAAAATGCCGATAATTATTTTGATAAAAATTTCAATCCGAATATTGACTTAAAATATCTCCGAAAATGGAGCTCTGGGAAATGGAAAAGACTTTGACGTTTTTCACAAAATCATTTCCCCATTTTTCATCCAGTGCATCTATTGGGGAAGTTTTTATCATTCATATTAGGGATGTGAGACTTTTCGCCTCACTCCAAGCCGGGGGGATGACTCAGCAGAAAAGTAGTTAAACTCTGCAAAGTCTTTTCCTCCTGGGTGAATGTTTAGCACAAGAAAGGAAAGTAAGTAAATTATAGTCAGAAAGGAAACAGAAAAACTCCCCAGCAAGGGGTTCTACCCACTTTTATGGGTTGCCTGACCTTCCCAAAGGCAATAGCCCTCCTCTGTCTCCCGAGTGTTTGTTCTCATAGCTTTTCTCCAGAGACCACTGCTTGTTCACCAGGCACGGGATAGTGCTGCCCTACCCTGTCACACCCAAATTCTAAAGGCTTTTCGAAAGCCATAAGGCCTCCAAACTGCAGCTTTTACTAATTGCCCAATACTGACTTTAATTTTGGGTGGGGTTTCTTTTTATCCTTTCCCTAGTGAGAAAGCGATAAGGCCTTTCATGATATAGCTGGCCAGGCAAACCGTGTAAGCTCCATCTACACTGCCATTTATGTTGGCAAAATTTTATGTCGCTTGGGGGTGTGAAAAAACCACACCCCCTGAGCGACATAAATTTCGCTGGCGTAAGCGGCAGTGTGCCCAGCCCCATGTCAGCGGGAGAGTTTCTCTCACTGACATCGCTGCTGCGGCTCATTGGGGGTGGTTTAATTGTGTGACGGGAGCGCTCTCTCCTGTCGGCACAGAGCGGCTACACGAGAGATCTTACAGCGGCGCAGCTGCATTGGTGCAGCTGTGCCACTGTGAGCTCGCTAGTGTAGACGTGGCCTAAGCAACTAGATGTACAGCAGCTGGGAAACATTGTTCTAGCATGGAGGCGACAGCACGCTGCAACTTTTAGCAATTTGCCAGGAGCTGCAGCTAATTGAGAAAGGGCCCAATTCTGCCACTTTTACTCAGTACTGAGCCTGACTCAACCATGGGCCAGATCCTCAGCTAGTGTAAATCAGTCTGGCATTATTAAAGCCAATGGTCCTCGCTAGAAAATCAGACAGTGTTAGAACACGACCGAGAGGAGT
This sequence comes from Natator depressus, assembly GCF_965152275.1. Lineage (NCBI taxonomy): Eukaryota > Metazoa > Chordata > Testudines > Cheloniidae > Natator > Natator depressus. Next base: position 13,532,387 of record NC_134234.1, on the reverse strand, counting down.
CAGGTTAAGTAACATGATGTTAAACCCTACTTTGTAGTCAGTGGGCTTGTCTTCACTGCCAAGTTATAATGTGAGTGTTGCCCCTAACTCGAATCCTGCCTACACACGCAAACCCTTAGCTCCAGGGTGGTGGTGCTTTTAACTCGAGTTTGCTGGCCTATTAAGGCGTAGGAGCTAAAGCTTGAGTTAGTGCAACTCATCAGCTGCCAACATGACCACTTAAGTGTGGATGCAGGCTAGTCCACAATTCACTGGGAAAGAATTCATAAAGTGGCTCAGCTTACGGGAGCGCAAAGAACCGTGGGAAATGACCCGAGAAGTCTTAGCACCACACACGAGTGAGTGCAACGCCAGTGTGAACATAGTTATTTCATAGTGTGGGTGCACTCACTCAAGCGAGGCTAAATCAGTGGAGATATCCTGAGATAACTCTGCAGTGAAGACAGACTAGGGACAAGTTGTATTCAACATCATGTCCACAGGTTGTGGTTAATCCTATCCTTCCACTAGGTTTTAACCCTGACTAGCTGAAATGAGGTTAACGTGGCTTGCCCCTGATTACACTGATTTGTAGAGAAGCAGAATGGTCCAATGGATAGAACATGGTCTTGGGTGTCAGGAAAGCTGGGTTCTGTTCCTATCTCTTCTACTGTTATGACCTGGATTATACAGGAAGTTGGTCTAATGGTCCTTTCTGGCCTTAAAAGCCATAAGTACATAGCTGAGTTTATCAAGGTCTAGCATTTTCTATTGAACACAAAGCCCAGGGTGCTACACTGATTTACACCTTCTGAGGTTCTGCTCCCATGGAACTAGTAGTAGATTACAGTACTCCTCAGTGTGCGTAAGGTTGCTAGGATCTTGCCCATGATTGTTAAAATAAATGTGCACCCTCCCTAATATTTGCTTGTGCTTGTATCTTCCCTTTTGGAATTGCTGGTGGGTTGAGTTCACAAGCAAAACAACCTTCATGTTGATCAGATTTGCCCACTCCCTTCCAAGATTCATATGCCCATCAACTGAGGCATTTGAAGCTAAGACTGGAGAAAACATTAGAAAATGTCCTGCACTGGTCAGGTCTAGCTGAGCTAATAGATCTTTTCCATCTCTAATTTCTAGGTCTTAAAAATGGTCCAGCCCAAGCACAAAATTTCTTGCCCTCCGTTACCAACATGATGATGATGATGAAAAATGGGTGATGTTTACTCACCCATAACAAAACACAACACAAAACTGCTTGTCCCAGAGAAGTGGGTGAGTAGAATTTTGCAAGAGCAGACATGGCTGCATTTTGGGACTATGCAGATAACACTGTGCCCCCATCTAAACCCACTGCTAGGAATAAGACCTCTCAGTTTCTCCTGTCCCTAGATTTTACATATGTGTGGTGGATAAAGACACCCAGCGGTATAAGACCGCGTGTGATACACGCAAGAGTCCGATCCAATGCCTATGAAGTCAATGGGAGTATTTCCATTGACTTCAGAGGGACATGGATCAGGCACGATCAGGCACGATTAAAAATCAATCAGGCACGATTAAAAATCCCACTTAGTATGTTTCTCTCTGATCTAACGGTGGCCCAGTATCAGATATGAGTGAACAAAGTTATGCGGGTTCAGAGCAACCAGAGAGGTACTGACTGGAAGTTTTTATTTTTGTTTTTGAAAGTACTAACTTATACTAAAAAAAAGGGTCATTTTTGGGACAATATAGCACATTTTTATTTTTGTAATATGTAATGATCTTGTATTGCTTATGATAAAATAAGTTTATTTCTATTATTATTATTATTATTATTATTTTTCTGCAATCTGGTCAAACCTGGGTCAATTTCGGAAGAGGTGGGGAAGAGAGGCCTGGCATAATAAACTGAATTGTTTAACATGTTAGAGAGGTTTTCATCTCCAGGCCTGGAAATGTTTAGCTCTGCAAATGTCATCACAATACCACTGAGAAACCCGTTCACTTTAAGGCTCTTTGGAAACTGGATTTTGCCAACAGCTCTTCTCTTTATAAATGGCCAACCCAAATCCCTGGATCCAAAATGCTACAAACGGAGCCCTGGTGTAATGGGGTGTACCAGGCTCTTTGAGGCCCCCTACAGGAGGCCTTGTGGTCTTACCCCACCCCACCTCAGGAAAAGGCTCAGTGAAGGTGGGTCCTCCAGGGCTGCCTAGAAAGGCTGCAGGGAAGCAGCCAATCAGAGTGCAGCAGACTTAGTTAAAAGGAGCTACAGGAGTTGAGCAGGGCAGTTGCTGGCTGGGACCAGAAGGGGAAGAAGGAGTGAAAGGTTGTGTGAGACTCACAGGTAAAGAGACTGGGGAGAAACCCTGCTCAAGCAGGGAGAGGACTGTGAGGTTCTCCAGGCGCAGAGGCCTGGGAGACAGAACCCTGACACAAAGTGGGCAGAGCTCTCCAGGCAAAGAGGCCTGAGCGGAGACCCTGAGAAACCAGGACAGAATGTGAGGAAACTCTCCAGCCAAGGAGGTGTGGGAGAGACCCTGCTCACACAGGGAACAGACAGAGAGCCCAAGAAGGGGGTGGGACAGAGAGGGAAGCAGCCCAGGGAATGCAGCAATAGCAACTTGTAAAGAAAGCAGCATGTGGCTGCTACTTGTAGGGCCCCCAGGTTGGGATCCACAGCAGTGGGTGGACCCAGGTCCCTACACTGGCAGAATGGCCAAAGAACTGAGAAGGGGACAAGTTTCATTTTGAAGCCCAAGAAAGGGGTTAGAGTTTAAACAGGCCCAGAGATGGGGCTGAAGACCCTGGGAAAGAACAACTGTTTGTTGGACTGTATTACCCCAGAAGGGGTTCCTTCATGTGTCTTTTGCCCCTGAAAACCTGCCTGACAAAGGCACCCACCAAAAAGGTGCAGGGAACAGAAAAAAAAAAAGTGCAGGATTGTACCCAGCTGACAGGGGTACACTGACAGGGGGCACTCGCAAGTGCGAGTGACTTACAGGGGTACAGCTGACAGGGGGCACTTGCAAGAGGTGAGTGTCTCCTCCCACCTCACCCTCCATCACACCTGGTTTACACTAAACATTTAGCTTGACCTAGCTACATCACTCCGGGGTGTGCAAATTCACACCCCTGAGTGCCTCAGTTAACTGACCTAATGCCTGCTGTAGACATGGCTAGGTCGATGGAAGAATTCTTCCCTCAATGTAGCTACTGCCGCTCGGGGAGATGGATTATCTACATTGATGGAAAAACCCCTTCCGTGGAGGTAGGAAGCATTTGTGCTACAGCACTCCATACCTAAGGGTATGTCTACACTACCGAGACTATGCTGGCATCGTTATGTCACCAAAGCGATGTGGCATAACCCCCTGGCATAGACACAGCCTACACCAATGGAAGTCTTTCTGTCTGTGTAGGAGCACCACCTCTCCGAACGACGGGAGCTATGCCAATAGAAGAATTCTTCTGTCAACCAAGCTGTGTTTCCACCGGGGGTAGGTCGGCATAGCGATGCTCGTCAGGGGAGTGGATTTTTTCACACTGACCTGGCTATGTCAACCTAACTTTTAAGCATAAACCAATCCTAAGGCCCCACTCCTACACCTTTCTCTCTGGGGGCTGAGCCCTGTAACCCATGGAACTCTTCTGAATTCAATATGGCTCTGTGTAGTGACAGGGGTCTGCCTACATGGATTGGGGCTAGCTTTGGTTCCTACTAACCCTCCCCAGGGCTGTATTATAGGAACTTTTCCCCCCAGCATGCCTTTCTGGCAGGTGTGGCCCTTTAAATCTGGCAGAGCCAAGCAGTTGCCTGCAATCCTCTTCCTATAGCCATTTTGAAACTGAGTTGGTTGCTGTATCTCCTTCTGTTCCCAACGGTAAGTACTCAGACCTGGTTATGTTTCCCCCCAGTTTCTCCTTCCTTATACCTGAGGGAATGGCACATTCTCCTCTCCCTCATTACCGCTGCCATGAAATTGCAGGAGATATGCACCCCTGATCCCAGTGATACTGTTCGTTGCATCAGACTGCCAAAAAAGCCACCCCCAAAGCAAGTCTAGTCTCCTGGACAACATGCCCTGGGAGAAATATCTTCTGAGGCCCACGTTAGGAAATCCATGAAACCTTCTCAGTCTGAAGAAGAGACATGTTGATACACATGATGCCATCCACACCCAGCGAGACCATTGGTGTCCAAACTGAAATTCTATGAGGGCAGATTCTGCCTGTCACTCTGAAGGCAGAGAATTCCCACCCCTGGTCCCCATCTGGGAAACTTCGAGCAGGGGGTCGGTCCTTTCTAAGGTGAGACGCTAGAGCCGGTCACAAGTTTTCCAATGAAATGGCAGCAGCCCAGCCCCCCTGATTCCTCATCAGGTCACCAGGTGGGCTGCTGAGAAGAGGTGAGCCTGGAAACTCTGGGAGCCCCAGCTCCCTGGCCCCCCTGTTTAGCCGGCCCAATGGCTGCCAAAGAGCTGGGGCTCTTGCAGATCCTAGTAGCCCACGAAGCAGGCAGCTGTGGGATCAGGCTCCCCAGCTCCCAGGCTCTCCAGCTCTTCAGCAGCTTGCCCGGCAGGCTGCTAGCCTCCTGGGGAGCATACTTCATTTCGGAAACACCCAAGTGTCCTGCTGCTGGAATGATTCAGTGCTTCCGAAACAAAATATTGTGTATAGACAAGGCCGTGTTTTTTTTCCCTTCGTGCCAGTGGGCGCATACAGGAGTCTCTCAATTAAAATAAGCAGTATATTTTTTGACTGCTAACTATACAAAGAGTGCCTGGGCAGATTCTGAGCTCCATGCCAATTGGGCTTGAAAACTTGCAAGGAAGGTTTTTTGCATGAGCTTTCTGGTGCTTCCAGCCTGCTGGAAAGAGGCCAAGGTTGGCCTTTCACATGGTTTTTCAATACCTCTAGTTGGAATCTGACCCCGACAGGCAAGAAAAGCAATGAAGAAAAAATTAAATCCTTTTTTTTTTTGGTCATCAAGATAGGCTGGGTTTAAATCTGCTGTGAAGTTGATGCCCATCACAGAATTAATATTAGGGGCTGTTTGAACGTTAATATGTCTGATCAGTACAGCAGGCCCTCTGGATTGACAGGTCACTTTCCAGTTCCCCAAACTCTTATTTCTTGCTCCCTTCCTCATTCTGCAGCTTTCAGTGTTTAGTGCTAGCGCAATGGCAGACACAGGAGGTCAGCACAACAAGAGCTGTATAAAATTGCTGCACACCATGTAGGCCCAAGGTGCCTGTGAGTAATGCATTGACTCACCCGTTTGGAATGCAGTATCTAGGGTCATTCCACATGCCCGGGCAATATGTCAGCTAGGCTCTCTGCTGTGTGACAAGACACAAGCTGTAACAGCTTCACTCCCACAGTAGCACATGCAGGACACTGACATTCTGGGTCAATCAAAGTTACTGATCAAGTTTCAAGTTAGTGTCCTACAGAGAAGAATCAGGTTCCCTGGACTGAAATGCAAAGGGAAAAAAATAGCCCCACAAACTGCCCAAGGACTCTGGAAGAGCTAAAGTAACCCTCCAAGAGCTGGTGGTAGTGAGTCCCTGAAGCTCTTGGTGTTTTGAGCCCCCTGTAAATGCTCAGGTTAGATTAAGTAGAACCTGCACTGAGCCTGTGGTTACCTGTCAGTGCAAGGTGTCACAGGAATAAAACAAAACGAACCAGGTTGGTGTAACTATAGGGCAAGGGTCTGAAAGCTGTCTATGGGATTTGGAGCTGCGTCTTGTGTTTTAAAATTAATGGAACATGTATCTCAATCCCCTTGCTAATAATTTAGTGGCAGATGTGTCTGTAAATCCCCTGGACTGTTCTGAAAATTTCAACCACAGCTCTAACTCCTCTTAAAGCGTCTAATCCTCCCTTCATCTTTTTGCCCTGTTAGCAAATAGTCCTGATACCCTTTGCTCAGTTTCATATTACTGAACCTAGCTATAGCCCCTTGGACCATCCTGCACAATTCTTCTCCTGTCTTGGGTCCCTGTCCTGGTAAAGGAACAAATTCCCATTAAATGCATTAGGGTTAGGATTGGGCGCAGAATACACAAATTTGGGCACTTACAGTGGGGCACCTAAATCAGCAGCATGTCTTTTAGAGGTGCTGAATACTCACAGCTTCCAGGGGGGCTCATGCAGGTGCCTAAACATGGGTTTAGCTACTTAACTTTAGGCACCAAAGCTCGGCCTGACTATGCAGGCCTTGGTGGTTGAGCCCTGATCTGATTATCCACCAGTCCACACAAGACCCAATCCTGCTCCCATTAAAGCCACTGGGAATTTTGCTGAGTCACCGCAGAGGCAGGTGGCTTAGGAAACCCCCTAGACATCACAGTACATTAGGTTGGTGAACAGACGAGATTAGATGGGAAGGGATCAGGCCCTAAATGAGCGATGGGTTCAGGCACTCTGGAAGATCAGCTCCCATAAGGTAGGACTCTCCAGCCCCGTCAGCTTGCTTTTGTGTGCAGACATAATATTTTAATTAGGCTTTATTTAAGGACTCACTAACTTACAGCTTGGCTCATTGCCCGAAGCTGCAGGCTCACGGGCCTAGGGGGAATAGAATCAGTCTGTGCCCTGCTGTACCCTGCTCAATCCATTGGTTTGATGTGAGGCCTCGTTACCAGATCAAAAGTTTGGCTTTGTGTCCTGTCAAAGTCTCCCTGTCTGGGGCCAACCGCTGCAAAGAGACCAGCAGAGATGCTTATTTTAGTGACTTTTCAAGCTTTGTTCTCCCATCTGAAGTAGGAAACCGGAGCAGCCATTTTGTGCCAAATAAAGATGATACAGAAACAGGCAACAGCAAGGGAGCTGTAAGCATGATTCACAAGCATTGCCTAGGTGGGGACCCGGTGTTAGCGCTGGGAGAGACCAAATTTAGCCACTGCCTGGTAAATCCCCCACCCTGCTCTATTCTTTGTGATGGCTACATTTAGTCATGGTTTGCTGCCTGCTATTTCAAAAGCACTTGGGATGGGCCTGAATCAGAACCCTGCCTCTGACCACACTCCAATATCGGTCAGTTTACACCAGGAACAGCAAACCTCCAAACATCTCCCTTGTTAGTGGGCTGGAATTTGATACCATGTCACAGGTGTTCAGTGGCATATGTGAAATGAGCTGCCAGGTCTCAGCCTAGCTGCCAATGGATAAAACAAAACACCCTCATTGGCTCCCTTGTTAGGCACATAGGAACTGCCAGATTGGATCAGACTGTATCTCCATTCTAATCCAGGATCTTGTCTCCAGCAGTAGAAAGTATCAGCTTCCTCAGAGGAAGGTGCAATAAACCCTGTGGATAGGCAGGTATGCAGTAACCTGCCCACAGGGAAAATTTCTTCCTGACCCCCATCAGTTAGAGGTTCGGCTTTTGCCCTGAAGCATGAGGGTTTGCATCCCTGCCAAAATTCTAGATTTTGTTTTTTGTTTTTTTAAATCATTACTAATCTAACTCTGGATATTCTTGTTATCCACAGAAACAACCAATCCTTTTCTGATGCTTTAAGCCACAATTATATCTTGTGGCAATGAGTTCTGTAGGATAATTTCACATTGTGCGGGGGGGGAGGAGTGTTTCTTTTTCATCAGTTTTATAGTTGCTGCCTTTCACTTTTATTGACTGTCCTCTTGCCATTTAATTATGAGATCTGTCTTTTCTGTCCCATTCATTGTTTGGCACAGCTGGCTGACAGGTTATTTGAAAAAAAAACCAACAACAAAATATCAACAACAAATGGTGTTTTAAAAAAATAGAAACTTTTCACAAGAACATGTTTTCTTCCAAAAATTTCATTTTGGAGACAAAAAAATGGAAATAAAAAATCCTTCTGTTTCAGTGGGAAATAAAAGGGGATTTTTTGGTTTTGTTTTGTTTTGTTTTTTACTTTTCCCATCTCTTTGCAGTACAAAAAAGCCAGAAAGAAAGAATGGACTTTTTCCCCACCAAAGCAAAATGAAATCTTTGATTTTGTTCCTATTGAAATATTTAAAATATTTAATCTATATGTCATATAAAGATAAACTATTATATAAACATTAAAATCATATTAAAATTTTTGGTCTCACAAGCTGAACATTTTTGAATGAAACAAACTTTTTTTTGTGCAAAATCTATTTCCCTTTTTGTGACCAACTCTTTCTTTTAGTACCTGTCTCGTGTCCTCTCTTACCAACAGCTACAGCAGAGAAGCCAAGGGGTGATGGTGGAAGCAAGTTGCTTTACCCCTCCCCCCCCCCCCCCCCCCCCCCCGGTGGTACCTTCTAAGAGGGTCAGCGTGGGAGGAACTTGCTTTGCTAACGCCCAGGCTAGATCTCTTCTGAGGACACAAAGAGATCTTCAGTCTCTTGAGCTGTCAGGCTGGGACCTTTCACTGGTACTAATCTCACTCGCCAGAATTAAAAACATAAGATTTATACAAAACGAATTGGGGGCGGGGGGCAGGAATTACCCAGCTAAAACCAAAGGGCTCAATCCTGAGGTGCTGATGCCAATGGGAATTGAGGGTGCCCACCACTGAGCAGGCTCTGGGCCAAAGAGAGATCTGTTGTGATTTTACCACAGTCGTGCGATGAGTGAGCCATCTCCAGTGTGAGAGAGGGTCACAGTCTGGTGGTTTGGGCATAGCTTTGGGATCGAGGGACACATGGGGTACAGCCTTGCCTTTCCCACTTCTGTGCTGTCCAATGGTCAGAGTAAAGGCCTGGTAAGCAGGACTCCTGATTCTATCCCAGCTCTTCCAATGAATGGCCTGGGGTAAGTCACCTGGGCATCTCTGCCTCATACGAAATAGGTGATGTTCTCTCACGAAAAATGACAAGCATCTCCCTGGCCGTGAGTGTCCCAATTAACCCAAGTGAAACTGGGGCAGGGCTCCTCCTTCAGCAAGGGACTCAGGAAATGCCCTGTGTGATGCGTGCGCCTTCTCTAGATCCTTCTCCATGTGCAAATCTAGGTCATGTTCAGCGGAGAGGATGGGACAACCCACCTACTGGGAGGATGCAGATCTGTGCCCAGATTCTGAGCTGTGCCCGACCAACACTCAACATGGAGGTAAAGACAGGTGTCTGTACGCCCACCTGTGCAGCACCTGGATTCTGGAGTGGGCTGACCCCAGTGCAGAGCTGTTCTCTGGGAGGAAAGGAGAGGTGGCTGGTGCCCCCCTGCACTCCAGCTATCCACGGTGTGCAGAACTGGGCAGGAGGGAGTCGGCACACAGCTGCTATCCTGACTCTGCTGCGTCGGGGGGTTACTTGAACACAAAGTGGATTCCCAGGTAGCCAACGGAACCAGCTTTCTGGTTGCTTTGCGCTGCTGGAGTGGTGTGAAGCAACGAGAGATGGGGCTGGACTCTGGCCCCTGGTCTGTAACCAGTAGGTGTATACAGTACTCTTTCACTCATTGTGTCTGACATCGCTCGTATTTGGACCCAACCTTCCCTCTGCCCCATGGAGCCCTAATCAGAGCCTCCCATCCATAGAACGGACTAGGGCAACCGCCCTGGGTCCCACGCTTCGGGGGGCCCCACGCTTCGGGATGCAGGGTCCAGGGTGGCCTGGGAGGCTAGTGGGGAGCCTGGTGCCGGCAGCAATGAGCAACCTGGCCCGCCCACTCCGCTCCGCCCCGCCAGCTCCCAGCATCACTCAGGGGAGGGGGTGGAAGCCGCAAAGAGGCGGGGCGGGGCCTTGGGGGAAGGGGTGGAATGGTGTTGGGGAGGGGGTGGAGGAGGGGTTGGAAGAGGTAGGGCGGGGGTTTGGGGGAAGGGGTGGAGTGGGGAGCGGGGCGGGGGCCAGAGGGCGGGGGGTTGTCCCGGGCCCCGCACCCCCTAGGTATGGTCCTGACCCTAGCACTGTGTCAGCGTCATAGCAAACTGTTGACACTGAAAATGTCACATCATGGAGTCTAGTGCTAAGGGTGAGTTTATTTAAAGCAGCGGTTCTCAAACTGGGGGTCGTGACCCCAAAGTGAGTTGTGACTCCATTTTAATGGGGTCACCAGGCCTGGCGTTAGAAGCTGAAGCCTGAGCCCCACTGCCCGGGACCGAAGCCCGAGGGCTTCAGCCCTGGGCGGCAGGGCTCAGGTTACAGCCCCCATGCCCACCTGGGGCTGAAGCCCCCCCGCCCACACACACTTGGAATGGTGGGGCTCAGCCTTTGGCCTCCCTACCCAGGGCAGCGGGGCTCAGGCTTCGGTCTCCCCTCCTGGGGTCGGGCAGTAATTTTTGTCGTCAGAAGGGGGTTGTGGGTGCGATGGAGTTTGAGAACCCCTGATTTAAGGCTAACCAACGTCTTCCACATGGCATCGCTGCTGAGGATGGCTTCCAGCTCCTTCTAGAAGTGGCAGGTCTTTGGCGCAGCACCAGAGTGATGTTTTGCCTCCCTAGCCTTCTGGTAGGCCAGCCTCAGCTCCTTGATCTTCGCGAGGCACTGCACCGTGTCCCATTCATAGCACTTATCCACAAGACATCTGACCGTAGGTATGGAAGTTCCTACAGCTGGAGCGGCGCTGGGGCTGCACAGCCTCCTCTCCCCCCAGCACCAGCAGACCCAACAATTCAGGTGGGCTCCAAGCAGGAGAGTGTTTGCTGCATGGAGCGGCAATGGTCCGCTGGGAAGATGTGATGTGAGTTGTCCACACCGAGCAAACAGGAAGTGAATTTCAGAAATTCCCAGACCTTTAAAGGAGGAGGGGCAGATACCTGTGTGCCCGAATGCAGGGCAGCAGAGTTCAAACTGCTGACCAGAGTGTCAGGATGGGCATTGTGGGACACCTCCTGAAGGCCATTGACAGCGACAAAACCAAGTGTGGCGTCTACACTGACAATTTGGTGATCTAACTTTGCCACAAAAAGCTCTGTGCCTCTCATCGAGGTGGTTTTATTTTGTCGGCAAAACAGAAGAGTTTTGTCAGTGGAAGGAGCAGTGCAGTGTGGACACCTCTACTGGTTTGTCGGCAAGACCCGACTTTTGTCAACAAAACTGTGTGATGTGGACAAGGCCTTAGATTGTCGGCTCGGTGGGGCAGGAACTGTCTTTTTGTTCTGCGGCTGTTCTGTACCTGGCACAGTGGGGTCCTGGCCCATGCCTGGTGCTCCTAGGGGCTATGGTAATCTAAATAATAAGGATGTGAGGCAGTGCAACACTGGGGAACAAAAACTTGACAATGGACTCTTCAGTCTAGCAGGCAAAGGTGTAACACGAGCCAATGGCTGGAAGCTGAAGCTAGACAAATTCCGACTGGAAATAAGGCGTACATTGTTAACAGTCAGGGGAATTAACCATTGGAACAAGTTACCAAGGTGGATTCTCCATCACTGGCAATTTTTAAATCAAGCTCGGATGTATTTCTAAGAGCTGCTCTGAGTGCTGTAAGGGTTAAGAGGGAAGAAGAATGAACACATTCCTGGAATCTCTAATTCCTGTCACAGGAGAGTATTTACAGCTTTTACGGTAAGCATTTGGGCTCATAGCTACGGTACATGCTCTGCGTGTTGGAGATGCTGGGGTAGCCGCTGGGAACTGCTAGGAGCAGCAGAAGTCTTGCAATAAAACAGAGAATTCGGGAAGATACGCAAAATCTCCCTTCCAAGATGTAGGGTCAAATTCTGTTAGTTACACTGGTGTAAATCCAGAGTGACTCCAACGCATCCATTTCAGTTTGCCGGTGTGACCGAGAGAAGAATGAGGCCCATAGTGCTGAGTTTTTATACTTGCAAGGAAATCAGTGAAATTTCAAGGGACTATTGTTCTCGGTACAGCTCAGCTGGCAAATATTATTAAAGGTAGCTCAGCCAATTGCCAGGTGAGTTTTCACCCCTTTCTACCACAGCTGGTTTGGATCAATCTGGGGAGTTGTGTCCAAATGATAATATGGATGACAACTGAGTAGATGAGGTTCCTTTTGGGATCCTGCTATGCTGTAGAATAGGCTGTGGTGATATGGCAAACAGAGCCTGTCAGTTTATGTTACCCCCAAATCCTATTATTTCTATGTTACATACATATTCACGTATGGGAAATAGCTCATTTTGTCAGGCTAAATGAGCATGAATACAGATGCTCAGATTTAATTTTCGCTATAGACTGAGTGTGCATTTTTCTTTCTCTGTATCTCTCCATTCCCTCTGTTTATATGTGGGGTTTTTTTTTGAAAACTTACACTAGGAACGTGGTTTGCTTAAATGGTGCCTGCACTTTCTGTCCTAACAGACTTAGATTTAGATCCTTTTCTGTAGTTGTTGTTTATTGCTTTGGGGAGGTATGAAATTTAATCATAACGTTACAAAAGCAGCACAAGTGTCAAATATGTTGCTATTGGCTATTTCAAAGGTAACAAAGGAAGCAAGAGCGTCATCACTGAACTACTTAAGCACATTGTTGTAGTTTTGTGGGGAAAATACTTGACTATTAGATGGCAGCACTAAAGAGAGGAAATCTCTCCAGCAAACTATATAGAGAATTTATACTAGCGGATGGGGAATATAGATCATTCCCGTGCTTTTGAATATAAGTAACCTTTTCAGATCTCCCAGGGAAACCAGACCTCACCTCATTCAAGAGTGTTCTTTCTGACTTTTTTTTTTTTAAGTGAATGGTTTTGAGTGGATACCCCTGGAGACTGAATTCCTGTGTTTATCCGGAATGTTTTTGCAAAGAAATTGCAGCATTGGGCATCTGTTTCACAAAGAAACTTTCAGCATGCCCTGAACTGATTGGCTCTGGGACTTGAAAACTGCTGACAGTCTTAACTTGTCTGCCCTAGTTAGCTTTGAGATGATGAGAGATCTTTGCTTTGGGAATTTCAGGGTAACATGGTCCTTGCTAGAAATTGTATGTCTAGTGATTGTTGCCAAGCACATCAATGATCTTAGAAACCAGATCCACAAATTCTCTTCAAGAGCATCTGCTAAGCCCTTTGCTCCAGTAGTGATCCAACACTGGCAGCTTGCGCAAAATCCAGATCTTGTGCTTACGTCTCCAGTGCAGACACCAGACACCAACGGGGTATAAATCACTAGAGTTTTTCCAGTGCCCCAGTAAAAAGATGAATGACTATTGTGTCACTTGAAGTAAATTCCAAAGTGTCATGAATACTCTTATAACACAGGGAACGCTCCCAAGGAAATACCAGCTGCAGTGGTGGGGGCCAGGAGAGAGATCCGCCTGCTCAGAAACGTTGTAGAGATGCAAATGATTAAAAACCCTCAAACGCTGTAAGTGTCCACTCACTGTCTCCTCCCTCCTGCCCCTCTTCCCTCCCCAAATGCCTCTCAAGCTGCCCCCGCCTCCATTAGTGGTTTCAGACATAAGTGTGAGTAACAATCTGAAATGTTGACTTCACTGGCTGATCTGTTGCATCTGGGCACAATGGGCCAAATCCATCCCCGGTGTAAGCAGGTGCAAATGGAATTGGAGTTACATGTGCTAACACCCAGGATGGATCTGGCCTTGGATGACACCTACCAGAACAGGTCCTGCTTTATCTGGGAGCGTGTTAACGAAAGGGCTACTGATGTAGAAGAAATAGCTGTGCATACACTTGGAGGAATTCTCTCAGGTAATAAAACAACACGGCATGGAAGCACAGTGCATGTCTGCCACAGACCCAGCTCTTAATTACAGCAATAAAGCTGTAATGATATCATGTGTCTCAGGTTAAACTGATGGGGCTAGATAAGCTGTGTGGACAAAGAACACATCTCATCCAGTGCCACTAGAAAACACGTCTTCCTTTCAGCTTGGTATTTCTGTTTGTTCAAGCACTGTTTGGTACTGCCCCCCAGACACACAATAAAATTGAATTGGTACAGCGGGAAGGGGTGGCAGCAGGACTAGATGGGCAAAGACAGTAATGCACAGACAGCTGCCACTGAAGTTAATGGTAACCTGCCACTGATTTCAGGGGGGCAGGCCCAGGACTTAATGGTAGTGGGAGAGTTTGGAATCCAGAGGCAGAAATGGGGTGACCATGGCAGTCACTCACTGCATTTTTCTCAAAGCTGTGTTGCCTTCACGTACTGGAGGCTCAAAAAGGTTCGAGTCCAGTACTAGCAATGGGCGAAAGTTTGGGGAAGAGGCAGGTTAGTTTGTGTTCACCCAGACCTTATTATGCATTATTATTATGAGCTATCCGTTATTCGACTGATGCCATCCACGGGCATTGCTGGAATTGTGCACATTGAACACAGCGGTTGTGTTTAATATAGTGCTGCAAATAACCCTGCCTTTGTCTGTCTTGTCTAGCTAGGCTGCAAGCTCTTCAGGGCAGGGACTCAAAGTGATGAGTTTGTACAGTGCTTAGCATGATGGGGCCCTGATCTTAGCTGGCGCCTCTGGACACTGCCACAATAATCATTTGTTTAAAAAGAAGAGAAGTGCATTGTCTCATTCAAGCAGTGATCCGGTCAAAGCTTCAGAGTCTGGATCCAGCTCTGAGCTCTCCCAAAATTTCAGAGATGGGTTGGCCTCAGGGTTTTCATCCCGGCCAATAACCTTATTTTGCCTAATTGGCCCACTCTTGGTCTCCTTTACAGCAGTGTAAATCAGGAGCAATTCTGCAGAAGCCAATAGAGCTACCCAGCTGGATCAGCTGTTTTCTTGGCCTTTAACTTCCCCCTCTGCCTGTCTGGGGGTGGGGGCGTTGAGGGCAGAGTACACCAGTAGCCTAGAGATTATTTCCATGCTGACCAAGAGGAACTATCTGTGCTCCGCTCTGTATGGCATAATGCAACGAGCTGAAATGCCATTACACGTTACACACGCGCTGCTCTGTGGAACTATTGTGGCTTTAACTGACCTTCCATGGAGAGCCTAGGGGACTTCCTGATGAGCTGATTTCTGTCTTCAGTGCTAAGAGCCAGCAGATGCTCTGTTAAATGTCCCGCCTGTCTTCTGCAGGTGCAAATCCTGTCCCAGCAGAGCCCTCCGGTGGCGGACCTGGTGCATGGCAGGATTTGGGTGGGGTGTCAAGTTTGGCGGCATGAAGGGATTCTGCAGCTGGTGAATGGAGACAGGCCAGGGAACCCAACCCCTTAGGAGGGGAAACTCATGAGGCCTGCAGTGGGAATGGGGAAAATTCCCCTTCTCAGCCCTGTCACATGAGCTGGGTGCAGCGATGAGCAAGGTTGTGCCCCTAGAAGCACAATCAAGCTAATCATCTATTTTAAGGAGGCTGCCAGGCTAAAATGCCAGGGGCTGGATTCTTGTTTACCTCAAGGCCCCTTCACACCACTCTGGCAGCATAAAGCACCCTTAGCCTGGAAGCAGACCATGTTTTATGATCTCAGTAAGGCACTTTGCATACTGCCCGAGCGCTGTGATGTGTAAATAAGAATCAGGGCCTAGGTCTGAAAAGTTGCTTTACTTGTAAGCAAAACTTTGGCTTATTAAAACTGAAAGTGCTTTTAAAATATAATTTGACGTCGCTCTGTTTATGCTGCTCACGGGTACTCTCGGCAATTCCTTCCACTCAGATGGCAGCCTGCTGCGAGGTCACTGTCCAAAGTTCTCCTGTTGCAATGGGAAATTAAGCCTCCCTATTTCTAATGTAAATAAACTTCTTTTGGGGAGAAACAAGCAGTGACGTGATCCATTAACAGGATACCGTTTCCGTGTTGCCAACTCACATGATTTCATTGCGAGTCTTGCGATAGCTGGTGTTTAGCTTAAAGACCCAGTTCCTGGAGCCAAGTGAGCACGGGAAGATCTCAACTTCCATTAAAAAACCCCCGTACATTTCTAGCCTTCGTGACTGCAGAGAAGAGTGTGAAAACGTGACCCAAAGTCTCAGAAAGGAAATTTCTTTTTTAAAAAAACTACATACTGTATTATTTTTGGCTTAAAAATCATGAGGTTTTTTTCTCATGATTTTTGGGGTGTATCTTATGATTTTTGAGGTCCTGAGGTTGGCAATCATGTGCTTTGCTTTGATTCCCCATCACCGATAGCAGTTTTCCACAGCAGAGCAGGAGATCAGCTCTAAAAACTGCATCAAGTTCACACTTCAGAGAGCAGCTCGGGTATTTCCAGTGCTGAGAACCCCCTTAAGAGCTTGGTTTAGGGGAAGATACAGCAGAGAGCAGGGCTCACAACAGGGATAGGAAATGTCATCAGCTATAGCAGAAAGTGGGACTGTCACATGACAGCCTGTTTCCCTGATCCAGGCACTGGAGCTGGGATAACTTTGCATCTGTCTTTCCACTTCCGCTAAGTGTGACCTGAAGCCCACATACCCCCTCTCCTCCCTTATCCTCTTCATCCCAGCCCTGAGCCCTTCCATTGCATTGTAAACTCTTCAGGGCATGGACTTGTCTCTTGCTATGTGTTTGTACAGCGCCTGACACAATGGGGCCCAATCCTGGCTGGTGCTTCTGCTTGCGACTTCAGCATTTAATGATAAATCATGGCACATTCATCAGCACCCTGGACACTTCACTCATACATTAGGGGTCATATACTCCATTGCTTCCCCTTTCACAAGCCTCATGTGTCCCCGTCCCCACCCCCTTATCAGACTTGCATTGTTAAAAGGTCCTGTCTTGTTTTCTTTGTGATATTCCCCACAACTCACACCTCCATTTGGCTGCAATATCCTCGCTTTCGCTCATGCTCACCCTGGCCCCGGTGTCACCCTACAGTTGACCTGGACCCGATGGATTCAATACAAGGAAGGACGTGTTTTTCTAAGGGATTTCCCCCTTTTATTACCGCAGTGGTAGCTTCTGCATCAGACACTGTAGCTGCACCATGATTCCTGCTCTGACATTTACGGTGACACTAGAGGGACATGTTAGTGATTGCATTGGTCATGAAAAGTCACAGGGACCCGGTGAGGACTAGAACCCTGGCTAGGCTCAGAATATTGCCTAGATTCACTGGAACTATACTGAATTGCTGGCAACCTGCCCCCCTAAATTGCTGGAGTCATTTAAAACTGCCCTGGGGAATGCACTGGAGGGACTAATTCTGATTGGGCAGGGACAGGTTTAATCACATCAATGGTCTTTGTGACTTTATATGAGCCAAGTCCTCAACTGGTGTAAACTGGCACTGAAATCAATGGAGCTGCGCTGATTTACTCCAGTTGAGGAACTGACCCTATTGCTGTTAGGAAAGGACCCCAGAGGGCTCGCTGATGTGACCTGCGGAGTTCGCTTTAGCTTGTGAATACAAAGGGGAAAGCCACTGAGCAGTTCAGCTCCCTTGGACTAGATGCCTTGTGAGACTCTGACTTACACGTGGGAGTTACATGGCTCTGGGCACTACCTTTCCCAGGCCGGAACACCAATGGCTTGTTGTCACTTGTAGCCAAGTCAACAAATTCCTGCAGACTCAGCAGAAAGAGATTCTTCAGGAAGCTCTTTTAAGGCCTGATTTTGTGCCAGGCACTGGACTGTTCAAATCACCAAGCATTTAAAAATGCTGCTTCAGACGTTCCCAGTCCAGCTGGTTAAGGCTTTTCTGTGATTTCCGTGGACCCCAGCCTAACAATGAAGCTGACACGACCAGGGCTTGGGTGGTCAGGCCTAGTTGGTCAGGGCCAGTTCCAGAGTCCAGGGGCACAGGTCATGAGCCAGAGCTGGGGTTGGAGCCTCGGAGAGGTAGCCTGAATTCAGGACCAGCGTCAAGGTCCTAGTACCAATACCGGGGGGGGGGGGGGGGGGGGGAAGGAATGGAGCCAGATTTCAAAGGGCGAAGCCAGGGTCCGTATTCAGAGGTTGGGGTCAAAGCTGAAGTCAGAGCTTAGGTTCCAAAATCAGGGGTCAAAGCCTGGAGTCGGAGTCCTAGTACTGAAGCCAGGGGTCAAAGCCAGTGTCAGAGTCCAACTCCCAAAGTCACGGGACGTCGGAGTCCAAATACCGAAGCCAGAGGTTGGGAGCAGAGTTGGAGTTCGAGGGCAGAAGGCGAGAGTCCGAGCCAGGGTCAGAATCCGAGAGTCACGATGCTGGTTTGTCACCAAAGCTGGCAGGAGGGGTTGACCTTGTTGCACAGGCCCTTCCTAGAACTCCTTCTTGGCTTAAGAAAGGTGCCTGAATCAATCAGGGGTCGTGCAAGAAGCTGTCAATCTGGCCTTCCAAAGTGGCACTTCCTGTGGTGTTAATTTCCACAGGGTCTATGTGATAATGCAAACAGCCCTACCAAGGCTGCCAGGTAGCAGTGTGGAGGTATTGGCTGTCCCGTGGACTCAGGTTCCAGTCCCATCCCCACAGAACTAGTCCCTCGAAAACTCACAGATTCTGCTCCTTTCAGAGAGTACAAACTTTGTATAACCCTTCTGTCAGATGGAATCAGCAACAACCAGGGCTGGGTTCAATATCTAGGGGTTCCTTTTCAACAATACAACACCGAATCAGCTTGAGCCCCAACCCAGTAACCTGGGGAAATTACACACCACCCCCATGGTGCCTCTGAGGCAATATCTCCCCTCTCGCAAGCAGAGCATCTGAGCATAGGAAAGAAACTTCTAATGAAAGGAGGGAAGTGACCTGGCATTAATTTGGGAAAATGCCGCAAGCAGGATTCACAATCATAAAATCATGAGCAAAACCCTGCCCGCCCAGAGTACATTGGGCAGTGTCTTTTGCCTCAGGTTCTTGAGTCCAACAACCAAAAGTTCTTTTAATGTGCCCCTCCCTTCTCCCTCCACTGCACCCCACTCACAGTTGTCCTTGGTCAGTGAAGACCCAGCATTCAGAGGTGCATCTGTGTGAGCTCACCTCCCACCCTGGCTGGGGGGAAAGGGAGGAAGGCACCTTGCTCACTCCACCATCCGGGCACTTGCTCTGGCATCAGCTGCCTTCTGGCCGTTCACCACTCCGCCAGCTGCCCTGCCCTGCCCCACCAGCCAGCTGCTTGCCACTACACTCCTTTGGCCACCCTGCCGGCCGCCCGCTCCACCAGTTGCTCGCCACCCTGCCAGCCATCTGCCTGCTGGTCATCTCTGATGCACACGGTCACCTTCTGCAGCTTCCTGCTTCTCTACAGTGACTTCTGTGGCTCAGTTTCTTAAGGTTCCCCCCAGTTCTGAGTGATTTTCAGCGCTCCATGGGGGAACCTCACTGCTGAAGCAGGCTGGGCAGACACACTGTCTCACAACAGAGGATTTCAGCTCTAGTGATCACTTAAGAAAACAAAAAGACTCCTAATGAAGCCTTAATTAGTTTTATGTTTGAAAACATAAAAGTGGGGAGGGGTAGGTTAAACCATGCCTAGAACTCTTAGGCAGAGCCCACACCTCCAAGCAGAAACACCTGTCCCCACCCCCTCTTGCCCTTCACAGGGGTCCGGCATCTCAGTCCCCCTGCTTAGCGAGTTCAGTTCAGTTGAGGGTGACCCCCTCAGTCAGGTCAGGCCAAGTACAGTTCTGCTGCCCTTTACTCATACAGTAAGGATAACACCGTTTCATTACCCCTGCACTCAATATTAAAATTAGCTAATAAGTATGTTAAAGAAAGAGTTTCTATACATCTGGGTATAATGCTTAAATTATACCAAAGTACAAAGTTTGGTTTAAAAAGTCATGAAGTATATATAGTACATAACCTGCAATATCCCAAATTAAGGGTAATACATTTAATGATACAGTTTAAATATTAGCATCCAAATATTCAGATACATGACTCATAAAAAGTTATACTAAGAGTGGCATCTGGAAAGCAATATAGCAATGAGTGTAGATTGTCCCTCAGTAATTGAGAATTTAGGATAGGTTGTCCCTCAGTAAATACAATCCATCAGAGAAGTATTTACTTTCCCAGGGTCACTTCTCAGTGGCACTCTAGCTCATTTCTCCTGGTCGTGCTGATGTTCAGTGATATGTTCTAAATACAGGCCCCTTGCCATCTAAAGTGATTTCTAACCCAACGCCTGCCAAAGTTGATCAACACAGCTCTGTCTGCTCATACCTAGGCAGAGTGGGTGTGTTCATAAAAATACACTTTGGTCCTGAAGCCTTTTCCCCTCCCCAGCTCATCACTAGCTGTCAGGGGAAAGCTTACTTACATTTGCACAGAATAAGGCCACGAAAACCCCGAGGAAGGAAAGAACACACTTTGTAGCAAGAGCAGCAGTATGGTCAAGGTCTAGACGTCTCCTCCATAGAACAAAACCATCCTTCCCTCATTCTGTGCGTGTTGCGCAAGGTGATTCTGTAGGTTCTGAGGGCCTGAATCTTATTGACACCTCTCAGCCCCTAGCGTGGCAGAGTGATGTAAAGGAGTCTTGGTCTAAATGAGAATCAGACCCTTTGATTTTAAGGGCAGATGCGACAACTAAATCATCAAGTTTGGCCTCCGGTATAACACAGGCCAGAGAATCTCCCCCCCGGGTGACTCCTGCTCTGATGCACTGCTCCTGACTCCCTTCCCTGCCTGAACGCTTGTTTAACTTTAATTTTTTTGATGCCCACCCTGGCTTGAGTTCTCCATCCTATCTAGCCTCCAGCATCTTGCCTGCTATTGTCTCACCCATTTGTCCGCTCAGACGTTTTGAGGCTCGTAAAGAGCACACATACACACTGTTGGGATGGGACATTTCACGGGAGGCTGCTTTGCCTCCTTTCTCCAGAGACCATTGTTGGGCTTCCAATCACAGCAAAACTCCCATTGGCTTCAATGGGGCCAAGACTGGATTCCCGGAGCTGAAAATCTGACTGGGTGATGGGTACTGATATGAAGACCTAGCTAGCTAGTCATTCCTAGCACTTTCGTAGCACTTTACTGGACAGATTCTCAGCTGGTGTAAATAAACCATGGAGTCAGTTGGAGTTATGTGGCTTTACACTAGTTGAGGAGCTGTCCCAGCAGCTTAAGGGACTGTACAAACATTAAGGCCTTGTCTACGCTACAGAGTTAGGTTGACTTAGGTTACGTCGATGATCATATGCCGCTTTAATTACATCGGTTGTTCAAGTCTACACAACGCTCCTTGTGCTGATGGAGCACATCTACAGACGGTGCTCTTGCATCGACAGAGAGAGCATTGCATCATGGGTAGCTTCCCATAGTGCAACTCGCCACCCTCTGGCTGAGAGATCTGGGAACAGATCACAGTGCATCATGGGGGCCCACTCACCGTCTCATGATGCAGTTCTTTCCGTCCCATCATTCCATGGACTTCCAACTTTGTTTCGTGCCGTTTTTGAACAGCCCCTGTAAACTGTGTGCCCGCCATCTCTGCCTGAAAGCATGAATCCTGAGCTTCTGCCCAATCTGGTAATGAGCGGTAGGAACAGTATCCCACAGTATTCTTGTCAGCAAGTTAAAGAAGTATGGGCTGGATGAATGGACTATAAGGTGGATAGAAAGCTGGCTAGATTGTCGGGCTCAACGGGTAGTGATCAATGGCTCCATGTCTAGTTGGCAGCTGGTATCAAGTGGAGTGCCCCAGGGGTCAGTCCTGGGGCCGGTTTTGTTCAATATCTTCATAAATGATCTGGAGGATGGTGTGGATTGCATCCTCAGCAAGTTTGCAGATGACACTAAACTGGGAGGAGTGGTAGATACGCTGGAGGATAGGGATAGGATACAGAGGGACCTAGACAAATTGGAGGATTGGGCCAAAAGAAATCTGATGAGGTTCAACAAGGACAAGTGCAGAGTCCTACACTTAGGACGGAAGAATCCAATGCACCGCTACAGACTAGGGACCGAATGGCTCAGCAGCAGTTCTGCAGAAAAGGACCTAGGGGTTACAGTGGACGAGAAGTTGGATATGAGTCAACAGTCTGCCCTTGTTGCCAAGAAGGCCAATGGCATTTTGGGATGTATAAGTAGGGGCATTACCAGCAGATCGAGGGACGTGATCGTTCCCCTCTATTCGACATTGGTGAGGCCTCATCTGGAGTACTGTGTCCCATTTTGGGCCCCACACTACAAGAAGGATGTGGAAAAATTGGAAAGAGTCCAGTGGAGGGCAACAAAAATGATTAGGGGACTGGAACACATGACTTATGAGGAGAGGCTGAGGGAACTGGGGATATTTAGTCTTCAGAAGAGAAGAATGAGGGGGGATTTGATAGCTGCTTTCAACTACCTGAAAGGGGGTTCCAAAGAGGACGGCTCTAGACTATTCTCAGTGGTAGCAGATGACGGAACAAGGAGTAATGGTCTCAAGTTGCAGTGGGGGAGATTTAGGTTGGATATTAGGAAAAACTTTTTCACTATGAGGGTGGTGAAACACTGGAATGCGTTACCTAGGGAGGTGGTGGAATCTCCTTCCCTAGAAGTTTTTAAGGTCAGGCTTGACAAAGCCCTGGCTGGGATGATTTAGTTGGGGATCGGTCCTGCTTTGAGCAGGGGGTTGGACTAGATGACCTCCTGAGGTCCCTTCCAACCCTGATATTCTATGATTCTATGAACACAGCGCGGCTGGTTCTGCCGTATTTCATGCGCTGGGAAACGGAAAGTGAATCTGTGGTGCTTGCCCTGCTGTGTGCAATGGAAAGAAACAATTCAAGATTGCTGCTGGCGTTCTCGGAGCAGCTGCACACGGTGGACTGTCAGTACTGGGCTCGGGAAACGAGCACTGAGTGGTGGGATTGCATCGGGATGCTTGTATGGGATGACGAGCAGTGACTGCAGAACTTTCAGATGTCCAAAGCCACCTTCCTGGAACTGTGTGCAGAGCTCGCCCCTGCCCTGCAGCACAAGGACACCACAATGAGAGCTGCCTTCACAGTGGAAAAGCAAGTGGCAATCGCTGTATGGAACCTGGCAAATCCAGACTGCTACCGGTCAGTTGCGAATCTGTTTGGAATTGGAAAGTCCACTGTGAGGATTGCGGTGATGCAAGTGTGCAGGGCCATTAATTGCCTCCTGCTACAAAAGACTGTGACTCTGGGTAATGTGCAGGAAATAACTGATGGCTTTGGAACAATAGGATTCCCTAACTGCAGCAGGGTGATAGATGGCATGCATATCCCTATTTTGGCCCCACGCCATCTTGTGATGGAGTACGTCAACTGAAAGGGCTATTTCTCCATGGTCTTGCAGGTGCTGGTGGATCACCGGGGCCATTTCACTGATATCAATGCGGGTTGGTCAGGGAAAGTTCATGATGCATGCATCTTTAGGAATATTGGACTATATAGGAAGTTGCACACTGGAACTTTCTTTCCACACCAGAAGAGTCCAATGGGGGATGTGCACATGCCCATAGTGATCCTGGGAGACCCCACCTACCCCTTGCTCCCATGGCTCATGAAGTCTTACACTGGGAACCTAGACAGCAGTCCCTTTGGCAGATTAAAAGGTCACTGGTGCTGCCTTTTTGGCAGGTTAGACCTCAATGAGGAAAATATTCCAGTGGTCATAGCAGCCTGCTCTGCTCTGCTCTGCATAACATTAGTGAAGCGAAGGGGGAAAAGTTTCCCCAGGGGTGGAGTGCTGAGGTGAATCCGCTGGCTGCTGATTTTGAGCAGCCAAATACCGGGGCAATTTGAGGGGTTCATGGGGGTTATTTGAATCAAAGAGGCTTTGAAAGAGCATTTTGACAATGAGCCCCAGTAATGTGTCTTTATGTGATGCATTCGGCTAGGCAATATTTACTTGCTGACTTGAATGACCCCTGTAATTCCTGAATTTTAATTGTAGTGAGCAAATGTTCCTGCCTCTAGCCAATGTGTTTGAATTTCAGCAGCAACTATCATGTGCATGACACAAATAAAGACTCGTTTTGTTTCAAAGACTACACTTTAATGAAAAGATAAAACACGTATTTTTTTCCAAACAGGGGACATGGCAATAAGGAGCAGTCTCTTGGTTAAGGGTCTCACAGCTGAGTGTAACTCCAGCTTTCAATATGAAACCAGTCTCTAGGGGTGGAGTGCAGGGGGTACTGCAATGGCACTGGAACCTGCGAGGCATGTGTTGGGGGGGTTTGGGGAGGGCATGGAACGGTGTTCTATATTGGCTGCAGGGGGAGTCGTGCATGGATGTACTCAGACTTCAGTGTTATGAAAGACTTGAGCAACTCTGTCTGGCCCTTCAGTGGCTTTATCATCCTCTCCTGTCCATCTATCATCCACTCCTTCCCCATCTCCTTTCAGGCTATCCCACCTGAGTTTTTCATTAACTGTCTCCCTCCATGCTCTTGTTTTGCCATCTGCTGTATCTGTTGACTGCAGCACTTCTCAAAACATATTCTCCTTACTCCTCTTGGTTTGGCGCCTTATCTGCTGAAGGTGCTCCGTCGGTGTGTAGGAGTTGGTCCTCAATGTGCAAAAGCCAAAGAAGCAATGAGCAGAGACAATATTGTGAGTGCATTCAAAGCCAAAAATCAAAGTCACATACACCTCTTACTCACTGTCTCTTGGCTAGGACACAGCTCAGCAAGAGTCCCAAATATGGTGGGGCAACATAAGCAAATGCAATGTCTACACTGACATTGCATCATTCAGAATACATGGCAAAAGGCTCTGTGCCTCTCGTCGAGGTGGTTTTCTTTTGTCAGCATAGCAGGGGAGTTACATCAGTGGGAGGACCATTTCCGTGTGTACACCTCCACCATTTTGTCGATGAAAGCTGACTTTTGTCAACAAAACTGTATAGTATAGACAAGACCTAACTACTTAATCCTTACGTCGCCCATGGGAGGGAGAACTCTGCTCTAGCTAGCAGTTTCCTTGTAGTGAGACAAGGCCTGAATGGCTTCTCACAGCCAGAGTTGAATAAGTAAGGAATAAAGCATCCAGCAGCCAAAGACTTTGTAAATGAATATCAAGGTCTCCTGACTAGGGTGACCAGACAGCAAGCATGAAAAATTGGGACACTTTTTTGGGGGGTGGGGGGGTGGGGGGAGATAGTTGCACATATAACACAAAGCCCCTAATATTGGGACGATCCCCATAAAATTGGGATGTCTGCTCACCCTACTCCTGGCAGCCAGAGAGGCAAATTCACCCCTGATGCAAGTCCACAAAGTCAGGGATAAATTAGGCCTTGAATCCTAAATGCTCAGTCCGGCTTGTGCAGACTATCCCCTGGCCAAAACCTCGATGTGAATGATTGCGGAGCGTAACAGGGTGATGGCCACCCAAGCACCCCTCTGTGGCTTGAAGTTGCTCAGCAAGCACCCTGGCCCAATAATTTCCTTCCTTGGACTCCTCCCAAACTCCAGATCACAAGCCAAAGTTAGTTAATACCCTCCCCTTTTGCAGCCCTGATTTTTATTTAGTCCTCTGTGTAGACACTGGCCTTCCAGACCCCTAGCCCAGTTCCATGCCTCTACCTCTGTCTCTTAGGAAGGGAGTCCTTAGCCATCCTTCCCAGAGCTGGATCCCAGGTCGCCGTCTCTCCTCTGATTCAGCCACCACGCCCAGGCTTTGCGCTTTGCCTGGCTCAAGCTCAGCCTTCTTGTGCTGCTTCCAAACATCCTCTGGGGTCAGGGTCTTTCCTGCAGGAGCCTTTCTCACTCTCTGCAGTTTCCTGAGCTTCTCCCTCTCTCCTGCACCTGCCTGTTGCTCGTACAGGGGACACCTGTTCTCTATTACATGGCCTCCCAGATGGGGAGGTGAGTTATACTTGTCACCGGTGGACCAAGGCCCATTGCTCCTTAAGGGACCAGCCACCCTGTGACACGGAGTAAAGGCCAGGTTTTTTAAAGATATTTCGGTGGCTAAAGATGCAGATAGGTCCCTAAGTGTGTTTGGGCACCTAACTCCTACCAGGGTCCTATCAGCATCATTAGACACCTAAAATCTGGCCCTTCAAGATGCCCTTAGACCAGTTTCAGTGCTTAAACCTCTCCCGACACACATTGATAAGCACACACTGAGGGAAGGGTTATACTTCTGGAGCCAGCAGAGAAGGAGATAGAGAGACACAGAGGGAGCTGATGGAGATGCAGCTGTCTGCTGTGGTTGCTTTATTGTTCTGGCAGCAAACCTGAAACCAACAGGAAAGTGAGGCTGGGGAGGGGGAGTTCTCAGACATTTAAAGGTTCAGGAGCTCACATTCCTCCATTCTACTTTTAAACAATTTCTCAAATATATATATACACACATTATTGTTCACATAGCTAACACAGACCAATATGGCAGACTGTCAATTTGCAAGGGATGGTTCTGCCCTGGAATAGCAACTGACTAACTGACAAATTTATACATTCAGGTGCACAGCTGGTTTTCGCACTCTGTTCGGGTGATGGTGATGCGGCAGTGTCCTGAACAACAGGGACAGTCAGCGGTAAGCAATCAACTGGATCTGGCACCAAAGACTTTTCCACCAACTTGTCGAAATTAGGAGTTGTAACAGAAGGAGGTTCAATAAGAGGACTTTCTGTTCCTCCAGGAACATCCCTGGACTCCAGTACTTGTAGAGGCTGCAGCTGGTCCAGGTGTCATTTCCATAAAATACCACAGGATAATCTGACCACAAACGAAACAGGTCCTGTGCATTTTACAAGTTCTCCAGGTACCCATTTCACTCCACACCCTATAGTAGCAAGTCTACACTAGGTCTCATTGAAAAGGACAATGGCAAGTCTCATGTCATCATTCAGTTTGCCTTGCTTGGGATTTGGCTACATGTGAGGCAATATCAGGATGTAGCAGGTCCCAACAGGTCCACAAAGAAAACTTCAAGAAAAGAATTGCAAGTGGAGGGAGTAGCTTGTCCATTTGTAGCAGGATTGTATGAACCAGAGCTTATGTGTTCAATTCCATTTGAAGCTAGGAACCTCTGAAATTCCTCAGAACAGAACTTTTACCCTTCTCTGTGACTGAAGGAAAGTATGAACCATTTTTTGACAGATCTTGGCTTGAGAAGCTCAAGGTGAGTTGGACCAAGATCAAGACAATTACAAAAGCACCTCAAAATCTTCAAGAAATACTGGGCAGACACTTCAAAGTTTTTGAAAAAGAGGTTGGACAGATGAGCCATGTACCAGAGAAGCTCACTGTTAGGTCTAAAAGTCAGCTGAAATATGGAAAGCCCAGAGTTGTGCCTTTTCCTTTGAAGCCTCTGGTGGAAGCTGATTATTAGTGAACATCCGAGTCTTGTTACTGGTTTCACATGGTGAGTGGCTACATCTCTCATTCCAGGGATCAAGGAGGATGTCTCAGTCTGAATTTGTGGAGTTTTCAAAGTGACACTGAATTCAGTTTTATGTGCAGACCAGTAACCACTTCCTCTTACTGAAGATTTGTTTGCTACTCTTAGTGGTGGACAGTGTTTCAGTACATTGGATTTGCTCAGTGCATACCTACAAATGGAGATAGATCTGGCATCTCACAAATATCTCACAATCAACACACAAGGAGAACTTGTGACAAAGTCTGGTGATAGGTAGATGCAGCTGTCAGTGATAGGTAAGTCTGGTGATAGGTTGATGCAGCTCCAGGATCAAGCCCACTCTTGTAGGAACTCCTTCGATCAAGAGTGTAACCCAGATGCCATCTCTGACTCCAGCTTCCAATAACATGCGTAGTGCTAGGTCTTGGCTAGTGTCACTAAAGTTCTTGTCTTTTTACACATTATGAATTCCCAGCTTCGATCCTTTCTTAGGTTTAGTCTTCATAGATGTCTTCTGGGATGTAGTTACTCTGTGTTGTTGGTTGTTGAACTGTGTGACAGTGCTGTGTCCTTTCTTCTGGCACTTCCTGCAAATAACCTGGCGTACCCAGCAATCCTTCTCAGTGCCCCATAGAATGTTCCTGTGGTCTTCTGTCTTACGGATGCAGGAGGTGACCTATTTGGTTCACCCTAAAGTCCAGAGAATCCTTCCCTGTGTTCTCCATTGCAACTGCTACTTCAACAGTCTTCTTGAATTTAAGCGCTGATACAGTCAGTAACTTCTTCCGGACCTGGTCATTGTGTAACTCAGAGACTAATTGGTCACGCAGGGCACCACTTAATGTTTGTCCAAACTGCCAATGCTCAGACAACTTCCTTAAAGCAGCAACAAACTGTGCTACTGACTCTCCACTTCCCTGATGTTCCCAGTGAAACTGACATGGGTCTGCTATCGTCAGTGGGGTAGGAGGAAAAGGGTCCTGCATCGCTGCAGAGCTTGTGGCATGCCTGGCAGCTCCAGGCACAGCTGGAGACAATAGGTCACACAAGCAGTCCGTACGCCTTCCGACCTGTCACTGTCAGCGAGGTTGAAACTTGTCCATCCGGAATGGAGTTGCAAGCTACAAATTGCTCTAAACGTTTGCAATACACCACCCAGGATTGGCGGATTTTGTCGACCTCACCAACATTGCCCACAAAAAGTGCGATCTCTCTGTTCTCCTGTTGGACTTCACATCCCCTGGATGCCATTTCCACAGGGAAATTCTCCCCCTCCCTTTTTTTTTAATTATGCACTATCTGCATCTGATTGCCCCCCGCTGGCTGTGCTGACACACTCCTTTGGCTGCACAAAGGTTCCCCCACCCCCGGGTAGACTAAGCTGTTTCTCAACCTGGTTACCTGACGTTAAGAAAGATGGCTGCTTGCTGAGGCTCCCCTCTCAGTGCTCGGTGTGAACAGTGACTGCAGACCCTTATCCATGATTCTATCTTTATTTGCCTACTTCCCCCTCTCTAGCTGGCTGGTTCACGCTGTCCCAGGAGCAAAAACAGGAGTCTGGCACCCTGTGCCTCTCGGTGAACGTAACCCCTTTGTTTATAGTATTGTTTACTTTTTCTTCTTCTTGGGCAGGCAATGGGAACACTGGACAGTCCTGGGATATAATTTCCTCATTGCCAAATGTTATATTTCTGGAGCCAGCAGAGAAGGGGACAGACAGACAGATGCAGAGAGGGAGCTGATGGACACTCAGCTGTCTGCTGTGGCGGCTTCATTGTTCTTGCAACAAAACATCTGCCTTTCCACTGCATTTCACACTCCTTTACCCTGTCTCTTTCAAGCAAATACAAGAGGTGGCAAATTGCCACTCCTGGAGACCGGCACTTGATTTATCTATGGAACGGCAGAAGACTCGAGACCAGCTGTGGAAGTGTCCCATCATTGCCTTCCACATGGGCCTGGAAACATGCATGCTTGGAGTCGGATTAACTCCTCCCTTCGCAGCGAGGTCAGAGACGGGCCATCGGATGTGAATGACTTTCCTAAGCCCTGTTCACACAGTAACTTTCGACTGCATTTGTAACCAGCTAGTGGGCTCTAAAAGTGATCTGTGTCCATCCAGCACGGGGTTAATGCTTTGTACTGATGGTAGCTAAACATGTGGTGTTCTTAATGCCACAGGCCTTAGTTGACACTGTGCTGTCTTCTGTAACCAGGTCATAATGACACGGGAGCACATCTGAGCGTATGTCTACCCTTGGAGCCGGAGGTGTAATTCCCAACTAAGGAGACTTACCTGCACTAGCTCTGATCACGCAAATTTGCTAAAAATAGAGCGTAACTGTGATGGCAGGACGGGCTGCTGTCCCAAGTATAATCCTAGTCTTGGACAAGTATGTTCTGTGGGCAGCTAGCCCCTTCCACTACTCACCCCATGGCTACATTCTATTTTTAGGGCGCTAGTTCGTCAGAGCTAGTATGGGTATGTCTCCTTGAACTGAGAATTACACCCCCAGCTCAAAGTGTAGACACACCCTGGGGCTCCGAGAAGCTACAGTGATACAAGTAGTCAACATTAATTTGGCTCTGTGGACAGACCCCCCCCAACTATGCCGGTGTAACTAGTTTGGCCAATCTGCCTTTCTCCCAGCTCTCTGTGGTGGGACATCCCAGGGTGCATTGCTCCACACGTGGCTGGTGCTGCTCTGTGTGCATGTTTTCTGGGCATTTTTTCTCCTGCTGAGGCATTATGGGATAGCTGCCCAGATTTTTCCATAATGCACACCACGCAGCCGGGAAGCAATGTAGGTGCGGATGCCCAGATCCACTTTTTCCATGGTTCTGTTGTGAAAAAAGTCGCTGTTTTGCTTCAGTTAGACCACGTTTGTGGTAACCATCTCAGATGGGTCTCTTGAGCTGGTTCCAAAAACATGGTTGTCCTGGCAGCACAAGTTGTCCTTCTACGACTCATTTTCCTGGGGTATCCTTCTACTGTCAATGGCGATATGTGGGCGGGTTTAATCTAGATCGGGGTGGGCAAACTCCCCTCGGGGCTTAGGATCCAGCCCGTGGGACTGCCACTCCCGTGGCGCCGCACCACTCCGGGAAGCAGCCACACCATGTCCCTGCAGCCCCTGAGGATGGGGGTGAGGATGGGCAGAGAGCTCCGCACGCTGCTCTTGCCTGTGGGTACCTCCCCCAAAGCTCCCATTGGTCAGGAACGGGTTACCGCAGCCAATGGGGGCTTTGGGGGAGGTACCCACAGGCGAGGGAAACACGCGGAGCCCTCTGCGCCCCCCCCCCCCAGGGGCCACGCAGGGACATGGTGCCGGCCGCTTCCCAGAGTGGCATGGGGCCGGGGCCGCGGCAGGCAGGGAGCCTGCCCTGGCCCCGATGCGCGCCACTGCCATCCTGGAGCCGCTCCAGGTAAGCGGTGCCAGGGCAAAGCCTGAACCCCTCCTACACGCCACACCCCAACTCCCTGTCCTGAGCCCCCTGTCGGATCCCCCACCCCTCCTGCACCCCAACTCCCTGCCCTGAGCCCCCTGTCGCATCCTGCACCCCAACTCCGTACCCTGAGCCCCCTCCTGCACCCCACACCCTTCCTGCACCTTAACCCCCTGACCTGAGCCCCCTCCTGCACTCCACACCCCCTCCCACACCCCACACTCTGCCCCCCGCACCTCGACCCCTTGCCCCGGCCCTGCAAGCAATTTCCCCACCCAGATGTGGCCCTCGGGCCAAAAAGTTTGCCCACCCCTGATCTAGATCTACTTATATGTGACCACTTCCCTCTTTGTGTACTCTGTGGTGTAGGGCAGCTTCTTGCCAACACGGTTAGTAAACTCAGCTTGACAAGTTCCCAGTTAAGGAAGCTAGTTAAGGAAACATCTTTTTCAGAGTTTTATTGTCAGGTATTTGAGTCCCTTTCAGAGCAACTGTTTGAATTACCAGTGGACTGAAATTGTTGGCTATAAGCAGGAATCAAGAGGTTTCGCTTTCAGTGTGCTCCAGCTTTTGTTTTGTGTCACAAACTATGTTGCCAGACTATAGTAACAAAGGGGCTGTGCCATAGTGCATGTTTGAGAAACAGGTGTGGGGTGAAAGCAAGTCACATAATGGGCTGGGTGGGTGCTTGTGTTCCTTGTGGCCCATTGCAACAGGTCAATCTCAGTGTTAATAAGCAAACACTATTCAAAGTGTTTACATGAGCTGTTTATGGGGTGCATGTTTCAGTGCAGTTTATGCCTCTTTGTAAGGTGACTCTGCTACTTACTATCAAAGTACTTGTATGGCCCCTATAACCATAGCACTCCCAGAACATCAGTTAACTCCATGGTGAGGTAGGGATGTATTAACCCCATTTCACAGATGGGGAAACTGAGGCAATGAGCGTTTAAAGCCAAGATTCGTAAAAATGAATGCTCATAATTTGTTGTCTTAATCCACTCTTAGGCACCTGAAGGGCTTGTCAATAGAATATAGTTTTTCTGCATTAACTATCCCAGTAGAGTGGCAATAACTACAACAAAACTAGTTTGGATGCAGAGCTACCAAGTATGAAAGTGTTTAGACTGGTCTAGCTTATTCTGGTTTGGGAACTGAAATAATCTATGTTGGTATAACTGCATTTACAATAGGATTTATGCCAGTGTGTGTATGTCAGGAAACAAAATCCCTCCTCTAACCAACATTGTTATGCTGGTAAAACTCTTCAGTGTAAACCAGCCCTAAAGAAATGGTCTGATTTGTCAAAAGGGCAGAGCACTCAGCAGCTGCCATTCAAGTCAAACTAAGGGACAGATCCTGTGCAGACTCAAGCTCTGATTTTTGCAGATCCAGTAGGGAGTCAGATAGTTTGTCTGAACTTTTTGAGGGCTGTGGGAACCAGAAAGGAAGGATGGTTTTTGAGATTAAGACACTGAAACTGCAGAGATGTGGATCCCCAGCTCTGCCACTGACGGCATGTGTGACCTTGGGCAAGTCACATCATCTCTCTGTGCCTCAGATCCCCCTCTGGAGAAAGGAGATAAAATCCTTCCTACCTCCCTGTGATGGGGCCTCCGCCCCACACTGGCCTGTAAGGAGCCCTAGAGAGGCTGCGCAGAAAGGAGAGGGGCTGCGAGGAGCACCAATGAGGGCCTGGCAGGCCCATATAAGAAGAGCTGCAGGGGAGAGCAGCTTCAGTAGCTGCCTGGAGCTCAAGGAAGGAAGTTTAGGCTCCTAGCAGGAGGAAGGGGTACCAGCACCGTGGACAGAGCAGTGCTGCCAGCAGCGACCAGGGAAGCTAGAGAGAGCTCCTGGCTGGCTGCTAAGAGTGGCATGCTAAGGCCCTGAGGTAAGGGCAGAGAAGGTCCTGGAGCTGCGGGGAAGTGGCTCAGGGAAATAGACGGAGAGGTTGGAAGGGATGCAGCACGTGGCTGCCATCTCCAGGGTCCCTGGGCCAGGACCCGGAGTAGTGGGTGGGCCTGAGTCATTCCCCCCAGCCTCCCCTCACCACTGAAGAAGTGGCTGGACCGTTGGACTGTGGTACCGTCCCCTGGAAGGGGAGAGCACAGAGTATGGCACAGCCAGAGGGCTGTGTCCTGAAGAGGACACCGTGGTCCTTGGAGCGACACAGGTCCAGGAGCAGAAGTGATGGCGGGCGTGACACCACCAACAGTCACTGAACCCACCTGTGGAGCTGATCTGCAAGATGATCAGCAGGAGGCGCTAGCGTGGCGAGTTGCACCCCGTCATGCTCCCGCTGTTTGGTTTTGTCTTGTCTGATTACACGGAGCCTGCAACACGTGCTCAGCTTTACACACGGAGTCCTCCCGTTGGAGCTATTCACCACGCACACAGCTAAGCAGACGAGTAAGTCTTTGCAAGATCGTAGCCATAGACTGTAAATTCTTTGGGGCAGCTACTGACTCTTACTGCATGTCTGTACAGCACCCAGCACCGTGGGGGTCCAGATCTCAGCTGGGGCCTCTAGGTGCTACTACACTATAAATCATAGTAACTGAACATCGCAGCCCTCTAACATCCTGCCAGTACTAGTCGGTAATGCAGTGATAAAACGTCCACGGTGACTGTTCCACACTACGGTCCATAATTAACTTCAGATGCCGGTTTTCTGAATGCAGTAAAATCTGTAATCCTTTAGTGAGTAACCACAGCCGGCCAGCCACATTAACCCAGCTTAGCATCGTGTGGTCTGCCATCTATTCATTGAGAAAGGGCCAGTGACTTATGATCTCATTCCTGTGTGCTTACTAGAAGCTATCCTAACATAACCGCAATTTTTGCCAAGTAAATATCGGGTGACATCTGCTATTTGGAAATCAAATCAGACGGGTTGTGTTTCTGGGTGGTCTTGAAGCATGAGCTTTGTAACGTGCTTTCCAAGGTCTGCATACTTGGGTTTGTGTAACAGACACGGCGTGTTTGTTATTCTTTGTTTTCAGTGGCCTGTGTTTTGCTGGGTCTGGCCTGAATCTGAAATATGAAGCACCTACAATGTTATTCTAAAGGTTCAGCTTGTACTCCTGAAGGATGAAATTCACTGCTCTGCCGAGGAATGGCAGAAGGCTGGTGCAAGCCCTGTTTGGATGGCTTAAGTGGTGCATTCACCCTTTGCACGGGTTGAATCCCACTCAAATGTTATTACTGTAACTCTTGGCTCAAGTGGTGTTGGCACCAACAAGGGCCGGATTCAAATAGTGGGGGGGGAGGGATAGCTCAGTGGTTTGAGCATTGGCCTCCTAAACCCAGCGTTGTGAGTTCAATCCTTGAGGGGATCATTTAGGGATTGGGGCAAAAATTGGGGATTGGTCCTGCTTTGAGCAGGGGGTTGGACTAGATGACCTCCTGATGTCCCTTCCAACCCTGATATTCTATGATTCTGTGATTCCTCTTAAAACTAACAAACACCACTGGCTCGAGCCCCCATTCAGAATTGCTGGGATCTTTAACCACCTTCCCAGAGCACCCATAATAGGCCATACTTCCCCACTCGCAGGCACCGAAACAAGGAAAACTCTGCGGGGGGGTAGAACGGGAAAACACAGCAACAAGCGAAATGAACAGTAATAAATAAAACACTCTCCCATGGTGACGGAGTCCATTAATTCAGTTCCTTACCCACCGCTGGGAATGCCCAGTAGGCAACTGTCCCTTTACCATTACGCGTCTCATCTGCTAAAGCCCACGCATGGTTTTGTGTCAGTGAGTTGCGTTGTCCCAGTGCCCTGAGGCGCACTTGGGCAGGCCTGTCTCTGGCCCCTAGCAAAGTTCTGCCTGGTCCTGGCCCGAGGCTCCTCCACCCAACCCAGCGATAGTGATTTCAGCTTTAATTAGGGGCTGGATAGGATGGGCCTCACCAGCTTTCCCTCAGCTCTGCCAGCCTCAGGGCAGAACAGTGCAGGCAGCCCCCCCCTTATGGTGTTATGAAGCACCATAACAATGTTACCAAGGAGTCACTGACAGTCCCCTTGGGCATTCCAGTCCATCTTGCCACCCAGAGGTGGGCTAGATAGATCAGAGGTGGGCTAGACCCTGGCCCCTCCCCCACAGCCTCAGCTCGCCCTGCCGCCAGCGCTCTGGGCGGCGGGGCTGCGAGCTCCTGCCGGGCAGCGCAGCGGCATGGCTGGCTCTGGCTGGGTGGTGCAGCTGCCAGTCCTGGTGCTCTGAGCGGCATAGTAAGGGGTTGGGGAGCGGTGGGGTTGGATAAGGGTCAGGGGGTCCCAGGCGGCAGTCAGGGGACAGGGAGCAGGGGGTGGTTGGATAGGGGTGGGGTCCCGGGGGGCCTGTCAGGAGGCGGGGATGTGGATAGGGGTTGGGGCAGTCAGGGGACAGGGAGCAGGGGGTGGTTGGATAGGGGTGGGGTCCCGGGGGGCCTGTCAGGAGGTGGGGATGTGGATAGGGGTTGGGGCAGTCAGGGGACAGGGAGTGGGGGGGGTTAGATGGGGGTGGGGTCCCAGGGGGACGGTTAGGGTGGGGGGGTCCCGGGAGGGAGCGGTCAGGGGACAAGGAGCAGGGGAGGTTGGATGGGTCAGGAGTTCTGAGGTGGGGCAGTCAGGGGGCAGGAAGTGGGAGGGGGCATATGGGGGCAGGGGCCAGGCTGTTTGGGGAGGCACAGCCTTCCCTACCCAGCCCTCCATACAGTTTCAGAACCCCGATGTGGCCCTCAGGCCAAAACGTTTGCCCACCCCTGTGGTAGATGGTCATTTTACACCAAAAATCACAACAATATTCAGGTTAGTCCCAGTCCCAAAGAACCAGTCACTTACCCCAGGTCATCTGTACTCAGATCTCAAACCACAGAGAACGCCTGTTGCCAGTTCTGTAATAAACTAACTAAAGACTTTTAACTAAGAAAAGAAATGAGAGTTATTTACAAGGTTAAAACAGGAAACACACATACACGACTTAGAGTCTTAGATTTAAAAAGGTAATGGAAGCTTATCTAATAAGGATCTCTATATGTCCTTTAGGGCTGACCCATGCCAGTCCCCATTTGGGGACCTCCTGCTTATGTTTAGAAAGCTTTGCCCCTCAGACGCCAGACAGCATAATGACTCCAGTTTCTCCTTGTTGGGGATTTTTATCCTCTTCACCCCAGAAGCCAAGCGGATGGGATGAGTTCATGTGCAGGGCTCCCCTTCCTGGAGGGAGTTGGGAATGCAGTCAACAAGGTCTCTGTCCTTTGATGCTACACAATGCCTCATTTGCTTTCAATGTGCAGGACGAGCGCTTTACCTTAATTAATGCTGCTTTTCCTGTTTGGTGAGTTATACAATTACAGAGATTTACAATGCAAACACTCAGTATAACTTTATACCATGGGATAGAGATATTGTAAGTAGGATTAATACACGCAACATCCTGCAAGCATTCCATAAAGTCTAAACACTAAACAAACACAGTCTCATAGCACTAACACCTCCAGGGTGAGGCTCATCCATTGCACTGCGGGTGTGCTGACCCCTGCGATTTCCCCAAATGCGGGAAACTCGACTGCATAATTTGTGGTAACTAGTAGGTGATCCTGACTGCTTCCAGCTGTGCACTTGTCAGTATTCACTGAGGCTCTGGGCCTTTAACATAACCTGGCACCTAGTCTGTCAGTATCACAGAGCCCTCTTCATACTGCACCCCACCCCATCAAGGATGTGTCTCAGGATCATCTCATCATCAGGATGCACCCGATGAAGTGAGCTGTAGCTCACGAAAGCTCATGCTCAAATAAATTGGTTAGTCTCTAAGGTGCCACAAGTCCTCCTTTTCTTTTTGTGAATAAAGACTAACACGGCTGTTACTCTGAAAAAAGGATCATCTCTGTTACCAAAGACCTTTCAATAGTACAGAATTTTCAGCAGCAAACCCGTAGCATATAAGCCCTTCACAACAACCTAGAAGCTATGACCCCCCACTCCCTCATCTCTCACTTCAGTCCCATTACCCAATTTGGAGGTTGCATACAATTATAGTGGCTCCCAAAGTGGCTCTGGAGGGATTCTGGGTAGAAAGTGTATGCAGATGAAGCAGCTTTGAAGCTATTCTTCTCCCATTCACCAATAAATGGGAGCAGAGAGCGCCAGGCCACTGGCCTTACATTACAGTTTTACTCTTCCCATTCTAAAGCTCCATATTTATATGGCTGTGAAAGTGCAAATCTCATCCCGAAAACAAGGTGAGGGTTTGCTGTTCACTTCTACCCTCCTGACCCAGCTCTATTCTCAAGCAACCAAGAGAAACCAAATGGAACAATCTGGCACTGGTGTGTGTGCGTGCGTGCGTGTGTTCGCGAGTGTGCAATCGAGAAAGCAAGACAGAAACCACTGCCACCGGACCACCGAGGGACCCTCAAACCTATTCAAATATGTGACCATGTTGCTCTCTAATGGCTGCAGCCTATAAGCCGCAAAGCTGCTATAGCTAAGCAAGATGCTTAATGTCGGACTGAGGGTATGTCTACACTAGGGTGAGCAGACGTCCCGATTATCGGGACCATCCTGATATTAGGGGCTTTGTCTTATACACGCAACTACCACCCCCCAAAAAAAGTATCCCAATTTTTCACACTTGCTGTCTGCTCACCCTAGTCTACACTGCAATTAGACACCCACAGCAGGCCTGTGCCAGCTGCCTCGGGCTCGCAGGGCTCGGGCTAAGGGGCTGTTTAATTGTGGTGTAGGTGTTCAGACGGGGGCTGGAGCCAGTTGCTGTCTCTTGTATTTAAGTTAATAGCAGCATTATAGGGTGCCTCAGATCACACCCATAAGGCACAGCATGGTACCACGCTCAAGTCCCATGAGAAAGGCGGCAGAGCTGAGTTAGTCCTTTGAAACTAATGCCGGCTGCACCACAATGAATGCCTCCAGCACCACACTGGAAAGACAGTAATAGTTCCGGGAAGTATCTCACTGATTGACACCAGCTGAGGATCTGATCCAGATGTGAAAATTCAGGTTAGCCTTGCTATTTAGAGTCCCAGAGTTCAGGGGTCTATTGCAGGAGTTGGTGGGTGAGGTTCTGTGGCCTGTGATGTGCAGGAGGTCAGACTAGATGATCATGATGGGCCCTTCTGACCTGAAAGTCTATGAGGTCTCCTGAGTCCCAGTCTATTGCTCTAGCTACTAGGCCCAGTGCAAGGACTAAAAGCTGTTGAACATGTGCTTTTGTAACATGACCACCCCGGGTTGGGTCACTGGAAGTGAGGATCAAACCCAGCCCCTGTGGATCTTAAATAAATAAACAATAATAATAAACCCCCACACGTGTCTACTGTCTGAGCAAAACCACTCAACTTTGTTAACAAAAAGGCAGTAGGGGGCTCATAAGCCTCAGTGTGGTTCAGAGAGGAAACGAGTCATTCTCTGTGAGCTCGGGTTACACTTTTGGGGCCTGAGCTCCCTATTCATACACAACTGGCCTCCACGTAAGAAACTGCTGGACTTTTGAACTCAACAGAAAGAACATTGGGCGTTGAGTGAGGCCCCACCGTGGCCCTTGTCCCACGGCACATGCTTTGATAAAATCACCTTTAATTACACAAGCCTGTTTCCTTACTATTATTTTTGGATGCGTTGACGTTTATAACTAACACTGAGATAAAGTAAAATGGCAATGTCCCAGGGCCTGGGAAGCCAAGTGTTGGCGTGAAGCGTGATCCAGATGTGGAAGGGAAGTGATGGTATCCGGGAGGGAGGAGAGATGTTTGGGCTCACTCAAAGTCAGCCGTTTAGCTTTGGATGCTGATCACGAGGCCAAGGCTTTGCTGTTTGCTCAGCCACAGGATGACCAGAAAACGAAGCCAAGGGCAAGTTGCCCAGGTGGTCATGCAGCGTATCAATGGGTGACTGGTGAGGCCTGTCCGTTGTTTTCTGGATCATGTTTTATGTGTTCAGACTGGTTTACTAGTCTCTACTAATGAAAAGCTCTGATTGGTGGTTCTTCCTGGCGTTAATCCCATCAAATGAGGTCCGCTCTACGCGTCCCACCCCACCAAAGTGCTCCGTCCTCTAGCACGCCCCGTGCTAACATGTCTTCCTTTATGACATCCCACCACTTCTTCTTGGGCATCTGTCTTTTTTCTTCCATCTTGACCTGTTGGACTTCACTCACATCGTCGTCAGGGCTGCGCTTCACAGAACCAAACCATCTGCCTGCTCCCATTTTTGTTTATGGGTGTTACTTTGAAGTTGGCTCTAATATACACATTCTTCAGGGGTATGCAGTGTTGTAGCCATGTCGGCCCCAGGATATTAGCGAGACAAGGCAGGGGAAGGTACTATCTTTTATTGGCTCAACTTCTGTTGGTGAGAGAGACAAGCTTTAGAGCCGCACAGAGCTCTGCTTCAGGTCTGGGAAAGGTACGTATGCTATGTCTGCCCAACCACTTATGCTGGTGTAACTTATGTCACTCAGGAGTGTGAAAAAAAGTAAGTCACACCCACAGAAGCGCCAGCGTGGCCAGCACTATGTCGACGGGCAAGCTCTCTCCCATTGGCCCAGAGCAGCTACACGGGAGATCTGACAGTGCTGCAGCTGCATCGGTACAGCTGTGCGCCTGTAAGCTCTCTAGTGTA
This sequence comes from Natator depressus, assembly GCF_965152275.1. Taxonomy (NCBI): domain Eukaryota; kingdom Metazoa; phylum Chordata; order Testudines; family Cheloniidae; genus Natator; species Natator depressus. Next base: position 13,493,320 of record NC_134234.1, on the reverse strand, counting down.
GACATGGCCTTAGCATGTCACAGCGAAATACAAGATTGAACTGATAGTTTAGCAAAAGTAGTTAGCACAGATTCTAAGGGACCATCCAAGGTGAAATGGGCTGTTACCCCCTTTTTTGTCCTATGACTACACGGTGTTAACGGGATTGTTGTAATAAGCCATACAGATCCAGTGTCTTTATTAAGACCATGATTTTGAGTGGCTAGCAAAGTTATGAATTTAAGCTCCCAGGCTTGTCTTTAGAAAAGCTGGGTCACATGCCTTTTCCAGATCATGTTGGTATTTTTCTGTTTCTCTCTACATTTTTCCACTAGTCGTCTACCTTCTCTGCACAAATCCACTAGATAGCTCTAGTATCTGCTTCACTTCTCAGTCTCTTATCGATAACTGTCTCCCACAGTTTCACTGAATGACTCATCAGCTTTATACCTCTATAATTTGTGCAGATACCCAGCATCACTTTTTCCTTTATATATAGGCACCAGGATTCCTTTCCTCCATGCGTTTGGCTTCTTTCCCATTTCCCGGTTGAACAGGGATGTCAGCAGATGGATGCCATGTCTTCCAAACTTTTCCATGCCTCAGTAGGGATTCTGTCTGGGCCTAGGGCTTTATTATTTTTCATTTCAGTTACAGCATTTGCCACTTCATCTGGTGCGGTAGGTTCCAACGTTAAACATTTTGAAGTCGCATTGCACTCTTCATTTAAAAGCTGCTGTGATTGGTTGTCTCGCACAAAATGACTGTGGAAGGAGCTAGAAAACCCAGCTGAGACGGGAGTCCCATTGTACTAGGCAATGTACTTACATACCCCTGCCCTAAAGGTCTTCCAATCAAAACAGACATGAGAGATAACAGGCAGAGGTGGAAACAGAGGCACAGAAGGGGGGAAGTGACTTACCCAGGTTACACGGCAGGTCAGTGGCAGAGCTGGGAACAGACTTCAGGTCTCCTCTTTGTAAGGAGATTAAGCTAAGCTGCACAAAGGCACTCTCGGCACCCACCCACCCCCCATGGGGAGCTCCTGATATGGCACATTAAATTCCAACCCTAGCTTATTTTGCAGTAGCTTCCTCGTGTAGACAAGCCCTTATGAGTGTAACACAAAATATTGGAGAGGGAGTCTGACCTGGATTGCGACTCACCCCGTTATAAGAGGAAGGATGGTGTTGTGGGTAAGGCACTGGACTGAGGTTTCTGGAAAGGTCGCACATCCACATACTGCCCAGGAGGTCCCATCCTACTCAGATGACAAGGCCTGCTATGATCACAGCAAAAGTCGTGAGGCAGAGGCTATAACGAGTAAGAACGACGTTGATGCATTTCCCAGGGTCAATTTGTTTTTTGAGCTGTCCTGAAAATATCCGAAGGCCACTGATTACTGTAACCAAACTCTGCCCTCCTGCCACCTGTGATCTTCCCTCAAAGTTCCATGACCTCATCATCAGCACCAAACGCTGACCGTAATTCACTCTGTTATGGCTTGATTGCTCTTTGCAATCAGTCAACTTGTTGCGATAGAGAAGAGACACACGGGACAATACAAGTTGCTTCCTCTTCTTCCAAGGTGATAAATACATATCAGGATGTTTATTACAGGGGAAGAGTGACAACAGCAGAATGACCTTGTCTCCTTGTATCACGCAGGGATGTCCTTGAGCCATGTTGCAAGAAGGGGTGCCTGGAATGACAGGAAGATGATGCTCTTCAAGAAGCTCTTTGCAGTGTTGCCAGACCCCCATTGTTCAAGAATCATGAGTCACGTCCCCCAGAATCATGAGACTGGCTTAAAAATCATAAGTGGATTTTTGTTTGTTTCTTTAAAAAACTAATGACTGGTGGGTTCTTTTCCGTTGCTTTCTGGTTTCTGAGACATTAGGTCACCCTCAGATCACGTTTTCAAGTCTTTCTCTGCAGCCACCAAGGTTAGCAACTTACTTTGAAAATTAAAATGCAAGCTGACAACGCAAGGAGCTGGGGCTTTAAGAAAAACACAAGATTAAAAAAAAATCGCTATAAATTGGCAACACTGCTTTTTCTAATTCGTGGATCCCAGTTATTGGAGAGGCGCATGAAAGATTTACCTGGATATTTTTTTTTAGCCAACCTCTTTGTTGTGCTATTTATTCCTGTGCATTTTGGCAGCTTTTCTTTCTTTTCCTTGGGAATTTTGAATAATCTCCCTGTTGTATTTAATCAAAATACTATGCCTAAAATTCACTCTTTGGCCCAGTATCTGGTCACCCCACCCTCCTGTCGCTCAGATTCCTTTTCCAAGCTTGCTTCTTCTGCAAAGAACTCAAACTTGTATCAGTAAGATGCATTTACAAGCTTCTGCGTGCTGAGTAATTAGATGAAGGTTTCTAGCCATCAGAGGAGTGAAGTTCTGGAACAGCCTTCCAAGGGAAGCAGTGGGGGCAAAAGACCTATCTGGCTTCAAGACTAAGCTTGATAAGTTTATGGAGGATCTGATATGATGGGATAGCCTAATTTTGGCAATTAATTGATCTTCGACTATTAGCGGTAGATATGCCCAATGGCCTGTGATGGGATGTTAGATGGGGTGGGATCTGAGTTACTGTTACTTTCCTGGGTGTCTGGCTGGTGAGTCTTGCCCACATGCTCAGGGTTTAGCTGATCGCCATATTTGGGGTCAGGAAGGAATTTTCCTCCAGGGCAGATTGGCAGAGGCCCTGGGGGTTTTTCGCCTTCCTCTGCAGCATGGGGCACGGGTCACTGGCTGGAGGATTCTCTGCACCGTGAAGTCTTTAAACCACGAGTTGAGGACTTCAATAGCTCAGACATAGGTTAGGGGTTTGTTACAGGAGTGGGTGGGTGAGGTGCTGTGGCCTGCATTGTGCAGGAGGTCAGACTAGACAATCATAATGGTCCCTTCTGACCTTAAAGTCTATGAGTCTATGATTCTATGAGAGGACTCCATGTTTCCAAAAGAAAACTGACTCGTTATGAAGAGAGCTATTTACAGAGTTGTCACAATTGTACTAGAATTAGCCCTGTGCAGTGCATGGACTTCCTCATGGCTCTTCCAAACTCCTCCCCCCTGCAACCTGTGCTCCTCCCTCTAACTTCCACGCAAACTAAATCAAGGCATATATGCTACTTTCCTGGGGAGGTGGTCAGGGTGGCACTGCACTGTCCTGGGATGAACCCCAGGGATTGTGCCTCTGGCAGGCTTCAGGGACTGCTCCATGTGCACTGGAAGCAGGTTGAGCTACCCACTCCATCAGCCCCGCACTGGAGCATTCGCTTTGGGGGCTGGTGCAAGGGGGTGGGGGGGAAGAAAGTGGCCCCCTGCTTCCCAGCCCTCTGTTCCCTTTGCATTGTGTTAATGACCGGAATGTGGGCAGTCATGCCTAGTGGCTGGAGCAAGAGTCAGGCCTAGAGGTTGGAGCAGGAGTCAGCAGCCAAGAATTGGAGCCAAGGGTCAGAACTGGGTTATCAGAGTGAGGCAAGGCTGGGTCTGCGTGCTATTGCAGCCACGGGCAAGTACTTTGAGCAGCTGCTGCTGGCCTTAAGAGCTGATCTGCTGATTCTTCCAGCCAATCAGGCTGCCTTGCCTGCTACTGGCCAGCTGTGCTGGTTAGGCTGCCCAGAGACTGGCTTGCTGGGGGCCCTGCTCCCTGATCCATGATGAGGAGCAGGGGTGAGCACAGCCTGTGCTCCTAGAGGTTGTTGTTGCGGGCAGCCTTTGTGCAGACATCCAGGGTAGCGGGATTTTTCATGCACATCCCTCTGCTGCTGCCAGGCCAAGTCTGGCTCTCACTCATCACCATCCTGGAGGGTCTGATCTTCACCTGCCCAGCTCTGCCACCCGTTCACTGTGTGGCCTTGAGCAAGACACTTCACTTCTCCGTGCCTCAGTTTCTCCCATCATAAAATGGCAGCAAAGATATTTGTCCTTCTTTGACCTCTGTAGATAATAGGTCCCTTGTAGGAATCAGTATTACTTTTATCTCAGAGAATATTACAAAACCTATAGGAACCACTTCACCTAATGCTACAAGGCAGCACCTCTGGGGTGCCACATGGCAGCTGTTTCATAGTGCACAATAAGATTACACAATCAATTAGGGCAGGAAGTGAATAAGGATCCCATGTCCATTAGAAATGGCAAGGGGGGGGTGTTTATTTCACCTCTTGGCATTTGCTCAGGAAGCTGGGGCTATTTATTTATTTTTGATTAATTTCTAGAGCGCCTAAGGCTGCAGCAGATCAATCCTTCACACACTCTATCTTTGGATTAAAGGCTCAGATATTCCCTTCTGCAGAATATCAGCTGCTTTCCCTCCAGCCAATGATTGATGAGGGCACATGAAGTGACACCCGCCAGGAAAAGAAAGATGATGATTTATCACTCATGCCCAGTGGGTGAAGCTCTGAGCGTGTTTGAATGAGACAGGGCACGGCCCTGCCTCTGACCCAGAGTTATCGCAGGGCCGCTGCATTTGCATGAAGCTTATCTTTGGGGTCTGGAAATCTGGTCATTACTTGGAACTAGTCCGCAGGAGCTGCTGAGAGTGTTTCACCTGGCATAAAAACATCAGGGTCTGATTTCCCCCCCTTCCTTTACAACCGTCTGACACCAATGTAGCTCTGTTGATGTCTTTGCAGTTTCTCCTGATTCGCATCCATGTGTTTTACAGGGAAACCGTAGCCTTCAGCTCTGCGCAGGGTAACCGTTTGTACCTTGATGTAAGTGACTGAGGTCAACAGTAGGGGGAACCTCTCACAGAGACAAGTTGATTTTGTGGTTAAGGCAATTAACTGAGGCAACGTCTACACTATTAGCTTTGGTCGACACCAGTTTCATCAGCGTGAAGCCACCGGGGTTAGTATACTGCTTGTGCGCATTGCATCCGCACTACACGTACTCACTGGGAGTGCTTGTGTCGAAGCACAGTAGGCGTCCCCATGTGCCGCGTGCCACGATCTGGTGCACTGTCTTTTGGGAAATCTTCGCAACGCCTGCTGGGGCAGAAACGAGTCGGGCAGGGTGACTGCAAGCAAGGGGTTAAGTTCCCATCATGCAGTTTTCTCCATCCCATAATGCCATCTGGATTCCATAATTTTCACGCCTTTTGTAAAAATCCCCCTGTAGGGATCCAGTGTGGCTCCCCTCCGAACCAAAGGGTAAGGAGCCACCCTCTGGGTCTGAGTGGGCGGGGCCAGGCCGAGCTTCCGCCAATCCCCGGAAGGGGAAGGGTGGGACAGGAAGTACAAAGGGTGGGGCTCTCTGCCCAGTGAAGAGAACACCAGGGAGGGAGACGGACACAGGCTGCCGGCTGCTCCCTCGCAAGCCTGCTGCTGACCCAGGCGAACCCCTGGGCAAGGAGGGGCCTTACCGGGGGGAAGGCCTGTGGCAACCAGGGCTGCTGGCCGCTGAATACCCGGAGGAACCGGGGCTGCCTGCAGCGGGTTATCCGGAGGAACCGGGGCTGCCCGCAGCGGATTACCCAGAGGAGATGGAGACTCAAGAGCTGCCCGCAGCGGATTATCCGGAGGAGATGGAGGGACCGGAGCGACCCGCCTGAGAGAGAGCGGGTAGGAAGTAGCCCAGGGGCCCAACTACACCGTGGGGTGGGTGTGTTTTGTCAGCGGGTGCGGATTGCCCGCTGACCCAGCGGCGGGACCTTCGCCTCCCGCCACTGTCAGGGCCCTGGGCTGGAACGCAGTGGAGTTGGGTGGGCCTGCGTTCCCCCACCCCGGCGCCCCCCTGCCCGAGGGGCGCGCTATTGGCTCTTGCCGGCGCCCCCCTGCCCGAGGGGGCGCGCTATTGGCTCTTGCCGGCGCCCCCCTGCCCGAGGGGGCGCGCTATTGGCTCTTGCCGGCGCCCCCCTGCCCGAGGGGGCGCGCTATTGGCTCTTGCCGGCGCCCCCCTGCCCGAGGGGCGCGCTATTGACTCCTGCCGGCGCCCCCCTGCCCGAGGGGCGCGCTATTGACTCCTGCCGGCGCCCCCCTGCCCGAGGGGCACGCTATTGTCTCTTGCCGGCGCTCCCCTGCCCGAGGGGCACGCTACTGACTCCGGCTGGTGCTCCCCTGCCCGAGGGGCGCGCTATTGACTCTTGCTGGCGCCCCCCCGTCTGAGGGGCGCGCTATTGACTCCGGCCGGCGCCCCCCTGCCCGAGGGGCGCGCTACTGGCTCTTGCCGGCGCTCCCCTGCCCGAGGGGCGCGCTACTGACTCCGGCCGGCGCTCCCCTGCCCGAGGGGCGCGCTATTGTCTCTTGCCGGCGCTCCCCTGCCCGAGGGGCGCGCTATTGTCTCTTGCCGGCGCTCCCCTGCCCGAGGGGCACGCTACTGACTCCGGCTGGTGCTCCCCTGCCCGAGGGGCGCGCTATTGACTCTTGCTGGCGCCCCCCCGTCTGAGGGGCGCGCTATTGACTCCGGCCGGCGCCCCCCTGCCCGAGGGGCGCGCTACTGGCTCTTGCCGGCGCCCCCCTGCCCGAGGGGCGCGCTACTGACTCTTGCCGGCGCCCCCCTGCCCGAGGGGCGCGCTACTGACTCCAGCCGGCACTCCCCTGCCCGAGGGGCGCGCTATTGTCTCTTGCCGGCGCTCCCCTGCCCGAGGGGCACGCTATTGTCTCTTGCCGGCGCTCCCCTGCCCGAGGGGCACGCTACTGACTCCAGCTGGTGCTCCCCTGCCCGAGGGGCACGCTACTGACTCCAGCTGGTGCTCCCCTGCCCGAGGGGCGCGCTATTGACTCTTGCCGGCGCTCCCCTGCCCGAGGGGCACGCTATTGTCTCTTGCCGGCGCTCCCCTGCCCGAGGGGCACGCTACTGACTCCAGCCGGTGCTCCCCCGCCCGAGGGGCACGCTATTGGCTCTTGCCGGCGCTCCCCCGCCCAAGGGGCGCGCTACTGGCTCTTGCCGGCGCCCCCCCGCCCGAGGGGCGCGCTACTGGCTCTTGCCGGCGCTCCCCCGCCCGAGGGGCGCGCTATTGGCTCTTGCCGGCGCTCCCCCGCCCGAGGGGCGCGCTATTGGCTCTTGCCGGCGCTCCCCCGCCCGAGGGGCGCGCTATTGGCTCTTGCCGGCGCTCCCCTGCCTGAGGGGTGCGCTGCTGACTCTTGCCGGCCCACCTCCCCGCTAATTCCCCAACGCTCGGGAGGTGGGGCCGAGACCTGCTACAAAAACCACTGCTCTCCATCGCCCCTAGGGGCTCGGAGGACCGACACCCATCACGCCCCCAAACCCGTGTGGCATTTTCAAGTGTCTGCCCGAAGCACGGAGCCCGCACGGCTCTGCATCCTTGCCACGAATGCTGCGAACGCAGGACAAACGATCCTCTCGTATTTGCAGAGCTGCACGAAGAACTGCAACAACGGGGGAACATGATCTCGTGGAGAACAGTTTGCTGAAGGACACACTGAAAACCAATTCAAGGTTGCGGGTGGCATTCCCGGAGCAGCTGCAGACGGTGGAGCATCGCTTCTGGGCCTGAGAAACGAGCGCTGACTGGTTTGGTCGCACCATAATGCAGGTTTGGGATGATGAGCAGTGGCTGCAAAACTCCGGGATACAAAAGGCCACATCCCTGGATCTGTGTGCTGAGCTCACCCCAGCCCTCCGGTGCAGGGACACCAGAGTGAGAGTTGCACGGACAGTGGCCAAGCAAATGCGATCGCACTATGGAAGCTGGCACTGTCAGATTGCTAGTGGTCAGTGGGAAATCGTTCAGGAGATCTGCAGTCAATTCCCTCCTCTGCCACAGACTCCCCATGTGACCTTGGATAAGCCACTTAATCCCCCCTGTGCTTAGGGCCTTCTCTGTAAAACAGGAGTAATAACACTTCCTTTCTTCCACCACTTGTGCGTCATGGCTATTTGAACTGTAGGCAGGGACTGTCTCTCGCTGTTTGTATCTAAAGTGCTTAGCACCACAGAGCCTAAGCTCCCCTGGAACCTCTGGATGCTAATGCAATATGAAGGTTTCTAACCATCAGAGGAGTAAAGTTTTGGAATAGCCTTCCAAGGGAAGCAGTGGGGGCAAAAGATCTATCTGGCTTTAAGATTAAACTCGATAAATTTATGGAGGAGATGGTATGATGGGATAACATGGTTTTGGTAATTACCTGGATTTGTGCTGGAAATGGCCCACCTTGATTATCATACACATTGTAAGGAGAGTGATCACTTTAGATAAGCTATTACCAGCTGGGGTGGGGGGAGAGAAAACCTTTTGTAGTGATAATCACCCATTTTTTCATGGTTTGTGTGTATAAAAACGTCTTCTGTACTTTCCACAGCATGCATCCGATGAAGTGAGCTGTACTTCACGAAAGCTTATGCTCAAATAAATTGGTTAGTCTCTAAGGTGCCACAAGTACTCCTTTTCTTTTTGCAAATACAGACTAACACAGCTGTTACTCTGAAACCTAAATATTCATGGTAAATAGGCCCAATGGCCTGTGATGGGATATCAGATGGGGTGAGATCTGAGTTACCCAGGAAAGAATTTTCTGTAGTATCTGACTGGTGAATCTTGCCCACATGCTCAGGGTTTCGCTGATCGCCATATTTGGGGTCGGGAAGGAATTTTCCTCCAGGGCAGATTGGAAGAGGCCCTGGAGGTTTTTCGTCTTCCTCTGCTGCGTGGGGCATGGGTCACTTGCTGGAGGATTCTCTGCTCCTTGAAGTCTTTAAACCATGATTTGAGGACTTCAATAGCTCAGACATAGGTGAGAGGTTTTTCGCAGGGGTGGGTGGGTGAAATTCTATAGTCTGTGTTGTGCAGGAGGTCAGACTGGATGATCATAATGGTCCCTTCTGACCTTAGTATCTATGAATACAAATAATAAATCATGAGATGCCGGCGAGGCTGCTGGCACGTCCCCTCATTTAACGAGCACTTAATTAATCAAAAAAATGTCATAAGGAAATACATCAAGTCCAAGCCATTTCAAACTATTCAATAATAAGACCAACCCCTAGCTCTTATCGTCAGGAGATCTCAGAGCACTTGACAGAGGAGATCCAGATCAGTATCCCTGTTCTATGGACAGGGAAGTAAGCCCACAGAAGTGAAATGACTCACTCAAAGTCACGTAGCAGCCAGGCTGGCAATTCAAATGCTGGTCTCCAGAGTCCCAGGCTAGTGCTTGCCCCACTAGGCCACACTGCTTTCACTAGTGAGGCTGTATTCTGGAAAGCAGGGGATCTTCAGAAGCAATATTGCCAACCAAACACATATAAAAATGGTCAGGCAGGCCCCAAAACCCATGAGATTTTTTTTTTTAAAGTTGGGATTTTATTTATTTAGCCTTCTGGTTTCTGAGCCTTTAGGTCATGTTTTCAAGCTTCCCCCCACAGCCATGAGAACTAGAAACCTTTTTTTAATGAAGGCTGAGAGTCCCCCATAATCCCATGACTCCAGCAGCTGGGAGCTTTAAGAAAAACTCCAAATAGGGTGAGAGTTGGCAACAATGCAGAACGTTTACTAGCCAACCTCAGGGAACAACCCCAAAATCCCCAGAGAGCCTTTAGAATTTTTCAGAGCAAATTTAAAACTTGAAATGAGAAATGCAAACATTTTTTTAAAAAAGAACTATTTGCTTTGAAATACAGTTTGTGAGAGGTCATTTGGATCTGGAGCATCTAAATAATAAGAAAGGTCAGGGAAACAAGATAACTTTGAAACTTATGTAGCACCGAGGCTATTTCCTAACTGTTAGCATTTTACAGCCACGTTGTACTTGTGTCAATGGCTACACATGGTGCAAAGGGATGAATCATAGAATCATAGAATATCAGGGTTGGAAGGGACCCCAGAAGGTCATCTAGTCCAACCCCCTGCTTGAAGCAGGACCAATTCCCAGTTAAATCATCCCAGCCAGGGCTTTGTCAAGCCTGACCTTAAAAACCTCTAAGGAAGGAGATTCTACCACCTCCCTAGGTAACGCATTCCAGTGTTTCACCACCCTCTTAGTGAAAAAGTTTTTCCTAATATCCAATCTAAACCTCCCCCATTGCAACTTGAGACCATTACTCCTCGTTCTGTCATCTGCTACCATTGAGAACAGTCTAGAGCCATCCTCTTTGGAACCCCCTTTCAGGTAGTTGAAAGCAGCTATCAAATCCCCCCTCATTCTTCTCTTCTGCAGACTAAACAATCCCAGCTCCCTCAGCCTCTCTTCATAAGTCATGTGCTCTAGACCCCTAATCATTTTTGTTGTCCTTCGCTGGACTCTCTCCAATTTATCCACATCCTTCTTGTAGTGTGGGGCCCAAAACTGGACACAGTACTCCAGATGAGGCCTCACCAGTGTCGAATAGAGGGGAACGATCACGTCCCTCGATCTGCTCGCTATGCCCCTACTTATACATCCCAAAATGCCATTGGCCTTCTTGGCAACAAGGGCACACTGTTGACTCATATCCAGCTTCTCGTCCACTGTCACCCCTAGGTCCTTTTCTGCAGAACTGCTGCCTAGCCATTCGGTCCCTAGTCTGTAGCGGTGCATTGGATTCTTCCATCCTAAGTGCAGGACCCTGCACTTATCCTTATTGAACCTCATCAGATTTCTTTTGGCCCAATCCTCCAATTTGTCTAGGTCCTTCTGTATCCTATCCCTCCCCTCCAGCGTATCTACCACTCCTCCCAGTTTAGTATCATCTGCAAATTTGCTGAGAGTGCAATCCACACCATCCTCCAGATCATTTATGAAGATATTGAACAAAACCGGCCCCAGGACCGACCCCTGGGGCACTCCACTTGATACCGGCTGCCAACTAGACATGGAGCCATTGATCACTACCCGTTGAGCCCGACAATCTAGCCAGCTTTCTACCCACCTTATAGTGCATTCATCCAGCCCATACTTCCTTAACTTGCTGACAAGAATACTGTGGGAGACCGTGTCAAAAGCTTTGCTAAAGTCAAGAAACAATACATCCACTGCTTTCCCTTCATCCACAGAACCAGTAATCTCCTCATAAAAGGCGATTAGATTAGTCAGGCATGACCTTCCCTTGGTGAATCCATGCTGACTGTTCCTGATCACTTTCCTCTCATGTAAGTGCTTCAGGATTGATTCTTTGAGGACCTGCTCCATGATTTTTCCAGGGACTGAGGTGAGGCTGACTGGCCTGTAGTTCCCAGGATCCTCCTTCTTTCCTTTTTTAATGATTGGCACTACATTAGCCTTTTTCCAGTCATCCGGGACTTCCCCCGTTCGCCACGAGTTTTCAAAGATAATGGCCAAGGGCTCTGCAATCACAGCCGCCAATTCCTTCAGCACTCTCGGATGTAACTCGTCCGGCCCCATGGACTTGTGCACGTCCAGCTTTTCTAAATAGTCCCTAACCACCTCTATCTCCACAGAGGGCTGGCCATCTCTTCCCCATTCTGTGATGCCCAGCGCAGCAGTCTGGGAGCTGACCTTGTTAGTGAAAACAGAGGCAAAAAAAGCATTGAGTACATTAGCTATGAAGAGTCAGGCCGTAGGAGTTCATGAAGCCAAGAAGCACTCTGGACTCGGCCACAATTCCTAGGGGAACCAGCCCCTCTCTACTGCTCTGTAGTCCATAGCTCAGAGTACAGCTGAGGAGTGGGGAGCTATTTGTGGTGCTCTAAACTCTGCTGGTCCGAGCAGTCCTCAAGGGGCTGTTACGTAGGTGGGGACTGCTGAAGGGCAGCAAGATCTGGCCCCATCCCTGCATGCCCCAGAAAGGCCCCTTATTCCATCTCTGCCCCACCCCAGGGCTCTCCCATGTCAGGGCATCTTCAGCTGCTGTTGTGTCTTGCACATGCTCAGTGCCACCAACTCTCACAAGTTCAGCTGGGGCTCGTCTGGCAGCAACTCAAAAAGCTCCCCACCTCCAGGCAATTTCATCCCTGCCTGGGGGAAAAACCCCTCTGATTGGCTGCCTTCCCCACTGTCCTGCCTCCCGGGGAAGAGAAGGGCTGCCCCAGGCAGAGCTCTCTTGCCCCTCCCTAGCAACCTAAATTCTTGCAGGAAGGGAAGCGGGAGCAGAAAGACACCAGCATCTCAGGGTAGCGCTGGTCTCTCCTCTGGCCTTTTCTCCTGTGAGTGACGGGATGGGTCCTCTGCCCCCCCCCAGATCTGGATAGGGGAGTGAAGAGCCCCAGGAGCTACAGGAGGGGCGGAGATGAGGCTGAGGGGGGGGGGGTGTCGGGGGGCAAAGCCACATTAATAAATTTGAGAGCAGTGACAGCATTAATTGTCCCAGGCACCTGCTGGGGATGGGTGGGGGGAGTTCAACAATCAAAACGCAAACCCCAATATAATCATCAAAAAATCTCATGATTTTGGGGCCAGTCTCAAGATTTTGGGGTCAGACTCCTGATTTTTGAACCTTTGGGGTTGGCCATACTGCACCGTACTTTTAAACTAATCTTATGATTTTTGGAGCCTGACCCATGACATTTTGACATGTGGGATTGGCAGTGCTGCTCTAGGCACCCCCAAAGCTTACGCAAAAAGAAAAGGAGGACTTGTAGCACCTTAGAGACTAACCAATTTATTTGAGCATAAGCTTTCGTGAGCTACAGCTCACTTCATTGGATGCATTACGCTAATTGCAACCGGTGTTTATTTTCTACCTCTAAGCTGTTCAGTGTTGCTGATCCCCAGTTCTTTGTGCGCTGTCTGCTGTGCATAGCATGGGGGGCCCCATAACACGCCTTTGCCCTTCAGCCAGATGGGACATGTTCTTAGGACATGCTTTTGTATTACCAAGAAAGAATGAACCTCCTGGAGTGTTTTCTGAGTGGCTCCAGCTGGGGGTCTCTGGGTTTGTACCTTATCTACCAGGGAACAATGCATTCCATGTGTTTATAAACTGCAAATGCTGCTTCTTTGCCAGCCAGGTCTGGTCGGTGCCTTGGTCTGTGACCAAAAAAAAAAAAAAAAGCTAGCTCCCAGCAAGGGGAAAATAAACTTAACCAGGGAGTTAAACTATCAAAATCAGCTCTCTCCATTCTCCTTGTTTTATTCCTCTCGTCTTCCCTGCTATCAGCTGCTCACTTCCATTTCCTCTGGCCTCTAGGAGATCTCCTTGTCTATTAATCCAGCGTGAGTGGGAGCCTATTGGCAGACACCAGAAGTCATTGCAACAAAAAGAACCAGCATGGTCAGGTGGGGGCTTTGTATCTGTGTGGTGTGGCAGCAAGTCCCACAAACACCAAATTGTTTCAATCCCAAAGAGGGACGTTGTGTGGTTTATGGAAGGTCATGGATTCATCCAGTCTGGGTGAGCCAATGCACAACACTCACTAAGTTCTGAGTCCTCTGCCCGTCACGCCTTAGGTCCTTGGCTTGGAGTCTTGACAGACTGTCTGTACTTCAGTTGTCCCAAAGTCCTGGTGATAACAGAATCATAAAAATGTCAGGCTGGAAAGGACCTGGAGAGGTCACCAAGTCCAGCCCCCTGTGCTGAGGCAGGACCAAGTAAACCTAGACCATCCCTGACGGGTGTTTGTCTAATCTGCTCCTAATAATTGTGGGGGGGGGGGGAAGGAGAATCTTGCCAAGTCATTAGTGCTCCTATGGAAGCAAGGTGGCTCACAGGCAATGTGGTTCAGTGCGTCTCTGGACTGGCTCTACTAATGACCTGCTGTGTGACGTTGGGCAAAATCATTCACTGCTTGATGCCTCAGTTTCCCCACCTGCAAAATTGGGGTAATGAGCCTTGCCGTCCTCGAAAGGGTGTTGAGAGTGATGCGTGAAAAGAACAAAATGTTTTTCTTTAATTGCTGTGATTGGCACTGTATGAGACACAGCTCTATGCCTTGAGCACCTCACCATCTTTAACGGATTCAAAACACCGCAGTGAGGTAGGGCAGTGCTATTAGCCCCATTTTACAGGTCATGCATTGAGGCACAGAGAGAGACAAAGGGCAGGTCTACACTTAAAACGCTGCAGGCCCCGCCACTGTAGCCCTTCAGTGAAGACGCTACCTACACCAATGGGAGCGGTGCTTCCACCTCACCAAGAGGCGGGGTTGCTTTGTCGTTGAGAGAATTCTCCCATCAACTTAGCGCTGTCTACACTGGGAGTTAGGTCGGTTTAACTGCGTCGCTCGGGGGTGTGTGGAATTTTTCACACCCCTGAGCGACATAGTTATACTGACCTAATTTCCTAGCGTAGACCTGGCCTATGGCTAGGCCTCCCCTTAGAATGCTACAATGGTAGTGCTGCAGGGTAGACACTATGGCGACAGGAGGGATTCTCCCATCACTATAGTTAATCCACATCCCCAAGAGGCAGCAGCTAGGTCAACAGTGTCTACATCATAGGTCGGCTTAACTATGGGTCTCAAGGGTGTGGATTGTTCACACCCCTGAGAGATGCAGCTGCGCCCATGTAACTTTTCATTGTAGACCAGTTCTAAATGACGTGTGCAAGGTCACTCAGGACTCTTGTGGTAGAGTAAGGAATTGAAACTCTGTCTCCTGAGGGCTAGGCACATGCCCTAAACACTGGACCATCCTTCCCCTCAAAAATAATCTCCCCTGCAATGCAAAAGATGGACAAATATCAGGCAAGAATGCACAGAGATCCCCAGAGGACAGGGATATCATGACAATGATGTTACACTGACACGGGACAGGAGGAAGTAGTTTTTTTCAGAGGGATTTAAATGAAGAGCCAAAGGAAGCCTGATGCATTGGGATTAATGCACTGCCCTGATCTGCATTAGCTAAACATGGCAAATTTTAGCCAAACCCTTTACTAACTACATGTATTATTAATTATTTATTATTATTATTATTATTATTAAGTTAAATGTATGTTAAGTTCTAAAGGGTTAATAAATGAGCATTAGATGTGTTAATAAATAGTTAGTTGCTCTAGATTGTTGTAACTAGGCTTGGCAGAATTTGATCTTTTATCATTTTGACAGATAATATCGATGTGTATTTTAAGCATATTTTTAGATTATCGATTTTACATATTCACAGTTGTGGTAAATTGTGGGGGGTCAGACAATTATTTGATGACAATAGATGTTGAGATGCAAAAAGTTAAAGCTTTATAAGCCATTAAAATACAACTCGTCAACATTACATGTCAAAATATACAAAGTAAATTAAAATACCCTCAAATCAACAAACCATACCTGTCTTTACTATTAATTCACTAGTGCATTTGTAACAAGCCTAACTGGAAAGTCAAAATCTCTGGATTTCTATTCTAACAAGTTCTCAAACAGCATTTTTCTTACTTTGCCTATCTATACATTTCTGTTATTATGGATGGAAGTAACTGTTCATTGGTTTGTGTATGTATGATGACATTGACATTTACCAATTAAAATTGAATCCTTCCAACCCTGGCTGTAACTATCTCTATCACGTTCTACTGCTGTACTTATAACCAGTTACAACACATACTACATGTTACGGACATGTAACATGCTTATAATATTAATGAATCAGTGTGTCAACCCTTTATAAATGTACCCTGATATAAAGTGTGGCCAATAATTCTTTGTTCAGCATTAGCACCTTCCATCAAAAGGATTTCAAAGCTCTTCAGAGTATCTGTGACTGTATCCCCTTGGCATCCTGTCTTATGTCAAGCTGGCAGATATGGGGGGCAGGGGATGGAGCAGAAATACACACAGTCACTTAGAGGCATGAATAGAACTCTGATCTCTTGACTTTTTCTCCTGTACCCCAATCACAGGCCTGCCCCTTCTCTCCAAAGAACACAACAACGCTGAGAAGCCTCCCCTATAAATAGTGCTCTGGGAATGGCTCAAGTGCATAGTCCTCCTTCTTTTAGCTGCTTTATATTAAAACATCTAACAAAACCCCAACAGGCCCAAAAGAGCCTTCATTTGCTTATTAATTTGCATTCCTGGGTAGAGGCTGACTCTGGGGGGCAGGGGAGAGGGGTTCTGTGGCTGGCTGAATTTTGATATGTTCACTTGAAGGTCTGTTAACTAGGGCACCTTGATTTTCACTTGTTTCAAAGGAATCATAGAATCATAGAATATTAGGGTTGGAAGAGACCTCAGGAGGTCATCTAGTCCAACCCCCTGCTCAAAGCTGGACCAACACCAACTAAATCATCCCACCCAAGGCTTTGTCAAACCGGGCCTTAAAAACCTCTAAGGCTGGAGGTTCCACCACCTCCCTAGGTACCCCATTCCAGTGCTTCACCACCCTCCTTGTGAAATAGTGTTTCCTAATATCCAATCTAGACCTCCCCCACTGCAACTTGAGACCATTGCTTCTTGTTCTGTCATCTGCCACCACTGAGAACAGCCTAGCTCCATCCTCTTTGGAACCCCCCTTCAGGTAATTGAAGGCTGCTATCAAATCCCTCCTCACTCTTCTCTTCTGCAGACTAAATAACCCCATTTCCCTCAGCCTCTCCTTGTAAGTCATGTGCCCCAGCCCCCTAATCATTTCCGTTGCCCTCCTCTGGACTCTCTCCAGGGCAGATGGAATCCACAGGTAAGTCCCAAGGCCAAGTTCACCCTGTAGCTCTGCTTGGATGAGACTCATTCCATTACAGAGCAGCAATAATTCTAGGTAACTGACTGTGCATGACTTTGGTGCTTCAGACCAATGTGGGGAGGGTCATGACCACATGTTGTGGGACATCGTGACCACCCTACGGTTCCCAGGTTGCTAGCTGGGAGGAGGGGTCTTGGGGAGAGCCTGGCTTGTGGGGAAAGGCAATTTCTCCAGCCCTCTAAGACATTTAGAGAAGGATTGTCTTTAAACCCTCTGCAATGGTGTGTGCGAGGTCGCTCAGCATCCTCTACAGAGCAAGGCTCAGGGCTGTCTTGAATTGAGCCTCTCCCTTGGTTGCAATCTTGTGTTATCCCAAGTGGGTGAAAGGTGGCGTCGAAATGCGTGGAGTTATGGAGTAAAACTGCTGTTAAAAGAAAGCCCAGGACGGAGTCAAGGGAATGGTGAGAACTGGGTTTGTTTGGGCTGAAGGAATGACTGATTAGGGCTTTTCAAGGTTCTTCTTGAGGTAACAGAATTATTATAGCAACAGGCCTGAATCTCTCCAAGACGAGAGGAAGTGCCCAGATATGGATTATGCCAGAGGTGCCCAAACACAGGACCTTGGAACACTGTGGGGCTGCAGAGCACGTGTCGGGTTCATGCTGCTAGCTCCATCCCCCTTATCACTAGCTGCTAAACTGCACTAATGTACCTAAACATCCATTTGAGCCAAGATTTTCAGAAGCGACTAATGATTTCGGTTCCTTAAAGGGGTCTGATTTTGAGAAAGGGCTTTGAAAATCGGGCCTCTTTGAGGTGTCACCCAACATCACTGGAGGCTTCTAACAATCTTGGCTTAACTGAACAGTTATCTTATCCTTCCACATCAGTGATTGCTGTAGCTGACGCAGGGACGTTATCTGATTGAGACTGGGAAGGGAAATGTCTATTGAGCTCCCTCTGTTTAGATGTGGTCCATGCTATGAAAATGTTTGAGAACCCTTGGACTGTTATTATGGTAGTTCCGAGGGTCGTCAGTCCGTGCTCAGGATCCATTGTGCTAGATGCTGCACAGGCATGTAATAAAACAGCCCCTGCCCCAGAAAGCTTAATGTCTATGGCACAACCATGGATTAGGGAGGGGTGGGTTAAAATGAACAGGGTTTGATGGAAGTCGCAGCTATTGCAGCTGTCTGTCATTTGGCTGGATTCCACAGAACACAGAAACAGAAACCTACAAACATATAATATTTTGATGTTCTCCAAGATCAGGAATCAAGGAATGAATGGCAGTTCTCTAGCATGTTGTTAAACAGGGACATGAGCAATGCATTTCCATTATCCCAGCGCACGTCGTTGTGTTCCAGTGGGTTAGAGCAGTGTATTACTGCGTTTAAGTATGATTTAGTTACGACAAGGATTACAGGGGCCTCCACTCTACCTGCTGCCTTGATCACTTAATCCTTATCTACTGAAGGTTTAAGAGCCCATTTTTCCGCCTGAGTACCATTACTCCTCTGTCTAAACACTGCCTGATATGCTCATTAATCCACAGCACACAAACAGTCAACACATTAGTGGGAAAGTTGAGCAATGCTTGACAGATTGTTCAATGAAGATAAACCTAGCAGTATAACCTTGTGTGCAGACTTCACAGGCAGACGGAGCTGGGTCTGGAATGGTCTCCAGAAGCCCAAGTCCTGTATGCGAACCATTGCCCTCTGCTGGATATAATCCTGCTTGCTCAAGTGTGATTGAATATTACTCCTGGGGGAATTCTGCGCCACTGCACATGCGCAGAATTCATGTCCCCTGCAGATTTCTTTGCTTCCCCACAGAAAAATGATGTTCTGACAGGGAAACAAAGGGAAGCTGCAAGAGCATTCACACACTACTCTCTAGCTGTGCAGGTACATCGTTTCAGGCACATGGAGCAGCCGGCAGAGAGGTAAATCACCGCTGGTCTGGGGACACCCCAGCCAGTGGTTCCTACCCTGAGCCAGTATCAGCTGCTAGTCCTGGCTGGGCTGGAGGCAGGAGAGGACGGGACTTCCTCTTCCCCTGCAAGGAGTGGCTGGAGCTGTGTCAGACCCACCCCCAGAAACCTCCCCCAGCTGCAGGAAGCTCAGCATCCTCCCCTGCTTCCTGCCCCCATCACTCCTTAGTGCTTGGGGGAGGGGTCACTGTATGGGGAGCTGCTCCCCCATCCACTCAACCCCTGTGCATCTGGACCTCCCATACCCAGATACCCGCCAAGCCTCACCCCATAAACCCAGAAACCCCCTCTCCCTCCATACCTGAACCCCACCCCAATGAACCTCAACCCCTACATCAGGAGCAGCCCTGCACCCAGACCCCCTGCCTCTGGACCCCCGCCCTTGTACCCCCACTGAGCTCCCTGCACTCAAATCCCCACCTGATGTCCCACCCTCTGCACCACCTTGAGCCCCCACATCCAGACCTCCACACCACTGAACCCCAACTAGCTGCATCCAGACCCACACCCCACCAAGCCCCACTCCCCCAGCACCCAGACCCGCCTGCTTAGACCCCCACATCTCCCCCACTGAGCCCCAATCACCTTCACTTGGAAGCCCCAGCAGAGTCCCCTGTACCTGGAACCCCCCCCCCATGAGCCTCTGTGCATCCAGATCCCCCCACACCTGGACCCCCCACCAAGCTGCCTGCACCCAGATTGTCCCACACCTCGATCCCCCACACTGAGCCCCTCCACACTTGGATCCTGCCTGGTTGAGTCTGCCTGGCACACACCTGGTGTCCCTGGCAAGCCCAGGCCTTGTGCTGTGTCAGGCTTGGATGCAGCCTCACCACTGAGTCCATGTCCCTGGGGCCCGGGGGGGATGGGAGGGGGGTGAGTGGGCTGCAGGATGATCTCGTGCAGCCAGTGACCTGTACTGCCCACTGCCATGCTGGAGCCTCTGCATTTATTTGTTGACAAATAAAACTTGCAGAATTTTAAAATATTGTGTGCAGAATTTTTATTTTTGGGGGGGCAAGAATGCCTTCAGGAGTAGAGTATATTGTCCTCTGGTATCTGGAAGACTACAAGGAAAATAAAAGCCATACTACTAGTGACAAATAGTGGTGATTCTTTGACGGATCCCTGCGTCTTTGGAGTCAAAGGGCGTGAGTGCTGTTCCCTGCTGCAGTGTGTAATAACTTGTATAATTAGGTTATTGTCTCCTTGTCAATCCCAGAGTTGCCCATCTGCTGTCCCAGGCCTTTCTGCCTTACTTTTCCTCTCTGTTCTCTCTGCTTTATAGCTGGGTGTGGTTTCTTTATTGGTCACAGCTGCGGGGGGTGCATGTCTCCACAACTGGCAGTTCTGGCAGCTGCTCAGGGGTGTGATCATCCTGATTACTTGCCAGCAGAGAAGACTCTTCTCTCCCTTCTGCCTGGGCAAACCCCATTACAGTGCCCGAGTGGAGATGAACTGACTGGCAGAGTAAGTGATTAATACCTGGGGGAGCAAACAGCTGTGTATCTCTCTCTCTATGTTATAGAGGGCGGACAATTTATGAGTTCACCCTGTGTAAGCTTTATACAGAGTAAAATGGATTTGTTTGGATCCCATTGGGAACTGGATGTCTGGGTGC
This sequence comes from Natator depressus, assembly GCF_965152275.1. Lineage (NCBI taxonomy): Eukaryota > Metazoa > Chordata > Testudines > Cheloniidae > Natator > Natator depressus. Next base: position 13,473,257 of record NC_134234.1, on the reverse strand, counting down.
TGGAGACAGGAGCACTTGCTGAGTGGTTTTCAGTTAAGTCTGCAGCTTTGGAGGCATGGTTCAGACCCTGGGTCTGTGCTGCAGCTGGCTGGCATGTCTGGCTCAACAAGGCAGGGTTCTGGAGTCCCAGGCTGGCAGAGAAACCAGGCTCAGAGATAGTCTCAGCACATTAGGTGACACAGAGACAGGGGTCTCTGTGACTGAACCCGTCACAAAGAGAGTTTACAGGAGGGCCACAAACATGATCCAGGGGCTGGAAAACAAGCCTTACCATGCGAGGCTTCCAGTGTCTGAAAGAGGAAGTTTAGACAAACTTAACCTTGCCACAAGACACAATTTCCTAGCAGTGCGGGGAGTTGAACACTAGAACAGTTCATCAGGGGATATGATGGACTCGTTGTTGCTTGGAGTCTTTAAAATGAGATGAGATCGCTTTCTGAAAGGTATGCTTTGAGCTTTAACTGAGCTTCTGGGAAAAGCGCTGCAGCCTCCATGAGTGGGGGACGGGAGAGAATTAGGCTTGATGATTGTGGTGGTCCCTTTTGGCATTGGAGTCCATGAATCAATGAATTCCCCTGTTCATTCCCTTCCGTTATGGGCCATGGGGAGAAGTTGTAGCTCTTCATCAGCCGCAACATGCTCAGAACACTTGTAGCTCCACATTATAATCAAATCTCATGCTTCTGGACTTCTGCTGATTACCTGCAGGGGTCAGGAAGGATTTTTTTCTCCCAATGCACAATTTGCCAGATTTATTCTGGGGCGGAGCTGCCTTTCTCTGAAGCATCAGGTACTGAGCACAGCTGGAGAATGGCCACTGAATAGGGTGGACAGGTAATCAAAGGTGGTACAGAGAATCGTTTTACTTCAATGCCAGGTGGTGTGTCATCCTCATAGGCTGAGGAGCTAACTGATTGCCAGACTTAGAGTCAGGAAGGAATTTCCCCCCCAGATAGACCTCCCCACAGTCCCAGGTTTCACAGGCCTATCCTGCTTTGACCAACAAAACCTCCCGTCCCAGTTGAAGCAATTCCTGGCCCCCCAGGGCTGACTGGGCTCAGATCCCTGTTCTGGGTGTTGTGACCCGCTCCCCCTCCAATCCCTGCTCTCTCTCCCATCCCTGCTCTCTCCAATTCACTCCTTGTTCCCAGCCGTGCCCCGCCATGGGCCTCACCCAGCCCTTCCTTTTCCTGAGCCTGGCGCACGGTCCCTGCTCAGACTATTGGAGCTGAGCCCAGCCAGCCCTGTGGGACAGGTGCTGCTCCTGAGGATGAGTTTGGGATGGGCTTGCTCTGCAAGTTCCTATCACACACACACACCCTGCCTGATCTTCCCAGAGCTTCTCCTCCTCCCCCCCAGCCTACTTTAGCCACCTGACATACTGGGAGATATGCCCAGGTCAGAACGGCAGGGACCTTGGAGTGTTTCCACCCTGTGGCATGGAGCACTAGTCACCTGCTAGGATCATCTAGGCGTATCCCACCTGATCAATTCCCTGGCATTGCAGGATCCCGGGGCATTGGCAGTACCTCGGATTCTCCTGTTCTCTGCCTGAGCCACACAGCAGGTTTGTCTCATGAGGCCAGAATTGCTTTAGTCTAAACTAAATTTGTGGGCTCGGTACCGGGAACGGGGTGAAATTTAATGGCCTGTGCTATACAGGAGATCAGACTAGATGATGGATGGTCCCTTCTGGCCACAAATTCTATGAAATAAAGGCATTGGCTTAGGACACAGGGGATCTCAGTTCAGTTCTGCTCTGTTACAGATTGTGTCCTGCCCTTTGTTTGCCATGTCTATATCGGTTATAAGCCTTCAGGGCAGGGACCACCTTTTACTTAGGCTTGGCAGAATTCAATTGTTGTTTTTTAAATCATTTTGATGCATAGTACCAATGTATTTTTAAATTGTTATCAATGTAACTTTTCACCGTTACAGGAAATTGGGGTCGGGTGGTCAGATAATAATTATTCAATGACAGTAGATGTTGAAATTCAAAAAGTTAAAACTTTATAACCGTGGCAACACAAATTGCCTCTAGGTGTTATTGTAACAGAGATAATAGCTACACCAGTGCAACTCACTGCAGCCAACCATGCTGGCCTGGTGTAAATTTAAAGCAAAATTTGGTCTCCTGTGTCTTAGAATAGAAATTCAGTGGAAATGAAGACCTGAAAATAACGAGCCAAAAGGAAATGCTGCCAAAGGAAACTGTCAGCACAACAAAACTTACTAACTGTACAAAAATCATCATCCCGCTGGCCTGGCATCCTAACGCAGGAACAATGATGGAATTACAGTCAAAATTACTGGCTTTCCGCAAACTATTTAAAGGCCATTCTGAATAATGCCTAGTAAAACAAACAAATGTTACTCATCTCGCATGGAAATAGAATTTTTTTCCTTGTCAAAAGTATGGCATTGGGCAATCATCTTCCATGCAGAGGCAGATAAGTGTCACGTAGCAAAGAGAGTGCAAGTTAGAGATGGAGGGAACCAATCCCTACCCCGCACTCCACACACACACACACACACACACACACACACACACACACACACACACACACACACACACACACACACACACACACACACACACACACACACACACCTCTAACCTTCCCTGTGGTATTCTAAGTCCGGTTCCCAAATCTGAATGGTGTGTTCCAGGTGCAGCTCTTGACCTCCCACACTGTAGTATGTGAGCACATCACGTTCGTGAATGGATTTTATCATCCCATCTCCCTTGCAAGGTAGAGAAGGACTAACATCTCCATTTTACAGCTTGGGAACTGAGACACAGAGAGACTAAGGCCCAGGTCTTCAAAGGTATTTAGGCTCCTAACTGCCACTGACTTCAGGCAATCTGTGGTAGGGCTGGAACTGTAATCCTGGCCTCCGGCCCAATGTCTTGATCTCAAGACCACCTGATATCATTTTATACTATAGCCAACTTGAATTGTGATAAGGAGCCATTGCCCCGTTGAAAGCCAATCCATTTCAGTTAGTAAGTTTCAAGGCTTTTCACATCCTACACCTGTCCCTATACCCTCCCCTGGTCAGTTTTTGTGTCTTGAAGAGTTCTGTGTTGCTATTATTTATTTTAGGCTCTTCTCTCTTCTGTAGCTATGGGAGAGACTCAAATACCCAAAAGGGGAAACTGATTCAGGTGAAATAGGGGCAAGGGGGAAGATATGCCACCCACATTGCACTCCACTACCCCAGCAGCCAAAAAATATCCTTTGAACTCTGAGCGCTGCCTGCTGTGGGGTTGAAAAGTCACAAGAAACCATAAATCACTCCAGGGGTGTCTGAACCTGAGCCAAGTGTCTGGTTTTAATCCAAAAGTTTTGCAAACTCCACTAACGAGTCAATGGCAATTTTGCTCTAGCTCGAGCAGACTTCAATCTCCTGTAGGTGCCTCTAATCTGGGCCTAAATTCTGTCCCCAGTGATGATCATCAGTGGTAGATAGAACCATAATTCTCCTGCATGTTCATTCTGAGGACCACTCCATAAGAGTTTCTCTTGTTGAGCCACCTCCCATCCTAGCCCCCAGCCTTGCATTGTTTGGTTCCCCAAAGCCTTGTCTACACTGTGCAAGAACACACTGAAGCAAACCATTGGCTAGAACACCTTGAGTTGTACTGATCCGCCTAACTCCACTCCATGGCAGGTAAACTGCAAACTTAGAAATAAAAGAGAGGGAGTTACCCAATTCCTAGTCCAATGCTCTAATTGTTAGACCCTGTTCCCTGCCTGTGTGCAGCTTCTATTAAGGTTTTCTGAAAGATATGATCAAGGGGGATGGGGACTAAACCCCCCCCAAGGGAGAGGGCTGTTAAAAGAATCTTCCAATCTGTGTGCTTCAAAGGTCATTCAATCTATCTTTGCATATTGTAGGATCTTGCTTATGGTGTTTGCATAGAACAATACACATAATTTGGCTGAGGTAATAGATTTTGTGTTTGCTTTGAGTAAGGCCATTCCTAGCAAGTTGTAAACTGTTTAGTGCATGTTTAATTTATTAATTCCTGTTCTATAGCAGCTCAACCAAGGAAGTTAACCTATAATCCATGATCATTGCAACGTTTCTTAAGCAGGTTGATAATGTAACAAATCTGTGGCCTGTTAGGACTTCATGGTCATCATGAGGCTACACATGGTGACTGTAGCAAGGTGCATGGAACTCAGAGAGAAGAGCTCGTGTTGTAGTAGGGAAGAGCTTGGAGAAGGCACCCAGCACTCAGTCTGCGTGCACATGGCTAGAATGCTCCCTGCAGTTGCTGCACCTTTGTAAATAGTTCTCTTCATAATAAGCCAGTTTAGTTCACAAGCATAGAGTTCTCTCATATTATTACCCAGCACACAGTACCTGAAAAAGTGACCGCTCAGTAACTCGCAGCAGCATCAGGGCTGGGACTGCTCCAAAAGCATAGCCCCCTGCCCCACTGGCTGGCTGTGGAAGTTTTGGTTTCTAGTTAACCTCTTTGTGGAAAATGCAACAGGAAAGCAAGGAACACAGACTTAGCGAAGGAGTTTCGTATGCACACATTCTTTACTCTTCACAAAGCACACTAAAGGATGACAGATCTTTGAAAAACATCATCTTGAATGCAGCCTGCCAGGTCCAATGTCACCCCTCCTGTGAGTGCTGGCTTTGGTCAGTGTCCTTAGGCCAGGCAGCCATTCCTGCCTCCTTAACCTGGTCTTCTTACATGTGGTGGTGGATGGCCCTTTGTTTTAGCAGTCTTTGTCCCCCTTTTGCCCACATGTTTCTGCTGGGGGTATTCTGGGATCCAGCCCCACATCTGCTTCTGTGCAGAAGAGAGTCCTTCAAAGTCTGGGACCCTACCAGTAGAAAACCCATTGCTTCAGCAGGGGAGTATCATTCAAAGTTGACGGCCCTTGATGGTTCTGTCACAGCTTTTTAGACATAGTCTTACCACCAGTTGTCAAGCTCCTGTTACAAAAAGGATGCTCTAATCCACAAATATTTCTGTTCTGTATTTGGGGAAAAGCCAGATGATGCAGTCATATATCCCATTTACCCTTTTTAAATATTGCCACAACATTAACTTTCTTCCAATCTTCTGGAACTTCCCCAGTGCTCCAAGATATATTGAAAAGCAACATATTGTAAATGGTCCAGTGAGCTCCTCAGCCAGCTCTTTTAACACTCTTGAACGCCAGATATCTGGACCTGCTGATTTAATATCTAATTTTAGTAGCTGCTATTTAACATCTTCTACTGGAATGGAAAGTGTGTCATCATGGGATGACCCAGATACTTATAGGCCTGTCAGTCTGATATCAATCCCAGTCAAGATAATGGAATGGCTGATACAGGACTCGATTAATAAAGAATCATAGGAGGTTAATATAATTAATGGCAATCATCATGGGTTTATGCAAGATAGCTCCTGTCAAACTAACTTGATATATTTTTTGTATGAACTTACATGTTTGAGTGAAGAAGGGAACAATGTTGATGCAATATTCTATGGCCTTGCCTACATGGCTCAGCTGTTCGGACTATAGGGGTGTGAATTGCAGTGTGCACTAGTGGGCTGCGCTGTAACTCCTCCATGTGGATGATTCGGGTACGAACAAAAAAGTATCTAGTTTGCGTTCCCCCCCCAAATGGGAAATTGTCATTGAGCAGGTGTGTTTCTAGTAGGGATGTATAATAGTAAACGGTTAAACCGTTAACTGGTAAGCATTAGTCTTGCTGGTTAACCCAGCCTAACCGTTAACCCCCAGCCCTGGGCTGGATGGAGCAGCTCCAGCCCCACTAGCTGGCCAACCCCAACCCAGCAGGCCCCGCCGGAGGGAGCCGGAGCCACAGCCCTGGCCCATGCCAGCTGGAGCAGCAGCCCCGTTGCATGCCGGCCGACCCCGTGCCCGCTGGCCGGAGCAGCCCCAGCCCCTCTCCCTTTAATCGTTTAACTGCTTAACTTTTTAAACAATATTTACATCCCTAGTTTCTAGTGGGGTCCTGCAGGGAATGGCTCCACTTTTTGCCATGGGGTTCCCCGCCTCTCCTCTTCCCCCCTAAGGTCCCACCCCCTGTCCAGGCTGACAGCTGGAGCCTGGTTGGGGAACCCAGGCAGCGTGGGGCACCACACAGCTGACCCTCCTTATGCAGGGTGTGGGGACCCCACAGCTGCACGGCACTTACCATGGCTGGGCTGCGGCTCTGAGGCCCCGTCCCCCAGCCAGAGCCGGGTCAGGGAGAGCCACGCGGGCAGATGTGGGGAGCTGCAAACCCTTCACCTGCCCTGGGCGGGGGGCCTGCAGGGCAGGAACACGGGCTGAGGACTCCTCTCGGCCCCTCCACCCCGGACAGGTGGAGGGTCCATGGCTCCCGGCCCACTTCTGGCTTGGCTGGGGGCGGGGTCCCCGGGCAGAAGTGGCAGGGTGGGGCCATGGAGGGGGCGAGAGCCTCTGGGCCCCCACTTTGGGGAAGGCTCCATCACCCCTGGCAGGCATGGATCTTTGTTGTTAAAATGGATGGCAGTATATGGCACTACAAGGCACTGATCAGTAGACAAAGCAGAGCAAAAGTGAACACTACATAACAATAGGCCTGATTCACCACTGTGTTGTTCTGGGTAAGGTGGCGATTCAGACCTGCCTACAACAAACTTGACTGCGGTTAAGCAGCTGATGTGCTGAGATGTTTTCTCATTGTACTCCCCCATCTACCTATCACCATCAGTTGTCTCTTGTCTTATACTTCAATTGTAAGCTCTTTGGAGCAGGGACTTTCATTTTGTTCTGTGTGTGTACAGTACCCGGCACAGTGGGGTCCTGATCCATGAGTCAGGCTCCTAAGCAGTAAGGGTATGTCTACACAGCACCTAGACACCAGTGGCTGGCCCATGCCAGCCAACTCTGGCTTGCGGGGCTTGCACTGCAGGGCTGTTTCCTTGCTGTGTAGACTTTGGGACCTACCTACCTTGCAGGGTCCTAGAGCCCAGGCTCCAGCTGAGCCCGGAAGTGAACTCAGCAATGAAAGAGGCACTGAGCCCAAGCTCCACGAGCCTGGCGGACATACCCTAAGATAACACAACTAATATATAATAAGTCAACTTCAGCCTTGGTGTAAGTAGCTGGAACACCACTGGCTTCTTCAGTGGAGTGGCAACACCACACACCAGCACTGAATCTGGCCAAATGAAACACACATTAGTGTTCAAAATGTATGGCATTAATGGATAAATGGGAGATTTGCTACTGGCCTCCCTGGGAGCAGTGTTTATAAGGACTATCATCCAGTTTTTCCCCCTCTATTTTTATTTTAATTGTGTGTTACTGTTTAGTCTCTATTTAAAAAAAATCCCAGGATCCAAGAATAGAGAATTATATAAAATAATAGGAAGGAAGTAACAATTCCTAGGTTACTCAATGGGTTAGATTAAACATAACCCACAAGTTCTTTCTATTTATTCCAGAGCTGCTTTACTCAACCCAAATGTTCAGCTGTTAGGATAAGGCCCAGGAAGGAAGGATGGCCTGGTGGTTAACGTGCTGATTGGGAAACCGGCAGATACAATTCATTTCTCTGCTCTGCCACAGACTTCCTGTGTGACCTTGGGCAAGTCACTTAAACTGTGTCCACATTGCAAAATGACAGGGCTTGGACCTGAGTCACAGCAGGCCTCAGGCTCTGACCCATGCCCCTAGCAGGGCCCTACAACCCAGGTCCTGAGTCCTTGCTGACCGGAGTCAGACTGATTTGTGTGTGGACAAAAGTGGGGGTTGGGCTCAAATCTGAACCAGAGCCTGGGCTTAGTGTGCGGTGTAGACATACTTCCAGTCTCTCTCTGCTTCACTTCCCCACCTGCCTAATGGTGGTAAAAGCACTGAGCTACCTCACGGGGTGCTGTGGGGATAAATATATATAAGGACCGTAAATAGAAATGTATCGACTTGTCTAGGCTTGAAATGCTACAGTGGCACAGCTGTGTGGCTAGAGCACGTTAGTGTAGACTCTACCTATCCTGATGGGAAGAGTTCTTATCCACCCCTCTGAGCAGCAGTAGCGAGCTTGATGGAAGAGTTCATTCATCGACTTAGTGCTGTCTACAGCAAGGGTTAGGATAGCTTACCTACATTTCTGAGGGGTATGGGTTTTTCACACCCCGGAGTGACATAGTTAAGCCCACTTAATTTTCTAGTGTAGATCAGGCCTTAATCTACATTACTCAAGGGATGCTGTCAGATTAACAGTTATATCTGCTATTTTAAAAAAAAACACAAACGTGTTTTCTTCATGGTGTTAGTAATAATAATGCCAGTTACTAAAACTAAGAGAACGATTAAAAATCAGACTTTGTCCCTAGTTATTCTGTTTGTATTAGCCCCTGCCCCAAAGAGCTAACCATCTAATGAAATAGTTTGTAAAAATGACTTATTTACTTTACAAAACCTAATGGATGGTCCTAACCTCTCTTGGGTTCATTTTTTGTTAAGGGTCACCTTTCCTGTGGAGAAAAGCAGACTGGCAAATGATACATGTGGGTTATAATTCGTTATGAAGACCTATGGTGAGTCACACACTGACACTACACTGTGGGTCTGAGGGGGAGATTACAGTTGTGGCTCATTCACAGAGGTCAATTGGAATTCCACGCAGGGAAGGCCTTGCGGGAACAGGGCTGGTCTGTGCGATTTGCTGGGAGCGAGACAGTCTCGTTTTGCAATGGAAACCCCCAGGTAGAGAAATATTTTTTACAAACCATTTTAAACAAGATAGACTTGTTCCAACCGGCTTAGCTCACAACTATTGCAGGGCTGAAAAATGTGGAATCCACTCTCTTGATCGGAAGGCAGATCATCTCCTGCCGAGAAGCCCAGGGGTAGGGCACAGGGCTTGACCCTGCAGAGTTCCCAACTAACTGGTGGGCAGGGCTTTGGCCCAGATCCACAAAGGGACTTCAAGGCTGAAGTCCCAGTTGTAGGCACCACTGCGATCCACAAAACCCCTGCTTGGATGCCACATAATCCTACAGGGGCCTCCGTTGCCTCTGTAGAAGTCCCCAAGGCCTCTCAGCATGCGCGCTGCCGCCTCTCTCACACCTAAACCCCAGCGTAATCCTCATACCAGGGGAAGACGGATCATCACGCCTGTGGGGCCCAATCCCACAGGTGTGCGTTGGGCACACCCTATTCCACACCAATGGCTTGGTGGCGGGGGGGAGGGGAAGGAGGCTGACTCTCTGGTAGCCTTGAGCCCAGTGGTTAGGGTACTCCGCTGGGATGTGGGAGACCCCACTTCAGTTCCCCCTCTGCTTAATGAGAAGGGCTCTCAGGGTAGTGCCCTAACCCCTGGGCTATAGAGTCATTCCCATGGTCCTGCTGGCCCAGGGCTTATTTTACTTGGAACAGCTTCAACAGGTGGGATTGAGCAAGCCCCACATCAGCCCAGTGGTTAGAGCACTTTGTGGATCTAGGTCTTTGACCCACAACCCTGGGGATTCGTGGCGGCCCATGGCTGTGAACTCTTTCTGCACTGTCTGCTGGCTGAGTTCCCCCACCGCCAGGAGGTAGCAGCCAGGGAGGGATGCAGCGGGGGATCATGCTGGCTCTCCTGCATATCAGCTGAGGCATGTGGGCGGCGGATATAATAGGCCAGGAGAGGCTAAGACTCCCCTGGTGCAACCGCTGCCGCCCCTGCTGCCAGACGCCTGGGCCATGATGGCCCTGCATCTTCCCCTCCCTGCTGGGCGTGGGCTTCCACGGGAAGTTTTGGCTTATTTATTATGCGCCAGGCAGGTTCCCGGGCAGGCGGCTGAGGAGGGGGTATCTGCTACTCCGCTTCCCAGGTCCCTTGGACTCCCCAGGAAGATTATCGATGAACACGGGAAGCGGAGTAGCAGATACCGCCCCCCTCCTCAGCCGCCCGCCCGGGAACCTGCCTGGCCCATATGAAAGCTCAGTTTTCTCTGCCCACCGCTGCCTGGCTGCTCCTCGCCAACACTCTCCACCCCCATCTCTGGAGGTCACCGCTGCTGCTCCCTCCTCTCCTTCCCACTGACCCCCCCCCCATTCGGCCCCCCGCAACCACTTGCTGGTTCCTCCTCTCCTCCCCACTGGACCCCGCCGCCACCACTCGCTGGTCCCTCCTCTCCCCCTCTGCTCACCCCCCCCACCACTCGCTGGTCCCTCCCTCCCCCGCTCCGCCCTCCCACCGCCACTCGCTGGTCCCTCCCTCCCCCTCCACTCCGGCCCCCCACCTGCTGGTTCCTCCTCTCCTCCCCACTGGACCCCGCACTCGCTGGTCTCTCCTCTCCCCCCGCTGCTCACCCCCCCCACTCGCTGTTCCCTCCCTCCCCCACTCCGCCCCCCCCCACCGCTCGCTGGTTCCTCCTCTCCTCCCCACTGACCCCCCTCCCATTTGGCCCCCCGCCACCACTTGCTGGTCCCTCCTCCCCCCTCCCCACTTGGCCGCCCGCCGCCACTTGCCAGTTCCTCCTCCAGTGGGAGGAGGGACGCAGTGAGTGGCAGCCGGGGGTCCAGCAGGGAGCGGGGAGGAAAGGAGGGACCGCACGCAGCGAGGGGTGGCGGGGGGGACGGAGAGGAGGGACGCCCGCAGGGAGCAGGGAGTGGGCGGAGCGGGGGTAGAGCCGGGGGCAGAGTGTGGGCGGGGCCACAGGCAGAAGAGGCGGGCCCGGGAGCTAGCCTCCCCGAGGGGAAACTTCACCCACTGCCCATGCTGAGGTGCCAGGATTTTCCACACCCCTGAGCACCGTCGCAATGTTGTCCTACCTTTCAAGTGTAGAGCAGGCCTTCGACTTGTGACTCTCTCTGCGAGCGCCCTTGCAGAAGAGGGGGTGCCCAGCGTGAGCCTGCAGCTGAGAGCAGAAGGAAAGCCCTGTGCGTGCAAATGGTTAGAAACTGGCTGGTCCTGGCCAGCAGCCCTGAGAGAAAAGGACTGTGCCCTCCTTCTGTGATGCCTTCCATCTGAAGAGCTCTACCGACTTCACAATCGTTCATTAATTTACCCCGCCACATGCTTGGAAGCTGGGGAGCGTCCCCATTTTACAGAGCGGGAAACTCGGCACAGAGCGCATAAGGCTGCCTGTGCCTTCCCCTCCTCTCTCCACCAAGGGCATTTTCCTTTCTTTAGCCAGCGCCTCCATAATCTGACAGTTGAGCCCATGCTGAAGCAGAGGGACAGGTATGGTAATTGGGAATAGCCCATTATCAATCCCTAGCTTTTACACAGTGCTTTTAATCCAGAGCTCTCAAAGCAGGCCATTTTACAGAGGGCCAGGGAGGGAAGAACTGGCTTTTGGCATTGGCTCTGCCACTGGTCTGCTGGGTGACCTTGGGCAAGTCCCTTCACGGCTCCATGCCTCTGTTTTCCCATCTGTAAAATAGGGTAAATGACACTGACCTGCCTTGCAAAGCTCTTTGAGATCTCTGGATTAAAAGCTCTATGAACAGGGCTTTTGAGATCTACTGATGAAAAGCATGGTCTAAGAGGTAGGTATTATTAGACTGGGGGAAAAGGTGCTTTTTAAAATTGAGTTAGCTGACATGATTTGAAACACCCCAGTGCAGACAGGCTTATAACCTTAAAATCATGTTAGCTGGTGGTGCTGTAACCTAATGGAAAGCCTAGGGCTACAGCACTCCCAGCTTACACTGTTTTATAGGAGTTAGGATGTGTCTGAGCTGGGGTGAAATCCTGGCCCCATTGAAGTCAATGGCAAAACTCCCATTGACTTCAGTGGGGCCAGGATTTCACCTCTGGTGTTTCAAAGCATATTAGCTGATGATTTTAAAAAGCCCCATTTCCCTTCGTCTAGAGAGACCCTCGGTTGTTGCAGGGCCTGATTCTCCATTGCCTCACCTTGTGTCATCATCCACCCCAGGGCAACCTGCATGTACAACGTTACCAAGAGCAGAAAGGTAGCATTTCACACCCAGCTCTGCACTGGTATGAACGACTGTACAAGGTGCAGGTGAGTCAGGCCCTCTGAGTTCTCCTCTTCAAGGGCTCAATCCTGCATGGGGCCAAGCACTCTGCCCCGATCCACCAAGGCACCTGCTTAGCTTTACTCACACAAGTAGTGACACTGAAGTCAATGGCCCAGAGTGCTCTGCACTTTACACTGCTAAGCGGGGAGGTCACACCGGACAGCAGAGTTTGTCCTGTTCAGCAGACAGACAGATTCCAGACTCTGCAGGGGCTTGTGGACACAGAATTTTAGCAACTCCGTTATTTCACAACCATGGCTTAGCACCAGAGCTGCTGTCAAAGGAGCTTAGTTTTCCTGCCCATTGATGGATCCCTTAGCAAACCACCTTCATATTTAATTTGTGGGAGAGGATGACAGCGCAAGAGAAGCCATCAAGCCGTTCCTTATGAACTGCGGTTTGTTTTAAGTAAACAAGAACACGGGAAAAGGGTATTTATCATCTAAGCAGCACTTGTCTCCGAGCCAAGGCCTGTTAAGGAGCAGCCCTTAGCCTAGACAAGGCAAACTTCAAAGAGGTTAGCAGAGAGACCAAATGTCAAAAGAACATGAGAACGGCCACACTGGGTTAGATCAATGGCCCATCTAGAGCAGTAGCCTGTCTTCCCACAGCACCTGGTGCCCAACGCTTCAGAGGAAATGAACAGAACAGGGCAATTTCAAGTGATCCGTCCCCTGTCGTTCAGTTCCAGCTTCTGGCAGTTGGAGGCTTAGGGACACTCAGAGCATGGGGTTGAGCCCCTGACCATCTTGGCTAATAGCCATTGCTGGACTGATCCTCCATGAACTGATCCAGTTCTTTTTTGAACCCAGTTATACTTTTGCCCTTCACAACATCCCTTAGCAACGAGCTGCACAGGTTGACTGTATCACAAGTGCTGACTTCTAGTTTTCTCCGGGGGTGCTCCGCCCCCTGCTCTGCTCCAAGGCCCCGCACCCACTCCACTTCCTCCCCCAAGGCCATGCCCTCACTCTGCCTCTTCCCCCCCCCCCCCACCAAACAACTGTTTGGCAGTGGCCTCTGATCAGCTGTTTGGTGGCACCCCCGATTAGCTCATCCAGGGAACCGCCACACAGCTGATCAGCAGCGGCAGCACCGAACAGCTGTGGCTGGTGGGTGCTGAGCACCCACTATTTTTTCCCATGGGTGCTCCAGCCCAGTCATCCCTTCTCTAAGATGACCAGTCCCAGTCTTTTTAATCATGCCCAACAGAGCCAGACCTGCCCTGGAACTGTCTATACGCAGAGGAATTGCCGGGCTCATGCTCCGTTCAGCCCACTACCCTGTCCCCGAAAGTGGCCAGGTCCAGATGCTCCAAGGACAGTGCAAGAAACCCAGCAGCAACAGATGTGCGATAATCTGGCCGCAGGGGAGTCTCACCTAGTACTTAGCAGCGAGGTTTTATATCCCATCCTAACCTCTTTTTGAAGCATTTAACACACATGGGAATCTAGGGAAGATTAGAGCCAGGGACATTGGCTGCTCAAGCCACAAACTTCCTACCGAGCTCATATTTTTCCAGTAGCCTAGAATCGCCTGAAGGAATTCTTTATTTTTAAGGAAAGAAGCATCCAGTGTTGTTTGTTCTTTATTGACTCTTCTTTGGAAGTTAATTTGGCCGTTATCACTGGAGCTATTTATTTAAGTGGGCATAGCGCTGGTGCAAGGTACAGGATGATTAATGGAAATCAAAGGTCTCTCTTTAGCCAGACAACAAGAACAGCAAAACCAGCAGCAGCACAAGCCTTCCCTAATACCGGCCTTTCCTGACCAGGAGGAACTAGCTGTGGGAGTGGAAGTTGCCCATTCTTCTCTCTATGCCGGTTCAAGCTCCATTGAGACTGTGGACAAGAGTGCAGCGGTGATATGAGTTAGCTGGAAGGCACTCGAGGTCACTGATGGGTGGTGGTGCTAATGGGGCTGTTTGGAGGATAATGCTCGTTGGTCTGAAATTCTTAGAACGAAGTAGAGCAGTCAGGTCTAAGGTGCCATAGCTGCGTTCTGAGCACAGGTACGTCACCGGGGCCAGTCGAAATGGATTCTCTCCAGCCAGCTCTGTGCTTCCTACTCTTGTTTATGCAGATTGTGTTTCTCCAGCAGTTCTCTCCTGCCTTGGCCAGACCTCACACTAGGGTGCACACCCTGATCGACAACTTTGGTTAGGGACAAATTTCCCTGATAACGCAACAAGGTGCATAATGTGCATTTTACACTGAAAACTGTGATGCACATAACATTGGCCACTGCTGGAGGCAGGATACTGGATCAGATGGATCATTGATCTGCCAGGAAGCATTTAATGTTGATGAGAAAAGCAAGCTGTGCCAGGTTCAAAGTGAGTGGGGCACCTGGTGAGCACAGAGCTGGGAGGAGAAGTCCACAAGAATTGAGAGGTGCCTCGATACCACAGTGAGGTAGCCAGAAGCATATCTAGATTTGTCATCTCCTCCTGCTCTTACCACATGGCTCCCTCAGTGTAACACACAGGTGAACATATTTGTCAAGTCCCCCTCTGTGCCAGTCCATAGAGGATAGGAGTTGTTACAGCCCCTAATTACAGAGGCTTGGTTCTTTGATTAACGTATAGGAACTTATGCTTTTAGCTCTGGGGGTCTCTGGTTCAATCCCCAGTTTGTTGTCCAAGAACGCAGCCATCATGTCAGTAAAGCTGGAGAAATAAAACCATGGATGGTGGATGCATGTTTGTTGGCTACCATAATCAGTGATGCACAGTGTTGGCCGATGCACAGTGACACTTGTGAAACCCCATGAGACCCAAAGGGCAGCTGTGTTCAAAATGCTGCTCCCCAGCGCCCGGACATGACATCCAGTAAGCTACAGTGCAATACTCACAAAGTCAGGTGTTTGTTCAGCCACATCCATTGTCACACGAACATATGTGGGCTCTCCGGTCCCATGAAGTGTTTTGTCCCATTGGATACAGCATGGTACAGATGGGGAGCATTTTGTGGGCTGCAAACCAGGTCATGTCATAACAGCCCCAAATCCCTCCTCAACTAGCTGGATGCAAGTTCTTCTATGCTGTGTTTGTCCAGCACCGGGCAAGCTGGGGCCCTAGTCCATGACTGCGGCTCTGAGGTCCTACAATAATACAAATAATAATCAGTTAATTTAGGCACGGTTTGGGGTGCCAGCATTGTAGCCACTGGGATGTCTCACCTGAGTAAAATTACTCATGTGTGTAAGTATGTGTAACTCGTGACTGGTCTCTGGGTTCTGCATCTGCCTCTGCATGATCTAGAGAGGACTGGAACCTGCTACAGCCACCCTTTAGGTGAATTCGTCCTCCGACTGTAGAAGCTTCTGCTCTTAACATTGGAGATCCTGGCTTTGACTCCTGATGACAGCCATTGGAAGGGTTGTTCCATTCAAAGGCTTGGGAGCTCAGTGACCAGATACAAACTGGCTAGGTTTGGAAACTGAAGCCACGCCAACTGGGTTTTAAGCTACCTGGCAGTTAAGTCATCTGTCAATAGGATCTGAGCTCTCTGGATTACGAACTAGCTTGTTTGCTCAGTTACTGCAATATTTGCATTAAAGAAAGAAGCCTGGCGTTGTTTCTTTTCTGTACTTGCTGTCAAAGCCCAGGCTAACAAGGGGCTGCCACAGATCCACTGCCCCATGACTCCACGGTGAGTTAATCACAATTCACTACCCAAAAACTTCACTGATGCAAAGATCAGGTTGAGCAGCAGCATCTTACTCTTCTCGAACCTCAGCTGTACCTGCACTGAAAGCCCTGCAGCAGGAGCAGCGGAAGCTCCTTTAAAGTGGGGGGCCACCGGCGCCTGAACTGTTGCCACGCCCCCCCCCACTCCACCCCTTCCCCCCGAGGCTCGACCCTGCACTGCCCCTTCTCCCTGAGGCCCCTCCCCCCATGCCGCCTCTTCCCCAAAGCCCCGCCCCCTCATTCCTCCCCACTCCCTCATCACTCACCCCTATGGCTGCTAAAAAGCTATGCCCTCCCACTTTTAAAAGTGATGGGGCCATGGACCCCTGTCCTCCCCCAATTCCTGCACCCCTACTCTGCAGACTAGGGAACACAGAGTTAAGATATGCACCAGCCCCACAACCTTAACACTGCCCCCTGGGGCTGGCAAGAGGATATTCGGCACATATGTTCCAACCAAGCCTACCCTGTAATAAACAGCCAGGAGAAAAGCTACGTAAATGTGCTATTTTTTTTTTGGGTTGTGTCCGACAGAACTGTATTCTCTCATTCATCGTGCATTGACTGTCCTCCACCTTTGATCAAACAACCCGTATTTACTCCACTAACTCCGCCCCGGCCCTTGCTGTGGCACGCCGCTTTGACAGGCTCTCTGTGCGTGGGGGGCTGAGAGCAGTCTGACTGTTGTTTATTGGAGGGGCTGTATCAGAGGAACCACTTGGCCAAATGAGCCCCCAACTAGCAGAGAAAGGCAGAACAAGAACCAATCGCAAATTCAAATTGAAAATAAGGCACAAATGTTTAACAGTGCGGGTGGTTAGCCATTGCAATAAACTACCCAGGGAAGTGATGGAGTCTTCATCTCTTGATGTCTTCAGATCAAGACCGGATGTCTTTCACAGAATCATAAAATCATAGGCCTGGAAGGGACCTCATGGGGTCATCTAGTCCAGTCCCCGGCACTCATGGCAGGACTAAGTATTATCTAGACCATCCCTGACAGGTGTTTGTGCAACTTGCTCTTAAAAATCTCCAATGACGGAGATTCCACAACCTCCCCGGGTAATTTATTCCAGTGCCTAACCACCCTGACAGTTAGGAAGTTTTTCCGAATGTCCAACCTAAACCGCCCTTGCTGCAATTTAAGCCCATTGCTTCTTGTCCCATCCTCAGAGGTTAAACAGAACAATTTTTCTTCTTCCTCCTTGTAGCAACAATTTTCTGGAAGACTCTGCTTTAACCAGACACAAGTCGTTGGGCTCAATATAGGAATCGCCAAATGAAATGTAGTGGCGTGTGCTATACAGGTCAGGCTTGATAATCTAATGGTTTCTTCTGGCCTTAAACTCTATGAATCTGTTTGCACCACTGTAACGATGCTGGTTCTGGCAGGACACAGCTGAGAATGCCAGTTCAGGACCAATTGCTTCAAGCAGAGCAGTTACAGCCCAAGGCTGGGGTTTCTGTGCACACCAAGGCAAACCAAACCAGCCAAACAGAGAGGACTTTGGTTTTACCCCATTGGCTAACCACAAGTCACACAAGCAATTCCCTTAGATGCTCCAGTTTCCCAGTATCCCCACCAGTGCCACTCGTTATGGGGACAAATGGTTATGAAAACCAATACCCCAGTAAAAGAAAAAGGGTTCTCTCCATCCCAAAGGACCGAGCCCCAGACCCAGGTCAATCTACAAATCAGATCTTACCCACAAATCACACTGTTGCCAATCCTTTAGCATCTAAACTCTAAGGTTTATTCATAAAAGGAAAAAGATACAGATGAGAGCTAGAATTGGTTAAATGGAATCAATGACCTACAGCAATGGCAAAGTTCTTGGTTCAGGCTTGCAGCAGTGGTAAAATAAACTGCAGGCTCAAATCAAGTCGCTGGAGCACATCCACAGCTGGGATGGGTCATCAGTCCTTGGTTCAAAGCTTCAGTGGAGCAAAGTCCCTCCAGAGGTATGAGGCAGGACTGAAGACCAGATGGAGAAGCTGCAGCAGCTTTTTATATTCTCTTGCCATGTGGTCTCTGCTTTCTTTGTCCCAAAGGCAAGCTGTCCATCACATGGCCTGGAAAAACCTCAGCGTTCTGTCCGTAGGCAGGTCCCTGCATGCCTTGCTGAGTCACAAGGCGTATCTGCCTTCTCTCAATGGGTCAGTTGTGTAGCTGATGGTCCTTAATGGGCCATCAAGCAGGCTAGGCAGAGCTGACACCAACTTGTCTGGGGTGTCACTCAGAAGCATAGCATAAGTTTGAAATACAGACAGTATAGAGCCAATATTCATAACTTCAACTACAAAAATGATACACACAGATAGACAGCATAATCAGCAAACCGTAACCTTGTCTTAGACACCTCATTTCACCCCCTTTATATCAGATTTTGTGCCACTACAGGACCTTGGTTGCAACAATGATCTCTACGGTCCCAGTTCAAGTCAACAACATCACAACCACTAACCGTACTCCTGGCTCTGATGAGACACAGCAGTTTTCAGATTAATCTGAATACGCGTGTGGATTTCAGAGCACCTTCAAATATTGGTTCTAACTGGAAAAGTTCTGCTGTTGGGGCAAAAGTTTCAAAAGCCCCTGTTGGCAGCTCCCCGCTACTAGAGCACAATGCAGGCAAACGGCAAGAACGTGCGCAGCAGACACGCTCCGCAGTGTGCCAGAGGCAGGACTTGAACTCAGAACCAGCGAGCATAGCTCCTGCTTGATGGCTACAGCACATTGTCCTGAGAGCCTCTGATTCTGGATGTGCCTGTTGCCCGTCGCAGAGCAGCAGTCCTGCAGCACGTGCAAAAATCACCGACGCGAGCTGCCTTGGCGAGGCCCCTGTCACCAGAAGGAACGTTTGAAATAGAGTTTCCCCAAAGGGACAGTGGGAGCCAGACACTAGCTGAGTTGAAAGTTGAGCAGGAGATACCACTTTGAGGAGGATCAGTGCAATCCTTTGAGCCCCAGGTGCGTGCAAAACAAAAGACAAGAACCACGTGATTTTTTTTTTAAGGGGGGAGCTGTATCTTGCTCAAACAACCTCAAAGTTAAACCACTGACCCCATCCTGAGCCCTGATGAAGTATAGCACATTTCAAGGTGTATTTTAGAGCACTTAGAAAAACTGGCTATTAAAGATCCAACCTGCCTCTGCCTTAACTGCCCCACCACTGTAATGAAGTGTTGGCCTAACCCGACCCTCTCGCCAGTTAGTGGACAAAATCCCATTACTTCAATGGGAGCAGAATCAAGCCACATGTTCTTGTATTAATTGGCTCTGTCTTGGGACTTTCATCTTGACCCTCCCCCGGCATACATTGTTCGGAATTTGTTACATAAACACAAGGGGAAATGTCCTGTTGGGGCTCTGGGACAATCAGACCATTCTTACGGTGCTTTACATACAAGTGCAGAACTGTCCCTGGGAGACAATCAGACCCCCTGTAACAAGGCTCAGACAACAAACGCCAGATCATCCTAGTTAGGTTCCTTGGCTTCTAGAATCATAGAACTACAGGGTTAGAAGGGACCACAAGGGTCAGCTAGTCTAACCTCCTGCCAAGATGCAGGAGTCTGACCCCCCAGACAGTAACTGTATGACTCTCACAGACTGCGTTTGTCCCAGAACCCATGGGGAGGCTGGTCTGTGTTTGTCCAAACTCAGAGAACGACTCCCAGAACTCTTTCCATTCTACTAGTCCCAGTCTGCAATCTCTAACGGAGCCATTCATTTCACCTGCATCCCAGCACTTGTTCCCCAGCACTAAAGGCAGACAGCAGCCTAGCTCTGTTGCTAAGGGAGCAAACTTTAGCCCTCTTTCCAAAAACCAATGAGCAGGATCTGTCCACCCTGTCAACATACCCTTGGCTGAATAGCATCTGATGGGTAAATGCATAGATTTCAAGGCCAGAATGAAGAGACTACTAGGCCTAGTGTGACCTCCTGTATAACACAGGCTAGACAACCTCACCCAGTTACTCCTCTACTGATCCCATCATTTATCTTTGACTAAAATGTATCTTCTAGGAAGGCCTCCAGTCCTGATCTGAAGACTTCAAGACATGAAGGAGCCACACTTCCCTTGGTAGTTTGTTCCAATGGTTAATCACCAGCACGGTTTGTGGGGGGGGGGGGGGGAAGTGCCTTATTTCTAATTTGAATATATCTGGCTTCAGGTTGCAGTCATTGGTTCTTGTTCTGACTTTCTCTGCTAAATTAAAAAGCCCTTTAATACTCTGTATTTTCTCCCTGTGAAATCATAATCAGGTCACCTCTCAATTTTCTTTTTGATAAGCTAAGCAGATTGAGCTCCTGAAGTCTCTCCTGGGAAGGCATTTTTCCCAGCCTGGGGTCATTCTCACAGCTTTTCTCCGCACCCTTCCAACTTCCCAACAATTATTTTAAACAGGTCTAACAGGACCAATTCCTGTTCCCACTGAAATCTAGGAGAGTTTTGCCA
Source organism: Natator depressus (assembly GCF_965152275.1). Lineage (NCBI taxonomy): Eukaryota > Metazoa > Chordata > Testudines > Cheloniidae > Natator > Natator depressus. Next base: position 13,453,113 of record NC_134234.1, on the reverse strand, counting down.
CAGACTGGTGGGAGCAGAAATTTGATCTGCCGAGCGTGACTGTGTAACTTACATGCCAAGATGCCATGGTGAAAAGTTCTGCATAAAAAAACTTTTATCAGAGTGAGATGAGGTGGAAACCAAAAGAAGACGTAAGTCACACCAGTTTGGACTCCTTCCTGGGCTGCATGTCGGGGCAGAATCTGAACCATCATCTTCACCTCAGAGCTGCGAAAAAGGAGCTGGGCAGTAGCTCTGCACCATAGGTTGTTTAGATCCCTGCTTGAAAAGAAAATACCAACACGGAGGCGTTTAAGACAAATCAAAGAATCTGACTGAAGCCACAGTCCCAACACCTGTTAGCATGTCACTGAAAGTCAAAGCTTCTGAATAGAGAGTGGGACAAAGGCGCCCTGCCTGACTGCACCTAGCCAGTCAATAACGGTGGCCCACGGAGACTGGACTCTCCCCTGTTATGGTTTCAGCTCTTTGTTCGTGGAACTATTGAAATTTTTGCAATTTAAGAACGAGAAATCTGGGCATTGTCGCTATTTATAGACTTGTTTACAAGAGGCTGCCAAGGCTTCTGAGGTTACGTCCTGGCCAGTGAGTGTGTGTTCCAGTCGTGCGGCAAAAATAGAGACACCGTCCTGGAAGGATGTCTGGCCATTACACTGTAGGCTCAGTCCTCAGATCTGGCCAAACGCTTGCTGCTATTTATTATTTCTGTCTCTCTTGGGGTTTTATACTGCTGTCCATCACCTGTAGTATCTGGGCGTCTTCCATGTAAATCAATAGCAAAGTCCCTAGTGGACTTAATAGAGTCTAAAGATATGTCTACACTGCGCCCTAAGGCCTGTTCTACACTGGGGGGGATCGATCTAAGTTACACAGCTTCAGATACGTGAATAACAGCTGAAGTCGACGTACTTAGATCTACTCACCGCGGTGTCTTCACTGCGGTGAGTCGATGGCTGACGCTCCCCTGTCGACTCCACGTGCACCTCTCGCCCTGGTGGAGTACCGGAGTCGACAGGAGAGCGCTCAGCGGTCGATTTATCATATCTAGACTAGATGCGATAAATCGACCCCCACTGGATTGATCGCTGCCTTTTGATCCAGCGGGTAATGTAGACAAGTCCTTAGCCCAGGCTCGGACTCTGGTTTGAGCCCACCCAGCCCCCTTCCGTCCATACACATTGGTCTGACTTGGGAGAGCAAGCAAGCACGCAAGTCCTAGGACCCTGCTAGGGGGGTATTCACAGCTTGAGTCCCACTGTGACTTGGGTCCAAGCCCTGTCATTTTGCAGTGTGGACACAGGTCAAGCCAGAGACCCGAGTTAGAAGGTCTGTATAGTGCAGTAAGGATGCATTAGCATGGCTGTGAGACCTGGGTCCAGCAATGGTAAACCCATGGGTTGGAAACACTGAATTCACAAGCCTGAGTCCCACAGACCTGGGCTTAGTGTGCAGTATAGACAAACCCTCAGGCTCTTCTCCCTTATTTGGAGGTGTAGCATCTAAAGGCTGCAACTAAGATTGAGTCCACACTGTGCTTGGCATGATAAAAACTCACAGTTAGATGGTGCCTGCCTGAAGATCTTAGCCGAAATAGGCAAGACAAAGGGTGGGAGAAAGGAAGGAGTACTATCCCCATTTTATAGGTGGTCGATTGAGGTAGAGACAGATCAAGGGACGTGCCCAAAATTACCCCAGTGTGTGCTCCTGCCACATCTTACAAGCTATGTTGGGGAGGCCTGGGTCAGAACTTAGGCATTCCTTGAGCGTCTCCTATCTAGGTAGTGGAAGAATTGTTAATGGTGGTTTAGCAGCTGCACTCTTCCTCCTGAGTCAGTACTGAACCAGCGTACCAGCATGGCCGTATGTTGTTGGAAGAGGTTTTGACCACATGGGATCATCAAAGAGACACTTTTCATAAGAGCAGGGGCATTATTCCCATGTCCTGGCCAAATTCCAAACCCAGAATCTGGCAAGTACATGCTGTCCCCCTGCAGCTTCCACAGGATATCGTCTTCGTCCTCACTTCCTGTCCTGTGTGAATGCACAGCCTTGCTGTGTGGCGTTAGACAGTGGGTGTGTTTGTGGAAGGAAAGTGATCCCTGTACACTCCTTGCCTAAACTGCCATGGTGCAACAAACTCAAATGAGTTAATGTTTACAAAGCACTGTGGCATCCTCAAATGAAAAGCACCATGGAAGACCATCGTTTTATTATTCCAGAACTCACCCTTAGGAACCTGGAGACTGGGTACCAACCCTAAGGAAATTTTTGCCCTTCAGGTTATTTCTTAAGCCTAATGAACACAACAGCAAATTAATCTTTTTTGTTCACCACTAGAAGATGTAGCAGAGAAGACTGTCCTGTGTTTCAGTGGTTCTGAACCTTTGGAGCTAATCCCATAATAAGAAAAAGGCAAATTCCTTGAATGACCTGACCTGCCTTCCGTTTTCCCCCTCTTCCAGGGTACTTCACACATTTCTGAAAAGCAGAACAGAAATACAGAAGCAATGTTACATGGCCATCTTCCCATGACAACTAGGCCCTAAGTTGGCGGGGGGGACATGACACAATGCTTTAGGGAGGGATTAAGTCTTAAATTAGACGTGGAGCATGATCTAGTTAGCTTGTATTAATAGATCAGGCACCAGGATGCATGGGTTCTACTCCCAGTTCTGCTATTCGCTAGCTGCGGGGCACATAACCTGTTTATCTAGCTGTGAAATTATGATAACTGTTTCCTGGGTGGTTTTATTCATTCAGGTTTGTATAATGCTCTGAGACCCTTGAATGGAAACCACAGGTGCCTGGCTCAGCTAAGGAGGCAGATGCTTATTTGTAATGAAGGGGCTTACAAAGCAGGGCAAAATTCCTGCCCATATTGGTGAATCATTAGCTGCCATGCATGCTCTGCATTGCCTTAGGGGGCAGCTACTTTTGTTGCTTGTTTATTCTCCTTGTACAATAAAAGTAAAAGCCCCATAAAAGCGGGTTTTCTTTTTTTCTTCCAGATCAGACCCTAATGTGATTTGTGCTGGGGGGCAGGGAATCCGGGCCTGACCATAGAATAGTTTGATGGTCTCTCAATAAACATCTATTTTAGGAGTTCTGGTGGCGCCACCTATTATTAAGGTTGCCTGACACTTCCCATTATAAGACCCTGTTTTCAGTTACTTATTACTTTGCCAAACTTTAAGTGTTTGGGCTGAAATTTTCCATGCCAGGTGTCAGCCTCAGGCTGAAGTTTAATGAAAAATGTCACCAAAACCAGTTCAGCCATTTCTGAGAACAAGGATAGGGAAACATACATTTAAACATCTTTTTAAAAAGTATGATGCTCTCGCGCAGTGATTTTAAAACATTTTTTCTGGGGACCCAGTTGAAGAAAATTGTTGATGCCTGTGACCCAACAAAGCTGGGGATGAAGGGTTTAGGGTGTGGGAGGTGCTCAGGGCTGGGGCAGAGGGTTGGGGTACAGGGTTGAGGGCTGCAGGGTGGAGCCAGGAATGAGGGGTTCAAGGTGTGGGAGGGGGCTCTGTGCTGGGGCAGCGGGTTGGGGTGTAGGAGGGGGTCAGGGCTCTGGGCTGGGGGTGCAGGCTATGGGGTGGGGCCAGGGATGAGGGGTTTGGGGTGCAGGAAGGGGTTCCGGGTTGGGGGGGCTCAGGGCTGGGGCAGGGGATTGGGGCACAGAGTTGGGGTGTGGACTTACCTCCAGCGGCTCCAGGTCAGCAGCACAGCCAGGGTGCAGAGGCAGGCTTCCCATCTGTCCTGGCACTGCGGACCGTGCTGCGCCCTGGAAGCGACCAGCAGCAGGTCCTGCTCCAAGGCAGAGGGGCGCAAGTGGCTCCACACGGTTCTCGCTCGCAGGCACCGTGCCCTCCAGCTCCCATTGGCCAGTTCCTGGCCAATGGGAGTGCGGAGCCGGTGCTCAGGGCAGGGGCAGCACGCGGAGCCCCGTGGCCCCCCCTGCCTAGAAGCCGGACCCGCTGCCTCAGCTGGGCAGCACCACTGATGGGACTTAATGTCCCTGTCAGCGGTGCTGACCAGAGCGACTAGGGTCCCTGGGCGCTGAGCAAGGCGACCCAGTGTCTTACATGCCGCGACCCAAACTTTGTAAAACACTGCTCTAGCGCCCCTGTGCTTTGGGGCAGGGACTTAACATTTGGCCAGGAGGTGGCCTGCGGGTCAGGGAAGTGCAGTTTGCTGTCCCTGTGGAAATCCCCCCAAATTTGGCCAAATTATAAGCCTTTGAAAAATGGCAGTTGGGACACACTTGGTAGAGACTTGCGAGCGTGTTAGAGCCTAATTCCCCAAAGATTCTGTCTGCACTGAGCATGCTCCAGCCCAGGGGTGAAGAGGACTTTCCCTGTAATTACGTTTTGGGGCTGTATTAGGTGAGGACCAGGTCCAGGCCCCTGAACTGAGAGCAGGAAGCCTGTCTCTTCTGTGTGCTCAGTGCCCCTGCCCACCTGGCTGGGCCCCGGCAGCTTGGAGGAGGAAGCTGCCTGACTTGAATCCAGACCTGGGGAGAAGGGGGAGTAGACTGGGACACAATGAGGCTGCGGCTGGAAGGGACTGGGACTGGGAATTGAGAGGTGGAGATTGGTACTGGTTGAGTGAGGAGATGAGGAGAGAAAAACAAACAGTATGTGATCACATACTTAAAAGACTTTATCATAACGTATATGCACAAGGGGGCCAAATTAAGGCTGCAAGGCAACCTTGATTCTGAGATTTCCTAGCATCTGAGTACTTGACTTTGCAACCTCAATAATGGTCTTTTAACATAGCTTTTTGTGCGTGCAACACTGCAAATAGACTGGAGCAATGGTTCAAACAACAAAGCAGACAGTCTCTGGAAAGTGCTGCACTAATTCTAGTCCATACATGTCTCCAGTGAAAAAGCTGGGACAATGAACTACTGGTATCTGTTGCCAGCTTCTAATCCTGGGTGGCACAGGAAAGGCCTGGCCATGAATAAAGGAAGTTACAGTTCAAACATTTGCTGGTGTTGCAGGCATGATGATGACACACCTGGTCCAGGAAATGTCAGAGGAGGCTAAGCATCCCTGGAAGGTATCATTAATCCCTTTGTTCTACAAGTCAGGATTTTTAATTCCTAGTGAATCTGAGTCCACGCGAAAGGCACTGAACACAGAGGTTCCTCTATGCACAGAACAGATACGTTTTTATTAACAGTTATTATAATTTGTATTGCAGTAGTGGCTAGAGGTCCCATCTGAGATCAGGCCCCCCAGTGCTAGACATATAGTGAGAGACTGTCCCTGACCCCAAAGCTTGCAGTCTAAATAGACAAGACATGCCGAGGGTGGGACGAAGGAGGTATTATCACCCCCATTTTACAAAAGGGGCACTGACACCCAGAGAGTGATATGCCCAGGTTGGACATGGAGAACTCAGCCCAGAACTTGTCAGTCCCAGTCCAGTGCTCTAACCACCAGGCTATTCTTCCTCTCTGTGTTGATTGGTGGGGCCTTTGGCACTCTGGCGCTAGCACAGAACTCTACTTTGTCATCATTTGCGTTGTTAGTGCCTGGCAGCTCGATACAAAGCAAAGGGACGTCCGTGGCTGTCAAGAGAGAAGGAAATCATGTAGCCCTATTAGATCAATTAAAAACAACAGGCAGATGCACCAGCTGGCCACTGGCAGGCAGCGTATCTCGGGGTTCGAGGAAAGCTGGTGTTGTCTGTGGAAATTGCTTGCAAATATTCTGCCCATGGCTAGGTGGAAAAACCTATTCGTTTCTTTAATCCAGTGTAAGGATCTCCCTGTGGCATGAAATTAGTTTTACTCTTCCATGGTGGGATGGAATTTAATTGAGTCTAATCTGACACAAGATGAGGTGATGGGGGGAGAGAGAGGGCGGGAATGTTTCTGCTGCTAACTCCTAGGCAGTCTGGGAGCTCTGTGCTAAGTGATCCTGACCAATGTGAGCATCACTGGAGGGATTAGAGCAGTGTCCCTGAGAGTGACTTGACAGAGCAGTGACCCCTGTTCATTTCACATTTGCCAGGCTCTCCTTTGAAACTTCCTCTATATGAAACAGAGCCAAGAGCCGTTACCCGTGCTGGTCTCTGACACTGAGTGACACCAGCATCCACTGTGCTTTCTCCTGAACTAGTTTCAGGCCCACTCTGCCTCAAGAGGTTGCTGCACAAAGCAATGCATCACTGTGCTGGGGTGGGCCATTCAGCCCCAAATCTCCTGCTGCAAATTGATAGCACCAGGGCAAACCTTCAGCCAGGAGAGGTGGAAGCTCCTTAAAAGTGGCAGGGGGGGCCTGGTGCCCAAACCATGGCCCCGCCCCCCCACATGACCTCTTCCCTGAGGCTCTGCCCCCGCTCGCTCTTCTCCACCCCCTCCCCCTGTTGCTCACCCTTATGGCCAGTAAAAAGGGATGGGGCCATGGCCCCCTGTTCCGGCACCCCTGGCTTCAGTCACTTGCCTGGAGGTGTGTTAGTTGCATCCTGCTCTCTCTCCCTAACAGCAGCATTATGGCACATGTGTGGAGTCACGAGTCTGGTCTCAGTCCCATTTCCAGCAAACAAGCGTCCACCCTGCTAAATTCCTCTGCCATCACTGAGGTCCCAATGCCACTGCACCTTGGTAAATGGAGAGAGAGCGATGGCCAGTAGACTGAGCTCCCAAACATAGTCATGGCGACTGAGCTACTTCACAGCCCCAGGCCAGCGTGATCCCTCCGGGGCGGGGTTTGAGACACGTTGGCAGGGCTGGGTGTGGAAAGCGGATTGTCGCCCGTGTGCTGTGGATAAATAGAGGACGGGCGAGACCACTTTGAAGAGTAAATATTGATTATCTGTATGATGGTAGTGCACAGGGGCCTCAGTCAGGGATCAGGACCCCATTGTGCTCGGTGCCGTACAATTCAATGTTGATAAGTACAAAGTAATGCACGTTGGAAAAAATAATCCCAACTGTACCTACAATTCGCTGGGGTCTAAATTAGCTGCTTTACCACTCAAGAAAGAGATCTTGAGGTCATCCTGGATAGTTCTCTGGAAACATCTGCTCAGTGTGCAGTGGCATCAAAAAAGCAAACAGCATGATAGGAACCATTAGGAAAGGGATAGATAATAAAACAGAAAATATCATAATGCCTCTATATCAATCCATGGTGCACCCTCATCTTGAATACAGCGTGCAGTTTTTGTCGTCCCACCTCAAAAAAGATACATTAGAAATGGAAAGGTACAGAGATGGGCAACAAAAATAATTAGGGGTATGGAACAGCTTCCGTCTGAGGAGAGATTAAAAAGACCGGGACTGTTCAGCTTGGAAAAGAGACTACTGAGGAGGGATATGATAGAGGGCTATAAAATCAAGAAGAAAGTGAATAGAGAGAAGTGTTATTTACTCCTTCACATAACAAATGAACGAGGCATCACCCAATGAAATTAATAGGCAGCAGGTTTAAAACAAACAAAAGAAAGTACTTCTTCCCACAACGCACAGCCAACCTGTGGAATTCATTGCTAGGGGGTGTTGTGAAGGCCAAAAATATAAGTGGGTTCACAAAAGAATGAGAGAAGTTCGTGGAAGATAGATCCATCCATGGCTGTTAGCCAAGATGGCCATGGCTACAACCCCACTCTAGGTGTCCCTAAACCTTCAACTGCCAAAAGCTGGGACTGGACAACAGGATCACTCAAAATTTCCCTGTTCTGTTCATTCCCTGTGAAGCATTTGGCACTGGCCACTGTCAGAAGACAGGATACCATTTCTCTGATCTAGTATGGCCATTTTTATGTTCTTACAACCATATTAATTCTGGTTCCCACCTCTAACTCACATCCCAGTATCAAAACCTGACTTACATAAAATATACACACTCTCTAGGTCAATCAGTAATTCTGTGTATGATGCTAATAATTCTGTTCATCTAAATCTCATTGTGGTTGTCCCCAGCCCCTTGTACTCTGTATTTGTAATAATCATCCGTTATTGTAATGGATTAAATATCCATATATTCACACACTCTCCCCTCTCCGGAAACACCCCTGAACTCCGGACTCCGGAAACACTCACAACCCTGACTACCCACAGCCATTACTATGCTGTCCTTATGAGCTGGTGCCAGGATGACTCATGCTTCCTGGGTGATAACTGCAGTGCATGTTCTCTCCTGCATCCTCAAGAATTCCTGTTCCAGTTCTGACCCAAATCCCACCCCCCCCCAGGTCAAGCAAAAAACTCGGCTTTAGAAAATCCCAGCAAAAGAATCAGTATGATCCATTTCGTGCTGGTGTCAAAGGCATCTACTAATCAAAGAGCTACAGCTGTTCCATTTAGTTGTACAAAACACATCTATTTAAACGACCCCTAGTCCCATTGTGATGAGCTCCTCGCCTCTTTTGCCAACTGATACAGCTTCCACCACCTCTTCCCAGCAGCCACATAACTAGCTTGGTCACAGCATAACAGAACCCCCACTGTTATCCAGACTAAACTCTGCTCCCTATGGGGAGCCCTCTGCATTACTAAAGCCCAGCAACGGGGCTGTGCCAAGGCGGGGTTTATACTGAGGGTAAAGCAGCTGCTGCCAATAGAAAAGGGGTCTCCACGCTGCTCCCAAAGGGACAGGTGCAAAGCAGCAGCTAGGGGATGGGCACAGGACCTCTGCATAGGTATATCAGCCACTATCCTAGCCCGTGGGCTGTAAGGGAGAGGAGCGTAGGAAGAACACCCCAGTGGTGAGGGTGCTAGCCTAGGCTCTCTGAGACCTGCGTGCAATTCCCTGCTTTGGTACAGGCTTCCTGTGTGATGTTGGGCATGTCAGTTGGTTTCTCTGTGCCTCAGCTCCTATCTGTCAGAGCGGGATGGTAGCCCTGGCCTTCTGCACTGGTGTGTACTGAGGATAAATACATTAAAGATTTGAGAAGCTCAGATTCTGTGATGATCAGAACCATAGACAGAAAGAAAATGAGCAAAGGGCTGAGTCTGAAAAAACCATTTCTAGCAGTGAGACCCATTGGATGGTGAACAGGTTCCCCAGGGGAGTGCTGGAAGCTTGATTGCTTGAGATACATCTCTGCAGCAGGGAATAATCCTGCCTTGGGGCCTGAACCAAAGCCCGCTGAAGTCAGGGGGAGTTTTTCTATTGACTCCAGCAGGCTTTGGGTCAGGCTCAAGGTCTCGTCCTTCTCTAATGTCTACAAGTGCAACTCGGATCTCTGCAGTGACTGTAAAGCTCAGATCCGCCTGCTTCAACAGCACTTGAACTAAGGGTGCATAGGGCCTATGACACTCACTGGAGCAGTTCTGGTTCCATCCAGTAGAGGGCAGTGGTATTTACACACCAGCCAACTTCAATACATGTGAGACCAAACTACAAGCTTACGGGCAAGATGGATTTTCCCCAATGTTACCCTGCTTTCTAAATTTGTAGGCACTATCTCAGGGGTGGGCAAACTTTTTGGCCTGAGGGCCACATTGGGGTTCCAAAACTGTATGGAGGGCCAGGTAGGGAAGGTTGTGCCTCCCCAAACCCTAACGCTATCTGCCCCCTCCCACGTCCCACCCCCTGACTGCCCCCCTCAGAATCCCTGACCCATCCAACCCCCCTACTCCTTGTCCCCTGACCACCCCCTCCTGGGACCCCCTGCCCCTAACTGCCCCCCTGGGGCCCTGCCCCATCCAACCCCCCCTGCTGCCTGACTTCCCCGACCCCTATCCACACCCCCGCCCCCTGACAGGCCCCCCGGGACCCCACCTCCTATCCAACCCCCCCGAAAGCCCCTTTCAGAATGTGGCCCTGCGAACACGGGCAGAGGACTCAGGAGGAGCAGGGGCAGCCGCAGAGAGGTGGTTTCCCCTTCAAAGGGCCGCTTCTCTCCGGCCGGCTGCGCGGCCGCCCGCTGCTCCTCCCGAGTCCTCCGCCTGCGTTCACCGCGCTCCCGCCACCCGCACTGCCCGCCTGCTCTCTGGAGGCTGCAGGGGAGCCTCCCTCCCTGCTCTCCCCTGCCCCCGCCATGCAGCCCGTGGCCGCAAGGGGCGCCGAGGCTGCGGGGGAGGGGGAACAGCTGGGGAGGGGTCGGGGACTAGCCTCCCCGGCCGGGAGCTCAAGGGCGGGGCAGGACGGTCCCGCGGGCCGGAGGTGGCCTGTGGGCCGTAGTTTGCCCACCTCTGTACTATCTTCTGTGTCTCCTGCACTCAGTAACACACCTTTACCCCAGCAAACCTCTTGGTTTATTGACGATCGGCTCCTCCTTCTCTTTGTCCATATAATCAGCTGGCCTGAAGGCTCCTGACAGCAGGGATGAGACAGGAAAGCGTCTAGCTGCGGGAAGGGCTTGTGTCCACAGCTGCCTTCTCAAGTGCACAGACACTTAGGCTGGGGCCCCTAAGCTTTGATGGATCTGGATTGTAGGCTGGCCAGAGAAGGACCCTTTTCTTTTTACCTGCCTGTAAAGTGCCCAGCAGCGCTCAGTCCACCACAGTAATAAGAATAACAGCATATTGGCAGCTGTTCCTTGCTCTGCTGGGAGCTCAGGAAAAGCGTATGAGCCAGGATAGCTGCAGGGTTAAAAGTCCCCCTACTAATTTCTCAAAATGCTGCTAAGACCAGGTCTTTCTGACCTGCCCATTGATTTTCCTTCCTCTTCACCTGCTCTCAGTCTAATGAAGGCCCCCTGGTCCTCATTAAACCTTCGAATATTGCTCTGCACTCATATCTGGGACTGGGCTAATGCTTCTTAAACCAATGTAGGTGGCATGGATCCATATGCTCCAGCCAAGCTTGTGATCAAACCAAGGCTTATTATACCCTCCTGTGCTTCCTTACACCGATAGATGTTCAAATCATGGCATGTATAGCAGCTAATTAACCCTCCCATCACCGCAGCGGGGTTGGGAATCATGATGCTCCACACTTGACAGATGGAGAAAATAAGTCATCTGCCCCCTCCAGTGGAAACATCCATTCCAGCTTCCCCTCGGGTGGAACGGCTTGGGATGGCTCTGGCTCCCAGCCCTGTGGACTCAGGGTGGATGTGAAAAGGCAGGGAAGGATCCTCATGCAGATGCTCCCAGGACCAAGGGTGTGGAAATGTTGTCTCCTTTGGTTTTTTTCATTCACTTTATGGGGTTTTTTTTTATTCCTATCCTGCTTTCCCCAGTGTCCCCACCCCTTATTCCCTTGCATCTCTATTCTCTCTCTTTCTAGAGAGACCAGCTCAAGGCAATCTGGAGTCCTAGCCATAGCTCATATGCCAGCCCCATCCCCACTGCACCGCGCCCCCACCCCTCCTTGAGGTAGCAGCAAGTGTTAATGTTAAGAAGAATGGGGCAGTTCACACCTCTTGGAGCTATTGTGTCAGGCTCTTTGCAGATTTAGGCAGGTCTGAGTTACACCCACGTCATGCCTTCAAGCTTTTCTTTGCACCCATGAGTGCTAGAAACATAGGTTTAAAAAAAAATACCAAGAGCTGCACTTCCGATTTCATCACGTGACTCCAAGAGCTGGCGCTCTAGACATGGCTTGTACCTGAAGCCAGCCCTGGACTAGATAACACACTCTCCTCACTCCCAGCTGCGAGTGATGGCTTGAGGGTGCTGCCTTGGCATGTAGATAAGCTTCCAGCCCTGCAGGGATGATAGCAGCAGTAGCAGCTTCCTCCACCTTGTGCCTCACCCCGGCTTAGGGGTGAGAAAGTCATTCACTCCCCAAGGCCATTTGCTCCTTGCACCTGCAGCAGAGAGGGCCAGCACAGAGGTTGTGGGCCTCCATGGCTGAAGCAGGCAGGATAGGAGCTGAGGACTTTAGTGGCGAAGGGCTCCATGTCCAACTACCAACGCTTCCCGCACCATCTCAAGAGAATGGCTCTCTAGCAGTGTGCCAGCATCTGCCTCTGCTACTCCTTAGCCTCTTCGTCATACGCTATCCTGAGTTAGGCAAGTCCTCTGCAAGGTCAAACCTCTCCCCACAGCACTCACTGTACCGTAGGGGCTATAAAGCATGCACTCTCATCCGAGGGCTGAGGGACAGACACAGGGCACTGGCTAATGCGTTCGCTCTCTCGGCTCCATAAACTGATGTGCTACCATGTGCATCCTCCTCTCAGACTTCATTTCATGCGATCTTAAGAGTAACACTTTCCACCTCTCTAGCCCCTGTTAATTATTTGTGTTTCCATAGTACTTAGAGGACGCACTTGAGCTCCTGGCCCCATTGTGCTAGGCGCTATACAGATACGTACTAAGAAACCGGCTCTGCCCTGAATAGCTTCCAATCTAAGTAGACAAGAGGGACAAAGGGTAGAAGGAAGGACTACTAACCCCATTTATAGATGGGAAACTGAGGCACACAGAGACTGTGACCTACCAAAATCACACTCAGTGTCTGTCAACGCCAGGAATTGAACCAGATCCCCAGCCCAGGGCCATGACCACAAGTGTCTTTATCCTCATTTCATAGACAGGAAAACCCAGGCACAAAGTGATTCAGTGTCTTTCCTGAGGTCCAAGCTGAGACTAGAACTCCGGCCTCCTATCCTGTAGCTCAAGCTATTCCTCTGATTGCCACCATGACCCTTCATCCCTGGGATGGAGCGGGCAGAAGTTACCTCCTGGTTATGACTTGGGAGCAGTTACTGTGCAATAGGAAAAATCTGGGCCATTGGCGATACGGTTCTGGGGATTTAGCCAAAGACAACAAACGATTGAGGAAATAGTAACGAGTGGCCTGGAAGTTATTTTAAATCTTTCCCTGGCTGGAAACACAGAAAACAACAGAGAAGGCACCTGCAGAACGTGACCACTTTAAACCCCAGGGAGGCTGGGAAATGGGCTGGAAAAATAGACTGGTCAGGGGGTGAGTAGCTGAAGTGGCATTGTTTAACTTCCGTCTGCGTTGAGGGGCTCTGGTGCGCTGTGGGTATGGCTGGGGAGGGGTGTGGCATCATACTCCTTCAGAGCCAGGGGAACTGACCTGCAGGAGATCATGCTGATGTTGTCCACGTTAGCTTCCTCTGAATACCCCTCCCCACTGATAACACGCCACCCGGAGCTGGCTCCGGAGTAGCCACTACTGGGGAGCTGCAGGTTCTGCTCCGGGAGACCAGATCTATAGGAGTGTGGGCTGTTGGAGAGCGAGACACTAAATCCATATATCTCCCAGCCACCGTGGCCCCATCACATCCCGGGCCAATGCTGCGGACTCTGGAGGTCTCGCAGGAAGCTGCATTGTTGCACCCCAATTCCTGAAAAAGTCGAGTGCTCTAAGGCTGGGTTACCCTCCAATTGTCCTAGTGAGAGTCTAAACACTTGAGGGCAGGGACCGTGCCTGGATGATGCCTGGCGTATTCCTGGGTGCGGGCTCACGGGAGCCCAGGGTTCACGCGTTGACTGGCTGTATGAATGAACAGTGGGGGGAAAAGGATGGTAAGCGAGGGAAAGCTCAGAGAACCTAGCTCTGTGCTCTGGGAGGGTGGCACATGGCAGGGGAGCCTCTTCTAAGCAGGGAGGGAGGATTCGCAGATTCGCATCAGAGAGTGCATAAATTGCATTGTAGGGCTAGGCCAGGCAGGCTTCCAGGTCCCACATGGTGCTGGGGGAGGTCAGGGCAGCTGGGAGCGCATCAGTGTTCTAGCAGGTGAGGAGGGCAATCAGCGTGTGCTTGTCACATGGGGTGGAGCTAGGAGGGTTCTTGGCTGTCTGGATTGGGGAGATAAGAAGATGACAACCCAAGGTATGTCTACACTGCACTCAGAGGTGTGATCGGAGCACAGGTAGGTAGATCCGAGCCAGCTTTGATCTAGCTAGCTCCGGTACTGATAGCAGGAAGTTGCAGCCGTTTGGATGTCAGCATGAGCTAGCTGCCCAAGTACAAGCCCAGGCTCCTGTATGGGTTTGCGCAGCCAGTGCAATTATATGATAAAGCTCGGGTACATCTAAGCACCTCTGACTGCAGTGTGGACGTACCCTGAGACACTGCAGGGCGAGGGGAGGGCGTATTGGGTGGCGTTGCTCTTTGTTGTTCTAGCCCCAGCTGTTTGAAATTCTCTCCTCCTTTGAACCACTCAATCCTGCTGGGCCAAATTCAGATCTGGCACAAGCAGCTGCAACCCCACTGAAGTCAATTTCTCCTCCTGTTACCAGGCCCTTCCTGTCTTTGAATCCCACTTCAGGGAATGTTCCCCCTACATGTTTCCATGTAGTCACAGCTTTCAGCAAAACTGGGGTAATAAATCTTTGGCAGCTCAGATTCACAGACTAGCTCAGTCATTTTTGTTCACCCACAACAAATTCCCCTTTCTGGCAGTGTGGATAGAGTGCTAGACCAGGAGAGCTGGGGTCTAGCCAGTGCTGCCACTGCCCTGCTGAGTGATCTTGGGCAAGTCACTTCTCTGCTTCGTGCCTCAGTTTCTCCATCTGTGAAATGGGGATAATGATATTGATCTCCTTTGTAAAGCACTTTGAGATCTATGGATGATAAGAATGAGGTACTTATATTTTTATACCCACAGGCAACCACTGGATTCCAGAGCTCAGGGGCTGTATTCCCAGGAGCTAAGGTGCTGTAGAGCCCAAAGTGACACATGCCACAACACAAGTTGCTCGCAAACTTACAGCTATCCCAGTGCTTGGAGAGGGCTAGGATTGCTCTCACCTGCAGGGCTCCAGTTGCACCTTGGCCGAATGTTTTAGTGGATCATGTCAGCTCGGAGCAGGTGACCTATTCAATGTGCTTTGAGTCACTTTTCAAGCTATTCTTTGGGTGCACTTGCTCTGGAGGTTTATCCTGTAGGAGTTTTGTTATCACATGGCCTAAAAGAACTAAATTAAATTGTGTAGACGGGGAGAAGGCTTGTAGTCTGGAGAGGCTAGAGCAGACTAACATAGAACAATGGCCCTGGGGAATTGGAAATAGGACTTTACGAAGAATGGCTCTAAGTTAGTTAGGTGCCTAAATACCTTTGAGGATCCAGGCCTAAGTGAGTTGCCCAGATCACACAGGAAGTCTGTGGTAGAGAAGGGAACTGGACCCAGGTCTCTAGAGTCCCAAGTTCGTGCCCTAATCACCGAATGATGCTTCCTCCCTATTAGGGACAGATCGGTCCTGCTGGCACATGGAGTTACCCCTTCTGTCACAGCTGGGTTTGCTGGACCCCAGGGGGGCTCACCCAAAACAGGTAGGCAGCAAACCTGCCTCCTGCTCTCAGGATTCCTGCTGGGGCTCGGGGTAGCTTTCACTCTGCCAGGGGCTCAAGCCGAGGCTGCTGAGGGACTGTGCTGACGCTGTCCATGCCCAGCGCCACCCTAACAGGACGGTGCCACGCACTTTGGGGCCGTGCTCACGGGCAGCAGAGCCCCTCTGCAGATGTCTTCAAACCCCCCTCAACTCCCCACCCCCCCACTCTCTTAGACTCTAGTATTAGGGGAGCATATTCAAAGGCAGGGGGAGACTTTCCATTGACTTGACTGGGCTCTGGGACAGGCCCCCCTTTGGGGGACAGAAATAGGAGGGGAAGAGGTGGAGCAATGCTGGGCAGATCGTGGGAGGCCGTGTTGCCTAAAGATAGAAATGACACACACAACCTGGCCCCCGGAGCTCCGAAGATTTAATTTTGGACTGAAGTAAATCCTGGAAACAGCCGTGAAATCTTACCAAAGGAAATGGCTCTGCACATCCAGAAGGCAGATCAGGATGTGCCTGTGTGGCTAGAGGAAGCCTGTGAAAAGACAAGAGCATTAATCATGTGTGTGTGTTTGGGGAGGGGGTGGAGGCCCCTTCTTCCGCTGGTGTCAACCGTTCATAGTGCTGAACTCTTTAAGAAGGAAAGTTTGACAGGCCCCTGCCTACTACACAGGGTCCATCTTCCTCCTAGCATCTGAGATCAGACTGAAAGATGGTGAACGTTTCGGGCAGAGGGCTGCAATGCAATATCCAAGCCAGTCAGTGCTGTATCTAGCTACCAGCAAGGGGACTTTGCTAAGAGAAACTGGGAAGGTCTTAAATAAAATCTAAACGAATAATGAACCATCAGGGCCAAATCTGTCATCTTGGCAGGCTTGTAAGAGGTAAGGTAAGAGGATGTGAGAAATGAGCTTTACTGAGATGATAAAGTCCAATGGGCAAAATTTTCAAACGTGGGTGACTAAAGCTGGGGTTGGCAGCACTGTCTAGTAGACAGAGCACTGACTGGGAGTCAGGAGACCTATTCCTAGCTCTGCCACTGAGTTGCTAAATGACCTTGGGCAACTCACCTCACCACTTTGTACCTCTGTCTCCCTTCCTACCCTTTATCTGTCTTGTCAAATTAGACTGTAAACACTATGGGGGCTTGGAGTGTCTCTCACTAGGTGTTTGTACAGCACCTAGCACAATGGGGCCCGGATCTTGCTGGGGGGCCTCTTGGCATTGCTGTAACACAAGTAATAATAAAGTTGGGCACCTACATAAGAGTGGCCCGGTTTTCAAAGGAGCTGCACACCCCACTCTCCTCAGGCAGTGGGAGCTGCAGGTGTCCTGAAAGTCCAACCATTTATTCAGATGCCTGAGCAGGGAAGTCCCCCATGCCTAGTTTTAGGCACCGAAGCTTGGAAATGTTCACCCATCTAAATAGAAATACACGTCCCCGCCCTCCCCCTCCCCCGCTGGTGGTGCCTAGGGGACGGAATTAAAATACGTTTGTAACAATGGACTAGAAGTGACCTTACCTCTGCTTGGAATGTCTCCTGTGTTTGGCCTGGGCTGCGAATTTCCTTTGCCACAGCCTGTCTCATCAGGTTTGTTCCTGTTGAGACAGGTGCCAGCATCCCGCCCATTGACGGAAATACTGAAACAGTGACAGGTGTTTAAGTGTTCTGAGAATTCAGTTTCCCATGTTGAACATTTCACTAGTGATCTAAAATGAGAACAAACCACTGCCATTTTCCTTGAAAGCAATCTGGAGATAAAGGGCTGGATGGTGTGTAAGTATGTGCAGGGCTACTGAAGGCAACAGCCTGTTCTTGTTTACTCTTTGATTTGCTCTTTCGAGGATGCTAGTGTCTATTGGCTAGGTCACTGGACTAGAGTGCTGAAAAGCTGGGTTCTGTTCTCAGATCTGCCACTGCTCTGCTGGCTGACCTTGGGCAAGTCACTGTGCCTCAGTTTCCCCTCTCACATTCTTTCTGTCTTGTCTATTTAAATGTGTGCGCTTCAGGGCAGGAACCGTATCTCACTGTGTTTATACAGTGCCCAGCACAATGACACCATAATCTCACTTAGGGCCCTCAAGATGCTACTGTAATACAAATAAATACTAATAGCAGGAAGGGGAGCCCAGTAGCTGTACAAACACATAGCAGAATAAGATCCCTCTCCCAAGAAAGGCATCCCAGAAACCGTGTGTAACTACCACTCAAACACCGCAGAAATACAAAAGAAGCCTGTGGCAATGATAGATATCCTAGGAACAGAACAGGAGATGAATGGCATAACTCACATGCCTTGTGCGTGGCAAAATGGATTTATTTCAAATACCTCCCCCTGGGCAAGCTTATAGACCAGCAGTGGTGCATGTTCCGAAGCTGCAGCTTCTTTAAAATGTTACCTAACCAGGAACCAGAGTGGATATGAATCTCCTCCCATTTTCACTGCGCTATATCCGAGTGTCTGTGTTGAACTCAGCGACTGGAGTTATCCTGGTATAAATCTGGCCTGTGAGACCTATTCTCAGTATCAGAATTAAAGAAGCAATTGCACATTTGTCACCATGACTAATTAACCATCTTCCAACACTGATGTGATGAAACAATGACCTTTGTGGCCACGCTCAATATCATCAACGTTAAAAAATAAAACAAACCCCACGCATTATAAAACAAACTACAGCTGTACAAAGTGAGCCAAGGGAAGTATCGTGCAAAGCAGGATGCATTATCAAACCCTAAGGCAAACAAAGGGCTTAGCTAGCAGTGGCCGAAAAGCCTATGATCCTTGGTAATACAATTATAGAAAATAGAGTGCCGAATGTACAGAAAATAAAGCAGACACAAAGTCTCACAAGGCCAAATTCATCCACTGCAGTCAATGCACTCACCCAAGGAATTAATTTAATTCATTAGTGGCCTCCTGCTTGACAAAACAAAAGCCTAAGATACTGGGTCCAGATTCTCAATGGGAGTTAGGCACCTAAATACCTCCGAAAGTCTGGGCTTTGGTCTTTAACTTTATCCAACCACCTCTCCTCAGAAGGTCATTTGCCACTCTGTGCCTCAGTTTCCTCATCAATGGGGATAATGATACTTACCTCCTTTGTCAAGCGCTTTGAGACCTACGGATGCAAAGCGCTAGAGAAGCCCTAGGTATTATTCTTAACTCTTTCGGGCCCCATTGCTTGTGAAACGGAGGGATCACTGAGATGACCTATTTTAACCATTGTAAAGCAATGGACCGATGGAGCCTTCAAACTCTCTCCTACACGACTAGCCTTTACCAGTTGAATATTCCCATTGACTGGTTGTGTGCAAGTAAGTGTGTGCAGGGCCAGGATCTGTCAGCCATTGGAGTGCCTCCAGAGTTGCATCCGATGAAGTGAGCTGTAGCTCACGAAAGCTTATGCTCAAATAAATTGGTTAGTCTCTAAGGTGCCACAAGTCCTCCTTTTCTTTTTGCGAATACAGACTAACACGGCTGCTACTCTGAAACCTGATCTTGTGTAGCTGAGATCAGAATCTGGGCCACGTTCTCTAGTCTCAGTTAGGGTCTGTCTTCACTGCAGAGTTAACTTGAGTTATCGCCACTCGAGTTAGCCTCGCTCGAGCGAAAGCAGCCCCGCTACGAAATAACACTCCAGCTGCTGTGTCCGCACGGGCGCTCGCTCACTCGTGTGAGTCGCTAGGACTTCCAGAGGTGCACCCCATGGTTCCGTGCAGTGCGGTAAACTGAGATGCTCTATGAATTCTTTCCCAGTGAATTGTGGGAGAACTTTGCTGTCCTTCTGGGGAACTGTGGGAGGACTAGCACTTGAGTGGAGCCAGCGTGCATCCGCACTACAGAGCAGCCAGGCTAGCTGATGACGAGCTGTGCTAACTTGAGCTTTAGCCAGCCAATCGGAGGTAAAAGCACCATCTCACGCGCGCTATGGGTTGTGTGTGCAGATGGGACTTGAATGAGGGGCAACACTCCAGTTATAACTAGAGTTAAATCTGCAGTCAAGTCAAGCCCTTGGTACCACAATCTAGACAGCAAAATAACAAAGCCACCACATGCACATTACAATCAGTGATGGGTCAAGATCCAGATAGTGTTTGGGGTTCAACCAGCGCTGAGGTGTGTTGTTATTATACAATAGCACCTAGCAGCCCCAGTTGACATTGGGGTCCCATTCTACTGGGCACTGCACATATACATACTGAGAGACAATCCCTGCCCTGAAGAGCTTACAATCTAGATAGACAAGACAGACAAAGGATGGGAGGAAGGGAGCACTATCCCTGTTTTACAGATGGGGAACTTAGGCACAGAGAAACTAAGTGATTTGCCCAAGATCACACAGGGAATCTGCTGCAGAGCTGGGAATTGAACCCAGGTCTCCTGAGTTCCAGCCTAGTGCCTTACCTATAACAACATAATTTCTGGGTTCAGCTGTGACTGAAGTAGCTCAAGCTGTTTTCAGAGATTCGGGCCCCATTTATACCAGACACATGGGCCCCTGTATAGTTTTGCATCCTACACAGAACCAATGTGGTTCAGATCTGGGGATTCATAACTCCTGAAACAAGCAAATAAACAATTCTGGAATTGGAAGGGGCTTGGGCTGGGTTCAAAGTCCTGGTCTGTGCCCGTCTGTAATTACAAATGGAATCTGGAAGAGGAAATTTCTTTTGATTATCCAAAGTGCTGCCAAGTGACTTGTGTAAACTATAATATAACAAAAAGGAGAACTCTTGGGATCAAAGATTAAGCCCTTGTTTGATTCAGTTCCAAACATCACTGGATTTATTGTGATTACCACACTCAGCCTAAATAATCAGTCTAGGACTTGGATTTCTTCTTCAAAGGAACCAGGAAAACATGGGGCAATTCCCTAAACCTTGAACTTTTTTCAAAGGATACGAAGATAAGACATTGGGTCCGGTTTTATACTGTAGTAACTGCCGTCCCGTTAAATAATCTAATTTGAATGCTAATAACTTTGGGGTTGATTTTCAAAAGTGTGGGATTCTGAAGCACTGAGGCCATTAGACTTTCCATGAAACTTGTGGCTCCTTAGGAGCTTTTTGATATTTTCCCCCCTTTATTTCTGTACTTATCCAATCATTGTCGATTAAAAATATCAATGTCCCAACAACTTTAAGCAATCTTCCATTTGTACTCATGTCAGGGCTGTGAAAATAAGTTTGTTGGTTTGTTTTTTCTATCAAGAAACCCAACCTAGTGGTATTTGGGGTATTTTACTGGGATTTTCAGGTTTTATTAAAGTTATTATTTTGAAGTTCTGTGAAGAATTTACATGGCCCCTTTACTTATATACACACACACACACACTACTAGAAATATTCAATCTGTGAATGAAAATTTTAATTATTCTGATGGAACCATCAATGTTCTTCTCAGGTCTCAAGGGGGAGGAGACTGGGTGGAGTCATTTGGTGACTGGAAAAAGGGGAGTGGTTAGTAGTTAGAATCCACTGTCATTGCATGTACACAAAATGGAAACGTGAGCTCTTTGGGGGCTTGGTTTGCTGGAATTTAGAAACTTCTGGAAGGTGGGAAGGGCACTTGATAACGCGGTCCTATAGAAAGCTGTTTAGCTAATCTTACTTTTAGTCTTTAGCCTGCAGAGTATTGAACTCACCAGGTGATTGTTTCTCATCCCAGCAGGGGGAACTGTGAAAGCTGCTGATCAATACTACGAATAGGTGATTAGTGTTCAGTGATTTACTAAACATCGGTGTATGAATTACCAGCACAAAAGAGGTAATTAGTCTGTTCTTCCACTGGGAGACTCATTCATAGTCTAAAAGATATTATCCCTGTTATCAAATTTTCCCTGATATTCTAAATTATCTTCAATAATTTTTCCTTTAAACCCTTAAATATTTGCTTTTCCTCCTTGGTATTTATACTTTTCAATTATCTGTCCCCTCTTGGCCATCTCTTTGGCTACACAAAAAAATTAATTCAGATTAAGGTAGGGTATGAATTGAAAGCGGAATACATATGCCTGACTAACTTCCTGTGTGAATGCTCTTATTCCGGAATAAGAGTGTTTTATTGTGAATTAGCTTAATCCCTGGATTAATCCACTGGAATAAACTCATTGCAGAATAAGAGCATCCACACAGTAAATTAATCAGGAACAGCTATTCTGGAATAACTCCCTGGGCAGACAAACACTGAGATAAATAATAAATATGTAGTTCTTTTCATCTTTCTATAAATAAATGAATGACCTTAGTCCCCAGATAATTTTTGATGTTTTAACTCACATCTTTCTGCTTCTGAGGAGGCCGGGACTCAACATGTTATTCCAGCTGTTATGTCATCAACATCTGACAGCTTCCTGGGAGATGTTTCTGTGAGTAGAGCCCTCCGTCACATTGGCCTTTCTGGCTGCCATATTGCATTGTAAATTCAAATTTCACTTGCTCTCCAGTCACCATTAACCAGATTTCTCCCTCCCATTGGATATCGGCATTTCAGATTCTTTTTCCACAAATGGAATAGCTGCATTTTCCCAAGCTCGACCTCATGTCGCTATTTCCTGCCCATATTTCTAACCTCTCTGTTATTTCTTTGTGCTTCCGGATACTATCAACATCTCCCCAGTTTATCATTATTAGCTAACTGAGGGCCAGATTCTGCTACCCTTATTCATGGTGAGTAGTGCTTTACTCCTTAAGTAGTCCCATTGAAATCAGAACTGCTCCTTCATTATCATGGGGCTTTAGCCTTCTTCCAGATAGCTTATACCGATGGATCAATAGGTAAGGCTGTAAGAAAATGGCTGGCCGTGATTTTGTTGCAGGAACCAGAAGTTCTATGGCTTGTGTTACACAGGAGGTCAGACTAGGTGATCATAATGATCTCTTCTGACCTTAAACTCTATGACTCTATGAACTATTAACACACACCACAACTTTTTATAGTCGCCGTAAACTTGAGTGGGGTTGCAACCCGGTGGGCCAGGTCGCAATGCGACTTACTCAGATCTGTCTGGGACGCCCCTCCGTCACGCTTGCCTTCGAAAGCCCAGCGAGACACACTGCCTCTCTTCTGTGCTGCTGCCCAGCTTTGGAAGGCAGGCTGCATGCCTGGAACTGGAACTTTAACAAGCCATGGCCGCAACTTTTGAATAAAAAAAAAAAATCACAACTGTCTTAGAACATAATAATGGCCATATTGGGTCAGACCAAAGGTCCATCTAGCCCAGTATCCTGTTTTCTGACAGTGGCCAATGCCAGGTGCCCCAGAGGGAATGAACAGAACAGGTAATTATCAAGTGATCCATCCCGTCGTCCTTTCCCAGCTTCTGGCAAACAGAGGCTCGGAGCACTCAGAGCATGGGGTTCCATCCCTGACTATCCCAGCTAATAGCCATTGATGGTCCTATCCTCCATGAACTTATCTAGTTCTTTTTTGAACCCTGTTACTGTCTTGGCCATCACAACATCCTCTGGCAAAGAGTTCCAGAGACGGACGGAGCATTGTGTGGAAAAATACTTCCTTTTTGTTTGTTTTAAACCTGCTGCCTATTAATTTCATTTGGTGACCCCTAGTTCTTGTGTTATGAGAAGGAGTAAATAACACTTCCTTATTTACTTTCTCCACACCACTCATGATTTTATAGATCTCTATCATATCCCCCTTAGTCGTCTCTTTTGCAAGCTGAAAAGTCCCCGTTTTATTAATCTCTCCTCATATGGAAGCTGTTCCATACCTCTTACAGTCTTGCAGCCTTATCAATAGGTGTTTTCCATCTCTAACTCATAGGATCAATCAAATGTAACTAGGGACTGGAACTAGCTTGGAGGCTCCTCCTTAGACCCCTCTCCCGCTCGATACCTGCTGTCCGTTGCCACTCTTCCTGTTTGCTTTCAGTCAGCAGGTTTTCAATCCAGGAAACCAATTTCAATCCAGGCGAATTTGATTTAATTTGGCAAGAGAGGAAACACTATCAAATGCTTGACTGAAATCCAAATGTAATTTCACCTCCATTTCCTTTGTCATTCATTTTAAAACGAGGGGCAGACTTTAGGCTGACGCACAGAAAGGCACGGCCCAGGGGGAGGGGAAACAAAGGTGACTTGAAGCTATCCATGTTCTGGGCGGCTGCAGAAGCCACAAAGAAGCCGGCATAAATCAGAGCAGCCCCAGGAATTGCTCTAATTTATAACAGCCTCCCTGCTGCAGGCTAGAATTCCCATAATGCTGAGGTGCATCCAGGACCGTCCCTAGACATTTTGGTGCCCTACGCAGCCCTCCCGCGTGGGGGGTGGCCCCAGGCTTTCGTGGAGGGGCAGGAAAAGGGTTGGGAGGCAGGGGGGAACTGCCCCCCAGCACGAGCTGGCAGAGCGGAGTGGGTTGGGGCCGGGTTGCTCCACTTCCTGCCACCCAGTGATTGCAGGGCGGGCCCGACCCCTGCTGTAGTCTCCCGGGACATTGCTCAGGGGAAGGGGTGGAGTGGGGGCAGGGCTGGGGCGGAGCAGGGGCAGGGGCTTTGGGGAAGGGGTGGAGTGGGGGCAGGGCGGAACAGGGGTGGGAAGAGGCTGGGCTGGGGCAGAGCAAGGGCCAGGGCCACAAGGAAGAGGCGGAGCAGGGGTGGGGGCAGCTTTCCTGGCCAGCTAGGGGATCAGGCTAGCCGCTGGAGCAGCATGCAGCTGCGTAGGGCACCAGGAAATTTGGGGCAATTTGGTGCCCCAAATTTCCTAGTGCCCTATGAAGCTGCGTATTTTGCATATAGCCCTGGTTGCATCCTTTAGGGTTTCCACTTTTCTAACTGCTGGTAACTGGACCCTGAGGCCCTGCCCCCTTCTCCACCTCTTCCGCCCCAAGGCCTCGCCCCATCAGTCGATCCTTTCTCCCCCTCCCCCAGTCATTTGCTGAATCATCTCCCCTTCCCCCCTCCCCACCCCCCAGGTGGTCTCCCTCTGCTGGGGGCTGGAACAGGAGCTGCTGCAGCCTGACAAGGAGCCTGCCTGCAGGTAGGAGGCGGCCCTGGCTGAGCAGGCGTTGGCGTGGGTTAATGACTCGGTGCCTCCCCCTGCCCCACGATAACCAGACTTTTGGTGTCCAGTCTGTACATCTGACTGGACACTGACAGGTCCCCTTTTTGACCGGACTTTCCTGTCGAAAAACAGGCATCCGACAACCTTAAATGGCACCTGGACACAGGAGCCAAAAACTGGACTGTCTGGGTAAAACCCTAATCCCTTTCATCACTGACACACCACTGGCACCAGCGCTGCTAAGGGGAGATGGTGTAGGATTGCTTATGTCAGCCCTGTGCTTCTCCTGCTCTGGACAAATTCTTCCTCAACCCCTTGCAGCACATAGGGGCTAGGTGTAGGGCCGATAATTGGTCTCAAAGCTTGACTGCCAAGATCTGGTCTTTAAGGGTGTGACGCTGCGTCCCCCATGCCGCAGTGGAACGTTGACAAATACACAGCTGGAATCAGTCTGGCTCATCTGTGCATTAAAACAGGTATCAAAATTATAAGAAAGTGTTTAGACTTCATTGAATGCGTGTGAGTTGTTGCCTGCATTAATCTCACTTGTAACCTCTGTATCCCATATTGTAAAGTAATATTTGAGTGGTTGTATTGTGAGCCTCTGTTACCGTGTAAATCACCAGACAGGAGAGACACAACTAGTGGGAAGTGCCAATCTGCAACAGAAAGTGTTACGTCCTGCCCAACAGGCACGGTCCATCAACGCCAGAAGGACTATAATGAGATGTTAAAGGGGACAAAAGACTTGGTTGCTCTGCTCTTCTCCCCCATCAAGATGAGTCATGCAAGTGAATTCCCCCCCATCATCTGAGTTTTGCTGCTCAGACCACATGGCAGGAGGGGGTAAAAACCCCAAACAGAAGGAACTGAGTATTTCTGTGCTGCTTGGACTCTGGAGGGCAAGGTTTTTTAGGCATAAGCAAGAGGTCTGTAGCTGTTTCACCTGGGTTAGCCCTAAAGGACATACCGAGTTTGCTTATTATAGAAGCTTCTATTACCTTTTGAAACTTATGATTGTAACTCATTTGTATATCTATGTTTACCTGCTTTAACCTTGTAAATAATTCTCATTTCCTTTTCCTATTAATAAATCTGTATATCGTTTATTATAGGATTGATTACACGCATTGTCTCTGGTGTGAGATCTAAGGTACAATTGACCTGGGATAAGTGACTGGTCCTTTAGGACTCAGAGTAACCTGAATATTGCTGTGATTCTTGGTGTAAGGGCCCGTCTATGAGAAAGGTTTGTTTGGCTGGGTGGCGAGGCAGATCAGAGTACCCAAGGGGACTGTCTCTAACTCTGTGTTAAGGCTGTTATAGTTCCTGAGGAGTTTACAATTGATAATTGGTGGGGGAAATCTAAGTATAGAACACACCGCCAATCTGGGGTTTGTGCCCTGGTTCTTAACATTGTTGTATGCAGTATTGTAGCCGTGTGAGTCCCTTTTAAACTGCCCAGGGGCAGCAGGTGGGGCTGGGGGGACTTGAATGGTCCCTTGAAATATAATATGCGTTAACTACTTATGCTTAAACAATCTGTTCCACCTTGTATTTGGCTGTGACACTCAGAATACCTTTTCCAGACCAGAAGAAGAGCTCTCTGTAAGCATGAAAGCTCCTCTCTCTCACCAGTGGAAGCTGGTCCAATAAATGATATTACTTCCCCCACCTTGTCTCTCCGGTTCGGGTTCAATCTGCCCTGCGGTTGGCACTCACACTCTTGAGTCACTGAAGGCCGCAAGCCAAAGGGCTTGCTCCACCTGCCACTGAAGTCAACAGACAGACTCCTTTAGACATCAGTGGGAATTGGATCAGGCACTCATAAAACCATGATGCTTAGTAGATGCTTAGTAGAAGGCATCCTTCAGTCTTGAGAGACCAGGGCTATAAGCCCCTGAGAGGTAAAGATTTTACTCAGTTGGTTTTATGGCAGCTGCAAACGTGGCTGAAGAGACCAACTCGAGAGAGACAATCTGATTCTGCCACATCTCTGCTGCACCTCGACCCTTTGGGCTCTGCCTTCTGCGAGCTGTTTTCTCCTCTGCTAGGCTGGACGGCTTCCTCTCGGAACTCCGAGGACCTTTGTTAAGCTCTTGTTTCCAAAGGCTGCGGTCCTGAGTGTGATCATCCCAGTTATCCACGTCCAGGTCCATTTCTTTGAGGTCTCGCTTGCACACATCCTTGAAACGCAATTTTGGGTGTTCTTTGGGTCTTTTTCCAGATGCCAGTTCGCTGTAGAGAATCTCCTTTGGGATGCGCCCATCATTCATTCGGCACACATGCCCAAGCCAGCAGAGGCACGTGCATGCTCGGTATGCTGGCCCGTTTGACCACCTCAGTGTCAGTGACTCTGTCCCTCCAAGAGATGCCAAAGAGTCGATGAAGGCAACGTGCATGAAAGCTGTTGAGCCCAGGGGTGGCGAGTTGTATGGGCCCATGGTGCCTGTGTTCCACCAATAGGAGAGCACAGGGGCCCGGCTCCACCAAAGTTCAGGGGAACCTACGGCCTGCTGCTTCATTTCATCCAGCCCACGGCAAGGCTCCTCGCTGCGGGCTGGAAGCCCCGAGCCTCTGCACCACCACCCCCCACTTGGGGCTCGAGCCGCAAGCACCAGCTTGCCGGGGTGCCAGAAGTCCAGTCGGCTCCGTGCAGTTCCTGGCAGCTCTCGGCATGTCCCTGCCGCCCCTAGGAGCAGGGGCAATCAGGGAAACTCCGTGCGGTGCCCCTGCCCCCGGTGCTGGCTTCGTGGGCAGCACACACCATGCAGAGCCCCCTGGCCTCTCCGCCTAGGGGCCGGAAATGGCAGCAGCTTCTGGGAACAGAACGGAGCCCCGGCAGGCAGGGAGCTTGCCTTAGCCCTGCTGAACTGCCTGAGGTAAGTGCCGCCGAGCCGGAGCCCACACCCACTGCCCCAGGTCAGAATCCCCTCTCACACCCTAACTCCCTCCCAGACCCCACCCCTCCACACACCAACCCCCATCCGGAACCCCCTCCTAGACCCCACATCCCCATCCGCACCCCAACTCCCTGACCCAGCTCTGAGTCCCCTCCCACATCCAAACTCCCTCCTGGAGCCCACACCCCAAAGCTCCTCCCACACCCCAACCCTCTGCCCCAGCCTGGAGCCCCCTCCTGCACCCCAAGCCCCTCATCCCCAGCCCCACACCAGAGCCCTCACCTCCTCCCGCACCCCAACCCTCTGCCCCAGCCCAGAGCCCCCTCCCACATCCTGAACCCCTCATTTCTGGCCCCAACCCAGAGCCTAAGGGAAACCCTGAGCCTCCCCCCTCTCCCCCGGGCTGTGTATGGCCTGTGACTGTTTTTTCCTGTGGGTCAGTGGCCCCTGATAGAAAAAAGGTTCCCCCCTCCCCTGGGTCTACTAGATAGTTAGGCACAAATCCTCAGAGGTATTTAGGTGCCTAACTTCCATTGATTTCAATAGCAGGTAAGTGACTAAATATCTGGGCCATCATGATTTTTCTCTTACCATTTGTTCTGTTCTCGACGTTAGATTTACAAAACAACAGGTGCCAGGATCGCCTCTGCTTTCCTTCTCTGAAAATCAGCAGCACGTTTAGCCAGCCCTAGAGCCTCCACGACTTTTCAGAAGTAGTTGTCCGCTGTTTGGTAAGTTTGTTGGCTGGCTCCCCATTTAAACAAACAGAAGGAAGTACTTCTTCATGCAAGCACAGTCAACCTGTGGAACGCGTCGCGTGGATGTTGTGAAGGCCAAAACTATAATAGGGGTTAAAAAAAAACCCCTAGTTAAGTTCATGGTGGATAAGTCCATGAATGGCTATTAGCCAAGATGGTCAGGGATGCAACCCCATGCTCTGGGTGTCCCTAGCCTCTGATTGCCAGAAGCTGGGAGGACGACAGGGGATCTATCACTTGATGGATTACCTGTTCTGTTCATTCCCTCTGGGACACCTGACATTGGCCACTGTTGGAAGACAGGATACTGGGCTGGATGGAACATTGGTCTGACCTTAACACCTGGTGATGCCTGTCATTTGGAGCTGCTGACATGTGTGTACTGACCGTTCTAAGGGTTCCCCTATTTGATCGTTATCAACAGCTGTTTTTACAAGGTGTGTGTTACTTCCTAATGGCCAAACCTCTCTGGCAATTTCCTTTAATCAAAGAAAGGCAGATTTTAAAACATAATTTCAGTATCGCAGCTATTTAACAGGCCTCAATGCTTTCATCACCCTCCTCCTTTATCAGTGGAGCCCTTGGCTCGCTGTTATTTCTTTTGCCCGTGCTTCGTTTGCTAACCACTTTGGCTGCATTACTTCACTCTGCATCTTGGCTGCCCCCTCTTTCCCTGCAGCATTGACTAACTCTGTATATTCTCGTTTGGCTGCTTCCCCATCTGTCTCCTTTACAGATTTGCTTTTCACTCAGGTTCCCAATCAGTCCCTTAGGAAGCCAGATTGCGCTACGATATTAAAGGGCCAGATTCAGTTCCACAGGAGGAGCACACGGTCCTTTCTTCTGTGCACTGGGGCCTGCTGCATCCCCGGAAGCAGTTGGCCACAGGGGTAGGCTGGCCGCAGTATAGCTGCCACTGCATCTCCCAGGGCTCCTACAACTGGGAAGCAGCGTTAAGTTCCATCCACCAGCAGAAGATGTCTGAGAGGGGCACAGAATCAGCACGTCCTCCTCCTGGCCCACCCACGGCTGCACAGCCAGCTCTGGGCCCCCCTGCAGAGCAGGGATTTCAGGGGGCTTGTGCTGCAGTTACAGTCCACCCTGCCCCCTCTCCCACCAGGAGCCACATCAGTTCCAGACTGGGCTGGTTGAAGCCAAGAGAATCTGGCCACTGGCCGGTTCTCTCCCCACCTCCCCTCTTCCCCTGGGTCATCTGTGACAGCCACACAGACAGCAGCCCCATGCTCAGACAAAGAAGGGTTTTATTCCTGCCTAGCTGGAAACATGCCGAACATGAGGCTACTGGCTGCTGCTGCTGGCTGACGGCCCCAGATGGTACACCTGCCCCGAGGTGGTGCCTTGCTGAGTACTGAATATGAGAGGTGCTTAGGCTGGCATGGCTGTGTACAATAGAGAGTGGCTATCCCCATAGCAGAATGGCACGGTCCACAATGAACAAGCACCTTGGGGGGAAGGCCATGGCTCAGAAAGGTCCGCTGGAGAGTTGGGTGCTGCATTGATGCTGGAAGACGAACGGATGGGTGCTAATGTAACCCACTGGGGAGGGTGTGTTACAGATCCCCCCTCTGCCGAGACACAGAGGATATGAGTCTGTTACGGCCACTAGCTCAAGTTGTAGCAGCTTATGCTACAAGGCTCAGGAGGTCCCTGGTTCAATCCTTGGTGTGTCAGCCTAGCCAGGACAGCAGTCCCAGTAATGCCTGCAGCTGCTCGGGGAGATATGGGGAAAGAAAAGCAAGCAAGGCTCTGAATAACTTTCTGCAGCTCAGTGTGGGCAACTGGCAGGTCTGGAGGCATTGAGCTCTCTATGGGGGGCTGGGCTGAGCAGGGAGAGCCCCAGACTTCATGGCTTGGGGAGTTTGTGACAACTTGACAATGTGGGTAATAATGTGTTTTTAAAGAGTGAATTTTCCACATGCTAAGAAGAGTCTAAGAGGAGCGTGGGATACACAGAAATCAATAAACTTACAGACTAGACAGAAATTGATCACTACAGAGACCCACTGGAGCAAGCTGTTTAAATTAAACTCCTGATCCTATTGTTTCATTGTATAAAACTTTTAATGAAAAGGGACACGCTCCAGGCCGACTTCCTGGGCTTAAACAATGTCCAGTTAGGGTCCTGGGCCCTGATTCTCTCACTGACTTTGTTTTTACATCGGTCGAACGCCCTAGAGCTCAGTGCAGTTGTCCCTGGCTTGCACTCCATTCAGGCGCCCGCCCCAGAAGGCGTTTCTCTCTATTTCAGTGCTGGGTTGTGCTCAGTTACACAGGGCGTGTTTTCTGGTATGTACACACCCCGGCCCGGTGTGTTTGACTGCACCCCAGCGGAGGCTTGTGATCAGGGTCAGTCTTGGAGTTTCCCCTGTTGGCTGGGCTGCTAACAGGGGCAGCCTGAAGCCAGAGGCTGCATTCGGCTTCACGTCTTTGCTACCTGCGAGTTTCACAAGGATTTTAAAAAGCCTGACACCTGGTGAGTGCAATTTACTCTTGTAGCATTGACCGATAAGGTGACAACCAGCACCATCATGACAGTGAACCGATGCTGTGCGTGAGCTGGTGCTCTTCTTTTCTGCCTCATCCATAAAGACTGCCTTGGAGGTACAGTCTGTTTGGGTTCAATCCGAGCTTTTATTGTATTCTGGCTCTTTGTCAATCTGGCTCTGGCACCTGTGGTGCGATATCACACGATTTGACAGAATAAATCTAATTGGATATTTCCCTCATATCTGACAGGTCTCTTCCCCGGGTCCAAGAAGGGAGGATCATGTATTATAAAGTGAGAACAGATCTGTCCTTCTGCATAACATCCATTGTTGGGGGCAGCACTGTTGCAGACATGTGGGTCCCAGGATATTAGCGAGACAAGGTGGGTGAGTTAATATCTTTTATTGGACCAGCTTCTGTACAGAAATAAATCCAATAAAAGATATTCCCTTACCCACCTTGTCTCTCCTGCAGAACATGCAGGCCAGAGGATTTCAACCATTGATTCTTGCATCAAGCCCAGAACTTGTGGTTGTGCTAGTCCGCATCTCTTAGGAAGACAGCCGGTCATGATGTAGGGACTTCAAATGATGGAGAATCCATCACATCCCTAGGCAAATTCTTCCAAACATTTGAGGAGCTGAATTCCCACCTCCTCTTAGAAGAAGTTTGTCTCAGCTGCGCTGCCCATGTCCCCTGTACATATGGCTGTTAACGGTCACAGATATCGAGGCCATTGTGGTCATCTAATCTATTCTTCTGCATGGCATTTCACCCACTTATTGCAGCCCGGTAATGCGTCTCTTCCCAGCCATGATTCGCATGATCCTTGGCTGAATATGTTGTGGCACGCTAGCCTATTTACCTCCTGTCGCCGCTTGCAGGTATGTGCGAGTCCCCCTCCAGGCTTTCACAACTGAGTCACAAAGGACAACTGGCTCCCAGTCCCTCAGCCTCCCAGCAATTACAATCTGTGCCCAGGCTTGCCAAAGACTGAGCGTCCACTCATCTTGGAAAAATAAATAGCGGGTACGTAGTCTGTATACCCTCCAGCCCCGTGTGAGAGAGATGAGCTGCATATAAGCCTCTTGAGGGAGGGAAGCCAGGCCATCCGGAAGAACTTCAGCAGAGAGATGTATGGAATGGTTTCCCAAGGGAACTGGTTAGAAACACCATCCCTGGAGATGTGTAAAACTAGACTGAATCCGACTCTAGGGAACAGCCAGCAGGAAAGATCTAACAGGTCTTTCCCATCGCTGTCATCCACGATTTAATTGTGCATTTACTGCTTTGTGCCTTTATTAATTATTGTGCCTTTAGGGGGCATTTAGTTATTCCAGATTTAATGGTGCATTTGATAAAACACAATCATTTAATACATCTGTGATGCAGTGGTCTCTCCCCTCCTCTCCTCTTCTCCTGGTAAAATCCAGCTGTTTTGCAAATGAACTGCTTCTTCCCACCCCTTCCTGGTAAAATGCAGTTGGTTTATAGAAGCACTGCTCCCTGTCCCTAATTACCAGTAAACTCCAGCTGTTTTGTAGATGCACCACCCTCCCCCCATTACTGGTAAAATCCAATTGTTTTGCAGGTGCATTGTCACACCTACCCCCTGCCCCCCCAACCCAGCTGCATTGTCAGACCTACTCCCTGTACCCCCCCAAAAACCCAGCTGCTTTGCAGGTGCATTGTCACACCTACCCCCTGCCCCCCCAACCCAGCTGCATTGTCAGACTTACCCCCTGCCCCCCCCAAACCCCAGCTGTGTTGCAGGTGCATTGTCACACCTACCCCCTGCCCCCCCAACCCAGCTGCATTTTGCCAGACCCACCCCCTGCCCCCCCCCAAACCCCAGCTGCGTTGCAGGTGCATTGTCACACCTACCCCCTGCCCCCCCAACCCAGCTGCATTGCCAGACCTACCCCCTGCCCCCCCCAAACCCCAGCTGCGTTGCAGGTGCATTGTCACACCTACCCCCTGCCCCCCCAACCCAGCTGCATTGTCAGACTTACCCCCTGCCCCCCCAAACCCCAGCTGCGTTGCAGGTGCATTGCCACTTCCTCTCCTCCTTTGCGGCTCCCCTCCCAGCGGGACCCGCCAGGCAGGGACCCGCCGCGGGCTGGCGCCGCTCCGCGCTCAGGTGGGCGCGGGTGTGCGAGGGAAGGAGCCGCCTGGCAGCGCCCCAAGGGGGTGGGGTCGGGGCCGCGGGGCCGGGGCAGGCGAGCGGAGGCGGCGGCGGCTGGCGCTGAGAGCGGGGCGGGCGCCGCGCGGAGCGGCCGGGCAGAGCGATCCGCGCCCCAGCGCGGGGTCCCCGGCCCTTCCCAGCCCCAGCGCCGGCCCAGGCTTCCCCTCCGCAGGCGGGGCCCCCCGAGCCAGAGGACGGAGCAGCCGGTGAGTGACCCAGCCCCTCTCTCCGCCTCTCCCCGGGGAGCTGCTCTTTCCGGGGGGCTTGCTGGGGTGGGCGGGCTCCCCGGGGCCGCTCCAGGCGGTCTGAGCGGGGCTGACATGGCCAAAGTCTGCACGCCGCCTTCCCGAAACCAGCCGGGGCAGATCGCAGCGTTAAAGCACCAGCCTCGCCTCCTGCAAAGCTCGAGACACGGGCTTCGCTTTCAGCAGCTGAGTCGTGCCACTCGCATGCTTAAAGTTATCGCCTGGGCAGCTGTCCCTGTGTTCTGGCTTTGCACAGTTGCATATGCTTAGAAGACAGCACCTAGCTCGGGGGGGTCCTGGTGGATACCTGCCCTAGGTATTGTGGTCATACAAATAATACACAATGATAACCACGTAAGCTTTTGCGGGATCAGGGCTACTGGTACAATTTGCCTCTGTCCTGAGCTTGAAGGGGTTGCTGGAGGTAAGAGTGTTTTGTGTTGGTTTGTGTTACTCACATTCAAACAATATCAGCGATAAGGAAAACGAACAATTTCTAAGTCACGTTTTATTCAGCTAACCTTCATTTGTGGTTCATATGCATCAGTATGTTATCGGTTTTCCCCACTTTTTCTCTGATGTAGTTGGCCGGGTTTGCTTTCCTCGTTGCCCATCCGATGGGGGAGTTTTTCTGAGGGTAGCTGTTTAGTGTTGCTGTTTGCAAGAGCGTAGGGCTGGAAGTGACCTCCTGGGTCACGACTCCAGTGTTGGCCATCGCAGGCAACTCCGTCATGTAATCTCGTTCATAAATGATCAAGTTCCATTTTAAAATCAGTTGGGTTGTCTGCCCCCACTGCTCCTAGTGGGCACCTGTTGCAGGTTCTCATTCCTCGGATGGTTAGAATTTCTCATCTCATCTTCTAATTTCTCCTCTAAATTTACTCATGGCCAGGTTCATACCCATTTTTTCTTGTGCCAACACATTCCTTTAGCTAAAGTAGCTCTCTTCCCCCCCTGGTGTTTTACGCCCCTGATTGACCCATTCCATGAATGGGAACAAATATTTACAAGAATCTAGCTGTCTTCAGGATCCTGATCAGTTTCGTGCAGTAAGATCACTTACCTGAGTGTTTGTTAATAATGCTTGCCTCTTACCTAGCACTTTTCAAAGTGCTTTTCAAATATTAATTAATAGTCCGTTAATTTTCAATATCTGCATGTAAGATGTTGCCGGAATCCGTCTAGTAAGTTGGAAGCATTTTCCTATCAGAATATCTTTCCTGACAGTCTCTCTGAAATGGATTTTACTGACTGGCTCTTTCCCTGATTTAACTCTCTCTCGCTTTCTCAAACCGATAGTGAATTTGTTGACACCCTTTGTGTGTGTGATGGCCTGGTCAGATTTTGGCAGGCACTCAAGTTGTTTGGATCAGTGTTGCATTGTTATCAGGATGCAAAAAGAAAAGGAGTACTTGTGGCACCTTAGAGACTAACCAATTTATCTGAGCATAAGCTTTCATGAGCTAGCTCACGAAAGCTCATGCTCAAATAAATTGGTTAGTCTCTAAGGTGCCACAAGTACTCCTTTTCTTTTTGCAAATACAGACTAACACGGTTGTTACTCTGAAACCTATCAGGATGGAGTCTTCTTTGCTAGAGGCAATTCACTGCTGCGGACTTGTCCAGAGAAGTTAAGTTGGCTTGACAAGCATCTGTGTCCTTAGGGGAACTTGTCAGTGTCTTGTAAAACATGCTGGAAAACATGAAGTTATTGCTGTTAATTTAATTATTGCAAATGGGGCTTAAATATAATGGTCGCAGTTCTAGCTGCAGAGCTAAGACCCCTGCAGATCCGCGCAGGGCTCTATGCAGAGCTCAGACTGAGGAACTGGGCTGTGCATTGGGACCTCTGTTGGCATGGCGGGGGGAGAGGAAGGAAGCCCACTCCGTACCCCACAGGCACCTTGGCTGCAGTAGTCCACGATGACTTCTGCATACCCCTTCCCTGATGTAGGCAGGACTGAATAGCATGAGGCAGATGGGAGCAGCCGGGTGCTGAGCTCCTTTGAAAATCTGCCCAGCAGTCATGGATCCACGTGCTTGCTTCCTGCAGGCTGGAGAGAGATGTGGAGTGGTGTGTAGGGGATCTGGAGCCAAGGCACAACGTCCCAGCACCCCTGTAACAAGGGGCTGGCCTGTTCCATGAAACTGGGCTCAGAGCTCCTGTTTGGTCCAGGTACTCCCTGTTTGGGGCAATTAAGAGGGCGGGGCAGAACCTGGGGGTCTATAAGGGACCTGGTGAGAAGGAGACCAGAGTGTTAGCGATGTCGCAGGCAGGAGAGCTGCTACAGAGGGAAGGGGGGTCCTAGGGGAATGCAGGAGAGGAGCAAGAGGGGTTTGCTGGCTGCTGTCCCCAGGCCGGAGAGCCAGGGCTGGAGAGGGCTGAAAGCAGCAGCATCCGCAACAGAAGCAGAGGGAGATGCCAGCTGGCTCTAAGCCAGAGAGCTGTAGCCAAGGGCCTGAGGGGACTGAAGGGAGGGGGAGCAGATGATGGGTGGCAAGTTACCTGCTGCTGTCTCCTTGCTGGAGAGCTGGACCCCCAGGAACAGTGAAGGGAGGATACTCCCAGCAGAGAGGCGGTGGCTGTCCCCTTGGGAAGAGTAGGGTTACGTCCTCGAGCCGAGGTGCTGGCGCAGGATGGGCCAGGGGGCCATGGCCCCACCACTTTTTACCAGCTGTAAGGGCGAGCGACAGGGGAGAGGGGGCAGAGAGGAGCGAGTGGAAGGCAGAGTCTTGGGGGGAAGGGGCAGTGTGGGGGTGGGGAAACGAGGTCACAGTTTTGGGCGCCTGTGGTCCCCCATGTTTAGGGTGGTTCTGCCGCTCCTGCTAGAAGGAGGACTAATAACGAATCCAGGTCTGGCGGAGGACACCAGGAGGTGAGACCGAAGCCATGATTTCAGGGACTACTTGCAGTGGGGTGATATGGCCCATTCTGAGGGACGGCTGCACTGTGTTTGGTTAACAGTTATGTTGATGGACTTGAGAACTTGCTTCCATACAGTTACTGGGGACTCAAATGGGAAACTGAGGCGAGGGCCAATTTTCAGGGCCGCTGTGAGGGGGTGCCGGGGAGGAGGGCAACGTGTGTTGAAGACGACTACGCACATGCTCTTTAGGAGCACACTGGGTCAGGGTGCTCCATGGCCACAGTATCTGCTGGGGTGGGGACCAATATTTGCTCCTCTGAGTATAAACAATGAAGAGATCTTAGAGACTAACCAATTACGGCTGCTACTCTGAAACCTGTCAAAATGAAGGGATCATACTTCAAGTGACTGCATTTCCCAGGGAATGCATCACAAAAATAGGTCATCTAGTCCAGTCCCCTCCTGTGGCAGGACTAAGTATTATCTAGACCATCACTGACAGGTGTTTGTCTAACCTGCTCTTAAAAATCTCCCATGACAGAGATTCCACAACCTCCCTAGATATTTCGTTTAATTGCTTAACTATCTTTACAGTTAGGAATTGAATGATAAAACGCAGTGCACTGGCCAACTGTTGTTTCTTGTTAATCGGTAAAGGCAGAGGGAAGCTAAGGGCCTGATCCTGTGCTCCTCAGACAAGCAGAAGCTTTGAGTTTTGTCTAAGCAAGAAGTGCAGAACTGGGTGCCAATACTGTAAGAAACCAACTATAATTATGTAGAGATGTATGGAAAGAATTAGATGCTGCAGATGTTAGCCACCTAGGGTGACTCTGCAAGCTAGACAACAGTGGTATTCATAGAAGTCAGTAAGATCCAGAGGGTGACTGTCAATTGTATAAATTTGTTCTGCTGTTTAGACCCATACTTGGAAATATTAATGTAATAATACCTAGCTCCTATATGGCACTTCACAAAGGAGCTCAGTATCATTATCCCCATTATACAAATGGAGAAACTGAGGCACAGGAAGATGAAATGACTTGTCCTAGGTCAGCCTGCAGGCTAGTGGCAGAGGCAGGAATAGAACCTAGGGCTCTTTTGTTCCAGTCCAGTGCCCTGTCTGCTAGATGGCATATGAATGGAATCTGGTCAGTGCTTCTGACTAGTGGGAAGGTCCTGTTTCGAAATGAACACAGCTGGTTTTCCAGGGCCTGGCATGGTGGAATGCCAAGGGGTAGATCAACTTGAAAACCAAACCGAGGCCCTGATCCTGCAAGCTCACTGAAGTCAGTGGCTCTGTGCAAGTGCAAGAGTCTGCCATGCACAGGAGCTTGCAGGCTCTAGTGAACTTGTCTTGGGTCTTTCCTGTTCAGTGGATGCAGGGCAGTGGGGCTGCTTCACCAGGATGACTTGAGTCCTGCTCCCTTTAAGATAAAGTTTGTACAGCACTGAGCATGATTGGCCCCTGACCTGGTTGATGATGGGTCCGTGGGTGCTCCAGTGATACACACGTGTGAATCCTAACCTGATCAGTGATTGTGGGTGCACAAGCTTTTACACTGTCTATTGACTTTAAAAATCTAGCAATCCTGCATCTAGACAGTAGTTTAGGGCCTAGTCCCACAAAGTCCAGAGCACTTTCTGGTGCGAAGTGCCTTCAGCTCCCTCTGAAGTGGCTGGTCCTGCACTACTGAAGTCAATGGGTGTTTGCCATTGGCTTCTGTGAGCTCAGGATTGGGCCTGAAAGTTAACAAATGTTGTCGCTGCACAGCATCTTGCAGGATCAAGCCCTGAGATACCTAGACAAGTGAATGCACAAGCCAAGTAAAGTCATAGAGTCCTGTCATTTCCCTCCTT
Source organism: Natator depressus (assembly GCF_965152275.1). Taxonomy (NCBI): domain Eukaryota; kingdom Metazoa; phylum Chordata; order Testudines; family Cheloniidae; genus Natator; species Natator depressus. Next base: position 13,415,594 of record NC_134234.1, on the reverse strand, counting down.
GTTTCTTTGTGCCGGGGAGGGTGGGGGGTGACAGGCCTTCTCTTCTTTGACTCCCCTCACCCCATACAAACCGCGCCATTCTCCATCAGTCCCCAGTGTTTTGGAAAACTGCCCTGCTGAATGGGGCCTGTAGGGAGTGGTGGGGGCCAAGCTGGGAGATGGTCTCTCTGCATCAGACCTTCTGTTAGTGTTGTTAAAACAGACGTTAAGTTTATGAGAATGTGTCTAGTGTTTAGACTTTATTGAAATGCTTGTAAGTTGCTCCATGTATTAATCTCATAACATCTGTATCCAGTATTGTAAGGTTACATTGAGTGTTTGCATTGTAAACCTCTGTAACTGTGTAATTCACCAAACAGGAAAGAAGCATTAATGAATGTAAAATGCTGGCTTGCTACAGAAGGTGTTAGGTCTTGCGCACCAAGAAGGCCCATTGAAACCCAACGAGCTGTGGTGAAACAAAGAACAAAAGATTTTGTTAATTGCTCTCCCCATGAAGAGGAGATGTGCACGAGGACTCGTCCCATCAGCTTGATCTCTGGGGGAAAGGAATAAAGATCCCTGACAAGAAGAAACTATCTCTATGCTGCTTGGACTTTGAGAGGGCAAGATTTCTAAGCATAAGGAAGGGATCCCCAGCTGCTTAGCCCGGGTTAGCCCTAGGGGACATATAGCTACCTTTTGGAACTTAATACTGAACTCTTTTGCGTGTGTCTGTTTACCTGCTTTAACCTTGTAAACCCTCATTTCTTGTTCTTAGTTAATCTTCAGTTAGTTTATAATTGGATTGGCTACCAGCCTTGTCTTTGGTGTAGGATCTAAGGTGTAAGTGACCAGGGGTAAGTGACTGGAAGTAACCTGAATATTATTGTGATTTTTGGTGTAAGGGACCATCTATCACAAAGGCAAGCTTACCTGGGTGACAAGATGTGGCCTGCTAAACCCAGGGTTGTGAGTTCAATCCTTGAGGGGGCCGTTTAGGGATTTGGGACAAAAATTGGGGATCGGTCCTGCTTTGAGCAGGGGGGTGGACTAGATGACCTCCTGAGGTCCCTTCCAGCCCTGGTATTCTATGTACTGGAGTACCCAAGAGGACTGTCTGTGACTCCACGTTCAGGCTGTTGTAGTCCTTGAGGAGTTCACACTTGATACTTGGTTGGTGAAATCTAAGTTTTGAATTCACAACCAGTTTGGGGTCTGTGCCCTGCTTCTTAACAGGAGCACCAGCATCAGGGCAGACTGAGTGTGAGCCACTCCCGGCAGCTTGACGTCACACAGATGTCCAGAGATGCATTCTGACCGCAGAGTATCCACTTCATTGGTTGAGCCCTTGACCTCTATCCTCCCAGGAACTCACTGCAAATTTACATGCATTATTTCCTGGAATTACTTACTGGGGAGGGGAGGAGATGGGATGGCTTGAGCCACAGACAACAAAGGATGGATACTTAATGACTACAGGGAGAATACAAAAGGGAACGGGGGATCCTCTTATTAACTTCCTATTGTCCAAGTCCAGGGTTATCTAATAACAATATCTAGCTCTTACATAGCATGATGCATCGGTAGCTCTCAAAGCTCTTTAAAAAGAAGGTCACTATCATTTTAGCAATGGGGAAACTGAGGCACAGAGTGATAGGCGCATAGAACTATAGGATTAGAAGGTTTTCATCTAGTCTAACCCCCTGCGAAGATGCAGGATTGTTGTGTCTAAACCATGCAAGACAAGCAGCTATCCAGCCTCCTTTTGAAAACCTGCAGTGAAGGAGCTACGGCAAGCGATTTAACCAAGCTCACCCAGCAGGTCAGCAGCAGCGTCAGGAATAGAACCCAGGCCTCCTGAGTGACGGCTGAGTGCTCTGTCCACTCAGGAATACTGTCTCTCGATGCAATTATTCATCCAGTACAGTCTAAACAAAGAAACTAAACTGGATTTAGGCGCCCTTAGTGCTGGAGGAGTTTTATAAATAGTGGCTGGCTATTGTCAACTAAACCAGCAAGGAAATGTATGTTCTCCCACATTCGAAGAACAATACAAACTTTTTAGAGGCTGTATTTTACTGGAAATGCCAAATTTAGGTGCATCAGAATCTGTTCTCCAGTAAAATCCGATTTGTACAGCTGGGTTGAGGGTGGAGGCTGAGGGAGGGCAATATAATTCTTAATTTTTGTAATCTAATACCAAGTCTAAGGGGGTGGATGAATTCTAGAAAATAGTAATGTGCAAGACTGTGTGTGTAGTTCACTCCAGTGGGTATGACCTGAACACCTGCATTACAATGCCATCCAAATACAGTTAGATGCAGTTTGTTGGCAATTTCAACTAACCTGAGTGTTGTAGGGTTTTGTCAACCTTTATTTAAAGGTGACCAGGAAAGGAAAATAAAGTTGGATTCTCCTTTTCTGCTTCTTTTGATTATACAAGGAAGTCTTGACTTTATTAATAGAAGAAGCTTATTTTTCTGTCTAAGGTACTTGAGTGGCCCCCCGTTACTGTAGTGTTGGAGCACCTCACAATCTTTTAATGTGTTTATCCTGGCAACACTCCTATGAGAGACAAAAGTGCTGTGATCTCCATATCCAGATGGGGACCTGAGGCCCAGAGAGATTGTGACTTGCCTGAGTCACTTAGGACGTCAGGGGTAGAGCAGGGAATTGAACCGAGGTCTTGCAGTCCTAGCCCAGTACCCTCCCCACTGGATCATCCTTCCTTTTCTGCTTGGCTTTTTTATATCATTTTCTTTTCCTTATAAATATCAGGAATATTGAGTTTTGTCTTCCCCGTATCCACTGGAGGTCTCCGTGGGAGCGTGGAGAACTGTATGGGGACCTTTCTCAGGCCTTAGCTGTAGCAGCAAAGCAAGTGGTTGAATTTTTAACAGAGACATGCTCTCCTTATGGGGCCAAGCGTTGGAGTAGAAATGGAGGTTAAGCAAAGTAACAAAGGCATTTAAACAGGCTGACTAAAGTATCCCTTCCCTTCTCAGTTGCTCGGTTTTCACTTCCTTAGTACTTGTTATAAACCTCCTAGTTCTCTAGTCATCCATAGAGGTATCCAGGAAAAAAACCAGGGAAGGCAAGACCTGAAGTTCTAATATTTAAAAACAAAACAAAAAACAAACAGTTTTTTTTTTTTGAGGGGTGGGGAGACAGCTCTACTCTACAGACGATCTTTATGCAGCAAAAAAATGGCCACAAACTCCAAAGAACCATATCCCCGTTTGCAGGTCACCTACTTGCCCAGCTAAACTTGCACCCTTGGTGGGATTCTGCTGCCGTCAGCGTAAGTGAAGGGTGTGCTCTGTAGAATTGTAAAATTGAAACCACTTTTTGAGAACCAACCTGAGCTCACTTCTCAGAATGGATGGGGAATTTCCAATACTTTGTGCGTGTGTGTCTCTCTCTCTCTCTGGGTTGTTTTTCTGCATCTCCTGTATCATAGACATTCAACTGGTTTGACTGGTTTAATGGCACAGTCCCCATGTAATCAAGACAGCAGAAGCTGAGGGACGGGATTGCTCTGGGGAATGGCAACAGGTTAGGAATCTCCTCCCCATTTAAATCAACAGTTTCAGTCCAGGCCAAGCTCTCAGTTTTGCAGAGCCAATGGGACTGTTCTTGGCAGTGAGGGTCCATGCTTGCAGATGCTTCTGCAGGATCAGGAAGATAGTGACTGCAAGAAGTTACCATCTGACAGCTGTTCTGTGTCCTATGTGAGCTGAATAGGCAGATCTTGGAACAGTTCCTGTTGGACAAGTGTCCACACACCACAGAAATCACACCCCTTCCCCCGAGTACCTGGTGGGAGCTTCTGGGAAAGGCAATTGGATGCATCTGTATTAAAGGGTTTGCTTACCACGGACTTAAGTGCTGTCAGATGCACAAAGAAGGCAGCCACTGCAATGAGAGAACCTGCATTCCCTCTTCATGCATCCCTCTGTCAGCAAAGGGAGACGGGCTGCCCAGGTCTGACAGGTCTGACAGTGTTGTCGTAGCTGTGTTCTGAGTGAGACAAGGTGGGTGAGATAATATCTTTCGTGGGGCCAATTTCTGTGGGTCGAGGCAGTGTGAAAGCTGGTCTCTTTCACCCACAGAAGTTGGTCCCATCAAAGATATTCCCTCCCCCTCGTTGTCTCTCCAGGGTCTGACTGTTCAGTACCTAGTGGTAAAGCGATGGTCGTGGCGAGCACAAGGCAACGCGTTGCTGGGAAGAGTTGCTCAGTAGCGTTTGAGGAGCAATTTCTGCACAGCTAGAAAAGATAAACAAAGGAGACTTCCTCTGGTTTCTATCCCCGCGTCAGTTTCCTGATTCTGCCACAATCCAACCCCAGTCTGGGGGCCTGGAACTATTTGCCATCATAGCTTCCGCATATACAGCCGAATCTCAGCCCCGGCACACAGCCCGTGCAAACAGGCTGGAGCAAAGCGGGGTTGGGAGAAACACAAACCTCCCTTCCAGGCTCAGTAGGCCCTAGAAAGGAAGGCCGGTCCAGCGGCTGAGGTGCTAGCCTAGGATTGGGGAGAAATTAGTTGAGTCCCCTACTCTGCCGCAGACTTCTTATGTGACGTTGGGCAAGTCACTTAGGGTCTGTCTACTCTGCAGTTAGGCATCCACGGCTGGCCTGTGCCAGCTGACTCAGGCTTGTGCAGCATGAGCTAAGGGGCTCTTTAATTGCAGCGTAGGACTCGGGCTGGAGCCTGGGCTCTAGGACCTTGCAAGGTGGGAGGGTCACTCTGAGCCCGAACAGCTACACCACAGTTCAACAGCTCCTTAGCCCGAGTCAGCTGGCATGGGCCACCCATGGGTGTGTGACTGCAGCATAGACCTACTCTAAGTCTCTCTGAGCCTCAGTTCCCCATCTGTACTCTGGGGACAATAGTGCTGCCCTACCTCACAGGGGTGTTGTGAGAATAAATACACTGACAAGTGTGAGGAGCTCAGATACTATGATAATGGAGACCCTGTAAGTACCTTAGCTAGCTGCTACCTGTGGGGGAGTTTGGCCAATGGGTAGAGCTGGTTGGGAAATCCTGGGTTTGCCCCCTTGAAAAATGTTGATGAAAATGTGGTTTCCCACCCACCCCCCACCCCATCACAATTGGTCTCTGAACCCTTTTTGAAATGTGTTGCTTGGAGCAAATCACATGTCGCCTGGTTTTCCAGAGGTGCTGATTGCTCCCAGCTCCCACCAAGGCTAATGGGAGATGTGGAGAATCAGAACCTTTGGGAACTTCATTGATTTCCAGAGTCCATTCCACCATGTGTGAAACAGACACAGTGATGCTCTCCTCCCTGAGATGTGGTGTTGTGAAGCTGGATTACTCGGCTGATGTTTGTAAAGATCTTTTGAGATTAAAGGGGCTTCTTAATGGCCATAAAGGAGCAATTGGTCCCCACATAAAATAAACATTCCCCTTTGGGTGTTGAAAAGTCGATCTTTTGTGGTTATTCCATTTCTGCTTGAACTACCAAGCCGTGAACAGTAAAGGAAATAGGGACAAAGGGAAAAGAAAACAGGAAGGGTGACCAAAGAGGAGCTCTTGGGAAAGCGAAATCTGTCCCCCAAACTCGCCTTGCTGTGATGCTTGCAGACCACTCCAAACTGATTGCAGAGCTGGCATGGTGTGACTGCTGCTTATCATGCTGATCATAGACTCCTAGGGCTGGAAGGGACCTCGAGAGGTCACCAAGTCCAGCTTCCTGTGCTGAGCCAGGACAAATAGACCACCTCAGACAGGTGTTTGTCTAACCTGTTCTTAAAAACCTCCAGTGATGGGGATCTGACAGCCTCCCTTGGAAGCCTAATGCAGAACTTAAAATCACCCTTTTAGTTAGAAAGTTTTTCCTAACATCCAACCTAAATCACCCTTGCTATAGATGAAGACATTTACTTCTTGTTCTAACTTCGGTGCACATGGAGAACAATGGATCACCAACCTCTTTATAACAGCCCTTAACAGATTTGAGGACTGTTTGCAGGTCCCCCTCAGTCTACTTTCTCAAGGCTAAACATGCCAAGTTTTTTTTTTTTTTAACCTCTCTTCATAGGTCAGGTTTTCTAAACCTTTTATCATTTTTGTTGCTTTTCTCTAGACTTTCTCCAATTTACCCACATCTTTCCTAAAGTAGGGCACCCAGAGCTGGACACATTACTTCAGCCCAGTCCTCACCAGTGCCGAGTAGAACGGAACAATTACCTTCCACGTCTTACATATGACATTCCTGTTAATATGCCCGAAAATGATATTAGCCATGTTCACAACTGCATCACATTGTCTCATATTCAATTTGTGATCCACTGTAACCCCCAGCTGTGCTTTGCATTTATCTTTATTGAATTTCATCTTGTTGATTTCAGGCGAATTCTTCAATTTATCAAAGTCATTTTGAGTTCTAATCCTGTCCTCCTGAGTGCTTGCAGCCCCTCTCTCTGTGTGTGTCGCAAATTTCATAAGCATATTCTCCATTCCATTATCCGAGTCATTGAAGAAATATTGAAATGGTACGATGAGCATGGTACAAATGTATCGTAATCATCGTGCTGTTACCTTGGACTCGCCCCACCTGTCTGTATCCACCGGTTGTCTCATCTTATTATACTTAGATTGTAAACTCTTTGGGGTAGGGTCCGTCTTTTGAGAGTCCAGAGGAGAGCAACAATAGGGCCCAGATCCCTGAGTGTGGCCTCTGGGCACTACCTTAATACACACATCAATGAGGCCCGCTTTATAGATGGAGCACTTTGGCCCAGAGAGATTAAGTGACTTGCCCAAAGTCCGACAGGAGCCTGTGGCAGAGCCAGGAACAGAATTCTCTACTTTTCAGTGGCCTCTAAAGAGGGGATACTCTTTGTATGACAGTATCACTGTGTATAATGTCTACTAGGGTGCACCTATGCTACAGCCAAGATCTGAGGTGTGTTGGGATCTCGGTGTTATTCAGATGTAGAATCTGGACACTGTGATGCTAGGCCTGAATATCGAGGTTCTATGTAGATGATTTACAGGACTGATTATTTCTGGCTTTCCAAAAGTGCTGCAGGCATCTCAATGGACACCAAGAAGGACACGGTCTGCGTCCTGGCGATCTTGCAGCCTCGGTTTGGACACAAGTGAGGGTCATTAAGAAACACAGGATGGGACAAGGGTTACAATGATCAGGACTGCATGGTTTCCTCGGAAGACTGGGCCATGTGGTGGTTCAGATAAGTTAGATTTATTATTAACTTCTGGTGGGCGACATGTCCCTATTGAATGTTTTGGAGGGATTTCAGTTTACAAGAGCTTTGGAGAAGGGCGTTTCAGGGACGCCGTCACTGTGGGAACAGGAACTAGGCCTGATTTTCAGACGTATTGAGTACTCAGGAGAATTCCTGCTCAAGTCAGTGGGAGCTGCGAGTGTACAGCCCCTCTGAAAATCACACCCACTGAGGCAGGAGAAATAGGGGACATTGGGGGTGGATCAGAGGAGGCAGGGATGAGAACGGAGACAGCGCTGGGGATCCAGGTCTGGCCATAAATTGTGTCCGATGCTGATCCCAAACACAATGAAATTTTAGCTCCTGTTTGCTGGGCACAGTGATTCCACTCAGCTTCTCACACTGAGCTATTCAGACTGGAAAGAAAGAACAATGTCGCTGGGCAAAATTACAGTGGGCGTCTGCTGTGTGAACTGCACTGGGCAGCGTCTAGCCGTAAACAGCAGCAAGGTGTCCGTGCGCTATTCCAGTAGCGAGTGGGAGGGGTGAGATGCCAAGAGGAGCGAAAGAGGGTGGCATTTTTACAGGGCTGCATAACTAGGTCAATAACTGGCACTGCTATGGCCCCATGGTGGGATGGTGCCAGCGAGGGCACGTAGCAGATAGTGTTAAGCAGCTTAATCCAGTTAAAAGTTAAGCACTTTTTTACTGCAAAAGAGCAGCTCTTGACAAACCCATTAATAGCTTGCAAAGCCCTCTGCAGTAGGGACTCCTGCCGAAGTCAGTGGAAGTTCTGCATGTCAGGGACTTGTAGGGTTGAGACCATGTTTTGTTTCTTCATTTAAATACACAGGGCCACATCCTCTGTGGTGTAAATCAGTGTCACTCCAGTGAAGTGAATGAAACGACTTTGATTTAGATCAGCAGAGGATCTGGCTTTTGAAGGGTTTGGGAAAGGCTTAACTGAGACAGCCACAGAGATCAGCGTTTACAGCAGGGGATCTGGGACTAGGAGCCTTGGGTTCTCTTCCTGGCTGTGATACTGACTTGCTGTGTGGTCTCAGGCAAGCCTCGTCTGTGTGCCTCCATTTTCAAAGGGGAGATGGTGATGCTTAGCTGCCATACAGTGAGGTTTGCTGCATCTAATGGCTATTTGCAGAGCTCTTTGGGATCCCAAGCTGAGAGCGAAATGTTTATTATTATTACGTGTTAACAGTGATTACTGCGTTTCTAAATAATAGTCCCAGGAGGTTGGAGAATTAGAAGCCACTCAGGAAGAGAAGTTTGTTTCCACTCAATTTAGTAAGAAAACACAAGTGGTATTTTCTGTTTTCATTGAGAATTCAATGGAGCAGCCACAAAGCTTTTATCCGTCCCTGGGAAGCGGGGGGAGTGAAACCGGTGCTCGGCTAAATGACTCAGAATTCTGTGCCTTGTAAGGTCTTTGGGGCAGGGACTGTGGTTTTTGTTCAATGTTTGTACAGCGCCTAGTTCAGTGAGACCCTGGTCCATGCGTGGGACTGCTAGATGCTGTTGCAACACAAACAATTAACAATAACACAGGTGCCACTGCAGCAAACGCTCATTGTCCGACGGCTGTTACTAGTCCGATAACAATCATTGAGGGAAGTTAAGGGTCCATGGGCCCAGCTCAAAGCCACTGTCTCATTCCGCTCGTGACTGGCACATGGAAATCTCCAGCTGAGGAAAACCACAGGTTCTGCAATTGTAAATCTCTGGCATTTTTGCTCTTCTGCAGAATCTCAGCCGTCACTTGGGAGCATGCAAGGGATGTGGGCAGGGAGGTATGTATAGGGCCTGATCTCCCTCTTCCCCCTGCCCCCGGGCTCTCCATCGTTATCACTGACTTGAGTGCAGTGGCTCCTGGCTTACAGCGCCGTGAGCGAAAGGAGGGTCAGGCCCATTGTGTGCAGCTTTTTTTTTTTTTTTTGGTCTTCCTGCTGTGCTCATTTCTCTCTCCCAATCTAAACAGACCCGTGTACTCCTGACTTGCTAACTCAGCCTGTCAGGAAATTATGCACAGGGCAAGGAGGGGCCATTTCCCCAGTCCGTGCTGTCCAGTAGGAGCCCCCACCACCTGCGGACTGGCCATGAGCAGACACTTCCAGGCAGAGAAGAGGTTGTTTCCCAGTCTGCCTTTGCTCGGTAGCAGAGAATTTCCTTCCCCATCCTCTAATCTTCCAGGCAGGGGAAGAGTCCCTCCCCGCCGGCCCACCAGCATCCTGTTGATGTGTCTAATCAGGTTCATGTCTGGCTTTGCAGTAGACTTTAGAGGAATGTGGGGATTTGGAGGTGGGGTGGGAAGGGAGTTGATGATGGTTACAGGCAGTTAAAGTAAAGGGGCGAGCAGGTAGGAAGCCTGAGACGTCGTTACATTGGGTGAAAATGAGGGAGGGAGGAAGATGGTGGTGGGGGTCTCTCAAACTGGAAAGGGGGTGGAATAATAAAGGGTTAAATACTCGCCCTTCACAACCTCCTTTGTCAGTCTGGTCTGTTATTTGCTTGGGTTGTGCAAGCCCTTTTGGGCAGGGACCCTGGCTCTCTTTCTCAGTCCCACCTTGGCCAGGCATCCATCCTTTATGCTGTCACGTCCCTCTGGAGTTTGGAGCATGGTCCCAGGGCCGTTTGAGATTGCCTTTGTTTGAATGGCTAACTCCAAGATCCCTCCTTGGCCATCATCGCTTCTGGTCCCGTGTTCCCCTCGGGTTACTGGGCGTGTCGCTCAGCAGCGGGGTGGGCTGGATGCTTAGGGTGCCTGCAGTCCAGGATTTTAACTCCAGCCCGCGCCTGGGCACAGGTGTAAATGACAACACAGGGTGCGAGTATGACCCACCCCCGACTCAGGGTGACATGCTGGCCCCCTCGAGCAGTGGGGGCCATATGTAGCCGTTGATGAGGTGGCTACAGCAGAGCTGGCTCTCTTAGCGCCCGTGGTAGCGCTTGCTTTTAGATCCAGACGTCCCAGGTTCGGTCCCAGGTGCCGATGACCCACCTGGAGTATTTCATTGCCTAGGCAGGAATTTGAGCTGGAGAGACTTGCCCGCAGAGCCGGGGCGGGGAGCTGCAGCCACCTGAGGAAGGTAGGAGGCAGCCCCGGCTGCGTAGGGGCTAGAGCAGATGATGACTCGGCGCCTCCCCGACTCTCCTGTTCACAGCAATCGGACTTTGGGTGTCCAATCAGTAGATCTGACTAGACACTGTCAGGTCCCCTTTTCAACCGGACTTTCCAGTCGAAAACCAGGCATCTGGCGGCCCCTACTGCTGGTGGATAATTGAGGGCTCAGCAGAGGCCTGTGGCATATGGCTGACATTACCCTTGTTTGCAAGGGTGCAGCTCCCAGCAAAGTTTCATGCATGGAGCCAGCAGGGTATTGGGCCTGTAGTCCGGCTGTCAGGTTCAGTACCAGCAGAATCGTCCCTGCAGCTGGCATTCGCCTCTGCTATCCTGCCCTTGCTCAGGAGGTTTTATTTTGCTGGTCAGTTCTCTGGTTACTTTTGGCAGGGCAGTAGCAGACGACGTGCTGTGCCCCTCTAGTTCACAGCGAGTAGCGTAACCTGTTGGAGGGAGGGAATTCTTAGAGACCTGGTGGCCAATGCTCTGTGCTGGGGTTTCCCTTTCATGCCATGAAGCAGACTGCATTCCGAGCGCTAGACTGTCTCTTACGGCTTGTCCACACGATACCGCAGGCCAGATTACGGGGGTGTGAACTGTAGAGCACTCTAACTGCCCCGTGTAGACGCTGCTGGCACGAACTGAAAGGTACCTAGTTCACTTTGGTGCAGTCCCGTTTCAAACAGGGCTACGTCAACCTGCACTAGGTACAGATTTACTTGTAAACGCTCTGAAAACTCATTCTGTATGCAAAGAGTGAGTGCTGCGAGTCGCGGGAGGATACGGTGCATTTTTCATATGTAACGAAGAGATTGAATCCCTGCTTTTAGTGCCAAATGGAACTCAGCTTCATCTCTGGAGGCATGACGTGCACCTGCATAAGAAGAGCTTATTCACTCAGAAGGATCCCAGTGTACTTAGTATGGACACAGGAATCCTCTTACTCGCCCCCAATGTGCAGCTACCTCTGGGGAGCAGCACAGCACCTGTTCCAATGGCAGCAACATTACACAAGAGTTTAGAACAGGAAGTAAAGAATAACCACATTCAGCTGAAACTGCAGAGGGATTTCAGGTAGCGGAATGAAAATAAACAGCAGTATGAGAAGAATGTATTAAGTGACAAATCCCTGGGCTTCTCTCTGCCTCATGAGATTGAATATTGAACTGGACTTAGTACAGGACGATAGTCCCTGGCGTGTCTTTCAGCCTGACGGACTTTTGAATGTGGAGGCAGATGAGTAAACCTGAGCCATTTGTTTTCCGTTTCTTGTGGCCGCGAGGATGTTCTGTGGACTCTGAGGCATGTATTAAATCAGTGGTTCTCCAACTTTTGTACTGGTTTTTAGGGGGAGGGATAGCTCAATGGTTTGAGCATTGGTCTGCTAAACCCAGGGTTGTGAGTTCAATCCTTGAGGTGGGCCATTTAGGGATCTGGGGCAAAAATTGGGGATTGGTCCTGCTTTGAGCAGGGGGTTGCACTAGATGACCTTCTCAGATCCCTTCCAATCCTGATATTCTGTGGTGACCCCTTTCACATAGCAAGCCTCTGAGTGCAACCCCCTTATAAATTAAAAACACTTTTTAAAATATATTTAACACCATTATAAATGCTGGAGGCAAAGCGGGGTTTGGGGTGGAGGCTGAGAGCTCACGACCCCCCACGTAATAACCTCGTTACCCCCTGAGGGGTCCCGACCCCCAGTTTGAGAACCCCGGATTAAATGAATTCCTTCTCTAAGGACCAGTTATTCTCCTTATTCGTGTGGCCCTGTAGTTAGATCTCCAGATCCCCTGAATGCAATCTTACAGCTGGGGTTGTTTGTTTATTTTAGGAGCTGCTTTGAGAGGAAAGCAGGGCTGTATTTAATGGGCCGTGCCAGAGCTCGGTGATCAGACATACAGTACCTTGGCCTCCTTTCCAGCCTAGATGGTGTAATTTCATTAATTTTTTCAGTGCAGTCAGGACACTGATCCCGGACTGCCCTAAACTCGCGCTGACATCGCAGGCAGATAAGGGAGCTTAGCACGTTGCAGTATTGGGCTCTTACCTCATTATTTGTAAATTTGTCTCACTAAAAGGCACACAATCAATTGACCAAATTAGGTTCAAAAGTACATGGAGTATGTGTGTAGGGGATGGCTACAAAACCTAATATTAATAGAAATGAGTGGGGGTGGGGGGAGTTATCTGTCACTGGGAAAGTTTGGGTGGGGGGGATGTTTTTGTTTTGTTTTTAAAGAAGAACTAATTGCACTCTCTTGCAATGGTTGGAAACCCATCACAGCAACCTTAGGGGTTGCCTTAACCACAGAACCATGGGATAGCTGCCAGATTTTCCCAGAATGCACGCATACAAAAGCAGTCAGGCAGCGTGGTAGGTGTGGACATACAAACTTGGCTGACCTATGGCTGTGTCATGGGGAAGGGAAAAACAGGTGTGTCAACAGAGCTTATTATTATTATTTATTATGTGTATTGTGGAAGTGCCTATAAGCCCCAGTCTTGGGTCAGGACCCCATTGTGCTAGGCGCTGCACAGACACAGAACAAAAAGACCAAGTCAGGCAAGTGTCACAAACTGTACTTCAAAGCTGAGATTTTCAAAGCTGCCTAGTGGACTCAGCTGCCCCAAAGCCATTAATCATAATGAGAATTAGGCATCCATATCCCTTTGACAGCTTTGAAGCTCTCAACCATAGCATAGGTGTGACCCACTGCTGTGTGTTACAGGGACTTCTCTGTGCCCAATCCACCAAGGATATAAGGCTGGTACAGCCTCAGCTAAGGAGCCCGAGTCTTTAGCTCAATCTGCTACAGCTGGAACCAGTGCTTTTAGCTCTGGAGGTCCCAGGCGTGTCAGCCAACATGGCGGGCGTCCCACGTGCCTGGCCTTGGCTGTGTTCTGGTGGCTCATTATGGTGTGTGCACGCAAACTGTAGACTCTCACCCCAAAACGATAATGTTCCCCTTCCTGAGCTGGCCGATTGGTCGTTCTGCTAAAAGGCCATTATAAAATGTAGGACGCTTTTCTTTTTTCCTAGCCTTAAAATTTTTTTTTAAGAATTAGTCTGATTGCAATGTTTATTTTTGATTTCTCTGCTCTTGGCTGGCTCTGGAATCCTCGGCCTGAACTCTCTCGGGAGCTCAGCCCAAGGGGTTGGGGTGGGCCAAAGATGGCCTCTCAAATTGTGGCCCCCGCCAGGGGCTGCTGTGAGCAACATGCCTGGGCTACTCCATCAGCTCTGAATAGGCAGAGCCAAATCCGCTCTCGACCTACTCAAGAGAGTTAAGTCCCAGGCAGACTGCAAAGAGCTACAAAAGGATCTCTCAAAACTGGGTGACTGGGCAACAAAATGGCAGATGAAACTCAATGTTGATAAATGCAGAGTAATGCACATTGGAAAACATAATCCCAACTATACATATAAAATGATGGGGTCTAAATTAGCTGCTACCAGGCAAGAAAGAGATCTTGGAGTCATTGTGGAGAGTTCTCTGAAAACATCCACTCAATGTGCAGAGGCCGTCAAAAAAAGCGAACAGAATGTTGGGAATCATTAAGGGATAGATAAGAAGACAGAAAATATCATATCGCCTCTATATAAATCCCTGGTACGCTCACATCTTGAATACTGCGTGCAGATGTGGTCGCCCCATCTCAAAAAAGATATATTGGAATTGACAAAGGTTCAGAAAAGGGCAATAAAAATTATTAGGGAGATGGAACAGCTTCTGTATGAGGAGAGATTAATAAGACTGGGACCTTTCAGCTTGGAAAAGAGACGACTAAGGGGGGATATGATAGAGATCTATAAAATCATGACTGGTGTGGAGAAAGTAAATAAGGAAGTGTTATTTACTCCTTCTCCTAACAGAAGAAGTAGAGGTCACCAAATGAAATTAATAGATGGCAGGTTTAAAACAAACAAAAGGAAGTATTTTTTTCATACAACCCACAGTCAGTCTGTGGTTCTCTTTGCCAGAGGATGTTGTGAAGGCCAAGACTATAACAGGGTTCAAAAAAGAACTAGATAAGTTCATGGAGAATAGGTCCATCAATGGCTATTAGCCAGGATGGGCAGGGATGGTGTCCCTAGCTTCTGTTTGCCAGAAGCTGGGAATGGGTGACAGGGAATGGATCACTTGATGATCACCTGTTCTGTTCATTCCCTCTGAAGCACCTGGCATTGGCCACTGTCGGAAGACAGGGTACTGGGCTAGATGCACTTTGGTCTGACCCAGTATGGCTGCTCTTATGTTCTTATGACCTCGCCACTCCCCCAGCATGACCCTGTGCCAGGGGCTGTGCATGGGATCAGCCAAGGGCCTTTACCCTGGCCCCATGCTTCCCAAAGGGACTGTCCAGGATCAGAGGTATTCCCCAGGAGGTGGTTAAGCAGCTAAGGGACTGCATCGGAGGCTAGAATTGGGCCCCAGGTCTGAGGTTTGCATGGCTCAAAAGGCTTAGGAGTCTGTGTGCTGCATCAGCTACTATGAGTACGTTTGCAAGCATTTTGATATGAATCCTTCAAGCCTTTTTCCATTCCTCGTTTGCCATCATCAGCCCTAAAAGCAGCTTATCTATGGTAGGTAACAAACGAGTAATGGTAGCACACAGGGCCATATGCTCGTAGGCAGTCTTGCAAGATGTGATAAATACCCAGGCTCAGTGTCTTGTGCCAGGGGAAGGCAGATGCTTGGCATGATACCACACCAGTCTCTGGATCAGACTTGCCAATGCACTGATGGAGCGAGGCTTTAGCTGAATATGAGCAAGAAGCTGTGGATTGTGCAGGGGGGAGGTTCTGTTTCTTGCCCACAGGGTGTCTTATTTTGTTTGTTTGTTTTTTAATCAATAAAATGATGCCATCTCTTTTTTTTTAAATCCTGATCTGTTGGTGTATTTAAAAAGGCTGTCGTGTCAAAATGAACACGATTCCCATGTCACTGTACCAAGATGGCTCCGCTCCATTCTGGAGGGACCATTTCTAGGACTGAGCAGGAAATTTAGTTTCCATTCATTTGTCTAGCAGTCGGATTACAGGTCTGGGACCCGAGAATTCCAACTGCTAATCCTATGCCTAACACCAACTCTTTCCCGTTATCTGGGGCCTAGTCCAAATGGGAGCTTTGTTGTTGATTTCAATGGCAGCAGCATTGTGACGTTTATCTGTCTCTGTTTCCCCCCCTCCCCCACTGTACAAATCTTTTCCATCAAGGTTCTTTCGCTTGTGCCCGTCACCATTATATCAAGATGCCTGGGAAATAGCCCATTGCTGGGTGAAGTGACTTCCAGGCGTGGCTTGTAGTGTTCTGAGGATGAAAAGCTAGGGTAGACAGCCAGTCTTGATTTAAAGACTTCAAGTGATAGAGAATCCACAGCGTCCCCCGGTAGCTTGTGCCAATGATTAATGACCCTCCGTGTTAAAAATGTGCATCTTATTTATAGTCTATAGTGTACTTATCTTATACTCATTATTCTGTCTCCCCACCCCTGCCCCTCTGGGAAGTGCTAGTGGTGTGTATTTGTTCACTAGACCAACCACGCATTTCACACAGGTCCCCAAATAGCCATCAGCAATGTGGTGGCTTTGGGGCATTGCCCACCTAACCTTGACTCTGTTCAGCGATCAGGCTAGATGCTTCCTAGTCTCCTGAACCATCAGGTCCCCAAAGTGGGCAGGTCCTGAAGGAAGGAAGAGCAATATGACAGTGGATTTTGTAAGGGGGCCTAGTCTTGACTAGTGTGGTGCTGAGCTACTCCCATCAACGTCAGCGGGAGCTGAGGACTCCCAGCGCCTTCTAGGGGATGCTCAGTACCTCACAGGATGAGGATTTCATACCCTTGTTTAAATTTTTTGGCGCTGATAAAATATTGCAGGATCGTGACCACCGAGATAACCATTCACAGTCTCCCAGCGTTCACTGGGAACGGCTGGTGTACTATGGCAGGATCCAGTGTGATGCAGCTGTGACCCTAATAACCCCTCAGTGCCAACTAGCAAAGTGTTCATTGCTCTGTAACAACAATTCCTGACAGGCCCAGCAAACTTACTACACCCAATGCACTGCTTCCATGGTATTTATCCAACTAGGGTCAAGTGAGGTATCTGATAAAAGCTATTGTCATACTGACCTTCATAATCACTGTGCGATGTATGTACAGATGTTCTTTAAGGAGTTGCTTACAGATATTGGAAAATAAATTTTGAAGTCTGAATCAAAATAGGATTGACAAGCAGGTTTTGACCAGACAAAGGAGGTATTATATTCACCTGTCGGTCTTGGATCCCATGCAAAATAAGCATTGTAAGCCCACCAAATATAAGCCTATTTGCATAGAACATCAGTATGAGGATGTGAAGGCAAAATGGAGCTAGCCCACCAGGGAATAAACCATGGAGGTCATCCTGACACTGGGGACAAAACAATGGACTTTGGGGATATAAGAGGAAGGTAAAAGGACACGTTTTGCACGTTTTGCATTCATGAAATGGGGATCCCAGTCATGTTGATTGGAGATGCTGGGAAGTTGCTTTAGGTGAGGCAAAACTACTTTAGACAAGGGTTTTAGCCTGTTAAAGTTAAATTTAGACTCTAGGAACCACATTATACCTTTTGTTTTATATGTAACAATTTCTATGTCCATTATTATCCCTATTCACCACCTCTTAAATCTTAAGCTTTGATAATAAACTTGATTGTACTCACTATAAACATATCTCAGTGCTGGGATGTTGGCGCTGATCCTTAGTTAAACTAAACAAGCTGGTGTGTGCCCAGTTTGCGGGCCATCTGTTTGTAAACGGACTCTTTCAGATCTAAAGGGAAGCTTCTGATCATCTAGCCTGACCTCCTGCATAACACAGGCCATAGATTTCACCCAAGCCCAACACTTTGTGATTGCGCTAGAGACTCTCTCCAGTCTGGATTTAAAGACTCCAAGGGATGGAGGAATTGACTGCATCCCTTGGTAATCTGTTCCAATGCTAAAATATCCTCAAAAAATATACCTCTTGCTTCCAGTTTGAAGTTTGCTCATTTCTTGCATGCCCTGATGTTGAACTTTTGGGGAATGGAGAAGCTTTTTAAAACTTCTTTACTGAAATAATAAAAAAGAAAAGTAGTGCCTATCCCTTTAAGTGACAAGAGACAGCCGCAACATACTTGCGATTACTTTGATGTGACTTGAAAGAGACATCTGCTTTGAAAAAGTCAGCTGGAGGTTGCGTTAAAAATATTTGCTGACATAAATGTTTACCGTGTAAATTTAACTAACTTGCCGAGAACAGAAAGGGCAAGAAAAATTATATTCTGTTTACTGTGAAGCCTGATATTATTTTACACGTTGTCATAGAAATGTAGGGCTGCAAACAAACTCGAGAAATCTAGTCCCTGTGCTGAGGCAGGACCAAGGAAACCTAGACCATCCCTGACAGGTGTTTGCCAACCTGTTCTTAAAGACCTCCCGTGAAGGGGATTCCACAACCTCTCTCAGAAACCTATTTCAGAGCTTAATAAATCCTTATAATTAGCGATCTTTTCTAGTGGCACCTAGAGCCGTGCTGAGAAGTAACCTCCCACCGCTGCAGCTACGCTTTACTGTTAGCACCCTAACTCGGGTCAAGCTAGAGCAGGTGAGTCTCTGTGAACTGGGAATCGTCCCCCTAGCTCGAAGCGTAGACATGCTCTTCGGCTCTCTGTGACATCTGTCTCTTGGCTCTGCATTGCCGAGCCTTGTGATTTAGGCCCCGATTCAACAAAGCACTTAAGTATGTGGTTAACTTTAAAGCATGTGATTAGCTCCCATTGTGCAATGGGATTTAAGTACATGCTCAAGTGCGCTGCTGAGCCAGGGTTTTTCAGCATAAAGAGTTGGAGCCCAAGTGTACGGAAACCTATGGAAAGACACTAGTGGCTTTGGATCAGGCCCAAAGAGTTCAGTGTAGGGGTCAGGAAGGAAATTCCCTTCCCCCACTTGGGGCAGAACTGTGCAATTGACTAGGGGCACCGTGGCCACTTGTGCCTTCCTGAGTAGCAGGCGGCGCAGGTCGCTGCTGGAGATGGCACCATCCTTCCCCTCTGAGCAGCAGGTTCTGTATCTTCGTTCCGTTGTGCTCCCTTTCTGTTTGCGTAGGCTGAGGGGAAAACAGGTCCCCTAACACATTGATCTACACCAATAAGTAGGTGTAAAATTCTGTCTGGTGCCTTAAAAAATGACGAATCACCGTCATCTCGACATCAGCAAGACCCTTCGCTACTGCACTGTTGCCAACTCTTGTGATTTTATTATTTATGAGGCTTGTGATAGTTGGCGATTTTCTTAAAGCCTCAGCTGCTGAGGTCAGGTGACTTATGGGAGAATCTCAGCTTTTATTTCAAAAGAAGCAGGTTTCTAGCCCTCGTAGTGGCAAAGAAAAGATTGAAAATGGGAATCCTCGAGGCTGAAATCCCGGAAGGGGCATGAAAAGACCCCCCAAATTATGACTGTTTGTCTCATTGTTTTTAAAGCCCGCCTTGTGATTTTGGGGGCCTGACTCATGATGGGTGCCTGCTTGGAGAATGTGGTTTTTATTGCAGAGCAATGAATTCTTAGGAAATGTAAAAATGGGGACATCAGATTCCTGTGTCGAGCCAGAGATAATTTGGGTCCAAAATGAGGAAGTGTGATAAACAGACAGTAAGAGTGAAACATACCCAATTTCCTGCACTGCCTAGAAACAGCAGCGCAGCACTGGAAGGCTGGATAGCTGCCAGCGTGTGACAGGGGGAAGTCTCCCACTAAACAGGTGGTTTTTCTGTCCCCTCAACCCCTTCACCCTACCCACCCAGCCACATATCTGCCTAGCAGTCGGGGTGCACAGTTGTTACATTTCAGGAACATTGACACTGCTGGACTGGATCAGACCCACCATCTAGCCCAGCACCCTGTCTCTGACAGTGGCCAGCACCAGATGCTTCAGGGGAAGGTGCAAGAAACTCCCAGTGGGGAGATGTGCCTGCCCCCTACCTAGCTCTCATCCTGGTCTCTCACAGAGATTGGCTAAGCCCTGAAGCATAAAGTATCCCATTTATATCAATTAACTCTGGAGAGTCTTGATCTCCGTATAAATGCCCAATCCCTTTAGAGCCGCTCCCTAGAAGGGAGTGGAAAAAATCCTCTAAAACTCCCCAGAGGGCCCCTCAAACAGCCCCCAGGTGCTTGGTTTAATTGAAAAGCTTCTCTTGAGGGGGAGAAATGTCACTCCCTTGTGCCTTATGGCACCCCTTTGTCCCCCCACTGTGGCTTTTTCCTCCTTATCTTCCTGGCTTCCCTCTCTACGCCCACAATAACGCAGGCTCCTCTCTTGGCTAATCAGTCTCCCCCTACCAAGGGCCTTTTTCAGCTGCAGGCAGCTGGCCCCCAGCTCTGCCCTCTGGAGCTGTCCCAGCCTCACATGGGGCTGCTGTGGCATTTCTGCTGCACACAGGGCTGTGGCTGGGGGGTGTTGACACGGTTGGGAGAGGGTCCCTCATGTTCCCAGTACAAATATTTGCCTGTGAAAACAAGAGAGATTGACAAATATGTCCTGAGCAAAGTCCTAATTTTTGTGTGTGTGATGAGCACAGCTCACAACCGAATCCCTTTTCTACCAACCCGTCTGCCCCTCAACATTTCATAGGGCCCAAAGAGAATGGGGACAGCCTAGGTGGGGGGCAACCAATCCATTTCTTGGGTGGTCTTGCACCTCCCCTGGTGCCTTTTTGACATGAGGCCTCCAAATCCTAGGTAGGCTAGAGGGTTGTTCTGCAATAACATCCTTATTTGAGCCAGGACCGCATTGCACTAGGCGCTGTACAGACAGTCAGCCCCTGCCCCAGAGAACTTTCAGTCTGTTTGTATTAGGGGAGTGGGTGGATCTGGGCCCTGTTGCGCTAGGTGCTGGGCAGACATAGAACAAAGACAGTCCCTGCCCTGAAGATGTTACAATCAGCCAATGATTTGCCAAAGAGGGAGTCGCATTACCGTTTAATCTGTTCTGTCCCTCTGTCTGACACCTACATTGTCAGCTGTCTGGGGCAGGGGCCATCGGCTTTGTTGTGAGTTGTCTGTACAATGCCCAACAGCCTGGAGCTGTGGCTGGGTTCCTATGTGCCACTGTAATAGAAGTAACACCAACACTGGATTCACGGCACAAACACGGCTTGGGGAGGCCTCTGGCCGATGGAGAGTCTTGTCCAATTAAATGTCCAACCAGCGGAGGAGGGCTGCCAAGCTGTGAGAGCCTTGATGATTTTTGTTTTTCGAGTGATCTTTTAAAAGCCTCCTCGAAACTCACTGCGGATTCCTTCCCTGCCGGAGTGAGACACGCAGTCGCCTTCAGAGGTCTCCCTCTGAACGAACCCCCTTCTGCTTCGTCCCCACAGCTGCAAGCGGCTCCATGTGCCACATGTCAAGCGCCACGTGAAGGGAGGGGTGTGTCTGGGTAGAGCACTGGATGAGCAGTTAAAAATCTGGGTTCAAGTCTGGGCCTCACCATCGAGTCTCTGTGTGAGCTGGGGAAAGTCACTTAATCCACTCACTTCCCTATCTGTAAAATGGAGATCATGATAATCCTTTTCTCCCACCCTTCTGTTCTGACTATTGAGTTTGTAAGCTCCTTGGGGCAGAGATGGTCTCTTTCACAATGTATATGTACAGCGCCTAGCACACTGGAAGCCTGATCGCTGTTACTGTAAGACAGATAATAATGGGAGGGCTGCATTAGAGACCAGCTTTGTAGCAATGGCTTCTCCAGTACAACATGTTAACCCAGCATACAGAGAAGGGTTTTGAGATGATGTAGGTCTCTGGCTGACAGAGGGTCTCCGCGAGAGTCCTCGCTGATGCCTTACGGCAGCAGCAGCATTAAGGGGGATATAAAGGGTAATGGTTTTCGGACGACTGATTGTGACTCTCTGCCCCAGAGGTGCTACAGAAGGCAGAGATTCCTGATACGTTTGGGTCTGTGGAGGGGATCTGTAATGCGCCGGAGCCCGTGACCATGATGCCGCAGTATAACGGGCGTTGGAGGGAGAGGAGGTCTGCGACCAAGCATGTGGCATAATGCAGCGGGCGAGGGACTCACGCAGCACTTCATGCTTCAAATAAACCAGTCTGGCCACGCGAGAGCGCTCTCCTGTGACTGGGGACAGCACGTCCCCGCGTGCTTCCTGGGTCTGGTGTTGCCAACTCTGCGTTTTCTACTTGCTCTCGTTGGGAAGCTGTGAACAAATGGAGCATGCGGCTCTTGCACAGGAGGACTCAGGAGGTGGGTGAGGTAGGGAGCTCCAGGGACTCTGTGGCCACGGTTAATATCATACAAGCTGGGGTTCTTCACTGCTCTGGCCTTTGCCAGGCTAGCCACGTTTACAGCCAGCAAGCACCCTCTGTGACCCACCATTGCCTGCATGCCCACCGAGCAGCAGGACTCACAGCCTGCTGTGGCCCCAGGAGAGGAGGAAAGAGCTGGGCAGGGAGTCCCATTGCTAGCCCCAGCACAGCTTGGGAAGCCTGATCCTCGGACAGTGCCCTCCAGTATTTCGAGGATATTGAAACACTGAGATGGGTCGCACTTGCTTTACTGCACTGCCCGCTCCTGTGTCATGCCCCTGGCTGCGTGCTTCCCCGAGCCAACGAGCTCTGCTGGGGAGCAGTAGCAGATGCATGTGGGCAGGTAACACCCTAGTCCTCGAGGACAACAGCTCTCATGGGTGGCTTCCCCTTGTAAGACAGCGGCTGGCTCCACACACACGTGGACAAAAGCAGCCTGGAACATCCACAGCACCTCTCAACCCGTCACCGTCCCACGGGTGAGGGGCGCTTGGCCTGGTCCAGCGTCTGCCCTCCTCACAGCTCACTCTGGCACTTCCAAGGGACACACAATTCTGCACTTGCTTCTGCTTCCCAGTGCTCTGTCTGTCCCGCTCTGCGACCTGGCTATCCAGCAGCAGCAACCAGACACCGGAGGATGCAGCAACCTGCAGGGCCAGGAAGGTCGGCCATGTGACTCCAGAAGCAGGGGATGATGGTTATTGAGTAAGAAACCCCCTACTCCTGCATGGGAAGGGCAGGGAAGCTTTTTAACAGTACCCATGCTGCTCTGAGGGATTGTAGGATAGCTTCCCAGAATTTACTGCTGAAAACACAGGCAGGGAGCTAGGTGTGGGGTAAAAACCTGCTCATGGTGATAGGACAGCTGCTGTGTGGACACACCCCGAACTGTGCAACTAGCTACACTAATGCTGTACTAGCTGTGGAGAGGTGATCAGTAGGGGGAGCTCTTCCTTCTCTGTCAGTACTGAGCCAGCAAGTTAGGGGGCGCTGTGCTTCTGAAGGTGGAGCCCTGCAACTGGACAAGACCAGACTTCAGGCTCGGATCGGGTGTCGCTCAGGACTTGTCTGCAAACGGGAACGTTCAGTCCGGGGCAAGCTGGGGACTGTACCCTGCTGCAGTTGCTTGCTGCGATCTGTCTGTGTACCCTGCTGTGCACTGTTTCTCTGGCCTAAATGGAATCCGCTCCGAGTGCTGTCCAACCACAAACATGGTGAAGTTTGCTCCCAAGTGAGCAGGTTAAAGCAAGTGGAGCGGATCCTGTGAAGCAAAGCAACATTATTGACGGTCCACCAAGAGCTGCCCCAAAAAAAGCACGGGCTGATTTTGATGCCGGGGGGAATCTTCGCGACAATGAAGGACTACGGGAGGATGAAGTGCGGCCGTACACAGCAGAGATGACCATAATGGAAAATGAACGGTATGTGTTGAGCTGATGGGAGAACAGAGTGCCGTGAACCCCAGATTGGCCATGGGAGCGAGAAGTGTGCTAGGTATTCCAGCCAGCAACAGCAAGAGGATCTTCAATGTGTCTGGAAGGACCATCGGCCAGTGGAGGACTGTCCGCAAGCCATCAGCAGTGGACTCTGTTCTTTTCTTAAATGACTTTTAAAAAAAACAAAGCAGCTTTTTAAATAACTTTTAACCTTTTGTTTTCTGTTAAGTGTTTAACAGCTTTACCTATCCAGTCTAAGTTGACCAACTCGGGGCTAAAATTACATTTATCACAGATCAGTACAGGATTACTTAACTTTTGAAAGACGGTGGACATGCATGATACCCAGTTTACAGGAAGAAACTATATTGATTTTAGAATCCTCAGTTTCAGGTCAATGTTAACGTTGCTCATTGAGGCTAAGGGGTGTCTTGGACTTTGAAGTCAAGAGGTTCGAGGACAATATCGTCCGATTGTGGGTAACCCCATGCTTGTTGATAGCAAAGCTGGGGTGCCCTCTCCCACCTGTAATTATAACATCATTCTAGGTGTTTTAAGTATGTTGCACTTTCCAGTACTAGTGGGAAGACCGTGGGGTTGTTCAGAACTTGCTTTAGGGCTTCTGTACTAGTACATCTGAATGTTAGTTTGTGGCAAGCAGGGGTGTGAATCTTGTGCGTGTGCACACACACATCCACGTACAAGCCTGCCATGGACTGAGGACTTGTCTACATGGGGACAGCCAAGAAAATTAATCTGAATTAACTAAAGGAGTGGATTTGAAGTGGGTTAGTTAAACTGCATTAAAACCCTGTATGGAAACTGTTGTTCAGAATTGGGGCTTGTCTACTCAGGGATACTCGGGAAACTTAATCCAAATGAACTTCTAAAATGGATTAGTTTAAACTGCAATCCCTATGTGGATGCTCTTAGTCAGAATTAAAATGGCCTTAATTTGGTTTAGTTTGGAAAATGGAATTTGGAAGCAAATTAAACTAAATTGAACTAAGGCTAATGTAATTCTGAGTGAGTGTCTATGCCGGGGTTTAAGGTGATTTAACTAATCCACTTTAAATTCATATCTTTAGTTAATTCAGATTAATTTTCCTGAGTATCCCTGTGTAGACAAGAACTTTGGGTGTGCATAGCAGTGTGCACCAAAGTGCTGTGCGGTAATTCCCTTGTGTGGACACACAGGCATGAACCTAAAGGTCCTGACTTAACTCCTGAGTGCACATCTCCCAGTCCAAATGGCAGGATAGTGCAGATGTGCCCTTAGTGTGGTCTTAACTTGGTTTAGTTTAATTAATTTTGGAAGAGTGTCCACAGAGGGGTTTAATGCGGTTTAACTAATCCAGTTCAAATTCACACCTTTAGTTAATTCAAATTAATTTTCCTGGATGGCCTCTTGTACATAAACCTTGGGTGTCTGTGTGCACCCTGCTGACTTGTGCATTAACTGGACTGGATCCAGTTGGGACTGGAACTGAACTAGATCAAAGCACATTAACAAACTGTTAATGGGCATGTCAGCAAGTTGCAGTGCATGCAGTCTTATTAGCTGAGACAAACAGGAGTGAGTTTGAATCAACTGAAAGCTCGAGGAAAAATTTTAGAACGATGGTATAACACAGGGGTGGGCAAACTATGGCCCAGGGGCCACATCCGGCCCTTCGGATGTTTTAGTCCGGCCCTTGAGCTCCCTTCGATGAGTGGGGTCGGGGACTTGCCCTGCTCCACACGTGCCATGGCTCTGCGCATCTCTCAGAAGCAGCAGCATGTCCCCCCTTCAGCTCCCCTGCATAGGGGCATCCAGGGGGCTCCGCACGCTGCCCCCTCCCCAAGCACCACCCCCGCAGCTCCCATTGGCTGGGAACCGCGGCCAATGGGAGCTGCAGGGGCGGTGCCTGCGGGCAGGGCAGTGCATAGAGCTGCGTGGCCGCACAGGAGCCAGAGGGGGGACATGCCGTTGCTTCCAAGAATTGCTTGAGGTAATCACCTCCTGGAGTCTGCACCCCTGGCCCTCTCCCCTAGCCCTGATCCCCCTCCTGCCCTCTGAGCCCCTCGGTCCCAGCCCAGAGCACCCTCCTTCACCCCTAATCCCTCATCCAGAGCCCTCACCCCCTCCCGCACCCCAACCCCCAATTTCATGAGCATTCATGGCCCACCATACAATTTCCATACCCAGATGTGGCCCTCGGGCCAAAAAGTTTGCCCACCCCTGGTATGACTTCATGAGAGTCCATTACGCGCATCGGATTGTTGCTGAGTGCTACAGCAGATCTGCTGTCGCCCGCATTAGGGAATGATGTGCAGCAATGTATACTAAAAACGACGTTTAATTTGTACATTTGAGGTTTACTTCTATACTTCTTAAGCTCTGAACTTCTAGTACTTAATTCAAGTCTTGTATTCCTCTGCAATTAACATGAAAGATGTTAATTAATAACTGAACCTTTCATGTTGAAGTTTGAAATTCCTCACTTGTTCTCATGTCTGTCCATTAACTAGGAAATAAGTAAGAAGGATGATTTGATTAAAATGAAGACGCTTGTATCGCTACTAGTAATTTTGGTTAAGTCTTTTGTAGTTAATTGTTTATGAGAGCATAATTGTTTGTCAGAGCTGTGCCTTGCTGCTTAAAGATCTTGAAATCAATGCTGCGGCTGATGTCTCCTCAAGAACTGCATCAGTCTTTTTGCTGTCTGTCGGTAAAAATGGGTTATCGACGCCTTACATAAAATGTGAACGCTGTTCTTTCATATTTCTTTTCATTAATACTTTGTACAGGAAGATGCCTTCATGGTTGATGATGATTGTATGCACTTTGCTCATCAAACTGTTACAGTCAAACATGATTCGTGCACTTTGATCAGAAAATATCATACTGCCTCTATGTAAATTCCTGGTACGCCCACACCTTGAATACTGCGTGCAGATGTGGTCGCCCCATCTCAAAAAAGATATATTGGAATTAGAAAAGGTTCAGAAAAGGGCGACAGAAATGATTACGGGTATGGAATGGCTGCCGTATGAGGAGAGATTAATAAGACTGGGACTTTTCAACTTGGAAAAGAGACGACTAAGTGAGGATATGTTTGAGGTCTATAAAATCATGACTGGTGTGGAGAAAGTGAATAGGGAAGTGTTATTTACTACTTCTCCTAACACAAGAACTAGGGGCCACCAAATGAAATTAATAGGCAGCAGATTTAAAACAAACAAAAGGAAGTATTTTTTCACACAACGCACAGTCAACCTGTGGAACTGTTTGCCAGAGGATGTTGTGAAGGCCAAGACTATAACAGGGTTCAAAAAGGAACTAGTTAAGTTCATGAAGGATAGGTTCATCAATGACTATTAGCCAGGATGGGCAGGGATGGTGTCCCTAGCCTCTGTTTGCCAGAAGCTGGGAGTGGGCGACAGAGGATGGCTCACTTTATAATTATCTGTTCTGTTTATTCCCTCTGGGGCACCTGGTATTGGCCACTGTCAGAAAACAGGATACTGGGCTAGATGGACCTTTGATCTGACCCAATATGGCCGTTTTTATCTTCTTATGATCTAGCCTCAGTGAGGTGTGCACTTTGATCAAAGTGTTACAGTCAAACAGTTTGTTAATGCACTTTGATGTGGACTAGATCAAAGCGCATTAACAAACTTAACGCGCACTTTAGCAGGGTGCACAGGGACACGTGGAAGGTTTTGGGTCAGGCCGGAAGCAACTCCTCATTCTTGGACTCATCCAAGTCGGGATTGCTTCTGGTCTGCTTGGGTGTCTGTTGGATATCAAAATTAAGCCCAAGCAGACCTCTAGCTGAAGGTGTAATCTGGAGGCTATGTCTGTACTGCACTTTCATTGGCAAAACGTTTTGTCTGTCAAGAGTCTGGAAAAAAAACCCACCCCCGACTGACCGACCGAAGTTTTACCGACGAAAAGTACCAGTGTGGACAGCGCTTTGTCGGTGGGAGATGCTCTCCCGCTGACAAAGCTGCCGCCCCTCAGGGGTGGTTTTATTTTGTCAGCAAGAGAGCTCTCTCCTGCCAATAAAGAGCGGCTACACCACGTACCTTACAGTGGTACTGCAGTACCCGCACGGCTGTGGTGCTGTAAGGTTCACAGTGTAGACATAGCCGCAGTTACCACTCAAAATCCTCCGGCACTTTTCACAAGAACATGGTGTGTCTTGGCCAAATCTGAATCGGTCAATTGCACTCTGCCTTCCCTCCATGGCCCCTGCCTTTCACATCGGTACACCATTCCTCATTTCCCGTCCTAAATGGGGTGACTGTGCACTCTTGCAGCATTTCACCCCAGAGGTGGCTGTGTTTCTAGAAATTATTTTGGGGAAGTTCTCTGGCCTGTGTTATACAGGAGGGCAGGCTAGATTATCACTAGGGTCCCTTCTGGCCTTGGGATCTATGGTGGGTGATTTTATTCTTGCGTGGCATCAAATTGTGCTCTGTTCCACCCATGGAACCCACTGACTAAAATGGAAGCAGGATTTGGCCCACGATTTAACTCTGAAAGGTGCTTGGGGATCATCTGGTAGGAAAGTGTTCATTTGTAGAAGCGGGTCATTATTCAAACACAGTCACCAGCTTTCTGGCTGAGCTGTACTGGAAAGTGCTCCCTGTAGTTAGTCAAAACTCCCGCAGGACTCCCTGGCTGAGTCCCCCTTATGCTGCTGCTAGAGAGTGGAAGGCCGGGGCTGGCAATCTGAACCCATTCCAGTACTTGTAATGGGGAACAAAGGAGTCATGGTACTCTACCGTACAATCTCTACCCCTGGCTGGCCGGACCTGCAAGCAAGGCCAGCAGCGAAATAGTTAACGACGTCGATGTATCATCAGCGTTTTATGTTTCAGAATTAATACTCCGTTAAGCTGAATGGAGGCAGATCGCACCTGTTGGGCTCTCTGTCTGTTCCAGGCAGGGTGGGTGGGTGGGTTGATTTTAAAAAGAAAGCTTAAATTCTGCAGCAACTACTGGAGTCCCCAGTAAAGTGTGGCTGGGCTGTGTGATCTCTCAGTCCAACAACCCCACCCCAGGCCCTTCCATGGCAACACAGAACACAGCTTGCCTACTAGATCGTCCATCCTAGATACGTATATTTTGTTTTTAACAGAAATGCTGCTTTCCTTCCATCAAGGAGATGCTCTGGCTGTATCGCTGGGTTGTTTGGTCGTCCCCCCCGAACCCCCCCGCCTCCGTTCAGCAACTTCTGGGAAACCGGGCTCAAAGGTTTCTCAAGTAAAGACATTTTGGAGCCATTCATTCACATGAGAAGCAAAACTTCTGAACATCTGGTGTCAGACATGGACTCCCTCTGTCGGGGGTAACTTACCAATGGGAAAGATGGAGTCTTTTGCTGAGCTGTTTAGTGCTTTTCAGAACAAAACCCTGGAAGATGCCAGCTGCATTTTAATACGGTGCAGGGAGCACTTCGAATGCCTGCTCTTAATAAAGATCTTCAGCTGGGGCTTGGTGTGTGGGGGATGTGTGCTTTCCGGTGCTACAAAGGAGAGTACAAGCTTCCCCTTCTTCGACTTCTGGCAAGGAGGGTGTAATCGGCACAAACCCTTGCAGAATAGTGGGATGGTTTTAGATCATCCATCGCTTTTTATAACCGCAAACTAACCTTATTATACGAATGCACTTTGCATACTCTTTTTCATTGTTTTCCCATCTGCTTTTTAATCTTCCACTCTTTACAAAATATTACTGCTTCTTTGCATTCCGGTAGAGACCCCAACCGACATCAGGGACCCATTTTGCTAGGCGCTGTACAGACACACGAGAGTCCCTTCCCCGAAGAGCTCACAGTCTGAATAGACAGTCAGTGTTCTACCTCTGGACCCAGAAGAGCCGGAGAGCGACATGGAGGGAGCGGATATAAACACAGCTGTCTGCTGTACTCCCTTTATTGTTTCAGCTGCAAAACTGATGCTAACACGAACATGAGGCTTTGCACTGAGGAGGAGCCAGTGATCAAACGTTTAAAGGGACAGGACGTTACACAAAGGATGGGAGAAAAGAAGTTATTCCCATTTTACAGACTGGGAATCTTAATTTTTTGATGCATGTATGTCCTTATGGGAAAGTCCCATAGAATTGAATGCAAAAGATCACCTTTCTATCTTTTTTTCGTTTCTCCTATGGAATTAATAGATCATTTTATCCCTTGGACAAAGCTATGAAAAGGATCTAATTATTCACTGATTTCTACAGGGTTTGATAGATGTTTGTACAGGAACCTGTATGTTTCATCCCTACTTGTGGCACTAGGCTGGGGACTCAAGAGACCTGGATTTTATTTGTCGCTGAGCTACTGGCAAGGCATTGCACTGCTCTGTGCCTCAGTTTCCCCATCTGTAAAATGAAAATAATGTCATCTGTAGTGCTCAAAGTGCTTTACAAACGAGGTCAGCATCATTATCCTCATTTAACAGCTAGGGAAACTGAGCACAGAGGGGCGACGTGATGGTCACCCAGCAGGTCGGTGGCAGAGCAGAGCTGAGTCCCAGTCCAGTTCTCTATCCACTAGGCAACGTTGCCTAGACTCTCACATGGGGTATGCAGAATCACTGGCTACCTTTGGAAATCTGGTTTAAGGATTCCATCTTGTAAATGCTTCTGCTTCTTCCTGCAGCTTGTGACCTTTATGCCTCTGTTTGATAGATCCAAGTTCTTGGCATAACAAGTTCAATGCACCAGGAGCACTTACTCATCTCTGTAGCAAACAGCGATTTGGATGCACCACATTAGGTAAAACGCGTTAGCAACCGAAACCCCATGATCACGTCTTACAGACTTGTTTCAAATCTTGCTTTCCCAAACCACATCAGAAACTCGTACTATTCCCATAGAGGGTAGTAATAACATTTGCCACTCGCATAATGCGTCTCATCTCCAAAACACAGTGCAAAAAGAATTAATCTGTGATAGACTTCACCGCAGATAGATGTGGCTACATATCATATCTCTTGTTTCCCAGAATGGTGTGTGTTTGTTTTTTGGGGTTTTTTTGTTTGGTTTTACTCAGTTTAAAAAAAAAAATGAGAGTGAAGAGTTCATTTGCCTTCCTGGAATTACCCAGCAAACTCTTCCGAAATGCAATGAACAGTGTGACAACGCAGTACGCCCATTGTACAAAGGTACTGTACACTGCAAACCAGACAAGAGACTTCACTACTGAAATTTTAATAGGCAAATACATTTGCTTTTCCCATTGGCTTTCAAACGCACACATTTCCCAAACAAGAGCCCTGCTTGGTTGGACAGCTGCCAGGGATAGCTCATAGGCTGGCGATGTTTCTCCGATGCAGCTTTATTTTCAAGGGTCAGCAGCGGCAGGTGACCTCATTTCCCTCCTTGCTTCCCCCCATCCCCTGGGTCCCCCACTTGCCCCCCTTCAAACCTGCCCTCTAAGACTGTCTTATTTCTGTTAAGAGTTCAGGCTACAGACAACCTCCCCATGCAGCCAAGCTGCGCTGCTCTCTCTGATACATAGAGAGACAAGGTGGGGAAGTTGATCTTTTATTTGACCAACTTCTGTTGGTGAGAGAGACGAGCTTTCAAGCTTACACAGAGCTCTGTTTCAGGTCTGGGAAAAGCATTCCAAGTGTCACAGTGAAATACAAGATGGAACAGATTGTTTAGCCTAAATAGTTAGCATGTATCCTAAGGGACCATTCAAGATACCTGATTTGTGTAGGCAGCAATAGGGGACAGCAGAGAGATTCCTCTACCTGCAGCACCAGGCTGTCTGGGTGCCCTGATTTTGCCATGAGTCAGGCTTTTCCGGCGTCCTGATTTGCACCAGAATGGGCAGGGTTGTGCCCACTGGTGCCTAGAACATTCCCTGGAATTTTGGAATTGATTGCCGCAACACGACAGCATTACCGCATTGCAAACAGAAAATGCTGTCACGCTGAGTACTAGCCAGGGATTTCCCTACACGCCCCCGTGGGGGTGATCACCACCACCACCCCGAATTTCCCCAACACCCCCCACCCCCCAGTTTTGTGAACTAGTTACATGCGGTGTTGCCAATGTAGTGACTGTTTGGAAATTTGAATTGAAATTGAAACATTAATACACACTTTAAAAGCAGATACAGTGTGTGATAAAATACGTGCATCTGAAAAAGTATCATAGATTTGAAAAGTATGAACAGAGACTAGCTTCCTTACGCAGCTGTTGGTTTTTTATGACAATATCAGTGCATTCATTTCCATGATGTTGGCCAACCTAATAATTTCAAATTATGATTTGTAAGCAAAGTCTAAAGGAGCTCTCCCTGACAGCTAGTGATGAGCTGGGGGCTGGGGGGAAAGGCTTCAGGACCAGACTGTATTTACATTCACACCTAATCTACCTAGGTATCCAGCAAACAGAGCCGTGTTGCCCACGTGACAGATTTTGGCTGGGGTTGGGTTACAAATCACTTGAATATGGGTGTGTGTGTGTGTGTAATGAAATGTTGTTATTCTTATTGTATGAGTAAAGGGCAGTAGAACTGTACTTAGCCTGGGTTGATTGAGGGCATCGAGAGAGAGGAGAGAGAGAGAGGGTGGGAACAGGTGTTTTGCTCGATGGTCTGTCTGAGTCACAAGTAGGATTTGACCTGCCCCTCTCCACTGTTTAAAGACAGAGCTGATTAGGCTCCATAGATAGTCTTTGTTTTTGTTAACTGACCACTACAGCTGAAATCACTGATAATCAGGTCTAAGTGCTTAGACCCGCTGTGAGACAGTGTTTCTGTGGAAGAGACGGCCCAGTCTGCACTAGCAGCGAGGTTCCCCCACTGAGAGCCCAGCTGAAATCACTGAGAGCCGGTGGAACCTCAAGAGACCAACTCGCAGAGCTCATAGTGGCAGGTGGCAGAAGAAGGTGACGGCACAGGGCCATTGGCAACAGAGCAATGGCGTGAATGGTGGCACAACGAACAACAGTGGCCAGAGCGAACAGTGAGCAGCTGGAGGAACGAGCAAGGTGCCTTCTTGCCCCCCACCTCGGAGATGAACTCAGGTGAAAGCACCTCTGAACTCTGAGTCTCCACTGACCAAGGACAACACCGGTGAGTGTTAATGAGGCTGTTAAGAATGTTGGAGGCACAACACAGTTCATGAGAACAAATATGGCTGTGGCATCCTACTTTCTATTTAAGCAAGAGATACCACACACCACAAACTGGAGGCCAATGTTAAGTGCATTGTCACTTGTTCATCCTGAAGTTGAACACTGGTTCCAAACAAGACCAGCAAATGCTCACTGTCTTTCTGCAAGAAACTCAACTGACTGGCTAGACGCATGTGGTGCATGTGAGTGAAAGACTCAACAGTTGAAAAAGTGAAGAACTCTCTCACCACATTCAAAAAATTTGCATACGTGGCTGATGAATGCACCCATACAAATGGTCATCAAGTATTAAGTCATCGTGTACGTTATCTTGATGTCAGTGGTAGGCCAGTCGATGCAGTTCTAGACGTTCAAGTTATAGAAGACAGATTGGCTGCATCTGTAACAACCCACATCTTAGAAGAGTTAAATGCTTGTCAGGGGACCCCAAAGAGATGGCTGCTTGTGCATCTGATGGAGCTGCAAACTTCTCTGGAAGACATGGTGGAGCATAAGCTTTGCTCAGAGAAAAGTGTAACCCTAGTCTCTCCTATACACACTGCAGAGGCCATCTACTCCAACTAGCATTAGTACAAGCTGCAGACTCTTCAAAAGACATTTAAAAAGCTATAAATTTAATGTCTTCATTATATTCTTTTTTCAGCAAGAGTCCAAAAATACTGAATATCTTGGAAAATATAGAAGATACACTGGGACTGAAGTTCAAATTAGTCCAACCTGGGAAAACCCTCTGGCTTTCTCATGAGCGATCCTTGGCTGTTGTCTTAAAATTACTCCAGCCATTATTACTGGCTTTGAAAAGTGTCTACCAAGATGGGATGGATCTAAGTAGTGAGGCTGGTGGATTACTTTTGCTACTACGTTCAGAGAAGACTATTGCCATTTTCTCTCTTGTAAGTCTACTCTTGAAACCACTTGGGTCATTAAACAATGCCATCCAGGCATCTGCTACAACAGTAGTAGATCTTTGTCCAGCAATAGAAGCTACATTTGGATCAATCAGAGAGCTGTCCATTGAAAAAGTACTGGAAGAAGCAAAGACTTCAGTCCAGAAGTTGACTAACGAAGGCATTTATATTGAATCCTTAAGTGAAGAGGACAAGAAGTGTGTGTTAAGACAACTGAAAAAGTACACAGACTTGATTCTTAAAAATCAACAACAGCGACTTCTAGATTCTACTCAACCTTTTATAAGACAGATCCCTGTCCTATAAAACACCGACAGCTGAGTGGAGTGAGGCACTACCAGCAATGGGGCTGCCGTGTGCTCAGGACAGAATAGAGAATTTGAACACAGAGTGGAATATCATACGACGAATGAATGAAGATTTGACTTCAACTTCTTGTTTATCATCGCTAGTGGCTCGACCCGATCTTTGTGCTCTGTTTCCTGGGCTGAAAGAAGTAGGAATTCATCTCTTGCTACTCCCAGTCACAACAGCTACAGCTGAGCATTCTTTTTCATCATTGGCTGGAATTTTGTGTTTTGAAAGAAGTTGCCTTCTGTCTGATCATGTGAATGAAGTAATGAGCATCTCAATTGAAGGAACGGAAGTACTGGACACACGAGAAGCCACCAAAGATGAAGGCATTGCATTCAAGAAGTTCATTAATAGAGTTGTGCAAAATTATAACAAGACACCAAGAAGGATGTAGATGTAGTGCTTTATAGAAGGCTGGAGTAGCCAACTTTAATTTGTGTGATGATTTTAAAATCTAATAAAATGGTCAAGAAACATTTTTCAGTTTTTACTATGGTGCCATACAGCCCACCTTCACCCTCACGGTCTCACCCCTCATCGGCCCTGACCTCCCCCCCATGTAAATTTGAACACCCCTCCTCCCCCCCCCCCCCCAATTTCAATTCCTGGGGAAAACAGTGGCTAGCCCTCACTTCGCTCAGCCAGCTAACCCACCAGCATCTCTTGCTGTAGCTCCGATATGCTGCTGGAGAGGACACCTATC
This sequence comes from Natator depressus, assembly GCF_965152275.1. Taxonomy (NCBI): domain Eukaryota; kingdom Metazoa; phylum Chordata; order Testudines; family Cheloniidae; genus Natator; species Natator depressus. The sequence continues at coordinate 13,381,361 of NC_134234.1, read as the reverse complement.
CAAGGGCTGACCCAGCCTCTCTTGCGAGAGGAGATCCTACTGGATTTCTCAGCTCATGGTGCAGTGATCACAGATCATTATAACACCAGCGTAAGTCATCTGTTCCCTAGAGAAATGTCATGTGACTCACTTTATACATCACGGCTCAGTGCCACTGTCTTGGTGGGTCGGTAACAACCCTGATCTTCAGTAATAAATGAGACTGTCTCTTTTATTCTTTCTTTGTCCCCTTGAGATTAAGTGTCCTATAAGGGAGAAAAGACAGGACCAGAGGACAGAGAGATCCAGTTCTGGCGATATCTCTAGGACCGGCTTGTTTTCTTTTTGTCAAAGCATGTTACCAGGACTTAACCATGTTCCTTTCCTAGACCTCTGTGTGAATCACGTAGCAGGACTGCAGTATTCATCAGCTACCCTCCTTTTGTACAAAAATCACATGACGCTTTCATAGCGCCTTCCATCCAGGGAGCTCCGAGCACTGTGCAGACTAATCCCCACAACCGCCCCGAGGAGGTACAAAAGTATCATCCCCATGTTACAGAGACATGAACTCCACGGATCCCAAACATAATACGGACTCCATCTTAAAAGAGACAGTTTAATAATCAGGGTTGTAAGACCTTTGTAGAGCCATACAATTAATGTTAGATGCGTCTTCATGAATCTCATGCTCTTCTGGTTCCTGAGTATTACCATATTTATTAGGGGCTTGTTGCAGGAAGTGCTAGCTGAATTCTCTGGCCTGTCCTATGCAGGAGGTCAGACTAGATGATCGCAATGGTCTCTTCTGGCTTTTACAATGTATGAATCATTTACAGTTGTGTAACATCCCTGTGGGAACAACAACGATGCTGCAGCGTAGCCATGTGGTGCCCTGCTTACAGTTGACATTAGTAATTGGGGTTCTGGGCTTTACGGTGGCATCTGCTTAGTGCAGTAATATCCTGCTCTGCGCAGACTGGGGCTGATTTGATTCCTACCGGTGCTTTGAATGAATCCACTCAATAGAATAGCCACCTAATAACAGTGCTGCAAATCTAACGGAGTGCCCTGCTCCCAGCAGGGTCCTTTGATGCCGAAGGGAAATCATGTTAGCATAGTCTGGGTCTGAAAGAAGTGGGCAGCTTTCAGGGAAGGATTTTGGGGGTTGGCGATGGGATGCAGTCTCTCCCTGTTGGCTTGGGCCAGCGGTTCAAATCTAGCTCAGAGCAATAGAGATGGATGGCTCATTACTGGCCTGTTAATTGGCATCTAGATACTGTGGGGGTGAATTGGCATCGGGATTAATTGGCATCTAGACACCATAGGCATTTGAATTCCCAGGTGGAGAAGCGATCACACTGCCAGCACAGCTGGCTGTAATTGGGCTACCTTGTTGGCATTTTCATCAGAGTGGCCAAGGCTTGACTGGGCCCTGGAGACTGACCTACACAGCCAGCCCTATAGATGGTCTCCTCCCGGTTCAGGTGTGGAGCGCCCTGATGGGACAGGGTACGGGAAGTTGGTTTTGCTACTGCCCACACCAGCTAGGATAGAGGATTTTGTTCCCCCAGGCTATCAACCAGTGCTAAATCCCCACTGGATTGAACAGGAATGTTAGAGCAACATTGGCGGCAGTCATAGTAAAATAAGATCCCAAGGGGTTAACGTGGTAACTGTCTGATGCTCCCCAGATTCGTGAAGGTTCAGAGTGAGCCCCTTGTGGATTGGTCCGTTGGCTTTCTCATTGACTGTAAAATTTCTACAGCAGGGAACTACTCGCACTGACTTTAACATTGCTTAACTGGGAGACAGGATGTGGAGGGCATGGATGGGTTTGGAGCTGAAATTGTAGATATCAGATGATAATGAACTGAACCCTGGGGACTACAGTTGGGTTCTGGAGATCACCTTTTTCATCGTGCGGCAGTCTGAGGACCAAGACCTAGCACTCAGTCTTACTCCTCTCCCGTGGAGTGAATTTTTCTCTGCAGATGTAATCAGTAGTGCTGTGTCCTTCCAACAGGAACTGAAAGGTAGGGGAGGACATTTCTTTCAGTCCGGTAAGGTCTATTATTGGTGCTATCCCACCTGATAGTCAGCCTGGAAACTCACCCAAGCTCTTCCTTTAATTTCAGGTTCTGTCTTGGCTTTTACCCTTCTTTGCAGAACATGCTGTTTGTCCACAGGAGAAGCAAATGCAGCGGGAGAGGGGGGTCATTTTGTGTGTGGGGGGGTGGCTATTATTTGATTGGGGGTGTGTCCCACAGAAACATACCTTTGGACTGATATCGAGGCAGGCTCTTCCTCCCCCTTGTTGCAATGGCAATCTTGTTAACAAATCTAAGAGGAATCATAGAACATCAGGGTTGGAAGGGACCTCAGGAGGTCATCTAGTCCACCCCCTGCTCAAAGCAGGACCAATCCCCAACTAAATCATCCCAGCCAGAGCTTTGTCAAGCCTGACCTTAAAAACTTCTAAGGAAGGAGATTCTACCACCTCCCTACGTAACGCATTCCAGTGTTTCACCACCCTCCTAGTGAAAAAGTTTTTCCTAATATCCAACCTAAACCTCCCCCACTGCAACTTGAGACCATTACTCCTCGTTCTGTCATCTGCTACCACTGAGAACAGTCTAGAGCCATCCTCTTTGGAACCCCCTTTCAGGTAGTTGAAAGCAGCTATCAAATCCCCCCTCATTCTTCTCTTCCGCAGACTAAACAATCCCAGTTCCTTCAGCCTCTCCTCATAAGTCATGTGTTCCAGTCCCCTAATCATTTTTGTTGCCCTCCGCTGGACTCCTTCCAATTTTTTCACATCCTTCTTGTAGTGTGGGGCCCAAAACTAGACACAGTACTCCAGATGAGGCCTCACCAATGTCGAATAGAGGGGAACGATCACGTCCCTCGATCTGTAGGCAATGCTCCTACTTATACAGCCAAAATGCTGTTAGCCTTCTTGGCAACAAGGGCACACTGTTGACTCATATCAAGCTTCTGGTCCACTGTCACCCTTAGGTCCTTTTCTGCAGAACTGCTGCCTAGCCATCCGGTCCCTAGTCTGTAGCGGTGCATGGGATTCTTCCGTCCTAAGTGCAGGACCCTGCACTTATCCTTGTTGAACCTCATCAGATTTCTTTTGGCCCAATCCTCCAATTTGTCTAGGTCCCTCTGTATCCTATCCCTACCTGCCACCGTATCTATCACTCCTCCTAGTTTAGTATCATCCGCAAATTTGCTGAGAGTGCAATCCACACCATCCTCCAGATCATTTATGAAGATATTGAACAAAACCGGCCCCAGGACCGACCCTTGGGGCACTCCACTTGATACCGGCTGCCAACTAGACATGGAGCCATTGATCACTACCTGTTGAGCCCGACAATCTAGCCAACTTTCTACCCACCTTATAGTGCATTCATCCAACGTGTTGATCTTTAGGTTTTGGGGAATTTTAGCTGAGGCAAGCTGCGTGTTTGCACAGCGAAAGTTAAATATTGAAAGATGCAAGCTGATTGCCTGAGCTAAGGTTTCTAGGTGTTTACTTTGACTCCCAGTAAAACGGGAAGTAACACAGCAGGGTGGGAGTCATGCAGAAAGACCCCCGGTCGAGCAATAAAATTCACATTAGACGCATCTTCACGACTCTCCCAGCCAGGTGAGGGTTGGCCAAAATGACCCAGCATTCCAGAACGCAGCGTGCTATTGCTCTTCTCCGATATACACAGCTGCAGCCCATGCAGCCACAGGCTCCAGCCCGTGATCTTTCTTCAGCTCCAAGCCGCTAAGCTATCACCTCTGTCTCCTGCCCTCTCGCTTCACGACCAATGTGGCTGCTGATGGTCACTCCGTTACATCTTGTGAGGCTGTCATTAGCCTCCAAATAGCTGGATGCCCAAGGCCAAGGTCAAGGCTTTGTCGTTCAATACAGGATCCATTTCATAAGAATGAGAAGCCAATGACATTTCTAAAGTCTGGTCTCTCGCAAACGCTTGGGTCTGGAAATGAACACCAGGGACCCCTTGCCAGCTCTGAATCTCTGCTTTCCAATGCAGGTAGCGTGTGTTTCTAGCCCAGGCAGGCCCTGCAATATTGGATCGCCAAAGGGCACTGGCCTGTGACTATCTTGCTTTCTTGCCCTGCCTCTGTTCTACTTTGATTTTGGTTGCTGTCTTGTGAACTGCGAGAGCCCAGTGTCACAGCTGTGTGGACACGGAGAGCTGTAACTGTCCTGTTTCAGTTCATGGGACCTAGATTGCTAATAGGGTAAAGCACAAAGCTTCTGATCGCTAGTTATTCCCGGGGTACTGGCTGTTGTGAATGAAGTGGTGGGAAGGGGAAGTGTGGTGATGAGCAATGTGGATTTCAAGGCTTGGTATCTCATGATCTAGACCAGCTGTAGAAACTCTCTGGCATGGGATGAATGTGGATGCTTTTAGGACCAATAAATTTCTCTAAGCATTTGTCCTGGGAGTGATCAGAAAGGAAGGGTCTAGATCCCAGTGAGGTGTATTAAAGGTGATGGAACAATTGATCACAAGGCAATGAGAGGACACGTTCTGGGATACACTTCATACCACTTGGGGATTAATTACACAACACGGCAAGAGGACATCTGTCATTTAATCTCCTTTACGAACCAAGGTTGTCTTGACACCTAAACAGAAGCGGGTCAGTCTTATTCTTCCATCTTGGATTGTGATCAGAGCTGGGAGGGAAGCGGTTTTCCTGTCCCAGGAAAATTTTCGAGATTCCAAAATTTTTTAGTGTTCCAGGTGAGGATGAAACCAAAACCCAGAGAGAGAAACCCCAAAATAACCAATAGCCCAGTAGTCAAGGCGCTCAGCTGAGAGGTGGGAGGCCTAGAGTCAAGTCCCTGCTTTGCCTGATTCAGATAGGGTGACCAGATGTCCCGATTTTATAGGGACAGTCCCGATTTTTGGGTCTTTTTCTTATATGGGCTCCTATTACCCCCCACCCCCATCCTGATTTTTCACACTTGCAGTCTGGTCACCCTAGATTTAGAGGGAGTACCCTGACTTGGACTGATGGCTAGTCTAGGGGGAGGAGGGGAGAGGAGAGGAGGCTGCAGTGTGTGTGTGTTTCTCTCTCTCTCTCTCTCTCTCTCTCTCGTTTGGATCAGAAATTCCATTCTGGCTCTGATAAACCTTCCCAATGAGTGTTGTGTCAAGCCCGATAGCTTCCCACAGTATGACAAATTGGCCTTTTCCTATGAAAAACCCTTATGTCCAAAAATTCCCAATCAGCACTACTTGGGATCCCTATAAGCTAAGCAGGCGAGGAGCAGATCCATTCTTAAATGGGGGACGACAGAAGGTTCAAGGTGAGAGGGGGGGTGGTGTCCAGTTCACTGTCCTATCAGAATCCCAGCACGGTGCAAGGGACAACTGTCTTGCTGGAGACGCTGTCTTGTGGATGAGCAGAAAAAACAGGGGTCTCCTGACTAGCTGCAGTCCGTAAGGATCCCATGGCCCTCCTTGTCAAAGGGTATCCCAGGTCAAATCCAAGCTGAGGTAATGGTGTTCTGCCTATTTAAATCCATCCCCTGGCGTGTCCCTTGGAGAGGGTCATCTTCGCTTCCGGCCCTAAACTGTTGTCTCGTGTTGCTGTCAAACAGCTGCTGCATTTCAGTGGTGTCTAGGGTGATCCCTAATTTGTGGGGCAGCTTTAAGTGCTTTGAGGGGAACTGTAGGACAAGGCTGTTGTTATCTGGGATTTCAGTCAAACCCTTGCATTGTTCTGCTCAGCCTCACTTGCGCAGTAACCGAACACTGTGGAATTAACAAGCCTTTTATTCCTCTGCTGATGAGCAGGAAATGAGATGCAGTAGATTCTACCCTTGGCACGTGCATCACATTAATCCCCCAATGTTTTGGGTAGGATCTGGATTTGTTCTCTGGTTCCAGGGCCCGTCTGGTGTTTGATCAGCCTGCTCGTTTGCTGCGCTCCCATCTCCAAACTCAGGCACGGCACTTACGTGTATTGATATGGCAGGTTTTAATTATTAACAAGTACGGCACTGTAGCATTTTATGTAGTGGTTCCCCAGTGTCCGAGGCTGGGCTCTCCCTCTCCAAACCTGAATCCTGGCTAAAATGTGGGCTAACCGGGTCCTTGCTTTTTCCCAAGGTGTGACATTTGCTAGTCCAACCTTTCATAGAATCATAGAATATCAGGGTGGGAAGGGACCTCAGGAGGTCATCTAGTCCAACCCCCTGCTCAAAGCAGGACCAATCCCCAACTAAATTATCCCAGCCAGGGCTTTGTCAAGCCTGACTTAAAAATATCTAAGGAAGGAGATTCAACCACCTCCCTAGGTAACGCATTCCAGTGTTTCACCACCCTCCTAGTGAAAAAGTTTTTCCTAATATCCAACCTAAACCTCCCCCACTGCAACTTGAGACCATTACTCCTCGTTCTGTCATCTGCTACCACTGAGAACAGTCTAGAGCCATCCTCTTTGGAACCCCCTTTCAGGTAGTTGAAAGCAGCTATCAAATCCCCCCTCATTCTTCTCTTCCGCAGACTAAACAATCCCAGTTCCCTCAGCCTCTCCTCATAAGTCATGTGTTCCAGTCCCCTAATCATTTTTGTTGCCCTCCGCTGGACGTTTTCCAAGTTTTTCCACAACCTTTGCCCACCCCTTCGTCTTCTGCAACCATTTTTTTCCTTCCTAGTACAAACCCATCTTCCCCTCCCCCGGCCAGCCTTGGACGGAAGCAATGTAAGCAACTGCTCTGCTGACTTCAGCATGGAGCACGTGCAACTAGAAAGGGGAAAACTGTGTTGGCCAAATCCGCCCTTTGATCACGTCGAACATCGCCAAGGAAATCGGTGCATGCACTTCTCAGAGGGCAATAGTTGACCCTGTGCCTTCTGCTTCTCTGCGAAGTGACTCCTCTCTGAAAGCTGTGGAGCAGAAGAAGCCAGCTGGGGCTTGTCTGTTTTGCTCTGTAAGAGAGACAAGGTGGATGAGGTAATATCTTTTATTGGACTGTCGGCGAAAGCGACAAGCTGTCGAGCTTATGCAAAGCTTGTCTCTTTCACCGACAGAAGCTGGTCCACCTTGTCTCTCCAATATCCTGGAACCAACACGGCTACAGCGCTCGCTCTGTAAGAGGCAATTTTCAGCAGCGAAATCGTCCACCTTTTTAGCTCTTTGGTCGAGCTGGGTGAGCGACGTGGCTTTTAAGTGCTACCCAAGCAAAAACCTTGCCCCTCAAAAATCCCAGTGTCCCCGGGTGAGAACCTCAGGAAATGTTGGCCAGATCCCACCATGAAACATCCTGGAGTTAAAAACCCAGCAGGTCTGGAAATACCAAGTGAGGCGAGTCTGATTTTAGGTGCATTGGAGAAGAGCCTCTCCTGGGGCCTCCACTCTTGTTTCCCAGAATGCTGTTAACTTCTTTCATTCCTATCTCTCTGTTCCCTACCTCCCAGTTCAGGTGAGGATCTTGTTTTCTAGCCAGCTACTCAGGGACTTTTCTAGCCAGCTGGCTGCCTGCTGCTGTCTATACTTTGGAGGTGGGACTCAAGCGCATGAGCCGGTTTCTGGTTATGTTTTTTTCTTGCCGCAGTCAAGTACCCGGCACACACCTCAGGTTAGGGTGCCTGATTAAATGGGGTGCTCTGGGCAGCTGCCTCTGAAAAATCGCTTTGCTTTCTATCAGGGATGGTCTTGATCCATCCCACGCCACAGCCAAACCCTCTCCTCACCTTGGGTATATTTGGTTCAGATCTGAATTTTACGTGCCCGGGCCATCTCTACTGTTATGGTCTTTCTGCATAATGTGTGTTTGCCTTGGAAACTTCGTTATCTTTCTTTGCTGCTTGATTTGTTTGGCATGTTCCCCTCCAAAGGGAAAATCGCTTGCGACAGAAACACTTCCAAAGCGCCAAACTCGATTGCTCTGGCTCCTTGAAAACGTCTGTCCTGGCTGCATTCGGCCCTCGGAACCAGTCTGACAATGCTACAGGCCCACAGAACTGCTTCTCTCTCCAGGACCTGACGTGCGCAAGCAGGGAGCTGAAGACCCATGCTGAACTCTGCTCTTGCTGTGTTGCTTGGTGAGGAAGGCTAGTCCGGGGCTTAGGGTACTAGTTGAGGACTTGGGTTCAAATCCCTGCTCTGCCACCGACCTCCTGTGTGACATTGGGCAAGTCACTTAGCTTCTCTGGGCCTCTGTTCCCCATCTGTGCAATGGGGTTAATAGCCCTGCCCTGCCTCACAGGGATGTTATGAAGGTAAATACATTAGAGATTGTGTCTTGCTCAGATACTACAGTGATGGGGGCTATATAAGTATCTAAACTAGGTGTAATACAGTGGGATTTGGTTTTAGTTGCACCTGCTTATAGGGTGAAATATCCAGAGGAGGGACCCAACGCTAGGCCTGCGTATTCCCACAAGCCTTATGCTCGGCCCTCTGCACAGGGGTGAATCTGAGTGGCGCCTACTCCTTCCCCAAGGCATCTGTGCAGGGGTGACTATCACCTGTAGCGATCACTACAGGTCGACAGCCCCTTTCCAAAAGCTACTCTGGGATGGTGCGGACGTGTCTCTGCCGTCGCTGAGCCCTGGGATACTTGACTCTAACGGTCAGCTTGACAGTCTTTGCTTTCTTTCTGGGGCAGGAAAAAGTTTTGCCCCTTTTTTGAGAGCCCCAGGGCCCCAGGTTAGGCATGTTGCAGCTTCTGGGAGTGACCACCAGAGGCAGTGAAAATGTGCCTAGCAGAATTCCTTCCCTCCTAACAAAACTGATACTTTACTTGCATGCCTAGGTTGGATTAGGCAATTGCACGGATCTGGATTTAGTGATCATGCTGATACAACAGCCAATTAAAAACAAAATGGTTTGTATTATGGTAGCACCTAGAAGCCCCAACTGATATCACGGCCCTTTTGTGCTAGGCTGTACAAACACATGGGGAGAGACAGTCCTTGAATGAAAAACAGATTATCAGCCAAACAGACAAAAGGTGGATGGGGAAACTGAGGCACAGAGGGAGGAAATGGCACAGCTGTGAACAGAAACCAAGTATCCTGTGGCAAAAGGGGAAGAGCATTGGGGTTGGGGTGGGAGGGCAATCTAAACAACACCAGCCTTGTTCTTTCAAGCTCCACCAATCTCTGCTCTTCCCAGGGGGGTGGGGTGGGAGAGAGATTCTCTGTTCTTCTCTTTGCTTTTAGCGAAGGGGCAGAAATCCTCTACTGTGAAAGAGGAGAAGGAGAAGCAGGTTAACCCGGAGACACTCGAGCAGCTGCAGCCTCTAGAAAGCATGATCTGGAGGCACCCTGCCAAACCCGGCACAGTGACCGAACCATAGATGCACCCGTAGAAAGGCAGGAATGAATGGCTTCCTGTCAGCCCAAGCCAGGCAAAGCTTTCCAGTCCTGGAAGGTGATGATGGAAAGCATATGTCAGAGCTCGCACGTGTGCTGGCCCAAGGCTGGCTGACACTCTGGCCATATGAATTTCCAAAGACCTTTGTGCTGTATATTCAGCTAAACCCCATCTCCTAGAGTCACTAGCTGCTCCGTGAATGCAGAGCATCCAACAACAACTCCACTTGAGACAGTGGGTAGCCATCCAAGGGTGAAGCCCAGGGGAAGCAAAACAGGAAGGGCCTGATCCTGTGAGGTGCTGAGCACCAGGAGCTCCAGCTGATGTCCAGATGTGGGACTCAGCCCCTCACAGAATCAGGTCCAAAAGGACTGACTGTTTTTCCTGCAGGTGCTGAGCCCCCATGTTGATTTCAGTGGCTGCTCCGAAGAGCCAGCTGCCCTTGCTTAGATGCCGAGCTGTTGATACCAGTGCCGAAGTGTGGGCACCTGGGTTGAAATGTTTCTTCTAAGCTATTCGGACAAGTGGGTGAGTTCGGCAGGGTGGTGAGAATGAACCCCCAGCGGCAAGGTGGAAATCTCTCTGGCAGGCACCGCCCGCCAACACGCTAGTGGTCCAGTCCCTCGGGGCGCTGGGGACGGGACAGGAAGCGGGCAGGGTGCAGACTGGAGAAACGATCAAACCCGGCAAAGGGGAATGACACCCAGGCCAGCCAGGCCCCACTGATGCTGAGGGCCAGGGGGATGTTACTGCATTGCCCAAGGACATTGACCTGGCTTACGCCAGGGTACCAGAGAGCTGAACCCTGGCCCGCTGTGTCTCGGGCCTTTCCTGCTTAGTGAAGATCAGTCACATGGGGCCTGAGCTGTGAAGTCAATGGAAAGGCTCCCACTGATGGGATCAGGCCCATGGAGAGGAGACCCACCTCTATTCCCTGCCTCCCCCCATCAGAAATGCTCATAGACGTCGGAAGCGGGCCAGCTCCAGTCAGCAAGGGCTCTGCTGTCCTTAGCTCCTCCCATATCCCCCAACGGCAGAGGGACAGTGCAGTGATGTCTGTAGGAGTGCAGCTTTCCGCAGGCCCCCCGCAGATCCCACGTGTGAGCCATCCCCGTGGGCTGCCGCAGGGTGCCCAGTGCAGGGTCTCCGCTCTTCACTCTGCAAGCACCACGCAGCCTGGCTCGCATCCAAACCGTTGCCCTGGGGCGGGGGCGGGAAGAGGAGGAATCACTGTATGCTCACATAATTACGGAGCAGTCCTGCTAATGGAAGGTAGCCCCTGGGGCAGTGATGATCCCCCCCCCCCTCCCCTGCACTCTTGCATAATATGAGAAACTAACACCCTGGCTTGTTTACAGTCTATTTGTTGGACTGAAAGGAGGCGCTTTCCTGAGAGTAAACGCTTCTGTGCTCGGTTACCCAGCTGCACATTCAGAGCTACTAACTTGCTGGACTGTGGGCATCACAGGACAATCTGGCCCTTGTGTGCAGAAATGGGGCAGGGTGCTCAAAGGAGGGAGACGTGGACCGGACAGGGGATGATGTGGAAAAATTGGAAAGAGTCCAGCGGAGGGCAACAAAAATGATTGGGGGACTGGAATACATGACTTATGAGGAGAGGCTGAGGGAACTGGGATTGTTTAGTCTGCGGAAGAGAAGAATGAGGGGGGATTTGATAGCTGCTTTCAACTACCTGAAGGGGGTTCCAAAGAGGATGGAGCTTGGCTGTTCTCAGTGGCGGCAGATGACAGAACAAGGAGTAATGGTCTCAAGTTGCAGTGGGGGAGGTTTAGGTTGGATATTAGGAAAAACTTTTTCACTAGGAGGGTGGTGAAGCACTGGAATGGGTTACCTAGGGAGGTGGTGGAATCTCCTTCCTTAGATATTTTTAAGGTCAGGCTTGACAAAGCCCTGGCTGGGATAATTTAGTTGGGGATTGGTCCTGCTTTGAGCAGGGGGTTGGACTAGATGACCTCCTGAGGTCCCTTCCAACCCTGATACTCTATGATTCTATGATCCCACTAGAACGCAAACGCCACCGACAGGCCTTTTTCTTGAGGCCTCTCTCTACCAGTTGCGACTGCAGAGCTAGCAGAGCCCCGGGGAGTATCGCTGCTGCCCTCCACCCCAGAGGGGGCTGCAGTTTGCTGGCGAGTGAAATGATCTCTTGCCTGTCTCGTGTCTGGGCCTGATCCTGCCGTACTGGCTCCCCCATGAGGCCTGCTAAGTGCTGAGGCTGGGGGAGTGTCAAGAGTCGCTACTCCCACCTGGTGTTTTGGATGTGACTATCTGTCTAGATTAGGCGCTTATCTGGCCCTCACTCCCCTAGTGTCTGAGCACCTCACGCCCTTTTAACATATTTATCCTCACCCCACCCCTGGGAAGCAGGCCCGGGCTGCACAAATGGGGAACTGAGGCCCAGAGAGACTAAAGGTATGTCTACACTACCCGCCGGATCGGCGGGCAGCGATCGATCCAGCGGGGATCAATTTATTGCGTCTAGTCTAGACGTGATAAATCGACCCCCCAAGCGCTCTCCTGTCAACTCCTGTACTCCACTTCCGCGAGAGGCGCAGGCGGAGTTGACGGAGGAGCGGCAGCAGTCGACTCACTGCAGTGAAGACGCCACGGTGAGTCGATCTAAGTATGTCAACTTCAGCTACGTTATTCACATAGCTGAAGTTGCGTAACTTAGATCGATCCCCCCCTCCCCCCCCAGTGTAGACCAGGGCTAAGTAACTTGCCCAAGGTCACACAGAAAGTCTGTATCGGAGCTGGGAATTGAACCCAACTCTCCTGAGTTCCTGGTAAGTTCCTTAACCACTGGACCTCTTGCAATGCTCTCTGGTGTTACTCCAGTTTGAGGCTGGCGTAACTCTGCTGGAAACAACAGCATTACCTACAGACAGAAGTGCGGAAACGCGAGTCATAGCCGCTGTTGTCGAGCTCCATCGCTAGCTCCTTCCTTCCAAGAATCTCCAAATAGTTTTCCCACGCTAACCCCGTTTGCAAGTATAACGTAATGCATCACCTCCTCATTTCCCTCACCCCTCTGTGTACTGACACTGCTGGGTGGGTAGGAAAAGTTCACCTGCCCCATGTGATTTATTGAAACTTTGGGGTTCTCGATGCAACCAAGAGCCCTGCTCCCTCTTGTCCTGCCACGGTGAATACCAGCCTTTCAAAACCCCGGCTTTTTTCCTTTTGCTGCCCTGAAAGGGAAATGGGGACGCTGGATGTTTTCTGGCTTCAGCAACCTAGGCCCTGCAAATATCTGTGGGCTTGGCCAAACAGCGGTTGTCGTCTGTTTAAACTCTCCTCGAACTCCTTGGCCGGGCGTCAGCTCCTGCGGTTTGCTGTCCAAACTGGAGTCCCATTCCCAACGTGCTGAATCACTCGCGAGGTTTATTTTTTCAGTGAAATATCAATACACAAAAAGGGCTGGATGTGCGCCCTGTGTCTCCGGAGACTTCGTTAAGGACAGTGTCACTGCTCCTTCCTGGCCCTTGGCCGCTGCGTTGCTATTAAGCAATTACTGATGTATTTGGCGCTGGGTTTTCCAGGAGCGTGACTAATATCCTCTCTGTAAAGGGATGTGGGACCTGGGCTCTTTCAGCTCCGGTTGCAATCAGTTGTGCGTTCGCATTGTCTTTGCCATATTTGTGCTACTGCGGTTGCTTCGTTTCAGGGAGGCAAATTTCCATGCTTGCAACTCAGAAGTGGTCTGCCGCTCACAGGCAACAGAGAAGGGTCTCCTGCTTATGGCTCTATGATCTGACTGCAGCTCCCAGCCCTTTCTCTGTTGGCCTCGGGCTTGTCATGGTTCGTCGCTATTGTCCTCATGGAGCCATATACACCACTGCAAAGTGAGCGTGAAATGAACCTCTTCTGATCCGGTGGCACTTCACGCCCACACTGTACAGGCCCGCAAGGCAGGGCAACAGAAAATCCGGCTCCCTGTGTCTTGGTTCCCCAAGTGTAACACGGGAAGGTTACGCCTTCCCCACCTTGCAGGGATGTTGCACTGACACGTTCCGTGATGACTGTAAGACGCTCAGATACGAGAGCAACAGGAGCCAAGCTAGGATCTAGCTCTGTGGTCCCCAAGCTCTGGGGTGCATCCCCCTAAAGGGGCATGGAGAAACGTCTGGAGGGGCGCCACCCAGCTCTGCTCCACCCCCAGCTCTGCTCCGGCCCCAGCCCTGGCTGCAGCTCAGCCCCCGGGCCACAGCTCCGCTCCCGGCTCCACTCCCAGCCCGGGTGGGGCGCAGACCCATTCCGTTATTGGGGCAAGGAGGGCGCGAGAGGAAAAGTTTGGGCACCACTGATCTAGATAGAGAGGTCTGTAGCAATGCCAGTGTCTGTGCTCTAGGAACAAAGGAAGAGCTTCAACCTACAGTCCTTCATGCAATTCATGGAACTTCCGTTATTATGTTCAATGCCAACAGTGTGCTCAGAGCTGTACAATACACACAAATAACAACTGTCCCTGCCACAAAGAGCTTACAGCCTGAAACACAGATGGGATGCATGGGATACCCAGAGTCTGGAGATCATTTAGGTGGGGTTTACTGTCCCAACACATTCTGTGGTGATGGACACCAATGGGAGAAGCTGGTTGGCTGCATTGTTCAGCAACTTGCCTCTTCTCGACAGCAGGGAAGAAGTGGGTTTTGTGGAGAGACTGCATGTAAAGAAGTTTGTGGTGCTTTGTTGAACTGGGATGGGGGAGTCATCCCACAGATAGGGGGAAGTGTGGGGAGAACACACAGAAATGGGAGTCAGAGAAGAAGATAAAGGAGCATTGAAGTTGGCATCAGGGATGCAGTAGAGGGGTAGATTGCGTGAGACGGGAGCTGAGGTCCTGAAGCAGATCAGGGTTGGAGCTGTGCAGAGTCTCAAACCTTTAAACTGATTGTATGGGGCGAGCAGAGGGATGCGAAGGGGTCAGGGGGGTTTGACATGGTCAGACCAACAGGTCGGGAAGAACATTGTGGCAGTCGTCAGTAGACCGAAGGGGGTGATGTGGGTCTCTAGGGAAGCCAGACAGGAGAAGATGGTCACAATAACCGAGAGGGAAGGCAATGGTGGCATGGACAAGCATTTCCACCCAGACAGAGAGGAAGGATCGGCTCTTGTGTATGTTGTGGAAGAAGAAGCATCAGGATTGGACGTGGCCTGGATGTGTGGGGAGCAGGAGGGCTGAAAGATGACCCCACAAGTTGGGATGGGTGTCGAGAGAAGAACAGGGAAGAGGAGAGAATTGGAGAGATAAGAGGTCTCTGCTTTGGTCATGTGTTAAGCTCCTGTTGCTTCTCCTCCTTATATAGCTGTATCCCACCAGCAGAGGCAGTTAGCTGAGGTTCTCCTCATTCCCACTGGCTTTTACAAGTCTCCTCGCTCTTGCCATGAAAAGAGTGAGCACGTGCAGAAGCGGCCAAATATGAGGAGGATTCATGGATTCCAAGGCCAGAAGGAACCATTGTGATAATCTAGTGATCTCCTGTATAATGAGCCATAGAACTTTCCCCAAAATAATGCCTAGAGCAGAGCTTTTAGAAAAACATACAATCTTGATTTAAAAATCATCAGTGATGGAAAATCCACCACAACCCTTGGTAAGTTGTTCCAGCGGTTAATTACTCCCATTGTTAAAAATTTACAGTTTATTTCCAGCCTGACTTTGTCTAGCTTCAAATTCTAGCCATTGGAATGTGTTAGACCTTTCTCTGCTAGATTGAAGAGCCCATTATTAAATATTTGTTCCCCATACAGGTATTTATAGACTGTATTCACCTCTTAATCTCTTTGTTAAGATAACTAGATTGAGCTCCTTGAGTCCATCCCGATTAGGAATGTTTTCTAATCCTTTATCATTCTTGTGGCTCTTCTCCAATCTATCAGCATCCTTCTTGAATTGTGGGTACCAGAACTGGTTAAAGTATTCCAGCAGTGGTTGCACCAGTGTCAAATACAGAGGTAAAATAACCTCTCTGTTCCTATTCAAGATTCCCCTGTTTATGCATCCAAGCATCACATTAGCCTTTTTGGCCACAGCGTCACACTAGGAGCTCAGGATCAGCTGGTTATCCACCATGATGCCCAAATCTTTTTCAGGGTCACTGCTTCCCAGGATAGAGTGCCCCATCCTATAAGTGTGGCTAAATTCTTTGTTCCTATATGTATACAGTTACATTTAACTGTATTAAAATACATTTATTGTTTGTGCCCAAGTGACCCAGATCACTCTGAATCAGTGACCTGTCCTCTTTGTTATTTACCTCTCTCAGAATTTTTGCGTCATTTGCAAACTTTATCAATGATGATTTTATGGTTTCTTCCTGGTCATTGATAAAGATGTTCAATAGTAGAGGGCCAAGAACAGATCCCTGCAGGACCCCACGGGAAACACACCCTCTTGATGACTATTCCCCGTTTACAGTTACATTCTGACACCTATCAGTTAGCAGGTTTTTAATCCACTTAATGTGTGCCAAGTTAATTTTATATAGTTCTAATTTTTAATCAAAATGTCAGGCAGCACCAAATCAAATGTCTTACAACAGAAGTCTAAATATATGACTTCAGCACTCTTACCTTTATCTTCAATTTGTTATATATTTTTATTTTTTACAACTGCTTTCACTTCCCCTCTAAACCAGGTTGGTGGTTTTTTTTTTAACAAGCCTTCTTCCTCACTTGTGCGATTGTGGCTTTCATCTTTGTGAAATTGGCCCTATTAAAGTACCAAGTATGTATATTACTGGTCTGGGCTTTATTCTGCATGCACATTAGAAATCTGATCAGGTCATGATCACTTGTACCTAAGCTACCATTGACTTTTAGTTCTGTGATCAGCTCCTTTGTACCTGTTAGGACGAGGTCTAATATAGAATTCCCTCACGTTGGCTGCAACGCTTTTTGAGTTAAGAAACTGTCATCTACAATGTTTAGAAATTCCAAGGCTGTTTTAGTACTGGCAGCATGAGATCCCCAGCATCGGTCATTCACACTGAAGCCCCGCATGATCTCACAGGTTTTTTTCCCCTACGTATTATAGGTAATTCCATCAGGAAGTGGTCGTGCTGTTCCCTAGTGTGATTTGAAAGTCTCCAGCAGATACAACCAAGACCCCATCTTGTGCTTTCTCTGATAGGACGTTGATCCGTAAGCATTCAAGATCATTTTCTTCTGAGTTACCTGTGACTTGGAAACAGCTATTGCCTGTTTGACAGAGAGTGCCACTCCCCCTCCCCTTTTGCCCACTCAAGCCTTCCTAAATAGATTATAACCATCGAACCATGGCATCTACCAGCTCTACACAAGCCATCGGCCAGTGGTCCGTGGGCTACCTGGAGAGCAAGTGTCCATGGACAGGCCGTAGGGCAGGAACCATTGTTCTTATCCCTCTATAGGGTGTCTTTTATAGCCTAGTCCATTTGATGACAATAGCTATCCTCCTCTGCTGGAGCCAGGTCCCTTCCAAAGGCAGGTGTGTCCTTGAGACTCTAATAGACGAATCTGGCCTCATTAACCTCACATCACTGTTCTCTGTTCAGTTCAGGTGTGGATCCAATTTTAATTGTAAACAAACAAATGCAGTGGGCTGACCCCAGTCTTCCTCCCCACCCCCGTCGCTGGCCCTCTAGCTCTGATTTCCACCAGTGCAGCCAGGGTAGGGCTCACTCTGTCTGTGACTTACATAGCGATTCTTATCACTAGCACACTTGATTGCTGCAAAGCTCTTCATTCCAGTCTTTCTCTGCTATCCTACATCCTCTTCTCTGGACCCAGGACGTGGTTGCTGGACTCCACTGACAGGCCAGATTTGCTGATCCTATCACTCTTGTGCTTGTTCCTCACTCTGGCACCCGAGACATCAATCTGTTGACTTTCCGGTTCTGCTTCTTTTATTTCCAGCCCTTTGCAGCCTATATAACCATCTCCTCGGGCTGAGCTCCTACTGCTGTTCCCCCACCATCCCAGCACTCAACCTGAGCAGAACACAATATTCAGACTGGCCCATCTGCCCCGTTGAGCTGAGCTGCAGGGATGCTGTGTTCTGCAAGCATGGGGGCAAGATGTTCGCTCTTTGGGTAAACCCCCTCTGCCCCACCAGCCAAGCACCCTGTCCCATCCGCCTCCCTGAGAACAGCAGTGGTAAGTGATGGACTGTGCGTAGGAGGCATGAGGCTAGGTGAATAATCTCCCAGTGGCAGCCAAAGCCCCATTGCTCGGCATTTTTAAAATCGGCTTGAACAAAGATCGCTGCCCTGGGAGGGAGGGGTCTGGAAAGGAACCTCTCTGGAGGCTGGGAGCAAGGCAGGAGGTGGGAGGGTCGCCTTAGAGGTGTGTTCACAAACTTGAACCTGCAGGAGCCTCTTTGCGTCATGAACTGAACTCCGGGTTCAGCCTGTGACTCCCCATCACAAACCAGACCCTGTAGGTTTCTCGGCTCTACTCCTCCCTCTCCAGCCACAGCCTGAGGGTACTCTGGGCTTCTGGCAGCTGGCCTGCGGCACCTTCCTCTCCTACTTAGGTAATAGGGTGATGCGGGGGGGTGGGCATAAAAATGTCTAATCTAAGTAGATCAATGTCTAAGCAGATGGTCCGGGGTGCAGGTGTTATCCTGCAATTCAGGAGACTTAGTTTCAATTCCCACTACGGCCACAGCCTCCCTGTGAGACCACGGGGAAGTGTCTCTTTGTGCCTCGGTTTCTCCTGGTATAAAATAAGGATCATGCTTCTCTACCTCACAGGGGTCTGGTGGAGATAAATCATTGAAAGACTGTGAGGTGCTGGGGTGGTTGGCAATAGGAGCCATGTAAGTTTTGTATGTAGGTGCAGCAGGAGATTAATTCGCTATTGCTTGTAAAATGCGTAAAAGACAAAAGGCATTGTACGAATGCTGGTGTCTTCTATTCCTGGCTGCCTGGATTACCGTATTTTCAACACTTTATCATCTCTAGCGACTTGTATGTAATAGAAGCATTTAAACACTCTTGATGCAAAGTATGCACTATGTAAAATCTGAGGACCTCGCACTTTGGCATGCAGGCATTGGTACTGTTCGATTTGTCTGCGAGCAGACCGATGCATCTTGTTCGGGTGTGTGTACTTTATAAACCTCGGTGGGGCAGGGAAACAAACTAGCCCTAACTTTGCCTAGTTTAATTTTGATCATTTAGGGCTCAATCCAATTCTAATGGAAATCAGTGGGAATCTTTCCCTTGCTTTCAGTGGGAGTTGGACCTGTAGCATCTGATGCTTTTTACTGCCACTGTTTGTTAAAGAGTGTGTGTGTGTGTGTGTGTGTGTGTGTGAGAGAGAGAGAGAGAGACAGACACACACACACATTTCAAATCTTCGTTGGCTGATCTGTTCTCTTCCTCTTCCTGATGTGGCTTTTATTCCCCATGGAATGGTTTGGCTCCAGTGGTAGCTTGGGAAGTGGGTTGAAGTTGAATCATAGAATAGGCTGGTGGCTACTGAGACCACTGTTGTGACTGACTTATGCACACACCCCTGTCTCTACTATTATCTTCTACTGTATATATTACAGTAGCCCCAAGGGGTTAAATCCTAATTTGTGACCTCCCTGGGGGCAGGGCTTGTTGCCTGGTCCCTGACTAATCCTGGGCCATGGACGGATCACAGCTGCTCGGGAGCCCTCGCTGCATTAGACCTGGCCCCGTGGCTTGTTTTTCACGGTTAGACGTAGCCCTTGTGCAGCACTTTCCTCGTCGGAACCCTTTGCAAATGTTACAGAGAAAACCCCGTCTTTAGAGGAAGGATTCCAGTTAAAGAGCATTAGGACTAAATACCAGGACTGAGCCCAAATTCATCCCTGTGGCAACTCTGTTAAGGTCAGTAGATTTACACCAGAGAGTGAATTGGCCCCTTAATTTGAATGATTAGAATGGAAACCAGAAGGACTCAGGAGCTCTGCTGTTGGTGTCAGGCTTTATCCAAGGTTCCCTGCCGTTCTTCCCTTGTCATCTAAGCTGCGCCACCTAGTGGCCCCAGGCGTGGAATGCACCCCTCACCACGCCCGCTGCATCCACGCTTATGGGGCTTGATTCTCCTTGCAGCAGTGTAACTGCGTTGATTGAGTTGTTCCTGATTTACACCAGCATAGCCATGAGGCGGAGCAGACCAGTGGTACGGGCTCAAGGACAAAGCAGATTGTTTCCCCAGCTGGGGGAGGTGATAGTATGACATCTTGAATTCCTGTAGCCCTGCAGTAAACGGTACAGCAGGGCTGGTGCCTCTCCTTGCTCAGTACCTCTTCCCATCCTTTGCCAAGAAAGCTCACAAACGGGGGGTGCTTTGGGGTCCTCGAATGCTCGTAGAGCTCCAGGCATACAGACAAATCTTTCCCATCTACGTTCGGCTAGACTAGTGCCCAGATGTGTTTTCAGTACAGACCTCACCCCTGGGATGCATGCCTCTCTGAGCTCCCACCTGCAACGGCTCTGTGGGGTTTAAGCTAGTGCAGAGTGTGTCTTGCCCCCTTTTGTCAGCATCATGCCCAGAGAGCATCTAATGCCCGCGCTCTAGAGGGTGCACTGGCTTTCTGTTCATTCTCCTATGCCACTCACTCAGATGAGGGTTTTTTTATCCAGAACCGACTGAATAGGAGCTCCGAGCTGGATGCTGTAGCGAAGAGGGCTAACGTCTGGATGTATAAATGGGGGAATATCGAGCAGGGCCAGGGAGCTGCTGTTTCCTCTGCCTATGGCACTGCTGGGACGTTGCATCCTCTTCTGTGGTCCACACTTTGAAAACCAGTGTCAAAACTGGAGAGGGTTTAGAGAAGAGCCACAGAAAGTATTTGTGGTCCTTAGTGTGAGAGACTTAAGGAACTCCATCCATTTAGCATATTGAAGAGAAGGTTGAGAAGGAGTTGAATTGCAGTATAAATACCCACAGAGGGAGAAGCTTTTTACCTTTTAGAGGGCTTTTTACCATGGGGCTGGAAGGGACCACCAGGTAATCGAGATCAGTCCCTGTGTAGTCGGCCTGGGCTTGGCCTTCATCTCTTTACGTCTCCTGCCCCTGGGTTCCCTCCGGAACCACCACTCCCGGGCAATCCTGCTATTGCCTGCGGGAGCTGAGCTCGCTCCTGGGGTCCTTTGAGTCTATTTACCTCCAGTTCCCGTCCCTGCCGCTCAGAACCAGCTACGGGCCACTGACACAGGGCAGCTGTCCAGAGCCCCTCTCAGGGCTGCAGTGTTTGCCCTTCACAAGGAAGGGAAAAGGGAAGGCTAGTCACTGCCTCGGGCTGGGCTGCCCTGGCTACTGGGCTCCATAGCAACCTCTCCTCTTGGACAAATCCCTCCCCTCTCTGCACTGTGGCCAGCTTCACCCTTTTCAGTCCCCTTCTCCACACGGCGCCCGCTTTGCCAGTGTGCCCGTCTGGCGCTTCCAGAGTGCAGAGACACGGCTTAGCTGGCTGTCAGTGTGTCCCTGTCACATCCCGCTATCGCAAGTGCCCCCGTCATATCATCCCGTTCAGAACGTGGTCAAGTTCCATCTTCAGACCATGTACATCGTGTGCCCCACTGCTCCTGTTAGGAGGCCGCCCCAGACCCTCACTCCTCTCATGGTCAGAAACCACCTGATTTCCAGCCTGAATCTATTCGTGGCCAGTTCCTACTCTAGCTCTTCTCCCTCCCTGGTGTTCGCCCCCTGGATGTAGTTATAGACCAATCAGGTCCCCTCTCAGATTTTGTTTAGCTGGACTGGCCAAACAAAACGCTTTTAGGCTATGTCTACGCTCGCACTTTTGTCAGTATAACGTATGTCCCTCATGGGTGTGAAAAAACACACACGCACCCCCGAGTGACGTAAGTGACACCGACAGAAGCGCCAATGTGGACAGCGCCATGTCGGCAGGAGAGCGTCTCTCCCTGACGTCGCTACCGCCGCTCACTGGGGGTGGTTTAATGATGTCGACAGGAGCGCTCTCTCCTGTCGGCATGGAGCAGCTACACGAGCGATCTTACAGCAACGCAGCCGCACCAGTACAGCTGTGCCGCGGTACACGCTCTAGTCTAGACGTGGCCTTAGTTTTCCCTCAGTAATAATAATCCTGTGACGGAGTAGGGAGTATTGACCTGGGAATGTTGGGTGGGAGTTTTACTGGGACTGTCTGCACTGGTGCTGGATGGTGGCGGGATATCAGGGGGTGACTTCACTTGAGGGACGATGGGAGAGCATGTAACCTGAGCCCAGAAGGGGGTTGGGGCCAGGTGACACCTTCTGCCCGGGAAACTGGAGAAAGGCTGGAGGAAGAGCCGGGGTGTGTGGCTGGGGATGATGGCTGGAGGGGGTTTCAGTTTGGAGCTGGCTGGGGAAATGGAGGGAGGCCCAGAACGGGGTCTGGGCTCCCTACCCCACAAGATGGACCTGACTGAGGGGTCCTGTTTCTGTACATACAAGCTCTGTTTTGGACTGTGTTCCTGTCGTCTAATAAACCTTCTGTTTTACTGGCTGGCTGAGAGTCACGGTGAATCGCAGGAAGTGGGGGGTGCAGGGCCCTGACTCCCGCACACTCCATGACAAATACCTCACTCTTATATAGTGCTTTTCCCCAGACAAAGGTATAACAAGATCCAATATCATATGTTGGAAGTCAGCAACATTCAAACTGGAAAGAAGATGCAGATTTTTCACAGTGAGAATAACTAACCATTGGAATAGATTATCACAGAGTGTGAATTCTGTATCACTTGGGGGCTTGACATCGAGGCTGGATACACTCCTGTTCACCAGTACGTTGTTCAGAGAGAAGGAGGAATCACTGTAGGGGTTTCATTGGCTGTGTTACGCAGGAGGTCAGACTAGGGGTTGGATCACTTGATGATTACCTGTTCTGTTCATTCCCTCTGGAGCACCTGGCATTGTCCACTGTCGGAAGAGAGGACACTGGGCTAGATGGACCTTTGGTCTGATCCAGTGTGGCCGTTCTTATGTAGGTGATCATAGTGGTCCTTTTTAGCCTTGAAATTTATGACCCTGTAAAGTAATTTGCATTCCAGCTATGCCAGAGACAGCCACAGAAGAGCTCAGATACCATGGTGAGGGGTGCAGTAGAACAGAACAGCTATTCTACTGATGTCAGCTGGGAAGCTTTATCTAACAGCCCCTGGACAGGACATCCTCAGCTTGGGGGCCCTTGCAATTCATCTCCCCTACCGAGCTTCGACTGGGCACAAGTCAGTTGACTTCCAGGGCCAGGAGTGAAGCTCGTCTGCTCTTTCAGGCCGTTACCCAACGGGAGGAATTCTCGGGAGGATCTGGAGCTGTTCGGGGAAGCGAGTCTATTTAGTCTTTTTTTTTTTTTTTATTTGCATACATGTTGCACAGTCCAGTTGTGTGGCCAGATTGTTTGGCCATCGTTGCTGACGGATGGGTTAGACACCGACGTGATGCTCAGTGCCTGGGATATTTAAGGCCAATTAATTGTTCTTGGCTTGATTTCCTGGGCACTTCAGTGGGAGCCCAGAACATAAGAACGGCCATATTGGGTCAGACCAAAGGTCCGTCTAGCCCAATGTCCTGTCTTCTGGCAGTGGCCAATGCCAGGTGCCCCAGAGGGAATGAACAGAACAGGTCATCATCAAGTGATCTATCCCCTGTTTCCCATTCCCAGCTTCTGGCGAACAGAGCCTACGAACACCGTCCCTGCCCATCCTGGCTAATAGCCATTGATGGACCTATCCAACAGGCAAATAAATAGCCCAGCACCTTTGTAAGGCTCTTTATTTGTATCCAAGCCCAACTGTTGTTTGGTGCATGTGAATTAAATCCTGACACAACCAAATAAATATGATTTAGGCAGTAGATCTGGAAAATGACACAGAGAAGGCATCAAAATCCAGGGTCTCCCATGCACAAGGCATGCAGTCACTTGAGCAGCGGTGAGCCCCAAAGACCAGAAGAACTTGGTGCTGATTCATTGAGCTCCTCAGAAAATCTGGGTGGAGCCCTTTGGAAATTCTGGGCTAATTAGCCCCATTTCAAGCGATTGCAGCACGGTGAATCTTTTGTGTCCAACAGTATAGGTCAGAATCCAGACGAAGGGACTGGATCCCATGAGTTACACCAGATGTGACTGGATCATGGGGCGTTTGTATAATCAGGAGTCAGTACACCAGGGAGACAGGCTGGTGGTTGATTAAGAATAGAGTTCTGAACAGCTGGGGGGTTGCGTATTTGGATTCAGCGATATGCAAGGTTATATCATCGGGGAAGGATCTTCCCTTTCGTGAAATATTAGCCAGCCTTTAGTCCCTGTCACAACAATGCTATGTCTTTTTTCTTTTTAAGGGAAGGTTGTGAAGGGGTCCTGGCAAGGTATTTTCAATACATTTTACTATTATAGTCCTTTTTTAATAACTCTGGAAGCTGATGCCTGCTTCCATGCTGGACTGGTGTTTTTTTCCATCACACACACACATTGGCTTATTCTGTCATTTGTTCAGGAGTTCTTGGCTGCTGATGGGTGCACGCAAGGGTGTGTGTGTGTGTGTGTGTGTGTGTGTGAAAATCAGTATTAGGACCTGATCCTGCAAGGGCAATCATATGGGTGGTCCCTTGTACCCATGACTTCAACAGGTCTTCACATGGGCACAAGGGCCCACTTGCTGGGGAGGAGGATCTCTGCAGGATCAGGGCCTTAAAGAGCTCACGTTTAAAAACAGCATGAATAGCTATCACCTGCTGAGATGCTGGCATTGAAGTAAGTGCAGCTGTGCCATTTTACACCTGGTGAGAATCTGGTCCGTGAAGTCAGTGATGCTATTCCCCTTCACGCCAGCTGAGGATCTGGCCCAACATTCGTGAAGCATGGGACAAACGTTACCAAAGAGGTGTTCTGTAATGCTAGTTTCACTTGATGCTGACACAGTTTTTAATCCCACTAATGGAATGGTGGGATGGGTTATCGCTGGTGTTGCACAAAGAGCTGTGTATGTAATTTATACTGTCTTCTCCAGATCCGCTCCTAGCTGGGTCAGCAAGGGACCAATCCCCCTGCACTGTAGAAGCCTTTGAAAGTGCTCCTTGCTAACCTGACCGGGGCAAAACCGGCTGCAGAGAGAAATCTGTCAGGAGATCGGGTCCTATTCCCCGCTCCCCTGCTGTCTCCTCAGATGAAGTCCTATATTTTCTAAAGTGGCCTCTAACTTCGGGATTTTGTACACCTGGGACCTGATTTTTCAGAACTACTTAGCTGCTTGCAGCTGTTATTGACTTCAGCTGGAACTATGGAACCCCTGAAAATTAGGCCTTGGGCACCTTAAATTGGGCACCCAAAATTAGAGGCCGCTTATGAAAACATGGGTGTTCACTGCCTCAGCGTCCCCACCTTTGAAATGGGTCTGTCGGGCCTGATCTCAAAACTGTACCTGACATGCATAAGAAATTGTGTATTCAAGTGCTTAGAATATTTAAGTGCTTAGAGTTCCATGCCTGGATGCTGCAAGAGAAGAGCAAAATTTCATTATCGTTATTACAAAACGGCTGATATTCGCGCTGCCTTACAGAAATGCTGATGCAACTTTTACAGCAGCAGGCTCTGCGTTCTATGCCGAATGGACAAGCGTTTTCTGTTTCCTCTCCTGTGATGTTTCGTTGCGCTGCTTGAATGATTAAAGGAAGTCTTGCCACAACAGGAAAATCACTTAGCAAAACTCTCAGATGCTGGCCATGTTTTCAGGGGCTGAATGACGGGCTTTTCTTTGGTAAACTTGGATTCATAAGCTCTGCACTACAAAGCAAGTGATTAGAAAAGAAATCCATAGAAATTAGACTAGCAATACTAGCCTGAAGATGGTATGGGAGTGGCTTTTATATTTTGTTCCTGGAAAATAATCTTCATGGGTACTTTTTGCAAAATACTGGTAAGTTATCAATCTCTTTATCTCTTCTGGTGTTTGATATTCCACCCGACAGGTATGTGAAGTGGCTTCTGTGCTATATAGGTAGGTGGTAATACTAGGGATGCAGGGTAACATTTTCAAAAGCACCTGAAATGACCCAGGAGACATAGGGTATTTCTGCACAGCAAAACAAAAACCCCCACAGCAGTGAGTTCAGAGCTCAGCACTGGGAGGCTACAAATATCAGTGTAGACATTACCTGCTATTTTTAGCCCTGCAGTGCAAGCCTGATTCACTTGACCCGGATTCGGAGGCTTGCTGCAACAGGTTTGGTGGGGGGTTTTCTTTTTGCTGTGTAGATGTACTTGAAGTCCCACTGACAGTCAGTTTACTGGGAGCTGGATGGTCACACCTAATATACGTAGCTCCATTATTGAAAATCCATGGGACTTAGGAGCTTTTAAAAGTTGCACCCACAGTGCGTACTTCTGTAGATCTGAAAGTGCTTTATAACGGAAGTATCATTCTCCCTGTGTAACAAATGGGGAAACTGAGGCACATAGCAATGACGCGACTTGCCTGAGGTCACACAGTGAGTCAGTTGTAGAGCGAGGTGTAGAACCCAGCACACTTGACTCCCAGTCCTGTGCCCAATCCACCAGACCACGTGACATCCTATGTATTAGTTTTTGGTCGTAAACTGGTTAGTGTTGCTCTGTGTTGACCAGCGGCCATGTTCAACTCAAGAGGTGGCTGCATAGTGGTGGTGGCTGAGGTAAAGAGCTCTAGTATCCTGCAGGCTGTAAGGTGCTCTGGAAATGTAAGCTAATTACTTGTGCTTTATTCTGCTACAGAGGTGCTTTATTCCGCTACTTTGTGCTTTATTCAGCCACAAAGCCCTTTCTTTCCATTGTTCTTTTGACACAGCTTTATTAACACGGCGACAAGGAGGCTTCCTGTGACCCAGCTGCTGCTTCAGTGACACTGTCACCATTCCCAGCACCTTGGGATTGGGGTTTGGCCCAGGCAAAGCAAGTGGGAACCAGGATGCCCTCCAGCCCTCCTGAGATGCATGGGGGAAGGAGCACGCCGGCAAGGGGCAGCCCTGTGTCTGAGCAGGCTGGAGCTGATGCTAGTGGGACTGGGATCTCCAAGAACTGCTGCAAAAATGGGAAACATTCCTGCCCCCCACCACACCCCCCCCCCCAATCTCTTCTGTTTCTCACAAAAAACTTTAACTGGTTTGGAATTTTCCAGCCAGCTGAGCTTTCTCATCACTGTAACCAAGCAGAGCAGCTCTGACAGCGCTAGGCAGACAAAGGCACTGGCTAGCAAGGCATGGATTCTGTTCCTGAAATGTTTCAGTCCCTCCAAGATTGGGCCCCATCATGCTAGGTGCTGTAAGTACACGTAGGAGGGGCCGGTCCCTGCCCTGGAGAGCTAGCAGTCTAAACGGACAAAGGATTAGAGGGGAAAGAGCAGCACAGAGAGGTGAAGTGATTTGCCCCTGGTCA
Source organism: Natator depressus (assembly GCF_965152275.1). Lineage (NCBI taxonomy): Eukaryota > Metazoa > Chordata > Testudines > Cheloniidae > Natator > Natator depressus. Next base: position 13,354,618 of record NC_134234.1, on the reverse strand, counting down.
ATGGCAGAGCTGGGAATAGAGCCCCACATTTCTTGCTACTTCATCCACTGCTCTATGTACTAGGGCAAACTGCTGCTGGACCAAGTATACGACAGGAGAATGCAGTGTCATTTCCGAAGCTCCTGAGGATTTATTTGGTGCATGCCTTCCAAGGGCAAACAATGGGCTTTTTATTTCTAGTCTCTCTCTATTCTATCCTTAGGTATTTATCCTGCCCTCATCATCACAGTATCTGAGCACCTCCAGTCATGTATTATGTGACAATGCACAGTCAGCCCATGGAACTCATTGCCAGGGGATGTTGTGAATGCCAAAAAGATAACTGGGTTCAAAAATGAATTAGAGGAGTCCTAGCAGGATAGGTCCATCAATGGCTATTAGCCAAGAGGGTCAGGGATGCACCCCCATGCCCTGCATGTCCCTAAACCTCTGACTGCCAGATGCTGGGACTGGCTGACAGGGGTTGGCTCACTTGATAATTGCCCTATTCTGTTAATTTCTTCTAAAGAACCTTGTCCTTGGCCACTGTTGGAAGACAGGATGCTGAGCTAGATGGACCATTGGTCTGACCCAGGATGGCCGTTTTTGTGATGTAACTGACATTTGTCACATGTGGTTCATTTTCCCTGTATCCTCCCCCAGGGGAAGAATTGTGCATAGAGTGGACGGCTTTTATGTCCATGTTTCTTTACATTTACATTAGAGAAGACAGGTCAGAGAACTGACTCTTGCCCCGGGAGCAGAAGATGGGGAGGTTTTGATGGCCCTTAATTTCTGGAGTTCATTCCACTGGTTGGATCAGCCCCCCCAGGGAGCTTCACCCTTATTGCAGAGCACTCCACTGTGCCAGAGGGGGCAGTTGTTGACCATAGTCTTCATCCTAGAGCTTTAGGTAATCTTAGGCACCCTGGGCCCAGGCCATGGAGCACCGTGAAGAGATGGACCAAGCCCTTGACCCTGACTCTCCGGGAAGCCAACGTCGGGAGCAGAAGACAGGGACGATGCAGTCTTGGTGGCCTGGGTTGCTGAGGAGACGCGTTGCTGTATTCTGTAGTAGCTGGAGGGAGACATCCTGTCTGATGGGGGTGATACTGAATGAGCCCATCAGAAACAGGGAAATCACCCCCTCCCTCCCTGGAGTCTGATGGCCAGATAGTCACCAGGGCATCCCAGGAGCCTCTTTGGGTACGTCTGCACTGCAGCAAAAAACCCACAGCACTGTCTCTGAGCCTGGGTCAATAGACTCGATCTTGCGGGACTCAAAATTGGCAGTGTAGCCGTTTTGGGCTGGGCTCCAAGACCCACCCGCCTCGCAGGGTTTCAGAGCCTGCCCTCCAGCCCGAGCCTGAATGTCTACACTGCTATTTTTTGACCACCCCCCCGAGCCGCCCGAGTCCGCTGATCTGGGCCAGCAACAGCTGTGCCACAGGGCTTTTAATGCAGTGCAGAGATACCCTTCCAATACAGGACTCTTATTACAGGGGCGTCGAGCAGCCTCCCGTAGGGGGAATGGAATGGATGGTGCGTGAGCGCGCACGCGAGAGAGCAAGGGATTAATAGCGGATACTCAACCCCAGGCCTGGCCCAACTCCCCGTGCAGCACGGGCAGACGCCCTTTATGGCTGGCCTGCTGCACCACGGCTAGTCTCGATCTCTGCCCCCCAAGAAAGAGCTCTGTGCTGGCTTCACAATGACGATAACGCTTTGACTTACGGTTAGCGCCTTCTGCCAGGGGATGTCAACGGGCTTGGCAAATCCTAGCGTGTGTAGCCTCACTACCCCCCCCCGGGAGAAGTAAGCCGCAGTAGCCATGTTCTTGGGGGCGGGGAACGAGACTCAGAGAGGTGGAGTGATTTGCATAAGGACCCAGGAGTACAGTGCTGGCAGAGTTGGGAAGAGAAGCCAGATCCCTGGGCTCCAGCCAGAAAACCATCCTTAGCAGCATGCTCAGAGAAGGTCTGCTGGGGATTTAAACGCTCCCTGTTCAGAATCTCAGCTGCTGCCGTACCCAGGCTCAGGAGCTAGAGGTGCAGCCTGAACCCCCGGGAGTCCCAGCCACCTCTCCCCCAATCTAATGACTGCAGCAGCCCGTTCTCGAAATGCCAAACACACTCTCAGCCCAGGAGCAGGACAGTCGCTTGGGCTGCGGCCACAAGCTCTTCCTCTCATTGGATTCCTTCTCGTTTTTGTTTCCTTCTTGGCCCCGGTGAGCCATAGCCTCGGGCTGTCGGGGAGGGGATGTGACACCCAACACATGGCCACTAGAGAGGCTGGAATTGAAAGAGGAATTGGTGGCACCAGGCCCAGATGCCTTGCAGTAGCTCAGCTCGTTGCAATCACAGCACCACATCTGCATAGCCAACTGACCCAGCCCCTGTATCATCCACACGCAGGGCCAGCCTGTCGCCCCTTCCCGGACCACCCATTGCCCCTCTCCACAGGGTGCAGGCTCCCAGCGCAGGGAAAGCACCCCTCCAGCCCCTCATCCATTCCCCCTTCCTCCCCCCAGCATTGGAGACCCCTGCCGCATAGGATCCCCCACCAGGGGGAGCAGCTGGCATAATGAAGCTTATTGGTGCAGAGGGAGGGTGGGGCTGTCCCCTGCCCTGCCCCGCCCCCAAGAGCTGGAAGAGTGAGGGAGGGGGAATGAAGATCCTTTCTGCATCAGGAGGATGGGGACGGACAATGCAGTTCCTCTTCCCAGCTGCCAGCGGGGCTTCTCTCCCAGCTGCTTGGTGGTGGGCAGGAAGGGCAATGGAGCCCATCCCCCAGGAGCCTGGAGTGGGGGAAGTCTCCAGTGGGTTCCAAAGAGGAGGCCCAAGTGGGGAAATCCAGTGCCCTCCCCACCCCAGAGCCAAGAAGGAGCAGGACAGGGTAGAGTGTGGGTGAATTTCACTGAGTGACACAGCTCCTGCTAGACACCCTTCCTGCAGGACAGGAGTTAGGATTTAATGCACTAGCCAGGAGACCCAGGTTCAATTACCAGATCTGCCCCAGACTCCCTGTGTGACCCTGGGCAAGTCACTCAGTCCCCATTCCCATCCGTACAATGGGGATAACAGCCCTGCCCTGCCTCACAGGGGTGTTGTCAGGCTAAGACCTTAAAGAGTGTGAGGCACTCAGATGCTCTGAGGATGACAGCTAGGTAAGTACCTTACAGAGCTAGTACTAGGATGCCAGGAGGATCTCTGTGGGCTTCAGCAGATGGGTTCTGTCTGATGGCTGGCAGATATGTGCAAAGTACTTCCTGCCCTATATGCAGCTCATCACTTCCTCTTTGCAATCCTTCTTCCCTTGCTGTCCCTTGCCTGTGCTAAAACAGCAGGGAGGGCTCTTAGACCTTAGCAGTAGTGAGCATTTTCCCCAGTGGCAGCCATTTTACAGCAGCACCGGTTCAAAACCCCTAGTGTAGATTGAAAGCAGCTGTGCACATGGCTGGATTTTGCGGGGGGAGGGGCATTGCCCCCTGTGATGGGTTGGGTCACAGAAACCCCCTAGGAGCTGCCACCTGATGTGCTGAGACTACCCCGAGCCCGTTTTCCCTGCCAGCTTGGGACTTCAGAATCCCGCCTGGTTGTGCCAGACACACCAGCCTTCTGCAAACACAGACCCAGGTCTGAACCACATCCCCCAAAAGCTGTAGGCTTAACTGAAAACAGCTTAAGAAGGGCTCCTGTCTCCAACACCCAGTTGCCCAGTTCCCAATGGGGTCCAAAGCCTAAATAAATCTGTTTTACCCTGTATAAAGATTATACAGGGTAAACTCCTAAAGTGTTTGCCGTGTCTAACACTGATAGAGAGATATGCACAGCTGTTCTCCCCCACCCCCATCCCTCCGCTATTAATACATACTCTGGGTTAATTAATATGTAAAAAGTGATTTTATTAAACACAAAAAGTAGGATTTAAGTGGTTCCAAGTAATAACAGACAGAACAAAGTGAATTACGAAGCAAAATAAAATAAAACGCGCAAGTCTAAGCCTAGTACAGTAAGAAAACTGAATACAGATAAAATCTCACCCTCAGAAATGTTCCAATAAGCTTCTATCACAGACTGGACGCCTTCCTAGTCTGGGCCCAGCCCTTTCCCCTGGTACAGCTCTTGTTCCAGCTCAGGTGGTAGCTAGGGGATTTCTCATGATTGCAGCCCCCTTTGTTCTGTTCCACCTCTTTATATATCTTTTGCACAAGGCAGGAATCCTTTGTCCCTCTCTGGGTTCCCACCCCTCCCTCTAAATGGAAAAGCACCAGGTTAAAGATGGATTCCAATTCATGTGACATGATCACATGGCCCTGTAAGACTCCAAGCCATAGGCGCTGACTTCTTCTGGTGCTGGTGAGTGCTCGACCCCCCCCACCTCTGCCCCCGGCCCGCCCCCATTCCAACTCTTCCCCAAAGTCCCTGCCCCAACTCCGCCCTCTCCCGCCGCCCCCATTCCAACCCCTTACCCAAAGTCCCCACCCCAATTCCACCCCCTCCCTGCCCCTATTCGACTCCTTCCCCAAATCCCCACCTCTTTCCCCACCTCCTCCTCTGAGCGTGCCACGTTCCCGCTCCTCCCCCCTCCCTCCCAGCGCCTGCTACAGCTGTTGGGAGGGAGGGAGGAGCGGAGACGCTCTGGGAGGAGGCAGAGGAGGAGGTGAGGCGGGGCGGGGGGAGATTGGCTGCCAGTGGGTGCAAAGTACCCACTAATTTTTCCCCCGTGGGTGCACCAGCCCCGGAGCACCCACGGAGTCAGCGCCTCTGCTCCAAGCCCTCATTCCTCCCAGCCTGGCGCACAGGAAGGCCTGCCTGCAAACAGAGCCGTCCACAGTCAATTGTCCTGGCTGATGGGAGCCATCAAGATTCCAAACCACCATTAATGGCCCCCACGTTGCATAGGACCTCGGTTATAGTTCATATTTCTCGGTTCAGATACAAGAGTGATACGTTTGTACAAATAGGATGACCACGCTCAGTAGATTACAAGCTTTGTAATGACAAGAGACCTTTTGCATGAAGCATATTCCGGTTACATTGTATTCACACTCAGTAGCATATTTTCATAAAATCGTATAGAGTGCAACGTCCCACGCCCCCAACCTGCAAGCCTCAGGCAGGCCGCCTTAGGGCACGTCTTGGCTAGCAACGGCAGCGCTCTAAGGTGGCTGGAAAGAAACCACCCCCATGAGGGGAGTAGCTCCCAGTGCTCGTGCACTGTCTACACTGCCACGTTGCAGCGCTGAAACCTGCGGCGCTCAGCGGGTTGTTCTTTCACACCCCTGAGCGAGAAAGCTGCAGCGCTGTAAAGTGGCAGTGTGGACAAGGCCTTAGTGCAGCGGTGGCCAGCCTGTGGCTCCGGAAGTTAATATGCAGGTCCTTGTACGGGCACCGATTCCGGGGCTGGAGCTACAGGTGCAGACTTTCCAATGTGCCGGGGGTGGGGGGAGGTCTCTGCTCGACCCCTGGCTCTGCCACAGGCCCTGCCCCGAATCCGCCCCTTCCTGCCACCTCCCCTGAGCCTGCCATGCCCTCGCTCCTTCCCCTCCCCCCCAGAGCCTCCTGCACACCACAAAACAGCTGATCGGGAGGGAGGGGGAGGCGCTGATCGTCGGGGCTGCCGGTGGGTGGGAGGCACTGGGAGCGTGGGAGGGGGAGCTTATGGGGGGCTGACGATGTATTACTGTGGCTCTTTGGCAAAGTACATTGGTAAATTCGGGCTCCTTCTCAGGCTCAGGTTGGCCCTCCCCTGCCTTAGGGCATGGCTACATTTGCAGATGTAGAGCGCTGGGAGTTAAACCGGCCTTCAGAGACCGCAGCAGGGAAAACGCTGCCGTGTGTTCACACTGTCAGCTGCAAGCACACCGGCACGGCCACATTAGCAGCCCTTGCAATGCCACAAAGAGCAGTGCATTGTGGTAGCTATCCCAGTGTGCAAGTGGCTGCAACATGCTTTACAAATGGGGCGGGGGAGGTGGAGTGTGACAAGGAGTGTGTTGTGTGTATGTGGGGGGAGAGACAGTGTGATTTGGGGGGCTGAGAGTGTGTCAGCATGCTGTCTTGTAAGTTCAGACAGCAGCAGACCGCCCTCCCCCCATGCCCGACACACACCACACGCACTCACAACAGCCACGCTGACACCTGGGCATTTCAGCCGGGGCGCAGCAAGCGATTATGCTTCTCTTGGAGGTGGATTACCAAGAGCACTAAAGCTGCAGAGTCCAGGCGCTCTATGTGCCTTGCCAGTGTGGACACCTCAGGAGTTACGGCGCCCGGGCCTGCTTTAATGGGTTCTAACTTGCAAGTGTAGCCAAGCCCTAAGTGTGCAATATAAGGAGTTCTGCAGAGGAGACGGGAGACTGCTCCCAGCAGGGAGTCAGAATTTTGTTTGTAAACACAGGTTTCAGAGTAGCAGCCGTGTTAGTCTGTATTCGCAAAAAGAAAAGGAGGACTTGTGGCACCTTAAATTTGTTAGTCTCTAAGGTGCCACAAGTACTCCTTTTCTTTTTGTTTATAAACACAGTGATTAACAGGTGATTAAGATAAGAAAGAGCTGTTAGGATGTTTCCTAAAGTTAAATGATCTGTTCCAAGCTTGGTGAACTGCAAAAAGTAGTCTAAATGGTAGAAAGTAATTGTAGACTAATTACTAATATCTTTCTATGAGAAGATAACTGATTTTTTTAGACAAAGGAAATGCAGTAGATAAAATCTACCTGGATGTCAGTAAGACATTTAATACAGTTCCACATGAGAAATTATTAGTTAAACTGGAGAAGATGGGAGTTAATATGAGAACTGAAAGTTGCTGAAAAACTGTTTAAAGGGGAGACTACAACAGGTCACACTGAAAGGTGAACTGTCAGGCGAGAGGGAGGTTACTAGTGAAGTTCCTCAGGGATTGGTCTTGGGACCAATCTTATTTAACATTTTTATTAATGACCTTGGCACAAAAAGTGGGAATGTGCTAATAAAATCTGCAGATGATGCAAAGTTGGGAGGTATTCCCAGTATGGAGGGGGACCAGAATATCATACATGAAGATCTGGAGAACCTTGTAAACTGGAGTAATAGAAATGGGGTGAAATTTAATAGTGCAAAGTGCAAGGTCATGCACTTGGGGGACTAACAACAAGAATTTTTGCTATAAACTGGGGACTTATCAGTTGGAAGTGACAGAGGAGGAGAAAGACCTGGGTGTATTGGTTGATCACAGGATGACTAGGAGCCAGCAATGTGATATGGCCATGAAAAAAGCTAATGCGGTCTTGGGATGCATCAGGAGAGGTATTTCCAGTAGAGACAGGGAGGTGTGAGTACCATTATACAAGGCACTGGTGAGACCTCACCTGGAATACTGCGTGCAGTTCTGGTCTCCCATGTTTAAGAAAGATGAATTCAAACTGGAACAGATGCAGAGAAGGGCTACTTGGATGATCTGAGGAATGAAAAACCTGCCTTATGAGAGGAGACTCGAAGAGCTTGGCTTGTCTAGCCTAACCAAAAGAAGGCTGAGGGGAAATATAATTTCTTTCTATAAATACTTCAGAGAGATAAATACCAGGGCGGGAGAGGAGTTATTTAAGTTAAGCACCAATGTGGATCCCAGAACAAATGGATATAAACTGGCCATCAACAAGTTTAGGCTTGAAATTAGACAGCGGTTTCTAACCATCAGAGGAGTGAAGTTCTGGAGCAGCATCCCAAGGGAAGCAGCGGCGGCAAAAAACCTAACTGGCTTCAAGTCTAAGCTTGATAAGTTTATGCAGGGGATGGTGAGATGGGACTGCCTACAGTGGCATATAGCCAATCTGCGACTGCTAGCAGCAAAAATCCCCAATGGCTGGAGATGGGACACTAGATGGGGAGAGCTCTGAGTTACTACAGAGAATTCTTTCCAAGTTATCTTCCTGGTGAGTCTTGCCCACATGCTCAGGGTCTAACTGATTGCCATATTTGGGGTTGGGAAGGAATTTTCCCCCAGATCAGATTGGCAAAGACCCTGGTGGTTTTATGTCTTCCTCTGCAGCATGGGGCCTGGGTCACTTGCAGGTTTAAAATAGTGTAAATGATGTCTAAATAGTGTAACTTGAAGTCTTTAAACCATGATTTGAGGACTTCAGTAACTCAGCCAGAGGTTATGGGTCTATTACAGGAGTGGGTGGGTGAGGTTCTGTGGCCTGCAAGGTGCAGAAGGTCAGACTAGGTGATAGTGATGGTCACTTCTAACATCAGTAAGTGTATCTGAGTAAGAATAAACATTACAATTTTAAACGTAACCAGTGTCCCTTAAGTGACTTACCACAAGATGACAGAACATGTTAGTATTAGAGCTGAGTGGGTCTAACATTTAATTTTCTTTCTTGATATAGGAATTAGATACAGTGCTCCTGTCAGATAATTTCTAAGTTATTATCTGCAAAAAAACCCCATAGTTTTCAGTTGCCTATGTAGTCCCTGGAATCATGGTTAAAGTTGCCCTCCTCTCCCCCTCCCCCCAGAAAAATCTGAAATGGTGCCCCTCTGGGCAGGCACGGAATTTTCCCCTCGCACACACATGCGGCCCCATTGGCCTGACTGGAGCTGCTCCTCCCCCCAAAAATATAAAAGTCAAACTATGCCTATGGCTGTGCACCTTACTCCAGCTTCAGGGAAACTCCACCAGCACAAATAATGTGCTGTGGTGGCTTTGCCTGTGCCAGTGGCTGTGTCAGTGGATAGAAAGCTGGCTAGATTGTCAGGCTCAACGGGTAGTGATCAATGGCTCCATGTCTGGATGGCAGCCAGTATCAAGTGGAGTGCCCCAAGGGTCGGTCCTGGGGCCGGTTTTGTTCAATATCTTCATTAATGATCTGGAGGATGGTGTGGATTGCACCCTCAGCAAGTTTGCAGATGACATTAAACTGGCGGGAGTGTTAGATATGCTGGAGGGTAGGGATAGGATACAGAGGAACCTAGACAAATTAGAGGATTGGGCCGAAAGAAATCTGATGAGGTTCAACAAGGACAAGTGCAGAGTCCTGCACTTAGGACGGAAGAATCCAATGCACCGCTACAGACTAGGGACCGAATGGCTCAGCAGCAGTTCTGCGGAAAAGGACCTAGGGGTGACAGTGGACCAGAAGCTGGATATGAGTCAACAGTGTGCCCTTGTTGCCAAGAAGGCTAACAGCATTTTGGGCTGTATAAGTAGGAGCATTGCCAGCAGATCGAGGGACGTGATCGTTCCCCTCTATTCGACATTGGTGAGGCCTCATCTGGAGTACTGTGTCCCATTTTGGGCCCCACACTACAAGAAGGATGTGAAAAAATTGGAAGGAGTCCAGCGGAGGGCAACAAAAATGATTAGGGGACTGGAACACGAGTTATGAGGAGACGCTGAGGGAACTGGGATTGTTTAGTCTGCGGAAGAGAAGAATGAGGGGGGATTTGATAGCTGCTTTCAACTACCTGAAAGGGGGTTCCAAAGAGGATGGTTCTAGACTATTCTCAGTGGTAGAAGAGGACAGAACAAGGAGTAATGGTCTCAAGTTGCAGTGGGGGAGGTTTAGGTTGGATATTAGGAAAAACTTTTTCACCAAGAGGGTGGTGAAACACTGGAATGTATTACCTAGGGAGGTGGTAGAATCTCCTTCCTTAGAAGTTTTTAAGGTCAGGCTTGACAAAGCCCTGGCTGGGATGATTTAGTTGGGGATTGGTCCTGCTTTGAGTAGGGGGTTGGACTAGATGACCTCCTGAGGTCTCTTCCAACCCTGATGTTCTGTGATTCTATGATTCTAAAATCCCCAGTATAGACAAGGCCTAAGACACGCTTTGGACCAGTTAATGAGCTCCCATGGCAATGAGATAGCCCAGCCTGGCTAACCAGGACCATGTTCCCAAGGCTTCATCTGCTGGCAGGAATCTCCAGCGCTGTGCAGATCCCATGGCACCCGCTCGTTCATAAATCCCTGCTGATGGGTGCAACAACAGGAATAGCGGTGGCATATGCCTGGGGCCAGATTCTGCAGTGGTGGCCTGTAGGAACCCCAGAGTAGCTCCATTGGCTATTACTCTGGATTTACACCAGTGTCACTGAGAGCAGAAGTTAGTCCACTGTGTATAAAATTACATGGATAAACACTTAAGGCAAAATGTTCGAACTTGCGGTGCCTAAACAACAGAGGTCTAGTTTTCATAGGTGAGCAGAATCTATCACTCACACGGACGTCACAGGGACTGTGCAGCAGCTCTGAAATTCAGGCATCAGACCACCTGCACTGGTGGAGTTCTATGTTAACCGGATATTATACTACATAGCATAAAAACATATGTTTTTACGCATGCGTGTGTGTACATATGCATATGTGTATCTCAGAATATCAGCCGTATAGTCATGAGAGGAAAGCTGTATCTGCCTGGTTAATTTCACTTTTACCTGATATCGTACAAAGTGGCACCACACAAAACTTGTAAAGGAACTGTACAAGGAAATCATCCAAGGGAGAGGGGGTCAGCGCTGTTAGATGGGAGTCCAACACACGGCCTATAGGCCGGATCTGTTCTCCATTGTGTAGTCACATAGCCTGCATGGCACAGTCAGATGCTGTAGCTCAGCTTTAATATTAAACAAAAGGTAAGTTTCTAGCCCTCCTGGCTGCCGAGAGACCCATCCCAATGTGAATCAAACGTAATGGATGCAGTACGGCTTGCCTGCGTCTGCAGATAGCCTGAGACAGTGGCTTAGAGGGGTGAACTCCCCTGACCCCTATTACTCTGACTTTAAGTGACACGTCAACTTTAAATGAGCAGATCTGGGCTCCCATGTTTAAGAAAGATGAATTCAAGCTGGAACAGGTGCAGAGAAGGGCTACTAGGATGATCCAAGGAATGAAAAACCTGCCTTATGCGAGGAGACTCAAAGAGCTTCACTTGTTTAGCCTAACCAAACGAAGGCTGAGGGGAGATATGATTGCTCTCTATGAATACATCAGAGGGATAAATACCAGGGAGAGACAGGAGTTATTCAAATTAAGCACCAATGTGGACACAAGAACAAATAGATATAAACTGGCCATCAACAAGTTTAGGCTGGAGCAGCCTCCCAAGAGGAGCAGTGGGGGCGGAAAACCTAACTGGCTTCAGGTCTCAGCTTGGTAAGCTTATGGAGGGGACAGTGTGACAAGACTGCCTACACTGGCATATAGCGGATCTGCGACCGCTAATAGCAAATATCTCCAACAGCAGGTGATGGGACACTAGATGGGGAGGGCTCTGAGTTACTACAGAGAAATCTTTCTCAGATGTCTCGCTGGTGGGTCTTGCCCATATGCTCAAGGTCTATCTAACTGATCACCATATTTGGTGGCGGGAAGGAATTTTCCCCTAGGTCAGATTGGCAGAGACCCTGGGGGTTTTTCACCTTCCTCTGCAGCATGGGGCATGGGCCACTTGCAGGTTTAAACTAGGGTAAATGGTAGATTCTCTGTAACTTGAAGTCTTTCGATCATGATTTGAGGACTTCAGTAACTCAGCCAGAGGTTATGGGTCTATCGTAGCAGTGGATGGGTGGGGTTCTGTGGCCTGCGGTGTGCAGGAGGTCAGACTAGAAGATGATCACGCAGGTCCCTTCTGGCCTTAAAGTCTGTGAGAACTCATTAATCACTGACCATTCTAGTGGGTAGGGTGGGAGCTGCTGCAGGGGGGGAAATGCAGAGGACAGGACAGAGGAGACTGAGAGAGAGCTGGGAGAAGGAGAGAAACAGAAAGGAGGACGGGGAAAGGAGAGAAACAAAGGGCAGGAACAACAGTGGCCACAAGGGGAACAGACTTTTCGCTCTGATGACGACTGCAGCGGTAACACCTGCACTAACAGTAAACAAATGTTCAGTCACTGCAAACAGGCTGTACTTGTCCCCTCAATTTCTGTGCAGACCTCCTCCAGCCACCAGTGGGTGTGCAGGGTGCGCTGGGGGGGAGGGGAATATATACACCTGAAATGATGCTCCAGCCCCAGGCACCATAATTACCCTACAATTCCACCGTCTCCCCTCAGTGCATTGGACACCCCTCCTCTCGTCCATCTCCACGGGCCAGGGCAGCGTTGTTACCTCTACCGCTCGTACTCCGACTGCTCTAGTTTTAAATGTCTCACGCAATGGAGTGTCTTTCCCTTGTCCTTGGGAGTCCGTTCCACGGCCCATTACAGCTCGCCATTAGGAAGTTCCTGCTGATATTCAACCTAGATTCTCCTTGGCTAATTGTTCATAAATCTTCCTTTCTACGAGGGCTTCTTGCTCTCGGTTTAACTAGCAACAGCGCTCTTGGGACGAACAAGCTGGTGTCGTGGGGGTTATATTGCTTTCTGTAAATACATCTCCCTTCCAATGGTTCTTCTAGTCCTTCATTTTCTACCTGTGAGAAATTCCTACTGTACTAGGGCTGTCAATTAAGCGCAATTAATTTTGTTTTCCGTTAATTGCAGGCGTTAAGACGTTAATTTTTTCGTCAATTAATCGTATAAGTCTGGGCGGGGAGGGAGACATTGGTGGGCGGGGTGGGGGGAGCAGCATGGGGCTAAAGCCCCAGCCCAGAGTTCGGGGGGGAAAGGTGCTGAAATCCCAGCCCACAGCTCTGCCAGCAGCCGGGGAGGGGGGCCTGAAGCCCCAGCCCTGGAGCCCCAAGTGGGCCTGGAGCCCAGAGCCCCACACCCTGAGGGGGGCTGAAGCCTGGAGTCCCACGCCCCAAACCCCCTACCCTGAGCAGGGCTGAAGCCCTAAGCCCCTCGGGGCTGAAGGTGTGTGTGTGGGGGGTCACACTTTTTTTTAAGTCCAAATGGGGTCACCAGCACAAAAGACTTGAGAGACGCTGCCATAGAGAACAGGGGCCTGGCGAGCTCAGCCTCCCTGCCTCAGCCTCTCCTCGCCGGCCGCATGCAGAGTCCCTGAGGTGAAATCCACCCTCCCTTGCAAACAAGGGCTCGCTCAGCTGAAGGGAGTTATGCAAACATCATAATCGTTCATTTGTAAGTTCTCCTTGCATGATAAAGATTGCACTGCAATATGTGAACGGGGTGAATTGAAATGATGTTTCTTCTGTTTATCTTTCTTACGGTGCAAATATTTGTAATCAAACTGAATACAATAAAGTGAGCTCTGTGTGCTTTGTATTCTGTGTTGTAATTGAAATCAATATATTTGCAAATATAGAAAACCCCCAAAAATATCTTTTAAAAAAGGATTCTATTATTGCTTAACAGTGTGATTAAAACTGCAGTTAATCACAATTAATTGTTTTAATTGCTCGACAGCCCTAATTCCTCGATAATGAGTCAGACCAACCGTAGCACCCACCGGCCCCAACCAAGAGCAACGCCCCCTTGCGCCAAGCGCCGCACAAGAACAGAGCGAGACGGCCCCTGCCCCAAAGGCAGTCTAAATAAGACAAAGCAGACAGACCACGGAGGGGAAAACAGAGGTGAAGTGACTTGCCCAGGATCACACAGGGAATTAGTGGCAGGGCTGGGAATAAAAGTCAGGTCTCACGATGCCCCGCTTGCTAGCCCATGCTGCCGCCCCTGGTCTCAGCAGTGCTGGGCTAGAGGGTTCCTTCGGCTCAGCTGCAAACCCCACTCTCTCACGCTTGTGGTTTTGTCCCGAACTCTCCCAGCGAAGCTCAGATTTCAGCGGCTGGTTCGCTCTCACGTTTGTGCTTTTTGACCACCTCATTCCAGCCAGGCTTGCGCAAGGCACAAGGCTGTCAGTCTGGTGACCTCCTAGTGGCTCCAGAGCCCATCTGGCGTAGGCCCCAATCCTGTGAGCTCTCCCAGCCCGCGAGATGTTGAGCTCCCCCCAGACGCTCAGGATGGGGTTCACAGAGCCTAGCATGGCGGTGACGTTATCCTGCCCACTAACCACACAGGCCCCATGCCAGCAGGGCTGGCCAGAGCACAGTCGCAGGGCAGACCACACATCTGTGGGCCAGATCCAAGTCACCGCGGCTCCAGCAGGAATGGCTTTGACGCAGGGCGTCTGGCCCCGCTTGCTCTCTTGCGTCACTGACGGCGGTTCTCAGACACTGGAGTCGTAACTCCCCAGAGGACCTTCCGCCTCGACCCGGTGTCTTTTAGCTAAACAGTTATTGTTAGCACGACAGCGTGTCCTGGCCTGACGCACTCCAGGGGCACGGCCCGCCTGTGGGAAGCAGCCGCCAGCAAACCTGTTGGGACAAGGGGATTGAGCTCTTCCCAGTCTCCCCCGTCCCCCTGCTAATGGCCGATCCTTGGCTGCCATTTTGGTCCCCTTGCTGGCTCCTGTACCTGGCCTGGCAAGACAGCTCCTCCCCGCTCCCTTCCCTGCTCCTGTCGCACTCACTGGGAGGCCGGCCCGAGTCAGGCCTCACGATTGGCGCTGTGGGTGTTCAGCGCAGCTCCTGGCAAGCGCTCAGGGCACCCCTGTGTCGCAGAGCACAGTCCCCCTGCCAAGGAGGGGAGGCAGTTAACACACGCTCCAGCCCCATGGCACTCGATAGATAAGGAGCCAGGGCCTGATTCAACTCCCTTTGCAGTCAATAGGCTCCCATGGAAGTCAGTGGTGACTGGAGCAGACCCTTCTCTGGGGATCTAGTTACTCTCTGCCAAGATTATGCTGCCTGTCATCCCGTTATATGCTCTTGCGGCATTTGTATCCATGGCCCGTTCCAAGAAGGAAGGAAGGAAGCTGTCTGTCCATGTTAGGAGGACCTGTTATTGTTACAGGATCTAATAATTTCTGGTTCACATCATACTAACCCATCACCATTGGACTATTTACTCCCGTTGTTGTTTGCAGTGTTGTAGCCATGTTGGTCCCAGGATACTAGAGACAAGTTGGGCGAGGTGATTTCTGTTATTGGACCAACTTGTGTTGGTGAGAGAGACACGCTTCCGAGCTACACAGAGCTCTGCTTCAGGTCTGGGAAAGGCACTCAGAGCATCACAGCTAAAGGGTGGAGCAGCTAAGGAGTTAACACGTGTTGCAAGAGACCATTCAAGTTGAAGTGGGCAGGTAGTACTTCTACAGTCATAGGCCAACAGAGGAGTTAGTGGGTTACAAAGTTTTGTAATGAGCCATAAATCCAGTGTCTCTATTAAGTCCATCGTTTTTGGTGTCTAGCAGAACTATGAATTTAAGTTCCCAGGCTTGTCTTTTGAAGGCGTTGTGCAGGTTTCCTTGGAAGACGAGGACTGAGAGGTCAGATATGGAGCGATCGCTTTGTGAAAAGTGTTGGCCCAGGGGTGAGAGGGTGTTTTTGTCTTTTATCATTTTCCTGTGTGAGCTCATTCGCGAGCGGAGTGATTGTCTGCTGTCCCCCACACAGTTGTTATTGGGATGTTTAGTGCACTGGGTGAGGTGCGTCACACGTGGTGATGGACATTTTTAGGATTCATGGAGCTTGAAAGGTATGTTGGGGATGGAGTATGGAACATCGTAGCAGCTGTGATATTTTTGCAGGTTTTGCATTTGAGGTTAAGGCAGGGGCTGGTGCCACTTTGTGTTGGTGGGTACTGGTCTGTGTGGAGCTGGCTCCTGATGAGACTGGGGGGTTGTTTGACGGCCAAAAGAGGCCACAGTGTAGACGGGGCACTGAGATCTTCCCTGGATGGTGCCTGGATTGGGTGCAATGAGTGTAGCGTGTCAGTGCTGTTAATGCACTGGATAAGCGTTGTCACAAGGCAATCATAGTGAGCCATGGCCAGTTCTGGGCCATTTTACACTAGGTAGCATCTTCCATAAGTGCGCTGTTTACCATTGCTTATTGGGGACCATGTTCTCACTTGTCTGTAGCTCAGTTGACTTCAGTGAAGCGATGCCGCTGCTGATTTATGCCAGGTGAGTGTTTATATTACACTAGCGCCCAGAGGCCCGGGTCGGAATCAGCCACCCACTGTACCGGGCCCTGAGTGAACACAGAGGTAGAAACAGTCCCTGCCCCTAAAGAGTCTAAAATCTAGCTCTCCCAAAGGGCTTTATACACTTGAATGAATTTGCTTGGAGAGCGGGATAATACAGTGAAGGGGAAGAGATGGAGACATGTTTTCAGAGGCATGGCGAGATGGCAGCAGCTGCAAGGGAGAAGGCACTTGCACCGACAGGGCAGCAACGGGAAGGAGAAGGATTGTCGTGTGGTTAAAGCACTGGATTGGGATCCAGGATAGCTAGGTTTGATTTGTGGCTCTGACACAGACTCACTGCATGGCTTTGGGCAACTAATTTAATCTCTGCCTGTCTCAAAGCCCCATGGAGAGCTAACCCTTCCTTGCTCCCACTTTTTGTCTCTCGTCCGTTTTCATTGGCTGCGCCTCGGTGCAGGGACTTGCTGTGCATGTGTACAGCACCTAGCACAACGGGGCTGTGATCTCGTGTGGAGTCTCTGGGCGCCAGAGTGGTATTAATACATCATGAGGGAAGGGGAGGAGGCTGGTGCTAGATGAATGGGGAACAGAACAGGAAGAGACAAGGTCCATGAAGGATATTGAAGCGAGAGGGGCAATTCTGTGCAGTCTGGGGCTGGGTGGTAATGTAGAGGGGTGGGGCAGACAGGAGAGCAGCCTCACTAAATCAAGACGGGAGGAGACTCTATGCTCTGGCTCCGCACGTAATTCTGAGGTCAATGCAGGAATCTCTGCGTGAAATCCTCTGGCCTGGTCTACGCAGGAGCTCAGCCTTAGATGATCACGTTGGTGGCCTTCAGATCTGTGAGCTGGACCTTGAGCTGAATGAAGGGCCAGTGGGGTCATTTGTTGGATAGGGGTGATGTGCTCGTGCTCCTTGGTCCAGGGCTAGTTTGGTGTCAGCATGGCTATCGTGCGTGCCGGTGTATCGACGGTTCCTGGTGTGGAACAAGTTCCTGACTGTCCCTTTCTGTTTTGCTTGCAGGCTCTTCTGCCGCGGAAGGCCTGCTGGGTCTAGGCTGAGCCCGGCATGGAGATGGAGAACCATACCGTGGCTGCGGCGACGAACTCCTGCACCTTTCATGAGGAGTTCAAGCAGATCCTGCTGCCCCTGGTCTACTCTGTGGTCTTTGTGGTGGGGCTCCCCCTGAACTTCATCGTCATTGTGCAGATCTGGCTCTCCAGGAAGGTGCTGACCCGCACTGCCATCTACATGCTGAACCTGGCCACGGCCGACCTACTGTACGTGTGCTCCCTGCCGCTGCTCATCTACAACTATACGCAGAAGGACTACTGGCCCTTTGGGGACTTCACCTGCAGGTTCATCCGCTTCCAGTTCTACAGCAACCTGCATGGCAGCATCCTGTTCCTCACCTGCATCAGCGTCCAACGCTACCTGGGCATCTGCCACCCTCTGTCATCCTGGCACAAGAAGAGGGGCAAGAGGTTTACCTGGATGGTGTGCGGCGGGGTGTGGATCATCGTCATTGCCCAGTGCCTGCCCACCTTCGTCTTTGCCTCCACGGGCATCCAGAGGAATAGGACCGTGTGCTACGACCTCAGCCCCCCGGACCGCTCCGCCAGCTACTTCCCCTACGGCATGACGCTGACAGTCACGGGGTTCCTCATCCCCTTCGTCTCCATCCTGGTGTGCTACTGCTGCATGACCAAGATCCTCTGCCAGAAGGACGAGATGATAGGCCTGGCCGTGCGCAAGAAGAAGGACAAGGCCATCCGGATGATCATCATTGTAGTCATCGTCTTCGCCATCAGCTTCTTCCCCTTCCACCTGACCAAGACCATCTACCTGATCATCCGCTCCTTGGCAGGCGTGCCCTGCCTGGTCTTGCAAACCTTTGCCATCGCCTACAAGTGCACTAGGCCCTTTGCCAGCATGAACAGCGTCCTGGACCCCATCCTCTTCTACTTCACCCAGCGCAAGTTCCGGGAGAGCACACGCCACCTGCTGGAAAAAGTGAGCTCCAAGTGGAGGCACGACACATGCCGCTCCTACAAGTCGTAGGCTCCGGGGAAAGGAGAATGAGGGGGGCCTGTTCTGCTGCGCGGAGGCAGAGGACTGAACGGCTGTGGCTTTATTGCAGCCAGCCCTGCTTTACCCAGCAACAGAGAGAGAGCGAGAGAGCAGGAGGCAAGGACTGATGGTCCTGAGCATAGAGCTGGGAGCCAGGAGCTTCTGAGTTTACTCCCAGTTCTGGCCATGGGTGGGTCACTGGGCCTCTCTGGGCCTCTGTTTACCCATCTGCAGGATGGAGAACAATATTCTGTAAATAACAGGTAAAATGATGCTGACCTGCCACGCCTTGGTCAGGGCCTGGAAAGTGCTTTGAGGCTGGACCATGCTAAGGACAGTTTATCCTTAAAATTCCAGCAAATGGCCTGAGCTGGGAGAAGTTCCAGAACAGCTGGAAAGAGGGAAGTGAAAATAATTGGGGGCAGGTTTTGGGGCTGGGCTAGGTGGTGTCCGAACGCAGTATTAGTACGGCTACTGTGGTGCATCGCAGCTGTCACCTATGAGGAGGAGCGGGGCGTTTTGCGGATCTGCTGCTCGCTCTGTGGATTTCAGCAGAACCGCTGAGGGACTGGCGGTCCTTGCCACAGATCTCTGACTGGCAAAGCCCTAGCAACCACGCGTGGGGCTTTGTGGTCAATTGTGCTACTGATGCTGATTACAGTGGGCCCCACTCCGCGCCACTGGAGTTGCAGCACACACGGGTTTGTCCCAACGTGTTTGATTCAGAGTGATGTTTCCAGTAGATTTGGGAAATCAGTTATTAGCAAGTAGTTCAGTGCTTCCTCTGGTTTACAACTACCTAGATTTGGTGGACAAAAATCTCTCTCCACGTCAGTCCCCTAGAGAGGAGATCACCTCTGAGAACTAGCCGTTCGGGAATAGGGGAATCAACTGCTACTTGCCAGTGCACAAATTACTGGGATCTGGTCATCTTATCCACCAGCCAGTGTTTTTTCACTGCTTTGCCACAGTAACTCAGCTGAGTTTCCCAAGCAGAAAGCTGCTTTACTAATGCAAGGAAAACCTACACTGGGAATTTAGAGACGACAATAGGTCTCTTGGGACCACATGAGTCTACAAAAGGATTGATCCACATGGGAGGGCAGGAAAAGGGAAATCTAGCGAGTACATCTACAGTATTATTGGCTGTTAACAATGAGGACACAATCATTAAGCTAACCTGACTACAACAGTCTGATTCAATTTTATCTAGGTCGTCTTACAACTCTCATCACCGTAATATCTGAGCACCTTACAATGCGATCTTCCTGGTTTCTACTGTTTAAAGATTCATAAGTTGCCTGACTGGATCTAATAGGGCTCGGGTGTGTTTTTATTTTGTTTTATTTTATTTTATTTTTGGGCACCCTCATTATAAAAGAATTCTCACATCATCTCCAGCATTGTGAGTGAAGATCTAGTTCATGGGAAATTTAATCTTGTGGGTTTTTTTAAAAAAGGAACTAGACACCAGAATATTTTTAAAGAATTTCTAATATAGCTGCAGTGGTTTTATGATACGCTGGTTTAGTGTGTATGAGCATATCTCCCTCTAGTGGCAGATCCTAGATATAAGACTGCTATTTAATTTCGCTCATGTAATAGAGACCTGTGTTTTTGAATATCACAGGTTCAGTCCCCACTGGAGTTAGCATCTGGGCGGCCACATCTCATGACAGGCTGCGCTGGGCTTTTTAAGCAAATCAGCTCTGTTGTGACACATCACTGAATAACATTTAATTTGGGGGTGGGAGTGGAAGAAATGATTGGAAAGACTGTCAATGCTTACGCCTGAGATGGTTCTTGATTAGCAGCAGAAACTAACCAGTGAGTATGGGCAGGGTATGAAATAAGAGTTGAGGAATTTAACTGAACAAAGGTGGAGTCAACATACTGGGCCAAAGCTAGCCCTGGGGTAATCTAGCACACTGTGGATAAAATCACTTTGAAGTTTGTGGAGTTGCATCTGCTGACAGTGGGGGTGAATTTGATGCAGTGGGGAAGTGTAGGTGCTGTATCTTCCCATGCTGGGTGCATCTGAAATCAGCGTTGAGACAAGTAGCCAGACCTCTCCTAGGCACTACTCTGAGCAGTAAGGTGTCATCTGTCGACCAGCACTGTCACGTCATAGCCACTCGTGACATTTGTCCTCTGAGCTGTTTACGGGATGTCTGCCACATTGGCCTACATACCAGGGATTGATCCAGGGATCTCCAGAGCTAAAAGCACAAGCACTTACACCATGAGCTAAGGCACCTAGCCCCTCTTGTGGGCAGCTGTAACAGCTTCTATCGCTGCGGGTCAGCACACCAGCGGACCAGATATACACGCACCAGTGGATGACACTTACACCACACCTGGTGGACTTGTGTCCACACAGCAGCTATGTTCCCAACACAGCCACACTCTGCTTCATTTAACCTGACTTCTACTGATACCATTTGCTTTTCCCTGTCTCAGTGCACCAGATATGCTCATCTTCCTCTCTACCCCGACCTACCCCTCCTCTTCTCCAACCCACCACTTCCATGGGCCGGGGGTAATGAAGGCTGGGGGACCCAAACTTCTGCTAATGCTCCCCACGCAGCCCTGGGCCTGGGCCATTGCAGGGCTCAGAGCTCCTCTGGGGAGCCTGGGCTAAGGATTCAGCCCAGGCCAGCTGGGGCTCAGAGCTCCTCCAGACTGCTCCAGGCACCAGTGGGCTGTCTGGGGCTCAGGGCTGCTCCGGGGCTGTCTGGGGCTCGGGGCTGCTCCGGGGGCTGGCCAGGGCTCAGGGCTGTGCGAGCGGGCCGGCCAGTGAGAGCAGGGTGGCAGAAGGGGCCTCAGGCAAAAGGGGAGGACGGGGCAGGGCCTCGGGCAGAAGAGGCAGGGCAGGGGGCTAGCCTCCCCAAACGGGAGTTCACGTGCTGCCCGTGGCCAGTCCCTTCCAGGCCTCACACCTCTCCCAATCTCATCCCCCCAGCAGCTCCATCTCTCTCTCCAACCATAGAATCCCAGAAGTGTAGGACCGGAAGGGACCTTGAGAGGTCATCTAGTCCAGTCCCCTGCACTCAAGGAGGGACTAAGTAATAACTCGACCATTCCTGACAGGTGTTTGTCTGACCTGCCCTTAAAGCCCTCCAGTGATGGCGCTTCCACAACCATTGCCATGAGCAGCACTTTAGTCATTTGCACTAAAGAATAATCCCACTTCCCCGACAGGAGCTTCTTTCCCATGAAGCTCTGCACGTAACTCATTTGCATAATGCTCTTCACTGTAGTCCTTTGTGACAAAGGCTGTGTCGCCGTCTGTGTTTGTACAGCACCTCTCACAGTGGGGCCCCGAATGAGACTTTGGGGGACTTCCGAAATCCAAATGAATAGTATAATGTGAATCCACCCCGAGTGCACTGTACCAGTGCATTGTGGGAAAACTATCCCATAGTGCCTCAGTAGGCGATAGCGTGCCCAGACTGGCACCAGCAGCATGTGCAGCAATGCCTTCTGGGATGTCCTAGCACACACAGCTGGGAGGGAGCAGGCCGGGCCAAGCCAGTGATGCAGGCGTGGGGTGGGGGTACCGTGGACACTGCAAAGGAAACATTGTGCCAAAGCAGTTCTAGGAAAGCATCCCCGGGCTGGACTAGGGTTCAGGCAGCGGTGGAACTGCTGCCACGGTTGCTAACCAAGTGTTAGCGGTGGAGGCAAGCCAACCAGGCCACTGCCTGGTTACAGACGCAACTAGAAGTTGTACTATGGACGTTGTAAGGTCGAAGGCAAAGCACCCACTGAGCCAACAGGTGACACGTGGCCACATCCACACACACAAATCCCGCAGGGTGTCCATCGCTGGAACTCTTAGCCATTCACTGGACACTACGGCTGCAAACGCTAGATCTGAACTACCAGTTCTTGCCCACCTAAAGCTCCCACTGAACCCACATTGGGCCTTCCCACGGGGAACGGAAAGGCTAAACCGCCACCATCTGGTGCATGTGTTTTGAGACGCTGTAGAGGGACTTTGTGTGGAGTAACCGTGGCGTTACCAGCTGGTCCCCAGATGTAAATCTACAGTCCAGAATTCACCTTTCGGTACAGGCGCTGACTTGTAATTTTCCCCGGGGTGCTCCACCCCCACTCTGCTCCTCCCCTCGAGATCCCACCCTCGCTCCTCCTCTTCCAGTCCCCACTCCAACCCCTCCCCCGAGGCCCCCTCCTGCTCACGGCTCTCTGCCCTCCTACTAGTGCCTCCCCCAGCCTCAGAACAGCTGATCGGCGGTGGCGCTTGAGCCCCGGAGCACCATAATCGGTGCCTATGCCTTTAGGGCTGACCCAAAGCCCAATGACATCAGTAGGAAAAACTCCCATTGACTCAATGGGCTTAGGATTGGGGCATTTCTTCTGGTTGATCCCGGTGTCTGAAAAGCTCCTAGGGAGAGTGCTAATGCAGCTATTTGGCCTGGAGGAACCTGCCCCAGCCTGGCAACTCCCCAAAGTGGCCCTGTCTCTGGAGTTGAATGACTGGTTATCAGGCCTCCTTCTCCTTGGTGGAGATCACTGGGTTTGACCGACATTTGCTTGAGAGCAGCGCCCTCTATCTGGGCCATATCCAGGCTTGGGGTAGATAGGACCACTTCCACCATCAGCAGGCAAAACTCCCAGATGCTTTAGTGTCTCTAGGTTCAGTGATACTCAGACTTCAGTGGTTCAGGAGCCAAATTAGCCATCAGCAGTACCCAAAAGAGCCCCAGGAGTGTGAATTCATTGTTTCATTTACTATTTTTATATCTATATAATTATTCTCACAGCAAAATGGCTGACCAAGTAGTCTGCAGTTGGTTAATAACATAGTAAAAGCCTCCTGATTGGTTAATAATTAAATCACCCAGGGTTTTAATATCATGCGCTACAAAGAGCCGCGGGAAACGCAGTAAAAAGCCACTTGCAGCTCCCCAGCCTCAGTCTGAGTATCACTGCTCTAGTAGGTAGGAATCTGCACTGGGACTCAGGAGAGCTGGCCTCCTGTCCCGGCTCTGCCACTGACCTGCTGTGTGACCTTGAGCAAGTCACCTCATCTCTTTGCGCTTCTGTTTCCTTTGGCCTTCTTTTCTGTTTAGACTGTAAGTGCCTTGGGGCAGGGTGCATATCTCACTATTGCCTTTATGCAGTGCCTCGCACGATGGGGCCCTGATCTTGACTAAGGCTCCTAAGCACTGCTGTCAGACCAAGAACGATAACTAGCTGAAGGCCCGTGCTGTCACATGGGTAAGTTGGAAATTTGTGTGTATCAAAAAGCTGAAAATGGCTGAGGGCTTCAAAATTGGAGGGTAACAGACTGCGAATCCAAGTGCTGATTGGACCTGGTGCTAGTCTAAACACAAAGAGCTCTCAGCCAGGCTGGTGGCTGGTCTCATCACTGACTCAGCAGGGATTTTGCACTTCAGAGGGACACCCAGACAGATTGAGAGCCCTGCAATCTTTTTCTGTAGCTAATTAGTTGTCCCTGAGTACTCTAGGCCTGGATTTGGGCTTTGAGAAGGCCCAGAAGAGATGCCTGTAAAGAAAGATCATAGACATGTAGCTGAGTGTCAGTTTAGAATTTACAGACACGATTTCCCTTTGTCCATTTCTTGTTTTATTTATAAATGTCCTCTGAACTCTATGGTCCCAGGGAGCCCTTAATAGCAGTAAATGGGCTCATAGCGCTGCCCTGGGACAGGGTTTCAATTTAATATGTGGGCTGGCTGGCTTTTATTCCACTAAATCAGGGGGTTTCAACCTTTTTTCATTTGCAGACCCCTAAAAAATTTCGAATGGAGGTGCGGACTCCTTTGGAGAACTCTGACATAGTCTGCAGACCCTCAGGGGCCTGTGGGCCACAGGTTGAAACCCACTGCCCTAAATTAACTCTAGGGATGAAATGACCAGCTGGCTGCATTTGTTACTGGAAACTAAGTCTGGGCTGAGGACTCACGCTGGTTGTTTTGGATCCCTGACTTGCCCCAGTCCCTTTAGCTGCTTCGTAGGCAATGCAGAAAATACTAACTGGTCTTTTCTGAACCCAGACGTTCTGGGCCAAATTCACTGAAGTGGGTACAAAGCCACTGAAACCCATAGAGTTGCACCAGTATAAACGTGGTGTACGGGAGATCTGGATCAGGTCTCATGTAACTTAGGCTTGGCTTGTCTGTTGTGAAAAGGTTCTATCCACTGTAATGTTACGAATGGCCACAGTCCCTAATGGGCTTAAGTAAACCTCACGATGAGTTATGCTATGTAAATATATCGTATTGTGCCAGTCTGGCATGCAACAGCACCCTGCAGCATAACACCCGCTCCCCGGCCCCCGAGCCAAGGACAGGAAATCCAGTTCCCACCCCTGCCTGCTTTCACTATTTGACCATAACCAAACCCCTTCCTTTAAGAAGGGGAAGATCAAACACAGGGTATCCAGATCTGAGCAATATAACATGCCATGACTGAAGCTGTACAAACTCTTATGTTCCACTGTCCTCCCAGGACAGGGCACCAAACAATGACCAGGGTGTGCAGAGGGGAAAAAACTTGCTTGTCGCTGTGAGGAGGAAGAAAGGGGTGGAGTGGGGAAGAGGAGGGAGAAATGTGGGTGACCAACTGCATGGGAAGGAGGAAGAATGAACTGACCCTTTAAATTTTAAACAGATCCCTGTAGGGTTTTCCCTCCCTAGTTGTGTAAGAGTGGATTTATTTTCCATGCTCTGCTTTGCATTGTTCTGCTCCCCAGACAGAAAAGAACAACAAATCCTGAATCCGACTGCAGACCCTGCTTCCATAGTCCCGTCCTCTGGGATAGTTTTCTCTCTGTTGTTTTTTCCCAGCTGCTAGGTCCTTTCTTCTTCTTTTTTAAATAAAAACCAGTGGCAGGATTTTACTTTCTGCTAGTAATATCTCATCCTGCCTGATGATGAGCTGGAAAGATCTGGAGAGCTTCAGATAGACCCAGACTAGAGTTAAGGCCTGCACCACGAAGTTCTCATCTGGAGGGTAAGAAGAAATCCAGCGCCTGATCCAAAACTCTTTGAAATAAATGGGAATCTTTACACTGAATTTAATAGGCTTTGGATCAGGCCCATATGGAACAATGAGATACATTATGGGGATTGTAACCTTCCTCTGAAGCATCTGGTCGGAGATGGTATACCAGCTTAGATGGGTCTGCCCGTGATGGAGATGGGCCTAAACCGCACACTTCAGACCCTGTCCATTTGGGTTTCAGAGTAGCAGCCGTGTTAGTCTGTATCCGCAAAAAGAAAAGCAGTACTTGTGGCACCTTAGAGACTGAGGCCACGTCTACACTACCCGCCGAATCGGTGGGTAGTGATCGATCTATCAGGGATCGATTTATCGCGTCTAGTGTAGACATGATAAATCGATCCCCGATCACTCTGCTGTCGACTCCGGAACTCCACCAGGGCGAGAGGCGGAAGCGGAGTCGACGGGGGAGCAGTGGCCGTCGATCCCGCCCCGCGAGGACGCGAAGTAAGTGATTCTAAGTCGATCTAAGATACGTCAACTTCAGCTACGCTATTCTCGTATCTTAGATCGATCCCCCCTCCAGTGTAGACCAGGCCTAACAAATTTATTTGAGCATACACTTCCGTGGGCTACAACCCACTTCATGGGATGAATAGAATGGAACATATAGTAAGAAAATATATATATACATACAGAGAAGGTGGAAGTTGCCATACAAACTGTAAGAGGCTAATTAAGATGAGCTATTCATCTTAATTAATTAGCCTCTTACAGTTTGTATGGCAACTTCCACCTTCTCTGTGTGTGTGTGTGTGTGTATATATATATATATATATATATATATATCTTCTTACTACATGTTCCATTCTATGCATCCGATGAAGTGGGCTGTAGCCCACGAAACCTTATGCTCAAATAAATTGGTTAGTCTCTAAGGTGCCAAAGTCCTCCTGTTCTTTTTGTCCATTTGGGCTCATCTCTGCTTCGGCAAGGTGATGGTCCCGTACCCCTAGCAACTGTAGGTGCTGCCCTCTTTTCCTTGCCAGGCCTGATAGTACTGCTGCTTTTGACAAGGGCATCATCACCGCCTGAGACGGACAGACGCGGGTCGCTCGCGACGTTCTGTGCTCTCGCTGCCCCACCTTGGGAAGCACTTGCAGCTAGTGGGGTCTGGTTTTGATCATGCGTCTTTGATCAGTTCATCCCTTGTGTCGATGGTGAGCTGTCCAGTGCACGTGCCTTGCATGCCTCGACCGTCTGGTGACTCTGGGTTGTGCTTGGTGGCGTTGCTAGCACCGTGCTACTGGCAGGGCCCTGTTTTACCACCTCCCTCTCAGACATCATTTTGTAGCACTGAGATGAAGATAAACTATTGTATTGTCCTTTCAGAATTACTAATGGAAATAAAATGGAGATTCCTGTACGTCAGCGTCAGTGTGGCTCTGTTGATGCTCTCTGATGTTCTCCAAGGAAAGGGGCCGCGGACAGCAGAGATGGTGCCGAGACTCAGCAATCTAGCCGAAGAACAGTTGACAGCATTGTTTTCATTTTTGATAGCATCAAAGAGGCTTCCAGGCCCCCTCTAAGGGACTGATAAGGGGAGTGGAGATATTTCAAATTCTTGTTCATCACTGAAGTGCAGCCACTTCTGGCACAGAAGACAGTACACAGCAGAGATTAACAGCATGGTGCATAATAGTGGGGACGGAGTGAGGGATTTGGGGCAAAGACGTTAGGGCAAACCTGCTTCTCTTGCACACACAAAAAAGATCTCCAGGTGATCTCCACACAGAATGGAAGTTTTTAAAGAACCTGTGGTCCCAAATGTTCTGTCACTGAAGTCAAAGGGAGTTTGAGCAGGCTTCCCCCATCGTAAAAGACAAGGAGGTTGCACAGGGGTCCGTGAGGCCAAAGTTTGTCCCCTGCAGAATCTGTATTCCAAATTATCATTCAGAAGAAGGTTGGAGGCGGGGGAACTCAGCTTGGCTCTCAGATCCCAGTATGAGTTTGTGGCCTTTAGAGAAAAAAAAAATCTGTTCGTACTCATGATCTAAGCCCGTTTGATCTGGAGTCTCTGAGGCAGGCCAGAAGCATGGAGCCTCTCAATGCCATTGTTACCCCTTCAGAGTAGAGGTGCACATTAAGATATTTCAGTGTCTGAGTGCCAGGGCCCTCTGCTGGACAGAATTAGAACCACTTAATTGTATGTCATAAGCCTTATACTGCTGTAGCTAATGGCGCTTCTCCTTCAGCTCCTGTGGTAGGAGGCCTGTGCTTTTGAAGCAGAAAGATCCTAATTCAATGCCCTCTGCTGCTGTGACGTTCTGCATGGCCATGAGACGGAAGAAAGGCTGACGATGAAGTTCCTAGGAAGCAACAGACTTATTTCAAGATTGACAAAATAGCCGAAACTGGATAATGGGGTCCCTTTTGTGCTCAATCTCTTCCCTGGGGTCTGGGAGAGGAATGCCTTTTTGCACCTCAAAAGCCTTGGGGTTGATGGCTGCACAGGGAGAGGCTGGACAGAGTGTGGAGTTTAACGCTGAAAGCCTAGTTGGTTTAATTTTTAATTGCTTTAGCAGAGCAAGTGGAGGAGCTGGGTTTGTCCATACAGGACAACAGCTAAGGCCTGGTCCACATTATCTGTTCTGACACAGTATCAAGACCGCTGCTGCGGGTGTAGCTTATACCAATTACCGGAGTGAAATCTGCTCTGCGGAAACAGGCCTTTTTGCCGATAAAAGTGCACCTATGCTGGGACTTGTGCTGGCCCAGCTCTGATGGTTGGGGGTGATTTTTTCCCCCTTTCCTAACTGCCACTGCTATGCTTCCAAAACGCTGACCTGAAGCCCAGGTTTCAGAGAAGGGCAGGTGATTCTGAAGGTCTGACTAAATGGATCTGAGTCCGATGTGAGCAAGAGCCCCTAAGGGTGAAGCCCTGTTTTTCCCACGGACCAGAGAGCCCCACTCCCCTGCACGCATGTGCGCACACACAGCCTTGCCACATGTATCAGCCCAGGTGGATGGAGCTAGGCTCAGTCCCCACTACTTGTGCATGCCTTGGCCTCTCTCCGGAGCCTGCGGCTATGGACTCCTGGCCTGGGCCCCATCCCTGTTTGCTAAGTACCTTTTCTCCCCTTTCCCTGATCTTTGTTAAACCCGCTTCTTTCATGGCTCCCCTCTGGGTTGGTCACTTCACCAGTGGGGTCTCCCACACGCCTCCTACCCAGCCATTGCCCTCTGGGTGGTTCTGTTGTGAGAGTGTAAGCTCCTGGGCAGCAACCAGGTTGATCTCTCTGTGGGTGGTGGAAACTGCCAGGAATATAGAAATAACCATTTCAGCTCCTTGGGCACAATCTGCACCCTGGGTTTGGAGGTGAACGGCTCCGCTTCCCACCACGGATTCCTGGACCCAACCATTTGCCCGGAAGGAATGCTACATTTGCTAGCAGACTTACACACAAACAGGGGCGGGAGGAAACTTATTGAAGAGAACCTTATTTGTTCAGGCATACTGGGGAAAGAAGACCCTGTGATATAACAGCAGAGTCTGCTTAAAACAGGGGGTTCATGACTGTGGAGGGGACGTGTGTATTTCAGAAGCTCCTCGGTGACTAACAGCAAGCAGGGAATCATCTAGCCCTACACATCTCAGTATGAGAGTCTGCCCGTGTTCTCACACAATGTCTGCCCTCTGCCAGACAGAATGTCAGGCCTGCTTGGGATGGAGCTGAATGTCACCCCTTAGCGGCGGCAGCCTACAAAAGGGTACAAGCCTTAATATTATTACACAAGAAGAAGTTTGGATTGCTAGTAATGATTTTCTATGCACCATCATTTGCAGCAGCGAGTTGGGCGGTGTTCAAGTTTCGTGACTACACCGCTGTCTAAAACGCACACGGTGCTTTTGAAGTCTTGTGGAAATCTGTCTAGTTCCAATACCGGGTCCTGCCACATTAGCGAGAGAGTTCGGCATACAGGGCAGGAGAGCTGCAGTACTGGACCCAGCAGTACCTTGGGTTTCTGTTCAGTAACCCAGCGGCCCAACTCTGAGGCACATCACCAACAGGCTGCACCTAAATCTCCAGCAAACCTTTTTCAGAAAGTGCCAGGCAATTGAATAAGCACAAAGAGCCCCAATTATCCATTATAACTAGTTCCTAGTGGTGCATGGCACAAACACTCAATGAGTTATTGATTAAAGGCTGGATGAGAATGGACCAGGTCCTAGTAGCCTTCCCCATGCTTTCTGAGGGGTTTTCTACGCTGCTGGCTTTTGCTGGTTAAAGTGTAACTAAAGCACAGTTCACACAGCGGATTTTTTTAAAAGGAGCAATCTTCACAGGAACCCTCTCTTAAAAGGTTTCATTTGCCTCTCGTGAGCTGGAAGGAGAACATTTGTGGGGCACCAAACACAGAGGTGCACTCTGATTACATTGCACTTGTGTCGTCCCGTGAACGGGAGCATCCACTTTGTTGTGGCAAAGCACTGAGATTAGGGGTATGCAAATACTTG
Source organism: Natator depressus (assembly GCF_965152275.1). NCBI lineage: Eukaryota > Metazoa > Chordata > Testudines > Cheloniidae > Natator > Natator depressus. Next base: position 13,325,187 of record NC_134234.1, on the reverse strand, counting down.
CATGTAACAGAGTAATTGACATCTATGGGACTGTTCCCAGGAGTACAGGCCACATTTCAGAATAAGGGGTCCAGGATCAGGCCCTGGGTTAGTGACAGAGCCAGGACTAGGGAGCCAAGGAGTCCTGCCACCCCTAGACCACACTCCCTCTACTTGTGTTGAAGTCAGCACCACAACTACCATTGACTTTAATGGGAGCAGGTTTGAGCCACTCCAACGATTCATGGGTTTGGAGAAAAGATTAAGCAGAATTATCTAAAACACTTAGAAGAACAACAACAACTGGGGGGGGGGGACACCGTGAACAATGAAAACCTAACTCACTTTCCCACATACTTTCTATGTGAAAGAAACACTACCCAAGATGACAGGTTTCAGAGTAGCAGCCGTGTTAGTCTGTATCCGTAAAAAGAAAAGGAGGACTTGTGGCACGTTAGAGACTAACAAATTTATTAGCGCATAAGCCTTCATGAGCTACAGCTCCTACCCAAGGTTTGACACTGCCAGTGTAGAAGCAGTCACCTTCCCCCATGTCCACTAGGGGGCGCAACACAGTCAGGTTTGGAAAGAGTCCTGATAAAAAAAGTCTATTGTGTCTAGAACTAACTTTAATAGTGAAACCAAAGCGCTGCAGAGAATGAAGATGTAATTGGTTTGTGTCCCTCTAGCAGGTTACTCGGGCCTCTTGCCCGGTTCCTGTTTTCCTTCTGGTTCAGCTCCATCCAGCAGCCCAACTTGCAGCATGCCGGGGCTCCAGGAATGACGGGCGTGAATTCTGCCTGCCTCGCCGCCTCTCCACGCAATGTTGTGGGGGGCCACAGCACGGCCCACTGGCTGGCTGGGTTAGCAGCATAAGTGGCTGACCTCTTCTTAAAACAGAAGGGTAAGGCCAAAGTTTTGATTTATGTATCCTGTGGGCATTTTGGTACAGTGCCTAGCACAATGGGGCCCTGATCTCCGCTGTGGCCCCTTGGCACTAATCTGCCAGCTCAGAGGCTTTTAATGCTGGGGAATGGGAGCAACGAGCAATTTCCATTCAGCTATCAGGAGCGGTGCTGGGCTGAGCAAATAAGACAGCTGCAAATTGGGCTCCGTTTGTGGGATCCTGGCCCGGCAGTGACCCTTTGCCACATAAACATCCTACGACCCTGTCACACCTCCTCTGCTCCATCACCTTCCTGCGCTGCAGATCATGATCTTGAAGGGAACCCTTCACCGGATCCTGGGAGCAGGGGGATGGATTATACAAAAGATTCCCCAGTGACAGTGAATTCCATAACGTTATCAGGCCTTTTAAGTCACCAGAATGGGGAGGCTGTAGCAGGGGATGGAACCCGGGGCCTCTCCTTCTTCTTCCCTATCCCACTTCTAGTCATCTACCCTGGCCTCCTCTAGGTCCTTTAGCCATGTATGCAAAACCCTCTTCCTTTGTATCTCTCCCCACCTGGACGAGCCTTCCTCTGCCCCCCACCAGTTCATTGATGCTACCCTTTTCCAGTCTCAGCTCACAGCATTTCAACCAGGGCGGCCCATGAGAATTTCCCTGTTCACTTCGAGGGGAAGTTCAAGCCCAGAGGGAACTTGCATACCCACCAACCAACCAAAAAAGGAATAAAATAAAGTGTACAGACCAAATCCTAATGATTGCCATCAATGGGCACTTGCTGAAGGCCTCCTTGTTAGGTGCCTTTGTATGGATTTAGGAGCCCAAATTCAGACACCTTTTTTCAAAACCTTGGCCATGATTTTTGTGTCTCTTAGCTACAGACGTTATTATTTGTCTTGTAGGAACACCTATGAGTGCCAGCCACCCCATTGTGCAAGGCGCTGTACAAACACAGAACAAAAAGACAGTCCCCCACCCCCAAAGAACTCACAGTCTAAGTCAATTATTGAGCTATTAGTATTAGTAATATTCATTTGCATTATGGTAATACCCAGCAGCAGCATTCCAGACTGGGGGGGGGGGGGAGGCAGGAGTGTATAATTATATAGCAAAAGCTAGTCCAGGCCCTGAAAAGCTGACTGTGTATGTATAAAAAAAGCCTTTTAAAAAGGCACAGGCAGAGTTTATTGCTGATTAAAAGCGGGGGAGGAGAGGGGGACATCGTGAAACTGTCAATGTCCCTGGTTCTTCCCTGCACTTGAAACCTTGGCAGAAAAACGTCATCAGCGTTTCCAAATCTGAAAAGTCGATTGCTTTCTCAGCTGCCTCTCCAGGCACTGAAATCAATAGAAGACAGGAACCTAAGACCTCAGGCCTTTTGACTGTTTTTATGTTTAGGGGAAATCCACCCCATGAAAACAAGCAAAAGGCCTTAAAATATGTAAATTCTTGCCCTGTCTTTCTGAAAGGCTCAGAGGGAAGTTAAAACAAAACAAAATCGACAAGGGGCTGGGTAGTAGATCTTTAAAAAGCGTTATATCTCTAGCCAAAGCAGATCCAAAAGATGTAACATGTGAATACACTGGAAAATAAAAGGCAAACCGGGGACTCATCGTTACCGTATTTCCTCTCTCCTCGTTTTCTTTTTCTGGTAAAATTACCCAAGCCATGTTCCCAGACTTTCCTTCAGAGACCACCCCCTCATTTCAAGAAACCACGCCTCTCAGGGAAAGTTTATTTGACTGCAAGAGAACAAAATAAAGTGAGGGCGACATTTAAGCCCCCAAATAATAACCGAAAAGAGAAGGGATGAGGACTTGTCTCTATGGTGCAAGGCAAGTGGGCCGCTTTGGCGTCTGACCAAGAGATGCCTTCGGATTTCGTGCGGCGGAGAGATGTCGGTGTGGCGGCTGGGTGCAGGGGATGAAGTCGGATTGGAAAGGGGGCCACTTCCTTTCACCGAGCTGGAGCGGCCGCTGCGGCGGGGAAAGTGCCACTGAAGTTTGCCGCCTGCTTTCCCACCCCAAAACGTCGGGCTGCCTGGGAATCGCCTCGGAACCGGGGGAAAGGGATCAAGCCGCGATCCGGGGCTTTGGGGAAGGGCGCGTTTGCAATCCCCCCCCGCCCCCCCCGGACTTGCCGTGGGAAGTGGAAGTTGCCTCCGAGTTTGCAGCGCCGCGGGGACCCTGGATGGCGGAGGGCGGCGTGCGGGGGCCGGACTGCTCGCCGGAGCGGGTTTAGGGCTGGAGGAGCAGAGGGGAGGAGAGGAAGGGGGGCGGCCGAGAGAGAAGGGGGTGGGTGGGTGGGCTGAGCGCGGCGGGTATATACAATGGCGGAGGGGGAGGCCGAGGGGACAGCTCCCCTCTGCCGGAGCGTCTCCTTCAAGCGGCTGGAGCGGTGGCTGGAGGCAGCGGCCGAGGGGGAAGGAGCCCGGCCGCCGGCGTGCCAGTGCCAGCCCCCCGGCGCCAGGGCGCAGCAGCCGCCGCCGCAGGAGCGGGACTCGCCGCAGCGCCGCCGGCGATCGCCCTCCAGAGCCGCCTCCAGCGGCCTCTCCCGGAAAGTTTCCAAGCTCGCCGCCGCCGCCGCCTGCCCCTCCCCGGAGCTCCGGGGCAGAGCCCTGCGGAGCCTGTCCCCGTCCGTCCGCCAGCTCTCCCAGCGCTTCGACGCCGCCGCCGGGGCCGCTCCCCCGCCCGCCCCCCGCAGCTCCCAGAGCGAGGAGGAGCCGGACGAGGACGGGGCCACCTGCTGCCCGCCCCAGCCGGGGAAGAGGGAGGCTCGGCCGCCGCCCGATGAGGAGGGCGGGGGGCCGCAGCGCAGCCAGGGGCTGAGCGAGCCCCCCAAGGCCGGGGAGGCCGGACTGGAGCCGGGGGGGCTCTGGCCCAGCGTCACCGAGATGCGCAAACTCTTCGGGGAGAGCTTTCGGCGGCCGCCCCCCGGCCGGGCCCCGGAGGAGGAAGGTGGGGCCCGCTCCCCGCACGGCGGGGCCGGCAGCTCGGCCGCCGCGGGGACGGGGCTCGGGGCGCCCCGGCCGGGCACGGACAGCCCCCCGCTTCCCAGCAGCGGCCCCGCTCCGGCCAGGAGGGAGGAGGAGCGGCTCCGCGCCGGCCCCAAGCCGCCGCCTCCCCCGCCGCCGCCCCGCAGCTGCGTTCCCTACCCCGGCCTGCTGCGAGCGCACCCGCTGCCCTGCGCTCCGGCCGGCGGGGAGGCCCGGCGGCAGCCGCAGCACCAGCCGGCTTGGGATAGTTTACATTCCTGGCATAGTTCTTCCAGACCACAGGCTGCCCCCCCGCCCTCCACCGCCTCCTCTGCTGTCTGCAGCCTCCTCCTAGAAGGGAGCTCCAGCTGCCAGGACTTGCTGCCCGCTCACGGCTTGCCCTTCCCTGGCAGTGCCAACAGCAAGCATGGCCCCTCCGGGGGCAGGCCCAGGTCCCTGGAGCGGTCCTCGGGGAGCGAGGAGGAAGGGAACCAGCTGGTGACCCCCAGGAAACGCTCCGTCCGGAAGAAAAAGAAAGACCTGGGCCTTTGGGACCATGAGTCCGACAGCGACGGGCTAGCGGGAATGGAGGCCGCGCCAGGGCGGCCCCCGTGGACTCATGAGGTCCTGGCACACCTGCCTCTTCCTGCGAACGATGGAGCCAAGCCGCCCTCGGTGGCAAAGAGACTGGCAGCGGCAGATTGCAACAGTGGGAACACCTTTGCCGCCCTGCTGGGGGAAGCCAAGACAGCAGGCAGCGTCGAAGGGCACCGGCAGTACGTGAGGGGCATGTCAGAAGGCGTATCTGCTGCTCACTTCCCACTGGCCGCAGCGCCACCCATACCCCTGGTCTCCCGCGTCTCCAAAGTGAACATCCCGCCCTTTGGGCCGAGCCCGTGCGGGTCGAGAAGCAGCAGCAGGTACTCGAGCACCGAGACCCTGAAGGAAGAGGACCACTTTGGGCCCTGCTGGCCCAGCCAAAGCCGGAGCTTGCAGGGGGGCCTTGGCATGTACAGATCCCCCAGCTTCGGCCACAGCGACAGCCTCTCCAGACTGCAGCAGCAGGTCCGGGTGCGTCCTAAGCTGCCCATGGGCATCGGCAAAGTGAAACAGGACCCTTCCAGTGAGATTCTGCTCCACTGTGGACCTGAGGCCGAGCAAGCCAAGGACAGGAAGTCCATGTCCAATCCTGACATAGCCACTGAGACGCTGACTCTCCTCAGCTTCCTAAAATCAGATCTCTCCGAGCTGAAGGTGAGGAAGAAAGGTGGCGGGGTCAGTGACCAAGAGGAAGGGGCCTTCAGCAGTGGCAGGAGTGAGAACTACCAGAGCCCACCTGGGCACCAGCTGGGAGGCAGAGGCCGAAGCGTGGCACAAACCCCGAATCGGTGGGCGCTAGGTGGCCGCCCAACTCTCAAAGACCTCACCGCGACCTTACGTCGGGCCAAGTCCTTCACCTATTCTGACAAACCGACGCCACGCAGGCTCCTCCTCCAGAGCTCCAGAAAGCAAAGCTCCTCAGAGCTTCTCCTGGCCAGCAGCAGTAGTGACCATGACAGCGTGGTTTCAGACGGTGATGCTGGCCAGAGAGGGGATGTCGATGGGCTCCCGGTCGTCATCCAGGATCAGTATATTCAGGAAGCACGGCAAGTCTTTGAGAAGATAAGTCGGATCGGCTCCCAGCACGACTACGTCTTTGTGTCAGATCAGAAGGACAGCGCAGGTGTGAAGTGTGGCGAGGAGTTTACAGAGAACCAGAAGGAAGCCGATGTGGCCCTTCTGGGGAGCAAAGAGCATGAGGAGTGTCTGAAGAAAGCAGAGTCTGAAGAAAACCTCTACTGTGGGAAGTCCATGGAGGAGCTCTCGGGTCATGAGTCTAGCATGACCGATGAAGGCATCGTGACGGAGCCTGAGGTGGGTCCCACCAACGCTGCTTACGGGGAACTCTGTCAGACTGTCGCGGCTTGGACACCGGCCAACGCCAGCCTAGGGGAGGGCGACACTGATCGAGTGAACAGTAAAGAGATTCTTCTTCCTGGGCTCACAGCGAGAATGAACCATGAGGGTGCTTCTGTTGTTGATGATGCCCTTACTGGTAAAGCCATGGCCCAAGGGTCCTTAGAGGCACCTTCCACCCCAAGCACCCTGCGGCGCCGAAGGAAGTTTCCCTCTGTTGGCAACAACTGGTCCGATTCCAGCAACGGGGAATCCAGTGGCGAAGCCTACAGATCCCTAAGTGACCCCATGCCCCACAGGAGGTGCTCGATCACAGAAGAGACTGAGAACTTCTCAGTGGACAGTAATCTCCTAGGGTCCCTGAATTCCAAGGCCGGTGTCCCGGAGTCTTTGGCCATGGCTCTGTCCGAGTGCACCGGCAGCGCTGCCAGCGACCTGTCCGTCTGTAGCGATGGAATCAAGGATTACAGCACGGTGATCCAGAACATTGTTAGCCAGCCCGGTGCCATGGACAAGGTGATTGACGAGAGGGGAAATGGTAAGACAGTCAAGAAGAAATCGTTCAGTGACCCCAGCCGTCGCAGTGAGTTGGCCAGCGCAGGCTTTGAGGGCCCCAGCGAGCCAATCAGTGAGATGGACCAGACCATTCCGCCTTCCAGCAGCGAACCCATCCTCTCCGAGCAAAGGGACGAGGTGGGAGAGCTGGAGGAGCTGGGCCAGGAGGTTGAGAAGCTGCGCTCTCAGTCTGAGCACATCCTACCTGCAAAAGTAGGAGGCCACAATGCAGGAGAGGCAGCTCAAAGCTATAGCTTTGACCCCAAGCTGGCGGAAGTCCTGTCCCCCAGGATCATCAGGCGCAGTTCCAAGAAGCGCACCAACCGGGTGACTCATCAGGAGAATCACGAGACTGCATCCTCTGCCACAACTCCTGCTAGTACCCTGAGTAGGTCCAGGCCTGCATCCAAGCATGTCCGGCACGCCAGCGAGCCTGCTGCCTTCCTCCCCATCTCAGCACCTGAGCCTCATGGGTCGCTCAATCAAAATGTCCATGTAACTGTGCCAGAATCTTCACCTCTCCCCATCAAATCCTACCCTGTCCTCCAAGCTCCATCCTTGGAGGATGTCACCAAGCAATACATGTTGACTCTTAACTCAGGGGACTTGTCTTCTGGTGGCACTGTGGATATGCCCAGGTCTTCGCCTGCTACACCGACTATTTCAGAGCCCAAGCTGCTGAGATGTCCAAAGCAGCAGGAGGAACACAGCCCTAGCAGCACCAAGAGCAAGCCTCAAGTGGTAAGTGCCCCTGGTTTTAAGATGCTCTAGCCTAGGACCTGATCCAAAACCCAGTGAAGAAAATTGAGGTTTATTCATTGTCTTCAATGAACTTTGGATCTGGCTCTTGGGGGGCCAAATTCTCCTTTCATTAACACTGTTGTAAATCTGGAGGAACTCCATTGACTTCAGTGAAGTTACTCCAGACAAATGAGATCAGAATCCGGCCCTTAACTTAATTCACTGCCATCCAAGCCCTTCCACGGGGCAAGCTCCCATTGATGTGAATGTCTGAATTCGGACTCAGTAATATTGTGTAAAAGACACAGGTTCTGGACCTATTTTAGTGGATGACTGTTTTCTTGCTTTCAAATTCAGTCCTACTGTTTTGTCTCTCTGGGATGCTACATAAGGTCTCCGTAAACTGTTGTTCTCTTGGCTGGTGGTGGTTGTTTTTTTTTTTTTTTTGCCTTGAATGTTGAACAAAAGTTGCCTTTTTCTAGTCTATAGGGAACTTGCATATCTTTTTCCTTTCTTTGTCATCCCTGATATTCTGCCCATTGTACTGTAGCTCAAGAACACATCCATTGTTTTAAATATATATATAAATTCCTACCTGTGGGAATCCTGTTTAACTGGAATAAATGCAGCTATTCTCCCCCCTACAGCTGAGATTCTTTTTGCCACTTGTTGATCGTTTGTGACATTGCTAAGGGCTTCAGAAATAAACCAGACTTTTTTTTTTTTTAAGTATCAAAATCAGGGAAAACTTAAAAAAAAAACAAAAAAAAGTTTGTTGCATATTAATGATAACCAAGGTCAGCATCCTGTTCCCATAGTAATTAAGGAGGATTTTGCCTTTGGCATTCGTGAAAATAGAATCAGGGCCCAATGTTACTACCAGACTGCAAATTGGTATTCAGGGAAGTTGATTTCTAGCTACAAACCACATCCCTATGTTCTGGTCTGTTTGTTCCCTTCCTGGTTGAAATCTCTGTCGGGGTGGAATTATATGTGAAATACCCATTGCTCTGATCTGTTTGATTGAAATATTGAGTAGATTAAGATGTCTCTGATGTGTTGGAGAATTACATTGAGTGCAGAATAATTTTTCCAGTTGGCATAGGAGAATTTGGAGAAGACTGCCAATCTATCTTGAATCATGTGGCTTTCTGATGGGAGCAAGGGGCTGAGAAATCTCAACAGCAGTGTCTTCTGAAAGGTGCTTTGAAACAGTTCAATAGTATTAAAACAGAATCCGCATTGTGGGCGAGATTTGCAGTCGACTTGATCTAAAGTTCCCTTGAAGTAGCATAGGCGAGTTTTGTTTCTTCTTTCAGCCCTGTAATCGGAAACGATCATTGTGGCTGGTGCTGCGGTCTGACTGGTGTCACTTTTTACCTAGTAAAATCTCGTCTTTTGGGGAGGGGAGCAGGGGTGTGTGTGTGCTTTTGCATGTTTTGTTTACGAGAGCTGAATGCCATGTTCACCAGAGCGTAAACTATCTACTAAATTGGCAACAACTGTCCTCTTGCTCCATTGTATTTGCCCCTAGTTATGTGTTTTTCTTTTGAACTTTTCTTTCAGTGGTTTTCTTGCAAAGGCGTTTGGGTTTTATTTGTGTAATGTGCTACTAGAATTGTGAGAGCCTGACCATGCCTTACTGATTTATGGGATCTTTACTCATCAGTGTGGAGCGACTGCTACTGATGTAATGCTTTCACTTTTACCTTTGGCGTCTTCCCTCCGCCAATTCCCCCATTTGTTTGCTTTTCTCTACCTGTTGTCTCTCATCAAATGCTTCGGTTGCAAGCCCTGTGGGGCAGAGACTGCCTTTGTAAAGAGGCTGTGATCCCTTGATTGGGGCCTCCCTAAATAACAGTCCGGTGGAAGGGCTACACAATCCGGCCTTGTGATGACTGTCTCAGTCTGAAACAATGGGCAGGCTGGAAATCCCACCTCCTGTGTCTGGTTGGCAATTCATTTGGCCATGCTGTCAGTAGTTGAACAGCTCCTCATTGCTAACCGTGGGCTGGCTCCGTGGCTGGTGGAAATGGGCGTGAATCTATCCCTATCGAGATGTTCATAACTGAGGAGGGGGGAAGGGAACAGTCTTGTCACGTCGGAAAGCTTTTGGAGGAGAAGAGTTTACCACTGTTCTGGTGTCAGAGTAACAGCCGTGTTAGTCTGTATTCGCAAAAAGAAAAGGAGTACCTGTGGCACCTTAGAGACTAACCAATTTATTTGAGCATAAGCTTTCGGGAGCTACAGCTCACTTCATCGGATGCATCCTGTGGAAAATACAGAAGATGATGTTTTTATACACACAAAGCATGAAAAAATGGGTGTTCATCACTACAAAAGGTTTTCTCTCCCCCCACCCCACTCTCCTGCTGGTAATAGCTTATCTAAAGTGATCACTCTCCTTACAATGTGTATGATAATCAAGGTGGGCCATTTCCAGCACAAATCCAGGTTTTCTCCCCATGCGCCCCCTCCCCCCCCCCCCACAAACCCATTCTCCTGTTGGTAATAGCTTATCCAAAGCAATCGCTCTCCTTACAATGTGCACGATAACCAAGGTGGGCCACTTCCAGCACAAATCCAGGGTTTAACAAGAATGTCTGAGGAAGGCTTATGCTCAAATAAATTGGTTAGTCTCTAAGGTGCCACAAGTACTCCTTTTCTTTTTGTTCTGGTGTGTGATTTATGGATGCTGGTAGCTTGCCCGTCCCACACTGAAAAATTAGCAGCAGCCAAGCAAGAAGTGACTGGCAGCCAAGCTGCTGGACTGGGACAGATAGTTGTCTGTAACCCTGAAAGGTCATTGCTAGGGAATGAGTTTCTCCTTGATACAGTGAGGAGCGGACACTTCTCTCTGTCCGAGTCACCTGACTGGGAAGATCCAAGGAGTCTTAAGTCTTGTCAGATGTTTCGGTTTTGTTTGATCTTGGCAAGTGCGGTGTGGTTTGTTCTGTTTCTTTGGCAATGGATGGAAGGGAGCAGGGCTGGTATCTGCACTAATTGGAGCAGTCTGTTTTTCTGAAAGAGACTGGGGGAGCTGGCACTCCCTTGATTAGTGTCTCATTGAATGAAGTGTGTGTGCACATGTGTGCATAGAAGAGAGAAGGATGGATGGGTGACTAGAGAGGATTCTTACTGGATATTAATTTTTACTTGAGTTGGGCTCAAATCAAAACCCCAGATCCAAACAACCCTCAACTTCGGGCAAATCCAGACCCAGATCTGGACTTTTTCTATGACCCATCTTGCAATAATGGGCCAAACCAAATCACCCCAGCTCCAAACACCCTTGTGCCTTAGAAAAGTTTGGATCTTGATAAAGATCCAGATTTGCATCTGGCCCTACAATGAGTCTGGACCAAAACAGCCCTGATCTTTGTATCTTGGGCCTTCCTCTGAGTTTTACCAACAGCTGTGTTCAGTCATTTTGAGTTTTGTTTTAGGGACAAGTTTGCCTTGAGCTGAATCAGAAGGAACTCTCCATCCTTTCCCCCCTCCTCCCAGCTGCGTTCTCCTTTACCCTCTGTGTTCTCCAGTATTAAACTCTTGCCACTTTTCTTTGCCAGGACTCATTCCAAATTATATATATGTTGGTCTGATTCCTAGAGATTGTTTATTATAAAGGACCTGCAAGGGGGAATAGCCCAGGCAGCTACAAACAACGGTCTGAGACAAATGATCTTATCTCCAAGTACTGTCTGGAGATTTCAGATTGGAGAGGTTTGTTTTGGGATTGAACCTCGAGGTTGAGCTTGAATAGAAAAGGATTCCTTCACTCTCTCCTGGAAACAGCACATTTAACAGTATCCATATCTAGTTATTACCAGCTGGATCCTGCTAGGTGCTGAGTACCTACGGTGCCCTGTGAAGTCAGTGGGAGTTAAGGGCACCATGCCCAGCAATGCAATCCCCTTTTTTCATAATATTATCCAGAGATCAGGACAAAAGCCCCGTTCCAGCTGTTTGTGCTGGATGTCCCAGCTGCTTATAATAAATTCTAAGATGGGTCATTTACGGGTGTCTTTATAAGGAGCCGTAGTGACTTTAGAGACGAGTAAAGGAGCCACAAGGAGTGAATTCGGGCCAAGGTCCACAAGGTATTTAGACTCCTAACTTCCGTGGAGCCTAAATACCTTTGTGGATCTGGGCCATAGTCTCCAACCCTTTGAATGGCTAACAATAATAGTACTTATTTTCTAAGCACTGGACAGTCTTTGAGCCCAGTCCATTGTTCCTTGGGTCCTCAGGCCTGCGGCTGACCTCAGTATGCAGGATTGGGCTCTCAGACTAATTAAGCCTCACAACACCGCTGTGAGGTTGGCAGGGGGAGTTTTATTATCCCCATTTTATAGATGGGAAAACTGAGATTTGTTCAAGGCCGTAGAGGGAGTCCAATGCCAGCACCCAATTGAGAGCGCAAGGATTCCTAGTGCCCCGGTCTGTGCTCCAGCCAGCAGAGTCTCATCTTCTGTCTCCCATCTCCCCAACCAGTGATGGTCCTTTTCCAGCAATTGTTGCTTTTAATTTCACCCCTCCTGGGCCCTGTTGCCCGATTGCTTGTGTGCTATGCCCAGGGTCAAAGCACCCCGGCAATGAGAGCAGTTTGCACCAGATCTGCAGCGTGGCTCTGCTGCCGTCTCTTGCCCCACACTCAGTGCGGTGCTCAGACAGGCTCTGCGCCTGTCTGGCAAAGTGGGTGCAGCCAGGAGGGAAGTAGAGTGGAGCCAAGGGGCTGCTTTAAGGCTACATGAAACAGTCAGGGGCTGCTTTAAGGGCTCTCCATGCCCCCTCCCATGTCATCTGCGGGACAGTGGTGTGGGGGAACTTGGTGTTCTCTATAGTGATGCCGGACATGAGAAGAGGTGGTGAAAGGGTGAGCTGGGCCTTTAAGGGGATCAAGTCCCCGCTCTGACCTGGGCCTAGAAATAAAAGGCAGGTCCTTTTTCCTAGTAGGTGGGTGATTTGGTATCTGAGCGACATTCTGGGGCCAGTGTGCCAAGAGGGAGCTAGGAATGGGCCACACGAGGGGCTCAATAAAAAGGGTCCAGGAGTCAAGCCAAAGTCAGAACGTGGCCAGGAGAAAAGTGAAGCAGAGTGGGGGTTTATGGTGTAGGGTCCCTGGGCCAGAGACTGGGGTAGAGGGCGAGCTTGGCTCTCCCTATCGTGCCACCAGTAGGAAGTGGAAAACCCCACAAGCCAGGGTAGGAAGCTGTGGCCTTGGGAGGCCAGTGTCTGTGATGTTGGGGAGACCGATACTGGAACACTGTGGACAGTTCTGGGGTGCACATCGTGAAAAGGATGTTGGAAAATTTGGAAAGGGTGCTGCGAAGAGCCCTGGGAGTGATGCCAAGGCTGGAAAAAATGCCTCGCAGTGAGAGACATATGAATCTTAAAAGAAGATGGAGAGGTGGCTTGATTAGTGTATCAGCACCTTCATGGGGAGAAAATACCAGCTAGCAAAGGGCTCTTCAGTCTAGCGGAGAAAGGCAGATCAAGAACCAATGGCTAGAAGCTGAAGCCAGACAAATTCAGGGCAGTAATAAAGTGCAAATTTTTGAACAGTGAGGACAGTTAAACACTAGAACAAACTACCAAGCGTAGTGGTGGATTTGCCATCTTGTGATGTCTTCAGATTGAGAGGGGGCTGTCTTTCTGGAAGGTCTGCTTTAGTCAAACACAAGTTATTGGGCTCAGCGCAGGGGTGACTGGGGATAATTCTACGGCCTGGGATACCTGCAACCGGGGATATATACAGGAGGCTTGAGATGCCTTCAACCGGGGATATATACAGGAGGCCTGAGATGCCTTCAACCTGGGATATATACAGGAGGTCAGACCAGATGATCTAATGGTCACTTCTGGCTTTAGAAATCTATGAGTGCTGTCACATCTGAGCGATAGGGTTGCCAGTTCTGGTTGGACGTATTCCTGGAGGTTTCATCACATGACATAATATCAATCTTTAATTCCTGGAGACTCCGGGACAATCCTGGAGGGTTGGCAACCGTACAAAGGGAGAAGCAGACAGACCCTCAGCAAAGCGACTGTGTAATCAAGACCCCAGTTTACTCCACTATAACCTGCTGACATTAGTGACACACACCCACCACATTTGTGTTGTGGTTTTTCCCTCCTCTCAGCCTCTCAGCACTGCTGGGAGAGCGTGAGTTGGGGTGAAATCCTGGCCTTGAAATCCTGGATTGACCCCTGGATTCTTGTCCTCCTTGGGCTTCCTCAGCAGAACGGTTTGTTAAGAGCCGGCCACCCAGCCCTTTTGACAGTGGGGCAGCAGGAGAGTCGCGGAGCCTTGACAACCAGTAAGGACCCATGTGATGAAAAGAACCCAGACCGAGTTTGCAGAGCAGGCCGTTGTCTGGATCCACGGGGAGTCGGGGTGACAGTCGAGAAAGACAAGTCCCGGCTCAGACTCTGATGGGGTGGCAGCTTAGGGGTTATTGCAGGTTTGGGAGCTTACACCTTGAGAAGCTGTGGTGCAAGTTCAATTAACCTCTGTGGGGTTAGCACGGTAGCTGCCCCGATGCAAAAACCCCTACGGCGGACAAGCCCTGCGTTCGGTATGATCTCCCAGGGCTCTATATTTGGTGGGGTTTTTTTGAATGAAGTTTTCCCGCGACGTGTTTCAATAGACGGATTTCCTGAATTGCTTGTTGCACCACTTCTAATGCTGCTGCTTGCCAGTCCCGTGATCGCTGTCTGCAGGATACGTCTGTGCCCTGACATACTCAAGGAGCTCGATGGCAGCTGTCAGATCAGGGAGGGAGCTATCAGTCCCGAACACTCACAGATCCAGAGGTTTGGAAGGTTTCCTGGCATTGGGGGGAAGCAATTAATTATTCAGGTGCAACTTGGAATGAGGAGCTAAAGGGGAACTGCAAAGATAGATAAGGAGTTGGTGAAAAGAAAAGGAGGACTTGTGGCACCTTAGAGACTAACAAATTTATTAGAGCATCAGCTTTCGTGAGCTACAGCTCACTTCATTGGATGCTGGTGTTTACGCTACTTGAGCAATGAGTGCGGAATGCCCTGGCTGGGCTAAAGCAGGCAGAATGAAACACACCCACCAGGTTAAGAGGAGCATTCTGCACAACTAATCAAGAACTCCCCTCGAGTGTTTTTCTTTAGGATCCCCCAGCTGGGAAGATAGGTACGATGATCCAGATCTTCAAAGATATTTAGGTGCCTAACTCCCACTGAAGGATCTGAGCCCATGTTACTAGAATGGGAGCAATTATGCAGCCACCCCATCTAGTAGGTAGTCCATATAGGAGATAATGGCCTACTACAGCTAGCTCATGGAGTTACTCCTTTAGTTCAGGTGGGAGGGGATCCGTGCTATGGCACTGAAGGTCTTATGTTCAGACAGTGGTGATGGCTGGTGTGCATGACTGGTGTGACCCAGGTGTTTCTGGATGTCTGAGCAAACTCAGACTCAGCTGAGCGTTTGTCCAGTTGTCCATCGAGTGCTTCCTAGACCCTACCTAAGGGATCAGGCAGTGGATAGCTACAGTGGTGAAAGGAGTCAGACAGTGGGGAGTGTGTGTAATGGGACAGGGATTTGGCCTAGGGGAGGGCCAGATGTCGTGGTGTGCTGGGAGCAGGTCAAAGGAAGGCATTGAAGAGCGTGCGTGTGAAGGGGGAGGGGCTTTTTCATTTTTGCAGGAAAATTGGTTCATGCTAGAATCAGCAAGAGAAAATTGACATTTGTCTAAACACTAATGAAGCGATGTTTTGTGAAGGGATACCATACAATGTTTCTCTTCATGCCTCAGACTAGATAAATAGAAAATCCCACACCAGATGTTCTGTAGAGCACAATTGTGAACACCTGGCAACCTAGTCAGCAAACCGTCAGAAGGAAGCACTCTCTGGAGTTGGATTACTCACCGGGTTTGTGTTCCCTCCCCCCAGTTTGACTTTTTTTTATTATTTGTGAAAAATAATTTGAAGAATGCTATGTGATCATTATAAGTCCAAATGCTGATTCAGTAGAGACGCCTCCAGAACTGTTTGGGCGGAAGAGAAACTGGAAGGGAAAATTGCAGCTCCTGTGTGTTTGCCTGAGTGCGTTTGTACAGCCTTCCTGGGAGTCATTTCATTTCATTACGAGCCTGCTGTTTGTAGTGCAATTCCCTGAAGTTATTGAGTAGTTTTCTTTGCAAATGAATGTGATTTGTGTTACTGGAAATATCACTAATAACAATGCTTTTCATCTGAGAAGTTGAGTGCTTCATAAATATTAATTAAGCTTCATGTCAGTTGCTAGCCTCATTTTTCAGATGCAGAAACAGGGGCACCAAGAGACCGAGTGATTAGGCCAAGGTCGCACAGCAAGTCAGTGCTAGAGTTGGGAATAGGACCCAGGAGTCCTGAGTGCCAATCCTTTCCTGCTCATTATTAGACAACTCTATACTGCATTGCTTGATAGACTGCAGCTGAGGAAGTCTGAGATCCTAATGCTAGAGATGGAGATTTTTAGAACCATAAGAGGGACCTTAACCTTGAATCCTAATTGAAAATCATGTCGTAGTTAGGAAGTAGCTCTGTGCACACTTCAATATGTTCAAATCTGGCTGCTTTCCCCAAACGCTCACATGCTAACACCATCATCAAGGGTGAGCCCTGGAAAAGCACTCTGCTGTTGGATTCTGGCATCCCCAGAAGACACTGATTTGAGAAACCGAGTTTGAGTTGACAGGTCTGACCAGCTCCATGAGCCATCTGGGACGTAGTACAGTCGAGTGGGCAGAACTTTGTGCCTGGCCATCAGGGCTCCCGTCTTCCATCCCAGTTCTGCTGCTGGGTGATTTGAAGCAAAGCGCTTTTCTGCTCTCCATGCCTCAGCTTCCTCATGTGTAAAGTGGGGATAATAAAACTGGCCTTGCAGGGGATTAATTAACATTTGTAAGTGGCTGGTGAAAAGTGCTATTTAAGTGCAAAGTATTCTCCTTTGTCAGCACAGCCTGTTATTAGTAACACACACAGTATGTAGGCTCAGAAACATCATGCAAGTATTTCCAGAATTCTGTTCAAAGAGTCATTCAAGGCTCTTCTCAAAATAAAGGACCCACACTTGCACAGAGAAATTATTTGGTGAGGTGTAAGGTGCAGGCAGTGGCATGGGTGTTCCAACGCACTGAATCCCACCTGGCTGAGGGCGCTGTGCTGATGGAAGTCGGCCTTCAGACAGAGTGTAAAATGGAGAGCCCGGCCATTAAAAATCCTACGGTGGACTTCTGGCCCCAGCCTCCTGGCCAAATATATTCAGATGTAGGTGAGTCCTTTCTGCTTACCAAGGGCCTTCCTCTGACTTTGGTACAATTTTCTTCACTGCCTGTCCTAAGTTTGTTGCCCTCCGGCTGGGGTTTGTTGGAAGTCTCCCATCCAAGAATTGACTGGGCCTAGTCCTGTTTAGTTTCGGACTAAATAATTGGTTGTTTCCCGGCACAAGCCAGGCTAGCTGTATGGATTAGTCCCTGCTGTGAAGAAACCTTTAGGAGAATAATGTTCTTAAATCACTTTTGGTCTCCTCTGACACAGTGGTTCTTTATTAGTAGCGGAAGTGGACTCCTAAGAAGTTGACATTTTCCTTGACTTCCTCGTGGGAAGGGAAGCTGCCAGAGGAAGACAATTGCCTTTGATGGTGCTGCTTCATCAAATTGTTATTGGTTAAATATGTTGTTGCGGCTTTTTCCCATACAGAGAGATTTTCTCTTTAACACATGTTGACAATGAAATCTCAATTAACATGATTCAGTTGATGATAACGGAAACTGTGTATCTGGTAAGTTTCCAACAAGTCTATACAGGCTTCTGGGCTTGTTGCTTTAACATATTTAAAGGTGATTTGGAAAAGAAACAAAATTTGGCTTATGTCTCCTTTAACCTTCTTGAAATCATGACACACACAGATCAATCTGAATAAACGAAAGGGCCTTTTATATTAATTTTAAAAAAAGATTATATATAGAAATAACAAACATAACAAAATGTACATAAACTTTTCATAATACATAAATGTCTCATCATATATTAACCATTTGCTACCTAACCTTAGTTATACTGTAAACATTTACTTATATGTAATATGAATGGTGAAAATATAAATCAATTATTTGTATGACACAATTTACAAACAAAGAAAATCGGCGTATAAAAATCCACCTAGTTCAAGAAAAAATATGGAAGTAAGATAAAGAATAGAAGGAACATTCAGAGAAGCGGGATAGAGATGGGAAGGGAAGGAAGTGAGTAAAAAAGCAGGGGAGGTGATAGATGCCAGGCATTTAATAGGATCATTCAGATAGTTCCACGAAAGCATCCCATATCTCTGAGAATCTTTCTTGGGTATTTCTGGTATGGTATACAATTCTTTCCATGGTGGCCAAACTGATGATGTCTATGCTAGGTCTTTAATTGTTGGTTGCTTTTTGGATTTCCATTTTTGAAGTATCAGTCTTTTAACAATTATTAGTGCTCTGCTTAGCCAAAGTCTTTCCGATTTATTCTGGGGAAGGGCTTTTTAGTCACTTCATGAAACTCTTTATTTGTTTCTATTATCTCCTATTAATCTCCAATGACTAATGAGCTGTTTGTCAAAAAGAGACCTTTGTTGAGAGTCAACATCTTGCTTCAGTTAAAATGCAGATGCTCAGAGCAGACATCACAGAGACCTCCCAGTGGTCTTGCAGCTGCCCAAGCATTGTACAATCTAAGCAAGACAGAGTGTGGGCAGGACACCGAGGAGGAAAGAACTAGCGTGTCTGGGCCAGATCTTCAGCAAGTGCAAATCATTATAGGTCCACTGATTTACACCAGCTGAGCTTTGGGCCCTGTGTATTCGCTAGGATGCAGATTGTCACCCTGGTGCAGTGAAGGCTCAAGGTGTGCGGTGGGCTGCCATATTGACTTCAGTGGTTTACACTAGAGGGTGAACTTCTGCTGCAGCCATGTAACCCTATTGACTTCAGCGGGGGTTGCGTGATTGGAACTGACAGCAGAGTTTGGCTCTGGGTCTCTCTGAAAAGCACAGAGGAGAAACTCTAACTTCCTGCCAGTGACGGGGGTAACTGGGGCAGGGATCGGCAGAGTGCTCCTTACCTTGGTTGAACTTTCAGGCTGCCGGACTAAGCAAAGTGGGTGCAAATTTTTCCTTTTAAGGGCAAAATTTCAGCTGGATCTTTGAATCTCTCTCCTGCCTTTTGGTCTCTTTGTGCCGCAGCCATAACATAACTTAAAACAGTATTTTATTTCTCTTTGATTTATTATATATTGGAGCAGGACGCTGAGATGTTTTACTTCAGATGGCACCAGACGTGAATTGAGTGGGGTGGAGGGGAGCTCTGGAATGGAGTTGCTTTAATTACAGGACAAAATGCCCAGGGCCCGATATAACTTGGCACCATCATTTTGGCTCCAAGGGGAAATGTACATGCTCTGTGACCTGCGGATAAGAAATGATCCCTTTTTTAAAAATCTCAATAGGAAGGGCCAGGGCTGCTCTGTACAGAGTCGCCTCAGATTCCAAGTGACTTGGATGAAGGGTTTGGAGCATATTAATTTGTTAATCAGTTGGTTAGTCCTGGCAGCGGGAGCCTGGGAGAGTGGGGCTGGACATTTTCCTCCTGTAAACCCTAGTGTCAAGGGGGTTTTTCAACCAGGACTGAGTTCCCCTGGGCTGAAATTTCGGTTGATGAGAGTTCAGGCCAGGAGCGAAAAGCATATGAAAAATTAATCTTTGTAACGCTGTCTAGATGCGCTTGTCCCTGTGATCACCCTTGTTTTACACCGAGGGGACAGATCCTGAGCTAGTATAAACTGACCTCACTTCGGTGTCGTCCATGGAGCAATGACAAGGTAGTGCCAGCTGAGGGTCTGGCCCCAGATCTTCCAGAGGACTCAGGGCTGTATGTGTCAGGGGCTTGTGGCAAAGAGCGGTGAAGTCAGCGGGAACCATTGACATCCCTGAGTGTTGGATCGTGGCCTCAGTGCTCAGTACTGGCCTTCGGGGCCAGACGGTGTAAAAAGCTCAGCTCTTGTTTAGCCACCTATGTAAGGGCCAGATCTGTACCAGAGCTTGGCACCTGCCATGTGCGTGTGTGTGTGCGTGCGTGTGCAAAGCCTAGCAGGCATGTGCCTGTCTGTCTATAAAGCCTGGCTCTGTGTGTGCGTGTGTCTGTATGTAAAGCCTAGCTGTGCGTGTGTGTGTGTGTATAAAGCCTGGCTCTGTGTGTGCGTGTGTCTGTATGTAAAGCCTAGCTGTGCGTGTGTGTGTGTAAAGCCTGGCTCTGTGTGTCTGTATGTAAAACCTGGCTTAGTGTGAGCGAGTGTTTGTGTGCATGTGTATGTATAAAGCCTGGCAGTGGTGGGTGTGTGCAAAGCCTGGCAAAATTTCCTTTAATCCATATTTGAGTCACCAAGTGTCTTTATGCTTGAAAGACATGTTCGTACTCTGAAGCACCTGGTCTTGCCCTACTGCCGTTCGCACAGGCAGGGTGCAGCCATGGTGCTGCTGGGCTCGCTCGTGTGCTCCTTACCATGGTGTAGAACTGGCACTCCGCGTGTGCTGGGAGTGCTTCCACGGTCATATAAAAGCAGGTGTGTCCACAATGAGACCTCCAGAGAAACATGCAAGGCGGGTGCATGGGTCCATGGGCCGGGTGGGTCTGCGGGGGCCGATCCGCCACGGTTCCAGGAGTCACAGATGCTCAGCGTCTTGCAGGAGGCATAATGCTAGTCACCCTGATTTCCAGGAGGACAGTGGCCGTCACGGTTTGAACTAATGGATCTTTGCCCAGCTCCCTAGACCAATTTGGGAAGAACAACATTTACTACACTGTGCACAGAGCCCTTTGCCTGCTTGTGCTGATCAAGCTGCCCGTTGCTTCTGTTCCTGGCCCTGGCTTCCCGCGGCTCACACTGCCGTTCCTCCCCAAGTCACGGACGCTCACCCTCCCGCATGGGAGTGCCCAGGTGGGCCGGCCCGACGAGGTTCTGGGAGTCCTGGATGCGCAACGTCTTGCCGGAGAGACTCGTCATGTGACAGCATTGGGGCCTTGGTCAGCACGTGTGACAACACATTGGAATTCCACATTGTATAGCGGAATGGATACGGTGTGGGGAGAATCCTTCACTCTTCTCCAGACTGGGAAAGGCAAGGATGTTGGGAAAGGGGATGGATCACTTGATGATTGACTGTTCTGTTCATTCCCTCTGAAGCACCTGGCATTGGCCACTGTCGGAGGACGGGATACTGAGCTAGAGGGACCATTGGTCTGACCCAGTGTGGCCGTTCTTATATTCTTATTCCTAGCCAACTGCAAGCTCTGCTCTTGGGATCTGTCATTCATCTCAGCTTCTGGCTAGTGGCTGACCTGACCCCTCTGGTTGGTAGAAGTCAGGGGAAAGATCTCCCTTCCTATCCTGTCCCTTCTACTCATCTGCTGACTGCCAGGAAGGCCTGTCCGTACTTCAACCCTCCCCCAGACACCATTATTTCTGGGTCCTCCTTGTCAGTAGCCTCAGTGCCTGTCTGTTGCTCAGAGCTTTCCCAGGTAGCAGCAGGATTAAACTAAAGGGGCTGTGAGAGCAGCAGCGAAACTAGCCAACATCTTGTTAAAACGACACTGCTACTGCCTGGGAGTGCTCCGAGCAGCCTCCGTGGCACTGCATTCTCTGTCTGCAGACTCAGGAGGACAGCACTGCACTGGGTCTCCTTCAGACCGGTCTCTTTGTAACCCTTAAGGGTTAGAAGCTTTGTGTGTGTACATGGACGTTTATTTGGTAGAAATTGATGGCTGAGACCCCACCACTTCCCAGAGAAAGTTTTGTACTGCCCACGGCCAAGCAGGTACGTGGATCATTTACACCCTGACGAACAAGGTGGTGAACAGTACGTGGCCAGTTCTGCACTGGGTGGCACAAGTGTTATGTTGGTGTCACTCCACTGAAATTAGTGCAGTTACATCCTTGTAAAACTGGCATAAGAGAGTGGAGAATCAGACCCTAAATGTTTCCAGCACTGCGCTATTTTGTTTAGATAAATATTAATCCGTCATTATTCCACTGTAATACTGTGGCTCTAACACTACCAATTTCCCCTCCCAGTTACCCCAGTGTAACTTCATTGATTATAATGGAATTGTCCGTGAGTAACCGGCACTGGCTCATTCTGCTAACATTGTGCCAGGGTCTCCTACCCTGGTGGCCAAAACTGGCTCTCTCTTTAAAAAAACAAGCCAACCATTATTTAATGTCCCCTAGATCTGTAGGGGAAGCTGTAAATGATGACTGACAACATGTAACGGTCTCTTTCTGCAGCGTAATTAGTTTTCCTGGGCACGTTCCAAAACTTCGGCATGTTGTTTTTGGAGGGGTTTGTTATTGTTTTTTTTTCTCAAAAAAAAAAAGACCAGACTTCTAAAGAATCCCTGAATCAGAAAAGCTCCTCCTCCACTTGTTTAAAAATGCGCATCAGGATTGTATTTGCAGGAGAGCAGTTAATTTTACAAGGCAAATGTTGTTTATCCTACTGGACCAGGCTTTTGCTCAGGCATGCACAATGTAGGCCGTGAGATGAAATAACGCTTTCAAAGACAAAAACAAAAACAGGAGCGGAGGGAGAGAAATCGTTTGCTGATTCCATCAGAACCCACTGACTGTCTGGAACATTAGAAAACAAACACACACAATAGCCAGGGTGCAGAATAACATTACAGAGCTGGGGCACACTTCAGGCTCTGCAGATAAGTAAAGCCAGTGGGGGCTGTTCGTTACAGGAAGGGCTGTGGGTGGTGGGGGCCGCCATATGTCTTACGTGTATGTTGGATGTACTGAGATCTGATCTGCATTGTGCTAGATGCTATACATATATATAGTCAGAGACAGTCCCTGCTCTGAAGAGCTTGCAATCGAATAGCCAGGGGACGGATGATTACCCTAATGTTACAGATGAGCATCTGAGACACAGAGAGATTAAACTGACTTGTGTGTGGCCATAGAGGAAGTGTGGCTGAGTCAGAACGCAGCTCTTGGCCATAAACTGGCACTGGGTGGAAAATTAGGCATGTTCATTGACATGCTCTTAAGCAGGAGCTGTATTAAATGGAAAAATACTGACTCAAATAGCACCTGTCTGGAGCAGTGCAGTCATGGGAATGTAGGCACAGCACAATCCTCCCACTCTGTGCTCAGGTCGCCTAGTCTATTGCAGGACTAGATGGGGCTCAGAGAAGGGTGATAAGAATGATCAAGGGCCTGGAAAAACTCTCCTAAAACACTGGGACTGTTACCTTAGAAAGGAAATGAATAGGAGGAGACGGGATAAAAGTCTATAAAAATACTGAATGGCTGAGAGAAGGGAGTTTGGGAGCTTCTGGTCTCCCTGCCTAACCAGAGGGCATTCTGTAAATGTCCAAACTCAAAACTATGGCAAACACTTTTTCACACAGTGTGTAATTAGACTGCGGGACTCATTGCCACATGATGTTCCATCCAAGAAATTAACCAGCATCAAAAGGAATTGGACATTGATATGGCTATCAGGAATATCCAGGGCTATAATAGCTAATGCTAACAAAAATTTTGGAAGGGATATTAAACTTCCTGCCTCAGGACTTTGTCAATCCTTAGTTATTAGAGACCAGGATGAGACCTGATGTCTGGGGGGGTCAGATTCTCCCCCATTTGCTACCGTGGGACTCTTAACACCTTCCTCAAAGCATCTGGCACTGGTCACTGTTAGGGACAGGATACTGCACTGGAGGGATCTCGGGTCTGATCCAATCTGGCAACGCCTTTGTTCCTAGTGGTCAAAGCAGCCTGGGTTCATTACTGGGCAGGGCAGGGTTGAATGAGTCACACTCACACTTTGACTTCCATGCGTTTGTGTTTTAAACATCCCGGATTCCTGCCTCCCATTATAAACGTCTGAGTTTGGATTTGGCCTGTAAGGGACATTCCTCTCTCCCTCGTCCTTTTCTTTGGCGTCTTGTTTTCATGGGGGAACCTTTGGAGGAAAATCTCTGGGGTCAGATTCCCAGGAACATAACAGCTGCATAAAAGGCGTGCTGCGCACGCTCCGTGCAGCAGTGCCCCAGATTCAGTAAGTGAGGCATTACATCTCATGTAGCCATCTGACTGCACTGCCCAGCTGTATGCCACTGTTGGGCATTTTTGCCAGTTCCTCTTTTGGCTTTATTCCCCATTCCCAATTTTATAGCGTTTTCCATTTTTCTCCCCCTAGCACCGTTCTGGGGTGATTTGGCTACAAAAGAGGCCTGATTTCATGGTCTCAGGTAGAGGAGCAGAAACCTCATACTCCTGTGTTCTTACCCTCATGTGGGGAAGGATGGGCTTGTGGTTAAAGCACAGATTGGGCTGTGTCAGGAGACCTGGGTTCCACTCCCAGCTCGCCCAAAGCCACACGGTGAGTCACTGGAAAAGTCATTTAATCTCTCCGTGCCTCAGGTTGTAATACTCATCTCCCAGGGGCAGGGTGGTGGAGGATTAACCCATCAATTGTTATAAACCAAGCTCTGACAATGAGTCTCTGTGGCCTTGGGCAAGCTGTTTAATACCTTCAGTGCCCTCCATCTGTAAAACAGCCTGGTAGTATTATCCCTATCTCAGAGGGGTGGTCTTCACTAGACTTCTTTTAAATCTTGAGTTAATTGATTTCATAGATTCCAAGGCAGAAGGGCCCACTGTGAACATCTAGTCTGACCTCCTGCATAACACAGGCCAGAGGCAATAACATCGTTGTCTGACTAGGAAAAAGGTTACTTAAATCCAAGTGTAGACAGGGCAGTTTGTGTTTTAACATGTCTTTTAAAATGAAGAGAAGACTGAGCAGGGACATGGTAACGGTTTTCAAGTACTGTACATACAAAGGTTGTTACAAGGAGGCGGGAGAAAAAATGTTCTCCTTAACCTCTGGTGATAGGACAAGAAGCAATGGGCTTAAATTGCAGCAAGGGAGGTTTAGGTTGGACATTAGGAAAAACTCCCTGTCAAGGTGGTTAAACACTGGAATAAATTGCCAGGGAGGTTGTGGAATCTCCATCACTGGAGATTTTTAAGAGCAGGTTAGACAAACGTTTGCCAGGGATGGTGTAGATAATAGTTAGCCCTGCCATGAGTGCAGAGGACTGGACTAGATGACATCTCAAGGTCCCTTCAAGTCCTATGATTCTATGTGTTAGCTGGTAGGGGTCAAGCCAAGCATGGAGCCTAGAGTTTATCTTGACCAGCTAACACATGTTAAAGCTAAAAATTGCCTTGTCTACACTAGGGCTTTAACACGTGTTAGCTAACACATGTGAATATCACACCTTTAGGGTATGTCTACACTGCAGTGAGGGGTGATTGTGATGTGGGTAGGTGTACCTGTGCTAGCTATAATCTAGCTAGCAGAGAGGAACATTAGCAATGTAGACATAATGTCAAGGGCTTCATCTCCGGCTAGGACCCTGAGTGTGTACCCAGGACCCTGGTGGGCTTGTAGTGTGGTTGCTGGCCTGTACTGAAGCCCATGTTGCCATCTGTACACTTGCTACTCTTATCTGTGTTAGCTAGACTAAAGCCAGCATGGGTACACCCATGCCACAATCACACCTTCCTTCCCAGTGTTGGCATTCCCTCAAACCCTAATGTAGACTAGGCCCTAGTGTATACACAGGATGGTCTCTAGCATAAACTACAAATGTGTGTGTAGCCTGGAGCAAACCTGTGTGGAGTGTCCGTGCTAGTCATTACAAACGTGTTAATTCTCATGAAGACAAGCACTAAGTGGTGATTGCCTCTTACTGGCTCTGTGCATGGGGAAGGCAAAACATTCACCCTGCGTAAAGCCTTCTAGTTCTGCATTTACTTGCCATTCTTATTTGGAGGCGTACAAAGAAAGCCATGGAGACAGACACAGCTGGGGGTGGGGCAGTGGGGCTGGAACACTTTTTGGAGTGGGGGTGCTGAGCTGCACCCCTCTTACTCCTGTCCGCGCCCATCATCGCCCCCTAGAGCTGGGGCCGGGAGCAGAGCCATGACTCCGGGAGGGGGGTACGTGGACAGGGGTAAGGTAGCTGGGACCCCACATGCAGGGCCAGTGGCTGGGATACCATGGCTGAGCGGGATCCCGGGCCAGAAGCGGGCCCCTGGGCGCGCAGCCATCGGCTGAGTGGGACCAGCAGCCGAGCAGGACCCGGGGCCGTCAGTGTAGCCCTCAGGCGGTAGTGGGGCCGGCGGCTGGGACCCTGGGCAGCAGGGGCATTGGGGCTGGCGGCTGGGACCCCGGGTGCAAAACTTGGGGGTGCTGCAGCAACCCCTGCACCCGTACTTCCTACGTCTATGGGGTGGCGGGGGTGTCTGAATCCATTAAAAAGTAACTAGAATTTGTTGATGTTTTGCTACAGTTTATTCACAGTTTTTGTTCTTTCTCACACCAGTGACTTCAGAGGACTTTCAGCAGTGTAACTGAGATAGCAGGTGGCCCTTTAAGAACTCTCTGTAGCTGAGCACGACTGGTAGGTTGCCCTGCCATCCCTTCCTCCTGGTGGGTTCTCTAGCAATTGAAAAGGGAAGCAGGTGACCCCTACAGAGTGACTCTCAGCTGATCCAGGAGCTGTATTCTGTCCTGGCACATTTAGGGGAATGTGCTGTCACAGCGTTTGCTGCTGGCTTTTTTTTCACGCTGGGCCTTTTGTTCTCTCATCACTGTGTGTTCCCTGCCCTTTGATTGCAGCGTGTGAATAGCTTGGCTGGTTACCCAGAGTGCATCTGAGCGCTTTGTTCCTCCGAAGTGTGCATACCTGGGGCTATATCCTGCTATCCTCAAAGTCAGGAGCAGGTCGATCCATTGCCTGAAAGGGGACTAGGGTTTGTCCCTGATGGGTGGACAGGGGTGGGTCTGATCTTGCAGTCTTTGCTCACTCGCGGAGAGCAGCTCCATGATCTCACCCGAGTAAGCGTTGCAGGGTGGCTGTTTCTCGAGGTATGTGTGGGTTCCAGGGTTTACTCCTAGTTCACAGGAGAGATGTTTGTGTTTCACTGCCTTTGTTAATGGCTCCAAGACTGTTGTGGAGCCAAGGCAGCAGGACACCTGGTTTCCTCATGGCTGTCCAGTTCCTGGATGATAGAAATAACGCAAGGCAATATTCTGACCTGCAGTTAGTATAAACAAATCCACGGCCCAGCCCCACCAGGGGCTGAGTGCCCTCCACTTCTGTAGCAGTCAGCATGCTCCGCACCTGGTATGTTGGACCCATGAACATCAGTAGGGTGTCACTGGGGCTTATTCTGGCTCCTCTGGAGCCCAGATCCACAGCTGTGGCATTTTCGGAGATGTCCAGATTTACAGGCTCTCTCCAGGGTGGAAAACATGTTGATAGGTTGATAAAAGCCTGTCTGTCTCTCCCCGTTGTGTCCCGTTGTAAGGCCTCTGAACTGGGCCTAGCACAATGGAGAACCAATCCTGACTGGAGACTCTGGGCACTATTACAGTATAACTCTTAATTAATAATCACAATGAATTCCACTCAAATGGGTGGAACGTTCCCCCCCCTCCACGAGCCCTTCCCTTTGCTCCGCGTCAAGTTCACAGCGAGCGAGGATCGCTAGCGTTTTCCAGAGGGCGCAGGGTTGAATTTGGTGGGAGCAGAGTTAGCACAAAGCTGAGCAGAACTGAAGGCCCCACCATTAGATTTTAGCAAGGGACTTTGTATGGATTTCATTCAAGCAGGAAACTGGGACACAGCAGCCTCTTAAGTTGTATAGGCACCATCATAACCATATTCCTCGGTTAATATGAACCAGCAACTTTAGCTTTAAAAGAAAAAAACAACAAGGTTTACTGTCTGCTACTGTCAGTTTTTGTCACCAGAGATTAAAAGTCTGGCCTCCCTGGGTGTACCAACACTCTGCTGTCATGGGTGTAAATCCTGACTACTTTGTCACCAGGAAAACATCTGGGTTCCCCCCCCCCTTTTTTTTTTCACTCATCCCGATAAGCAAATTGTGATCACACTGACAAATGGCCATTCAAAAACCAGAATATCCCACATTGCTAGAGATGGATCCAAGTAATGTGTTTTGGGTCTGGAGCAGGATCCACATTTTGGAGGTGTGGAGTTTTTGGTTTTGTCCATTGTAGAGACAAGGGCAAGCGACAGAAGTTTGGATCTGGCTCAGAACTTTCCTCAGAGCTTGGTGGAGTTTGGATCTGGGATTTTAGCTTGGACCCATCTCAGTGCATTCTCAAAGTCACCCTGAGTTTATCATTAGTCGTGATCTGCCCAGAAGTACAGGTCAGTTTTTCACATGCAGACCAAGGATGCTGGGAGTTTTATATATATGTTAAACTATTTCTTACTAGAAGGCCAAACCCGTCTAGAAATAGACACACATTTTGGGTTGGATTTTGCAGAATCAGAATTGGTTAGGGATTGAGATCCAAGGCCCCATTTTATCCAGTCTCTCATAGGTTTGTGTGCATAGTTGGGGTCATTTAGCCAGTCTCAAGAATCCACCTCCAAACTTCCTTGATCTCCCACCCAACTGTATTTGTTATCCAGTTCCCTGCTTAGTACTGTGGCCTATTTCTCTGCTATGGGGTGGAGCTGTTCTGGGAAAAGGTCTCTGGTCTGGGCACACAGGAGGTCCGACTAGATGATCACAGTCAGGGTGAGTTAAAAGAAAGGACAAACCCCCACCCCACCCCAATAACTGGCCATTTGCAAACTCTCATTTGTGTCCTTTCCCTGTGTTTATGGACGCCAGGCAAAACTGCATTCCTCCACGTAGGGGGAGGAGGGGTGGGGGTCTCGTCCTTCATCGGATGAAAGATCCAAGGGAAAATTCCCTCCTTTCTGAGGGCTCCAGCTTGTTGTCAAGACTGTAGCAAGGTGTAGCTGATGAAGGGCAAATCACGGCCTCAGAAGACACTCAGCACTGAACCTCTGACCTGAGCCAGGCTGAAGAGTGTCCCTCCTTATATTTACCTTCCACATGGATCCGGTCCCCACCCCCTCCTTTCTCTTGTATTCCTGTAAATGTCTTACCTCACACATAAGAGATTAGCAAAACCAGAACCCCAAATTGGAACCCCTTGGAATTGGGGACCCAAAGAAGGGCAGCCTGGATCCGATCCCACCCCCTTATAGTTTCTCTTCCAGGCTGAAAAGGGCCTGTTTTCCAAGTCTGGTTTGGATGCAGCTGCAATCTTGCCAGCTCCATTGACCTTGTGAGGTTTGTCATGGCTTTCAGCCCACATCTCATATGAACAAAAAACTGGGGAAGTTTGGGCCTTGTGGATTCTCTCCCCTAATCCAGATTCACCTTTGAACCTGACGTGGAGCTTAACCCTGCTCTGGACCTCTCTCTGACCACCGCCAAGCGTGGACTGCCTTTAGCAGCAACACAGAACTGTGGAGCTGAGGGGCCAGAAAGGTTATTTAATATAAAGAAATGAATCCCGCCCTTTTTTTGTGTATCACTGATGCCTGTACAACACTTTATATCTCCCCCATGGTGCTTTGCAGGCAGTACTCCTCACACATCTCTGCAAGTAGGTAGGTAAATGTCAAGGTCCTCAATTTACAGGTGGGGAAACTGAGGTACGGGGCGGGCCACACTTCTTCCCCCCTTGCTTATCCTCTCATCTGCGTAGCTGGCTCCTGTCAGCGTAACATCTGAGCACCATTTAAGGGTGAAATCCTGGCCCCATCTAAATCAGTGCATGTTTGACTTGATGCTACACCACTCCTTGCAACACTGGACCCTCAGCAGAGTTGTGATTTGATCATGAATGTATTGACGTAAGCATCCGGGAACTCGGTCTCCCATCTCCCTTCTTCTCCGTCCCTTCCCTGTGGCCTCCCCACAGATGCCAGGTTCCAGGACGCGGCTGGTCCCATTTTCAGCATAACTTACAATCTATAATTAAACGTCTGTCGTGGGGCAGCTGCCCCAGCAGGGGGGAGGGGAAGAGGAAATATAAATCTATCCTTTCCTGGGTTTTCTTTACAGCCGCGATGGCCCTGTCGATGACCCAGCATACTTTGCCCTGTGGCACAGATTCCCACAGGGGTTAGAGTGGAGCGATGTTGTTCCTAAGCCTCGGCCCCGAGCGAGTCTGTGCTGTAAGAAAGGGCAGACCCATCAGAGCAGCCTCGATTGTCTTAACCCTTTTTGGCCAGAACTAGGGCCTGGTCCCCCCGTCTCTCTTAGATCGGGCCAGGAGGACCCACAGAAGCGGGAGAGGACTGAGGAGCGTCCTCTCCAGGAGAGAGGTTTGGAGGCCCGTGGAATTGTGAGGGAACAAGGCTTTAGGATTCTGTCTGGCTCCTACAGGCATGGAAAGAGCCTCCCAGCAGCTGGTTATCAGAAGGCCCCGTGCAGGAGCCAGCAGTGCTCACTTCTGCGAGGATATCCCTGGGCTGCCTCCCTGCTCCAACCCCCCATCCCTGCATCCCAACCCCCACAGAGTCCCTTGTGTGCAGCGCCCCACCAGAGGGGCTTATGCAGGATGCAAAAGGGGAGGTGGCACAGTGGGGTGAAGGCTGTGTTCCCTCCTCTTCCCCGTGGGCGCTGAGAGCTTGCACCTGGACGCATGTAGTGGTGGAGAGACTTCTGTCCATTGAAAACTATTAAACGCGTAGTATTATCATAGCACTTAGAGATTGCATTGTGCTAGGTGCTGTACAAACACACTGAGACAGTCCCATCCCCATAGGAAGGATCATGATCCTTATTTCACACACGGGGAGCTGAAACACAGATGGATTAAGTGACTTGCCCATGATCACAAATGGAGTCTGTGGCAGAGCCAGGAACCAAACCCAGATTTTCTGGTTCTCAGTCCTTCGGCACAAGATCATCCTTCCTCTCTAAAGTCCTTTAGTTACCCTACCATGTTCATTGTCTTCTGTGACGTTGGGATAATCCAGCTTGTGCTGCACCTCTGTGCTGACATGGGCGACTGCACCATTTCTATCTGCGCTGTGTTGGATAGTACAGTATAGTCTGACCTTGCTTTGCAGAGCTTCATTGGTACGAGCTGTGATTCCCCCGCCCCACATGCTTTACAGAGGGAAATTACAGCGGAGAAAGAAATGAAGGAAAAGGCTCTTTTCCAACAAGATCTAGAAAGCAAGGGAGAGTCAGTGATGCAGAGAGCTGCAGAGAATGGATTTCTGCTCTGGTTAAAGAAAATCACAACAGTACTCTAGGGTAATGGCTCCAAACCCAACAGCATGCATTAGGGTTAACACAGAGTTTAGGACTCTGGCACTGCGACTAGCCGGAGCTGCAGGGGAGAGGTTCTCATGCCACCAGTGACATGATTTTATAGAGGGACAGAGTGGCACCCAGTGTTCGGCAAGCTGAAAAAGTGTGAAAGGAAGTAAAAGAGACACAAGATCCATTAGGAAAACTTTCCCCTTAGCACAGGCTCTTTTACGGTATTAAAAATAACCGAGTTTAAACCTGGTTGTGGCCAACACACATTCTAACATGGCCGAGAGTAGGCAGAATAAAAACTGTGTTAGAAAACCATGCATTAGCCTAGATACCATGCACAGAACAGGTAAGTTATTCTTAATTGTCTTGCAGAAGTGGATAGAGGTCCCAGCTGAGATCAGGGCCCCCCGTGCTAGGCGCTGTACAGACATATGGTGAGAGACTGTCTCTGCCCCCAAAGCTTACAGTCTAAATAGACAAGACATGCCAAGGATAGGACGAAGGAGGTATTTATCATCACACCCATTTTACAGATAAGGCACTGACACCCAGAGAGCGATATACCCGGGTCAGAGATGGAGAAGTGAGCTCAGAACTCCTCAGTCCCAGTCCAGTGCTCTAACAACCAGGCTGTTCTTCCTCTGTTTGTTGATTGTCGGGGCCTTTGGCACTCCGGGGCTAGCACAGAACTGTTCTTTGTTGCCATCGGTGTTAGTAGTGGGTTGATATAAATGGGGGGGCAAAGGGACATCTGTGGTTGTCAAGAGAGATGGCAATCACTTAGCCCTATGAGAGCAGTTGAAAACACCATGCAGCTATGCAACCAGTGAACATCTGGACCCCCCTGTGCCAGGCGCTGTACAGTCACAGGACCAAAAGACAGTCTGTGCCCCAAGGAGCTCACAGTCTAAGTGATGGGAACGCTGGAAATCCCTAGGAAGACAGACATGATGCTGAAACGTTTGGAATTGAAAACACTAAAAGGGCTCTTTTAAAAAAACAATTTCCATTGGAATTTTTCAAAATCCTGCTTAAACAGCCATTTTCTAGACTTTATAAAAGATCAGTTTTGCCAGACCTACGTTTTTGGGCCAGACTTTGCAGTTCAGCGCCCCTTTGGCGTAGCTCAGGAACAATCGACGAAGGCCAGAGAGCACTGATCCGGACAAACCAATCCCTCTCGGTCTGCTCTGAACCGAGGGTGAGCTGGAGGGATTCGCTGTGCGGGAGCCTGCTCCTGGCTTAGACCATCTCAGGAACAAAGGCTGCCAAAAAGCAGGGTGTGGGCACGGAGCAATTCAGAGCAGGACAAACCGTGATGGTTCCTCAGGGTATTGACTGGTGCAGAGTCGCTTGATGCTGCTGTTCGACACATTCAGATTGTAGCACGCCCCTCGACTGTGGAGTAGCAGTGTGATGCTGATGTCAGTGCCGCAGGGACACAGAATCAAAGAGCTACAATTTGTAATGATCCAGTGCAACCCCAGCAGCCAGGCCTCTTCCCCAGCCAGTGCCGTGTGCTGCTGGGCAGCGCTGGCCGCCAGTGGACTGCCTCCCCAGCGGATTTTCCACCCACGGGACCCGTCTGCTGGAGATTGTGCTGGCATCAAACAGGACAGCCCCCAAGTGAAGCTAGACTTGCAGGTGCAATTATAACTGACCCCTCCTGCTAGATGCTTTTCCAGCTAGAGCCCTCGGGGGGCCAGAATTGTGCATTGACTTATACCCTGTATGATGCCAGTGGGATTGCACTGGGTGTAAATGAGTGCAGGAAATGGCCTGACTCTGCTCACATTTTCACTGAGGTGAAGCTGAAACAACTCCACTGAAGTCAGAAAAGTTCCACTTCCCGCCCATCATCTCTAAACTGGGCTCCACGTTTCAAAGAGCTGAGGGATTCAGGAGACATCAAGACCAGCTGCTTCATCCCGCGGCGGGGTTGTTAAGGAATTATGGAGCTTGGATCATTCGAAGGGAGTAACAGGTTTGTGGTTGGGCTCAGGAGATGTGCTACAAAAGCCATCCAGAGCGTACTGGAGGTTATCCAGTGCTGCAGTCTGGCGGACTGAGTTACCAGCCCTCTTAGCACGGGCTGAGCTGCCGGCCACGGTGCAGAAAGTGAAGCCAGCAGCATGAACTCCAGGAGCCGGCGCTGCCGGGATGGTCTCGTTCAGTTATAAGCTATGGGGAAAAGGCTGAAATACAGCTGAGCCCACAGGGCCATTCGGGGAGGAGAGAAGGGAGAGTCGCAAGTTACCGGACAATTTATAGTACTTGCTGTCCAAAGCTGGGCACTCAGGGCTGCAGCTGCTCTCCTGGCAGCTTGATAAATGGATCAGCATGTAAGTGTGTCTTCCCTGGAGGGGAACTGAATGTGTGTCCGGTGTGGGGATGCAATGGGCCCAGATCTGAGTGCGGAGTGGGAGCAGTCGTGGGTTCCCAGCGGGCTTGCAGGGGAAGGCATCCTGTTAGTAAGGTGAAGTAGGAGGAAGGAGGGGATCGCACAGGTGGGTGCTTAGATTGGTCCTGCACATCCTGTAACCCCCACAACAGCAACCTAGTGCCATAGGACAGACGGGGACTGAACAAGGGGAGTTATTCCAGCGCAGGCTGGCTACGCTGTGTCGCTGTCTAGCAGTGATTGGATGAGAGACCTCCAGGGAAAAGCCAGGGTGATGCAGGAATTGATGCTGGGGGCTCAGGAGGTGTCTTGGCTCTGGTACTGACCTAGTGACCTGGCATGGTGTTATGGGGGATACTGTGCTGAGAGAGATGCCACCTCTCGAATGAGCCATAAAGTCAAGGTCCAAACAGACCAACGGCACTTTTTCCAAGGGGGGTGGGGGATCACCCTGAAGGGTTGTTCACGTTCATTGTGGGGAACGGCACTGTACAGCTAAGAGTTCAGGGGCTTCTGGTTTTTGGGTTCCCAGCTCAAGGCACCTGAAAGGGCAGGTGCTCAGCACTTTCTGTAAACAGGCCCCTCTAAGATCTCTCAAGGTGGGCCCCTCAAAATCTTGCTCCACCTAAAATCACCTCTGCAGTTTTAACAGGATATTAAATTCTTAACTTCTCTCCTCAACTCTGGTGTGATGTTGAACAGCTGCCATGCTCCCCCTCAGAGGTGGCTGCATTGCAGCATTGGGTGAAGTCATTCCTTTATCTGTAAAGCCTGTCAAGTGCTTTGGGGTAAAAAGTACTGCATACATGTAAGGGGACCACAAAAGATTTCAGGGGGCCACACACACACATAGGCTGTGATATTTGCTGCAGTCCAGTAATTAAGGCTGTAGGAAAGAGGTTCAATGAAAAATAAAGGTAGATCCAGGGACAGTGCACTTGGCAGTTCATATTCCTTAAGGCTTAAGAATAGTACCCACAGCAGTATCCATTATCCAATAGAGATGCTTCTCTCTCTCCTCCCATTTCCCAGCACCTGGATTGCTGGCTTACAGAGACGCTTCTGCAGTTTCCCTGTTGGATTGATTGAGGCACACACGTGACTTTCCCCGAGTCCTCCGCAGCCTGGATCTGAACCAGGGGCCTCTCCTGGCTCTCAGTCATCTCGCCGGCTCTGTGCCCACAAGAGATCAGGAGGTCTGCATTGCATCTCCCCTGCAAGGCTTCCCCTCCTCTAGCAAGACCCAGGCCCCTAGTGAATTGCCGATTGCTAGAGGTCTCCCAGCCTAGGGGTGATCCAGCCATACCCTGCTGCTTTTTGCTCTGCCGTAGAGGTTATTACCCAGTGCTGACCCCTGTGGGGCAAAGGAGACTCAAGTGGTGTGATTTATAGAGCAGATTGTTCTCCCCAGTGACTCAAACCACTTGATTTTAGTGCTTTGTGTGGTCAGCCCCTGAGGGCCAGCAATAGACAAACGACAACACTTCCATGTTAATCTCAGTGCAGGCTGATGTCTCCCGTACACAAGCCATACCCTGAGAGGAGAATAGAACCCGGAGAGCCTCACATCCAGTCTGCTAGTCTGGCCAGATGCATTGTGGGTAGCTGGTGTTCTTTTGCTCTCGGAAGCGTTACCTAGAGGTGGCTGTTGGGAACGAGTTAGAGCGGATGGAGCAGCAATCCTGTATCAAAGTAGTTCTATGGCCCCCATGACCCTGAGCACCTCAGAACCCTTAACGAATTTATCCTTACAGCAGCCCTGTAAAGTAGGGCAGCGCTGTTATCCCCATTGTACAGGTGGGAAACTGAGGCACCGCGAGGCTAAGGGCTTGTCTACAAATGAAAATAAATCTGGATGAATAGGGCGTGATTTAAAGTGCGCTAACTATTCCTGATTAACTTATTCCAGAGTAAAAGTGGGTTAAGCGCATCCAGATACGGAGCTAATCAGAAATAGGCGTGCCAGAATAGCTCCCCACGTAGACCAGCCTTACGTGACTTGCCCGGGGTCACACAGGAAGTCAGTGGCAGAGCTGGGAATCAAATCCACGGCTCTGGCTAGTACCTTAACCACTGGCCGACCCTTTCCTTGGCTGTTCTGTAGAGGTTGTTTAAGGGTGGAACAGCAAAGCCTGGCCTAGCTGCGATGTCCCTGCTGCTTATACATCAACAAAAGGGCCTCACTTTTCACAGATATTCCTCAGGGGTATCACAGCAAATCCTCCCAAGCTGAAGCGAAAAGGCGGCTTTATCTCTGCTCCCATTCCTGGGTAAGCCCACTGTAAACACCTCCTTTATAACATGCACCTGGCTACAGCCTACAGATTCCTGCCAGCCTTAACCCAGCTGTGGGGAGAGGCCGTGTTACCTTCCTGGAAGTGGGTGGGTGGGGGAGCAGAGGGCCTCTGCAGTGCGCTCCCGCTGGCTTCCCTCCTTCAAACAGCTGTCCCCACATGGAGGAGAAAGGAACGGGCGCACCAGCTCTTGCCGGGCTCAGCCGTTCTCATGGCACAGCTGGCCCTGGGCCATGCAAACCTCAGCAGACTGCAGAAATAGATCAGTGGGAATGCAGCATGTTTGCGAGGGACTGAGTGTACCGGGAGGGGGTTGGTTTGCTGGAAGATTCTGCCGCCAGGCCCACTGCTGCCCTGCACCCGCCTTCCCCCTCCCGCTCACCCAGGGGGAAGACTAGCACTTTGAGCCAGCACAAATCAGAGCCCATCTGGCTACGGTCACTCAGGGCACGGAAACAGGCTGCCAGCAGCTCGGTGATTCTCCACCAGCCTCGGCATGACGAGGGCCACCAGCCGGAATTCCTTTAGTGCCAGAACGTTATCAAGACAGCCCCAGTTCAAGCCCCGGTGCTGAGCCAGAGTGGGTTTAGAATGGACACTGAGGATACACAGAGCAATGTGGCAGAATCTGATGTCCTGCTGCCAGACTCCGCTTAAATCTGCCCCACCTCCCATCGCGTGGTACATTCTTGCCGCCTTTGCTTTGGAACAGGGAGGTGCAAAGGGGGGGAAGGAGATGCTATGGGGGGAGGGGGGTTAGAAAAGAGACAGGGCAGAAAGGGCTGCGGGGCAAAAGGGTCTCGCACCAACGGGGTGTGATTCTGTGAAGACACAGAGACAAGGCTGGTGTGGGTGAGCAGGGAAAGGAGCAGAAAAACTCTTGTTAAGGCACTGTCGTGGGGCTGGGGAGAGCTGCATTCAGTTCCTCTCTCTGCCACAGATGCCGTGTGTGACCCTGGGCAATGCTTCAGCTCTCTGGTTATGACACCATCCCTGCCCATCCTGGCTCATAGCCATTGATGGACCTATCCTCCATGAACTTACCTAGTTCTTTTTTGACCCCTGGTATAGTCTTGGCCTTCACAACATCCTCTGATGCGAACAGAGGATGTCCATGAGCCCAGAGGGGCGCTAGGGGCTCGTGAGCTGAATCATTAGGCTCTGCTCAGGAGTGGTGGCTGGGCAGCTTGTTTTGAAGGTCACAGAACCTTTTTGTCTCCAGGATTGTCCCTCTCCCTTTAGGGGATGAAAAATCATCCCTCCTTGGGTCAGCTTAATGCACCAGCTGAGCGTATAAGTCTGTTGTCAGTGAGCGGTGGAAGAAGAAAGGCTAGCGGCTGGTTTTCCCCCTTTGGAAACGATGTTAGCAGGTATGCGGGAGTGTGATGGGGGAAGGAGCATGTGGGGCAGTTCTGTACCTCCCTCTTCCCATCGAAAATCAACTCTGCTGTTATCTCAGCAAGACCCACTGGGCGCTGTCCCAGTGTGTTTAACTGGCTTAGTGAGTGAGAGCATGTCTCCCTCTAGTGACCAGATCCTGTGACTACAACAGCTGTGGTTTTTTAGATACCAGGGTCTTAAGTGCGGTCTAAAATATTCCCTGAATAACTGCTCGCTCAAGGGTGACGCTGCTACGGCTCAGCAGCCGTTAGAGTCCAGACAGTGACATGGGTCTGCAAGCCCGCCTGGTATGGAGGGAGTCCCCCCCGTTGGCCTCAGAGTCAGTTCCCTCCAAGGGGGCTTCTGGACCCCGGGGAACAGACTGGCTTGCAGTTCTCTCTTGCAAATAGGGTGACCAGATAGCAAATGTGAAAAATCAGGACGGGGGTGGGGGGTAATAGGAGCCTATATAAGAAAAAGACCCAAAAATCGGGACTGTCCCTATAAAATTGGGACATCTGGTCACCCTACTTGCAAATCCACTGAAGTCTATATGGGTGCACAGGTGCAAACTGAGGGCAGAGTGCGGCCCCCTTGTGTTTCCAATGACACTCTGCAAATCACTCATTATGACAGTAGCACCTAGAGGCCAATATTGTGACTGCGTTGTGCTAGGTGCTGTATGAAACACATTAGAGAGAGAGTTCGGGCCCTGAAGAATATACAGTCTAGGTAAATGAGAAGGCAGGGAGACAGACGACCAGAGTGGTGACGGTCAAACAGCAAGTCAGTGGCAGAGCTACTGGTGCCCTATCCGCAGGCTTGGAAAGTTCAGATTTTCCTAAGTGTATGTCGATAACCATCGATTTTGCCACACGACCACAAACTGATGAGAAAATATTTCCATCAGTAATAATCAAACTTTCCATAGAGGCCAAGTAAGAAAAATGGTGCTGGAGAACTTTAGAGTTTGCCTTGAAGCTATTTGTTTTGTGTGATGTGATGTGATGTTGACAATTTGTATTTTAACTCTTCTAAAACTCATTGAATCTCAGTGTCTACTGTCATTACAGAAAAAGATGAAGTGAGCTGTAGCTCACGAAAGCTTATGCTCAAATAAATTGGTTAGTCTCTAAGGTGCCACAAGTCCTCCTCTTCTTTTTGCGAATACAGACTAACACGGCTGTTACTCTGAAACCTGTCATTACATAATGATTGTCTCACACTCCCATTGTCTGATCTCCCACCCCCATAACTTCCCTTAACTTTGAACATTTAAATTGATAAAAGTCTGGAAAAACCCTTAATTTTGTGCAACTGGGAAAATGATAAAACAATAAACGTCTAAAAAAAGCTTGAAAATAAACTTCTATATTATACGTCAAAATGATTTTTAAAAAATTAAATTTTGCCAAGTCAGTCTATCCACTAGATAAAGCTGCCTCCTTGATAGGGCAGAAGACTGAAGAATATTGTTCCTCTTGAACCTTGTGTAAACTTGGGTACAGAAGAGGTGACCTAGCATCCAAACAGGGCTTTGGTGCTTTCCTTCTGCTTGCCTAGTGTCAGACTTGTTACAAAAATTTTCAGGCCAAATCCTCAGCTGGCATAACTCCATTGACTACAATGGATTCTGATTCCATGGTTTGCATTAGTGACTGAAGAGCCCTTGGTGATTAGGCTGGAAAGCACTCAACTGGTCCTGCTTCGAGCAGGGGGTTGGACTAGATGACCTTCTGGGGTCCCTTCCAACCCTGATATGCTATGATTCTATGATTCTATGATTCAACCTTAATTGCACCCACGGGTTTATTGTACATTGTATGTGGTTTAAAAGCCAAGCCACCTTTGAAGGTGCTTCCACTCCACCCATCCAGAAAAACCATCAACAAATTTGTCTGAAAGAATCCTGGATGGTTTCAATCTCCTGCCAGCATCTCCCTTAAAATTGGACTCTAAAGCGTGTGGCTTACAAAGTTTTTCAGAGTTTTGACGTGCACTTATCTGGCTTACTCAAAGCTCTTAACAAATATTCGTGAATTAATCCTTAGCAGGGCTTGTGTGGTTGTGCGAAATCGGCCCAGAGTTTCCTCTGTGCAATTTCAGAGATCCTGTGACGTAGTGATATGGGCACATGGACCAACATTTCAAGAAGTGATCCCTGGTTTTGGGAGACTTTCAGAAGTGCTGAGCACCCATGGATCCAACCCATTTCAGATGGAGTTAGGATGCTCAGTACTTCTGCAAATCAGGCCCCAGGTATCTCAGACTGGACGTCCAAATATGGACGCACACAAAATCAGTGGCCGCTTCTGAAAAATTGAATGTCCTCTAACGGTAATTCACTGAGCTGGGACTCAAAAGAGCTGGTTTCTATTCCCAGCTCCACGACTTTGACTGCTGGGTGACCTTGAGCAAGTCACTTTACCTTTCTGTGCCTCAGTTTCCTCATGTGTAAAATGGGGATCATGCCACTGACCTCCTTTGTAAAGCTTTAGATCTGGTGATGAAAAGCACTGTCTAAGAGCTAGGTATTTAACATTAATGCCAGGAAATGCCTGTTGGACTAGATTATCCAGGATCTAAGTGGAAGTTGGGTGTGTGTCTATTTGGGGGCGTAGAAAACTAACTCTGGTGGGTTGCTGGCAACAAACTGCATGGTCTGTCTTTGATTACAGAAAAGACATCAGTCTCGGTTGGAAATCTAGCACAGACCCCTTCTAATTTGCGGTGAATTAAAACATCCTTTTCTGGGATTGGGTAGCTCCTTTATTCCAGCCAATCAATAGAGGCATGAATTATATTCATAGTCTGTGTGTAGTTTCCACCTTCAATTCTTAATTAAGCCTCACAATGTCCCTAGGAAATAGTGGGGCAATACTGTAATCATTTTACTGATGGGTAAACTGAGGCAAATGGGTTAAGGTCAACCTTTCCAAACGTGGGCACCTAAAACTACAGATAGGTACTTAAATAAGTGACCTTATTTTCAGATCAGTTGAGCATGTGCAGCCTCTGTTGACTTGGATAAGAACTGGGGTTGGAAATCAGGCTGTTTATTTAGATGCCTAATTATGGATGTAGGTTTCTAACTTTAGGCCACCAAGTCTGACCAGTTAAGTGGCTTCTTTAAGGACACACACACAACTTCAGTGACGGACTCAGGAGTAGTCTCTAATGCACCTATCATTATATTATCTGACCATCGCAAGCCCTGATTCCCTGCTCATCCCATGCATTTTCCTTGTTAATTTCAATGCAATCAGCAGAGGTAGAGGAGGAACCTACCCCCTACCCAACCCTTCCTCTCTCCTGTTGCAAGAAACTGCACACCCTGCCCTAAGCAAGACCTCAGACAGATCACAGCTGTCCTGCACAGTGGACTATTTTTACCATCTAAACCAACATTCTCATTGTTCTGTGGTTGTGTGGGTGGAACAGAAAGCACTATATATTTTGTTCCCTCTGTGGTGGATTTCGGTTTTCGCTCCAAGCAGCTGAAAACAGCGCCACACTCCTCCTTTCTGCGAAGAGATTTTCTGTGGCTGGAGTGGAAACAAACTCCAAAGAAGTAGGGTCATTTTATTTTCCCTGGAACCATAAAATAGCTAACAGGCTGGATCAAAGAGACTAGCACACCGGCTCTGTGGAGGAGCATGGTACACTTTTGTTGCTGGCGTATGAAAGTAAACAAACACTTGTTCTCGCCTCCTCTCCGCCTTGTTTGCTTCTTGTTTTTATGCATGGTAACCGGGCAGATGTTTTGAAGGGATGAGACGGGAACAGGGAGTCACTGAAATAAGATAGCGAGGCTTAGCGTGGAGATGGGGGCTGTGTAGTCTAGTGGATAAGGCGTTGGCTGGCAAGTTGGAGAATCTGGGTCCAGTCCCAGCTCTATGTGACCTTGGGCTTTGTTTCCCCTGTCACCCTTTATCAGTCTCTTCTATTTAGATTGGTTTCAGAGTAGCAGCCGTGTTAGTCTGTATCCGCAAAAAGGAAAGGAGGGCTTGTGGCACCTTAGAGACTAACAAATTTATTAGAGCATAAGCTTTCGTGAGCTACAGCTCACTTCATCGGATGTAAGATTAATAGAGTTTAAGGTCAGGAGGGACCATTATTAGATCATCTAATCTGACCTCTTGTATACCACAAGCCAGAACATGACACCCAGTTACGCCTATACTGAGCCGACTAACTCGTGCCTGATTAAAGCATATCTTCCAGAAAGGCATCCAGTCTTGATCTGAAGACATCAAGGGTACGTCTACACTGCAAACAATAACCCGGTAGCACCGAGTCTGAGCCCAGGTCAACTGACTCGGGCTTGCAGGTCTCGTGCTCCAGAGCTAAGAATAGCAGTGTAGACACTCTCGCTCGGGCTGGAGCTTGAGCAGCGAGACTCACCGCCCTTGCCAGATCTCAGAGAAGAGCAAGGCTGCTATTTTTACCCCCAAAGCATGAGCCCCGCCAGCCTGAGTCAGTTGGCCTGGGCTCTGAGACTCGCTGCCCTGGGTGGGGTTGGGTTTTTTTTTGTTTTTTTTTTGCAGTGTAGACGTAGATGGAGAATCCACCCCTTCCCTCTGTAGTTTGTTCCAGCGGTTAATCACCCTCCTGCTTAAAAAGTGGTGCTTTTTTTTTCCAATCTGAATTTGTTCTTTGGGGCAGGGATTGTCTCTTACTATGTACACACAGTGCCAAGCCCTGATTTCAACAGAGGCCTCCAGGGACTACTGTAATACAAATCATAAGAATCCCTAGCCAAAAGATCTGTGCAAACACGTCCTTCCAGCAGCTTCAGTAAGAACCTGCCTTTGTTAGAGGCCTATATTTAATCAGGTAGCAAACTCCAGAGTGAGGTGCCAGATAGTTATCAGCCACCCTGCAATGCAGGTTTTTTTGGTAACTCGGTCTCTTAATTGGAAACACTCTCCCCTGGTTTGCAGCATTTGAAGAGCTCTTATCTGTGCAGGAATCACATTCAGTTCAAATGGCTACTCTGCATGCAACTAATCCCAGCTTTGCTTTGATTCTGCAGAGCTGAGCCGGGGGACGGTGCAGGGGGCAGCGCGGAACTCGCGTGCTTTCCTGCTGTCCCGGTCACCGTGGGGGGTGCTTTGCCTATTCGGTTTCTTCTTTTATGTTTTGTTGGCTCCTTGCTGAATTAGGCCTTGGATGGGTTCTCTCTGTTTGCCGGTCTCTCAGATTTAGCAGGAGTGAGGCTGACTCAGTGTTTCTGCCTATAGTAGACTCTTACTTTCATCTACTACCAGTGTGGGTCCAGTGTGGAAAATGGGTGCAAAAGCTCCCAGGATCTTAACCAGCGTCCTCTCCCCTGGCTCAGAGCCGATTGAGAAGATGTAGGCTCTAGTTCTCCTCTTACTCACATTGGTGCAAATTAGGAGTAACTCAGCTGAAGTCACTGGGTTACACTGGTGTAAATGGTGCAGAACTAGTGTAAGTAAGAGGGAGAACTAGACCCTAATAGATCTGAACTATTGAGAGGAAGGATGGTCCAGCGTTAGGACACCAGCTTGAGGCATGGTTTCAGTTCCTGCCACAGACTTTCTATGTGACCTTGGTCAAGTTACTTAGTCTCTCTTGGGCTCATTTCCTCATCTGAAGAAGGGAATGATAGCACCACCCTGCCTCACAGGGGTGTTGTGAGGCTAAATGCCTTTAAAGGAAGGTACTACAGGAATGGGAGCCATAGAAGTAGGATAGAGGCCCATGGGACCATATCCTGAGCTGGTGTAAATCAGGGTAGCTCCATTGTATTCAATGATAATTGATGTTAATAGTAGCAGGATGGGGTTTTTTCTAGCAAGAAATATCCTGTAATGAAGAGGGTCCAGACCCCACAGGAAGGAGATTACCTAAGGTCATAGCTAGTGGCTCTCAAAGGTTCCATCTTGCCCCGAAACAAACATAGCCACATTTTGCTCCCGATTGCAGCACTCTGAACCTGGAGGGACTCCATTGAGATCAATGGACTTCACCCAGATTGGTGGGGTAACCGAGATCGGCATTTGGCCCACCGTGCCGAGGGGCAGTTGCCGATGCTGGAAGAGGGGTGCCCAGGCAGGGCGAGCCTGTGCCAGGAGCGTTCCCAGCGTGCTGTTGTTGCATTGGTGAGATAGACGGAGAACATTTGGCCGTGTACAGTAGCCCTCAGGTTTGTGCTTCCAGCTGTGTGGTCTGGTGCTTGTACGCTGTGCTGGAATTGAAAGCGCTGAACAACACTGGCGGGCCTGCAGGCTGGTTTTACGACTCTGGCTCTGCTGCTGTGTTTATCCTGCTTTATTTCTTTGTTGCCGTATTTATATATCTTCGTTTTTTTTAAAAAGGGCAGACCTGCAAGAAGCTTTTGATATGGCAGAATCTAGCCCCCATCACCCAAAGCATTTCACCAAGAAGGTAAAATCGGTCTCCTTTAGCAACTGGAGAAAGACAGATACAGCAGTGTGCCCACGGTCCCTGGCAGATTTGGGAGCAGAACCCACACCTCCTAACTACCAGGCTTGTGAATTGTACATTGGCCTTTGTATTGCAGGCTTCCTGTCATAATGCGATTAGGGTGTCTAATACATTCCACAATGCCTTTCCTAAAGGATCTTGAAGTGTGGCTTTCCTGAGCGGATGGAATATAAACCTGCAGGGAGGCATAACAGTTCCTTGGAGTTCATCTTTACCCTGCTCTCTATGCGGGCGCTTGAGAACCCACCTTCCTGGCAGCCTGCCCGCTGCCCTCTAGGCTTGCGCTGAAATACCTGTGCAGTGATTCAAGAGCATTGTGAAGAGCTAGCCCATTGGGCGGTGACGTTTCCAGCGTACTCACTGCCAGTCTGCATTTGGAGGGAGGGGGCTAAAGGAGGAGACACATGGTTAGCTGCAAGTGAAGTCTGTTGTGTTCTGTATGTTTGGTTTGTTGTGGCTGGAATGTCAGATCGGTGTACGTGGCCTATTAGGGCTGTGCCATCGCCAATCATTATTTAGACTTGTTCAGTTGTTTGTAAGTATGGCCCTGTGTCATGACTGAGGAAGGAAGTCTGGCTATTGGGACTGGCCACACACACAGTCTCCCTGAGCTCACGTAGCACGGGCTTGTGTTTCTGGAGCCGTCTCCCGTGTTCTATCCTTGGTGACGCCCGTGTGGCTAAGGGAAGGGGATAGAGAGAATGGATCTGAAGTCATCCAGCTGCAGATGGATACCAGCTTGTGCCTAATCCACGCTCTGGGCCCAGAATGCACAAAGGGAGTCACTTATAACATAGGGCACAAGTGACTGAAAGCAAACAGAGCCGCAAAGGGTTTTGTAGTGCTCTCAACCCGCCTGATGGCGCTAACTTATCAAATTGAACCACGAGAGCTAGGGGATCTGTTATGCTCTTTTCCCAGCTGCACAGAGGGTTCACGACACATCCAAAGTCCCACAGCAATTTAGCAGCAGAGGCAGGAACAAAACCCAACTGTCCTTCCCCCCCGTGCCGTGTTAGGCCATGCAGTCATCTGCCATCTGTTTCCGTTGTCTTGAGTCCACGTGAACCCACTGATAGGAGGTGCTGCTTGTCTCTGCTCACCGAGCATTGATCCAGTGTCCTTTGGGAAGCCACTGGAGTTAGATCAGAATCTGGTCCCAAACCTGTGTATGCAGCAGCTGACACTGTTCAGCCTCATCCCTACACTCGTTGCACCGTCAGGGTCAGCCCATCAGCTTGGATTGGGGCTACTCCTGATTTACACCGACATGAGCAAGAGGAGAATCAGGCAAGTTCCTTTCGGAAACGTCACCCCAGGACAGAATGGGGCAGTGACACTGGCTCCAATTCAACCCTGTCTTAATCAGCCTGTTAACTGATTGGAAGTCAGTGAAGTTGCACCTTCTTACCCCAAAGCTGGATCTCCCTGTAGCAGGGCGGGACTCACCCCTGTGGTGCCTCCTGCTGGTTGTCCAGGGAATTCATATTCCACTCTTGTTCTCCCTGCGGCTTTTGGGATATTTCCTTCTATGTATGCAGCACCCTACACAGATCTGGGTCTTCTCTCCCTGGAACCC
This sequence comes from Natator depressus, assembly GCF_965152275.1. Lineage (NCBI taxonomy): Eukaryota > Metazoa > Chordata > Testudines > Cheloniidae > Natator > Natator depressus. The sequence continues at coordinate 13,280,697 of NC_134234.1, read as the reverse complement.
CCAACCCTCTAACCCCACCTTGCCTCAGTCTATGGCTACTGCCAGTCATCACCTAGCCCCCGTTCCCTGGGGCCAACTGCAGTGTTGTAAGCACCACTCGTCATAGGCAAGGGGGGTTTGGACCTGCTGTCTCTGCAACCCCAGTACCTATTTGGCCTACTACTAGGCCTGCAGCCTGGGCGGTTTCCAGGCCAGAGCTCCCCAGCTCCTCTGGCCTTCCCCCAGCCCTGCTCCACTCAGGTAGCTTGCTCAGTCCCCAGACAGCCAGGTTCTTCCCTCTCAACAGTCAGAGAGAGACTGACCTAGCTCCTGTCTAGCAGCCCCTTTATAGGGCCAGCTGTGGCCTGATCGGGGCGTGGCCCCCAGCTGAGACTGCTTCCCCCAATCAGCCCAGCTTTTCCCCTGCCACAGCCCTCTCCCAGGGCTGTTTTAAGCCCTTTAAGGCAGGTGTGGGTGACTACCCTGCTACACTCCCCCAGCGGCTCCATCAGTGCAGATGCGGGGGAGCATCCTAGTTGGGGTTTATTTGCTCTGAGATCTGTTAAACACACACAATCCTGCGGGGAGGATATTGTTGGGGGAGGGGATTATATTTATAAACTAAGCTTCCTTTCTGGGCCCCTTTAGGACTCCAGAGACTTGAAAGGGGCCCTGGAGCTAGAGGGCTTATAGCCTTTCTCTGCACTCTCCCCTAGAAAGGCAGAGTTTGGCAGGGAGCAGTGGAAGCATGGAAGGGCAGGCTGCTGGCCGAACGCTGCATGCGAAGACTCCCCTGCTTTACTTTTATCAGGACAATGGGAAGGACAGGCGGAACTCTTGTTCTCCCTGCGGCTTTTTTTCCCTTCTATGTGAAGACACAGGGGGAAGTGGACTTGGCTTCCCAAGCGTATGTGTGTGCTGGGAGGTCCATGAATGCGTATGCACCTCTCTGTGTGGATGTGCACGTCCCTCTGTGTGTGGTGATGGGGTTTGTGTGTGTGTATATGAGAGTGATGCTGGGCAAAGTGTGTGAACATGCACCACTGTGTGTGTGGACATGCACATGTGTTTATGCACGCACCTCTGGAAGTGTGCACGCCCTTCGGCAAGTATCTGCTGGGCATGGCTGTGTGTGGGTCCGTGTGGTCTCCTGTGCATGTGGTTACACTGCTGTGGGTTTGTGTGTGCGCATACACATGCTGAGCTGTGTCTGGGTGTGGATATTGCTGTGTGTTTGTGAGTGCATACATGTGTGTTCCTGGAAACGTAGGATTGGAAGAGACCTCATAAGAACAGCCATACTGGGTCAGAGCAAAGGTCCATCTAACCCAGTATCCTGTCTTCCCACAGTGGCCAATGCCAGGTGCTTGAGGGGGAATGAACAGAACAGGTAATTACCAAGAGATCCATCCCCTGTAGCCCATTCCCAGCTTCTGGCAAACAGAGGCTAGGGACACCATCCCTGCCCCTCCTGGCTAATAGCTATTGATGGACCTATCCTCCATGAATTTATCTCGTTCTTTTTTGAACCCTGTTATAGTCTTGGCCTTCACAACATACTCTGGCAAGGAGTTCCACACATTGACTGTGCACTGTGTGAAGAAATACTTGCTTTTGTTTGTTCTAAACCTGCTGCCTATTCATTTCACTTGGTGACCCCTAGTTCTTGTATTATGAAAAGGAGTAAATAACACTTCCCTATTTATTTTCTCCACACCAGTCATGATTTTATAGACCTCTATCATATCCCCCCTTAGTCGTCTTTTCCAAGTGGAAGAGTCCCAGTCTTATTAATTCCTCCTCGCATGGAAGCTGTTCCAGCCCCCTCATCATTTTTGTTGCCCTTTTCTGCACCTTTTCCAATTCCAAAGGTCATCTATCCATCCCTCTGCCATGAGGCAGAATCAAGTATACCTAGACCATGTGCATGCTGGGTGGTGTGCGGGTTGCCTCCGGTGGATTGTGCACGTGCTCTTCTGTGTAGGTGTGTATTGCTGTGTGTCTGAGCATGTGTGTATTCATATGTGGTGTTCTTTGTCTGCGTGTGAAAGTTCTTGAGTGCGTCTCTTTCTTGTTTAAGCCTCTTTTGGCCCTGAAGAAGCCCTGGGAGGCAGCTCTATTTATAAACATCCGTTCTCATGCAGAGGGCAACCGGTGGACAGCCTGCCTGTGTTGAGTCCACAGACAATTGATGTGAAGCGGTCAGCTCTGCACAGCCCCACGAGACTTCTCCTGGTCTGGTGCTGCCCTGTAGAGGAAGACCAGGAGATCTGAAGGCGAGGTGGCAGGGACCCAATCCTGAAGCAATAGAGGGGTGGGATGAAAGTGACAGAGGAAGACAAGCACTTACAGATCAGGAGATAACCTGGGAAAGTTTGGTCTAACTTTTGCTGTCCATACATGAATAGAGAGCTGCCCACTTCATGCACAGCACTGAATCCAAATGCCCCCCACCTGGACAGTTCTCCCCCGGCCCTCCTTTTTTGTGCGTTTACAACAGATAGGAAGAAATTGTAGAAATATCCTTGATTTCTAGCAGGCCCCGTGCGCTGAGAGGTATGAAAGGGGACACGCAGGGATTTAGATCAGCATAGATTGCCCTGAAGGCAAAATTTCCACACCTCGCTGCCTGACTCTTATCCTTCAAACACAGATGGGATCGTGGCATTTGGAAACAGATATTCCTTCAGCGCCGTCCCAGCCACAGACCCTACAGTGCAGCTTTGGGGGCAGAACTCAGAGATCCGCACGCTCCTCCTGGCTTGAAGAGCCTGCTGGCCTTGTTCAGGCTTTGCAGCTACATCCCTGCTGAAGAGCCTTTGGACCCAGAACATTTTTCCAAACTTAAATTAAACCTAAAACATTGACGTTTCTGGGGCAATGAGGCTGAAATTTGGCTGGGCCTGTGCCAGATTTTATACAGGGTTTTTGGGGGATGAGCCACTTGACTGGCTTTCCCCTTCCTTCCTGTGGAGCACATCATCGATGACTGTGGCTTTATTTGTACTATAGTAGCATCTGGAATGAGGCACCTACCACCACATACAAGACAGGTCTGGCTCAGCAGCCGATGTAGTTGGTACCTCTGCTGAGCTAACAACACCTGAGCCAGCGTGGACTAGGGACTTAGCTTCTATTTCTGGCTCTGCCATTGACTTGCTGTGCGACCTTGGGCAAGTCTCTGGACCTCTGTTTTCCCTCTTGACCTGTGACTGTCTTGGCTTTTTAGGCTGTAAGTTCTTTGGGGCAGGGACTATCTCTTACCATGTGTTTGCACAGCATCCAGCACAATGGAGGCCTGGTCTGTTTGGGCCTCTAGGTGCTACCATAGTATAAATAAATAATAATAATTCAGGAGTGGTTAAAAAATGCTGAAAGCCACCACAGATTTCTCGGCACAATAGCTGCCACAGGGAAATTGCGCTGATGTAGAGGTAACACAGAGGTCTCAGCACGTGTGCATCCCCCTCTGTGCCTGATCCACGGATGATACGTTAGAGCTCCGAGCTGCAGAGCCTAGCTCTTTAGCTCAAGCTGTGGAGGCCGATGCTTGTAGGTCTGGAGGTCCCTGGGTCTATCCCTCAGCGTTGGCCAAGATAGCAGCCATCACGTAGGCCAGGCCTTGATGCTGAATGGTCACTGTCTGTGAAACCAGGATTTAGTCCTTAGGGAGTAAGACCCTTGACTCTGCTTCCCACTTCCTCTGCTTTTCCACGCTGTTCTCCTCAGTGAGGAAACACTCCGTGACTCTTGCTTAAAAGTTCATCACCTCTTCTGTCCATGGCACACCCTGCAGGGGTGGCCTGTCCACTCCCAGCAGACCTGTGGTCTTTGCTGAAAGGCTCTTTATTTCCGTCACTGAAATCTAAGACAACAGAACCCTTTGCATTCAGGACCCTGGAGGGGAGGGAAAAGGGGCAGGGGGGTGGGGGTTCAGCTCTGTCTCTTGCTCTGCTGTTTCCTGTAATGAGGCCTGGCCATGCGGGGCCTAAGTTCTGAGGCCTGGAAATTTGATCATGAAAATGTCAAGTCGATACCTTGCCTGGAAAGGGCTCCTGTTACATTGTGATTTCGACTGTGGTGCTTCTTGGCCAATCAGCATGCCTGGATGGATCTGTCCAAAAAGGAAATCAGTCCATCTCCCCCTGACTCTGATAAAGCTCTGAGGCCTGGTCTACACAAAAAGGTCAGGTCAACCCAGCTATGTTGCTCAGGGGTGTGAAAAATCCACATCCCCGAGTGATGTTGTTAAGACCTACTCAGTGTGGACAGCGCTAGGTCGATGGAAGAATTCTTCCGTCAAGCTAGCTCCTGCCTCTCGGGGAGGTGGATTAGCCGCGGTGACGGGAGAACCCCTCCTGCCGGCATCGATCGTGCCGACGCCAAAAGCCTCCAGCAGCAGCGCTGCCGCTGTAGCATTTCCAGTGTAGACAAACCCGGAGGTCTGCTCCCAGTGGGGCTGTTTCTTGGGCTCTTTTGGTTACCATGGCGAAAGATGAGCGAGGAATTTCAACGGGAAGGGCTAGAATAAATGAGCCTCTCTCTATTTATAGAGTGTTTACTTTTTGGTCTTTGGGAATTGTGGCCTGGCCAATGAAAGAGAGAGGGAAAATTGCTATCTGGTTCTGTAACTTACTCTTCTTTCAAACCATGGCCTGTCGTTGCTAGAAGGGGTAGGGCCTGGAATTGCTCCATTGCACAGATGAGTGCAGGGGTCGCCAGGAGATAAATAAAGCCACTTGGCCAGAATAGTCTTTTTTTAAAAAGAGCATAGGAACTGCCACATTAGCTCAGACCAGCGCTCCGTCTAGCTCAATATCCTGTCTCCGACAGGGACTGGAATTTAGCTGCTTCAGAGGAAGGTACAACAAACCCCTAAGCTTTGGGATAGCTTGCCCACTGGGAAAGTTTCCTCATGGCCCCCGCTAGTAGTTTGCAATTGGTTTATGCCCTGAAGCATGAGGATTTATATACCCCCTTCCAAACTTCTTGTTTCTTTTTTAATCCTCGTTGTTATAACTGTGGATATTTGTTATCCACAGAAATAGCTAATCCTTTTCTTAAGGCAGCTATGCTTTTGGCTTCAATGATCTCCCATGGCAATGAGTTCCACAGGCTAAATATTAACTCCACTAATCACACAAACCCTCTAGGACAATCTATTTCAGTCTTTGTGTCTTTCTGTCCTATTATGTTTATTAGTTAAGCCCACCTACATGGTCAGCACTGTACAGGACAGAAATAAAGTGTCCCCCAAAGAGTTTAGGAACTGATTTTCCTAGGTATTTAACCCAAAAGCTGCGTTTGCTCAGCACCTCTGAAAAAGTTCAGGCCTGTCCCATCCCGAAGGCTGACATAGAAAAGAGTAAGATATGCTTGGAGACTCAAAGGAAGGCGATAACTTAGATAGCTTGATCTCCACTGCATCTGAGCTCTGCTCATGGGGGGGCGGGGGAAAGGGGGAGGACGGGTTCCCTGATTTTCAGCTGCAAGGAGGCAGCTTTAATTTAAGCCACTGATGCAAAGTCCCTTGCTAACAGAGAATCAGCCAAAGCTGAGCCTTAATTAACTGTGCCACCTCCCGGCTCCAGAGATACCCCCTCCCTCCACCTATGCTGGGCTGGGTTCCATCTAAGGGGGCAGAGATTCCCCCCATCCAGTTGGAATTCTCAGCTCAGGTCTGTCTCCACATTAGAGTCACTTTATGCATGTCACAAGGTGAAGTCGGTGGATTAGCAAATCCAGCCGAGAATGTTTATATAATTTCCTCTTGTCCCCTTAGTCTGAACGTTGGCATGCAGAGGACAATTGTTTGATGTGGGCTGGCCTCTCTCCTGATACTTATCTAGCACTAGCGATGGGATAAGTGCTGAGGCTGAGTTTTTCAAAACAATTTAGGACACCTCAACACCCAATTCCTGTTAGAATTAGGTGCCCAGATTTATTATCTGGGCCTCCAGATTAAGTTAATTGGGCACATAGACACAAGTTCTTGGCTCAGTACAGGGATAACTGGCTGAGTTTTTATGGCCTGGGTTATGCACGTCAGACTAACCGATCTAATGGTCCCTATTGGCCTTTAAAGAAAAAAAAAATCAACAAAGCTACGACACTATAAACCCTTGCGACCTTTGGAAATCTCAGCCCAAATAACTATTTTCAGCCCAAATAACTCTCCTTCCCCCTGTATTCAAATTGTCTTTCTCAGGATCAGCTGGGTTACTGGTTAAGATTTCTCCAGCCGGGCAAAAGAGTTTCTATTTGTGCAACACATGTTCTCTGGCCCTTTGGTACTTGCCAAAGAAAACATGAAGGGAGCTGTTTGATGAAAAGACTGGCATCTACAAGACTGGGATAAAGTTTCCTGCCCTCCCCCCCCTTTTTCTTTTTTAAAGCAGGGGTGGGCAGGGGGCTAACTGGACTCCACCCAACCTGCCTTGCTTTGGGGTTTTAGGGCTTGATCCTAACCCTTTGCAGAAGTCTCATTCGTATCTGTAGGGAGTCTAAAGAGCATGGTGGGTTTGTTTTGTATTCAGCCCCCTTAAGAGTTCTCCGCGAGAAATATGGTTTCTGTTTGCTCTCTTACTTTTAAGTGCTCTGGTGAGAGGGGATTTAGGTGGCTCAGGGTATCTGTAGTAGGAGGTGGGGGCTCTTCACCTCTCAGCTCAGTAGAGACTGAAAGATGTCACCACCTTTTGGCTTTGTAGTGGCTTACGTGAAACGAATTGGTGCAGCTCAGTCCAGTTCTCACTCTGTCATTGCTAATGCAGACACTGGTTCTTTCTGGCAGTCTCAGCGGAGGGACCAAGCGCTGCATGGGGGTGAAGATTTGCCTCTCAGCTCTGCAAGGCCAGGACTGAGGGCCGTTAATGTCGCAGCATGGGGGAAATGGGAATAGCTGCTGCTGCTTCTGTACTTCATGCCCTTCGCTCTCTGGCCCTTTTAGCAGCCTGAAATCCTGCCTGGGGAAAGGAAGAGGTTTCCTTAATGCCAGCTTTAGGGCGTGAGTGGGGCTTACCTACCACAGAGGCTTTTGCAGGCTGCCTGTGCTGGGAGCAGTGTCACCGTACCTGGGTTTTGTAGACCTCAGAGTGACTTCAGATTCAGAGCTCTCAACACCAGCATTGTTCAGCATTTTCCTTGTCTCTTGCAATCCGGCTAGTTTTGCTCAGCAGCAGAGGGTGTTAAATCTATTCTGGTTTCTAGCTGTCACATCTGTCAAGATTCCTGCTCTGGCCTGGGCCAGACCCAGCCCAACAGCAGGAATGTTCACATGGTGAACCAAAGCCCCTTCCACAGGGGAGATCTTCAGTGACTGCACCTTTCTCTCTGGGCCAGTGTGAAGAACGAGGCACCAGGCCCTCCGCTGGCGTTAATCAGCATAGCGCCATATGAACGACACTCACATACACCAGCTGAGGACGTGGTAGCGGGTGTGGAAATGTATGGAACCAGGAGGCACTGAAGTGCCTTTGCTTGAATCATTTATAACTGGGTGGGACAAATCCCTGGAGCACAGAAGTGTACAGGGTCCACTCTCTGCCGGGTGTCCCCTCATGGCCAGGGGTGGTGTTACAGCTCCCTCGCTGGGCTAGCGTCCCCTGCTCACAATCACTCTACCACGGTGGCGGTTTCCCTGCCAGGTAAGTTGGCCCTCCAGGCAGGTCACCATCTTTGCTCCACCTCTTCCAGGGTCCTACTTGTCCCAAACTAGAACTCTAAAGACACCTTTAACAGAAAGCACCCGCTCTGGGGATCTTCCTTAGCTGTTTGTTCGGCTCAGCCTGCCATCCCCTTGCTGGGCTTGACAGTCCTTTCCATAGGCTGCCTTCCTTGGGGCTGGTGGGGGAACCCAGCACCACCCTAGACTCCAGGTTCTGGCTCAGAGTCCTGTACCGGACAGCTAGGTCTGCTCCTTACCTTTTGCTGCAGCTTTCCCTAGGCTGCACCCTACTGCTCTCCACACACTCCTCTCTGGGTCTCCCAATCACTTTCGTGGGCAGTCAGGGTCTCTCCTCACTCTGTTCCCTGCAGTCTCCTTTCCCCTGATAACTCAGGACCCTGCAGTCTCTCTAGACACAGCTGCAGTCTCCTGTTATACAGAAATCACCTGATTCCTCTCAGGTGAGACCCATCCTCTTTTCAGGGCTGGCTTAGCCCCAGGTTCTCCAGCCTCCATGGCAAGCTGCCCTGTTACAAAACTGTAGGGAACAGGTCTACAGGAGTCCCCTGTGGGAATAGATTAGAATGGGTGTTTCTCAATGACTGGTGCTGGTGGAGAAACCCTGGATTAGATGAATTAACAGGCCTTTTCCATCTCCGATGTCTGCCTTTATTTCTAGAGAGGGACCTGTACATCTGAAACCGAAAAGCATATCAGTGGGCTGCTGCAGCAGTATTCCTGCCCTGAGATCTGTGATTGCTTTGAACGAATGTGAGTGTTTTAATGGTTGTCTCTGAGTTCTTATTGCTCAAAAGAGCCCTTGCTCTCTTCTCCAGGCACTTGCAAAAGAGAAGCCTGTACGAAGTTGTCCAGAACGAAAGGGAAGTGCAATGATCTGAGCTGGTATTTGGGACACATCTGGGCTGTTACTAGTGGGAGCGAACTTTCTGAGGAGCTCACAGCACTTTACAAATCGCTGCTTGTTATTCCTGTCAATCGATTGATCAGGCCTCGTAACAATCCTGTAACAGAGAAATATGGACCCCATTTTGTCAGATGGGGAAACAGAGGCACAGAGAAGCCAAATGACTGGCCCAAGGCCATTGTAATATTCCTGAAGAATTAAGGAATCTCTGAGTTTAGTGAAAAGCTTTTATTTATATTACCGTAGCCCCGAGGTGTATGACACAGAGAGCTCCTAAACTCTGTTTTAAGTACTTATATCGCCTGCATAACTATAATATCACAATCTTTACAAATATCTTATTTTACAGATAGGAAACTGAGGCACACAGAGGCTAATTGATGTTTTTAAGGTCACACAGAGCATCTGTGGCAGAGTAGGGAATCGAAGCCGGGTCTCCCAAGTCCCTGTGGAGTAACCGGAGTCTCCGAGGTTCGCTCTCCGGTTACTGATGTGAGCATGTAGAGTTCTGCTCTGTCTCTCTAGGACAAATAAATTAGGACAAATAAAATGAAGACGCTGGTTCAGCCCTGGCCCCAGTCAGTTAGCATTGGGGGTGATGGTCTCCTGAAGTAAGTTGTTGGCTCTCAGACCAGTCCCTGGGACAGAGGTGTCCACTGCTGGCATGCATGGGCACTGGGCACTGTCCGTGGGGGAGGCCCAGGACTCGCAGAGCCCTACAGTCTGAATTGTGGTAATGAACTGGCTGGCTCGTTACTGAACACCGTTGCCACCTGCCAGCCGAGGACTCCATAATCCCCTCCAGCACAGGGAAGGGAGGTAATGCTCAGGAGGGAGCCAGAGGCTGCCATCTGGAAGCAGGCTGTGGGGACTGGAGGGAGGCTAGCGTTAGCTGTGGCAGGTGGATAGGCACGAATGGGACCTGACGTGTGGGACAAAGGGACTGGACCTGGCTGAGGGATCTTCTGGCCAGGGTGCAATTGACTGTGGGGAGTAGTGGCCTGGGGTGAGTATAGAAGAGCTGGGAATAACAGTAACTATAATTATTCCTGGTATGAGGCCTAGGGAACCCCACCGTCATGCCAGGGAGTTGATCTGGTGCGTCCTGAGTTTATCATCTCTTGTTTGTAAGGTGAAGCCATCCTGCTCAGGTGCATACGCTACTGAAACTGTCTTGTTACTCAGCCTTTGGGTGTCCCAGGAGCCCACTGAGGGCCAGAGCCTGCATAGCCTGGTGCCTGCCACCCATGCTTCCCCAAGTGTGCGGCGCCCCCAGCATGCTCCTAGACCGCGGTGCAACCCACCCGTTTCAGGGTGGTGTTCAAGAATCTATGAATCCCTCATTGGAGTGGGACGTACACCCTTGAGATATCCTCTCTCGCCTTGCCATGGTGCCGCAGCTGAGATCAGCTCCCAAGGACCCAATCCAACCCTCCTCAGACCCAACGGAGAGACCCCTATTGACCTTGGTGGGAGCTGGGCCCTGAGTGGAAGGGGGCTGCTGGCAGGGCATTCTTCTCTCTGGTCGCCCTTCCGCTCTGCCTTGGCAGAGCGTGGATCTGTTCATCTCCTGGGTATGCTGCGTGAGGCTTCTCTCTGGCATGTGGGGCTTTCTGAGGGCGGGGGAGTGTTAATCTATTGATCGGGAGCATTGGCAGGCCAGGGCTGATAGCCAGTAAGGGCAGGCTGCGCAGTTCATGGCATAGGAAGTTGATGAGATCATACATTTCTAAAGGCTCCCAGAACACAGGGTGGGCCTCTGCCAGCCATCATATAGGCAAACACTTCGGGATGCTCAGATCAGATATGCTGAGGAAGGACCATAGACGTACCTAGACCTAGGCAGGTCAAAGGTCCCACATAAATGGCGAGGGGAAAGTGCCACAGATTCCATGAAGTCCACTAGGGGCTTTGCACCCGCTGACTGACGGCGCCCAGATGCTGTGGTGAGGGGAGTAATATAAAGGTTGATAGACAAAAGCTGTTACAAATACTACGACTGAAGCTCGAGGCAAGCTGCTGCCTTGATCTCAGTCTCAACCTTTTCTTCCCCTCAAGCCTTTAGCAGCCAGAAGCTGAAGCTCTTTGTTTGCCAGGCCTCCCGGCAGGAGTCCCTGAGTTTTTAGGAAGGCAAAGTTCACTCGGAAGGTTCGGGGGGAGTGAGGGGCCTGGTCTTTGTTGGGGATGGGGGTGGAGCAGAGGAATTCTTCCCATTTCTGAGGGGTGGCCACTGGCCTGTCTCACCCCCACGCTGCTCAGGCTCGCAGGGAGCCAGCGGGCTCTTCTTGGCCAGTGTTTACAGGAGGGGAGAGCAGCCGGGCTGTTTCTGTGTGACCTAATCCTCTGGAAAGCAGCACTCTTGGGCTGGGGCCTGCATGACTAAAACTGAGGCAAAAACCTTCCATATTTGGTGAAAGCCGTTCTCGGGACTCGGCTAGGGCCTGATTCAGAACTCGCTGACCGGCTCGCTTCTCCTCCACCTTCTCCCCCCCCTCCCGCCCCCCCAGCACGCCTTTAACTCTCTGGGAGCAGATGTACGGGAGGCCGCGTTAACTGTTTTATGGCTGGATCGCTCTTGACCCATCCCCGCTAGCGCCCAGGGAGGTAAAATGGACCAGCTGGGAGCAAGTGCGGGAGAGAGCGACTCCTCCCATCTGTGGGCTTGTGGATACATGGGAGCACATTTGGCCTGTTTAGTCTGATGCCGCTGATCAAGACTCACTGGACGTGACAGCTTTGCCTGCGCCAGGGGCAGATGTTTGCCAGCCTGGGCGTGGGGATGGTTGAGTGGTGTGTCTGATTTAAAATCCCTAGGTTCCCTGGGACACCGGACAGCGTGGGCCAAGGCTCTGAGGTGGCATCAGGCCCGCTCTCTCTCAGGTGCTTGGCTGGCTGGTTCTTGCCCATGTGCTCAGGTTCTAATTGATCGCCACGTGAGGGGTCAGGAAGGAATTTTCCCCCAGGTCAGACTGGCAGTGACCTTAGGAGGTTTTCAGTTTCCTCTGCAGCATGGAATGCGGGTCCCTTGCCAGGACAATCTGGGCATATCTCACTTCACTGCCATAGCAAGGGCCTCGGGCTCTGGTGCACCTCGGTCCCTCGAGTCTCTGCCTGTGGCACATCGTAGTTTAGTCTCCTGTGGGCTGGAATATTTTTGTCTCATTTCGGTGGTTCGGTTGAGTATGCGGGTGCTGGGTGGTGCTGGTGGCCTGTGCTACACAGGAGGCCAGACTAGATGATCTGCTGGTCCCTTCTGGGCTTAAACTCTATGGGTACGTCTACAATGCAATAAATAACCCACGGCGACAAGTCTCAGAGCCTGGGTTAATTGACTTGGGTTCATGGGGGTCACACTAGGGGGGTGAAAATAGCAGCGAGCGCAGGCTGGAACCCCGGCTGTCCGACCCTCCTCGCTCCCTAGGTTTCAGAGCCCAAGTGGAAATGTCTACACTGCTGCATTAGCCCCATAGCATGAGCCCTGCAAGCCTGAGTCAGCAAACCCAGGCTCTGAGACTCACTGCAGCAGGTCTTTTATTGCAGTGTAGACATACCCTGTGACTCGGGGCACGAGTGTAAATCCTGCCAGGGTCGGCGTCGCTCTTCGCCTGTCTGCGGTGGAAGAGCGCAGGTCTGATTCTAATCAAGAGTCCCTGGGAAAACGGGTGTCAGTGAGAGGAGAATCCGGGCTGCTGAATCCCATAAACTTTGCTTTACTGGACAGTTGCTAAGATATGACTTTAAAAGAAGAAGAAGAAGAAGAAGAAGCTGCTGTCTGCTCTGCATGAACGTTAAACCTCCCTTGGCATATGAGTTGATCCCAGTGTTCTTGGCCAAAATTCATCTCTTCCCCCAGCGCCTGCTCTTTGCCTGCTCCCCCTTCTGAAATGGCTGGAAGCGTCCCTGAATGTGTGCATACCCTGAGCTTGCAAATTGCTTTACGCAGGGGGAGCCCCGAGGCTGCCTGGAAGCGCGCTGATGTCAGTGCGGCTCTGTGCAGGCACAGGGTCTCTCTGTGTGTAATAACTGTCAGCATCGGGGCCACGGTTTGTAATGTAAAGTTTTCGGCTGTTTGGGGAGCAGGAGAAAGGTGCCTTGTAGTAGCAAAGATAGCCTTAGGGCTAATAGCGCCAGACTGGGAGGCAGGAGAGCTGAATTCTAGCCCTGCGTGGTCTTTGGCAAGATACTATCTTGGGCGCTTTGGGAAGTGGGTAAAATTTTCAAAAACACCTAAGTGACTTAGGTTCCTCAGTACCATTGTCAAAAGGAAACTTGGGTACTTAAGCCCCTACATCTCATTGAGAGTCAGTAGCCTAGCTGCCATGTGTAATGACACAGTCACATGCTATATCTGAAACACAATATAATCCACTAAAACACACAATATCTTACAGCCTGCAGTAGATGGCTTCTTGTAATGTTGTATGCTACTGTGTGCTTGCCAGAGAACCAGCCATTTACCTGCTAATTACACAGCAGACTCTGCTTACACAGCATACTATTGATCACGCCTACCAGATATAATGAAAACTTGCTGGCTTAGGCTGAGTGCCTTTAACTCCCATTGACTTCAGAGGGAATTAGAACTGTTCAGCACTGTGTAGGATCATGGTCACTTAAGTGGGAGGCAGTGTGTCTTAATGGCTAGAGCTGGGACTCGGAAGACCTGGGTTCTATTTCTGGCTTTACCGCTAGCTTACCGGGTAACCTTAGCCAAGTTTTTTCACCTTTGTGTGCCTCAGTTTCCCCATCTGTACAATGGGGATAAAGATACTGACTTCCGTTTATAAAGTGTTTTGTGATCTACGGCTGGAAAGTGCTATATAAGATCTAGGAGTTGTTTTTAAGGTCTTGATCCTGCCAGTCACACCCCTGCAAAGTAGCTGGCAGGATTAGGCCCTAAATTCTTGCAGCTAAGTGCACTTCTTCATAAACTACCTCATCTGCTGAATTGCAGCTACAAAAGGCCATGTCGCTGTTTGAAAAGAGCATATATGGCTGCTGACCAAATCTCTATAACAAGTCTAAGTTAGTAAAGAGATATACTAGGCCAATATGACAGTGAAAATAGCATACATATACACAAATGGGGGAAACTATGTGTCTACAATTCTCTGTGTAATTTTTTGATAGAATATATTTATAGTCACTCAAGTACAGCAATGATGAGTGCAGTATAAATGACTAGATAGAGAGAATATTGACATTCTTTTACTATTATAGGGCTGACCACACCCACATTAATGGGTTTTGGTAATGGTCGAGTCCAGGGAGCGCTAGTTTACTAATTTTAACACTGGGTTCTTTTCAGGGCAACTCTTAACTTGAACTGTATTTCTCAAATCAGGACATTTGCTTATTCTTAACCAGCCTGCAAATCATTAATTCACCCAGAGCCACATTAGTATACAGTCAATGGTTCACGCTCAAGGGTAGCCACAATCAGTGTTCTGCTTGCTAATGGTTGATGTTTGAGTAGTGATTGTGTCTCTATATTTTCCTGTAGTCATAGAAATGTAGGGCTGGAATAGACCTCGAGAGGTCATCTAGTCCAGTCCAGCCCACCCCCACGCACGCATGCTGGAGCAGGACCAAGTAACCTAGACCAGTGGTCCCCAAACTTTATTGTACCACCTCTTTAAAAAATTGTGTATTGTAGATTTAATGAAGATAACAAGAAGAACGTTAATTTTAATTAAAATCACACTGGAAAAGCCCTGCTGCCTGTTGGATGTTTGTTTTATAGACTATAATTTCTTAGACAAACAAGAAAAAGAAGGCCCACCTAGTCGTTGAATGTGCAGTTTGATTTCCAGGGCAATTCTTTGGTGCTAACCCCTACTCTTTTGCGGTAACTCAGTTAATCCTTTTACATAAGCCTTTAAATCTTCTGCAAGCAGCAATTCTGTTGCTTCAAATGCTATAAAAGTTGCTGGGGCTTTTTTCTCGTGCTTAAAGTTATGGCTGGTCTGTGCCTTCCCAGCTGCAAAATCAAACTCAGGGATGAATCATGGAATGGCAGCAATTAGAGATGGAAAAGACCAGTGAGGTCAAATACTCCCATACCCTCCTCACTCATTCCCCTCTCACTAATGCAAACTTGTTCCCTTCAATAGCTAATGTAGGATCTTGTGGGTCTGTGGCATCTTTTGCTGATGGGTGACCCATACATTTTCGCTCCGCTATTAAATACAGGAAGCCCCCAGTTGACTATTAGAACTTGAAGTCTTTACTCTGTCTTTATTTAACAGAACTCTCATAAAAGTCAGATTCTCTCAGTATAGCTCCATGGAAGTCAGTGGAGTTGTGCCAGTTCACGCCAGCTGAGGGTCTGGCTCACAGAGTGGTTGCATTAGTGTAGTGCCAAGAGATCCCAGCCAAGATCAGGCCCCATTGTGCTAGGTGCTGTGCAAATGTAGTAACAGACGGTCCCTATCCCGATGAGCTTGGAGTCTAACTAGAAAAAGGGGGTAGGAGAAAAGAAGTATTATGTCCCCATTTTACCGATGGGGCCCTGACAGACTAAGTGACTTGGCCAGTCACACAGGAAATCTGCGATAGAGAAGGGAATTGAACCCAGGTCTTTTGAACTCTCGTTTAGTGCAGTGATCCCCAAACTTTTTACCTCGTATCCCCCCTTACCCCTGTCTGTGCCCCCTCCCGCCCACTGGCTCTGGGAGGGGGGACGCAGACAGGGATAAGGGGGCCGAGACTGGGGCCACAGCTGGAGGTGGGCATAGGGCCGGCAGCTGGGGCTGGGGCCAGGAGCGGAGCTGGGTGGTGCTCCTTTCCCGCCCCCTCTGGGGCCTGGCCTGGGCTCCAGCTGCACTCCCCTGAATGGTCCTCTGCGCCCCTATAGGGGGGCACGCCCCACAGATTGGGGACCTCAGGTTTAGTGGCTTAACCATAAGACCACAGCGATCAAGTCGTCCACGGGGGCACGGGCTCAGTGGGATAAGGGCTGGCAGTACACTAGTGTCTGGACGCTACGGATCCTTATTGGATTGATGCGGCAGACCCTGCCACTTATTTGAAGCCAATTTTTTTTTTTTTTTAACAGTAGGGCTTGGTCTTTGCTGGCAAGAGGGGGCAGAGCCTGGCCAGGGAATCTCAGGAATCCTCTCTCGCCGTGGAGACTGAGGCACTTTGTATTCCCTGGTGGCAGAGGGTGAAGCTGCGCTTTCTTCCTTTCCCAGGTTGAGCCTGGAAGGCGGCTGTGCCCGGGGCTGCTGGAAAGCTGGTTTTATAAATGGAGGTTTCTGTACACAAAAACAAAGCTCTTTTGCACCCTGGGAGCCTGGGAAAAACCACGGACAAGTCAAAAGCAAACATATACTGCCGGAGGGCTGCGGATAAACACCGGAGTATTATTAGTAACGCAAGCTGAGCTGAATCACAGAGCGGCTGATTTATGCTCTGATTTTCTCTAAAGAGGTTACGCCTGGCAGAGTGGCTTGGGCTCTTCTTACCCGTGGGAGAACAGCAGCCTGGATCCTCAGCTCATGCATCTTGGCACAGAGGGCAGGAGGCTTTAACGAGGCTCCTGCATCATCAGCCCAGCAAAAGGCTACCTAGGCACCGCAACCTTTGCTCTGCTTTTCAGAGGCACTGGCCCAATGCCTGCTTAAGCAACAACCCAGCTCACATCTCTGTAGCTGGGTGGGAGAGCGCACAGCAGGTGTCTGCGATGGACAAGCTGTAGCCTTCCCTAGCAACAGTTGTCCCTTCGGTCGCACTTTTCAGCTGAGGAAAGGATGGGCTTTGGAAATGTGCCCCTCTGCCCCGCCCCAGCTGCTAATCAGCAGATCATGAGGTCTGATCCTGCCTCTTCCAGTTACTTGGTGTGGGGCCTTGGGTGCGTGTCTGTATCTTTGTTTTCCCCTGCAATGCCCCTCTGCCATGTACATCGACCAAACCGGACAGTCTCTACGCAAAAGAATAAATGGACACAAATCTGACATCAGGAATCATAACATTCAAAAACGGGTAGGAGAACACTTCAGCCTCTCTGGCCACTCAGTAAAAGATTTAAAGGTGGCAATTTTGCAACAGAAAAGCTTCAAAAACAGACTCCAGCGAGAAACTGCTGAGCTTGAATTAATATGCAAACTAGATCCCATTAACTTGGGTTTGAATAGAGACTGGGAGTGGCTGGGTCATTACACATATTGAATCTATTTCCTTAAGTTAAGTATCCTCACACCTTATTGTCAACTGTCTAAATGGGCCATCTTGATTATCACTACATAAGTTTTTTTCTCCTGCTGATAATAGCTCATCTTAACTAATTAGTCTCTCACAGTTTGTATGGCAACTTCCAACTTATATGTATGTATATATAAAAACATATCTTCTTACTATATGTTCCATTCTATGCATCCGATGAAGTGGGCTGTAGCCCACGAAAGCTTATGCTCTTAGTCTCTAAGGTGCCACAAGTACTCCTGTTCTTGTCCCACCTACCTCGCCTCACTGGGGTGAAGAAAGGTTAAATAATGTGCCATAACAGTGGCAAAATGAGAAATGTGACATAGCTCTTCCCCCCTGCTCTAACCACTAGTCAAGACAGCATCATGGGCTCACTCATAGAAGTACCCTATCTTAGGTACTTATGTGGCCCCGTCATGGCTAGCTGCAATGCTTTTCCTCTTGGGGCTCTCACTGCAGGTGCGGTCACCTCTCGGCATGGAATCACACGATTGGCTCACGCTTAGGGCAGGAGCTGGGGTAGAGGCCCCGGTGTGCTAACCATGATTACTTCAGCAGGCCATAGATTCAGTCCCTACAGCTCTGCTTCTGGCAGCTGTGGCCAGCGGTGTATGCAGAGGGACCTGGCAGTCCTTTCAAAACAAAGTATTGTTCATTTTTAACAGTAGGAACCCCACCTAGCCTAGGAGAACACCAGGAAACCAGCCTGCTTGCAGGCTTGTCTCCCCAGATCTCACCACCCCCGGGGTGTTATCCAGGTAGTGCAGCTTCTGCCTCCCTCCCCAGTGCCTCTGTCTGTGGCAGCCTGTTTCCCCCAAGTAGCTCCCGACAGCTGTCTCCCCCTCTCTAGTCTAGAGAGTGATTTTTTAACTTAGTTCTTTTGATCTTAGGCTCCTGGCCATGGCAAAGAAAGTCTTTTACCTTTGCTGGAGCCATGGCAGGTAGGCCCTTTGAATTGCTAGCCCAGTCATTACTGTTCTCTTAACCATCCTGCAGTGTTTGACCCAGAGGTGTCCAAGCTGTCGTCATTGTTTTATTTCCTGCTTTGGGCTTAACTCCATATGGACAGACAGGAAACATCTCTTAGAGAAATCAGACAACCGAATGGCATATAGAGCAATCATAAATTGATACAGACCTGCCCCATGTCCTTCCCGGCACCCATTACCACAGCACCTGTCAGTCTGTCATTTACAGCACCCCTGTGATGCAGAACGGGCAATTGCACCTAAATCTCTTAAATTCCTCACTGGTGCCCTAGTCACTGAACCATCCTTCCTCATGCAAGGGAGGACGGTTGCAGGTATAAATGTTCGGTACAAAGTGGTAGACAGGAAGGCATGTGGGCGAGGTGTGGGGGGGGAGGGAATGTGATCTTCCATTAGAATGCTGGTGTGTGGTTCCTAAGTTACTCACGGCTGACGTGGTGGGAAGAGATACAGAAGCAGAACTAAGACGGTTAGTGGGTCCTTAGTACTAACTTTGTCACTTGCAGATATTTGTGGGTGGTTTTTAAGCTCTGGGACTTTATTTCATCAAACTATTTTGTCTAGGAATTTCCTTAGGTTTATTTTGACAGGTAGTTAGTGAACCACACAAATAATACCGACCTCTTTGCATCCACACATCACATCTCAAAGTGCTTTACAAAGGACTATAGTATCATTGTTCTGGTTTTGCAGAAGGGGAAACTGAGGCACAAAGCAGGAAGGTTACTTTGTCCAACATTATACAGCAGGCCAATGACAGCATCAGGAACAGAATGCAAGTCCCAGCCCAGCGTGCTAGCCACTAGGTCACACTGCCTCATGCTTGGGTTAAAGTGGTGCCTGCAGATTTGTCGTCTCCTTGAACCATTGAGAGCTCTGAGAAATTCGGTGGCTGGATTCTTCACTAAAGGCGTGCAGCACAGAGTGGCCTGAAACCAACTGGAGGTAGCCAGTGAGAATAATAATGAGGTATAATATATGTTAACATAACATGGAAGCAGAATATGACCGCACAATCTCACCACCTCTTCATATCACGCTCCTTTCCATGGTGAAATTGACCACTGGGCAGAGGGCCAAGCCAATACTTAACCCCTGTATTGGTTCATCTTCGAAGCTATATTAAACCTAATCAGACTCTATATTTAAAAATGCCCCAAGAGGAGATAAGGTAATTTATCCAAGCTAATCGCCGTCCAGAAACCAAACTATTGAGGAAATATGGAACTGGATGTAGAATCATCATCCAAGCTATTTAGGTTAGCATAAGCCACATCATTACTAACCACCAGCCCTATAAACCCTAAAAACAGCTCATTTGATTAACCTCAAACTTTCCTCAGGAAAAAAAAATATATATATATTTCTTCTGGCCTTAAAATTAGCATGAAAAGTTCCAGGCAGAAAGCAGCTTTCTGTTGAGAAAGCTAGATGGGGGTGAAAATCAGCCTTGTAATAGATATAATTTGGTTACTTTCTAAATTATGGAGATTCCATAGTTAAACTTCCCTGTAGGGAACAATCCTGCACTGTCAAACATTTAGAGTGCAAGACCTTTGAGGCAGGCTCTGTCTTCATTATATGTGTATAAAGTGCCTAGCACAGTGGGGGCCTGGTCCCTGATTGGGGCCCCTTTGGCAGGTGTCACCAGGAGGCGCTCTTACACATAGCCTTCTAAATTCTTTTCCTTGGTGTGTGAGTGAGTTTTGATACTTAGTGTTAGATTTGCATCAGGTGAGGTTTTTGTGCAGAGGCAATTTGGGGAGCTGTGTGAGTAGCAGCAGAGTTTGTGTTCTGCCTTCGGCTCTGATTAGAGCCCATTCTCGAGGCAGTGTTGCTCCCTGAGGGCCAGCCATTGGTGTTGGGCTGAGATTCCTGGAAGAAGGAATTGCCCTGCATGCTCTCTGCCTGTTTCATTTCAGGACCAGTGTATATGTGCAAATAAAGCAAGTGACAGACTACCCCTAGATTCCACAGCGCTGAGTGACAAAGATGAAATGAACCAGCAAGTCTTTTCTGGGCTCTCTCCAGTCTACATGATTCTGTGGATACATTAGCAGACAAGGGGATAGACCAGACAGGATGACCTATTTGGTCTTCCTCTCCTCTGATGCCTCTTGTGATAGGGTCAGTGGTTACTTCACTCCCTGCTGGAATGTTTTTTTTAATGTCATTCCACCTTCACTCAGAAAGGTCTGCTCAGTGCTGGTGTTGCGCCTGGTCATAATCTTCTTGCTGGCTTATTAAAAGAATCCTGTTACTCCAATGCCGTTTGCCGTTAGGCTTATTAGGAGCAAGCGTGCGATCCCATCAGCCTGATGTCAAGTCTGCGGGAACTTCAGGCGGGAGCCAAGCCGTGTAAGCAGGGCTGACGAGGGTGGTTAACGCCAAAGACAGAGAGGTCCCGTCAACAGACTGCTTAAAGCCAGACTAGGCAGAGAAAAAAGAGACACTTTCTGGCAGCTGCGTTGATTTCCCGGTCGCGGCCAGGCCATTGGGGCTGTTCACTTTTAAAGCAGAGATTTTAACCTTCTCTATAGACCATTCATTGTCCATCACCAAGCTAGACAAAATAATGAATGGTCCGGAGAAGGTAGATTGGGCCCTTCTATCCTTTCTCTCTCTCATATTACAAGGGGACATGCAATGTATTATGGGGATGTCCTATATCTCCCTCCCCCCATCCTAACATCACCTCCTCAGCCACAGATCTAATTGTCCACATCGTTTTCCTTGCCTGGAGGGGCAGAGTTCACAGTGTCCTCCCAAACTGCCATTACATCTCATTTGTACCACTACACGAGGTACCAGCAGGGGGCGCTGACGCTTGCCGTGGTCCCCATTCTCCCATCAGGTGTCCGTTGCAGTGACAGGGCTGCACCTGATGGGAAAATGGCAGGGTGGAGGATGGATGCTGTTGGTTCCCCCTGGGCTGTTTGGCTAAATGGTACTAGGATCTGAGGGGAAACCAATGCTGGTGCTGGGTGGGATCGTTGCCAGATAGGGAGGCAGGCGGAGGCTTGTGCTCATTTCACATTAAAGGTTCCATGATGCTTTTCACAGGTGTGTGAATTCAGGTGTCCTAATCAAAATCCCAGGATAAATATTGGGACTGTAGTTCCTAGTGGCCTCAACTGCGATTGTGCAGAAATAGCATGAGGCAGCCCATGCCCTGAATTGCTCAAAAAGGCATTGGGTGGGAGGGATATACATTACAAGATAGAATTGGGACTAGAACCCAGGTCTTGGAGTTCCTGGTCCACTGCCTTAGCCCCTAAGGCAAGTCCAGGCCATGCTGCTGCCTGTAGGCTGTGTTGGTTGCAGGAGATGAGAGAGACAAAGTGGGTGAGGGGCGAGACAAGGTTGGTTGCTCTTACTAACAGGAGTTGGTCCAATAAAAGATACTACCTTGCCCACCTTGTCTCTCTCCAGTCCCATTTTCAGCTGGGTGATTATTGGTATTTATTTCATGTACTCCAGTAGCTGTGAACAGGATCAGGACCGAGTGCTGCACGAGAACAGAATACGGGGACAGACCCTGCCTGGAAGATCTTACACCCCCAATTAAGACAAGATGCAACCAGTGGGTGCAATGAACAGTCGGAAGGAACGGAGAGGATGACCGATAAGAGAGGCTGGCTAGGAGCGTGCTAGAAGATATTCTCCCCTGTGCTGATTGGATGTTTACTCCACAGTCACTTCCCCTCGGCTTCATTCCTCCCATCTGCTTTCCTTCCTTCATTAGCTCCTCTCCCTTCCTTCTTTATCTCATCCCACTCTAACAACCACCCCCACCCAAAACCAAAAAACCCAAACCCACAGCACTCACAGATCACCACGTGGATCATTCCACCAGTATATGCTGTCCCTTTCCCCAGCTCCTCCCACCTTCCATCTGTCTTGGCCATGTAGATTGTCAGCTCTTTTGGACAGGGACCTGCCCCATTCTGTGTCAACACAATGGGGCTCTGATCTCAGCTGGTGTCTAGGTGCTACCATTGTATTAATAAGAGGTAATTTTGAATCAAATATAAATAAGACCCACTCATCATCTACTTAGTCGCCCTCAGAGGTCCGCCTTTGGCATCACCGCAGAAGTGGGTCTTGAGGAGGGAACAAGGGAGGGACTTTATGGATTAATTCATTGTGGTCTGTTCCACATGGAGGGGTTATTAAGGGAGAACAGAGATGCCTGTGAGAGAAGCTGACAAGTGTGTGATGGAGGCTGGCATGATTGGTGGAGGACTGGAGGTGACATGATAATATACAAGGGGGAAGGTGGAGAGGGGCTTAGTTGCAGAAGGTTTAAGGTAAGGACAAGAAGCTTGTATTTGAAGTGGCGGAAAGGTAGGAGCCAGTGGAAGGACTCATAAGGAAGGGGGCATTCCTCATTTCCTGCCTTAAACTCTTGGGTAAAGTAGCAGCGTGTTGTTAAACATCTACCACATTCCACCCTAGAGATGGCTGAAATTTACCAGTATGGGAAGCGATTCTCAGGTAGGAGAACAAAACCCTTTGGGAGCTTTCTGGATTAAAAGCCCCCTATAAATGTAAGGTTATTTATTGTGTACCTGAGGGGCCAGATTCATGCCTGGTGTAATTTGCTGAAGTCACTGGCATTACACCAAGGACACATTGGACCCTTGCTACTTATTTAGAAGATGCAGAGGGTGGAATTTGTTTGCATTTGAGATATCCCAGGACGCTGGAGGGAGCAATGAGCAAACAGGCTTCCTTACTCAAGCTTGGAGAGCTCTAAATAAGGAGGGAAATCTCCAACTGTCCTGACACTTTGGCACCTCTATTTTTGCAGCATTTTATTGCCGTCTGGGAAAATCTGACTCTTGCCTCCAAAAGATTAACTACTCTGGGATTGATTTTGGTTTTTCCCCTTTGCTGTATTTATTGCTGATTTCCCTGCTCCCCCAATCTCCCTTACTCTGGTGTTAATTGATTTAAGATATGCTCTGATTTTTTGCCTGTGTTCTAAGTGTTCGGCTGCCCCAGACTGGCTGGACGGTGACCAGTTTGCCAGACGCTGCACTCCCCAAAAGTAAGTAGGGTCTGGCACAGCGTTCAGAGGGCTCTTACCCAGCACTCTGCAACCGTCATAAATCAGGAGACGAGAGATGAGAGTCTGAAACACAAACTGTGCTGTGACTCTCTCCTTCCCAAGTACAAGCTCGGGAGCTTTGGGTCATTGATAATGGCTGCAATCAATCCATTGGGCTGTAATTACATTGGATTGCGTCGTCTATCCAGACTTGCGCTGGGTCCCCGGAGGGGCTAAACATGAGCTGGTGCTAACGAGGGCTACACAGAGCTGCAGTATGTCTGGAGGTCAGCCTGCTCCTGACTAGTGGAAAAATTAGGGGACGTTTGGTGATCAAAGAGGTGGTTTAAAATATAAGGATGGTGCTTTAGTGAAGGAGCTGGACTCCACCCCTTATGGGAGGTCTCTTGTAACCCCACCTTCCTTTTGGGACAAGGATCCCACTGCTGCAGAGTGTCAGACCCAGACATGAGCACCTCATCCGTTGGGAACATGGTCTGTCCTACTCAGGACCTGGCTGGACCCTTGAGTCTCCAGTGCACATAGGTGTGTGGGACTGGGGTACTGAACCACAGTGTATGGGAGCCCAGCCCAGCCTTGCCATGAATCACTTGCTGTGTATGAAACCGCAGCAGCAACAACCTGGACTGAGTCCCCTGTGCTGCCTTCTGTGAATGGTGAGTAACTAGCCATGGCCCGTGGCCCCAGCCACATGCTGAGCAAGATTCCTGCATCGCAGGCTAGAGGACCAGAGAGAGCAGCAGTCAGTGAATCCAAAATAGACTTGAGATACTGTAGGGAGCAGCACTGGGGACTTGATCCTGCAAGGTACCCTGGCCCCAAAGCAGGTGCTTAAGTGCTTTGGCTGGGTCAAGATCATAATGCTCAGCACCTTGCAGGATTTAGCCCTTGGTGACTCAGCCGGTATAAGGGCTCAGGCATAGCACTGCTGAAATATAGCAGAGCTGCTTGCTGAAGAACGGAGCCGTCTGAATTGAGACTTGGTTGATGGGAGGGGGAAGTTTTGTGCTGTCAAAATGGGCATGACACCTTTCGGAGAATAGGACCAATGCTGCCTCTGTATCCCGGCTTTGTTCGCCCTTGGGCTGGAGCGCTCCATCCCTTTTTCCAGTGTACGAACTAACAACTAGGTCTCATTCCACGCCCCCCTTCTCCCCACCCTTTCCTAATATTTCATTTGGCATTGAATTAGCTGCCTCTGCGTCCAGCGTTGGAGTGTAACGGCAGCAACCTGATTTCTGCCCAGAGATGGATATTTTCCTGATTCTCTTGTCATTCACTGATGACTTTGGCTTGCGTCCAGGATTTCTCATCTGCTGTCTTCATCCTTCATTGTACTGAGTTAGGCAGTTTGCCTTTTCCAGGCTGGGGACTCTGCTGCCTTGGCTTCTCTGAGGCTGCTTTAAGCAGGCCCTTCTGGAGTCTGCTGTTGGCTCTTATAGATTGATTCTGCGTCTAGAACATTTGTGGGTTCCCCCCCCTTTTTGTTTGACTTTAAAGGACCGAACCTAAGATAAAAGAACATTATCACAGAAAGCACCTCGCTGCACCATTTACAGCGCCTTGATTGTTAGAGCTTAGAAATAGCAAGTTGTCACTGTTTAGTTTGCTTCTTTGTTTTGTTGCATTTCACTCTGTTTGGGCAGTGAAACTAGACAGGTCAGATTCACTCTCTGGGTCTGCTTTTTTTGGCCGTGGTCAGCACATTGTGTAGTCATTGACACCTGTGCAAAATGAGCACCAATTGGTTTTACCTGCTCTGGGCCAGATCTTCAGCTGATGTAAATCAACACAGCTGTGTTGATGTTCATGGAGCTTACACCAGAGGAGGAGCTGACCCCAGCCTTCTGACTTGGTAGCATTTTACAGCTGTTTTGTATCCACTTTGCCCCATTGTAAATGACCGCACAGTGGTCAAGGCAGGGGAAAATCAGCTCCTCTGTTTTCTAGTCAGTTTCTCAGTTCCAAGACCACTGGGAAATGTTTACACTTTAAAAATGAAAAGTTAATTGCTATATAAACCAATAACATAGAAGAGTTTAGTAACCACCCACTCTTTATTTAGCAGTTCGGCCCTAAACTATTCAGAATTCCCTTTTTCCACCAGACACAGAAAATTCTTGCTTGACATTAATAGCTCTTTTGGGGATTTTTTGGTGGGCAAGTAAAATCTCAGTAGTTTTTTGTTTTTTTTTACTGTCAATCAATATGGTAAATGGTGGGTGAGGAGACTGTGGTACATCTTCATTGCAGAGTAAATGCAGGTGATCGCCACTCGAGTTGGCCTTGCCAATGGTTCCTAGCACTGCAGTAATTTGAGCTGCTCTATGATTCTTTCCCAGTAAATTCTGGGAGAGCTTGTCCATCCTTCTGGACACACAGGGGAATTGTGGGAAGGCATTGGAGGACTATCAGCGCTTGAGTGGTTTAGCCTGTGTCCTCGCTGCAAAGCAGGCAGTTTTACCAGCCCAAGTATAAGCAGCATTTGGGTTTTTGCATATGCCGCCGGGCGTGCCAGCGAATTCAGTGTCAGGACCCTGGGTGAAGGTAGGCAGGACTAGTGGCAGGAGTTCGGTAGGCAGAACAACTGGTAGGGTTCAAAGTTAGCGTCAGGCTGAGGTTCAGGCCGAAGGGCAGGGCTGGAGACAAGTCGGGGATCAGGCTCAGGGTCAATATTGGTTGTCAGGGTCCATGTGGGAGTTCTGGGGTTTCAGCGGGAGTCAAGGCTCAAGGCAGAGCCAAGGTCAATACTAGGAGTTCGGGAACAGAGACATGGTCATTGCAGCTAGCTAGCAGCCCATGCTGTTGCACACCCCTTGGGTTTAAATAGGGTGGGGAGCCAATCAGGTGCCATTAGGCTACTGTCTGTTAAACCCCTTGAGGTGGGACTTCCTGTGGTCAGTGTGTGCAGCACGGGTCATGGGTAGGGGAGCGCGGGTTAGATACAGCTACAGCTGGGTGGCAGTGTGGGAACTCTACCTGCAAACCCTATGGGCCTGGGTATGAGACCCTCTGGGCGTAAAACGCTACCATGTTCAGGGTTTTGTGTGTGGATGGGAGGAGGGCTGGGCCAAGAGCCTGAGTGAACTCTGCAGGGAAGACAAGCCCTGTGTGTCTTTCATTTCCATGTCACAAGGCTGCTCTGCATGAAAATCATTGATCTGTATTGAAGTTCTGATGGCCCAGAGAGTCAGAAGGGAGCTGTTGTTTTGAGCCTGAATGTTGCCAGGGCCGAGTAGGGATAGTCACTGGGAGCTGAGGGCACTCAGTGCTTGTGGAAGTCAGAGCAAGTGTCTAAAGATGGGCCTCCAAAGAGAGAATTGGTGGGCACTGAAACTGGCCTGCGGGAGCCTGAAGGAATTAGGGTGACATTTGCCTCCAGTCTCTTGGATTTTAGGAACATTGACACAGAGGAGATCATTTTACGCTTATCTTTTTCAGTCCCCTAGGATCGCTCTAACAAATCCTTGCGCTGCAGCCAAACAGACTGATTACTAAATAAATCACGCCCACCCTTGCACAGCTCGGGCTGGAACTCTGGTTCTTTACCGCTGAAACCGGAGGCCTCTAGCAGGTTAGCACCGATAGCTCCCTTACCCCGTTTGTGAGCCAGCCACTAGAGGGCAGCATCACACACGCACAAACAGCGTGTGGCATCAGGACGGTGCGTGCTTTCTCCTGCGACAGGCTTGCGGGCAGCTCTGACAAAGAGTTCGTGGATGCTGGAGCAACTGGAGTGAACCACAGTGGGATGGCAAATGCAGAGCGAATTCAGACCAAGAGGTAGTGTGTTCTGGGGAAAGGTCACGAAGAGTTAGGGAATTTTCCGTGCACTAAGGAGAGAGACCACATCAGGTAATGGGTGATGCTGGGGTGACTGCTTATGAAAGGGTCTTTCCTTCCAGGTGCTCTGCTTGTGAACCAGGCTGTCAGTTGTGTGAGGCCGCAGAGATCTGTGCATCAGCCCTGGTGTTTCTTGTTATGTCCAGGTGCAAATCACCCAAGGCCACTGCTTTAGGGCCAATTTCAAATTTTACAGGGAAAAGAAATCACATGAGACAAATGTCATGGTTGCTTCATTTCCAGACCTGAAATACTGGTCATGTCTCCGACTGAATCTCAGCCTTGCCTAGAGGTCTGTCATGGGATGCAACCAGGAAAAACTGGGTTTGGTCACAAAGCTTTTCTGACGAATCCATGTGACACACAGAGACTTGGGTCCCAGTGTGGACTGATCTTAGCAAGGTTCCTCCCTGTGGTCTCTGCAGTGTCTGGACATCCACCTGTATCTGGTGCTGGTGTTGAGGACGCTATGGAGGGAGGCGTCTTTCAAGCTGTGTCTCAATGAAAGCAAAACATACAGACCAAGGGCGGGATTGTGTGATGGTTGGGGTGGTAGCACAGAACTTGGGAGGCATGGGTTTTGATTCTGTGTTGGGCCACAGACTTCCTGTGTGACCTTGGGCAAGTCATTTAATCTCTCTGTGCTTTAGTTCCCCATTTATAAAGTCTGAACTCTCCTACCTTCCAGGGGTGTTGTGAGGATAAATCTATTAAAGACAGTGAGATGCTCAGATACTATGGGACTACTAGGGGAAAGCTTAGCCCCATAGCTAACTGGAGAGGGATTGGTTATGCTAGATTCTTTCAGGTTTTCTACTGGAGACACAGGTTCAAATCCAGACCCAGTTTAGGTCTGTGCCCTTCACCAACCTTGGCGCCAGTTGTGTGTGTGTGTTGTCAAAAGTGAAACGGAGCCCCCATCTGCTCTTCCTTAGCCAGAAACTTGTCCCTGGCTCCGACTGCACTGACAGGACACAATATTCCTTTACAGCCCAAGAGGAAGTTTAGATATGAGCCAGCTGCACACTAAAGAGACTGTGACTTGATACCTGACAGCCCCGGCTGTGTCAAGAGGGGGGCAGCTGTACTGGCGACAGGCTGAATGTGTCAGGCCCACAAAGTGGCACTGAAAAGAGCAATTCCCTAGAGCGGGAGCCGGGGGGAATCCAGGAGTCTGGCACCATGCCTTCCATATACACACCAATAACCAAGGCGCGGCCTTTCCCGCATAAGGCTGTTGCAGGAGGTGTGTGGGGGAGGGGCATATGGCCATTACCATGGGGCCGGTCAGAGATGCAGGAGCCCTGAGTCGGGTCAGAGCACTCTTTGCTACAGTGAGAGGAATCCAGCTGGGTGAAACAAGAAACCGCCTGAATGCTCCATTCCCAGAAACCCTTGAGTTAACCTCAGGGTTTTTTTAGCAGGCGGGTGGAGAGTGAGTGGAGTGCGATGGGGGCAAAGAAGATCTGTGGGGGAGCAGAGGGAGTGGCAGTGCATGGTGGGGGCACCGGGGGGGGTGATAGGGACAGTGGTGGAGGTGTGGCGGGAGCAGAATGGGGAGTGTAGTCTCCTGCCCTGCAGCTAGGAGGAGCCTCTCCCCTTCCCATGTATGGGTTCCAACGTGACACACACAATTCTGGGCTGCTGCAGACAGCCACCGGTGTAACTTACAGCAGCACCCAGGGCTGCTCTAACTAAGGCAGCCTCCCCACGGCCAGTGGTGAGCTGAAGCCGGTTCGCATCGGTTCGCTGGAACCGGTTGTTAAATTTAGAAGCCCTTTTAGAACCAGTTGTCCCGTGAGGGACAACCGGTTCTAAAAGGGCTTCTAAATTTAACAACTGGCCAAAAGTGGTGCGTTAGGCACCAACTCCGTGGGTGCTCCGGGGCTGGAGCACCCACGGGGAAAATTTGGTGGGTGCAGAGCACCCACCGGCAGCTCCGCACCCGGCCCCAGCTCACCTCACCTCTGCTCCACCTCCGCCCCTGAACGCGCTGCCCCACCCTGCTTCTCTGCCCTCGCCCCCCCGGCTTCCCATGAATCAGCTGTTCGCGCGGGAAGCCTGGGAGGGCTGAGAAGCAGGAGGCTGCTTTGCGCTCAGGCCCAGGGAGGTGGAGGTGAGCTGGGGGGGGGCACGAGGTGGGCCGCCCCCGCCGCAGCAGGTAACCCGGGGGGCGCACAGGGGAACCGCTCCCCGCCCCAGCTCACCTCCGGCTCCCTGGGCCTGAGTGCGAAGCCGCCGCCTGCTTCTCAGCCTTCCCCAGCTTCCCACCGAACAGCTGATTCGCGGGAAGCGGGGGATGGGGGCGGAGAAGCAGAGCGGGGCAGTGTGTTCAGGGGAGAAGGCGGAGGCAGAGCAGAGGTGAGCTGGGGCCGGGCACGGGACAGGGAGCTGCCGGTGGGTGCTCTGCACCCACCAAATTTTCCCCGTGGGTGTTCCAGCCCCAGAGCACCCAGGGAGTCAGTGCCTAAGGCGCCACTTTTAATGTGATCAGAGGGGGGAGTGGCCACTCCCCCTGCTCCCCTCCCCCCAGCTACGCTACCCCGCCCCTAGGAGCCAGAGGGACCTGCCTGGGAGCCGCCCCAGATGAGCCCCGCCCCCTGGCAGGTCCCTCTGGCTCTTAGGGCCAGGGCAGGGTGGGCACCCACTACGGTGGCCCACGGGACCCTCCTGCCCAGTTCTGGGGGCAGTCAGGGGACAGGGGATGGGGCAGGAGTCCCGGGGGGGGCGGGTCACGACCCCCTCGTGGGGTGAGGAGGGAACCAGTTGTTAATATTTTGGCAGCTCATCACTGCCTACGGCTGCCTAAAATTTGCGCACTAGCCAGAATTGCTGTAGCAACGCATGCAGCAGCCCTGCCGCCTCCAGCGGGACAAAGAGGGGCTGCAGCGGAGGAGAGAATCCCTGCCCAGGAACATAAACTGGAAGGCAGCAGCGGATCATAAATGTTACATGGTTCAGCCTCTGTGTGGGTGGGAGGGACAGGGACGATGCAAGTGCAGACTTACTTGGCCAGTGTATTACACCCACAATGGATATTGTCCAAAATCAGTTCCATTTATTCTTTTTTGAAATGCTAAAGGTTTCATAGAATCATAGAATATCAGGGTTGGAAGGGACCTCAGGAGGTCATCTAGTCCAACCCCCTGCTCAAAGCAGGACCGATCCCCAATTAAATCATCCCAGTCCGGGCTTTGTCAAGCCTGACCTTAAAAACCTCAAAGGAAGGAGATTCCACCACCTCCCTAGGTAATGCATTCCAGTGTTTCACCACCCTCCTAGTGAAAAAGTTTTTCCTAATATCCAACCTAAACCTCCCCCACTGCAACTTGAGACCATTACTCCTTGTTCTGTCATCTGCTACCACTGAGAACAGTCTAGAGCCGTCCTCTTTGGAACCCCCTTTCAGGTAGTTGAAAGCAGCTATCAAATCCCCCCTCATTCTTCTCTTCTGCAGACTAAACATCCCCAGTTTCCTCAGCCTCTCCTCAGAAGTCATGTGTTCCAGTCCCCTAATCATTTTTGTTGCCTTCCGCTGGACTCCTTCCAATTTTTCCACATCCTTCTTGTAGTGTGATGCGCAAAACTGGACACAGTACTCCAGATGAGGCCTCACCAGTGTCGAATAGAGGGGAACAATCACGTCCCTTGATCTGCTGGCAATGCCCCTACTTATACAGCCCAAAATGCCATTGGCCTTCTTGGCAACAAGGGCATACTGTTGACTCATATCCAGCTTCTCGTCCACTGTAACCGCTAGGTCCTTTTCTGCAGAACTGCTGCCTAGCCATTCGGTCCCTAGTCTGTAGCGGTGCATTGGATTCTTCCGTCCTAAGTGCAGGACTCTGCACTTGTCCTTGCTGAACCTCATCAGATTTCTTTTGGCCCAATCTTCCAATTTGTCTACGTCCCTATGTATCCTATCCCTACCCTCCAGCGTATCTACCTCTCCTCCCAGTTTAGTGTCATCTGCAAACTTGCTGAGGGTGCAATCCACACCATCCTCCGGATCATTTATGAAGATATTGAACAAAACCGGCCCCAGGACCGACCCTTGGGGCACTCCACTTGATACCGGCTGCCAAGTAGACATGGAGCCATTGATCACTACCCGTTGAGCCCGACAATCTAGCCAGCTTTCTATCCACCTTATAGTCCATTCATCCAGCCCATACTTCTTTAACTTGCTGACAAGAATACTGTGGGAGACAGTGTCAAAAGCTTTGCTAAAGTCAAGGAACAACAAGTCCACTGCTTTCCCTTCATCCACAGAGCCAGTTATCTCGTCATAGAAGGCAATTAGGTTAGTCAAGCATGACTTGCCCTTGGTGAATCCATGCTGACTGTTCGTGATCACTTTCCTCTCCTCTAAGTGCTTCAGAATTGATTCCTTGAGGACCTGCTCCATGATTTTTCCGGGGACTGAGGTGAGGCTGACTGGCCTGTAGTTCCCAGGATCCTCCTTCTTCCCTTTTTTAAAGATGGGCACTACATTAGCCTTTTTCCAGTCGTCCGGGACTTCCCCCGATCGCCATGAGTTTTCAAAGATAATGGCCAATGGCTTTGCAACCACAGCCACCAACTCCTTTAGCACTCTCGGATGCAACGCATCCGGCCCCATGGACTTGCAGACATCCAGCTTTTCTAAATAGTCCCAAACCACTTCTTTCTCCACAGAGGGCTGGTCACCTCCTCCCCATGCTGTGCTGCCCAGTGCAGCAGTCTGGGAGCTGACCTTGTTCGTGAAGACAGAGGCAAAAAAAGCATTGAGTACGTTAGCTTTTTCCACATCCTCTGTCACTAGGTTGCCTCCCTCATTCAGTAAGGGGCCCACACTTTCCTTGACTTTCTTCTTCTTGCTAACATAAAGCAAGACTGTACTTAAAATATCAGTCTTATCTCTGGATCAGCCTTCGCCTCAGCTGGCTGATAAGATCTGTTCCCCGCTACCCCTCTAGCTCTCTCCTCTTAGAGAAACTCTCGGGCTTTTATGTTTCTGTGTCAAGCTAATGAGCAAGACTCTCTGGTCCTGCTACTAGGGTGAGTCAGCAAAGAAGCTCTGCACCTCCAGACAAGATCAGACAGCAGGACATCGACAGTGTGCTTGTGCATAGATTTACCTAGATTCCAAGGCCAGAAGGGATCACTGTGATCATCTAAGCTGACCTCCTGTGCCACACGGGCCATGGAACTTCCCTGAAATAGTTCGTGTGTTCACACTCACTGCTTCCGCATAGCCCACTAGTCCCCATTTCTCTCCTGATCCTGGGACGATATCTCAGCCGAGGAAACGTTTTTACTCCCCTCATCGCTCCCCACAGTAGACTTTCAGAGCATTGTAATTTATTGAGCATCCAGTCTCTGCTCCCCCCCCTCCCCGCCCCTCATCCACCTGCTAAACGTGTTGAAAGCTGTCAGGGTGCGTGTGAGAGGTTGACCGTCTCAGTTCTCATGACTCACACTTTGGCTCAAGCAGACATGTACTGGACACAAAGACATTGTGGGTTTCTGGACAGCTAAGGGGATATAGAGGCAGTGACCTCTAGGCATGGCAAGCCACCGCCATAATTCGGGGAGACAGCATAGTGTAGAGCAGGGGTTCCCAAACTTTTTTCCCTGAGACCCATCTGTGCAGCTGCAGTAGGCACGACAGCCCGCTATTAACACATGTCCATCAAGGAGAGGGGCACTGCGGGGCGTGTGGGGCCCCTCTCCTCAGCAGGGACCAGGGCCCGCCAGAGGGGGCCACAGCCAGCCCCTGCCAACACGGTCCGCCTTAGCAGCCATCTGAGTGCCTTGAGCTCATCACCTGGCAGCCCTGCCTGGTCACCCACCCAGCACCCTGGCGCACCTCACAGGTACTCTCTGCCCAGGAACAAGGGAAGGGCCCTGGGTCTGAGAGTGCTGGGCAGAGGCAGGTGCTTGGGCCAGGCCTGGCCGTTACTTATGACTGTCCCTCTCATGGCATTGTTGAGGCAGAAAAAGCAGCATGCCCAGCCCTGGTCCTTGGTGAGGGGCACCGGGCAGGTACTCCAGGGGGCTCAACAGCCATGAATTGTGGGGTGCGGAGGCTCGGAGCAGGAATGGCTGTGAACCCTCCATCCTCCTCCAGCTGCCCTGGGAGCCACCATCTCTCAGGGCCAGCCCCTTCTCCTCGCCCTCCGCCCACCGCTGGTGGCTCCACTTCGCCCTTTGCAGCCCACCGGGGGTGTTGGGCTCTTCCACTAACATATACAGTTTAAGGGGGCAACGCCCTCCATGTCCCCCCCCCCCAAACTCCGCCCCTGGTGGACCACCTGGGACTGTGCCACAGTTTGGGAACCCCTGGTCTAGAGGATGGGGCCCTAGACTGGGAGTCAGACCCGAGGTCTGTTCCGTCGGCAAATCGCTTTCTTTCCCTGTGTCTGTCTCCTCGTCCCTTGTCGGTTTAGAGTGTGAGCGCCATACAGCACCTAGCGCAACAGGCCCGTGCTCTGGAGGAAGGGAGGGATTTGCTTTGAGAGTCTTCCCAGCCAGTGCTGAATTCACACTGGTAGCCAAGGGGCCAGTGATGGCCTTCGCTCCCTAAAATGCAGAGATGGGGAAAGACCAGAGAAGGAGAATGTGGATCCAGGAAGCAGTGCTGGATGGGGCGGGACTGACGCAATGGAAACGTCAGTGCAAATAATCAGCCCGATTCTGCCCTCGCTTACCTCTGTGCACACCCCATTGATTTCAGCGCCTGTAACTGAAGGCAGAACTTGGCCTGTTGCGAATAGCAGATTGAAGTGGCAGAGAACGAGCCCAGAGAATCCCTCAGCCAAGGAGAGACGATTTCAAGAAGGCCCGTTCCACTCTGACAGGCTGAGCTCGTAAACGAGTTAATTCAGAATGAGCTTTCCTTTCTTCCTGGAGGCCTGAGGAAGTGAAGGATAAGCCCAGCCATGGCTGTCAGAATATCCTCCCTTATTTGGATTCCCAGGCACCGCAGAGGATTTCCAATTAGCAGAGCGCAACCCTTTTCCTCCCAAGCTGGAGGCTGAAGTCAGAGCCTAAAAATGTATGAAAATCATGTTGAAACAGAACAGCCTGCGCAAAGCAGGAGTTGATGGAATCGCTCCAGGTTTACACAAGTGCAATTGATGGCAGAATCTGGGCCAACACTCTCTACAAGCTATTCTGGTACCCAAGAGGAGAAATAGAGAAAGGGACATCCCATGGGCTTAGTAACCCAACTGGGGACCGGTTTCCAGGGGAGCTCAGCACCCAACATGCTGATGGCCTTTGGGAATCTGGCCATTGAGCGCTAAGGATTAGAAAAATAACCCCAACTATACACACAAAACGAAGGGCTCAGATTTTCCTGGATGCGATAGCGGATGGATTCCTTCATGAAGTAGTTGCTGAACCAACAAGAGAGGATGCCATTTTAGATTTGGTTTTGGTGAGTAGTGAGGACCTCATAGAAGAAATGGTTGTAGGGGACAACCTTGGTTCGAGTGATCATGAGCTAATTCAGTTTAAACTAAACGGAAGGATAAACAAAAATAGATCTGTGACTAGGGTTTTTTATTTCAAAAGGGCTAACTTTAAAAAATTAAGGAAATTACTTAGGGAAGTGGATTGGACTGAAAAACTTATGGATCTAAAGACGGAGGAGTCCTGGGATTACTTCAAATCAAAGTGCAGAAGCTGTCAGAAGCTTGCATCCCAAGAAAGGGGAAAAAATTCCTAGGCAGGAGTTGTAGACCAAGCTGGATGAGCAAGCGCCTTAGAGAGGTGATTAAAAAAAAGCAGAAAGCCTACAGGGAGTGGAAGATGGGAGGGATCAGCCAGGAAAGCCACCTTACTGAGGTCAAAACATGTAGGGATAAAGTGAGAAAGGCCAAAAGCCATGTAGAGTTGGACCTTGCAAAGGGAATTAAAACCAATAGTAAAAGGTTGTATAGCCATATAAATAAGAAGAAAACAAAGGAAGACGAAGTGGGACCGCTAAACACTGAGGATGGAGTGGAGGTTAAGGATAATCTAGGCATGGCCCAATATCTAAACAAATACTTTGCCTCAGTCTTTAATGAGGCTAACGAGGAGCTTAGGGATAATGGCAGGATGACAAATGGGAATGAGGATATGGAGGTAGATATGACCACATCCGGGGTAGAAGCCAAACTTGAACAGCTTAATGGGACTAAATCGGGGGGCCCAGATAATCTTCATCCAAGAATATTAAAGGAATTGGCACATAAAATTGCAAGCCCATTAGCAAGAATTTTTAATGAATCTGTAAACTCAGGGGTTGTACTGTATGACTGGAGAATTGCTAACATAGTTCCTATTTTTAAGAAAGGGGAAAAAATGTGATCCAGGTAACTACAGGCTTGTTAGTTTGACATCTGTAGTATGCAAGGTCTTGGAAAAAAATTTGAAGGAGAACGTAGTTAAGGACATTGAGGTCAATGGTAACTGGGACAAAATACAACATGGTTTTACAAAAGGTAGATCATGCCAAACCAACCTGATCTCCTTCTTTGAGAAGGTAACAGATTTTTCAGACAAAGGAAACGGAGTGGATCTAATTTACCTCGATTTCAGTAAGGCATTTGATACGGTTCCACATGGGGAATTATTAGTTAAATAGGCAAAGATGGGGATCAATATGAAAATTGAAAGGTGGATAAGGAACTGGTTAAAGGGGAGACTACAGCGGGTCATACTGAAAGGTGAACTGTCAGGCTGGAGGGAGGTTACCAGTGGAGTTCCTCAGGGACTGGTTTTGGGACCAATCTTATTCAATCTTTTTATTACTGACCTTGGCACAAAAAGTGGGAGTGTGCTAATAAAGTTTGCGGATGACACAAAGCTGGGAGGTATTGCCAATACAGAGGAGGACTGGGATATCATACAGGAAGATCTGGATGACCTTGTGAACTGGAGGAATAGTAACAGGATGAAATGTAATAGTGAAAAGTGCAAGGTCATGCATTTAGGGATTAATAACAAGAATTTTTGTTATAAACTGGGGACTCATCACTTGGAAGTAACAGAGGAGGAGAAGGACCTCGGAGTATTGGTTGATCACAGGATGTCTATGAGCCGCCATGAAATGGTGATATGGCCATGAAAATATCTAATGCGGTCTTGGGATGCATCAGGCGAGGTATTTCCAGTAGAGATAAGGAGGTGTTAGTACCGTTATACAAGGCACTGGTGAGACCTCACCTGGAATACTGTGTGCAGTTCTGGTCTCCCATGTTTAAGAAGGATGAATTCAAACTGGAAAAGGTACAGAGAAGGGCTACTAGGATGATCCGAGGAATGGAAAACCTGTCTTATGAAGGGCTACTAGGATGATCCGAGGAATGCAAGCTGTCTTATGAAGGGAGACTCAAAGAGCTTGGCTTGTTTAGCCTAAGCAAAAGAAGGCTGAGGGGAGACATGATTTCTCTCTATAAATACATCAGAGGGATAAATACTGGGGGGGGGGGAGGAATTATTTAAGCTCAGTACCAATGTGGACACAAGAACAAATGGATATAAACTCACCATCAGGAAGTTTAGACTTGAAATTAGACAAAGGTTTCTAACCATCAGAGGAGTGAAGTTCTGGAACAGCCTTCCAAGGGAAGCAGTGGGGGCAAAAGACCTATCTGGCTTCAAGACTAAGCTTGATAAGTTTATTGAGGGGATGGTATGATGGGATAGCCTAATTTTGGCATTTAATTGATCTTTCACTATTAGCGTTAAATATGCCCAGTGGCCTGTGATGGGATGTTAGATGGGGTGGGATCTGAATTACTACAGAGAATTCTTTCCTGTAGTAACAATTCTCGTTGTTCTCAGACTGGGGCTACAGCTAATACTTAGTACCAGCATTCCCCTCGTCCTCGTTATGGTTAACCACTGGCAAAGAGGATGTGGTTAAAGTGAGCTTTGATTGTGGTGAGTTCATGCTAATGAAAGGTGACTGAGTGGCAGCTCTAGAGACCCAAGACCTGTTTATCCACCACACAGGAAGCAGCTGGGTTGCCTGTCAGCCTCCCTTGGAAGGAGTAACTAAGCCTCCCTGCTTCCAAAACAGATACCACTTAATGTCCATCTTCATGCGGCAGCCACCTGTTGACTTGGAGCTGCTGTCACCATTAGGCCATTGATGAACTGCAAGCAACAGCCATTGAACAGGTCTGGATTTGAACCCTTGACCTGGAGGAGGCTGGCTGTGTATGCTGTCACTTGATCCCTTTGCTTTCATTCACTGTATAGCGGTAACCTTTCATTTGCCTTCTGTGGAGGGAGGCTCAGAACACGGCACACCATGTTGACCCTGGGGCTTGATGCATAGATTTGGGTGAATGCCCTGCCTAATGAAGAGATGCTTTGCCTCACTGGTTCCCCATTGGTTGCAGGAGAGGGCTCCAAGCTAGGGCAGGAGGTTGGGGTGCGGTGGGGAGGGGGTGTGCAGGCTCTGGCGGAGGCCAGAAATGAGTGGTTCAGGGTGCGGGAGAGGGCTCCAAGCTGGGGCAGGGGGTTGGCGTGTGGGAGAGGGGGAAGACTCCAGCAGGGGGTGCAGGCTCTGGGGTGGGGCCGGGGATGAGGGATTTGGGGTGCGGGAGGGGGCTCCAGGCTGGGGCCGAGAGGTTCAGCGTGCGGGAGGGGACTCTGGGCTGAGGCAGGGGGTTGGGGTGCAGGAATGGATGTGGAGTCCCAGCAGCACTTACCATGGCTCCCAGGAAGCAGCTGCCAGGTCCCTGCAGCCCCTAGATACATGGGTGGCCAGGGAGGCTCCTTGTGCCTGCAGGCACCACCTCCGCAGCTCCCATTGGTCGGGGTTCCCAGCCAATGGGAGCTGTGAAGCTGGCACTAGGGGCTGGGGCAGCGTGCGGATCCTCCCTGGCCCCCCATGCACCTAAGGGCCGCAGGAACCTGGTGGCCGCTTCTGGGAGTCGCACAGAGCTAGGGCAGGCAGGGAGCCTGTCTTAGCCCCGGGCCCCTGCTGCGCCACCGACCAGACTTTTAACATTCTGGTCAAAAAACGGATGCCTGACAGCCCTAGGTAGCAAAAGCCACACAGGAGTGGTGCCAGCTCCTGCGGTGAGTCCCTGCAGCGGAGGGGGCCCAGGGAGGCAAGCTGGCTGAGGCTAGGAAGCTGCCAGGAGCTGGAGTGTCAGAGGTCCCCGGAGGGGTGGCCCTGAAGCCTGGGGGCCATGTACTGACTTAAGACAGCGCTCTGCTTGTTTGTTTAAACCAGTGGTCCCCAAACTGTGGGGCAGACCCGCTAGGGGGGCGCGGAGGAACATTTGAAAGGGCATGGTGGGGCCCAGGCCACCCCTCCCCCCCCACCCCGCGTCAGGCAGGAAGGGAGTGCCACCCAGCCCCGCTCTGCCCCCCACTCTGCCCCAGTTGCAGCTCCAGCCCTGGCCACGGCCACCGGCTCCCGGCCCTGGCTCCTAACTGTGCCAGGGGCGGGGGGCGCAACCGAAAGAGTTTGTGGATCACTGGCTTAAACTTTATGGTAAAAGAATACACCTCCTTAACTGGGACATGGCGTGGCAGTGCATGTTTGAGCCGGGGTGTAGCGGTGGCCCACTTGGTGACACCTGCTCATAGTCCATGGCAAAGGCATTGTGCCACCGTTCACTCCACCACTCCGTTGCCAATGGCCCTGTGCCGTCACCTTCTGCTGCCACCTGCCACTGTGAGCTCTGTGAGTTGGTCTCTTGAGGTTCCACTGGCTCTCCGTGATTTCAGCTGGGCTCTCAGTGGGGGAACCTCACTGCTAGTGCAGACTGGGCCGTCTCTTCCACAGAAACACTGTCCCACAGCGGGTCTAAGCACTTAGACCTGATTATCAGTGATTTCAGCTGTAGTGGTCAGTTAACAAAACAAAACACTATCTGTGGAGCCTAATCAGCTCTGTCTTTAAACAGTGGAGAGGGGCAGGTCAAATCCTACTTGTGACTCAGACAGACCATCAAGCAAAACACCTGTCCCCACCCTCTCTCTCTCTCCTCTCTCTCGATGCCCTCAATCAACCCAGGCTAAGTACAGTTCTACTGCCCTTTACTCATACAATAAGAATAACAACATTTCATTACACACACACACACACCCATATTCAAGTGATTTGTAACCCAACCCCAGCCAAAATCTATCACTTGGGCAACACGGCTCTGTTTGCTGGATACCTAGGCAGATTAGGTGTGAATGTAAATACAATCTGGTCCTGAAGCCTTTCCCCCCAGCCCCCAGATCATCACTAGCTGTCAGGGATAGCTCATTTAGACTTTGCTTACAAATCATAATTTGAAATTATTAGGTTGGCCAACATCATGGAAATGAATGCACTGATATTGTCGTAAAAAAAAACAACGGCTGTATAAGGAAGCTAGTCTATGCTCATAGTTTTCAAATCTATGATACTTTTTCAGATGCACGTATTTTATCATACACTGTATCTGCTTTTAAAGTATGTATTAATGTTTCAATTTCAATTCAAATTTCCAAACCGTCACTAAATCGGCATGTAACTAGTTCACAAACCTGCGGGGGGGAGGGATGCTGGGGAAATTCAAGGGGTGGGGGGATGTAGGGAAATCACTGGCTGGGATCCAGCTCCGAAGCATGGTGGCTCCCAAGGCTGGGAATTAGCAAGTGACTGTTTCCGTGGGCACCATGTGCTGGCCTTTGGCAGTAGAGCATGTAAGAGAGCTGCACCCGGCTAGCAGATGCTTTCCGAAGTGACTTCTCTGTGAGCACTGCTTTCTGCTTCAGTGTGTCAACATGCTGGAAGCCAAGAGTACCAGTCTGCTGATGCTCCCCAGAGCCATGTTGCCATCTGCTCCAGCCCACGGATTCCGGCTTGGCACAGTCCCTCTGCAGAGGGGGTGCCAGGCAGCACCTGTCTCTCTGTGTGAATGTCAGAAGATGCTACTTGTGGGGTGGGGAGGGGGAATGCCTGAGGCATCCAGCTTCTTTGGTGATGGCCCTCTCTGGTGTGGGTCAGATCAAGATGCATGCTGGGAATTGAAGTCTCGGTGGGCCTCTTGTGTTGGTGAAAGGTGAGGACAGTCATGGGCCAGGCTTTGGAGCTCCGGGCTGCATTTCAGGCACCCGAGCATTGGCTGGGAAGCGAGCTAAGCACTCCCTTATCCTGCTGCTGGAGCCAGCCAGCCAGCCTTGGGGAATGGAAATATGGTGTCAGTGTTTCGCAGTGAGAGTAATTAACCGTTGGAACGATTTCCCAAGGGCTGTGGTGGATTCGTCATCACTACAATTTTTTAAATCAGGATCTGCTGTCGAAATGATTTGGGGGCAGGTCCCTGGCCTGTGTTGGGGGGGGGGGCAGTTCTGTTGCCTGTCGACTTGGGCACAGCCTGTGTACCTGGATAGACAGAGAGATCTAAGGCTGGGAACAGACCTGCCCGTTCACCTGCACATCCACCAATGTGATATATGCCATCATGTGCCA
Organism: Natator depressus; assembly: GCF_965152275.1. Taxonomy (NCBI): domain Eukaryota; kingdom Metazoa; phylum Chordata; order Testudines; family Cheloniidae; genus Natator; species Natator depressus. The sequence goes on along the minus strand of NC_134234.1, from coordinate 13,240,575 downwards.
GCAATGCCCCTCTGCCATGTACATTGGTCAAACTGGACAGTCTCTACGTAAAAGAATAAATGGACACAAATCAGATGTCAAGAATTATAACATTCATAAACCAGTCGGAGAACACTTCAATCTCTCTGGTCACGCAATCACAGACATGAAGGTCACGCTCTTACAACAAAAAAACTTCAAATCCAGACTCCAGCGAGAAACTGCTGAATTGGAATTCATTTGCGAATTGGATACTATTAATTTAGGCTTAAATAGAGACTGGGAGTGGCTAAGTCATTATGCAAGGTAGCCTATTTCCCCTTGTTTTTTCCTACCCCCCCCCCGACATTCTGGTTAAGCTTGCATTTATGCTGGAAATGGCCCACCTTGACTGTCATGCACATTGTGGGGAGAGTGGTCAGTTTGGATGAGCTATTGCCAGCAGGAGAGTGAGTTTGTGTGTGTGTTGGGGGGGGGGTGAGAAAACCTGGATTTGTGCTGGAAATGGCCCACCTTGATTTTCATGCACCTTGTAAGGAGAGTGGTCACTTTGGTTAGGCTATTACCAGCAGGAGAGTGGGTTTTTGGAGGGGGGTGAGGGGGTGAGAGAACCTGGATTTGTGCAGGAAATGGCCCACCTTGATTATCATACACATTGTGAAGAGAGTGGTCACTTTGGATGGGCTATTACCAGCAGGAGAGTGAGTTTGTGTGTTGGGGGGGGGGCAGAGGGTGAGAAAACCTGGATTTGTGCTAGAAATGGCCCAACTTGATGATCACTTTAGATAAGCTATTACCAGCAGAAGAGTGGGGTGGGAGGAGGTATTGTTTCATGGTCTCTGTGTGTATATAATGTCTTCTGCAGTTTCCACAGTATGCATCCGATGAAGTGAGCTGTAACTCACGAAAGCTCATGCTCAAATAAATTGGTTAGTCTCTAAGGTGCCACAAGTCCTCCTTTTCTTTTTGCGAATATGGACTAACATGGCTGTTACTCTGAAACCCCTTGAGACAGACACATAGAGACACCTATCAGGGTATAGCTAATTAAAGTCTAGCCCTGGTGCTGTTAATACAGAGCCTGTCATTTTCATCCTGGGTACGTCGAGACTGCAGTCGGGGGGTGGGGGGGAAGGGTGATTGCAGCAGGTGTAGACGCACCCGAGCTGCCTTTAATCGAACTAGCTCAGGTGCCTGTCGCTGTGGCAACGCAGCACTGCAGGTTTCAGCACAGGACAGCGAACTGAGCGAGTACCCAGGCCAGGCGGACGTGTACAGCTCACGCTGAAGCCAGCCCTGACGCTTTCTGCTGGGGGTGGACCGGAATAGTGCACGTGCTGGAGGTTAGCTTCTGCATGTTGCTCAACCCTCTCAAAAGCTGTGAGCCTTGCTGTATTCTCAGTTAGTCCAGAACGGGAACTGCACAGCACCCCCAGGCCGCAAGCACCTCCAGGGACGATGGTCCCTCCAGGCATTTTGTTCTCTCTGGAGACTGTCAGCTCAGAACATAGACTGGAAGAGACCCCCCTGGGTCATGGAGTCCAGTCCCTGGATTGCAAGCAAGCCCCTCCTATCATCCCATTCATGAACAGATCAAGCTGCATCTCACCCTTAAGTGTCTGGCCCCCTCTGCTCCTACTGGGAGGCTGTTCCTGAACCTCACTCCTGTGATGGTTTGAAACAGTTACCACGTACTGACGATAGGTTTAGGATGTGGACCCTATTGCCTGGACTGAAATTACAAATTGCATCACACTGGCTACCAAGCCGTCCTCAGCTGATGACTTCTTGTGTCAGGTGCGTCAGACCTGATATTTTTACGTGGCCTGCAGGCCACATTCAGATTCTGCAGAATCTCAGAGGGTTTTTTGTTTGTTTTTTTTTTAAAAGAAAGTGCGTAGTCCTTGCGGTTGCAAAGGAACCTTCCATCTGTGAATCAAGGGTTCACCAAGACAGTGTTTCCTTCCTGACTCAGCAGAGAACTTGGAACTATGGCTTGGAGAAATGAGAATCTTCCTGTCCCCAGTTAATCTAATGGGCACGCCAGCCAATGCAAATGCTTTAATCTCAATTCGAACTAGGTCGTTGCAGATCATTTTAGCGGGTGGCATGGGGAGGGAGTTGGGGGCTGCTGCAGGGAAAGAAATGCAGGTGGGAAAAAGGAGAAGAGAGACATCCACGGAAAGGAGGGAATTAGACAAGGGAGGGTGAGGAAGAGACAAAGGGGAGAAATAGGAGTGGTCAGTATTAACCACTGTGGGACACTGAATGTGACAGCATTAATACAGAACACCCACTCGCAGTCTAGTTACTGTATACAGGCCAGATTCTCCCCTTGAGCTTAGGGCAAAGCTCCCATTAACACCAGTGCATGGAGGTGAATAAAGAGTCCTACGTTTATACCCTGGCTCACAATTAATAGTGGAACTGGCCCCGCCCCACGGAGTGAGTGTCTGTGCTGGCTGTGAACCAGCCACCTGACCTGATGGAAAGGCCCCTGATGCCATGCCATCACTGGGGTGCTGAGACACCCAGTCCCACCAGTTCAAATGGTAGAGCAGTGCCACACTTGTACTTGAAGCCTGTAAACTCACTGAGCTTCTCTCCTCTGTTGTTTCATCTGAGAGCAGGAATGTTTTTCCCAGGCCCTGCTGTAGAGGAGCCATAGTGTCAATATTGACAGGCATGAATGACCCGTCTGTTGGACTGACTGGAGGAGGTTCAGAGAGCCCCTTGATTGCCTGCCAAAGCCCTTGGAGGCTGGGAGCTGGGCTGGCAGGCAGCCACTTGTCCTGCCTAGAGCATAAGCCATTCCTGGTCACTGTCTCTTCCCCACTGCTGGGCAGGACTGACTCAGAGACTGGTGGAAGGGGGAAGCCCTTCATAAAACCAAGGTGGGGGCGGGGATTATTGCACTGAATCTTCTTGGGGCAGGCACATTGTGATGGGATCCCCAGGGTACAACCTGGAACTGGGGTACTGCTGTGCCCCCTTAACTCTCCAGCCTGGGCTCTCTCACAATGCTTTGCTAGTGACAAGCAGCAGACAGCCCACCCCCACCCTGCTTCTTCCTGCCCCTGCCCCGCCTCCCCCCCCAACCTCTTCCCCACCCAGTTCTGCCCCCGAGCGCACTGCGCCCTCACTCCTCTCCTCTCCCCTCCAGCGCCTCTTGATGCCACGAAACAGCTGATCCGTGGCAGGTGCTGGTGGGGGAGGAGAAGGTTCTGGTAGGGGGGTTGCCGGTGGCCACCGCTCACCTCCTCACCCCCCACCTGCCTCACAAAGGGGGAACCATCTGAGACTGTGCTAAGGTGGTGATTGCACTTTACGACTGTGAACACCTGTACTACGGTAATGCCTAGTGGCCCCAATCAGAGATTGCGACCCAGTTATTCTAGGTCCTACAGAACACAGAGGAAGAGTCATCCTCTACCCCAAAGGGTTTACGATCCATGTCTGGGAGGGGCAGCAGGTGGGTACGACACACAGCTGGGGAAGCACAAGGTGACAATGCGACGGTTTGGGTGCCATGGTGACATCGATGCAAACACGGCGGGCAGTGTGTAAACTAGTGAGACTTCATGTTGGCTGCCTTTTTATTTTCGGTAACCAGAGAGTAAGTAACTGGGAAGGGAATGACTAGTTCCACACTCCTCCCTAGTTTAACGTATTCCTAGGAACTGACTGTTACCAGCTTTGCAAACAGGGTCACTTTTACTGGCAGAAATGCAAAGCTATTTTAAAGACAGTCCAGCATACACCTTTCCCCTGCAAATTACTCCAGTCATTTCCTGATGCCACTAATTACAGACCCTTCTCCTTAGTCTGGGAAGGGGACTGCAAATGAAGTGCACTCCCTCACAGTGTCTGTACTCTCAATGAGCTTGTTTCTTCAGCTATCTTAGCTCTGTTTTCAGAGTAGCAGCCATGTTAGTCTGTATCCGCAAAAAGAACAGGAGTACTTGTGGCACCTTAGAGACTAACAAATTTATTTGAGCATAAGTTTTCGTGGGCTACAGCCCACTTCATCGGATGCATAGAATGGAACATATAGTAAGAAGATATATATATACATACAGAGAACATGAAAGGGTGGAAGTAGCCATACGAACTGTGAGAGGCTAATTAATTAAGATGAGCTATTATCAGCAGGAGAAAAAATGTTTTGTAATGATAATCAAGATGGCCCATTTAGACAGTTGACAAGAAGGTGTGAGGATACTTAACTTAGGGAAATAGATTCAATATGTCTAATGACCCAGCCACTCCCAGTCTCTATTCAAACCCAAGTTAATGGGATCTAGTTTGCATATTAATTCAAGCTCAGCAGTTTCTCCTTGGAGTCTGTTTTTGAAGCTTTTCTGTTGCAAAATTGCCACCTTTAAGTCTATTACTGAGTGGCCAGAGAGGTTGAAGTGTTCTCCTACCGGTTTTTGAATGTTATGATTCCTGATGTCAGATTTGTGTCCATTTATTCTTTGGCGTAGAGACTGTCCGGTTTGGCCGATATACATGGCAGAGGGGCATTGCTGGCACATGATGGCATAGATCACATTTGTAGATGTGCAGGTGAACGAGCCCCGGATTGCTTGGCTAATGTGATTAGGTCCTATGATGGTGTCACTTGAATAAATATGTGGACACAGTTGGCAACAGGCTTTGTTGCAAGGATAGGTTCCTGGGTTAGTGTTTTTGTTGTGTGGTGTGTGGTTGCTGGAGAGTATTTGCTTCAGGTTGGGGGGCTGTCTGTAAGCGAGGACTGGTCTGTCTCCCAAGATCTGTGAGAGTGAGGGATCATTTTTCAGGATAGGTTGGAGATCTTTGATGATGCACTGGAGAGGTTTTAGTTGAGGGCTGAAGGTGACAGCTAGTGGCGTTCTGTTATCTTTGTTGGGCCTGTCCTGTAGTAGGTGACTTCTGGGTACTCTTCTGGCTCTGTCAATCTGTTTCTTCACTTCCGCAGGTGGGTATTGTAGTTGTAAAAATGCTTGATAGAGATCTTGTAGGTGTTTGTCTCTGTCTGAGGGATTGGAGCAAATGCGGTTATATCTTAGAGCTTGGCTGTAGACAGTGGTTTGTGTGGTGTGTCCTGGATGGAAGCTGGAGGCATGGAGGTAAGTATAGCAGTCAGTAGGTTTCCAGTATAGGGTGGTGTTTTTGTGACCATCGCTTATTAGCACAGTAGTGTCCACGAAATGGACCGCTTGTGTGGATTGGTCTAGGCTGAGGTTGATGGTGAGATGGAAATTGTTGAAATCATGGTGGAATTCCTCAAAGGCTTCTTTTCCATGGGTCCAGATGATGATGATGTCATCAATGTAGCGCAAGTAGAGTAGGGGCGTTAGGGGATGAGAGCTAAGGAAGCGTTCTAAGTCAGCCATAAAAATGTTGGCATACTCTGGGGCCTTGTGGGTACCCATAGCAGTGCCGCTGACTTGAAGGAATATATTGTCCCCAAATGTGAAGTAGTTGTGGGTGAGGACCAAGTCACAAAGTTCAGCCACCACGTTTGCCGTGATATTATCAGGGATAGTGTTCTTGACGGCTTGTAGTCCATCTTTGTGCGGAATGTTGGTGTAGAGGGCTTCTACATCCATAGTGGCCAGGATGGTGTTTTCTGGAAGATCACCGATGTCTTAGCTCTGAATTTGGTGCCTGATTGGCAGCCCTGCGGAGCAAAGACCTTGTTTAGCCACAGAACAGGTACAGCAGGGACAAAAAGCAGGACCAGCTGTTGAGCCTGGTCTAGAATGACCCCTTCCAGGAGCAAGGGGAGCTTAGCTGTAGCCTCTCTGCTGAGACTGGGGCCTAGGTGTGAACACACCTCTTCCTCTCTAGCAACTCGACTGAGACCCCTTTGCTGCAGGCCCCCAAACAGCTGGGAGTTGGCTGTGAAGCCAGTGAGAGAGATCAGTCACTTACAGACAGCTCAAGGGGCAGACCGGGCTAGCTGACCCTGCCATTCATATCTCTTTATAAATACAGACATGACTGGGCAAATGTGTATATCTATAAACCTCATTATCCATTGGATTGTGTCTTTCCCCCCCACCCCTTCATCCGTTGCTCATCTGCTTAGCTTGTAAACGATTCAGGGAAGGGGTCAGGGGCTGGACTAGATGACCTCTCCGGGTTCCTTCCAGCCCTACGTTTCTCTGATTCTGTGTCTTCAGAAATGCATGTGCAGCGCCTAGCACCCCAGGCCCCGATCCTGATGAAAATCATGACCAATGCTCTGCTTTAGACCAGTTTGTCTGCCCCAAGCCAGATCAGCAACCAATTGGTTGCTTAGATCCCGATCCTGCAACCCGCTGAGTGTCCTGACTGCCGTGGGCACCATCAGAGTCAGGTCATGCATGGCTGTAGGAATGGCAGTGGGGTGGGAGCTGGGGCCAGTGAGTTTGTTGCAGTGGGCACACAGCCCCTTGCATTGGGCCCTACAGCTGTTGTTGACTTTGGTCCAGAGGTTTGCTAGGCCTTTGGCAACCCGGATCCTGCTTTGAGAGCTCCCAGCAGCATTGTGCTGTCCGCGCTGTCAGTTCACGCCCCTGGTACTTGAGTGTGCATGAGTTGGAGGTGGGGGTTTAATGGGGGTTGTATCCTCTTTTGGTGCCTCTCTGGAAAATCAAGGATCCCCGAAAGGCAGCGTCCCTGTCCACCGAATCCTCAGGAGCCTGGTGTGTAACTTCCCAGTGATTTGGGGGAGAATGGAGGAGAGAAAAACCCTGTCTTGGCGTGGAGGAAACCAAGCTGAGTGTCCTCTCTCTCTAGCGCTTGTACCTGATGCTGCCCGGTCCGGGGAGACCTGCTGTGTATTTCGAGTTAGAGAAACAGAAAATTACATGGTCTGGGCTGTTCAAAGAATCTGTTTCCTGCGAGATGAATAGTATCGCTGTGCCGGGACCTGGTGCCAAGTCACATGCTTTCACTTTAACTACATGCACACTCAGCGCTCTGGGCTTGTTGTCTTCTCTCGGCTGAGGTGGGGAGAGCGTTTTTGGGGTGATTTGTTGTGTACAAACCTGCAGGATCCTAAGGGGCTTAGGGGTCTGTCCATCAGGTAGTCCACCCCCTGGGAGTTCATGTCCAAGCTGAGCTTGACTTAACCTTATCGTCTCCTGGGGCAAATGCACTGGGAGGTGGTGGAATCTCCATCCTTAGAGGTTTTTAAGGTCAGGCTTGACAAAGCCCTGGCTGGGATGATTTAATTGGGGATTGGTCCTGCTTTGAGCAGGGGGTTGGACTAGATGACCTCCTGAGGTCCCTTCCAACCCTGATATTCTGTGATTACTGGGCAGTTTACTGTGTGGGCAAAAGACATGGAAAAAAGAAGTTTGTTCTGTATGAACAATCAAGGCTGCGTCTTCCAGGAGTTCCCAATCCTGCCTCTATTTTATTGCCCACAATCAGCAGGTTGCAAAATTGTCAGTGTGATTACTAGTGAATACCAGGGACAGCCCCTGCAAATCAGGCAGCTCTTGTTTCGATAGCTTTGGCCTGATTTTCCCCCCCAAAGTGCTGAGCTTCTGGGGCTGCCGCTGGCTCGGCACATGCTCAGCGCCTTGCAGGATCAGGTCTTGGATGCTCAGAAAGCACCAGCTATCTAGCAGGTGGTGGGGTTCCAGTTGCCTAAATGAGCAACAGTTGCCCTGGTGTGAATGGTTCCTACTAGCCCTTAACTCAGAGTTTCTCCCTGGGGATGAATACCTGCCCAGCCTGTGGCTAACGGGGCTTATTCTGAGGGCTTCACTCCCCTCTTTTCCACTCTTTACGACAGCTGTAGCTTGGTTCATTCACTCGGTAGTGACACGGATAGCCTGCCCAGGTACAGTGGGTCCATCCCAGAGGAATAACAATGCGCTTTCCAGTAGGATGTCCTCCCATTGCGATGTTCCTAATAAACCTTTCAGCGAGTCAGCTCGGGTTTCCATGAAGCTGGACTGGGGCCTTCTGCAGGGTTTGGGTGTCCTTCTGGGCTGACGTGCTGCCAAGATCCTCTCAGCTGCATTCGCTGTGCTTCGGCCGGCTTAGAGAGTGCCCCTGTCTCTGCCACTCTGCCCTTGAGCATGGAAGGCAGGGATGGAGCGAGGGTGGCCAGGTACCCAGGTTTTGAACTGGAAAGTCCAGTCGAAAAGGGGTCCTGAGAGTGTCCGGTCTGTCTTCTGACTGGACACCCAGCGTCTGGTTACTGCAGGCGGGGCAGGTGCGGAAGCACTGGGTCATCACCCAAGCCCGCCCCTACTCAGCCAGGACCACCTCCGACCTGCGTCGGGCGGCTGCAGCTCCCAGCCCTGGCGCTGCGAGTCCCTTCTGACCCGGTCGGGGGTGGGGGTAGGTGGCAGGGGAAAAGCAGCGAGTGGATGTGGAGTGGCAGCCTGCTCAACCCATGAAAGGCCAGCTGGGAGCATTACATCGGCAGAACAAACACCAATTGGCCAGAAATATCGTAGGCGCGGGATGCTGAGCGCTGATTTTAGGGGACGAGAGCAGGCTCCCTTGACCCTCTTTTCCCTTTGGGCCAATCCAGTTACAAATGCTGCCCCTCTGGCTCCCTTTTGGCATCTTACAGGCTCGATGCTGGCACAGCACACGCCCCCTCCAACGCCGCCCGCCCCCCACATTTATTCATTCTTTTTGGCCTCCGGCCTGATCGAATTTCGATGTTTCCATGGCAACCCGGTGTCCCGTAGCAACCTTCTCCAGCGGGTGAGCTGCCTGGGGAGGCTGAGCTCTGAGCTGGAAGGCAGGAATGCAGGACGCTACTCGAAGGAGGAGAAAACCGAGTTTTTTAAGACCATGAACCTTGGCCCTGGCTGGTGGGGCTCTGCTGAGCCAGGGAACACCTATTAGACAGATTAGCCACACCCCTTTGAGCCAAACAGCCCCCACGGCTGGCAATTTAATTGTCCTCCTTATTAATCAGGTGGCTGTGCCCATCCCGTTGGACTTTCCTTAATCCCCCTCCCGCTGCGTCCCCTCGTCACATGTGCGATGCCCGTGGCATTTAAGGGAGAGCAGGCGAGCAAATATTTTGCTTTGCAGGGGGTTTGCCTGTTGTTCAGAGAAGCTCTGGTGGATTGCAGGGGCTGAACGGGCCATTTCACAGGGAACTGAGTGACATTCTTCTGGTTTGTGCTTTCCTGGTGGCCTCTGGGCTGAGTATGGGGGGCTGCTAAGGTGGAAAGCAGGCTATGAGATACCAGTGGGGATGGCAAAGGAAAAAGGCCCATTCTGCAGACCAGGGCTCAGATCCCGCTTCCTCCTCCACACATACCACTCCCCACATCTTCAGGGCATGGAGAGGCCCACAATATAGCAGAGTTGCTGAGGTTCCCCTGTATGGGGGGCAAGATCAGAGATCCGTAGTGAGGGGTTGGTTGCTAAAGAGAGGCAGTGTGGCCTAGTGGATAGTCCGCTGGGCTGGAAGTCAGGAGTCCTGGCTCTGCCACTGGCCTGCTGAGTGACCTTGGGCAAATCACTTCGCCTCCCTGTGCCTCAGTTTCCCCATCTGTGAAAAGAGGGTAATGATACTGCCCTCCTCTGAACTCCTCCCCTTTGAGATCTATGGATGAAAAGGGCTATATAAGAGCTAGATGTTATTTGTTATTTCACAGATCCTTCCATTCCTTACCCCAGGGCGGTGGAGGACACTCCAAAGTTGCAGAGGATACTTGAACTAGTGACAGGACAGAACTCCCCTCCGATTGTATGTGTACATGGGATTCCTTTAACCAACAGATGCTCTTGTTCAACCAATCACTTACCAAGTCTCTTGGTTCTTTCTTTCTTTCTTTCTTTCTTGGATACACTCCACTCTTTCTGTCCTTTGTCTGACAGTCTTCAGTGTCTCTCTTCCTTTGCTCTTCCTCCATTGCCCTCATCTTTCCCTCTTTCTTTCCCCTTTCATTTCACTGTGTTCTTTACTCACTTCTGGGTATTTTGCATCTCTCCTATCGCCTCCCACTCCACACACTTGAAAATTCTCTCTTTCTCCCCAGCACTTCCCTTTTCTAACATATCCCATCAGTCTCGCTACCACGCACATCCCTTACCCAGAGACCACTTGGAAACTTTTACCAGATTCCAAATAGTCACAGGACTAACCCTAATCACCACCCCGTAATAGGAAAGAAGTGGTAGCCCCCCCTTGTCCAGAGGCAAAGGCTAGGTGAGAAACCAACAGACCTAACCTCCTCCTCCTCCCTCCTTAGCTTCTGGCTAAAGAGAGGATACTGGGATTCCTATTAGTGTCTTATCCCTAGATTCTACCATTTTCTCTGAGTTCCTTGCCGGTAGAGCTTCCTGTTTGCTGCCACTAGGGCGGTGACAAGGTGTTTTCTCTACTGTATTCATCCTGTAGACTCATTGTTTCCTCCTCCAATGCATGACCTTAGCTGTTGCTCACACTGTGGTTTTCCCAAGCAGCACCAACAGCAGAGTGAAGTTGATGTGATTGTGGTCAGTTTTCACTTTGCTGCAGCTTGGGAAAAGCCCTGAGCAGCAGCAGAGGCACTGGAGCTGTCCATCTGCAGACTCAGGAAGATGGCGCTCCATTGCTTTACACTCTGGGCCTATCTGGGAGGGCTTCTTCAGACCATAAGGGCTAGAAGCTTCTTTGTCTTTTTTTTTTTCTTTTTTTTTAAGGCAGCTGTTGATATCCCTCTCCTGGGGAAGAGTCCTCCTTGCCTGGGGAGAGTGGATTCCTCAGGCCTTACTTAGCAGTCATGTAGCCCATTTTTTTCATTTTTAAAGTCCCTCACTGTGGTTTTCTTCATGGACACAGAGAGACAAAGCTACAGCTGCAGCTTGTCTCCAGAGAGTTATTTAACACTCCTGGAAAAAAACCCAAAACACAATAGCTGTGAGATGAACTTTAGCAAACAAGGACAGAGCCCGAGAGCAAATTCTTTATTTGATTTTTTTCTTTATAATTAACATTTTATTGCATTTTAAATGAAACAGCCCATGTTTACACCAGGGCCATTCAGATGGCCCGACAATAGAATGCAAACACAAATGAGCAATGGATCACGGAATTGAAACGTTCCACAATCGCTTGCTCTCCAAGGAGTGACTCACGCTGCGTTGTTGTTTATTTCTGTAAATATATGTTTTCCAGCAAGCGTGCTTGGCAGCTGTAAGTAGTAGGAGTATAGGCAAAGAAGGACACATTCTTACTTGAGCATGTGTGTGGAGATGGAGTGCAGGTTATCAACTAGAATACAGATCGGGAAGTCCGGATTTCTGGGTTCAACTCCCAGGTCTACTGCTTTCTAGCGACGTGAACTTGGGCAAATCCTTTAACTTCTCTGTGCCTCGGTTTACCTTTGCTAAATGGCTGTAACAATACTTTATCTTGTAGGAGTGCTTTGAAGATTAATTCCGTTTTAGATACATTACCCTAGAATCTGAGCGCCTCACAGTCTTGAGTGTATTTATCCTCACAACACCCTGGTGAGGCAGGGCAGTTGTATTGTCCCCATTGTACAGATGGGCAACCGAGGCACAGCCAGGCTATGTGACTCGCCCAAGATCACACAGGAGTTCTGGGGTGGAACAGGGAATTGAACCTAGGTCTCCATTAGGACCCTAGTCACTGGGCCATCCTTCCTCTCTAGTCGTGTTTATAGAGTGTGGTGAATAAAAAGAACTAAGTGACCCACACACACACACACACCTGCCCCCTAATCTGGTACATCAATGCAGCTTTGTTTTATCATCACAAAGCAGCCCTAATCCAGGTCCAGCACATTGAGGATTTTCCCGGGATAGGGGGATTCTTGGGTGCCATAGGACTCCCATAGTGGCTCCTCTGCAACCACTCGTCACCTGGTGTCAGGTTCATGGGTGGGTAAAAGGATTGTGGACAAATGTCCCTACATGCCAGCAGTCCCTGACTGCTCTGACCTACTTAGCCTAGGATTTGTTCCTGGCTAAGTGTGTAAAGTTGGTTTACAGCTGTACTAAGTGCAATCTGGTTATCATAGAATATCAGGGTTGGAAGGGACCGTAGGAGGTCATCTAGTCCAACCCCCTGCTCAAAGCAGGCCCAATCCCCAATTTTTGCTCCAGATCCCTAAATGGCCCCCTCAAGGATTGAACTCACAACCCTGGGGTTAGCAGGCCAATGCTCAAACCACTGAGCTATCTCTCTCCTCCCCCCCCCTGATTCCTCACATCTTACACCAATGCAGGGCAGCTACGCCCGTGCATCAGAACTGTGTGGGCAGAGCCAGAGTTATTTCCTTCCCCACCCCAATTCTCATGTCCCTCAGTGGGAGTTGTAGGTATGGGTATGCAAGGAATGCAGGCTCAGGCCCTGGGGGGTAAGCCCACTAGTTGTGGGTTGACATCATCTTTGGTAAATACAGCCTGAGGAAAGGCTGACATCCTGCTTGAGTTAAGACTGAAAACGAATTCTGGAGCCCCAGCCTGACTCACAGTTTGGCACAATTTAGAAAAGGCATCTTTAGGAACACGGGTAATTGTAGGTGGTCCTTGTGCCTTGGAAGTAACAACAGCTGGAGCTGCTCTGGATAGAACCTGAGAATGAAACGGAACAGGATGGAGCTCGCAAACAAGGGCTCTCCTCTCTCTTGCTGTGCTAACTGGATTGACTCTTGGAGGGGCTCTGTTTTCTTCTTCTGATCCACGTAAAGTCATGTAGTTAAGTAAAGGCATGGCTGGCTGGCTGCATTTTGAGAGATATACCGGAGACCCAGTGTTGAAACAGCGGGGGCATATTGTCAGTTAGGACTGAGATGTATTGGCAGCTGCTGGTCAGAAGTGAGGTTGCATTGTCAGGGCTGTAGGCGGGTTCAGGTCTTGAGTAGCAGAGAGAGCTGTGGATTGTGGTGTACCTGCATAATATGTTAACTTCCTCAGCACCTACCCACACTAGCTATGTCTGGTTTTACTTCAGAGAATTCTTTCCTGGGTGTCTGGCTGGTGGGTCACCCACATGCTCAGTGTCTAGCTGATTGCCATAGTTGGGGTTGGGAAGGAATTTCCCACAGGTCAGATTGGCAGAGACCCTGGAGGGTTTTGGGGGTTTTTTTGCCTTCCACTGCAGCATGGGGCCCGGGCCACTTGCTAGTTTGAAGTAGACCAGCGGTTCCCAAATTGCGAGTTGCACCTCTAAATGGGGTTGCGCCATCAGCAGAGGGGGTCGCCGCAATCCCTACTGTGCGGAGGAATCCATTTTTCCCTACATGGCCTGACCTCACAAGTACGGTGCGTGTGAGGTCACACTGTGCGAAGGATGCTATTTTGCAGAGCAAAATGGTGTCCCACATGGTGCGTGCGAGGTCACGCTGTGTGGGGGACGTGGTATTGCTCTTCAAAATGGCCTCCTCCATGCTGACTGGGGTCCTGGCAGGAAATATTTAATTAAAATGGGGTCATGCCAGTAAAGAGTTTGGGAACCCCTGAACTAAAGTAAATGGTGGAGTCGCTGTAACTTGAAGTCTTTAAATCATGATTTGAGGACTTCAGTAACTCAGCCAGAGGTTGTGGGTCTATTACAGGAGTGGGTGGGTGAGGTTCTCTGGCCTGCAATGTGCAGGAGGTCAGACTAGATCAGGGGTGGGCAAACTTTTTGGCCTGGGGGCCATATCTGGGTATGGAAATTGTATGGCGGGCCATGAATGCTCACGCAATTGGGGGTTGGGGTGAGGGCTCTGAGCTGGGGGTGTGGGCTCTGGGGTGAAGCCGGGTATGAGGGGTTTGGGGTGCAGGAAAGTGCTCCAGGCTGTGGGGTAGGGCTGAGGGATTTGGAGTATGGGAGGGCACTGCGGGTTGAGGCAGGGGGTTGGGGTGCGGGAGGGTGTAAGGGCTCTGGCTGGGGGTGCGGGCTCTGGGGTGGGGCCAGGGATGAGGTGTGTAAGAGGGGGCTGTGGGCTGGAGGTGGAGCAGAAGGGTGCGGAGTATGGTGGGGGCTCCGGGCTGAAGCAGAGGGTTGGGGTGTGGGAGGGAGTACGGGCTCTGGGGTGGGGGTGCGGGTTCCGGGGTGCGGCCAGAAATGAGGGGTTCAGCATGTGGGAGGGAGCTCCGGGCTGGGGCAGGGGGTTGGGGCATGGGAGGGGGTCGGAGGTACAGGCTCCGGGCGCGCTTACCTCAGGCAGCTCCCGGAAGCAGAGGCATGTCTCATTTCTGGCTCCTACGCGGAGGCATGGCGCCAGCCAGGCAGCTCTGCATGCTGCTCCGTCTGCAGACACCACCCCTGCAGCTCCCATTGGCTACGGTTCCTGGCCAATGGGAGCTGCAGAGCCGACTCGTGGGGCGGGGGCAGCATGTGGAGCCCCCTGGCTGCCCCTACGCATAGGAGGTGGACGGGGGACATGCCGCTGCTTCTGGGAGTCGCACAGAGCCACGGCATGCGCCGAGCAGGGCAAACCCCCACCCAACTCTCCGACTGCAGCACCGGAGTGGCGCAAGCCCCCAGTCCCACTCCCCGGCTGCAGCGCTGGAGCAGCACAAGCCCCTGACCCCGCTCTCTGGTGGGAGCTTGAGAGCGGGATTAAAAGGTCTGATGGGCCGGACACAGCCTACGGGCCGTAGTTTGCCCGCTCCTGGACTGTATGATCATGATGGTCCGTTGTGGCCTTAAAGTCTAGGAGTAGGACACGTGCTTGGGAGAGCAACTACCTTCATTCACAAAAGTCAGTCAGTCTTTATCAAGCAGTTGAGCTGACTCTCCATTCCATAAAAATAACCAGCAAACTCTTGGATCAGGAGTAGGTCAGGCATTTTCCCCAAGAATTCTGACTTGTTTTCCTTTGAACTCAGCCACACAGCACAAAAATATGTTAAAGTGAAGGCTGCCATCTGTCACCTGCAAATTTAAATATCAGGGGATTAATTACTTTATTCAGCATCTGGTCCAGATGACTGCATTCTTCCTGCTAGCTTTTTTAATGCATGGTTTTAGCATTAAGTGCTTGATTTTTCAGGTGATCTGTAAAAGTGCACCTCCCTTGTGGCCATTTAAGAGTCACATGGACTTTTTGTGAGCCTCAGGGCAGTTTTTGCCAGTTTAGGTAATTATCAAATGTAAACCTAACATTGTAGAGTGGACAAATTATAATTATTCAATTTCTGCCCTTATCCAGTTGTTATGCACGATTAAAGCAGCTGCTGCAGTTCACCCCAGAGGTGGCTACATTACCATGGTGGGTAGATGAAGTGATCCCTCTATTTTATTTATACCAGCATCCCCATCATCACTCCTCTAGGTGCACAGAGTGGGGATAAGCAGTAAGTGTTAATGGGGGGTTGTTTGCTCCCACCGGTGGGCAGGGTGGTCTTGTGGAGCCCAGGGAGTGAGGCGACACAGGAGCGGAGAATGATTTTATTTGAACGTGGTGTTTGACCCTGTAGCAGTTTGGGCGGGGGTGGGGAGTGTTTGCTCTGGCTGAGATGGTAGCAGGAGGTTAGTGTGGTTAGTGTAGAAGGGGGAATGGGCTGGTTTCAGCTCTGCAGTCACCAAAGCTGAGTTCCTCTGGGCACAGAGTATTTGCAGAGCTGCAGATGCTGGGTTTCCATTGGGGTTTTGTCCCTATTGGTGTAATGTGCCGTTCGAGTCCGGCCCCCGGCCACTATGTAGATGGAAGGGTTGGATGCATGGCTGAGTGGCATTAGCAGCAATCCCTGACCTGTTGTGTGGCCTTGGACAGGTCTCTTAGCCCCTCTGTGGTCTCCATTCTCTACTGGGCTCAGCTTCATTCCATCTGCTCAGAGCAGCTGGGCTGGTGGGGGAGACGAAGGTAGCTCTAAGCTCCATTCCCACCTCTCCCGGCCCTGGTGCCAGCCAGGGGCTGGAATACCCTTCTGATAGATGAGATTACAGCAGTCTCAGGGCTGCTCTAATGTGCGGCTATCTGGAGCAATTCCCTGGGGATCCTTCTGCCAGACAGGAGCCACTAATCTGATGTGCACTCTGACCATGCCCATACACACCCCTGGGCTGCCCAACACCACCTACATGCAGGCATGGGGCAGGTGGCATTCCCAGAAGTTGGCTATAATTCATCATCAGGAGATTCCCCTACAGCAGGGCATCTTTACTTCCCCTTTCTCCCTTCGTAGTGACACAAAGGGGACTTAGCCAGGGCTGAGGCCTTAACTCACTGATGCCTGTGGTGCATTTTGAGATCCAGGCGCCAGCAAAATGCCAGGAATTAATAGAATTCTCTTTCTGCATGGTGGAATGCAATAGAAATCTTAGATGCACAAACAGGGGACTGTCAAGTAGGAGTAGAGAGATTATTTTACCTCGGTATTCGCCACTGGTGTGACCACTGGTGGAATACTGCGTTCAGTTCAGGTGCCCACAATTCAAGAAGGCTGCTGATAAATGGGAGAGTGTTCAGAGAAGAACCCTGGGAATGATTAAAAAACCTGCCTTCTGGTGATAGATTGAGCTCTTTGGGTCTATGTAGCTTAACAAAGAGAAGGTTAAGGGGTGACTTGATCACAGTCTGTAACTATAGGGAAACAAATATTTGACAATGGGCTCTTCTGTCTAGCAGAGAAAGGTGTAACATGGTCCAATGGCTGGAAACTAGACAAATTCAGACTGGAAATAAGCTGTACATTTTTGACAGGGAAAGTTATTAGCCACTGTAACAATTTACCAAGGGTTGTGGTGCATTCTCCATCACTGGCAATTTTAAAATCAAGATTGGATGTTTTTCAAAAAGATCTGCTCTGAGAATAATTTTGGCCTATGTTACACAGCAGGCCAGACTAGATGATCACACTGGTCCCTTCTGGCCATGGAATAGATGAATTTTAGTATTTTCCAGTTTCTTCCAGCACTGCTGAGAAAGGGATATGGGCAGGGAATGGAGCAGTTAACAGCAGCCTTTTGTAAGCAGCTGAAGACGGAGCTAAAGAGAGAGCTACATCATTGTCTTCTGCGAACACATCTCACAGGAGTGATGCTGTTAGCAGAGAATGGAGTAGAGGGTGTCTCTTACTATGTGTATGTACTGTGCCTCACACAATGGCGCCCTGATCTTGTTTGGGGCCCTTTGGGTGTCAGTATAATACAAGTAACACCAAACTGATCACAGGTCTCCTGATAGTTGATGTTTTTCTTAAAGCCCCAGCTTTTGGAGTCCAGAAATCACCTGAGAATCTCAGCTTTCTGCTAAAGAAAACCAAGTTTCTAGCCCTAGAAAAGCTTGAAAATGTGGGGTCCCACAGGTTAAGAAGCCAGAAAGTGGTAAACCCCCAACAACCCAAAATTTATTGGTTTATTTTGTTTTAAATCTCATGATTTTTAAGATTTTGGGAGGCCTGACTCATGATTTTTGAACACTTGAGGTTGGCAGTACTGAATAATACAAAATAATTAGCCATCTGCCAGAACTTCAAAGTTCATATCTGGATCTGAGTTTTTCCACTGATGTGCTTTCCCATCAGGTCCCCCCATGGGTTGTGTGAGATTTTCCCACATCAACAGAGGAGAGAGAAAAAAAAAACTTGGTAAAAGTAAGAAAATGTGATTGTGAAACCACAAGAGGGGACTCAGGGGCAGGTGTAATCCCAGAGGAGAGCTTTAACTCCTTTCTTTGAAAAAAGCTAGATTTCAGGTTGACTGTATCCCTAAAAATCCGTTGTTTATATTAACATACTCTCATCATTTGCACAGGAAGGCAAGAAGCAGACCCCAGGAGACCATTGCAGAGACCTACCACAGATCTGCAAACCAAAATATCAAGATATGTTCCCAGTCTGTTTCAGATTGAACCTCAAACCCCTTTGCAGGCTGTTGGATTTCCCTCCTCCCAAACCGTGTTATCCTCCAGCTGCTCATAAATGGGGACCCAGGATGGCTTCATGCAGGAAAGACGTTCCAGGGGGTTGGGTTTAGTCATCCCCCAGTGCATGGGGCAAAGGTCAGAATGTGCTCCTGCCAAGGCTGGATTGTAAAACACAGTCTTATTTTAGGGTGAAATTCACCCCTCTTCAGAAGATGTAGGCACCCCTTAAGCCCATAGGAAAGCTGCAGTTAAGGCTGTATGTATTACCAGAGAATGTCCTGGGATTGGTTCCATACTCCCCATGGTTCTGTCTGTTCAGTCTGATACGAGTGCATCTGGCTTTTCAGACTGCTAAAAGGATGAGCAGTCGGGAGGGAGGGGAGGGGAGAAGAGGGTCATAATATTCTTCCAAGCTTCACCCACAACCCAAGCTCCGCCCACTCGTGTTGCACAAACAAGATGCTGCTCACAGTAGATTGTGCGGATCTTCATAAAATCAGTACTGCCCACTCTTAACCATTTCCTGGCAGTCTTGGCCAGGTCTGGGGTCAATCTGGCCATGACTGGAGAAGCTCCAGCCCTCTTCTGAATTCTGTTTATGCCTGGGGGTGGGGAGTCCCCTCTGATTGGCTGCCTTCCCCACTTGCCCACCTCCTGGGGAAGAGCAGCCAATCAGTGCAGCTAGGGGCGGCTGGCAGAGCTCTTCCCCAGTCAGGAGCCAGGAGATTTTGGATAGGGGCTGGAAGAGCAGAAAGAGCCCAGCCGCTCAGGGAGACCTTGATCCTCCCCTCCTGTGAGCAGTGAGTCAGTCTGGTCTCTGTCACTCCCTGCACCACCAGGCGTGGGACAGGGGGTAAGTGGAATGGAACTACCCGCCCAGTCCGGGGGGGGCGGGGAGGGCAGAGGGGAGGATTGTGGGGGCAGAGGGGAGAGTTGTGGGGGCAGAATCAATGTAAAGGTTAGTGGGGCAGAGTTAATTGCTGGGCCGGGGCGGGTGTAGATGTGGGGCTGGAGGGGACACAGAATTAATTAATTAAAATGTTGGGGTTTGGGGAGAAGCTGGAGATTTGGCCCCATCATGCAGCCGCGAGAGCTCCTGCAGTGGAGCCTGGCTCACTGTACTCTATACGTCCAGGGAGTTGGCAGCACTAATTGTGCGCATATGGGAGTATGAACTTAAAAACCCTGCCACAATTAGGACCATCTTTTTGTTTTGTTTGTACAGCAGCTAGCACAATCTGGCCCCAGTCCATGAGTAGGGCTCCTAGATGCTGCAGTAATACACATATTTAATATAATGTTTGACCCCAAAACTAAGATTTTTTTTAAAAACAACATGTTTTTTTGGGTCTGACTCAGCATCGTTGAACTTTCCAGGTGGGCAGGAGTGGGATCTCATTGCTTTCCTCTCCTCCACGCTTTCAGTAGCAGCAAGTTAACAATGGTGCTATTTACATTGTCAATGCTGGGCTTCAGAGTTACCACTCTTTGACACAGGGGCCGTTCCCACCTTTCCCAGGGCTATTCTTTCAGGCTGTCTGCAGACTCAGGCAAATCTTGCAGCCTTGGTTACAGTCAGTTCACATGTTGAAGGTTTTGCTCTCAACCACATGAGAGCTGCAGATCTCTGTAAAACAAAAGCTTAGATGCGCCCACCTGGGCAATGTACCGGCTTCCTGAATAGCTGCGAGCCGGTCCAGGTCAGCCCAACCCAGAGCTTCTGGTGAAGTATGGGACCTGTGGCTTTATGAGCACCTACTTATTTACAGTAAGGGCTGGGCTTTAGGTGTGAAGGGGCACACCCTCACTCTAGCAGAGAGGACGCTTAACAAGCTCCTATGGGCTCAGCCAGCACTAACCCGGCCTACCTGTAAGACTTGCCAGGGCTGGAGAAGGAAGTCTGCCACAGCCTGGGGTGCTGACTAGGGAGAAGACTGCTGACCGTGGAGACAGATCAGCAAAGAGGGAGACGGTTGCAAACCTTACCACCCCTGAGGCTGCATGGACCAGGTACAAAGCAGGGTGGGCCAAGAAGAGGGGCTGGAGACAGACCCAGATCCTGATTAAAGACACTATACCAGTTGATAAGCCACGCCCCAAAGGGGCATCCCAAAAGACTGCCTAAGAGACAGGCCACCTTTGCCTTTCTTTTCTTTTCCTCTGATTCCCCTCTCAAGGCAGAGAGAGAGAAAAGGACCCTTTCTTTGCTTGTGTGTTTTGTTTGGAGAACCCGTCGTGTGCTACAAACAGGGGGAGGACATTGTAAACAGCTCAAATCGGGGTTCGGTGGAGACTCAGGGGATCTGAGCAGGTCTGGATATGTTGGCCCGAGAGCCATTTTTAACCTGGCTTTTTTGTTTGGCACCATCGTACAGTGTTATAATCAGGTTTAGCCACAACTGAGTTGAAAACCGGCTTAATATGCTTAGTGTTTAAAACAATTAAAATGTGCTTAGCGCGCACAGTTGTTTGCCTTCTGCAGATGGGGCCGCGTTCTGTCGGTCTGACTCTGCAGCCAGCAGCCAGAATTTGCTGAGCTTCATACAGGACAAATCTGGGGCCTGCAATCCCCATGTTAGAGAAGCCACTCGTGAACTGCCTCTCTCTCTGCTCCCCCGCCATCAATTTGATGCGTCTTGAAGTACCCAGCTCCAGCCCTTGTTATGGAACAGCTGTTATCGCACTGTCTAGGCAAAGTGACGATGGTGAAATCATGGCAAAGGACCAGAGAGGAAGCATGGGCTTGTAAGGGGATATGGTGACTCACTATTGGATCACTTGATCATTGCCTTATTCTGTTCATTCTCTCTGAAGCTCCTGGCATTGGCCACTGTCGGAAGACAGAATACTGGGCTAGATGGACCTTTGGTTTGACCCAGTATGGCCGTTCTCATGACTCTGGGTCCAGTCCCCAGCATTGTCAGCAGCTTCTTGTGTGACTTGGGCAAGTCACTTCATCTCTCTGTGCTTCATTTTCCCATCTGTACAACGGGGATAATAATCTCTCCTTTCTCCCACCATTTGTTTAGACTGGAAGCTCTTTGAGGCAGGAGCTTTCCTTAACTCTCTCTGCAGCGCCTAGCATAACGAGGCCCTGATTTTGGTTGGGGCCTCTAAGCACGACCATACTCCGAATAAAGAATGATTGTCACAGAGCCACTGCTGGTTAAATGGTGACACTGCGGCAAATACAAAATCAGGTAGAAGGGACTTAAAAGTAGATCTGTTCAAAACTTAGGGGTCTTAGATCTCAGGCTCATATGAAACTCCCCAGGGATTTGGGTGCCGCAGCCCTTTGGGTTTCAGGTCCAACAAACCTTCCATGTAAAATGAAAAAGATCGTAGAGGAGTTTCTAAACTAAGGGCAGAGGGAAAGCTGACAGGTGCAGAGAAGCACACAGTTCGGACAGACACATGACATAGGGGAGGATTCATTAAAGGGGATACTCTATAGCCTAGCAAAGAGGAGTGATTAGGAGTGGATAAAGTACAGGCAGGAGCTGTAGGGAAACAGTCAAACAAAAAAGAGTCCCGTTCAATTACATCACATGAAGGCAGACAACTAAATATTGACAAATTTTATAAGTGCTTGTACACAAATGCCAGAAGTCTAAATGCTCAGATGGGTGAACTTGAGTGCCTGGTATTAAATGAGGATATTGATGTAACAGGGATCACAGAAACTTGGTGGAACGATAAACAATGGGACTCTGTAGTACCCGGGTACAAAATATATAGGAAGAGTAGGTTGTGCTGGTGGGGGAGTGGCACTATATGTGAAAGAAAACGAAGAATCAAATATAGTAAAAAATCCTAAATGCATCAAACGGTACCATAGACTCTCTCTGGATAGAAATTCCATGCTTGAATAATAAGAATATAGCAGTAGGAATATACTACTGACCCCCTGACCAGGATGGTGACTGTGATTGTGAAATGCTCAGGGATGCATGCTCAAATTTCTAGACACCATTATTGACTGCTTCTTGGGACAGCTAGTTTTGGAACGCACAAGTGTCGAGGCAATTTTTACTTTAGTCCTAAGTGGTGCACAGGATTGGATCCAAGAGGTGAATATAGCAGAACCACTCAGTAATAGCAACTGTAATATAATTAAATTTAACATCCTTATAAGAGGGAGAAATCCCAAAGAAACCCACCATAGCAGCGTTTAACTTCAAAAAGAAAAACTACACCAAAATGAGGAGGCTAGTTAAATGGTAATTAAAAGAAACAGTCACAAGTGTGAAATGCCTGCAAGCTGCATGGAAACTTTTTCAAAGCAGCGTAATAGAGGCACAAACTAAACGAATAACCCAAATAAAAAAGAAACAGTAAGAGGACCATAAAAATGCCACCGTGGCTAAACACCAGAGTAAAAGAAGTGGTTAGAGACCGAAAGACATACTTTAAAAACTGGCACTCAAATCCTATGGAGGAAAATAGAAAGAAGCATAAACTCTGGCAAGTCAAGTGTAAACGTATAATTAGGCAGGCCAAAAACGAATCTGAAGAGCAATGAGCAAAAGACACAAAAACTAACAAAAGAAATTTGAAATGTATCCGGAGCAGAAAGCCTGCCAAACAATCAGTGGGGCCAGTGGGTGATCAAGGTGCTAAAGGAGCACTCAAGGAAGACAAGGCCATTGTGCAGAAGCCATCAGTCTTCACTGCAGTGGATGTGAGGGAGATTCCCATACCTGAGCCATTCTTTTTAGGTCTGTCTCAGATTAAGGTGTGCATAGAGGAGGTTTTGGAACAAATTGATAAATTAAAGAGTAATAAGTCACCAGGACCAGATGGGATTCATCCAGGAGTTCTGAAGGAACTCAGATATTAAATCGCAGAACTACTAACTGTGGTATGTAACCTATCACTTAAATCAGCCTCTGTACTCTATGACTGGTGGATACCTAATATGACACTGACTTTTAAAAAGGCTCCAGAGCTGTTCCTGGCAATTACAGGCCTGTGAGCCTAACTTCAGGCAAACTGGTTGAAACTATGTTAAAGAACCAAATTATCAGACACCTAGATGAACACTATATGTTGGGGTAGAGTCAATACGGTTTTTGTAAAGGGAAATCATGCCTCACCAATCTATTAGAATTCTTTGAGGGGTTCAACAAATATCTGGACAAGGGTGGTCCACTGGATATAGCATACTTGTATTTTCAGAAAGCCTTTGACAAGGTCCCTCTCCAAAGGCTCTTAGGCAAAGTAAGCAGTCATGGGTTAAGAGGGCAGGTCCTCTCATGAATCAGTAACTGGTTAAAAGACAGTAAACAAAGGACAGGAATAAAGGGTCAGTTTTCACAGTGGAGAGAGGTATATAGTGGGATCCCTCAAAGATCTGTACTGGGACCCGTGCTAGTCAACATATTCATAAATTATCTGGAAACATCAGTAAACAGTGAGTTGGCAAAGTTTCCAGAAGATAATACATTACTCAGGATAGTTAAGTTCAAAGCAGACTGCGAAGAATTACAAAGGGATCTCACAAAACTGGGTGACTGGGCAACAAAATGGCAGATGAAATTCAATGTTCATAAATGCAAAGTAATGCACATGGGAAAACATAATCCCAACTATACATACAAAATAACGGGGTCTAGATTCGCTGTTACCACTCAAGAAAGAGATCTTGGAGTCGATGGGGAGAGTTCTCTGAAACAGCTGCTCAATGTGCAACGGTCGTCAGAAAAGCAAACAGGATGTTCAGAATCATTAGGAAGGGGATAGAAAAAGACGACTAAGGGGGGATATGACAGAGTTTGTGAAGTCATGAATGGATGTGGAGAAAGTGAATAAGGAAATGTAACACCAGAACCAGGCGTCACCCAATGAAATGAATAGGCAGCAGGTTAAAAACAAACATAAGGAAGTACTTCACACAATGCCCGGTCAACCTATGGAACTCGCTGACAGGGGATGTTGTGAAGGCCAAAAGAATAAATGGGCATGTTGTGAAGTCCAAAAGAATGAGATAAGTTCATGAAGGATACATCCATCAGCGGCTATTAGCTGGGAATAGAATCCGAGATCGGTCTCACTTCCATTTCATTTTAATCTAATAACCTTGCTCTATGGTCTTTCTCTCTTTCTGCATTAACCACATGCCTTGATTAAAATACTGCCAATCCCCACCATTAATACCAAACAGTCCAGTTCAGATGGATGTGGATGTATCTGCGGTCACAGAGCTGATCGTGGGTTTTGAGTTGCAAATCTGGCGTTTGGGGAATGTTGGACGGATCTGAGTGGTTACAGCACGTTGCCAATTTATTGTCTGCATTCTGGCATTTGTAAGGGCTGGGTTGTTGGCTTGATTTTTTTTTCCCCCCTATTTGAAGAAGGGAGCGGATGTGGGTCTCCCCAGCAGGACATCAAAGAAAAGAGAAAAACCCAGTACTCAGCTAGATTTATCCCTCCTGTCTTTTTAGCAGGGACCACAAGCATAAACAAACAGGCAGAGTGTTAGCGAGAGAAAGCAGTTGGACAAGCTAATTGGTGTTTGAGGTGCTTAGATGCTACAGTGGTGGACCATATAAATACCATCTCCCTACCTGGCTGTACATTAAGTACCAGGTAATTCAGTTCCACTTTGCGAGTAACGTCACCAAGTTAGTCCACCTGCCTCCAACCAGGTCTTGACCCATCAGATTTTGCAGTGCTGTCCAAACCCGAAGGATCCTATGGTACGTACCGAACAGAAATCGCCTTGCCTCGAAACTGCAGCCACCTCTTGAGGTGACAGCCAGCATCTGTCTTGGTGTACCACAATTCAGAGGGCCAATGCGGACTGAGGGCACTGCAGGCAGCATCCCCTCTTCCCAGAAGCCCTTGCTCTAGGGCTCGCCTATGGGGTTTTGGAAGCAGCGAGTGAGGAGACTGAAAAGGTAGCCTGCCCCTGTGCAGGGGCTGTGAGCGAGGGGAAGGCTGCTGGCCCCCATTCCCCAGAGCCAGGTGCGTCATCTTGAGCAGACTGGACTTGGGCTTGTAACAGCTGCATCTGAAAGGCCCCGATGCAGGAATCTGCTTGGAACTGGGACTTCCCTTCCTCCGAAGGACTGATAAGTCAGGCCAGGCTTTGAAGCTGTAGAGGAGGGGGAATGCCATGTCCTCTATAGGGGTATAAACTATCCCCAGGATATTCCCCAATGGCAGGTTGTTAAGAGGCGTGCTGGCACACAGAGTGAAGTGTCCGCCGTCCCCTGTGATTCAGTGGAGCTTGAATGTGCAGATCTGAGAGCAGAATTTGGCCCAGTCCCTTATCCCAGTGAAGAGATAAGGCATTGTTGCATCTACTTGGGCGAAGAGTTCCAAGCCGTAGCCCAGTGTTTTCTAGCCACCAACTGATGGAGCACAATAAACAACATCCTGCTCTGTGTTTTGGGCGGGGCTACCCACTGATAATGCTCTGGGCAGTGTCTCAAAGGGGCATTGTTCCTGCCAGCAGTAAATCAGATGCAGGTATTAACCCCAATCCTCTGGTAATGTGACCTTCTGCAAAGCCCTGTCTGATGCCAAATCCTGAATTGAAATAACCGTTGAAGGAGACAGCGACCATAGCTCTGAAATGCTGGAACGCCGGCCAACCTGGGAGTAAGAGAAACCCAGAAACCACTGCTTAAAACTGCTCTGAGTCCCCACGGAAATGTGTCATGATCTCTGCTGCTTTGATTCCCCCCAGAGCGGCATGGCTGTAAATGCAACCGTTTGTATTGGGGGTGGGTGGCGGGGGCATTCGACTGCCGTGTGTGTCCCTCTTTTGTCAGAGCACTGAACCCTGGCTGCACCTTGGTTCCCGGAGCACTCAGCGCACTTGGCTGCTGCTTCGCGCCCAATAGGTAATTTGGGGTGGGGGGAATTACATCCAAGGACTCTGGTAATACGGCTGCTGCTCTGGCAGGTTTTCTTTCATTTGAAGGGTTTATTTAGTTCTTTCCCTGCTTTCCTAAGGAGCAATTTGTGGTGAAGCTCATTCAGGGTGGAGTGAAAGGAGAGCTGGATGCTGAGTCCTTCTGGTTACCCTCAAGCCAGAGAACGCACAAGAGCAGATGCAGCTTTAGAGCTTGGCTTTGGGACCGAGGGATCAGGATATTAGGGGGCATAACAGTCACAGCTTTGCCCAGACCCCCAGTGTGCTGCCTGGGCCTGTCTGCGCTCTGTGTGAACACAAGCAGTTCAGGCAAGCTAAACACGGCTTGTCTGAGTGGCGTGGACATGAATAATGAAAAGCTTGATCTCTACCTAGCCGGCTACACCAGGGGCTGCGGGCTGGCTCCCTGACTGAGAGAACCTGGACTTCTGGGGTCTGCACTGGGCACTAGAGCCCACTGGGTCTCATGCTAACCTAGATCACGATTGGCCTTTGAACCGCTTGGGTCCCTACTTAGTTTTCAGAGTCACTAGTCTAGCAATCACCAGATCCTGGATAATGTGGAGTGCCCTCCTTTAGGTGCTGCTACAGAAGGTCCCTCTTTAGTGCCCAACACGGGTTTCAGACACCATTTTTAAATGCTCCTGGCAAACTGTGTCCAAACCCTCTTTGCTGAATTGGTGGGAAAGCAGGTTGAAACCGGTCTTGTTTAACCTTGGTCTGCCCCAGTGTAAAGAGGGTCTCAGACTGTGTCTCGGTTTCAGACACTGCAGCTCTGGGCCCAGCTCTGCTTCCTGCGGGAGCTGAGGCCGGGTGCTGACATCTGGGGCGATCGTCTCTCTTTGGGATCCCAGCACGCGGTGTAGTAAAGTTCAGAACGGGATTAGACATCTGCTGGCAGAAGTGTGACAAAGGCTACCAAGGCCAACGCTTCAGGGCGTAAGTGCCCCATCAGCTGGGGTCAGGGAGAAATCTTTCCCGTTGTCTGGTAATGCGCAATGAAGTATGTTATGTGGGGTTGGCCCCTTCCTCCGAAGCACTGGGCCTTAGCTAGTGGGTCTCTGTGCTGCGGTGTTCCACTAAGCGCAGCAGAAGGCTCCTGTCTTATGTTCCCGGGCCTGTGAAGCCCGCTGGCCCGACCCAAAGCCCAGAGAAGTCACTGGAAAGGATCTGTGGCATGGTTAGCTTTTGATCAGTGTTAAGAGAGGAGCGGGGTGGCGATGAAGGGCCCTCTGTCAATGTGGCACAGGAGATGAGCTATCGAGGCTGTTGTCTGTATTCATGTCCAGATCCTGGCCACAAAAACTCATACCAGAATCAGTCACATGGAATGGCTTTTGCTGTGTCGGCATGATCCTCCCGCCTGCAGCCCACAGAAGGAGGTGAGAGCTGGTGTGTGCATTGGGGAGGAGGGAGAGAGAGGGGCAGTTGCATGACTGAGGAGAGGAAGGAGCTAGAACCATCTTTCACAGCACCAGCCCTGCTGCTCTCCCAATAACTCCATTCCCATGCCAGGAGGGCCGCTAGCACAGAACTGGGACCAGCACAGAACTGCCAGGCAGAAGGCCTGTCTGCACTGGGCCAGTACTGCCTAAATCTCCCACTGTTGCTAACCCGGCTTCCACTCTTGTGACAGCAACAGCCAGAGCCCTAATGTAGAAGGCTGCAGGAAAACACTGGAGTGAACCTGCTGAGTTATCTACAGGCAAACTTCAGGTGGGCGCCGGGGCCTTGTCTATACGAGAGTTTCCACTGACCATATAGTACAACTTCAGGCCTCTTCCTGCCTCCTCCTGCTTGAGGATGTTTTTGAAGTGCCAGTTGTGTGGCTGCAGATTAATGGCTTTTGCAATTCAGTTTCACAATCTCTTGGCAGGATCAGATGAACGGAATCAAATCCCACCCCCTTCTTCCCCCCAGTAGCCATGAAAATCTATTAAACTTCATTTTAAAGAACTAATTCCATTTCTTCAGGAGGATTTTGACCTTTCTGGGAAGCGGGTAGCTCCGTAACACATTCTGGAGTGAAAGAATGTGGAAGAGGCGAAATAAAAGACTGAGCAGACGGGAATGCAGTTTCCCATTAATCAAAAAAAAAAAATATCTTAAAAGAAGTATTAAAAGGTGTTTGCAAAGAATGATTCTAAAAATAACATTGTTATATTTTAGACTTCCCTAAAAACAGGCCAGGCTCTTAAAGTGGCAAAACATTCGAAGAATTTCCTGTTGAGCTGCGTTCAGCAGGAGACTTTTTATTTTTTTCTTTCTCTTCTTGAGTCTTGATGATGATTTAATATCTGGGTCCTTGGTTCCTTCCCCAGACCATATGCTGCTCTCATTTCCACCACTCCGAATCTGGAGTAATTCCAGGGCGTCTGACTCTGATCTCGCAGTGCCACTATTGAATTCAGGGCACTCACTTGTGATTTTACAACCGTGCCAAGAGCAAGGTCTGGCCCTGCTTCCTCCAGCCTCCTTTCCTTCGCCAGCCGGCTGCAGTTTGAAAGGGAATGTTTGTGAGCATTTATCTCCTTCGCTCTCCTGCCTCCTTCAGTAAGTCTAGTAGGTCCTGCAGCGTGGCTCTGCCATACCGTTCCTGGTGTAGCTCAGGAATTGGCTAACATGCCTACTCCATTTTTCCTTTGAATTGCCAGTCTCAAGTTCTGGACACTTGTATGTTGTGTATAAAAACCTTCTGTGAAAGGTGAATGGATCGATAGCCACTCGCCTCTTGGGCCAACTTGTCCCCCAGCCCATCCGCCCCATCAGGACAAGCCAGAAGAAATACAAGGGAGGCCTGAAGGTCAGTAAATGTGGACAGAACCATTAGCCCCCTCCCAATCAAACCAGCCCGCTCGCCAGCTTGACTGCTGCAGCGGCTAACGGTAATTGTCATGGTGTCGCCGTGGAGAGAGGCACCCCTTAAGGGCAAACCCTCTGGCCCTGTCTGACTCAGCAAAGTCTGGCAGTGGTACCGCAGACCTCATGCTGCAAAGTAACAGGCTAGTTGCACAGGGATTGGGCAAACACAGCAGCCATTCTGTACTCGGGGACACCTTCTCCTTGGCTCCAGACATTAGAACCTGCCTCATCAGGAGAGACTGCTGGCTGGGACGCGGACTCCTTTCACCAGTCGGGAATGAGCCATGTAGACGAGACAAAGGGCCAGAACTTTGTCCTCTCAGAGTCAATAGCAGAATGTCCTGTGAGTCCAACAGACCAGGGTTTGGTCCAAAGGGAGGGGATAGGAGTTGCACTGAGGCAAAGGGAAAGGAGCAGGAGGGGACGAAGGAGATGCAAGATTCAGGCAGCTGCATTCGCCTAGATCAGGGGTGGCCAGACTTACTGACTCTCCAAGCTGCATACGACAATCTTCAGAAGTTCAAGAGCCGGAGCACGCCTGCCGGGACTCAGGGCTTCAGCCCCGCGGGAGGCGCCTGCTGGGGTTCAGGGCTTCAGCCACACTTCTGCTGGAGCACTGAGCCTCAGCAGGTGAGAGCCCCGAGACCACCCTCCCCACTGGGAGGAAGCCTCTACCCCATCACCCTGCTGCAAGGCAGAGGTCCTGAGCTCCCCCCCACCCCAGTCTGGTAGGTGGAGAATGGAGCGGGATGTGGGGAGCTCCACGAGTCACAGTTTGGAGCACCGATGGCTTGGACAGTCCCTGCACTGCTGGTATCTGGGCTGTTGCTCCTCCTGGAGAGATCGCCCCGCAGCTGACAGACTGGGCCTGACCTTTGATTGAAAGAGCAGAGGGGTTGGATGGCTCGGTGATGGGACAACATGACTCATTGGGTCAAACTCCAGCCTCCAGCAAGCTGTTACTTTGTGCTGACTGTTTGGTACTTTCACGGTCCGTGAGGCGGGTGGGGAAAGGGCACAGTGTCCCACCAATCGACAGCTGTTCCCCTCCTCTTTGCCCACCTCGGTAGAAAGGGGTCAAACGGGCCCAGCGAGAACTGCCCGGGGCTCTGGGGAAGCTTGCATTGCGGCTGCCTGGTAGAGGGGAATCGTGGGGCTCACTGAGGTGTTTGAAAAGATCTGTGCAGGCTGTGGGCAGATCCCTCGGGGAGCAAGGGTTAACCCTGACTGCAAACGTGCTTTCCTGCTCTAGGCAGGACCAGTAAGGGCTGGAATCTCAAAAAGGGCTCAGCACCCACCCTCTGAGCCTGCCTTCTGAAAGAGCCCCACCCCCCAGGGAGGCACCCAGCTGAAGGCGGATTTCCAAGAGCGCGGTCTATTGGGTACTGAGCTCTTTGGAAAGTCAGCCGGGAAGTGCCCCCGGGGGAGCAGTTGGGTGCTAGCAGCCCTAGTGCTATTGACGGCTGCTGAACACTAGACCCCGGGCTCTGGAGGAGGGTCTGGCCCCTGACTGTGTTACTACAGTAGTTTCTCTTTGTTAAGAAGCACAAGTTGGCTTTCACACTTGGCCTTCCCTTCCCCCGACATCATCACCTGGCACATGCCCCTCACCCCATGACACCCCAGCGCCGAGCCTCCTCATTAGAGACAGGACAGGGAGAAGGATCCACGGGACTTAGAAAACCATCATGGCCACCGTCTCAAAGAGGTAGATTTCAATATGGGCCGCCCCAGTGACCAAATCCGGCTGAGGAGCTTACCAGACAGCAACTGCTCGGCCGAAGTCCTCTAAGGTGTTGGGGTAGAGTGGGAGCTGCCAGGGGACACTGCCTTTGTTGGCTTGGCTAAATGGATGTTGAGAAGTGAGTCTCTGAGCACTGCCTATAAAGGGAACGTGGGCGGGGGGGATGTGTTTTCTGGCCAGTCATCTGGGAAAGGAATAATCTGTTGGGGGTTATTCTGTGTGCGTTTGTTTCTGATGAATGCTGAGTGAAAGACCTGTGACTTTATTTGGCTGCTGTTCCCCCACTTTGCCACCTCTTCCCTGAAGCCGTCACTAGCCGGTGTGGTCTGTATCCCCACGTATTGTTCTCAACATCATCCTGATGGGACCATTGGTTCATTGCCGGGGAAGAGCTTTAGCACGGTGGGATATCTGCAGCTAATGTCACTAAATACTGCGCCTAATGCAAGAAGTAGGAAGAATGGGCTAGTGAGTACATTGTCGGGCTAGAACTTCACAGAGGTGGGTTCAATTCCTAGCTCAGCCCCAGATTTCCTCTGATCGTGGGCAACTTTCAGAGTTTAAGGCCAGAAGGGACCCTTAGATCATGTGGTTTGAGCTCCTGTATATCACAGCCCACTGAAATTCACCCACACACCCTTCTGTTGAGCTCAGTGACTCTAATTGGACTAAACGATTGTATGCTAGTCAGAGAACAAGAGAGACTGAGGTGCTGCCAAATGCCTGAGGCAAGTTACTTCCGGTACATCTGCATCGCACCTGTGAGGTGCAATTCCCAGTGCAGGTAGAGAGAGACAGGCTAGTTCCCAGAGTCCAAGGGCTGTATCTAATGTGCATACAGTGACCGAGATACCAGCTGCTCTCCTGTTCAGCTTCATCTCCCAGCATGCAGTGCTTAAAGCCAGAGGGAGCACTGCATGCTGGGACCTGCAATGGCAGCAGACCACGCTGCCTACTCCATCTCTCTCACAGAGACTTACAGCACCATCCCAGCGGTATCTAGATCAGTGCTGAAAACAGCTCCCCCTTCCCCCCGTTTCAGAGAGAAGAGCAGCTCCTGCTGACAGGGGAGAAGCCACATTTGGCCTGTGAGCTCCTGTTGGTCATTCCCATCTATCCTCGTATAGGATCTTCAAGACCACAGGATCTGAGCCCCTCACAAGCATTCCTAGAGCCTTGCCTCCCAGCCTGGGCAGGGCAGCACGGTTATCCCCATTTCATAGATGGGGGAATGAAAGCACAGAGACCAAGGGTACGTCTACACGGCAGCTGGGAGGGGTCCTTCACCGCATGGGTAGAGACACATGTGCCAGATCTAGTTGAGCTAGCGCCTGAAAGCAGCAGCATAGCTGTAGTGACATGGTTCAGGGTAGCAGCCCGAGTACCTAGCCAAGAGCTTGGGCAGGATCGTTCTCTCACAGTTAGCCTGAGCCGTGCTTATCTGGATTTTACCCCATTTTACAGATGATGAAACTGAGGCACAGGGAGGGAAGTGACTTGCCCAAGGTCACCCAGAAGGCCAATGGCAGAGCCAGGAATGCAACCCAGCCTCCTGTGCCCCACTCCCGGGATTGTCTAGTAGGCCACACTGCCTCCAATACAGTGTCGAAGTAGAGTGACTTCCCTTTACACCAGCTGAGGATCTGGCCCACAGCTTCCTAGAACTGACCTGTATACCTGTGCAAACTTGGGATATAAAAGGGGAAGATGGACCATCAAGGCCGATGATGTCAGCAGACATGCTGTAAATTCACGGGGATGGAGCCTGCCTCAGCAATTCTTTGGCAGAGAAGTAAGGACCCCGATCCTAAGCGCACTGATGCTAACAGGTATTTCTATAGACTTCAGTGGCCTTGGGATCAATGATCCCCAGGAACAAGGAGCCAACAGGGAAGCAGCAATCTCCTTCTCCAGCAGAGGGACAAAGCTGCAGCAGATGTCATAGATTTCCTGTCTCAGGACGGGTCCCACCGCTAACCTGGCCTGTTCGCCCTGTAACCTTTACGCATGAAGACAAGCATGTAAATGGTGCCATAACTGCAGCACCACATTGGTCATGAAGATGTTCCTGCATCAAACCCATAACTTTGGAGCAGGCGCATGTGTTGTAGGACAACATCCAGTCTTGCTTTAAAGGCTTCAAGTGACGGAGAATCCACCACCTCCCTCGGGACAGTTTGTTCCAGTGATTAATTGTTTTCACTGATAAAAATGTGTGCCTTATGTCTAAGCCTGAATCTAGCTTCAGTTTCCAGCTATTGGATCGTGTGATGCCTTTGTCTGCTAAATGGAAGAGCAGTCTACTATCAGAAATCTTCTCCTTGTGTAGGTACTTTGATCAAGTCACATCCTACCTTTCTCTTTGTTAAGCTAAAGAGATGGACTTTCCTAAATTGTCCATTGGAAGACATTTTTTCCAGACCTTGAAACCTTCTTGTAGGTCTTTACTAAGCCCTTTTTAATTCATTGACATCCTCTTTGACGTGTGGGCACGTTATTTCTATAAAGGTCTCCCCAACACATTATATAGAGGTGCCGATCCATTCCGACTGCTGTTGATCTATCCAAGGATCACATTAGCCCTCTTAGCCACAGTGTTGCACTGGGCGCTCATATCCACAGATGATCCACCATGGCTCCTAAGTCTTTTTCAAAATCACGTCTTTCCAGGACACAGTCCCTCATGCTGGAAGTGTGACCTACATTCTTCACTCTTAAATGTATGCCCTGGCATTTGGCTATATTAAACCACATGTCGTTCAATGGGCTCAGCTTAGCAAGACATCCAGATGGCTCTGAATAATTGTCTGGTCCTCCTCATTATTTACCCCTCTGCCAATTGGTGTGTCATCTTCAAACTTTGCCACCAATGATTTTATATTTTTTCCCCGGATCATTGATAAATATATTGAACAGCATTGGGCTGTGAAGAGATCCCTGCAGCACCACACTAGAAACATCCCTTTTGCTGGTGATTTCCCAATTTACAATTATCTTTTGAGATCTATCTGTTGGCCAGGTTTGAATCCATGTAATATGTGCTGTAGTGATTTCGTATAGTGCTGATTTTTTTCATCAGACTATCTTGACCTAAGATCACAGATGGAGTCGCTGAAACGTGGAACTTGGGAGTTCCTGGCTCCCGCGCTGTGACAGAGTGCTGGGAACCAGTAGCTGAGCCGGCATTCTGATCACTTAAACGCCAATTAATTCCTCCAGAGTGGACCTGACTGTGCCTAATTAGTAGATTAGAATGGGCTGGGGAGGACTAAAGAGCTAATTAACCCATTAGCACACAGAATAAAAGAAGGTGCAGGAAGTACTGGGGAAAGCCGGACCCAAGAAGGATCTCTGTGTGGAGAGGTCCCTTCCCTTCACTCCATGGAAGGGGAACAGGTGTTGTAAATGCTGCGGTGGATGGATCAGTAAAGGTAGTGGGAAGAGGAATGTAAATAAACTACTTGGTGGTGTTTAACAGCTGGAGGTCTCTGAATAGTCTGGGTAGACAGAGCAGAAGACGGGAGTGGGACCTCTCCCTGTCTTACACACACACCTATGCCCAGACCTCACCTGTCCAGGCCCCCTAAGACAACAGCTTGACTGATGGCTATTGTTGAGGATCACAGCAATGGTTTTTAAGGTGACATGCCTGGTATATGGGGCAGCCGTGCAGCACCATTTTATCCAACGTAAGCTTTATCTTTGATCGCTCTGAGGGAATAAACACTCAGACAACCCAGGCAAATCAGAGAAATGTGGGGCAGGAAGGGACCTCAAGAGGTCATCTTGTCTGGCCCCCCCAACACTAGGGCAGGATTATGTGTACCGTGACTGTCTCTGACAGGTGTTGCTCAGATGTTCCTCAGCAACAGCATGGGTCTGCACACTGTGAGACTGCTCCATTATTTCATAATAGCCTCAGCATTCTGCAGTTCTTCAGAGCAGTCTCTTTCCTTCCAGGCCTGTCTTGGGTGAGGAGATGCCCTGGATAGAGCCTGAGACTGATCCTTCAAACCTTTCTTTGGAACCCTCCTGGGTTTTTTTTAACTGTTACAGTAGCAGCAGCCATCACGAGTGACCAGAAGGATTTCCAGGCTGGGAATGTGGCTCATACAAGACAGTTCAGCTCATTCCATCAGGACCAGGTCATGCTCTGCCTGTCACCAAGGTTTGCCCTCCAGAGAAGCTAAGAATCCCCCCTTGTCCCCATTTTGTCTGGCGTGGATGCAGGACAGGGCAAGAAGCTGGCACCAGTTCCAGGGCAGCTGTCGGGAAATCTCCCATAGGACAAGGGTTGAATACCCCCTTCTAGTTGTTGCATTCCAGCCATGAAATATAGGTGGCAAAGCAGTTCCCTCCCCTAATGCCAGGTGGATAAGAGCTAAGGTCTGCGAAGCGTACAAAGGAATGCAGCCACCTCAGGGGATTAGTGTGCGTTCCACTAAAGCAGGGGGGCTCGGCCTTGTTCCAACCCGGAGCCCCATGTGCAGGGTCCCATGACCAGATGTACCCCAGAATCCTCCCACCAGCTTCCCGGAGGGGCTGGTGATGGGGCCAGGTCCATGGTACTTGGAAGAAGGTGCGAGGGGAACGGCTGCAGGTTACAGGTGCTGTTGTTACCTGGCCCGGGCTCTGAGGAGAGGCGCGGCAAGAAACAGGCAGGAGTGAATGATGTGATAAAGTCAGGCTGGAGAGCTGGAAGAGAGTGGAGGAAGGCAGGTATGTTAGCTCTAGAATGATAAAGGCCCTTTTCCCTATAAGCTGAAAAAGGGTTACCTCAGGTCAACTAGGGACACCTGAATCCAATTGAGGGCTGCACAAGTCCTTTAAAAACCCTTCCTCTGGTGGGAGCGGAGGAGGAGGAGACAAGCTGCTGTAGGGAGAAAGGCTTCTCCAGGGTGGGAGGATGTTCTACTCCCTGCAGGCGAAGCTACCTGCCTGGTAAGGGGATGGACTGGTACCCTGGGGCCCCTAACAAGGCGCCAGCCCTAGAGAGAGGGTAGGGAAAGTCTTGTGTTTGGTGGAGGAGCTTTCCTGGGGCTTGCCCCCCAGCCTACACACAAAATACTGACAAAGAAACCGCCTGTGGGAGAATAAACCCTGTCTGGAGTGGGACTGATTTCCACCAGGCCCCCCAGTGCCAAAGGGGGAAGTAGGAGGTGCCCTGCCACGCTGATCAAGTGAGTTTCAGGGGAGCAGCAGAAGTAGGGGTCTGG
Source organism: Natator depressus (assembly GCF_965152275.1). Taxonomy (NCBI): domain Eukaryota; kingdom Metazoa; phylum Chordata; order Testudines; family Cheloniidae; genus Natator; species Natator depressus. Next base: position 13,205,124 of record NC_134234.1, on the reverse strand, counting down.
CAGCAGCTGCTTGTGCTCCCCCATGGATGACCCCTGTGCAGTGCACAAGCCGCAGCTTCAGAATTGCAGTGTTGGCAGGAACAGCTCCAGTGCCCAGTGCGGACATTCGTCTAATGCTCCTGGCCCTTTCAGCCGTGGACAGGCTGCCAGCAGCAGGGGTCGCCTCACAGATGTGTGTGTCATGGTGTTGCGCTCTCCCGTGAAATAAGGCTCCCACCACCTCTGCACGGGGGCTGTGTATTACCTCCCCACTGGAGGGGAGCTGAAGATGCCGAGAGGCAAAGGCCACCAAGATCAAAAGTGGCTCCTCCTCTGGGGTGCCTTAGTTTGTGTTTGTCTCATTAAGGATACGTGGGGTGAGAGCATGGCCCCATTGGAGTCAGTGGCAAAACTCCTGCTGGTTTCAGTGAGGCCAGGATTTCACTCCTTGGGAGGGGTTTCCGGGGGGGGCTTAGCAGCCACTAGCACAGGTGAAATCCGTGGTCTCAGTGCATCTGAAAATGAGGTTGCTCCTCCCGCAAACAAACGGACTTGGGGGAAAGGGCAGGCTGGGAGAGGGAGCGGGTGCTGGGGCAGGCTGCTTCTGGAGCGACGCCCGCTGGTCACAGTGCTAGTGTGGGACTTGGGAGAGCTGGGGTTCCATTCCTGTTTCTGCTACAGACTTCCTATGTGACCTGGGGTAAGTCCCTTAGCCTCTCTGTGCCTCCATTCCCATCCGTGCAATGGGGATACCAGCACTGTCCAACCTCCCAGGGGTGTTGTGAGCATAAATAACATGAGAAATCGTGAGGAGTTCAGATACTATGGTGGTGGAGGCCATAGACAGAATCTTACACAGATCGGAGGGGAGGGAGGATGAAAAGCTGGGGAGGATGAGACACAATATTCTCCCTCTGTCCTATAATCAGAACCTCCCTGCACTCCCCTCCCCCACCCCTGCCCGCTATGGCATCGGGCCAGGTTTTGCCTTCCAAATATCAGGGCGCCCTGTTGTGAGTGTCCACAAATCGACATTCACTCTGCAAAGGCGCTTTAGGTGGATTCCTGAGGCTCAGAGCTCAGGACAGTTCGTTCCTTCCCCTGGTGTCAATGGTCCCAAGGGCCATGCTGCAGGGACATTGCTAAATAATACCCCAGGTCATTTATTTTGGACGGGGCTTATTATTATTAAGGGTGGTTCTCAGGGGGATTGTCTCTGTCCTTAAAGCACGACATAGACCCTGCCTGCGTTCTCCACATGAGCAGAGCCATCCTTGCTATGACCGCTCGTTGGTGGAGACTAGGGGGAGACACGTCTATTTAGGGACAGTCTCACACCCTAGCACACTGGGGTCCAATCTCAGCCAGGACCTCTAGGCATTACTGGTATACAAACAGGAGTAATAATAGGCTTGTGCTACCACTGCTCAGGCAATATCTATCCAGCGGTTAGAGCCATGTTTGTACAGCGCCTAGCACAATACGATCCTGATTCATGATTGGGGCTACTGCCATGTGACTAAGAGAGGGCTCTGTTCCCAGAGCCGTTGGTCCACCTCTTTCATTGGCAGTACATTCACACACAAATGATTTTAACAAAACCAAACCCATCTGATGCTCCTGGACTGGTTTGGAAGGCCGTTACAAGGTTGAAGGCTTTTTTTCTTGTTAAAGAACTAAACCAAAGCAATTGAAATACAAATGTGACGCCACTTGCCAGGCTTTACAGGCCTTGTTAGGAGGTCGGGGGTGGGGTGCCCTGCACTCCTGGAATCAGTTAGCTGCCTTCCCGGACGCTGGTTCAGCCGCTGGCTACAGTGCTCACCAACTGAGTTCTTTCATTGTACGTTTTCCGTTCCCCTCCCAGCTCTATTCCTAGTGCGTTCCTTGTGTGTCCATGTCAGACCAGAGCGCAAGGGCTGCAAGCAGAATACGTGTGCAGGGACTAGTGTGTGGAGACCGATTGGCAGCTTCCAATCATGCTTGACCAACCTGATTGCCTTCTATGATGAGATAACTGACTCTGTGGATACGGGAAAGTGGTGGACATGATATATCTTGACTTTAGCAAAGCTTTGACACGGTCTCCCACAGTATTCTTGTCAGCAAGTTAAAGAAGTATGGATTGGTTGAATGGATTATAAGGGGATAGAAAGCTGGCTAGATTGTTGTGCTCAACGGGTAGTGATCAACGGCTCGATGTCTAGTTGGCAGCCGGTATCAAGCCGAGTGCCCCAGGAGTCTGTCCTGGGGCCAGTTTTGTTCAACATCTTCATTAATGATCTCGGTGATGGGATGGATGTTCGCGGAAGACACTAAGCTGGGGGGAGAGGTAGATACACTGGAGGGTAGGAATAGGGTCCAGAGTGACCTAGACAAATTGGAGGATTGGGCCAAAAGAAATCTGATGAGGTTCAGCGAGGACAAGTGCAGAGTCCTGCACTTAAGACGGAAGAATCCCATGCACCGCTACAGGCTGGCGACCGATAGGCTAAGCAGCAGTTCTGCAGAAAAGGACCTGGGGATTACAGTGGACGAGAAGCTGGATATGAGTCAACAGTATGCCACGTCTGGATTATTGCACCCAGTTTTGGGCCCACCCACTACAGAAAGGATGTGGACAAACTGGAGAGAGTCAGGCAAAGTGCAACGAAAATTATTAGGGGGCTGGGGAACATGACTTATGAGGCGAGGCTGAGGGAACTGGGCTTATTTAGTCTGCAGAAGAGAAGAGTGAGGGGGGATTTGATAGCAGCCTTCAACTACCTAAAGGGGGGTTCCAAAGATGATGGAGCTCGGCTGTTCTCAGTGGTGGCAGATGACCAAACAAGGAGTAATGGTCTCAAGTTGCAGTGGGGGAGGTCTAGGTTGGATATTAGGAAAAACTATTTCACTAGGAGGGTGGTGAAGTTAAGGCCCAGCTTGACAAAGCCCTGGCTGGGATGATTTAGTTGGGGTTAGTCTTGCTTTGAGCAGAAGGTTGGACTAGATGACTTCCTGAGGTCTCTTCCAACCCTAATCTTCTATGAGTCTGATTTTGTTACAGTTGTTGTTTATTTGTATTGCAGTAATGGCTTGGAGCTTTTCTCCCAGGCCAGAACCCCACTGTGCCAGTTGCTGTACAAACATGGAATAAAAAGATGGTCACTGCCCCATAGAGCTTACAATCTAAGTATAAGAGGAGAGGTGGATACTGGCAGGTGGAGGAGGGCAAACAAACAGTGAGACAGTAATGGTTGAGTTAATTTAGGACTTGTTTCGGGGAAGTTCTCTGGCCTGCGCTACAGAGGAGGTCAGACCAGATGATCACAACGATCCCTTCTGGCCTTGAAATCTATGAATGTAAAGTACCATCTGCAACTATTAGAGTGAGACGAGCTGACAGCGGTTTCTGTTAGTTGCTGAGGCTGCTGAATTGGGACGCTGAAGACCTGGGTTTTATTCCTGCTTCTGCCACTGACCTGCTGCGTGACCAGTTTAGTGCTAAGGTGAGTTAATGCCCTGGTCTCAGTTCAGTCTCCAGCACGTGGGAGTTCCTAGGAGACCCAGTGCCCTGATGCAGCTTTTGACGTTTGACCTGGGTGGTCCAGGGCCAGAATCTCTGGGGGCAGGGAAGCTGCTTGGGGGATTGTTCAGTGGTTACTCTCCCTGTGCTGGACTCTGAGGCTGGATCTCCAGTTCTACACCTGGGACAGTAAATGTGCCAACTCCGAAACTCCCCCCAGAGCAGCTCCCCCAAATGCAGCGTCTCCGTCTAAAGTAGACTTGGCTCAGCACAAATATTCTGGGAGTGCTTTTGACACATTGTGAAACATCTTGGTCTGCAGCAGCTCTATTTTTAGGGAAATCCTGAGGACATGCTGTTCCCTTCACGTTGATTACAAATACGCTCTTGGCTCCTTAGATTGGGAAAGAATCGGGTTGTAGGGCCTGGCTGTCTCTCGCTCCGCTGCACCTTGACAAGGCAGCTCCTCCCACAGATGGTTCTGATGTCTTCCTCTGCCTGTGATCTCCTCTTGTTAGAAGTTGCTCCTAGTTCACATGTGGGGGTGAGGGGAGAAATCAATGGGCTGGGCCAATTCCATCCCTGTTCTAAACTAGTGGAGTTGAGGCAGGGATTGGTTGGACGCATTGTTCCTTTCTAGGATGGTCTCCGTGGTTATAGCCTGGGACTGGCCATCAGGACTCCTGGGTTCTCTGCTCACATCTGCCACAGACCTTGTGAATGTCACTGAACCCATCTGGGCTAAATGCTCCCCTTACTTGTGACCTCATTGAAGCCAAAGAGGTCACACTGGCTGAAAGGGCAGGATTAGGCTTTCTTTGTCCCTCTGGAAGGGATATAATAATTGCTGTCTCCTGGGGTGGGGGGCGGGGTGAAACTGAGTGAATGTTTGTAAAAGTCTGTTAGATCCTTGGATAAAAGCATTTGGAAGGTTGTAGCTCTGAACAGGGGCTCCGTGCTGGGACAGAACGTAAACACAGGCCATTTAACCTGTGATCAAACCCAGAGGGGATAGTTTCATGGGCACGGCACACAGCAGGGTTGTAACTGAAAGCCCAGGATCTGTGGTGAAGTTCTCAGTTGGAAGCCAGAGTGTTCCTTCCATCTTACTCTGTGAGCTGGCTGGGCACAGAATCCGTCTGTCCAGGTGTCTGTACTGCTTCCATCAGGGCGGTGCCTCTGAACGAGGCAGTTATCCCTGTAAGGCACTGCTCAGCCAGCCTCGCAGCAAACCTACCATGGTGGCGGATACAAGCATGGGCAGGCTGAAGACAGCGGTGGAGGAGGCCAAGGGTGTAGGACCTGCTTGCATTGGAGTTGAGGCTGAGCTGCCTCCAGGGGCCCAGTACAAGACTTGTCGTTTCATGGGGACTGGTGGCATCAGCCCAGCCCAGGCCTCCCAGGAAGAGTGAGGCATGTGGAGCAGAGGGGAGGGGGAGCCTTGTCCCTTCGTGGGCATTCCTTGCACCCTGGAAATCGAGGTAAGGAAACCTCAGACCTCACTGTGATTGCGGGTGATGGGAAGTGCATGTGGTAATAATGAAGGAGCAGCCTGTGGGCCATTAGACTGCGGAACAGTCTCTTGAGGGATGTGACAGAAGAGCCATTGCCTTCGGCGTGTACAAAGCACTGGGGGAATGTCATGTATGGAGGAGTCCTGCACTGCTCCCAGAGGACCCTGGGAAGTGACCTACAGCAAGAGGCCATGTGATTGAGGCACTGACCTGGAACCCCAGAGATCTAGGTCTGTTTCTGTTTTGTTTCTTTAGGCTGTAGGTTCTCCAGGGCAGGGGCTGTCTCCCACTGTGTCTGTACAGCTCCCAGTGCAGCGGGGCCCGAGATGAGGCTCTTGGCACCGTATGAATAGTTACAGCAAACACAACCGGGGGTTCATGTTTCCAGGCTATAGAGCAGACAGAGGAGGCCAGTGTGGGGTGTGCACCCGAAGAGCTCATGGGGATCGAATTGAGGGTGGGTTAGGAAGAGACCCTTCAGGGGTGATAGCAGCACTGATAGGGCGGGGCAGCTGCTGACAGAAGATGCTGGGGTGTAGTGGTCTGAGTGCTAGACTGTGGCTCTAATGACTCCTGAGTTCTAATCCCACCCCTTCATTGTCCTTTAATCTCAGGTAAGTCACCCAGTCCAAAATTCTTGGTGGTTTGAGGTGCCTCATTTTTAGGGTGCCCAACCAGAGGCACCTGGGGTCTAATTTTCAGAGGGGCTGAGACTCCCCCCTCCCCTCCCCCCAGCTTCAGATGGTCTTCCAGCAGCTAAGGCACTCACAACTGGTGGCCAGTTTTGAACCTTTTTAGCATTAGTATCTGTGTTTTCAGGTCAGATTCTCCACTGTCTTTGTCCTCGTGACATCACTTACCCTGCGCCGATTGGCTGTAAAATGTCGCCATTCTGGCTCCGTAGCATTTTATACCCAATCATGTACATACGGCTAATGTTTATGTAGGACCTGTTCAAAAATAACAGGTCCCTGTCCACCTTTGCCGAGTACTGTGGCGCGTTGACGTTCTTGAATCAAAGTGCTAGGTAAATGCCAAATCCTAGGTCTTTCAAATGCCTCAGAGGATAATGCAGGATTTCCAGCATTTCTGCTTGACTTGTACAGTACCAAGGCTGGGCTCCTGCGAGTCCTTGGAGAAGGTGGCTGGATTATAGGTACACCCGGAGAGACTGGAGAGCAGGAGCCATGCTTTCTGCTCAAAGGGCGTGAATGCTGCCATCTGCTGGGGGCAGGAAGGTTGCAACCTTTAACGTGACCATGTGTCATCGCAACTAATGTAGAGCAGTGGTCTCCAAAGTGGGGTGCGCGCAGCCCAGGGGGTGGGCAAGACCATCCCTGGGGGGTGCACGGCAGGAGGAGAGCTCCTGGACCTTTGATTCTTCAGCGGCATGCTGGTGACCGCTCTTTTTTTTTTTTTTTTTTTGCTTCCCTAGAGCTGGCCCTGGGGTTGCGCGGTCTAAAAAGTTTGGAGACCACTGATGTAGAGTCTGACCCCAGAGCCTTTTCAGGTCAGTGGGAATCTTTGAATCAGGCACCAAGAAGCCATTATTACCTTGGTAAAACTTCTTAGCCGACTCCTGGGGAAGCTGACCAGTGTTTGGCATGACATGATTTTAGCATCCTCTCTGAGGATGCAATCTAAATCAGCATCTCTGCTCATTGGCACCCCTCCTGCCAGCAGCAGACGGACGGACTGCAGGGGGCCAGGCAAAAGGTGGCTTTGCTCTTTTTGTCCACCCTCTGGCATGGTAGCACTTTCTAGTCTGCCAGCCAAGTGAACGCTTCGGCATCTGTATGGTATCCGCAGCCACAGCCGTCACAGGGTGACCAGTCTGCTGACTCCAGTGCAACACATCATTCCTGACATTTAAGGAGTTCGACTGGGAGGAATCCGTGTATTTTGGTCTCCTGGAGGTTCTGTAGATAGCGGGCCTAATTCTGTTACCCTGGTGTAAATCCAGTGGCCGTTCAGAGTTTGAACTCTTTGGGCTATGTTCTGCCATCTCATACATCAGAAGAGACTCTGTTGAATAAAGGGAGACACGGTAATTGGGAATACATTAATGAATGGTCGATCCAGGGATCCCTTTCTCAGCAACAAGGGGCCAGGCAGGGAAATTTCAGGCTAACACATTTAAAATTGATAGAAATACTTTTCACATGGGGCATGGTTTAACCTGTGGGACTCTCTGCCACAAGGTATCACTGCGACCAAGAACGTAATGGGATTCCAAAAAGGATTCCCTGTTTATATGGATAATGAGGCTAATCACCATTTACACTTGGTAAGTTATAAAATCTCATACTTCAGGTCATAAACCAGCCACCAACAGACCAGAGTGAGGAAGAAACTTCCTTCAGGGACAGATGATTCTATAACTGTCCACTAGGGGGTTTCTTGCACTGTCCGTTGAAGCAGCTGGTCTTGATCACTGTGAGAAGTGGGATATGGGCTGTATGAGCCATTGATCTGATACTCTCCCATGAAGTCAATGGAATTACACCAGTATAAAATAGGATTAAGTGAGCTCAGAATCAGGCTTGTTAATTGCACTGCAGTCACTCTGCGTTTACACTAGGGAAGCACAGAGCAGATCTTGGCCCTGGGTTGCCAGAGCGTCAGTGGCTTAGTTTTTAATGGTTCTGGTTCATGCAAGTGGCCACCCGTATGGTTGCAATTGGAGTTTTAGTCAGCTGATGTGACTGCATTTTCTCTGATTCCTGGTTGAATTTCCAGGCGGAAGCCTGAAATCTGGGTCTGAATTTTGAGGGTTTTCAGATCCAGGTTTCTGGCTCAGCCTGTTGGAGAGAAATGGTGCAGCCACGAACTTCGGATCCAGATTTCAGGCATCAGTTATTGGGGCAGGACCATGACAGCGGTGGGAGCGCACACTGCGCCCAGTGGAAGGATATTGCCCCTCCGCCCCCCCAGCACCCTGGGGACGTTGTTTGCCTCAGCACCGAGGGAAACACCCTGGCCCTGCCACTGCAGGGGACTCCCCTGTGACCCCCTTTATATAGGGCCTGCTTTGGCTGGCTAAATAAGTGTTATGTCGTCACCAGCCACCCTAATTACAGTGGTTAGCTTGGTCCAGCAGCAAACACCGTCACCTCTGCAGCTCCCCGGAGGAGAAATCCTGGGTGATTTACGGCAGCTGCTGCTTTTCGGTCTCAAGAGTTGAAGAGTCCATGGTTTGAGAGCCAGCCTCCTCATCAGCTGGCTGGGGTGACAAGTGGGCAGATGCAGTTTGATCTCTCCTAGCTGCCCTCCCAGACACAGACGGGCACCCAAATGAGGCCAGCCTGGTGCCGTGCTCTCTGGAGCTCCAGAGGGCTGAGTACGTGCAGGCCAAGAAGGCAGAGCTCAGAGGGGGCTGGATCCCTAGGATCAGGGGCCGTGCGAGCATCCTGCGCAGCCACCGAACAGGGTTTCTAGCCCAGAGACTGGCAGCATTCAGACCAGCTGCCTGTCGGCTTCAGCCCTTTATGAAGCACGAAGAAAGCCTGGGGCTCCAGGAGCTTGTTAACACAGGATTGAACTGTCAGCGGGGAGTGAGACCGACAGAGCCAGCCCTGTCCTCGCCCCAGGGAGGGCTCTTCCTGCGGGCAACTGACAGCATTTAACCTGCTGCCAACAGCCTTCTGGGGGAAAACCTCGCTGTCTGTCAGCAGGCGTGAGATTTCTGGCGGGTTTGCTGGAGCTGGCCTCTGACTGCCGCCCAGCCTGGGCTGGGAGGGGAATGGAAGCAGTGAGGCTGCAGCTGCCACTGGCAGATGGGCCCCAGTGCTGGGCACAGCTGGTAGGGTCTGTTCCCTGGAGGACCTGTCCCCCACCTTCTCCACACACCGGGCTGGATCCTCAGCTGATGTCGAATGGCATTGCACCACTGATGTGAATGGAGCCTTCCAGCAGAGGAGGACTCGTATAAGCGGTGGGCCAATGCCAGACCCGACATAGCCCCACTGACTTCAGCGGCTTACCCCTGCTAAGGATCTGGCTCCCTGTTCATACTACCCCTTCAAAACCTAGACATTGAAACCTATTTCCTACTCCACCTGTGCTTCCACCCACCATGCGTTCGTTATTGTAGGGTTACCTGTGAATGTTGGGTACCATTCATGCTGGTTTGTTATTGTACAATTGCCCACAAGGGGCTGGGCAGAGCGTACATTGATTTGTTATTGTAGGGTTATAAACTCATAGACTTTAAGGTCAGAAGGGACCAGCATGATCATCTAGTGCAGTGGTTCATAGAATATCAGGGTTGGAAGGGACCTCAGGAGGTCATCTAGTCCAACCCCCTGCTCAAAGCAGGACCAATCCCCAATTTTTGCCCCAGATCCCTAAATGGCCCCCTCAAGGATTGAACTCGCAACCCTGGGTTTAGCAGGCCAATGCTCAAACCACTGAGCTATCCCTGCCCGGTTCTCAAACTGTGGGTCGGGACCCCCTTTTAATGGGGTTGCCAGGGCTGGCTTAGATTTGCTGGGACCCAGGGCTGAAGCTGATGCACAAGGGCTTCAGCCCTGGGCGGTGGAGCTCAGGTAATGGGCCCCCTGCCTGGGGCTGGAGCCCTTGGGCTTCAGCTTTGCCCCCCGCCTGGAGTGGGGCGGCTTGGGCTTTGGCCCCCCCACACAGGACAGTGGGGCTCAGGTGGGCTCAGGCTTCGGTCCCCCCGCTTGGGGTCATGTAGTAATTTTTGTTGTCAGAAGTGGGTCGTGGTGCAATGAAGTTTGAGAACCCCTGATCTAGTGTGATGTCCTGCACACTGCAGGCCACAGAACCTCACCCACCCCCTGCTGTAATAGACCCCTAACCTCTGGCTGAGTTAGTGAAATCCTCAAATCATGGTTTAAAGACTTCAAGTTACAGAGAATTCACCGTTTACACTAGTTTAAACCTGCAAGTGACCCAAGCCCCATGCTGCAAAGGAAGGTGAAAATCCCCCAGAGTCTCTGCCAATCTGAGCTGGGGGAAGATTCCTTCCCGACCCCAAATCTGAGGATCAGTTAGACCTTGAGCACATGGGTAAGACCCACCAGACACACATCTGGGAAAGAATTATCTGTAGTCGCTGGGCATCATGCGTCCTGGTTTGTTATTGTAGGGTTGCCTGTGAATGCTGGATAGCGTGCATGCCGGTTTGGTTTTGCAGGGTTGCTCACGAGGGGCTGTGCAGCGCTCATGCTGGTTTGTTATTGTAGGGGTGCCTGTCAGGGGCTGGGCGGAGCGTATGATGCTTTGTTATTGTAGGGTTGCCTGTGAAAGCTGGGTATCACACATACTGGTTTGGTATTGGAGGGGTGCCAAGGTGGGGAGGGGCAGCATACACACTAGTTTGTTATTGTAGGGCTGCCCATGAGGGGCTGGGTAGCATGCACCCTGGTTTGTTTTTGTAGGGTGCCAATGAGTGTTGGGCATCATTCATGCTGGTTTGGTATTGTAAGCTTGCCCGTGAGGGGCTGGGCAGCATGTACACGGGTTTGTTATTGTAGGGTTGCCCACGAGGGGCTGGATAGCATGTATGGCTGGTTTGTTATTGTAGGGTTGCCTGGAGGGCTGGGCTGATGGTGTTGATTTTGATTTTTCATTGTATCTCTTTATTAAGGAAAAGAGTTCTGAAACATCTGTTTTCCTTAATTAAAAACAACCGTCCTCCTGCAGTATGACTGCCTCTGTGAGCCGTATAGGGTGCCGTGGAGTCCTGCCCGTGCTGGCAGCGTGAACTCGGTGTGACTCTGTTCACGCTGCGGGGAAGGCTAGCGGGAGAGGATAGAATCGCCGGGTTCTCACATGGCGGTGACACATGGGGACAGAGTCTGCCCTGCGTTATTGCAGGTAAATGCGGAGTTACTGCACGGACGTCGGTGGTGATACTCCCCGTTCATACCCCTGCAGGGGACAGCCTGATCCAGCGCCAGTGGCTCCAGTGGGCCTTGGCTCAGGCCCTGGGAGCAGAGTCTGGCTCACCCGTTCCAGCTTTGTTTGCTCAGTACTTTTAAATGTTGCTTGCCTCTTCGTCCCCAAGCTCAGGTTGGGGGTGCTCTGTCAGATTGCACCTGTGCTGTCAGAAACCCACCCGTTTTGCTTAGTAAGAGATAGGGCTGAGGATACTCAGCTCATCCCAGTAATAATCCAGAGAGCAGCTCAGTTCAAACCAGCTGGGAGCTACTGTGTTCTTAGCATTAGCAAGGGTTAAATCCTGTCTCCACTGAAGACAGTGAGGACTTTGCCCGCCTGCAGGCAACCCTGCAAGAACAAACCGAGCTAAGTCTGTCCCGAAGCGAGAGCTCACTCATTGATGATTTTCCTACTGGGGTCAGACATGGGCCCTGATGCCCTGCAGCCTGTCCCGTGTGTAGTCCCTGGTGGCTGGGCAGCGTGAGTGCCCGCAGCTGCCAGATCAGAATTCACCCCAGCTCAGGCTGTAGCGGTTTGGCAGGTTAGCCGCTCCCAGAGCAGGTCGTGCTGAAATCACCTTGAGCAAAACCCTGACCTCAAATGGTAAAATCTATACACAGTTCTCCCCGCAGCGAGCGGAACAGAGTCACACGTGACAGATGCTAGTGACATGCACAGCACACGACCCCAGATAGGGTGACCAGACAGCAAGTGTGAAAAATCGGGATGGGGGTGAGGGGTAACAGGAGCCTATATAAGAAAAAGACACAAAAATCGGGACTGTCCCTGTAAAATCAGGACAGCTGGTCACCCTAACCCCAGATGCGGGCGACTAGACTGTCACTGGGAGGGTGTTGCGGGTGGATAGTTATATTAGACAAGTAGGTTTTGCTGATGGTGACACTTGCTGTTCACTGGTTTCCATGTGCCCTTTTGATCGCCCTTGTTGCAAAGGTTTCAGAGTAGCAGCCGTGTTAGTCTGTATTCGCAAAAAGAAAAGGAGTACTTGTGACACCTTAGAGACTGACCAATTTATTTGAGCATAAGCTTTCGTGAGCTACAGCTCACTTCATCGGATGCATATAAAGCACCATGCCTGCATCTCTGTGGCTGCGGCTTGCACTTGTTTTCCTAATCAGCTGTGCAGTTGGAGTATGACTCACACTTGCAGCAAAAGCCGGTTCCGATTGTATTCTTCCTCCCTTCGTTCTCTCTGGGGCACCCGGCACTGGCCACTGTCAGAAGACAGGACACTGGGCCAGATCGACCGTTGGTCTGACCCAGTGCGGCCTTTCTTGTGCTGGCTGACTGCTTTGCTGGTCTCACCCTTAGATACCTGCCGTGGACCCACCGTTCTTTCTTTCTAGGTTTCAGCTGGTTTCCTGTTGCCATTGCTGGATCTCATCTTCTGTAGCTGGTTTGGCAGGCAGGTGGTAGTGAACACAAGACTCCCCCACCCCCCAATCCAGGAGTCTTTCTGAGCCCCATTCAGGCTGAGCTGTGACATGACTCCTTGCACCTGTGCAGTGGAAACACTGCTGACAGGGACACTCGTTCCTCACCGTAATGGAATGTGGATTTGAAACACAGTTTCCTTCGCTCATGGGATATGAATACACCTCTTCTTCATAAATCAAAGTGCACCTAGGCTACCTCCAGGTAAAGCCTGCCAAACTTTGGCCAACTGAGAGCTGTATTAGCCCCTTGCCCATAGCCCATGACATACATTGCATAGAAATGAGACGATTGCAACTCAGGTTAGCATTAATTCTGAGCTGCAGTCTAGTGGCCCAGTTTGTACCGGAGTGAGAATGGCTTGACTGTGTGTCATAGTCCCCATAGTGCTAAGTGCTCATGGAGAGTCTCATTGAGCTCAAATGCCAGAGGCCTGAGTTTCCGGAACAGGAGGATCTGGGGTCTGTCCCCACTTCCGCTGTGACGTTCCATATTACCCTGAAGTCGCAGCTGGGTCTGGATGTGTAACGTTGCTAAAGAAATGGGCAGCAACAAGCTTCGGCTGCCTCTGCGTAGGGCCGCACGGAGAGGAAATTTACTGGCTGTGGCTGTAACCTGACAAAAGAACTGCTGCTGCGTGCAGTTGCTATAGAAACTGACAAATATCTAATTACATTTAATTAATGAATCCAGGGTTGGTGTTCAGGAGCTGAACTCGCGCTGGCTGAAGCGGGCCCCAGTGAAATAGCTCTGTCAGCTGCTCCTCATGAGTTTTCGGTGCCCTGGAAATCAATATTGGAGGCTGGACAGCGCTGACCCCCATGGGCCCCTCTGTGCCACATGCTCCCCACTGTTGCAGCTCCACCAATGGCTCCAGCGACGGGAGCCCTGGTATGGATAAGGCGGGGGAAGCTTGCACTGCCGTTGCCTGGGCTGAATCTGTTCTGGGGTGAAGCAGAGGGTGTCAGTGGCCAGGGCTTCCACTCCACCTCTTTGCACTGGCCCATTGAGCAGCTCGTTGGGCAAGGGGCATGCTCCCTGCTTTGCGCAGGAGGTGTTGGGCCCCTCGGCCAACCTGTGGAAATTACTAGCCCCTTTACCAGCCCTAGGCTTACTGCAGCGGGGGAGAAAATAGACAATAGCTCTTCGGGGACTATAAGATAGTAGCGAGCAGGTTCCTGTTGGCATGCACATCAGCACTGGCGTTAAAACACTGGACAGATACACTGAGCTACGTTAATATTTATGTCCCTTCTCCTAAGGCTTTGAATCCAAATCCAAGCGGTGGCAATTAGACTGGAGCTCAAACGCAGCTGCCGTTGCTGGCGTTCAAGGGGCACAGTTGAGCGGTTTAGCCCTCTTCCACAGGCACAACCATCCAGGTTAATTTCACTGCCCAAGCAGGACAAGGAAACACACCGCTTAGATGGGGCTTTCGTATGAGCGGTGATCACCTGAGGTGTTCTTTAAAGTGCTGGTAAGGAAATAGTTAGAAGGCTCAGATCTGAATCGTGTCAGGGCCCCTTTAAAGTCGTGCTGCTCTGAAGCAAGAAAGCCAAAGCATGTGGAAAATCCCTGACCCCTCCAGTGCTGCAGATGAAGTGCCAGAGTGGCTAATCAGGCAGGATGCCCAGAACCAGCTCCCCCTGATGCTCTAGGCTAGCCCAGGTGCCCAGACCCATCTCCCTTGGGCTTGTTGTGCGTTTCCCCAGCTGTAAAATGGGGGTAGTAATTCTTCCTTGTCTCCTGGGGTGGCACGAGGTTTAATGTCAGTAATGCACTTCGGGAGGCAGTGTGGCCTAGAGATTTGGGCAACAGACTGCGGCTTAAGAGATCTGGGTTCTGTTCCGAGCTATGCCATTGGCCTGCTGGGAGACTGTGGCAAGTCACTTTGCCTCTTGATGCCTCAGTTACCCCATCTCTAAAATGGGGATGATGACACTGATATCCTTTTGTGAAGCCCTTTGAAATCTACAGAGGAAAAGTGCTCTGTAATAGCTAGATATTGCTGTTATTTTTACTTGGAATTCCTCCAGGCAAGTCCCCTTTATAGCACTCTATCGCCCATAGTGCTAAGGTGTGTATTAGCCCTGATCGTTGGTATCGCCGATGCAGAGCCTGACATTCACTCTCTCTGGCTCTGCTGCTCTTTGCAAACCTCTCAACCATTGGAAACCTCAGCCAACCCTCCTGAGTGAACTACTGCCTTGGGTTCACTGCACACCCACATATTATCCCAGACTTTCTTTATAGCGATACAGTCAGATAAAGGAGGAAGTTATTGTAGGCCCAGCGGTTCTCCTCCTGCGGTCGAGTCACCAGCAGCGGTCAGATGGGTCATGCACCTGCCCCCTTGCCCACTCTCTGTGGAAGGGCAATTGCTGAGTCACATGTCACCTTCTCCCCACGGAAACCACTGACCTCAGCAGAGTTGTCCCGGGGATGAACCTGACCCCAGAGGTGCCCCATGGGCCCTCCCTCTAAATCTCTCCACCATCTGCAGTGTGAACCCACTCGGAGGGGAAGGAGAGTTACTGCTGCTTGCTCCAAACCCTGGGCAGATTTCTGAGCTGCTGGGGCTCCCAGAAGAGTTGGCGGTGAGAATCCCTAGCTCCGCCCACTCCCGGGCCTAGCTCCACCCCCACTGAGCCTCTGTCATGTGGAGAGGCTTCCACAGGGGCTGGGAACTCAGCCCAGCTCTGCCGATGTATGTACATTTCGCTACAGACCTTTAATGAGGGGAGGGGCCCGTTACCGCTGGAGCCTGCTGTTCTGCTTACGCGTCTTCCGACGGGTCTCTCGTTATGCCACCTGAGGCCTGTTTATTTCCTTTCCTCATTACTGTCTCCACCTAATTCCTTGTTATTTAAATGTGGCTGTATCCAATCACCGCTCATCTCCTTCGCACCCCTGATGCAGATCTGAGCTTTGTCAGCCGAGACGTTGGGCTGGTTTTAAGAGAACCCAAGTTCTAAATGTGGCGTCTTTTGCATATGAAGAGGCAGCGTTGGTTCCAAGGCCAGACGGGACCGTTGTGATCTTCTCGTCTGACCTCCTGGATAACACAGGCCACAGAACTTCCCTGATACAAATTGCCAGTGATGGAGAAGCCAGCACGATCCTTGGTAAATTGTTCCAGTGCTTATTATTTCCACTATTAAACATTTACGCCTTGCTTCCCGTCTGAGGAAGCATGCGTCTATGGGTGAGGTACTAGACTGGGTCTCAGGAGAGCTGGGTTTAATTCCTGGCTCTGGCACACACGGGTGCCCTCTGTGAGCTTGGGCACATCACCAAGAGCTTGAGACAGAGGCCCTGGGAGTCTTCTTAGTGGTCTTTGGCTCAGCCCCTCACTCTCTCGGTGCTTCAGTTCTCCACTGTACAATAGAGATGATGTCCCAGCCATCACTGAGTGCGATGTGGGACGTACCGGTGGTAGAATGAGGTTGGGAAGGGTGCATTGCTCATGCGTGATGAAGCCAGGGTTCCCAGTTCTAACCAGTCTCCTGATGTTCTTAAAGCCTCAGCACCTGGCATCATGTGAGTACTTGAAAATCTCAACTTTTTTTTTTTTTAATGGAAAGTTTCTAGCCTTTGTCGTTGCATCACCCAAGTGAACCCAAAAGGTTACAAGCCCATTAGCTTTTATGTCTCTGATTTTTAAGTCAATCTCGTGGACTCGTGGATTTTGAATGCCTGGGGTGGCAAGACTGTAAAGCCACGAGTGAGCGATGCAGGTAACCCCCAGTGAGAGCCGGTCAAGCTCACCCCCCACGCAGCACTACCATATATGGAAGGAATTAATCGGAGCAGAGGAAGCGGCATTGCCTGACAGTGTGCCATGTGCTTGGAGCTTTCTCGCAGAATAACCAGCCAATTCAAGTGTAAAGCTAAGTGATCTCGCCCTCTGCTCGCGGGAGGCCTCTCATCTGTAAATCCTGTCTAATCTTCACGTCAGCCTAATTGAATGGTGGATTTCAAGAGCACCGGCCTGGCATCACACGTCACAGAGCGCCCTAGCTGATCAGACCCCGTCTCTTGATTGTTCGGCAGCTGCTTTGAAGAAGTGAAGTGCTGTAGCAGGATGAGACTAGAGCCAGCTACTAACTGTTATTTATTCAGTGAGGTGAAAGGGGAACTCAGCCACTCTTTTGCTTGGGGCCTGATCCTGAAAAGTGCGGAGCAATTCCTGTTCTGTGCTAACTCCCGCTGTACACCATATGAATGGAGGGGCTTGGCACTGTGCAGGATTGGGACCTGAGGAAGGAGGATGTGATTAAAGCACACCTCAAAGAGTTAGCAGATGTGGCCCTTAGACAACAATTTTTATTGGGCCTCCAGATTTAGGAGCAATGTTCCTCTCTGCCTGGAGATGGCGCACTTTATATTAACATCTCCAAACGTTCGCCTCCTTCCTGTCAAAGTCCCCTAACAGGGGGCCTTCGTGAGGGGGAGCAAAGCGGTTGGAGATGCTGGGCTACCTGATGCAGTAACAGTGCTGAGGGTTAATAGGGAAAGCAGGGCTCGTGGGAGAGTCCTCACCACAGAAAGCACACCTTGAAAGAAAGAAAAAGTGACAAGCCCTTCATGCAATGGCCAGGAGCTTCCTGGGCTTATGATTGGCTTCATCGATCAGTCTGCTGCTTCTCTCCCTGAAGTCAGCGGGTGTGAGATCAGCCCCACGGGCAGCTCTGTACCCTTTGGCACTGTCCCAGTGTTACCCAGGGCAGACAGCTTTTGCAGCGTGCCTTGACATGGGAGCTGCTGCGAGGGGGAAGAGAAGCAAAGCACCCTGGGGCAGATCAAAGCCCTGAGTCCTGCCCTCTGCTGGCCCAGCAGCACTTGGGCCCCATAGATCATTTTGCAGCGGCTCCTGCTGGTAAAGATGTGGGTTAACCCTCGGGGTCTGTGTAAGCTGGTGGCGGGAATGCGCTGGGCCAGCAATGAGCAGGGAGCCTTTCAGCAAGCGAGATTTGTGCCCTTCCCATAGTGTGTTTAAAGGAAACCCAGCGCCGGTGGTAACCCTCTAGCAACTGGCCACATCGCTGGGATACCTGAGACCACTCTTGTCTTCTCCCCTCCGAGAACCAGTCAGCTCTTTCTGGAGCATGCCCTGCCCATCCTCTGCCTGCCCGATATGTCCTTAAGCCACTGCTCCTGCTCCATTACGCCTCCTGGGGGAGAGAGTACCCTCGAGTTAACCCCTTGTCTGCTGACACGCCAGCTGGCTCTCTGCCCCATCCCAGCTGCCCTCTGTGTGTCTTTGTATTTCACTGTCCAAGGGGGGATTTCATGCGATGGGCAATCTGGGGTGCTTGCATAAGTTGGAGCCACTGAGTGTGGCTCTCTGGCCCCCTCTAGTGGTCGGACCACATAAGAGGTTTGAGTCCGCTTCGGCCTGCGGTTTAATGGACTTCCTTAGACCCAGATCCTCAAAGGTGTTTAGGGGACTAACTCCCCGTAGGTGCCTAAGTACCTCTGAGGATCTGGCCCTTAGCCCTTTAGCTCATGCAGCAGCGGCTCATGATTTAGAGCCTGAAGTCCCAGGTTCGGTCGCTGTAGACAGCCCATCCAGGGGGTTGGTTGTCACATCGACAGGCAACAGCTACTGACAGTGTTGTGTCCTGTAGACAATAGATATTGTGGGCCAAAGGGCTTGCACAGCCTGATGTGCTTGTGCAGATAAGACTTTGCAAACACACAGTTATGCCTACCCACTCACCTGGCTGAAAGGTGAATGCATTATGTGCATCTCCCCACTGCAGGCCCTGCAGCATGCGCTGCATTCTTGAGCCCTGGTTTTTGTCCATTGCAAGGCCTTGGGTGAAAGGCAGAATTAACTCTGCTTCTTTTCTGACGGTTTAAGCTGTGCTCTTAATGATCCTTTACGCTGCCTTTCTGGTGCTATCAATAGAATCACCCGGCTGCTCCTAGTGGAATTACTGTGCAGTGTGATAATTCCTTTCCCCCCACTCATGATGGGAGCTAGAGATCAGCTTGGGATGTAAAGCTGAGATCCAGAACCAGATCTCATAGGTGTTTGAATCCGCAGGGGGAATCGGTCCCATGTGCCCTGGGAATGTGCCGAAGTGAAAAGATTTCCCTCTCCCACGTTAAACACAGACCACGTTTACTTTTTGAAATCAGATGCGTGCGGGGGCGGGGGTGGGGGCACGTGCAGTGTCAGTGTCGATTCACAGTCCCTGGCCCGGTTCTTGCCAATCATTCCATCTCGCTCTGGTGGTGATTGTTCTCGTCTGCCGAGCGTCTCCGAATAACAGCAGCAGAGCGACACGCGAGCAGCACACCTGCTAGGGAAAAGAGAGAGCGGTCCTAGGTTTGGAAAGAGAGGGGGATTCAGAGAGAGGGACAGCTGTACGGACAGGGAGACGGAGGAGGAGGAGAGACCCCTCGCGCCCCTTCCTCCTTTCTTTTTTTATTTTTGTATATTCCATCACACACACACCCTTCCCCTCCCACTGGTAAATTGTCACTGGAATCTTGCCGTTGTCAAACGGACAAACCCCGGGAACCGCATGCTGCAGATGGTGAGGACGCTGGCCCAGTTCACGATCGCATTGGAAGACATGCGAGAGATCGGGGACGGCGCCGACGCCGCCTTGAGCACTGCTGCCGGAGTCGGGGGAGCCACCGAGGAGATGCAGGAGAAAAACATCAGCAGCCGGAGCAGCCCCACAAACAATAGCATCACCGAGGTGATGAAGAGAGAGGAGGGGGACTTGCGGGGAGGTGGGGGATGGAAGGAGCTGTGGATGTGCAGACTCAGCCTTTGATAAGTCACTGTGGGCTCGTTAGCTGTGGACCTTGAGCGTGCCGGAGCATGCCGCGGCTAATCCAGGGGGTGTGAATGTTGTGGGGTCTGGGCGTGTTTGGGTCTGCTCTGGAAATCTGCGTGCCGCGCAGCTGTACATGTGTCCGCTCTGGAGAGCAGTGGCAGGGAGCTGCCACCCGTGGAGGGGCGGGGGGGTTATGAGATTGCTCCAGGCTGTTGTCACCCCTGGAGGCTATAGGCGTCATTGTGCCATCAGCATAATGCTCCGTGTCTCTTCCCACCCTGCATCCCGCTCCAGGCTCGGCAGAGGCGTTCTCCCCGGGGGCGCACGGGAGGGAGGGATCGCTGGCAGCGCCAGGGCTGGGGGGGTTGTTTCCTGCGGGCGTGTGTCGGTTGTGTGGTCCCTCAGCCTGACACCGGGAGGCAGCGCCTGCTGCTCACAGCTACTGGTGCCCCTCTGGGGGGTTCCACGCCAGCCTGAAACGTAGCCAGGGGAGGCGGCTTTCCACAGCAGGAGACTTTTCTAACCGGGGTGGGTTTTGCGTGAGAGGTGCTGGTGGGACAGGCCTTGAGACTAGGGCAAGTTCTCCAGCTTCCCGAACTGCCCTGCCAACGTGCACCAGCCTGGACCCCTCTAGGGGTGAGAGGTTAGATCGGTCACCAGGCCCAGCTAGCCCTGGGTCTCCTCCTAGGGCTGTCGGTTTGGGATCGTGGTGATACTGATAGCACCCAGCTCACGGCCCATAGGACGTTGGCTAGCTGGTAGCAGCATGGCTGGGAGGCGGTGCTGAAAGCCTCCATCCCTGTGCACTGCGGGACGTGTGTACGTCCCGTATCTCGCTGTATTTAATGACAGAGGCCACGCGGTCATCGTCCTACTGAGCAGCTGCGCTGACCCGCTGCCTCCTTGGCCTGCCTTACTGCCAACGCGTCCCTCGCCAAGGGGAGGGATGTCACGCCAGCCTGTTCCTATCCCCGCGGAGCGACGCTCTGTGCTGCCCTGGGGCTGCTGGCCTGGGAGCTCAGTGAGCCATGCCAGCGTCGAATCAGTCAGTCTCCTGACATCCTGCGAGGTGGAAGAGGTGAATTATCCCTGTTTGGGAGATGGAGATATTCAGACGTAGACGGGCTGAGGGCACCTGCCCTCCTTGTCCAGAATAGAACAGAGCCCAGAGATCCAGAGTTGACGTGTGTGTCGTGGGATAGCCACCTCTGCAGTATGCTTCCCTTCCCCCACATGGGTCTCCAACCCCATGGAGGTGGAAGGGGCACTGGCTGGGCTTCTTGGGATTCTCCCTCCAAACTAGCAGGGGAAGGCAGCCGGAGATAATAGAGAGTGTATCAAGTCGGTGGCCTTGCTGTGCAGTGGATTGCCTCTAGGGGGCAGCAGCAGGCAGAGGAGTCTGGCAGTGTGGTTGTACCAGAGCTTTGCTGCCCGAGGGAAGCAGTGGGGAGGTGCAGGTGACCCCAAAGCCAGTGCAGGATCCACATAGGTCGTGGGGCGGCACCGCTGGCTTCGTCTGCTGGGGGGGGAGGTGCAAACCCATTTTGTCCGCAAACGTGTAAAGTTTCCAAACGATAGGGTTAGAGTTCAAAATGATCTTACCAAATTGGAGAAATGGTCTGAAATAAAAACAGGATGAAATTCAATAAGGACAAATGCAAAGTACTCCACTTAGGAAGGAATAATGAATTGTACAAATACAACATGGGAAATGACTGCTTAGGAAGGAGAGATTGGAGAAGACCATCTAGAGGGTATAGTAGATCACAAATTAAATAAGAGTCAGTAATGTAATTGTTGCAAAAAAAGCAAACATCATTCTGGGATGTATTATCAGGAGTGTTGTAAGCAAGACACAAAAATTCTTCCACTCTACTGAGCCTCAAGTGTAGTACAGTGACCAGTTCTGGGCACCACACTTCGGGAAAGATGTGGATAAATTGGAAAAACTCCAGAGAAGAGCAACAAAAATGATTAAAGGTCTAGAAAACATGACCTGTGAGGGAAGATTGAAAAAATTAGGTTTATTTAATCCAGAGAAGAGAAGATTGAGGGGAAACATGATAACAGTCTTCAGGTACATAAAAGGTTATGGAGGGTGATAAATTGTTCTCCTTAACCACTGAGGACAGGACAAGAAGCAATGGGTTTAAATTGCAGGAAGGGTGGTTTAGGTTGGGCATTAGGAAAAACTTCCTAACTGTCAGGGAGGTTAAACACTGGAACGGATTTGGTCAGTGGAGGTATTAAAGAACAAGTTAGACAAACAGCTGCCAGGTCTAGATCATACTTAGTGTAGGGGCTGGGCTAGATGACCTCTTGAGTCCCCTTCCAGCCCAACATTGCTGTGATTCTGTGGCCCAACTCCCCATCCCCAGGAGACTCCGTGCGCTGAGAGGCTGCAGCATGGGACCCTACGGAATTGGGGCCAGGTTCTCAGCTGGCGTAAATTGGCTTAGCTCTAGTGACGTAAATGGAAATGATGCTGATTTACACCAGCTGAGCACGTCCCTGTTCCACTTGCCCAGGGGTCACCCACAAGGTCTGTGGCGGTGTGGGAAATAGAATACAGGTCTCTTGACTCTCTCGCTCAAGTGGCCCCATTAACTCCACCCCGTCCTTCGGCTCTGTGCGCTAGTGGCAATCACACCACTTGGTTGGCACAGCCGACTTTGAGTGAGCTTCCCTCGAGTTCTCACTGCCTCCCAGGTGCTTTACCCACAAGTGGGTTTCAAACTCCGGCGCTCAGAGCCATCGGGGATGCTCAGATGTTGACCAGCCTGGTGTTTGCTTTGTTTGCGCATGTTACAGTCACATATATCACCGGTGGGACATTAGGGAGATCCTGCTGCTGTGTATGGGGAGTGTCCGAACATATATGTCTGGGCAACACCGGCAAACATCGAGTAAGCCGTGCCGGTGAGGAATGTGAACCTCCAACAAGCCAGCTAAGCACATGGGATATTATTCGAATTTTCAGATGTGTCACTGATTGGGCTGGGGCTTTGCAGATCAGGTGGCCTCTATTAGAGCGTTCGAGAGCCACTCCAATCGCTGTGCTTTTAGCTACCGATGCTGCAGCGTAGCGGGCCCTAGCACACTTGGTTTGTTGCTTTAATTATTTTGCACTCTTGCAGCAGCGTAGCAGGGGCAGGAGCCAAAGCCCACTGAAGTCCATCCGCAACTCAAGGCTTTCTGATGTCTTGAAGGGGTCTTGTGCCTGCCCCTAGCTTAGGAAATACCAACAGACGGCCTGTAGCAATTTACAGGTGTGTGTGTAGCAATTTACAGGTGTGTGTGTGTGGTGATTTATGGGGGGGGGTAGCGATTTACAGGGTGTGTGTGTGTAGCGATTTACGGGGGGGGGTGTAGCGATTTATGGGGGTGTGTGTGTAGCGATTTACAGGGTGTGTGTGTGTGTAGCGATTTACAGGGGGAGTGTAGCAATTTACAGGGGGTGTGTGTGTAGTGATTTACAGGGGGGTGTAGCGATTTACAAAAGGTGTGGGGGAGGGTGTAGTGATTTACAGGGGGGTGTAGCGATTTATGGGGGGTGTAGTGATTTACAGGCAGGGTGTAGCAATTTACAGGGGTGGGGGGGTAGCGATTTACAGGGTGTGTGGCAATTTATAGGGGTGTGTAGCGATTTACGGGGTGTGGGGGGGTAGCGATTTACAGGGGGGTGGGGGTGGGTATCAATTTATGGGTGTGTGTGTGTAGTGATTTACGGGGGGGGTGTAGTGATTTACGGGGCGGGGTGTAGTGATTTACGGCGGGTGTAGCTATTTACAGGGGTGTGTGGGGTGTGTGTGTGGCGATTTACAGGTGTGTGTGTGTGTGTGTATAGCAATTTACCGGGGGGGGTGTAGTGATTTACGGGGTGTGTAGCGATTTACAGGGGTGTGTGTGTTACGATTTACGGGGGGGTGTGGCGATTTACAGGTGTGTCGGTGTGTAAGAGCAACACATGGTTGCTAAGCGGTCTGGGTTCTTTTCCCAGAAAGAAATTCCTGTAAATAAATACGATGAGCAGACACGGTGGAGAGCTGCACTTAGGAGCTCATTCTTCATCCATCAGCGCCATACTGCAGCCCCTCTTGCTCTTAGAGGGTGCTGGGTATGTTACAGAGGCTTAGCACACGCATAGATTCTCGCCCACCTGCTGTCGGTGCTGTTCGTCTAAGGGGTCTGCCCTGCAGGGACCCTGAGATGCTGAAGAGGGACAAAGTGAGAGGCACGTGTGGTGTGTGTGGTGGGGACCATTCAGAGCTGAGCTGCATGTGGGGCCCAGCCTGGCGCTGGTTTGTGTGCTTGGCGTGCAGGGCACAGTGCTCTCTGGACTCTGCACTGCCTGTGTGCCAGACACTCTAACTCAAAGAGGGGAAGCTCTACGGCCTGGGTGAGACAGGAGGTCAGGTGCCTTCTGGCCTTGGAGTCTGTGAATCTGTCACAATGCTTGCCCTGCCGATGATTTGGAGATCGGCCTTGGGGAGGAGGTGGCAGGGTGCGATCCCAAAGCAGCGTGTCTGGCCCCACTCCTCACGCTTCCCTTGATCCCTACAACCGTCAGCTGTTCTGCAGCTGTGTCCCTCAAGCTGTGATTGTTGATATGGTCTCCCCAGTGCGCTAGGTGCTGTCCAAACCGATCGGGAGACAAAGGGCCAGTAAATCAGCCTAGATCCACTGATCTGCGAATGGACCAATGCCAGCGGACGGTCTGGCCCACAGCCCTGCTCCGAAGAAATTATAGTCTGAGATTATAGTCTGACAATAAGCAAACCAGGGGTGGGGGCCAAGCCCCAGATGGGTCAGAGCAAAGACTGGCTCACTGGAGGCTGCACATTTTGTCTTGGTTGTTGTGTGTCTCTTGACTATCCCCGACTGCCGTCCTATGGTGGCACCTAGGAACCCCAGTCAGGAATCAGGGCCCTGTTGTGCCAGGTGCTGTACAATACCAGAACTCTTTGGTTCCTTCCCCAAAGAGTTTACAGTGTAAGTGTAATCTCTGCTTGGAGGGGGCGAGCTGGCTAATTTCCTGTAGGTGTTGGGGAAGGGGGTCTTGAGCAGGGATCCCAGTGATGAGAGGGGCATGGCCTGGTGTGTCACCTCAGAAAGGCCATGCATGCCTAGGGGCAGGGTGGAGGAAGCACAGAGAGAGAGCGTGATGTGGAAAGAGCCAGGGGCCCGGATTCTCAATTGCTCCGTTCCTTGGGTTTGGAAAGGGACAGAGGTTGGGAGCAAACGTTGCTGGGAGCCACCGTTGTGCACTCCGTGTGCTGGGGCTGTGCAGGGCCCTGTTCCACCCCACAGGAGTTAGAGCAGCCTCCTCTGGGCCCTTGGAAGCTGAGGCTAGCCACAGCTCCACACGCTTCAGCCACGGGAGGCTGAGAGCAGGGCCAGTGAGGAGCCCTTACGCCAGCTGGAGAGGTGTCCAGTGCAGGAGTATCCAAGGGGGTGGCTTCCACCCCCTTTCCACTGCCAGAGCAAAGGGGCTTTAGCGTAGCTGAGAATGGGGCATACTCCTAGGCTGCACTCATGGAGCCTCCCAGCTCAGAATCAGGCCCTGTATGTTTGCAGATGGAGTCAGGGAGGGAGGGGAATGGGGCCCCGTAACTTCAGCGCAGGAAGAGGCAAGGCTGCCAGGGTGGCATCTGACCCACAGCCTCAGGAGCAGCCCAAGGGAAAGGGGTGCAGAGTAGAGATGGTCGACCCTTTGCAAACTGGGGCCCCGTCAGGGCGAGGCCATGAGCCCAGTGCCCTTGGCAGGCCTGTGAGGTCGGGTGGGGGTGTAGATCCCTGTTACCCTTGCTGAATTTACTGTTCAGACTGGCAGAAGGCTGGGCAAGCAGTGCTCATCCGTAGCAGGGGCTGTGCGCTTCTCCACACCAGTCTGAGGGGAGCAGTGCATGGCCCTAGGAACAGGGCAACCTTAGACGAGATCTGTTCTGATGCAGCACATCGTTAATCCAAGACGCAGGGACTCGCAGCTGGGGTCACGGGATGTGATTGCAGTAAGTAGCCGTGTGAGGGTTTAAAAAGCATTGTGTTTCTAGGAACATCTCTGCACTGGCTCCCCTAGGCTGAGATCACAAGAGACGCCAGGCTGCCTCCGGCCAGGAGCTGCTCACTAGATGTGGCCACTAGAAACACTGCCCCTGTGGCATAGTAATGCACAGAGACGGGCACTGTGGGAATTTCCTCTGGAGCATCAGAATTGGCCATTGCTGGAGGCAGGATACTGACCTGCCTGGACCTTGCTGTGGTCTAGTTTGGCAAACCCTAGCTCTGTAGATGGCACATCTAATCAATGGGACGAGAGGGCTAGGAGATCAGCATGTTGTTCAGAGCCAGGACTTAGAATCACAGATTCCTCAGCCTCCCTTGGACGTCCAGACTTTAACTACCCTGAGAGTTAGTTATTTTTTCCTCATAACTAACCCAAGTCTCCTTTGGTGCAGATTTATTTCTTGTCCTATCTTCAGGGGTCATAGAATATCAGGGTTGGAAGGGACCTCAGGAAGTCATCTAGTCCAACCCCCTGCTCAAAGCAGGACCAATCCCCAACTAAATCATCCCAGCCAGGGCTTTGTCAAGCCGGGCCTTAAAAACGTCTAAGGAAGGAGATTCCACCACCTCCCTAGGTAACGCATTCCAGTGCTTCACCACCCTCCCAGTGAAATAGTGTTTCCTAATATCCAACCTAGACCTCCCCCACTGTAACTTGAGACCATTGCTCCTTGTTCTGTCATCTGCCACCACTGAGAACAGCTGAGCTCCATCCTCTTTGGAACCCCCTTTCAGGTAGTTGAAGGCTGCTATCAAATCCCCCCTCACTCTTCTCTGGAGTCAGGGAGAACAACTGATCCCTGGCTTCTTTATAACAGCCCTTAACAGAATCAAAGACTATTATCGGTCGTCTTTTCTCGAGACTAAATTTGCCCAGTTTTTTAACCTTTCCTCATAGGTCAGATTTTCAAAATCTTTGATCTTTTTTGTTGCTTTCCTCTGGACTCTCCAATTTCCCCACCTCTTTTCTAAAGGGCGCTGCTCAGAACTGGACACAGTATCCAGCTGAGGCCACACCAGCGCCAAATAGAGTGGGACAGTTCCCACCCTAGTTTTTCATACGGCAGTCGGGTAATACTCTCCAGAATGAGATTAGCCTTTTTCACAACTGCATCACCCTGTTGACTCATGTTCAATCTGTGATCCACTCTAACCCCCGGCAGGACAACTGCCTAGCCCGTTAGCCCCCATTTTGTACTTGTGCCTTTGATTTTTCCTTCCTAAGGGCAGGTCTACACTTAAAACACTGCAATGCTGCAGCTGCCCCAAAGTCGCGCTGAAGTGGAGATGCTCCTGCGCCAATGGGGTACCCCACGAGGAGAAACTTTCCCTTTGACGTATACCGATCTTAACCTTCTGTGTAGACAGCACTAACTACGTCGTTCAGGGGTGTGGAATTTTCACAACCCTGAGCAATGCAGTTACATCGACCTAGGGCTGTAGTGTAGACCCGGCCTCAGTGTAGCACTTTGCACTTGTCTTTTTTGAATTTTTATCTTGTTGATTTCAGACCAGTTCTCCAATCTGTCAAGGTCATTTTGAATTCTAATCCTGTCCTCCCATGTGCTTTTAGCCACTCCTGGCTTTGTGTCATCCGCAGATTTTATAAGCGTACTCTCCACTCCATTATCCAAGTCATTAATGAAATCTTGAATAGTACCAGACCCAGGGCTGACCCCACTAAATATACCCTCCCAGTTTGACACCAAACCATTGATACGTGCTGAGTTCTAATCTTGGTTCTGTCACTGTAGCCTTGTTACTATTATTTAATTGTTGCCTTTAGGTAGTGACGAGAGTCAGGGACCAATTGTACTGAGCACATCGCGAGAGACAGTCCCTGCCCTGAGCTCTCACTCTAAGTGGAGAAGGCCAACAAAGGGTTGGGAGGGAAATATAGGCACAGAGAGGGAAGCAACAGGCCCCAGGTCAGTGGCGGGACTAGAACCCAGATTGTCTGTCTCCCAGCCTACAGCCCTAGCTGCTAGGCAACGCTGCCTTGGGCACATCACTTAACCCCTCAGTCTCCCCATGTTCAAAGAGAGGGTGCTCACATCCCTAGCTGTCCGGGAATGAGTGCGTGCCCAGCACTGGGAGGACATCAGGCCCTGGGTAAATGTTGGGTGTGATTACTCCAGGGTGTCTGAAGGGTGATTTCATTTGATTAAAGGTTCTTCTTAAAAAAACAAGAAAAGCCCCAGCCCAAGGATTCTCCCCGCTGTGGAGTTTTCTCTGTCCACCCCTTGCTGGGACATGTTACTGTTGATACTGCATTTGGAGGAGTGATTGCAGCACCTGTACCCCAGTTAGATTAAAGCTAGCTAGCTTGGGTACATGGCACAACTGCCCGAGCCCAAGCCCGCCAGAGAGCCTGGGTATGTACTAGGGTGGCTAGTGGGTGCTGCCATGGCTTTGCTGCCATTAGGACCTGAGCTCGCTAAAATGAAAGCTAGCTTAGGTTTACACCTGCTGCAGTTGTGCCTCTGAGTGCAGTGTAGACAAACTGAGCCACAGAGACCAAGTCTGCTCCTCCCACAAACACTTTCATCCTCTGGCAGTGCAGAAACAGGGCTGAGCCTAAATGGAGCGTACTCTTTCTGCAGAGAAGAGCAGCCTTCCGAGAACGCAACGGCTGCTGTATGCCGGTGGCTGAATCACAGAGGCTAGAACCCTCAATCACCTGGTCTGTGTCTCTGGGACAGCAGCAGGATTGTTCCCTCTGGTGTGATCCCTGGGGCTTCATCTGGTCTTGTTTTAAATGATTCGAGCAATGGAGCATCCTCCATTCCCCCTGAAACTGGACAATGTTCTGACCTTCCATACAGCGGTGCAGGACTGCCCAGCATTGAGATCGCTGCATGAATCTATGAAGGGCCACTGCTCTCCTCCATCCTTCTCTAGTGTACGTAGCCCATCAGTACGGTGGGGCCAGAACCTGCTCTTACTGGAGTCCGTGTGGAACTCCTGTGGACTTCTGTGGGAGCAGGATCAGCCCCCATAGTTAGTACTTTTCCATGGACTAATACTCTTCAGGGCAAGAATGACTTATTTATAGCCTGCTACAGACATAGGTGGAAAGATGCTACAGGCTGGTCTTGGCCAATCAGCTTATTTAGGTTCAGCCAGTCTGTGTGCTTTGAGTAATGTAACTGAGGAACGGGAGGGGCGGAGGAAGGGGAAGGGCTAGTGGATCCCTGTCAGCCCCTTATGCATACCCATTGCAATCAGTAGGAAAGCAACGCCCTCCACATTGGCTCTGCGACTCTCTGCCCTATCCCCAGGCTTCCTTCCAGTCCCCAGTGCATTTGCAGCTGCGTGTTTCTGAACCAGCTGAGTGGAGTGGGGGAACACACTGCTTGCAGCCTGGCAGGCTTTTTTTGCAGAGGGCTTCTTGTTTGTATGTTCAGAAGCCAGGGCCATGGGGCTTAATACCTGCGGGTGAGCGCAAGGTATAGGTGTTGGTTAAGGGAGTTTGTGCTGTGCCTCCCAACCGGCTGGGCTTAAATTCAGACTCCAGAGCCATCATGAACTCAGTCCTGTACATGTACACCCATGCCTGCTGTGTTAACCTGGTATGGGTACAGCACTGCCGTCTACTGGTCAGAATCAGAACGGCTCGACCGTGTGTCATAAGCCCTGCACAGCTAACAGTGTCGCCTTTCGTTCAAGAGCTCGAGCTGCTTACAGAGCAGGCGGATCTGGGGTTTGTCCCTGCTGTTGCCCTGGGAGCTGATTGTCCTTGTGTCAGTGAGACCTGTGCTGAGCGAATGTAAAATGAGACCAAATCACAGTGGACTGTCAGGCTCTGGGAAGTTCCTAGTGGCCATTGTGTCCCATGTAATGGCATCTATGGAGTCCTAGGCCCATCCCCACTCATTCAAACCTACAGGTGGGTCAAACCCTCCTGTGGGCTGTGCTGCTGTACCCCCGCTGCTGACAGTGGGACTGCTGTGGTGTAATTGAGAGGAGAATTGGGCACAAGTACTGTGGGCTCTCGACTCCCTGGCACTGTGGCAGTCTATCTGCTAGGTGTTTCCCCTTTTAAAGTTTAGGTGCTGTATGGGGTGGGATTATGCTGTCTGTTTCTCCCTGTGGGCCGAATCCTGAAATCCTTCCTTGGTTTTTACTTGGGCAAAACTTAAAGGTGACTTTGCCTGAGTATTTGGCCCTGTGCTGAGTAACGTCAGTCGCTCCCAATGCAAAGCGTGTCCGGTGCACCCAGCTGTCACGGTGATGGGTGGCTTACCCACGTGTGCAGTGGCAATGGACACACGCACGTTAACACCTGGGCCTTGCTATTTATGCACCACGTCGCACCGTTTTTATGATTGCAAAATTGCCTTCTGGGGATGAGTCCCCGCCAACTTGGAATTCCCTAGCGTAAGGGACGCTGGCACCTGTACCTCATGCGATCTCTTGCAGATTGATGCTGATTGATCTCTGAAGCAGTAACCGGTGGCTGTGGTAGGAGTTGGTTGCTTGTCTTGTTTTCGCACAGACTGCCTCCTCTCCAGTCCCTCCCCTCCCCTGTCAGGCAAGCTGAACACACAGCCTAAGCTCCCAAAGAGCCCTCAGACGGTAAAGAGTTTTGATCACTCCCCAGCAGGGCTGTGTTTGAACTGGTGACCTAGAAGTGACAGATTGATCAGTAGCCCGTTGCTTACCAATTCCATGAGCTTTCCTTCTCCTTTTTAGTTGGTCTGTCTCGAGCATTTTGCTCTTGGATGGTGTGTGCCATATGAAAGCATCTAGCGAAGTGAAGCAAATGTGATTAAAATATACATTATCATTAATGTTTCATGCATTCCCTCCCTGTGCGCTGGCTGGTCTAAGAATTATATACCCCAGGCTGCTTTCAGGATTGGCAGCTGTCATGTGATAGCATGTGGGTGGCTCATTGGGCAGAGGACAGAGGGGTTCCTTTTGAGGAAGTTTGGGAGTCGGGTGTCAGATTGCATCCTCCCGTTCCTGTGGATGAGGTAACCTGATGGAAGTGTGGCGGAGGAGAGCACAGGTGCTAAGCAGGCCCTGGCCAGTCAGTGTCTGGAGGGAAGGAATTCCAAGGAAGTATCCAGGGTGCTGCAGGAAGGGGCACTGGTCATATCACACTTGATTCAGCCCCCATTGAATCGACAGGAGACTCTTTCCATTAGCTTCAGTGGCAGTTAGCTCAGGCCCTTAATAAGTAGCCGTCTTCCCCCTGGGTCATCGCTGACCTCAGAGCTTCAGCATTGTGCCAGGGTGGCCCGTCCCGCTGAGGTGCCATCGGACGTGAACCTGAACTGTTGTGCGGCATAGCTACCACTGTTGTGGTTGGCACTATTCCTCCCCAGAGGTGGCTGCATTTGGGAGGTGGGGGTGAGGTGCATAGAACACCCAACGGGAGGTGCTCCCAGTGAGGACAGGAGGAGTGGCTGACATCCCACAGCAGGCTCGGGCCCATTATTTGTCAGGCTGTGAGGCACTTTGTGGCTTGGGCCTGGGGCTGTAGACCTCGACGATGATGGTGAGAAGAACCGGTCCACCAAAGGCTCAGCAGGCTGCCTGGGACGCGCACAGGGTCCGCTTGAGGACAGGCACGCTGCTTAGAAAATGGAAAGATTGCTGGGTGTTGCGGGGGAGGGAGGACTCCCGCCAGCACCGCTGGCGTCTCCACCAGTTTCGTGGCAGCGCTGCTGTTAGGAAGCCTCTGTTTTTTTCTGGATATGTAATTTGCCAAGGAGCTGCTGGCACAGCTGGGTTACCAAGGCGTCTCTCAGAACCCCCCCCCCCCTCGAGAGATCCGCGTGAGAGCTGTGTGGAGACAGCTTATCTTTTATCTGCTTCCTCTGAACATCTGGTACCGGCTGTTGTCAGAGGCAGGATACTGGACTGGATGGACGATGCGTCTGCTGTGGTCTGGCAGTCCCTGTGCTCCTTGGCGAACTGGACACAGCAAGCATGAACTTCAATATAGACAAGTGCAACGTAGTTCACTTAGGAAGGAAAAATCAAATGCATAACTACAAAATGGGGGACAGCTGGCTAGGCAGCAATGTCCTGCTAAAAAGAAACTGGGGTTATAGCGGCTCACAGACTGAACATGACTCACCCGTGTGATGCAGTTGTGAGAAAGTCGAATCTCATTCTGGGGCGTATTAACAGGAGTGTCGTAGGTAAGACACGGAAGGTAACTGTCCTGCTCTGCTCGGCACGGGTGAGGCCTCAGCTGGCATACAGTGTCCAGTTCTGGGTGCCGCACTTCAGGAAAGAGGTGGATAAATGGGAGAGAGTCAAGAGAAGAGCAACAAAAATGATCAAAGGTTTAGAAAATCAGATCTTCGAGGTAAAGTTTCAAAACATTGGGCAAGTTTAGTCTGGAGAAAAGAAGATGGGGGTGGGGGGGCGGACCTGATAACCGTCTTCAAATCTGTTAAAGGCTTTTAAAAAGAGGCTGGGGATCCATTGTTCTCCTTGTCCATTGAAGGTAGGACAAGAAGTAATGAGCTTAATCTGCAACCTGGGAGACTTAGGTTAAATAGTAGGAAAAACTTTCCAACTCTAGGGATAGTTAAGCTCTGAATTTGGGAGGCTGTGGAAACCCCATCACTGGAGGATTTAAGAACAGGTTGGACAGACACCCGTCAGGGATGGTCTAGGTTTGCTTGGTCCTGCCTCAGTGCAGGGGACTGGACTAGATGACCTCTCAGGGTCTCATCCAGCCTGCCATTTCTGTGATCCTACGATCAGCATGGCACTCTGCAGCACTCAGGAGGGAACTGCCTCCTCTTAGGGTGCTTTCCCAGCACTGATCGCTGCAGCAGCAGTGCATCAGCGGCTGATCCCCGTCGGGTTCGTCTGCAGACATATGTTGCGTCTCTCCCACTTTGGAGCCTTTCTGGAAACTCAGTCTTTTCATGAGATGCTGAGGAGCTTCTGTCAGGGCTCTGCACGGGGCTGAGTGGAAGTAGAAATGTCTCACTGACGTTACACCACCAGTGGGGGAGTGTGAAGGGCTTGGTGGCCTTTACCCAGATAGGGACCAAAAGACAGTGTGGGCCAATGGATAGAGTGAATGGCTGTGAATCAGGAGGCCTGAGTTTTCTTCTCCTCTCTGTCCTGGCCTTGCTGCCTGACACTGACACTGTTCGCCTCTGCTTCAAGGTGTCTTTCACTTTCATCTGAAACCTCCGGTGCTGGAGACAAGATGGACCTCAGAGCCGATCCAGTCTGGCTGTCCCTCTCCAGCTCAATCTTCCCCATCTTGGAAAACAGGGCTCTTGAGGATAGAGTGCTTTGAGCTCTCTGGATGAGAAGTCCGACATCAGGGGTAACTTTCACTCTTTTGCAAATGTGACTGCACAGATCCCTGTTTAGCACATGCAGGGCACACACCTAGCCAGGGGCATTTGCCACTGGGAAATGGCGCATGCAGACATCCTTGTGTCTGTGCTAAGGCACCCCCTCCGCCCCCCATACTAGGAATCGGGCCCCAAATGTCCTGTTAGCCGTGCTTCCAACAGCCAAACCAATCCCAGGGTCTGTGTTTGCTCTCCCTAGTCATGAACACACAGCGCTCGTCATGGCTAGAATACGGGCAGTGGGACGGTGGGACCAGTCACCCCTGCCCCCTTGTAGGATGTCATGCCACACTGAGCCATTCTACAGCAGCCGCCAAGTGCCGTCCTCGCACATGTGAATTAAGCCTGTGTGGTTGGTCATCCTCATTTATATAGTGAGGGAACTGAGACAACGGTGATGTGCAGAAGGTCGTGGCAGAGGTAGGGCTGCACTCCAGGTCTCCCGAGAGCCCTGTGCCTTAGCAACAAGAACATCTGCCCCCCGCGCTAGGAGTGGGCAGTCACTGTGTATTTCCACTAAGACGCGGCCTAGGATGATTTCGGTGCAAGGGATTCATAGAATCATAGAATATCAGGGTTGGAAGGGACCTCAGGAGGTCATCTAGTCCAACCCCCTGCTCAAAGCAGGACCAATCCCCAATTAAATCATCCCAACCAGGGCTTTGTCAAGCCTGACCTTAAAAATATCTAAGGAAGGAGATTCCACCACCTCCCTAGGTAACCCATTCCAGTGCTTCACCACCCTCCTAGTGAAAAAGTTTTTCCTAATATCCAACCTAAACCTCCCCAACTGCAACTTGAGACCATTACTCCTTGTTCTGTCATCTGCTACCACTGAGAACAGTCTACATCCATCCTCTTTGGAACCCCCTTTCAGGTAGTTGAAAGTAGCTATCAAATCCCCCCTCATTTTTCTGTTCCGCAGACTAAACAATCCCAGTTCCCTCAGCCTCTCCTTGTAAGTCTTGTGTTCCAGTCCCCTAATCATTTTTGTTGCCCTCCGCTGGACTCTTTCCAATTTTTCCACATCCTTCTTGTAGTGTGGGGCCCAAAACTGGACACAGTACTCCAGATGAGGCCTCACCAGTGTCGAATAGAGGGGAACGATCACGTCCCTCGATCTGCTGGCAATGCCCCGACATATACATCCCAAAATGCCATTGGCCTTCTTGGCAACAAGGGCACACTGTTGACTCATATCCAGCTTCTCGTCCACTGTAACCCCTAGGTCCTTTTCTGCAGAACTGCTGCCTAGCCATTCGGTCCCTAGTCTGTAGCGGTGCATTGGATTCTTCCGTCCTAAGTTCAGGACTCTGCATTGTCCTTGTTGAACCGCATCAGATTTCTTTTGGCCCAATCCTCTAATTTGTCTTGGGCCCTCTGTATCCTATCCCTGCCCTCCAGTGTATCTACCTCTCCTCCCAGTTTAGTGTCATCTGCAAACTTGCTGAGGGTGCAATCCACACCATCCTCCAGATCATTTATGAAGATATTGAACAAAACCGGCCTGAGGACTGACCCTTGGGGCACTCCACTTGATACCGGCTGCCAACTAGACATGGAGCCATTGATCACTACCCGTTGAGCCCGACAATCTAGCCAACTTTCTATCCACCTTATAGTCCATTTATCCAGCCCATACTTCTTTAACTTGCTGGCAAGAATGCTGTGGGAGACTGTGTCAAAAGCTTTGCTAAAGTCAAGGAACAACACGTCCACCGCTTTCCCCTCATCCACAGAGCCAGTTATCTCGTCATAGAAGGCAATTAGATTAGATTCATGTTATTGCCCCTTCTGCCTTCCCAGGGCCACTGGGATTGGACCGCTCCTTCTTGCTGACTTCTGTGGCTCCTCATGGGCCAGGCGGGAGAAAGGTCCTTCCTGGTTCAGGGACCCCAACTGTTGCACTTGCTCAGTGCATCCACCTGAGTCCCACGCCCCCCTGCTTCCTTCAGGGCTCAGTCAGTTGCCTTTCTGTTCTTCCTCTCTGAGAGGTGGTAGCTAGCTCGACAGACCTCGCCGCATCTGCAGTGCGGGGGAGGTCAACCTACCTATGGTGCTCAGAGACCGAAAAGCCCTGAGCGATGTAGCTAGGTTGATCTAAAGGCCTAGCCGTTTGCAGGGTCGAGGCCAAACCTGCATGGGCTACTTGTGTCAGCATGTCTTGACATCCCATGTAGAATTGCCTTTGCTTCTTCCCCTAATTTATCAATGTTGATAAATGCAAAATAATGCACACTGAAAAACATAATCCCAACCATACATAGAAAATGAAGATGTCTAAATTAGCTGTTACCACTCAGAAAACTGATCTTGGAGTCAGTGTGGAGAGTTCTCTGAAAACATCCACTCAATGTGCAGCGGCCGTCAAAAAACCTAACAGAATGTTGGAAATCATTAGAAAAGGGATAGATAATAAGACAGAAAATATCATATTGCCTCTCTATAAATCCCATGATATGCCCACATCTTGAATACTGCCTGCAGATGTGGTCGCCTCCATCTCAAAAAAGGTATACTGAAATTTTAAAAAAGTTCAGAAAAGGGCAACAAAAATTATTAGGTGTCTGGAACGGCTGAGATTAATAAGACTGGGACTTTTCAACTTGGAAAAGAGACGACTAAGGGGGAATATGATAGAGATCTATAAAATCATGACTGGTGTGAAGAAAGTAAATGAGGAAGTGTTATTTACTCCTTCTCATAACACAAGGAGGGGTCACCAAATGAAATCAATAAGCAGCAGGTTTAAAACAAACAAAAGGAAGTATTATTTCACACAACGCACAGTCAGTCTGTGGTTCTCTTTGCCAGAGGATGTTGTGAAGGCCAAGACTATAACAGGGTTCAAAAAAGAACTAGATGAATTCATGGAGGATAGGTCCATCAATGGCTATTAGCCAGGATGGGCAGTGATGGTGTCCTTAGCCACTGTTTGCCAGAAGCTGGGAATGGGTGACAGGGGATGGCTCACTTGACGATTACCTGTTCTGTTCATCCCCTCTGGGATACCTGCCGTTGGCCACTGTTAGAAGACAGGTTTCAGAGTAACAGCCGTGTTAGTCTGTATCCACAAAAAGAAAAGGAGGACTTGTGGCACCTTAGAGACTAACAAATGTATTTGAGCATAAGCTTTCGTGAGCTACAGCTCACTTCATCATGGCATGCATCCGATGAAGTGCGCTGTAGCTCACGAAAGCTTATGCTCAAATACATTTGTTAGTCTCTAAGGTGCCACAAGTCCTCCTTTTCTTTTTGTTAGCAGACAGGATACTGGGCTAGATGGTCTGACCCAGTATGGCCACTCTTCTGTTCCCCTCTGAGCCATCCTGGGAGGGTGCCCACCTGAGATCTCCATTTGCCGTCACTTTCTCCTGTGTACTTGAAATACTGGTGGCAGAAGCAGGAATCTGCAATGTTGATCACTGTTACTTGTCAGACCTTTTCCTTCTTGTCCTTCCCCCTGCTCTGGATCCCTGATCTGAGCGTCTGCAGCATCTCCTGGGCTGCTCTGAGCCCCCACCCCTGTAAGCACCGGAAGCCAATGGCGTTCTCCGGGAGACAAGCATTGAGGTCCGCCGTCCGCCCCCGCCCGGCCTCCTGTGCAGAACAGCGGTTCTAATGGGACGAGTAGCAGAGAGTCGTGTGTCTGCTGGACTTGTGGTCAGGTCCCTGGGCATCGGGGAAGGGGGAATTAGAAATGCAGGAAGCTGAACAGACAGGCTTGGTGGATGGGTGAACAGACGTTCAGAATAATCCCATCCCTCCAGCCATTTCCAGGAGCTGCCTTCCTGGAATCTGCAGCTTCCCCTTTGGGCTGCTGCTGATCTCCTGGGGCTCTCCAGATCTCCTGGGGGGTGTTGGTTCCTTTGGCCATCCCTGCAGGCCCCTTGCCATGGCGTCTCTCCCTACCTGAGTGCTTCGTGGCAGCCCCGGGCACTCTCAGTGCGAGGCTGCTTTCCTCTGGTTTTCCCTCCTCTAGTGTTTGCCTCGGAAGGAGATTGAGGCGCTGGATCGAGATCCCTTGGTGACTAGGTGGCTGGGCTGGGCCTTCAAGGAGGCCGGCGTGTGTCTTCTGTGCCTGTGGCACCCAGCGGCAGAGAGAGATCCTCCTGGCCATGCAGGCACTGATGGCCCTGCGTGTCCAGAGCAGAGATCTAAGACTGTGGGGGACACGGGGGCTGCAGGAGTAGCCGCTGGGGGCAGGCTGTCTCAGACGCTCCTCGGAGGCACAGTCCCTGCCTGGCTTCCCCGGTGCTCCAGGGGAATAGCGATTTGCTGCTAGCTTGTGCCCCCTCCCCCAGGTGGCACCTTGTGGGGGTAAAGCTGAGCCTGCATCTGGTCCCTGCCCACCTGCTCCCAAGGGAGTAGCAGGTGTGCAGCACTTATCATTGATCCCAGGTTGGGGTACCCCACACAAGGGTGTCGGGGCAGGCGGGGGGGGGGGGGAAGGGATTCTTCCTCCCCTGTGTGGGCATGCAACCCATCATAACAATCAGCCAAATCCTGAGCCCTCACCCAGCCCCGGCTCCTGGTGAGCAGGGCGGGGGTGAGCTGTCCGGACACAAGCGCAGGTGGTAGGCAAACAGCCTGCGGTGGCCAAGATCCTTGCTGCTCTGCCAGAGACCCGCAGGCTGCTGCAGCTCGGGCTGCTTGTGTGGGTTGGAGAACAGCCGCGGGGCTGACTCATGTGGCTGGCCTGGAGCAGTAACAGCACCTCTGAAAACGAACACTGAGATTAGTCCTCGGCATGTAATTAATCCAATAATTACGTCAGATTAGCCCAGTGTGTGTTTAGAAGCTTTTAATTGATAATTAAGGAGCGAGGCCCTTGAGCCGGCAGCGGGCAGGAGAGAGCTCAGTCGGGGTTTGCCGA
Organism: Natator depressus; assembly: GCF_965152275.1. Classification (NCBI taxonomy): domain Eukaryota; kingdom Metazoa; phylum Chordata; order Testudines; family Cheloniidae; genus Natator; species Natator depressus. The sequence goes on along the minus strand of NC_134234.1, from coordinate 13,167,688 downwards.
ACCTGCGGGAGGCATTTCCACTGCTGGGGTTCTGGAGCGTGCCCTGCTGCGGGGCTGTAGGTTAGGCTACTTTCCAGCAAGGTAGGGAGAATTGGATTGGAATACATGACTCATCAGGCAGGACTTTTCCCTTGGCGTGAGGACTGGCTCCTGCCCAGTGGGGCGTCAGGGGTCACTGTGCTGCAGGAGGTGTTGTTTTCTCTGATGAATACAGACCATGTGGCCATGTTTGATCATTAAAGACCTCTGAACCTTTTGGGCAAGGGCAGAGGTCTGAGTTCTTTGTGTCTCAGCCGCCTTTCAGCTCTGTATATTTCCCCTGACCGTGAAAGGGACACAACGTTCACGGGCCCGGATGAGTACAGCACTCAAGCATATGCTTAAAATTAAGCTTCTGGTTAAGTGCTTTGCTGAGATGGGGCCATAAACAGTTGCTGCATTCCTCCCCAGAGGTGGCTGCATTAAAGTGGTGGGCAAAGCCTAAGAAAAGAGGTGGGCTTTTTGCAGCATGCCCTGAAGATCAACAGGTCTGGGTTATTTCAGATCCTGGTGGCAATGAATTCCAAATTCTCAGATCCCTCCTGGAAAACACCCTGCCAGAAGCTCCCTCTGTTAAATCAAGGGAGATCCAGCTCAGATGGCTCTGCAGATGCAGCTGGGGCAGTAGTTATGGCATAGCAGGGGGGAATAGTGTCACAAAGAGGGGGATCTAAGTATAGGCGCCGACTCCATGGGTGCTCTGGGGCTGGAGCACCCACGGGGGAAAACTGGGGGCAATGACTCATGATGGGTCAAAGTGGATAGAAGTTGGAGGAAGGAGGTGAAATGAAATGAACGAGAATTCGGGAGTGAATATCGGGGTGAACTAGGGATGGGTGGAATAGTCTCTCAAGGGAAGCAACAATCGTCCCATTGCTCAGATGGAGCTATGACAATTTACGCCAGCTGATTTGCCCCCATCGGATTTTAATTCTGATCTCACGCCAGTGTAAACATGGCATCCTTCAAGGAAGTCAGCAGAGTTGCACTGATGTGAAACTGGCGTGAAATGAGCATTGGAGTGTCAATTTCTTGCTGCAAAAGGATGGCTAGATGGAGCACAGAGGAAGCCTTTAGCTGGAACAGTTGCCAGCAGAAGGCTGAGCGCTTCTGTGTTGAGCCGGGCTATTTGAAAGTTTCTGGTGGCTTTGGGGTTTTGTTAATGTGCAAGTAGCCGGGCAATCAGGAGCCGAAAGAAGAAATAGGTTGCAAGTGCCGAGGGGCCATTTCCTCAAATTCAAACTTCCTATGCGGTTGTTTTACATGAATAATGGCTACGTTGCTGCTACTTCCTTTCTGCAGCCATTATCATGTCGTGCCTTCTCTGCCACTTGCCCATGTGTGGCTATCTCTGTTTGCTCCTAAGCTAAGGTGTGCGCAGCACTGACTTGACGGCCTCGCTCCGACAAATTCGGTATAGCTGAGAAAAGGCCAGGCATGAGGCAAGCAGCATCTGAGAAGGGATCAGTGTGGGCAGCCTTCACAAAGAAGGTCAGTATCATTATTTTACACATAGGGAAACTGAGGCACAGAGAGGTGCAGTGACTGGCCCAAGGTCCTCCAGCAGATTTGGGAATAGAACCCAGGTCTCCAGGAGTCCCGGGCCAGTGTTCTGTCCACTAGGACATGCTGCCTCCCTTGTAAGAGCCTCTAGGTGTTTCCTGAGTGTAAAGAATAGTACGACAAAGTCCTGAGGAGCTGGAGCGAGGGAGAGACGAGGGGGACCCCAAAGGAGAGTATGGGTTGGAGCGTAGGAACGTAGGCCTGGAAGGGACCTCGAGGGTTCAGTCCCCTGCTATCACAGGCATCCCCATCATATATTCCCATTCAGACACTTACCAAGCTCCATCTTACGTTAAGTGAGGTTTGTGGAGCAGTGGCTGTCCAGCTTTCGAAGGGAATAATCCTCTTTCCTGTATGACCCCTTCATCCGCCGCTGCTTGGCTGTCAGAGAACTGTTCCGTTGTGCAGAACACCAGGAAGGGCGCCCCAGAGCACAGCTTGAGGGGCATCTCCACAGGGGAAGAGGCAGCGGGATTCGGTGAGAACCTGCGTGTGGGGCAGAAGGATAGACACAAATCCCCAGACGACACCGAGACTGTAAGTCCGGGGGACCGAGTGGACAGTGGAGACGTCGGGGATGATGGACAGGGGGAGGGGAGGGGATGGGGTGGTACCGAGGAAGCAGCCTGACTTTCCGAGGTGTTGAGCATCTGCAGGTTCTGTTGACTTCAGTTGGGATTGGGGGCGCTCAGCGTTCCTGGAGCGGGATGGCGTGCTGCTGGAGCAGTCCAGAGCATCACTCCAGAGCCTGAAATACAGGCCAGCGCTCCGGCAGGGCTCCAGTGCTATACCCAGTCCTCCTGCACCACCGCTCCTGGAGATCGCTCTGACTGTCCTTAGAGCCCAGGGGGGTTCTGAAGAGGGAAGGATCCCTAGTCCCTGAGAGATTTAACATCTTGTTTCAAATGCTCAGCCTGTGCTTGCCGGAAATCCAAGACTGCCTTCACAGGCTTATGGGTAAAACCCCACCGCTGCATCACAGAGACTTGCAATCCGGTCACCAAGCATGCTTAGGCCAGCCCTCTTGAAACCCCTATGCTAAATGTTTCATTAACGGTAGCCTGAACTCTTACTGCGGAGGGACTGGCATCTGGCGGACAGGGCAGGTGGAAATCAGGACTCCTGGGTTTTATTCCCCGTTCTGCCGCTAGCCTAATGTGTCAACTTGAGCAGCCCACTTAGGACCCAGCCCTGTTCACACTGAAGTCCGCGTCACTGACTTGAATCAGAGTGTGACTGGGTGCTCGGTGCACTAGCGTTCCAATCTGTGAAGTGGGTATAATAATAAGGTCCTCGCACAGAGGGCTGTAGTGAGGCTTAAGTAAATCACTGAGCTGATGCGTGCGGATGAGAGGCACTGCAACAGCACTGCCGGTTGTTATTGTTATTGCTGCTTTTCATCCTGGGGTATCCTGGACACACACATCCTGCATGTCCCGAAACCTACTCGCCCCTCTCCATCTGGACACTAGAAGACTCCACTCTTGATAAAGATACACTTTTGACCCCGCATCTGCTCAGGCTGTAGTAAAGTCTAGGATGATCCATTGCATTTACTTTTATACTGGCTTAAATCAGCGTCTCTTCTGGCAGAATGGTCCTGCAGTGGGGATGTCTGATAGAGCTTGTGCATCCCTGGGGGTTTGGAGGCTAGCTGACCTCCCTCGCTTTTATTCCATGGAGAGATCCCTCTATCCAGAGCATTAAGATGAACAGGGGGTGGGGGGGTTAGCTACAGGTGGATCCCAGTCACAGTGGAGCCCTGTCACAGAGAATTCCCCTCACTGGGGAGTATGTTTCTTGACCTCCTGGCTCTTGCTCCAACATGTATCGATGGTGCAAAACCCCCTGCCTAGAGAACGGTCCCTTGCCACTGCAGAATATTTTGATTTTTAATGGACACATCCATAAGCCAAGCCGCCGCCATCTGTTCCAACCTCCGATTTAAGATTCCAAAATTCTTCCACATCATACAAAGAGAGAGACGGATACAGCGGGGAATTGAAGAGGCCTTGCCAAGAATTTGTCTTGGGGCTAACTTGCCAGAGTTTGGGATGCAAGCTGAGCCAGTTTCTGACAGCAACCAGCCAGCTCTGCGGCATCGCAGCCTCCTGGTTAGGTTAGGGATCCAGGGGGGTGAGAATGAAGGGACGGGAGGGAGGGAATAGGAAAGGAGCTGGGGAAATAGCTGTGACTCCATCATCCCTATAAATGGGGGGAGCATCTGCTTTAAAGTTTGTATAGCCTGGGGTTGTACTGGCTTTTCTGCTGCATGCCGGGGGTGTTCCAGGGGAAGCTGCTAACAAGGGGAGCTCTGCCATCACCACAGGGGCTCCATGCCGTAATCCTGATCTCCACTGGAGCCCCCGAGATCCATTGACTTTGGCAGCTAAACCTCCCTGCTTAGGGGATGCAAACTAATTCTCCACCCCCTCCCCCCATGGGGAATAGGGATGGATAGTTAACTTGTGCTTCTGCTGACTCATTGGCCTTGCAATAAATAGCAGGGCACAAATTGTTGTAGGGCCTACATAAATACCCAAACCTACTCCAACTGAAATCAGTGGCAGAATTTCTGTCCTGAATAACAGGAGCAGGATTGGGCCCACTCACGTGGCTATTATTGTACTGTATCTTTAACGAGGAAGGGCGGTGGGGGCTTGGCAGTGACACTACATGATGGCACTGAGCTGTTTCTTTCGGGTGCCTGCCCCCCATCATAGAGCACTACTAGACCATTTCCCTTCTCGTGCAGAGTATTCAGTGAATGTCACCGCTTGCAAAAAGTGGGGCCCGGAGAACAATATGCAGATCGAGGCCCACATCCAAAGCCCAAGGAAGCCCTGTGACATCTCCCACCCCCACCCTGAAAGCCCCACCGCTTTGGCACACCCTGCCAGCAGAAGATGACCTTCCAGGGAAGAAGAGCACTGAGTTCAGTCCGCCAAGGGCTGCCCAGAGGGATTGCCCAAGAGCAGTAGCAATGAGGATTGGTTCTGCAGCAGGAGCCAATCAGGGCTCATCAGGCAAGATAAAAAGGGCTGGCCGTTTCTTCCAGAGGCCAATTCTGGGTGAAGCTGGAACAGGGGAGGAAGGATCTTAACCCAAGAAACCTGGCCTGCGCCTATCTCTGACTGTACCTTTTGGTTAAGCCAGCAAAGGGCTGTTTTGTATTTGGGAATTTTGATTTAAGTATCAGTTTACAGCTGTGAAATCAGGGCGCATTCACTTCATGAGACATTTTGTTGGCCCAGGCAAGCCTGTGACATACTATTAGGTGTCTACCCATTGATCTCTAGATCAGGTCTTCATGGGTAATGTCAAAAAACCTAACTTCTCACCTCGTCTATATACGTACCCTGAAATCACCTCCCTTCCGAGAAAAGGCTGAGAAAATCAGGACTCAGATCCCATGGGGATGAGTGCCGCGTAAGAACCTAAATACAGAGCAGCTTTACACCATGCCCTAAAGGGTCAACAGACTTGGCCACCATTAGAGCAGGGAGGAGAACGTCCTGCCTCCAGATAGTAAAAAGTAAAGAATAATATATAACAAATACAAGAAAGGCGAAGTTGATAGTCATGAATATAAATCAGAAGTTAGGCATTGTGGAAAATTGATAAGGGAAGCCAAGGAACACAAGAAGAAAGCTAGGGCCAGCCGAGTTAAGGACAATAAGAAGGAGTTTTTTAAATATATTAGGAACAAAAAGAATCCTGACAATGGTGTTGGTCCATTGCTAGATGGAAATGCTAGAATTATCAATAATAATGCAGAAAAGGCAGAAGTGTTCAATAAATATTTCTGTTCTCTGTTTGGGGAAAAAACAGATGATATAGTCTGATCACAGGGTGATGATAACACTCTTTCCATTCCATTAGTATCTCTGGAGGATATTAAACAGAAACTACTAAAATAAGTCATTTTTAAATCAGCAAGTCCAGAGAACTTGCATCCAAGAGTTTTAAAAGAGCTGGGGAGGCTCTCGCTGGACCATTAATGTGGATTTTCAGTAAATCTTGGAGCACTAAGGAAATTCCATAACACTTGAAGAAAGCTAATGTTGTGCCAATTTTTAAAAAAGGGAAATGGAATGACTCGGGTAATTACTGGCTATCAATCCCCGGAAAGATAATGAGGTAGCTGATTACAAGACTCGATTAAAAGAGGGTAATGTAATTAATGCTAGTCAACAAGGGTTTATGGAAAGCAGATCCTGTCACACTTGATTTTTTTTTTTACGAGATGACAGATTCGATTGATAAAGGCAATAGTGTTGACATAATCTACTTAGACTTCTGTGGGGCATTCAACTTGGTATCACACGACATTTCAATTAAAAAACTACAATAATATAAAATTAACATGGTGCACACATTAAATGGATTAAAAGTTGGCTAACTGATAGGTCTCAAAACGTAACTGTAAATGGGGAATCGTCATCAAGCTGGTATATTCCCAGTGGAGTCCCACAGGGGCTGGTTCTTGGCTCTATGCTATTTAACATTTTTATTAGTGACCTGAAAGGAAACTTGAAATCATCACTGATAAAGTTTGCAGATGACCCAAAAAATGGGGGAGTGGTAAATTATGAAGAGAACAGGTTACTGATTCAGAGCGATCTGAATTGTGCGGTAAACTGGGCACAAGCAAAAAAAAAAAAAAGTGTCTTAATACAGCTAAAGTGTATACATCTAGGAACGAATAAATTAGGCCATTTTACAGGATGGGAGACTCTATCCTGGGAAGCAGTGACTCTGAGAGAGATTTTGGAGGCCATGGAGAGTAATCAACTAAACATGAGATCCAATGTGACGCTATGGCCAAGAGAGCTAATGGGATCCTAGGATGCATAAACAAGGAATCTTGAGTGGAAGATTATTTTACCTCTGTAGTTGGCAGTGGTGCGACCACGGCTGGAATCCTGTGTCCAGTTCTGGTGCCCACAATGCAAGACCGATGTTGGTAAATGGGAGACGGTTCAGAGAAGAGCCCTGAGAATGATTAAGGGGTTAAAAAACCTGCATTATAGTGATAGAGCTCCTTGAGTCAATCTATTTAGCTTAACAAAGAGGAAGGTCAAGGGTAACTTGATCACAGTCTATAAGTATCTACATGGAAAACAAATATTTGATAATGGGCTCTTCAGTCTAGCAGAGAGAGGTCTAACACGATCCAAAGGCTGGAAGTTGAAGTTAGACAAATTCAGGCTAGAAATAAGGTATACATTTTTGAAAGTGAGAGTAATTAACCATTGAACAGTTACCAAGGGTTGTGGTGGATTTTCCATCATTGACAGTATTTAAATGCAGACTGGATGTTTTTCTAAAAGCTCTGCTCTAGGAATTATTTTGGGGCAGTTTCATGGCCTGTGTTACACAGGAGGTCAGACTACATGATCACAGTGGTCCCTTCTGGCCTTGGAATCGGCAAATATAATCATTATGATTGTATTTATTATAATTGATATTTTTAATCATTAGCTGTTATCTGTCAACAATGTGTTCCGTGCTAAATGGGACCCAAATATAAACAGAGTTGTTTAGAAACAATGGGCCCAAAATGCATAATATCTAGGATAGCACTTAGTACAGTGCAGAAGTAACAGATAAAACCAGATAAGATAAGATGATCTTGTAAGAGGGTTCAGAGTAGCAGCCGTGTTAGTCTGTATCCTCAAAAAGAACAGGAGTACTTGTGGCACCTTAGAGACTAACAAATTTATTAGAGCATAAGCTTTCGTGGGCTACAGCCCACTTCATCAGATGCATAGAATGGAACATGTAGTAAGAAGATATGTATATATACATACAGAGAAGGTGGAAGTTGCCATACAAACTGTAAGAGGCTAATTAATTAAAATCATCTAAGATCATATATATCTTTCTTTCATTCTGTGCATCCGATGAAGTGGGCTGTAGCCCACGAAAGCTTATGCTCTAATAAATGTGTTAGTTTCTAAGGTGCCACAAGTCCTCCTGTTCTTCTTGTAAGAGGGGAAGCTTAGGGACTGTCATTTGAGTTTCCTGGTCTCGCTCTTCTCTCCTGTACTTCATTAGTAAGGTGGATAACGCATGCAACGTGGGTCAGTGTGTGTGTGCATGGGGTGGGAGTGGGGGCACATCACAGAAGAAATGGCTTTTGGCATCTTGATCTGTCCTCTCGAGTAGCAAGCAGGCGGTGCTTAAAGAGACGTGGTCTGATTTCTCGGACGTTTATTCCTTAGTATGTCTGACATCTGATGGAATTTCTTGGTTCCCTTTTCTCTTCTGTAACTCGTTCCAGCACATGTTTGTGATTTTATAGCTAGTTGGGTTGGTTACAATGCATGCAGGTTTTTAGGGGGAAACGAAGAAATGTAAAGACTGAGTAAATATACCAGGAAGGGGCTGACAGCACCATTAAAAGTACAACGTTTGGTCTATAAAACAACCTTCTTGAGTAGGATTTTGCTTGAAGGAGAGAGAGAGAGTAGTTTAGTGCTGAGAGCAAAGGAATCTGGACTCCTGTCTCCTTTAGCTCTTGCATTGACTCACTATGCAACCTTGAGCGAGTCACTTTAACATGATGGTGATAAACATACCTACCTCCTGGGAGCATGGGAGGGATTGTCTACGTGGAGAGTTTCTCTGGTTTATTTAACAAAAGGTGTGAATTTAAATAGGTGAAAATCCAGGTGGACATTTTTACATCAGTTTAGTTTAAGCCGATTAGGAACAGGTTTGAGCTAAACCAATAGCCGCTCTTAAACTGAAATCAGAGCATTCACACAGAGGGTTGCACTGGTTCAACAAACCCAGTTTGATTAAACCAGTGCAAATCTGTGTGTAGACAAAGCCTGAGAATTAATTAATTAACAAGCGTGAAACACTTTGAGATCCCAGGTGGAGGGGTGCTATAGAAGTGAAACGCAAACTCTCTGATTATTTCAGTTTAAACCAGACTTATTTTGCTGTGAAATCCATGGCAGGATTTCACACTGAAATGGCACCAGTGCACATGGTTGCACAAGGCATCAGGCAGTGGAGGAAGAAGAGCTGTGGAAGGAATATCAACCCCCATGCTTGGAGGAAGCTTTCCATGGGGCAGGGTACCCCATCATTGCCTGAGACAGGGCTTCTTCCACTGAAGCTGGTGCTAGTCACGGTCAGAGATGGGCCCCTGGCTAGAGGGACCCTGGGTCTGATCCAGTCTGGCAGGCCCTGTGCTCCTGATCAGGCCCAGTAAGCATAGTCACCAGCTGGTAGGGCGGAAGGGGCTGCAACTGCTTCTCTTCTGCATTTAAAGGGCCAGTGAGGAGACAAGCATGCAAGGAGAGGTTCCTGGGTAAAGGGGGAGCTTCCATGGAGACTAGGGGGTTGTGGAAAAGACTGCTTGAAGGGGAGGGACGTTTGCCAGCACCGGGTTTCTCCGGTTGTCGCCCTGGGGCTTGAGGCAGCTGGGTCTTTGTGCCAACACCATATTTCTGTCAGTAAGGGCTGAGCCAGGCTGTCTGTGTTCAGCGGCCTAGGCTGTGCTGCCCAGATGAAGCCAAAAATGGTGGGGTTTGGTGCCATCTTCTCACCTCTAAACCAAGCATCCTGGGTGCATGTGATGTGCCAGAGGGCCTGGCCTTCTGTGGGTTCGGGGGCCTTGGAGTGCCCCCAGCCTGCTGACAATCAGGCCTTTTCTCTCTCGCCGTCTCTGACTGAAAGGCCGGGTACTGGAAAAGAATAACATGGAGGGAGTTCTCCTGAGCCGCTCCCAGGGGCTGGTTCGGCCGTGGCCCTCCGAGTTCCACCTTGCTTGTGGAACGGATGTGGCACGTGCATAGCTCGGCCGTGGCCATCACCTGGGTTCTCACCGTCTCTCTTTCCTTCCCTGCAGGACATGCGGAAACATGTCACCATGACACTCCTGGATACCGAGCAGTCCTATGTGGAGTCCCTCCGCACCCTGATGCAGGTATCGTGCTGCCGAGGCTCGTGCAGAACGCCCCAGGGGAGGGGAGGGGAGCGGGGGGGTCGATGGCACAAGCCCATGGACTGCACGCAGAGATTGGAACCTGTGTCCCACATGGGACATCGAGGCTGGGACACAAGACCCATTCCAGAAAACACAGCTCCTTAGTGATCAGTACTGGTGGGGCTTTTATCTTAGGCAGATATACATCCACTAGAGCAGTGGTTCTTAACCTGGGGGTGCGAGATGCCCTTTCTGGGGGTGGAGACATGCCAGATTTTTTTAGAAGGTAAATCATCGAAAACACAAATTAAACACAGGCACATAAGTACAACTATTTGTTTCATCAAACCTATGTATTTGTTAACATTATACATTTTTTAACGATTACTGTAATATACAAACAAAAAACATATCTAGGTTTAAAGAACTGACCTACTTCAATGATTTTTGATAAGAGGTGTGAGAACATATTTTGATTTTTGATAAGGGGTGCGAGAACATATTTTGAGAACCAAAGGGGTGCAGGCTGCAGTAAAGGTTAAGAACCACTGGCCTCGAGTGCAGTGCTGCACACAGACCTGGCTCCAAAAGCAGGGTAGTGAGTGTGGGTACTATCTGGTCTCTTTCCCTTTGCAAATGCTCCTGCTGTCTCACCTACCTCAAAAGAAGCTGGGCAGGCCTCTCGCGAGACCAGGGTGGGCAAACATTTTGGCCTGAGGGCCACATTGGGATTCCGAAACTGTATGGAGGGCCGGGTAGGGAAGGCTGTGCCTCCCCAAACAGCCAGGCCCCTGCCTCCTATCCTCCCCCTCCCACTTCACGCCCCCTGACTGCCCCCCCTCAGAACTCCCGACCCAGCCAACCCTCCCTGCTCCTTGTCCCCTGACTGCTCCCTCCCGGGACCCCCCGCCCCTAACCACCAGAGGCTAGCCTCCCCGCCAGGGGCTCAAGGGCCAGGCAGGACGGTCCCGTGGGCCATAGTTTGGCCACCTCTGTGCTAGACTGTGATTGTCAGTATCTGTACCAGATCCTGCCTTCACATACAACTGAGGATGTCATTGGAATTGCATGGCTGGAATGTGGCCCTGAACTGGCCTCGGCATTCGATGGGAGCCTACGGGAAGAGCAGAGCCCTGGGGTGCTGTGCTCACTGCGACCTGTGCTTCCCCCTTCCTGCCAGCATCCTCTCTGGGGTTAGCTTTAGACACTCAGCCTTCAAGCAGGCCCTGAGAAAGCAGGGAGATGCTGCTGCTTCCAGTGGGTGTAAAGGAGGCGCAGAGCTGGGAGTGGTCTGCCTGCTGCTAACACCTCGCTGCTCCCCCAGTGGCTCTGCCTAGATGTTGGATACCGGGGGGAAGAGGCATGAACTTTGCCGGACTCCGCAGGTGACAGCTCCAGGATTGGAGCAAGAGGGGCCCAGAATGACCCTCTAAGTTCAGTCTGGGAGGAAGAACCTGAGCTGTTCCCCGCCACAGGCTCCTGGAGGTGGGATGGTACTTGGGGACCAGCAGCATCACACACTGCAGAGAAGTCCCGCGGGACGAGTGGCTGTAGCTCCCTTGCCAAGGGACTGGAGGAGGCAATCCATCACAGCATCGGGTGCCGCCGCAGCCTGACTCAGAGGAGTCAAGGATGCTCCAGCTGAGGCCCTGCCTCATCAGACAATGGCTGGCGTTCTGCTCTTCAGAGGGGCTCTGGACTCCTGTCCCTTGGGATGGACGGGCAGCGTTTGGTGTTAGATGTCTCTACATGCAGACAGATTTCACCAGACCGGCAGGTGTTCAACTTTTCAGGGTCCGCCTCGGAATAACCCCGGACAGTGTTACATGACACTTGGTTACGCTGATCTTCATTAACCGCTTGGAACAAAATGTGTATTCCCAGGCCCAGCTGCCCTCAGGGACCTTTGAATGAACACCGTAGGAAAAGGACTTTGAAAAACTACCTCCCCTGGGGATGACCCGGTGGGATGTGCAACAGCTGATATCCAGCTTCATATTCGTAAACTTCTGCTAAGCCATGACTTGTACCCACAGACCTGGGGAATGCAATGGCTTTAAGAAGTCACTCGGTCTCTGCTATAGCCAGCCAGCTGCAGCCAGGGTACAGACGTGGCCACAGTGCAGACCCTGGTGCATTCACATGTGGCCTGGGAGAAATCTCTCATGTAGCCTGTGGTTGCCCTTCTCCCTGCTACAGGGAAAGGGACCTCTGGAGATTACCAGGATAAACCACCTCTGCTAGGGCCTGGATTCTCCCCAGGCTGCGGTGCAATATTAATGATGACAAAGTTAATCAAGGAGCCCATGGAAGAGACATCTCCAGAGCAGGGACAATCTTGCGGCAGCATGGAGATGGACTAGATGTTAGTGTCCAGATTGTGTTGGTCTAGAAGTGAGCTGCTTGAGAAGCTCAGCCGGCAACTGTTAGTGCTAAAAGGGACCTGCACAAGGAGCAAAAATTGGGTGGGTGTGCCCTTTTTAGTCTTTGTGAGGCATAAAAATGGCCCGAAAGGATGGGGTTTTTTTTAGATAAGGGAATATTATTTTTAATCTTTGTTTCTAATAGAGTAGCACGTAGAGAATCAGGGTCTCATTGTGCTAGGTGCTGTACAAATATAGAGCAGGACAATTCCTGCTCCAAAGAGCTCAAACTAATCTAAGATAAGGGGCAGCGGCTGGCCTAACAGAGGCGGGAAAGGATGGTCCAGTGGCTGGGGTGCCTGCCTGGAACTTGGGTGTCCCAGGTTCAATCTCCAGCCTGTCACAGGCATTCTGCGTGACCTTGGGCAAGTCACTTAGGCTCTGTCTACACTACAGACCTTACAGTGGCACCGCTGCAGCTGCGCCGCTGTAAGGTCTCCTGTGTAGCCGCTCTTTGCCGGTGGGGGAGAGCTCTCCTGCCGGCATAATTAAACCACCCAAAACGAGTGGCCGTAGCTATGTCGGCAGGAGAGCATCTCCTACCAACATAGGGCTGTCCACACCAGCGCTTTTGTCCAGAAAACTTATGTCAATCAGGGGTGTGTTTTTTCACACCCCTAACCGACAAAAGTTTTACCCACAAAAGTGCTAGTGTAGACAAGACTCCTGCCTCTCAGTTCCCCATCTGTACAATGAGAAGAACAGCACTGGCCTACCTCAGAGGGGTGGGGTGAGAATAAATGTTAAGGAGTGTGAGGCGCTCCTATACCACAGTGATGAGGGCCATATAAATAGATAGCCGCGATGAGGGACGCTGCACGAACAGCATGTGTTAACACAGTGCCAGCGGCTTTGCATCTCCCATCCCATACGTCCTCTCTCAGTCAATCGATGGGTGGACCCCTGAGGTCCTAGCTCCTTAGTGGGAGACCAGCAAAAGTCCTTCAGCTCCCAGAGAAAAATGAAGCAGGCAAAGTTGACTCCTATGCAGCGACACCAAGAATACAGGGACCGGCAGGCATGAAAGGTTGCTCCTTGCAGAGTGGTTTTTCTGTTGCTTGTTCAGCTACATCTTTGATTCATTTCTTTGTAAAAGAAAACCCTTTGGTCTAACCCAAGCCAGAAAGTCTCTGCTTTTCAGGGAATAGCCTTGGAGCCAGGGCGCACAGGAGCCAGGGGACAAAAAGCCCTGAGGCTTAGGAGAGAACAGCGTGATGCAGAACGTAAGCTCTTGGGAGAGAGTGCTAATGCACAAACGCTTCCCCTCGGATATCCCATGATGCCCAGGGAGCATTCCTGCATTGTATCACTCCGAGGAGGGGAGGGTCGGAGTTCAGAGAGGAATGGGCTTTGTGGGGATGATTAACAGGCCTAGGAACTGTTCCCATCACAGCTGCTCCAGCCCATCAGGCTGTGACAAGGTGCTTTCCGTGGGGTCATGATGCTTAGAGCCAGGTGGCTGAGGCCAGGCAGTTAAATTTAGTAGGAGCATTTATTTCTCTTTCTCTGCTGTGATTGCCAGGCTGGATACAGGTACTTAGCTTGAAACCAGGTGTGCGCTCTCGAAACAGTTGTGTTCCCCCTTTGGATTTGTAGGGTGAAGTCCTGGCCCCATTGAAGTCAGTGGACGTTTTGCTCTTGATTGCAATGGAGCCAATATTTCACCGTTCGCAACAAGGAGGAGGTGTCTCTGCCAAGCTCTCGCACCTTTCACATAATGTTAAAAAAATGCACTAAAATAACATCCATACCGCACGTAGTCTCATTGTGGTCTTCCTCCCCCCCAGCCCCCAGATGTTCATTGTATTTGCATATTGTCGCTCATTAACACTGTGGTAAGCTTGTAAGTTCTTCAGGGCCGGGATGGGTATGTACATCACCTAGCACAACGCGGTTCTGATCCCTGATTGGGACCTCTAGGCGTCACCGTCATCTGAACCATCATTACATGACCGACCGCAGAGATCGAATCAACCATCTCCTACGGGCCCACAGTCACACCATTTCTTGTCCCATTGCGCCCCTTCCTGCTCAAATGCCCGGGCAATTCGATGGGCCTTGCAACATACTCGGAAGGTCTCCAGATTCAGGCTGCTTCAGACCGAGCACTGGTGTCATTTCACCACCTAACAAGCACTCGGCAGGGGCAGCCCTGCCTAGAGAGCCTGGCAGCAGATGGCAAAGCAACGGACCGTGCTGGCAAAGGCCCTGTGCAAAAGAACCAGACTGCAGCTTTCAGGCAAGATGCTGCTGCCATGTGATCATGCGACACCAGCTGGCAGTGCCCCTGCCCCCCGCTGTGAAATCTCATGCCAAATGATGGACATGCCCCTTCAGTCAAACTGTGCCAATGTCACCTTCATGACGACTTCTGGTTGGTTCCCCCAGCCAACCAGCACCATCTCGCTTTTATCCAATGGGCCTTCAGCTAGCTAGCTGACATCCACACCTCAAGCACTGGGGAAGGTCATTGATGGCACAGGCTGGGTCAGATGAAGTACAGTCCATGCCTCCTCCTCCGAACAGCCCCCTAGGCACACTGAACATGGGAGGTGCCTGGAGGAAAGCTACACACACAGGAGCAATCACTCTCTGGGAGCTCTCAGATTTGTGCAGTAAGAATGAACCCGCTGCGGGGAACCCCATCTGCTCCCATTGCAGCTCACAGGGGAGCCAACACCTCGTGAAGGCAGCTGATAGCTCCCACAGTCTCAGCATGGATGCCCAATGTCTGTCCCTCACCAGGAGTAGAGGTAGCAATTTTCACCCCTTAGCCCTCCTTGCAAAGATCCTGGAAGGCTCAGTTAATGAATGTTTGAGAAGCTCTCTGAGATCATGGGTATTATCCTCCTTGTATAAATGGGGGAATGAGAGGTTAAGTGATTTGGCCAAGGTCAAACAGCAAAGCAGTGTCACAGCCAGGAATGAAACCCAGGAGTTCCGGCTGCCGGTCTCTTGCTTTAACCCCTAAACGCACTCCATTTCCCCCTGTGTGTTACCTCAAACCCAGCGACTGTGGCAAATGAGAGATGTTAGTCTGAGACTGTTTGGTTTTAAAGTCAGTGGAACGTATTTCTGGGCAAGGTCCTAAATCCAAATGAAAAGTGTGTTCTCTGGCTAAGGGCTTATATCCTGAAGCTCATCCCAGAATGTCTGAAAACAGCTTTATTCTAAACCCCTGAAAAAAGGGGGGGGATTTCTCATGTTTCATGTCCCCTGTGCGGCATTAGAAGCCCCACGGCAGTCTAACTTTTAAATGAACTCTACATCGGTCCCATCTCCCTCTGAAGTGGAGAACTGTGCCAAAACTCTAAGACGTGTGAACTGCATGTCATCTAGTCACGTATACAAAGGGGAAATGTCACCGTGTCTGAGGCCAGCTGGCCGTTAAGTGAGTAGAAGCACCCAAGGTCGTCCTCATTCCACTGGGCTGTTTGGAATGCTCTGCCGGAACTGGCCTCCCTAAATAGGATCCTGGCCTCGGCGTGGCAGCGAGCAGGACAGCTCAGGTCACCCTGGACCTCTTGTTGCAAGCCCCAACTTTCAGTCACTCCTAACTTTCCAAAGACTTTAATCTCTGGGGCTGAAACATTCCAACTTGGGGATCAACACTGAGGCAAATGACCTGG
Source organism: Natator depressus (assembly GCF_965152275.1). Taxonomy (NCBI): domain Eukaryota; kingdom Metazoa; phylum Chordata; order Testudines; family Cheloniidae; genus Natator; species Natator depressus. The sequence continues at coordinate 13,152,089 of NC_134234.1, read as the reverse complement.
AATAAGTGGGGAAGGACCTGTTTTCCGAGGTCCCAGATAAGAGATTTGCCCAAGATCATACAGCAAGCCTGTAGCAGGCCCACGTCTTTTGAGTCCTACTCCAGTGCCCTAACCATCTGGCTCAGCAGGGTCGCAGTTAGCATTATGTCTGGTAGTGAATTGTGTTTCCGTGGGAACTGTCATTCCTGAACCCTTTCACTGGGGCTGATGCAGGATGTGGATTTTGCGGCTTGGTCGCTTGAGCAATAAGGGCCCAGCTCTGTCCCCAGATACACAAGCACAACTTCCTCTGACGTCAGTGAGCATCACCCACACACATCCGAGAGCACTCTGGGGCTGCAGTGGTGGGAAAGAACCAACACAGAATACCATGGAAGAGAGGGCAGAATCCGCTCCAGGAGTCCTGATTGGGAAAGGCCCCTCAGCCCAGCCTCCTGCTTGGCACCTGCCTCTTATAATGCAAAAATACGCCCGGTACCCAGTCTGTGGGCACGTAGGTGATGATTAAGCAGCACCAGTGCTCCCACGTAATTTTTGTGCCTGCCTTATTAAATAATGATTTTAACTCACTGGCCAAACTCTTGGCCCCCTGCTCTGCTCGCTTTGCACCACGCCAGCAGAGCAAAGAGGACAGAAACAGGCTGCGTAGAACCAGCCTGACGGGCTGCTAGCCACCCTCCCACAGCACCCCTGGTAGGGGGTGGGGAGGAGGCATTGCTGTAGCCTAAGGTCCCTGTAAACTGCGTGGCTGCCCAGCAGCCTGTTTAGCGCCACGCAAACACTCAGTGAACCCGCCCGGAGTGGGGACCTGCCACAGCTGGGGGAGGGACACCCCTCCTCTCCCCCGGCCCCCAACCTGCCACAGGAGGGGAGCCCCTCCCCGGCCCCAACTCAGCCTGCGGCCCGGACCTGTCGCAGCTGGGGCAGGGCAGCCAGATTGGGCCCAGCCGCAGCCCGGGCCAGCCCCGGAGCGGCCCAGACCCAGCAGCGGCCCAACCCCGGAGCGGTCCTTCCCCTCTCTCCCCGCTGTAACCCTGGAGCATCCTCCTGCACCCCAAACCCCTCATCCCCGGCCACACCCCAGAGCCCGCAACCCAGCCGGAGCCTTCACACCCCTGCACCCCATGCCTCTGCCCCAGCCCTAAGACCCTCATCCCCGGCCCCACCCCAGATCCTGCACCCCCATCTGGAGCCTTCACACCCCTGCACCCCATGCCTCTGCCCCAGCCCTAAACCCCTCATCCCCGGCCCCACCCCAGATCCTGCACCCCCAGCTGGAGCCACACCCCTGCACCCCAAGCCTCTGCCCCAGCCCTAAGACCCTCATCCCCGGCCCCACCCCAGATCTTGCACCCCCAGCTGGAGCCCTCACACCCCTGCACCCCGTGCCTCTGCCCCAGCCATAAACCCCTCATCCCCGGCCCCACCCCAGATCCTGCACCCCCAGCTGGAGCTTTCACACCCCTGCACCCCCAAGCCTCTGCCCCAGCTCTGAGCCCCCCCCCCACACTCGAACCCCTTGGCCCCACCCCCACCAGATGAATTTTGTTATGTGCACCAATATGAAGGTGGTGTGTCACATATCACCTCCATATTGGTGCTCATAACAAAATTCATTTCACACATGGGTGGGAAATATTAGCTGCATGGCCTGCATTACTCTGGCTATACCCAGCATCCAGATGGCTCCCTGGGAGCTGAGAGCAGCTGGAAAAGTCTCAGAGCCTCTCTAAACCCTCTGGAGCTGGTGCAAAACTTGGGATCGGGAAACCACAGTCAATCCCCCACCTTCCTGCAGCTAGAGGACAGAGGGATGGCTCTGTGATTAGGGCTAAGTACCACTGAACTGTAGAGTCAGTCGGCTGCTGACTCGGGCCAATGCAGCACAAACTGATTTCCACAGTGCTGCAGTGATTTTGTGTCATATGAGTTTCCCCTCGGGGTGCCCTGCCTGCAAGCTGGAGCTCACACACTGGGCCACCCATCCCTTTGGAGCTGCGTAATGAAGCAAGATTCCATCTCAGCAGCACCTGGGGGCCGTCATCCACCATGAAGAATAGGGAGTGGGCACTTGGTTGGCTTGAAGGACAGGTGGATAATAAGCATGTAGAGTCCTTGAATTCAGGCAGGGAAGTTCTTGGAAATGTGCTTGTCTTATTCATGTGTGCAGCCTGGCAAAGCACACCGCCCCCAGGAATGACTGGTGCAGGAGATGGAACATGTAATGAAGGAGCAAGCTGTCCCCTCCCTCCACCCCGCACCTCTCTTCCCATAAAGTGAATTAAAACGTCTTCCGTTCCAGCGCTGCCGATGGCTGAGTTTTGAGGTAGTGGGAGTGGAAACAGCTGAGGAGTCCTCCAGCTTTTTGCGTCTTTGGGGTTTGCAGGGCATGTCTGTCTGTCCAGCTAGCCATCAAGAGAGATAGGGCACTAGCCAGGGACTCAGGACGCCTGGCTTCTATTACTGACTGTCCCACTCAGCGGCTGTGTGACCATTGGCAAGTCAGTTGACCGCTCCGTGCCTCAGTTTCCCCTCTCACCACTTGTCTGTCCTGTACGCTCTTAGAGCAGGGCCTGTCTCTCGCTCTGTGTACGTACAGCACCTAGCACACTGGAGCCCTGATCTCAGCTGGGACCTCGACAAACGCGACTCACCATCCTTACGTTGATACAGTCCACAAGCCCACATTTGGCTGTATTTCCATTGTGATTTCTTGGTGGCACTCAGTGGGGTGGAGAACTGAATAACACGGGCCTGCCACTCCTTGCAGTTACACCAGTTTCTGGGTCTGTCTGCACCGGAGCTGGAGGCGTGATTTCCAGCTCAGGGATGTGCACTCACTTGGATCGAGCACGCGGGCTAAAGCCAGAAGTGTAGCCATAGCAACACAAGTGGCAGGCTGGGCCAGTCACCCCAAGTACAGTTCCCCCTCCCCAGCCCACCCCAGCTCCCTGGATACTTGCTCTTACCCTGTACATCTCCACTGACTTTGGGGGCATTATTGGTGATTTACAATGGTATACATGAGGCTCAAGTCTTGCTGGTGTCGGCTGACCGGCTGGCCACCTCTGTGAACGAGAAGCTGCAAAACGTGGATCTGGGTTTGAGTCTGGATATCAAACCCGCCACTAGGTCTGAGGGTGTGGCAATCCGGAGTTCTGGGTCGACTGGTCAGGGAGGTAGGAGAGGCTGTCGTCTTGAAGCGGGGATTGGGGTTCTGGTCTGGAATTCACAGTCCCCCTCCCCCACAAAGGGTATGGGGGAGTTCAGATTTTTGAGGGGGTGATTTATTTGGTGAGCACGGGTTGGGGGGAGGGATAGCTCAGTGGTTTGAGATTGGCCTGCTAAACCCAGGGTTGCGAGTTCAATCCTTGAGGGGGCCATTGAGGGATCTGGGGCAAAAATTGGGGATTGGTCCTGCTTTGAGCAGGGGGTTGGACTAGATGACCTCCTGAGGTCCCTTCCAACCCTGATATTCTATGGTCTTCTATGGTCTAATGTGCTCGGAGCTGTACAACATGGAGAGTCAGTGTCCCCGGCCTTGAGGAGCTGCCCTCAGCCTGGCTCCCAAGGTGAGGAGCTGCGACAAGACCCAAGCATCAGATCCCCGCCTCCATCTTTGCTCTCAGCACCTCCTCCACGCCCCACAATCCTCTCAGCTGACTGCCCCGCGCCTCCCCCCACACCTCGCTCCTCCCACTGCCGGCTTTGAACTTCTGCCCTGCTGAACCATGAGCCAGGCATCCACCCCCTCTGCTTCCTGTCCTCCTCACGCCGATGGTCTGCTCACCTGCTGCTCCATCCATTGTCTTGTCTGGCTTAGGGCCTGATCCACAGCCCACACCAGTCAGTGGAAAGACTCCCGCAGATGTCAGTGCACCGTGATGCAGGCCTTAGTCCGTAAGGAACGTCGACACTGCAGTGTAAGCCCAGGGGTCGAACTCAAGCTCAGGCCTCATGCCCTTTCCATCTACACACAAATCCCACTAACCCAGGGTCCTGGGCCCCCTGGGGGTGAGGGTCTGAGCCTGTGTCAAGCAGGCACCCAGGGTTTAAGCCCTGTTGCTTTGTGGTGCAGACACAGCCCCAGTAGACTCATGCTCTGGGACTCCATCCAAAGTATCCCACAATCCCACGGGCCAAGTTTCTTTGTCCTCTGGACTGTCCAATCTGGTGGACAGTCAAGTTTTCCTACACTGCACCACCAACCCAGGGCTAGAAAGGCCACATTTCAGGAGAGTGCTAGGAAGTCTGGGAGATGGTTGGCTGGACTTGAGCCTGCGTACTGCAGTGTGGACGCCGGAGCCCCGGTTTCAGGTCCAGGTTAGAAAATTCTTGACCTAGGGTTGACAGTCAGTGTAGATGCTCAAGCCCTGGGTTCTCTAACCCAGGGTCCACTGACTCCAGCTCCACTCAGCCTAGGCTTACATTGCAGTGTAGACATACCCCGAGGCTGTGTGGATGGGGTAAGTGCCTTTACCCTGTAGGGCAGATCCTGAGAGCTGCTGAGGTCCAGGCTGCATCTCGCATTGACTACAAGGCTTTCCTGAATACCTACATCCCACTACCATGGATGTCAATGGCAAGACTTCCATGGACTTCAGCAGGGGCAGGGCCTCAGTCTGCCAAGTGCCATGTGAGGGCCTGATCCTGTACGGTGCGGCGTGCCCTCAGCCCCCACTGATATCTCAGGATCAGGCCCTACATGTGCAGCACCAAGGGGCCATCAGAGTAGGCCACGGACGCTGGACTGCAGCACCTCCAAATGTACCAGGCAGGAGCAGCGTGCCGTGCAGCCATCCTAAACTCCCGCCAATTGGACTGTTGTAAACAGCACCACATTGATTCTGTCACTTCCCCGGCCTCTCGGCACTCTTGAGAGGTGCTGAGGATGGACCCAGCCACTTGGGGTGGGAGAGGAGAGAGGTGGAGCAGGAGTGGTGGGCTATACCGCAAGAGCATTTCATTTGTTACACACAGTTGACTTGTTTCATTAGCATCCCTTGGACTGTGAGTGACTACGAAGCCCATAAACTCTGAGCACATTTCCTTTGTACTTTGTCTCTGTGGCTAGTTTACATGGAGTCTCTTGTCAGCAAACGCCATCACTGGGTTGTGTTGGAAATTCTGGCTAGGTTACAGCCGTGGAACGGCGAGAGGAGATTTTTACGGGACTGTGGCTCTCACTAGATAGATTAAACTTGTAAATGGCTGGGGTTGCAAACCAGCTGAGACACACCGCTGTTAAAAACCACCTTATAACCTTTCCAGTAAGGATCGCGGAATACTCTGCACAGATGAGTAATTATTAGCCCATTTACAGGTGGGGAAACTGAGGCACGGGTGCTTGCCTTTGCTATGACTCACCCTTGGGGAGCAGGAATGGGTTTTAATTACAGTGGGGCCGTGATTTTTTTAATCCACACTAGTTTGATGAACCCCACAGAGTAGCTTGAGGAGCATAGATGCCCTTAGACTTCATCCTGTCCATGGCTCCACCGATAGGGTGTTTTGATATTTTTATTATTATTATTATTATTATTATTTTTGTAGGGTTACATGAAGCCCTTGAAGCAGCCAGAAAACTCGATCCTCTGCGACCCGTCCTTGGTGGACGAGATATTTGACCAGATCCCCGAGTTGCTGGAGCACCACGAGCAATTCCTGGAGCAGGTCCACAAATGTGTGCAGAACTGGCATGAGAAGCAGAAAGTGGGAGATGTCCTGGTACAATCTGTAAGTACAGCAAACCTCCCCCCACACATACCCTACGTTACGGCACCTGGAGCCCTTGCTGGGCAAGTTTCACATTGATTTCAGCAGAAGGATGGGGACCTGTGTGGCCATGACAAGAATCCATATTAACTTGTCCAGCTTAACTTTAATCCACAGGACACAAGGAAGCTCAGTCCTGTGCCAGATATGGAAGTGAGTCATTATTTGATGATCTGGGCATGCGTAACATAAACGAACCAGAGTGCCTATAAATGGATGGTACCATGGAGCAGTTAAGCTCTTAAAGAGAGCAGGAAGGCCAGACAAGAGTGCCAAGTGCAGATTGCGCCGCTCTTGCTCATGCTGGTGAGCTGTCTCTGTCCGGATTTCAGACCTGCTTGGCTGGGTAAATGCTCCCCGTCATGAGTAACGGTTGCACAATCTGGCACCTCTTTAGAAATGACCTTAGGAGGCTGAAACTTTGCATTCTCTTTTAATGGGCCAGATCCTGCTAGCCTTCTCTGCCGCGGCTCCGGACTTACACTGGTGGAACTGAGATCAGGATCTGGCCCGGTGACTCCAGATCAAGATGGCTCTGTTCCCCAGGTCAAAAACCAAAAATGGTTTTTCTGAGCCCTACCAGCTCCACCTTAGATGTGAAAAATCCAGCCAGGCTGCCTCTGATCTCACCCCCTGGAATGAAGAGCCCCCATCAGAAGTTATCTGACAGTGGGGTTGGCGAGGTGCTAGGCAGAACAGAATCCAGTTTGTCTTGGCCACAAGCAGGCAGGTCTCAAGGACACACACCCCGCATTCTCCCAAGAGCAGGTCCAATGAGTTTGAAGGTGCCTTTTCTAGAAAGTCTTGCTCCTCCTTCTTCTCTAGTCTCCAAAAAGGACATGTGGTGGGGGAAGTTAGAACCCCCAGTTCTAATCACAGCTCTGCCACTGACTAGCCATTTGGTCCAGAGAAAGACACTTACCTTTCTGGTGTCTGTTTTCTCCTCTATAAGCTGGGGAGATAACACCCACCTCTCAGAGGGTGGTCAGGGTTACTTAGTTTTTGTGATGTGCTTTGTGCAGTCCCCAGAAATGCCAAGCCTCCTCAGAAATAAAAGGGACAGCATCTGAGATCACGGATGCAATGCGCACAAGGTTTGGTGGTTTCTCCAGGAGAGTCCTCAGAGCCCCAGATGTCCCAGTTTTATAGGGACAGTCCCAGTCTTCGAGGCTCTGTCTTACATAGGTGCCTATTAACCCCCCATCCCCATTTCCACCGCCGTCCCAATTTTTCACACTTGCTGTCTGGTCACCCTAATCTACACTTGCATTGCATGGCAAAACTTCCCCACCAGAGCTAACCCAAACAAGCGCCTGCGGGGGAGGAAACCGTGCAAGCCCTTGTGTAGACAGGACTCCTGCTACTGCTAGCACCGGTTGCGCCGCATTGGGGTCACCAGCAGTGGGACAGTCTTTGCCAATGAACTCTGGTCCAGGCAGGCCAGAGTTACCCCCCCAGCCTCCTGGTGGTGGACTCCCTGCTGACAGAAGTCTGCCTTCACAGCTGAGCAGTGGTATATTGTACTTCAGGGACGTAAACAGCTGCAGACATAAAGAAGCCGGGGGGGGGAAGCAATCAAATAAATTTGAGAACCACTGCTCTGGAGTCCCAACAGTGGTCACCCTGCAGGGCTTGCATCAGATCAGCAGGAGGCGCTCTGCCACAGGGCTTCCATGACTTCTAGAGTTCTGTGGCCTGTGTTATGCCGGAGGTCAGACCAAAAGATTGCAGGGTTCCCTTCTGGCCTTGGGATCCATGACTCTGTGCCAGCCTGAGGAGGAAAGTACCAAGTCCTGGTCCTGAATCCTGATCTTCCATGCACAGTCTGGTGAGACAGATCATTCCCACAGAAGCCTCTTTGCAAGCAAGGCTGCCTGGCAGCAGAGAAGTGTGCAGGCCACAAGGGGCTTATTGCCAATCATGGTGCCATCTGGGTGGACTGGGCACTAGTGCCTCACCCCAAAGATAGTGCTGCTGGAGAGGCGGCGCGGCCTCCCATAAAGATTCAGCAGTGAGACCCTGCTGGCACGCCCCCTGTGAGTGGGTAGCCTGTCTGGCTAGACTGCAAGCTCTTTGGGGCAGGGTCTGTGTCTCTTCTCATTGTGTGGATGTACAGCTCCTAACACAGTGGGGCCCTGATCTCCACGGAGGCCCTCTCAGCGCTGCTGCAGTACAGATAACAAATACCGGTAATCCGGAGAGCCTTAAGACTGGAAGGGAGAACGCAAAACCTACGTCACCAGAGAGTTACCCTTGTTTCGGGAAGGGATGCTGTGAACCGAGCAGCTCTGACTGGTATGCTGGGGCGCTGTCCTTCCAAAGGGAGCCCACCACGGAGCAAGGACAAGGCGGCAGGCTGGCCAAAGGCACGGGGGAGGTCTCTGTACAGTCAGCCACTCTCCTGGCATGGGGTTGCATACAGCCCCGTGCCATCCCGATCATTTCCAAGTCAGCCTCTTCACACAGCGTTCCCTTCCCACTGGCCCCACGGCTGGTGCACAGGGGCCTGTGCAGCCCCTATCTGAGTCCCACAGCAGCTGCCTCTCTGATAAATGAGCATGGGCGAGCAGACGCTAATGATTCAATCAAGCTGGGTTTAATGCACACTCTGTCCCTGGCAATTCAAATGGAAACCAGACGGATGCTGGCATTCTAGCCTCTCACCTAATGAACTGCATGAGGCCCATGGGGCTTTCACAGAGCTCTGCTGTTTAGCTGGAGATGATGGTGGAGGATTGTGCAGCACGGGACTGGGGAGACACCACTCATTAATAAAGGAGAACGAGACAAGTTCAAGGCAGAGCAAGCTGGCTCAGCTGGGGCCCTGACAGCAGTGTCACCTCAGTAATAAACACGGCCCGGATGACGGATGCCTTGATTAGTGTGATGCTGAGGGGCACAGGTGGGGCAGTGGCTGGCGAGATTGCTTGTGGCTCTCCAGAACAAGAACTCCGATGGCGACCATCACAGGAAGGCTTGGGCTATTAATTTTTCACCATCTCCTCCCAGCACATGACTAGTTGCTGCAGTGAACGTAGCACAGTTGAGGTGGGAAGTCCAGGGTGACCTTCACTACTTATAATTCTGCCCTGTGAGTAGTGGTGCTGGGCAGACATTCCGAACTGGGTGAATTATGTGTCAGTGGGTGTTTGGTGGGGGTCTGATTTTGCTCGTGTTTGTGTGGCGGGAGAGGTGTGTTTTGGTATAGCTGTGTGTTCAAGGGCAGTGCTGTGTGTGTTGAGAGCATTTGGCATGCACATGGTTGTGCTTATGCGAAGATGTGAACGAGCTGGAGTGTGGTGTGCATCTTTTACACAAGTGTGGAGCCTTTTCTTTGCTAGTATTTATATCTCCATAGTGCCTACGAGCTCTAAGGAAGGATCAGGCCCCACTTGTGCTAGGTGCTGTTCAAACAGTGGAATGAAGAAGACATCAGACAGGACACAACAGGTGGACGAACCAGACAAGTGGGAGTGGGGAGTGGGAGAGTTTATAAAATGTATAGAGTTTAGCCTAAGAGCAGGAGGCTCAGTTCCCCACAAGGCCGGACAGCAGTGACTTGGAGGCATCACAGTGTTAGCATTGCAGACGTTCTAAGCAGCAAGTGGGTGTGCGCATTCACATGTGGGTTGGAAAATGTCCCAGACACACCTGAGGCAGGGCATGCATTGGAGTGGGTTCACCTTAATTTTACAGGAAATAAATTGATACTTGAGTCCGTATGGCCACCTGGGCGTTAAAGTCCATAACATAACACGATTGTCCTTAGCTGAGCCAACCGAAATAGTGTCACTGAGGCCCCCAGCCAGGCCGGGCTTCTTGGGTTAAGACAAGAAGAGCCTATCTCTCCCATCACAGCCTCACCCAGAACTGGCCTTTGGGAGTCGTAGCCAGCCTTTTTTATGTGGCCCGCTGGGCCCTGATTGGCCTCTGCCTGCTCCCGGCTTTTCTAGCTGCTGGAGGACCAAGTCTCGCTGGTTCCGCCAGCTGATCCTGGGAGGCCTCTCTAGGCAACCCATGGAGGTCCAAACGCATTGGTCTTCTCTTGCAAAAGGACAGTGCGCCAAGGCAACAAAGCCTAAAATGGGGGCACCCTGTCACAGAGGGGCCTCAGGCATTGAGGCAACTTGGTCCTTCCTGTTCTCTGCCTGTGGCACACAATACTTCAGTCTCCTGAGGGCTGTAATACTTTGGTCTAATTTGCTCGCGGGGCTTGGCGTGTGTCTGTGAGGTGGTGTTTAGTGGCCTGTGATAGGAGATCAGACAGATGATCTGATGGTCCCTTCTGACCTGCAACTCTGTGGTTGCTTATGTGAATGAGGCTGTGTTCCTAGGTACATATCGGGGTTTGGTGGCTTTAATCTGCAACCTCAACTGGTGTCAACCGGCGTAATACCATTGGAGTCAGCGGAGCGTTCCCACTTCACTCCGGCTGAGATTCTGCCCTGGGATGTGTGTGTAGTGTTGGCATTTTGGAGGTGCGTGTGTGTGGGCACTGGGGTGCTGAATACCTGCATCCCATGGTTGTTGGGATTAATTAGTTGGTGTTTGTACAGCATTTTAAAGCGCTAAGGATACTTAGCTCTGTAGAGTGCTAAGGACTCTTTTGGGGGTTGTGATTTTGAAAGGGGATTTGTCTTTTAAATACATATTTTAATGCTGATGTCAAGCAAGGTCTTTCATCTTTAATAACCAGCCCCTTCAGCATATTGATTACCTCCTAACCCAGGAAAAGTGAGAGGCTGCTCGGAAAGCAAAGGCCAGCAGCTGTAGAAACATAGTTCCTTACCCTGGTGCCCTTGTCACTAGGGCATTGACTGTGCCATGTGCCTTGTCTCTATTTTGAAGGATTCTCGGTTCCTGTTCTTTCATTTTGGACAAGCTAAAACCAACAGCAGATATGGATCTATTGCCTTGGAATGGTCTGGCTGCTGCTCAGTGCCCAGCCTCAGGCAGGAATGTTACGAAGTCCCCAAAACTGCTTTCGAGCAGTCGTTGGAGAAGGCATCAAAGAGGCATCCGCAGTGCCTGAATGGGTGATCACCGCATCACTAAAAAGGGAGTGAAGATACCGCATGGATTTATGGCTCATCCCCTTCACGATCTCAGCGACTGCATGAATCACAGTGATGGTGGTGTGCAATCTGTCAGGCTGAAGTATCATGGGGAGGGGGCTGATGAGCTGTTCTATGGGTTAGAGGGAGCTCAGGGCATGAGGCAGCTGCCCTTGTGTGTACGCACTGTGTGCCTCCCCTCCCCCCGGGTCACAGTCTACACACGGCTTTGGTTTCTCTTGCCGTCCTTCCTGCGCTAAGCAGGCTCTGTTCAAGTGCTAGGGTGGGGAACCTTTAAGTGGAAAGACGAGCCACAGAATGTTAGTAGTAAACCAGCGTCCAAGGAGTTGTGTTCCTGGACGAGCTGGGCTGCTTTTTCCACCACCTTGCACCCTGTACTGCCACTTACATCTGTGAAGAATGAGTGCAAAACACTATATGGCCTGTTCCCCAGCCAGTGTCCCTTGGTGCAGCTGAACTGAAGCTGGTGGCACTGGCTTGACTTCCAGCTGAAGATTTGACCCATAACCGGATCATTGAATTGAAGCCAGTGGAGCTGGACTGAGGTTCTGGTCCCGTCGTTGTGATCTGGTAGTGTTCTATACTCACTCTGATCAGGTGTGACTGACCACACAGGGGACAAAGCGGGGGCTGGTATTTGGAATAAGACCTAGAACCCCAGCTCCTGACCCTTTGTGGGAATAGTAAACCTGGTGTCCTGGCCAAGATCCAGCTTTTGCAGAAGACGTTCTCTGAATCCCCCCTGCAGCTGAAGTGAACAAGCAAAGAGCTGGGGGGCTGCATTTGGATTAAGGGAGCTGTATAAAGGCTCTTGCTCCAAGCCCTGCCTTGAGGAAGCGATGCCAGTGCTGGGGAGAAGTGGTAATGGGATGGCACACACGAGAGGCAAGCCTGGCCTAGTGCTCCATCCCAAACCCAATCCCTTTTTCAGCCCTCTCCTTGATTTTGGCAGGAGCAGGGCCATGCCGTAGCCAGGAGCCAATTGAGCCTGTGGCCGCTGTGGGCTGTTTGAAGCCACGCTGCTTGGGCCAGCTGGAAACCACACAGTGCTAAGGGTTGCCTCGCTCGGGCTAACGCTAGACTTCGGAACATCTCCCGGCCACCTGCTCTGATGCTGTTTAAAATCAAGCTGCAGCTGAGCCAGGGAGGAGAGAAACACTGCACAGCTGCTTGCCAGGTGGCAGCTCTTGCTCTGGGGAGGGGGACCAGGCCGGCTGCGCATCAGGTGTTCCCACTCGGCTGTAGTACTCCGAAGCCCGAGATCTGTGTGTCCGTAATTTACTGGAGCTACTACAGCCATATTTCATGTTATGAGAGTGCAGGGCCATTGCCCAGGGTGAGCAGGTACAGAGGCAAAGAGCTGGGGTTTAAAGGCCCATGATTCCTGGTGGGGTTCGACCGCCAATCTTGTCGTGGGCGCTAGGACAGGGGCGAGGGTGTCCCCACTCCGGGGTGCTCTCTCCGCACTGGATGTTTCCCTTACCCACTGATCATTGCATATAGTTCAAAGCACATACAATTTATTGAACAACAACCGATTTTAAAAAATGGGAAAGGTGATCACCCCGCTCGGGGACACGGGGACATCACAACCAGCGTCTCTGTGAGGGCAGTTCACAGTCTGCTCCTCACACGGCCCAGCCTCCTGCCCAGGCCCTGGCCGTGCTGCAGGGATGCCGTGGGTCGGACACTTGCTCTGGTGGTGGCCACATGCCCTCAGGCCCTGGGTGGCAGGGCCCTTCTTCCCAGCGTCGCCCCCGCCCCGTCGGGGTAACGATCCCCCTCCGAGTCCGGCCTGCCAGACCGCTTGGCTGGGGGCATCTCCCTGCGCTGGGCCCGCTGCCCCGGGTCCCCCCGTCGTGTTCCCCAACTGCTCACGACCCCCGGCTCCGGACTGCCCCAGCTCCAGCTCCACTCTGCCTCAGCACGGCTGCTGCTCCTCAGGCTCTGGCTGCTGCTCTCTCCTTAGCTCTGCCCCGCTCCGCCCCGGAGGCTCCAGCTCACACAGAGGTCGGGACCCCGTGCTCTTGTCTCCCTCATTGGCCTGTCTGCCCTGTCAATCAGGCTGACCTGCTGCATTGGCCTCTCCCCATTGGCCCTGGGGACTATCGATTTCTCATCAGCCCTTCCCCTTTCTTTTAGTACTGGGAGCTAGCCAACCAAAAAACCCCACTAAGTTTCAGTCAGGGGCCAACAGTCCCCCCCTTGCTAAAATTACACCACAGCCAGAATGTTCACGCCAGCACATCCAGGTCCCATACTGACAATATTCACCAGCATCGTGTTACATAAAAACGATTAACAATTAACAAAAGAACACTGAACATATTTAACGTTCCATGTCCACTTCTTTATACGATACATGCTAACATTCATTAAAACACTAAACAGGACCAATAACATAAGCATCTCTACGTCTAACAGGCGGTACACCCTGACTAGCCCTCTGGGACCTTCTTAAGACTGCTGGTTCATTACCCATATTTTCCATTCCCCTGCCCCGGGTAACACTGGGTCAGTTTGAGGGATCTGGCCATTCCCCCACTTTGTTCCCCTCAGTATTCGGTTTGTGGGACTAGAACTATCCCCCCGCATTGGTTTCAGTCTCCTCAGGGCGTGCTGATCTATGCCTGGTATGGTATCTGATCGGACTAAGAGTGAAATGTTTTAGCTGATCCATGCATACTACTCTGTTCAGGCCGGATAGTGTAAACTGGCAGCTTGGGATTGTTGTGAGCAACTACAATGTGGGGATTCGATTCCTACTTGTTCTGTATTTTATAGCACCCCCTGTGTCTATGGTTATGAACTAGTACACGGTCACCAGGCCTGATGAGAGCCCCACTGGACTTGCAATCAAAAGTCCTTTTCCTACGTTGGGCTGTGTCTTTAGTTGTATTGAGAACAACTTCACAGGCTGTCTTCAGCCTGTCATGGTGACCTCTTACCCGCTCATCAAAATTGGTCACCTCATCGTCCTCAGGGCCCTTTCTGTCCAGAATATCTAATGGCAACCTGGGATCTCTCCCGAACATGAGATAAAAGGAGCGTAACCCGTCAATGAATGGGCATGGCAGTTATATGCCAACACCAGCACAGGGAGATGTTCCAACCAGGCTCGCTTTGTTTCAGGCAGGAGCATTCTTAGCATGTTGTGAATTGTCCGGTTAACCCTCTCACACTGAGCGTTTCCTTGCAGGTGACAGAGTGTTGTTAGGCTTTCGGCTATGCCTTACAGTTTGCACAATTCAGATATCACTTCTGACTCAAAATTCCTCCCCTGATCTGAGTGTAACCTTGCCGGACAACCATAGTACATGAACCAGTGTTTTATGAGGACTTTGGCCATTGTTCGCGCTGTCTGGTTTCTAATTGGAACAGCGACGGTGAATTGGGTAGACATGCCCATGAGAATCAGAATGTTCTCATACCCCTCTGAAGATCTCTCTAGCCATGTGTAGTCCATCGCTAGGATCTCCATTGGAGCAGTCATGTTAGTACACATCGAAGGGGCTCGGGTGGGTGGAAACACATCCTTGGCTAGGGCATGCCGTTTGCACTGACAGATCTACGATTGCATGTCGCTACCCATCATGGGCCAGTAACAGTTTCATCTCGTAACCTCAAGAGTGCTCCTGTCTCCAGAATGCCCCCCGTGATCCTGCCTGGCTTCATAAACTTCCCACTGTAGCAATATAGGCACCAGTAACTGCCACACTTCTTTGGCATTTCGGGGATGGGATGTTACCCAGAACAGTGCTCCGCAGTGTAATCGCAGTCATTCTCACTGTCTCGACAGCTTCTTAGACTGGGGGTATCTGGCCCCAAAAGTCCAGCCTGGCCTCGTTCAGCTCATGACTGACACTAAGACGGGTCTGACGTCACCGTCTTGTTGCAGAATTGGAATCTCCTCCCCTGCTCTGCCCTTTTACCAGGTTTCGTACTGCATCCTTTACCGTCACTTCGTCCTTGGGCTTCGGATTCTCTAGCCACAAACAGGTCCGCACAATGTCTGCAGGAGTGACCAGGAAGTTTTTTCCCAGATCTTCGCCCTCTTCTGATTCCTCCTCTAGAGGCAATCTAGACAGTGTCTGCACTGATGTTCTGCCTTCCAGGTTTATGCTGGCCTTTTCAATCTAGGAGACAAAGACACAATCCATTGGCTGGCCTTTGAAGCTAGCCAAATTCAGACTGGAAATCAGATGCTAATTTTGAACACTGAGGGTAATTAACTCCTGGTACAATTTACCAATGGTCGTGGTGGCTTCTCCATCACTAGAAATCTTCAAATCAAAAAGTTGGATGCTTCTTAAAATGTATGTTCTGGTTCAGCTACCGGTATTGGACGTGACGCACAAATCAGTTCAGGGAAATTCTGTGGCCTGTGTTATGCAGGAGCTCAGATTAGATGTTCGAGTGGTCCCTTCTGACCTTAATATCTCTGACTCACATCCTCTACTGTATCGTAATGAAGCATGTGATGGGGAACTGAGCGGTGGGTGGGGTTTGCTCCTCAGTTCTAGAGGATCAAACAGTCTGGGTTTGATCCAGAACCCTGCATCAGGAGTGCTGGGCCTATGGGATGGCTGCTTTCCCATCCCCTGTGGAGGAGCCAGCAGCTTCTTGAAAGTGGGGGGGCTGGAAAACCTCCGAACTCTGAAGCTGTATCCCAATCCAAACCTGTGCCATCCTGCCCCCACTCTGCCACTGCACCCCAATCTAACGCTGTGCCATCGTCCACCTCAGCTATGTCAATACACCCCAATCTTGACTGTGCCATCCTGCCCCCCAACTCTACTGCTGCACCCCAATCCTACCCTGTGCCATCCTGCCCCCAACTCTGCTGCTGCACCCCAACCCTGACCTGTGCCATCCTGCCCCCCAATTCTGCTGCTGCACCCCAACCCTGACCTGTGCCATCCTGCCCCCAACTCTGCCGCTGCCCCCCAACCCTGACCTGTGCCATCCTGCCCCCCAATTCTGCTGCTGCCCCCCAACCCTGACCTGTGCCATCCTGCCCCCCAATTCTACTGCTGCACCCCAACTCTGACCTGTGCCATCCTGCCCCCAACTCTGCCGCTGCCCCCCAACCCTGACCTGTGCCATCCTGCCCCCCAATTCTGCTGCTGCACCCCAACCCTGACCTGTGCCATCCTGCCCCCAACTCTGCCACTGCATCCCAATCTAACCCAGTGCCATCCCGCACTCCAGCTATGTCAGTGCACCCCAATCCTGCCCTGTGCATTCTTGCACCCCCCAGCTCTGCCAATGCACCTCAATCTTGACATGCAGCCTGCTGTTCTGTCTAGTTATGGCCCCGTCACTGTAATATCTGACAGGTTTCAGAGTAACAGCCGTATTAGTCTGTATTCGCAAAAAGAAAAGGAGGACTTGTGGCACCTTAGAGACTAACCAATTTATTTGGGCATGAGCTTTCGTGAGCTACAGCTCACTTCATCGGATGGTGGGAGTGGGGTGGGAGGAGGTATTGTTTCATGGTGTCTGTGTATATAATGTCTTCTGCAATTTCCACAGTATGCATCCGATGAAGTGAGCTGTAGCTCACGAAAGCTCATGCTCAAATAAATTGGTTAGTCTCTAAGGTGCCACAAGTCCTCCTGTAATATCTGAGTCCATCTTCCCGTCCTCAATCCTGTCCCACAGGGCCCTGTGCTAATCCAGTTCTACACAGCTCTGGCAATGTGCCCCTCTAGCATCACTGCTGAGTACCAGCCGCTGTCGCTCGCGGGTTGGCAGCAGCGTCTTGACGCTCAGTGTTCGTCTGATCCATATAGAATTATCTGACATTCATCACTGTATCCCGGGGGAAAGGAGACTGTTATTGGACGATACACCTCTAGTCATCCATTGTTCCTGCTGACGGGTCAGGGTAAAGAAGGGGGCGGAAAAAGCCCTAGAGATGACGCTGTCCGATCCACTTCATTGTGTTCCTTCTGTGGGTCTCAGCAGTTGGTCCTAAGTGACTCACCCAAGTCACACAGGAGGCCGGTGGCCGAGCCAGAAATAGGAGCCAGGTCTTCTGAGTCCAATTCCTCCACCGTAACCATGAGACCCTCCTTCCTGGAGATGGCTAGATACCCAATCCAGGCTTTTGGGCCAGAAACCCTGTCTTCCTAAATGCTTCCAATAGCCCTTCAGCAGCCTTTCCTGATGAACCAGGTGCTGCAGTCCCAATTTATTATTAATTATCTATATTATCACAGTGCCTACCAGCCCCACTCACAGACCAGGACCCCATTGTGCCAGGTGCTGTACAAACACAGAACTTTTAAAGCACCGCTGATTCTGTGATTACACATGTCAGCTTGGGCAATAGAAGCAATGAGGTTTTGAAAGACAAAGAGATGCCAGGTTGGAAACAGCTGACAGTTGGATGGCACAGGCTTTGCTCACGCATGCGTGCGTGTGTGTGTGTGTGAGAGAGAGAGAGAGATTGACAATGTTATTAATTATCCTCATGGCAAACACAGCAACAGTCTAACAAAGTGTATATTGAGTCAGCCAACAAATAGGATTGGGTTAGGAACAGGGGTGCCAGAACTGGGGTTCAGGGGGCTATGGCCCCACCACTTTTTACCAGCCGTAAGGGTGAGCGATAGGGGGAGAGGGGAGCAAGTTGGTGGGTGGTGTCTTGGGGGGGAAGAGGCGGGGTGGGAGCAGGGCCTGGGGGGAAGAGGCGGGGTGGGGGTGGAGCCTGGGGGGAAGAGGTGGGGTGGGGCCTCGGGGGAAGAGATGGTGTGGGGGGGGGCAGAGCCACATTTCGGGCACTGGTGGCCCCCCCACTTTTAGGGAGCTTCCATCGCCCCTGGTTAGGAATCGATTCATCCATTCTTCCAAGCAGTCTTGAAACTCACATTCATGCTTCATGGCAGGCAAGCCCCGGCAAATGCAGCGGGAAGCGCCTAGGTCAAGAAAGAGAGAGCTGGAGGTTAAATGAGGTGATCAGCCCATCTCACAGACTGCCCAGATTTCATCCATAATGTGCTTTCTAGAGACACGTGCACACGCACACACACACACATGTACACACACACACACACACGTTATTGTGGAGGAAGGCCATCTCCCCTGTCCTCTTAGAAAACGAACCGGGTCTCCAGAGGACATGCTCTAGCCCAGGGCTTCTCAACCTTGTTCTTTCTGAGGCCCCCCGAACATGCTATAAAAACTCCCCGGCCCACCTGGGCCACAACAACTGGTTTTCTGCATATAGAAGCCAGGGCCAGCGTTAGGGGGTAGCAAGCAGGGCAGTTGCCTGGGGCCCCATGCCACAGGGGCCCCTGCGAAGCTAAGTGGTTCAGGCTTTGGCTTCGGCCCCATGTGGTGGGGCTTCGGCTTTCTGCCCTGGGCCGCAGCGAGTCTGACGCTGGCCCTGCTTGGAGGACCCCCTGAAACCTGCTCGTGGGCTCCCCCAGGGGACCCCGGACTCCTGGTTGAGAACCACTGCTCTAGCTCAGCCCCGGCAGAAACTCCCCCAGTTCACAGCTGCCGTGAATACTTGGCTTTACTAATGTTAAGCTTTACGTTCGTATTGTCTGGAGCACAAAAGCAAACTCTGATGAGAAGGTCACCAGATGAATGGGAAGCCTGGGTGAAGCAGGGAACAGTCGGCCCTACACAGACAAAGGTGGGGACTCTGCTTCTCCAGCCTTTTCCAGACCCTCCTCCCAACCCCAGGGTTGCTCGTGTGGTTTTGTTCCCTGGTATTCTCTGTATGACATGCTCACAGAAAGCCTCCCTCTCATCCTGGAAGACCCCCATCATTGGTCTCTCTGTTTTGCTCCCCCAGTTTTCCAAGGACATCCTGGTGAGCATTTATTCCGCATACATCGATAACTTCCTCAATGCCAAGGATGCCGTGAGAGTAGCCAAGGAAGCCAGGCCGGCCTTTATGAAATTCCTGGAGGTAGGTTGCCATCCCGGCAGGGGTAGCTGAGCAGCTGATTTGGTTCTGCAGCTCAGTTGGTACAGTTAATGCATGTCCAGAGATGAGCGGCCAGACTCATCCCTCCACTGACCGGGGTTCAAGGGGCATCGTGCTGGAGCACTCTGATAGGGGCGAGGGGCGTGGGAAAGAAAATGTTGGAGGGAACAAATTTGAATTTATCTGGCCAGGATTTTTCCATGTTCCTGATTCTTTTATTGCAGATATTTGGGCCAGCTCCTCCGCTGGTGTGAATCGGTGTCACTCCACATCGTCAGCTGATGTGAATCAGTGTCACTCCATTGACTTTATTGGCGCTGCACCCTTTTACACCAGCTGAGCATCTTGCCTCTTGTGTCTGAATAAGAACTTTCTTCCTTCCCGTCCAGCTTCTCCTGCTCCAACACCCCAGTCCCAGGCACTAGTCTGACGCCATGGGAGTGACCGGGCTCATTCTCACTGAGATCCCCATAGGAGCCAGATTATGCCCTTGCTGTTCTCTGCAGACAGGGCCTGTGGACATGTAGCAGATCAACTCTGAGGCGTTATGTCTCTGTTGGCCAAGCTCAGGGACGCTAGCAGGCTCGGAGTGGGGCAGAGGGGCTGGCCACTCCCCCAAGCCATTTAGCCACGCCTCCTTGGTTCAGTCTTCAGTGGTGGAGACGAGGATGAGTTTCTAGCCTGGGGATTCCCAAGGTACTGGATCTTGATGCTGTCTCTGAAGTCTCCACCTAGCCGTGGTTTTGTGCATGGTCTGGGACTGACTGTAGCATGTCCTGAGGCTCAGACTGTAGGAACAGGATCAGATCTGAGGTCCATCCAGTCCAGTGACAGTGGCCAGAATCAGATGCTCAGGGGAAAGCACAAGACCCCTGCAATGGGGAGATGTGGGGTAACCTGCCCCCCCGTTAGCTCTCATCCTGGTCTCTACTAGCTCCAGATTGGCGAAGCCCTGAAGGACGAGGTTTAATATCCCTTCCAAAACTGTTGCTGCTGGTGATGATAACGCTGGATACTCTTGATGGCTGTGTGAATGCCCTACTGAATCTCGCTATGTTCTCAGCCGTGACCCGTGCGGCTCAGTCCCCGTGAGCCGTTAGTCCCATTTCTGACGAGAACCCCCTCTCCCACTCCCTTCCCCACTGTTCTGCAGCAAAGCATGCGGGAGAACAAAGAGAAGCAAGCGCTGTCGGACCTGATGATCAAGCCTGTGCAGAGGATCCCGCGCTACGAGCTGCTTGTCAAGGTGAGGCGGGGCAGGGCGGGGCCAGCGCGCCGCAATGGCACAGCCGCATTTCCAGAGCAGCACGGCAGCCTGCTGGGGCTGTCCCCACTGGCCTGCAGGCTCCTAGAGGAATGCCGTGAAGCCATCTGTGGGGCAATGCAGATAGGCTGGGCAGTCGGGAAGAGGTGTAAGTTGGATGCGGTGAGGTTGGTCACCCGGTGAACTCCGGAGGAGCTGATGGAATTCCTGTCTGTAGAGTTGGTCACATTCAGCTTGGACAGAGTCCCCAGGGACACGCCGAAGGGAGCGATCCTGCATTAGTGGGGGATGGGATGGGTGATCATAAAAACGGCCAGACTGGGTCAGACCAAAGGTCCATCTAGCCCAGTATCCTGTCTTCCGACAGTGGCCAATGCCAGGTGCCCCAGAGGGAATGAACAGAACAGGTCATCATCAAGTGAGCCATCCCATCGCCCATTCCCAGTTTCCGGCAAACAGGCAAGGGACACCATCTCGGCCCATCCTGGCTAATAGCCACTGATGGACCTATCCTCCATGAATCTATCTAGTTATTTTTTGAACTAGGCCAATAGGCCTTTTCCCTCTTTGAAGACTGTACCTGAGTCAGCTTGGTGCGGGCTTGCCGAGCGAGGTGTGGTTCACTGCTGTGAAGTCAGGGAGCTGAATTTGAGTCCCACTTCCGTTGCTTTCGGGTCAGGCGCTTGTGAGTTGCTTTGGAAGGATGTCGTGTCCTCTCCGGTCCATTGATATCAATAGGACCAACAGGTGCTTCACCCAGCTAAGAACTGCCCTTTGACTTCCCTGGCCAAAAGGTGTTTTTTCCAGTTGAGTCAGCTGAGCAGGGCTGAATGGTCCGAGAGGATCTCTCAGTCGATCGCGATCTCCAGCGGCGTAGTGTGGCTTCAGCTAAGGCAGCTGTGGCAGACTCCCTGCCTACCCCAACCCCAAGCTACTCCCGGAAGTGGCCAGTGCAGCCCTGCGGCCCCGGGGGAGCAGGGGTCTCCCTCCGCGTTCTGCTCCTGGCTGCAAGCACCGCCCCCGCAGCTCCCATTGGCCGGGAGAGCTGCAGGGGCGATGCTTGCAGAGAGGGGCAGCGCGCAGAGCCACCTGCCCCCACCCCAGGGGCGCATTGGCCCCTTCTGGGAGCGGTGTGGGGCTGGGGTAGGCAGGGAGCCTGCCTTAGCCTCGCTGCGCCTGCTGCCGACCGGGAGCCACCGGAGGTAAGTGCTGCCTGGCAGGAGGCCGCACCCAACCCTCATCCCTGAGCTCCCTCCCAGAGCCAGCACCCCATACTCCCCCTACACCCCGAACCCTCTCCTGCCCCCCAACCCCCAGCCCCCTCCCAGAGCTAGCAGCCCATACCTTCTTCTGCACCCCGAACCCCCTCCTGGACCCCAAGCCCCAGCCCCCTCCTGGAGCTAGCACCACATACCCCCTGCACCCCGAACCCTCTCCTGCACCCCAACCCCCAGCCCCCTCCCAGAGCTAGCACCCCATACCTTCTCCTGGACCCCGAACCCCCTCCTGGACCCCAAGCCCCAGCCCTGACCCCCCTCCTAGAGCCAGCACCCCAAACCCCCTCCTGCACCCCCACACTCTGCCCCAGCCCAGAGCCCCCTCCTACACCCAAACTCCATCCTAGAGCTTGCACCCCTCACCCCCTCCTGCACCCCAACCCCTTGCCTCAGGCTCAGCCCAGAGCCCCCTCCCACACTGCAAACCCCTCGGCCCCAGCCCAGAGCCTGCACCCCCTCAGGAATGCCAACCCCCTGCCCCAGCCTGGTGGAAGTGAGTGAGGGTGGGGGAGAGCAAGCGATGGAGAGAGGCGGGGATGGAGTGAGCGCGGTGGGGTTTTGGGGAAGGGGTGGGGCCTTGGGGAAGGGCTGGGGAAGATCCTGGGTTGCCCTTAGATTCAAAAAGTGATCTTGGGCATAAAAAGGTTGGAGACCACTGGTCTAGACCTTAGAGCGAGAGCTGCTTGTAAGGAGCGCCTTAAACGTCTGCTGGTGAAACCAGCGACGACGGGAGGGGCCGGTCTGTTTAAATCCTGAGGGGGTGGGTAACAAAAGGCCCCACCCCCTCAGCGACGGGAGGGACCACGGCCCCAGAACTGAACAGAATACAGGGGACAGAAGAGGGGTGCCGGACTGTCGGGTCTGGAAGACGAAATTCTCAGCAGGAGGCTGCACAGGCCACAGCTCTGCAAGTGTCCCCGACAGCGCTCCACCAACGGGCCAGCTGCCCTGGCCCGGAAAGGCCAGCTTGGGGCGTGAAAGGGCAGGTCAGTCTCCATGGCCTGTCCAGTCCAGGGGCTCTCTTGAGACTTGCCTGTTAGCACCGACCGACTGGGTTTTTGGGCTGTGGGCAGTTGTCCCCTCGGAACAGCGGTGAGACCCATCTGCGTTCTCTCACGTCGACCCCCTTTAGCAGCCGCCAGCTGTCAGTCACCAGGATTTGAAGTGGTGACACCAGAACGCTCTGCTGTCCCGCTGCTGGGCGGGCTCACACGGAGGGGTGGCTGTGGTAACCGTGCCGCAGCACTGCTTAGCCGGCTGGCGGCCGGCTCTTTGGCGCGGGGGAGCTAATCGCCGCTGGCACACAAACCTGCATTTGCTTTGCAGAAAGGTGGGCGGGAGTGGGCAGTGAGCCCCAGGTGGCTATAACCTTGCAGCAGTACAATGGGCAGCAATATGTGCCTAGAACAGGCTTCCCAGGGCTGCCAGTTTCCCGTGGTGTTGAGTGGAGCTTTGGTCTTGGTGCAGTAAATGGAGACTTGTAAAAGCGTTTCTCCTCATGGGGTTCGAGGGAGCTGGGATCCAAGCGGCATTTTGGCCCTGCAGCCTTCCTCCCGAGAGGGTGTGCAGCGCGGGTAAAACCAGCCACGCTCAGGGTATTTTCTGCCTGCTAAATGTTCACGCTGACCCAGAGACTATGACTTTGAATCTCTGCTCTGGTTGGCCGAGGGCTGGAGGAGAGAAAGCAGCTCTTAGAACTGCAGCTGCAGAACGGTTTGCCTCCAGAGCTTCATATTGTAATGTACTGGCTAGTGTGTCTGTGTGGCCACTGCCTTCTACTGGATGGAGTCAGGATGGCTGAACTGTGTGTCAGAAGCCCTGTACTTCCAACAGCCAGTGGCGAGTCTTCTTCTGTTAGAGGATTGTGCTTTTGGAGCTGGAGGATCTGAGCTCTGTCCTGGCTGTCTTTGTGAACCTGTGATTGGTGCTGGTGGGATGTATAGTTCTACATGGCTGTGAATTTGGTACCATACACTCGTATAGAAGTGTAAAGGGGTAAAGCCAGGGAGTAAAGGTTAAAGGTAGGTGCGTAGATTGTAAGCTCATAGGGGCAGGGACCATCTCTTTGTTCTGTGATCGTACAGCATCAGCACCTAGCCCAGGCTTGTGACCGTGGATCCTAGACACTATGCTAACAATAAGAACAGCACTCTGATAGAATTGCAATGAGCACCCTCCACAAGCCTAAATACATAGATGCCTACATACAGAGATGGGGCCAGACTAAATCCCTGGATGTATGGAGATGTCTAGAGATCACTGGATCAAACACCCCCAGACTTTGCAATTAAGGGTATTTCCAGTGACTGTTGTCAAAGCAGCCCCTTCTGGATAGAGCTGGGTAAAGTTGTGCCTGTCTAGGTTCGTACATCATGCTCACTACCCTAGCGGATGAACAGACTTGCAGCAGTTTCTTATCGCAGAGATCTTTGCAACCAGGTCCTTCCATTTTTATTTGCACAGGATCCATGGCCCCTGTGCTTAGGTTTGATGAGTTGCAGGTTCTGGTGACCCCAGATCTTGGTGTGAAACAGAGTCCAAGCCAGGGGGGTTCGCCTAGTTTCATTTTGAAACCATGCAGAGCTGCTAGCATCACATGATTTTGATGTAAAACTGTGGATCGTTTAAAACAGGGCCTGGATTCACTACAAAGGAGCCTCCCGCCTATCAGCAAGGTCCTCCTTGAGCTTTACCTTTGTAATGAAATCCAGACACTAGGCAAGTTTCAGAGGGATTTGTACTTGAATGCAAGTGCTTTGCCCAGCTTTGGTTACATGGTGGAGCCATGCTGGGAGCTGGGGAGGAAGAAGGAAATTCAGATTACATGGCTCGATCCACTACAACTGCAAATGTAGCGGATAATCCGAGTTTGTCATCATTAGCGATTTAGCATGAGTTATTTGCATCCCCACTAGACTCCACACACAAAACCCTTCCACTTCTGTGTTAGCTTCTCCCTTCAGCTCTCTCTAGTGTGGACGCGGGCTAGTACATGGCTGACTAAGACCTGGTTTCTGGTCTTTCCTGGACAAGAGCCCAAACTGCAGAGTTTGGATCTGGATCCTGCACTCCCCCATAGTTCGGAGGTGCGTGGATCAGTGGATTTGGTTTGGTCTGTACAGTGATGGAAGAAGTACCCCGGCATTATTCTCTTACATTATGGTGTGTGCAGTGTCTCCAGTGAGCCAAGGACACTAGCCTCCAAACACACACCCGAGCCTGACATGGATAGCTAATACAGAATTGCTGAATGCTGCTGCTTTATTAACTAGTTATTGCTTTGCACTTAGACTATATACATTACAGCATCTCTCCAGGGCTGGAGGTGCCAAGATTTTCAAAGGTGACAAGTCATTTTGCGTGTCCAACTTGAGACAGGCCCAATTTGTAGAGGCAGGTGGGGAGCAGTTTGTGAAAATCAAGCCTCATTAAGGTGCTTTGAGTTGGGCCCCAAAAAACAGAGTGATCCCAAATCACTAGTTGCTTTTGAACATCTTGGCCCAATGTATGTAATTCTATATGAGCGACAGCTTGATTAGAGAGGTTGAAGAGAGCTCAGAGGAGAGCAATGGGGCCCTGGGGAAAGGTTGAGAAGGGAATGATCAGTCTAGAGAGAAGACAGCTGCAGTGACACACAATAGCTACCTGCAAATATCAAACAGGATGTTTATAAAGGCCAGGCCCAATTATTTTTAGTAATCACTGAGGACAGAACAAGAAGTTTCCAGCATCAGCTGTTGCAGATGAAATGTAGCTTAAGCATTAGGGACAGGAGAACTTTATAGTTCGAAAGAATTAGACGGTGAAACGAGCTACCAAGGAGAGGCGTAGACTTTCCAGCTCTGGAGATGTGCAAGGATAGTTCATCTTCTAATAGGGATCGCTTAAGACAGTGGCATTTACCTTGCACCACTCTGGGCTTCTTTGAGCCATCTCTGAACCAGGCGCATCAATACTGACTCTCCTACCTCGCTGGTGGGTTAATGTCTGGAAAGCACTTTAGGATCTTGAGAAGAAATGGATCTACATGATCCGGAGACTCTTTGCATAGTGTTCGTATCATCAACATGGGCTGCAGCTTCCTTTCCACCCTGCTGAAAGGAACCGCCCAGCCTGGAGCAGGGATTGTGCGAGCAGGGGCTGATGGCTGCCCGGGAGGATTATGCACTACCTGCTGCAGACATGTCCCAGGCCTGGCTGAGAGGGAGCACATCGGATTGGCTTCTAGGAAGTGGCTGTTACTCGGCCTTTAGGGTAGAAACCACCTTAGCCTGTTGGGAATGGAAATTCTTTTTTGCCGTGATCTGACCCTCTGACGCTGAGGGACAACGTCTGTTCGCAGTTCCAGTCGTGAGACCAAAGAGGGAATGGAGAGACAGGAAGAATTGGGGAGAAAAGGAGGGGGATCGGGACGGGAAGAGTCCTGGGAAGGAGGGGAGGGAGAGACTGACCTTCGCTGGCCTTGTGCAAGGGCTGCGTTCACGCCACTACTGTGGATTCTCTGGCCATTCCCAAGTGCTGTCGCCAGCTACTGAGCAGAGTGCAATATCCTATTCCTCGCCGTTGCCCCCCAAGCAGCCACGGAGGCAGCTAACGAGATCCACGGGCAAGCAAGCAGCAGTGCTCCCTTCAGCTGCGTCCTCCACCCTGACGTCCTTTTCACAGCAGACCAGCCATCCAGTTCAGTGACTGCAGATTCAAAGCATTGCCAGCCCCATGTCTGTGTGTATCAGGGCTCTAGATGCCACGTTGAGCTGAAAACCTTGTCCGAGACCAGGGCTCCCTCCATCCTTCTTCCCCCTGATTTGTCCACTGGCCTTTCATTCCTCAGGGGCAATCATTTATTCCCTCACCAGGGTGCAGGAGAGATTTCACGTTGTCACTCAGAAAAGTGTACCCGCCAGTCACCACTCTCAGGGCTGGCTGTCAGTGTTCAAGTTTCTTCACACAGCCCCGCCATCGCTCCTGGTTCCGTCCAGTCGCTCCTGATAACCCAATTGTCCACGGGCACCACACAGCTCTGCTGGTGTTGCCAGCACCTCTGCTCTTCCAGTCACTCTCCCAGTGGTAGGAAACATGCATCATTAGTTCGTCCAGCCTTCTCGAGAAAGCTCTGGCTAAGGAGAGCAGCTGCAGGAGTCCAAGGTTCAGCTTCAGAAAGTTGAAGCTAACTTTTTTCTTTTTTCATTGGAGCCGGCTGGATGCCAACCCCACACGTGCAGTTTAGCTCCTCTTTAAACACACACGTCATGGGAATAGTCGCCGTTTGAACTGGGATTTCTAGGAACGGCACATAAAAAAAAAATCACACTGTATAATAAGGATCCCAATATTACAGACGTCACTTAAGCCCCAATTTGAAACGCTGCCACCTCTGGGGTAAAATATAGCAACAGTTTAGTACAGGAAGTAGGGAGAAAAATCACTGTATCCAGCTAAAGCTACAGAAGAAGCTTTAAAGAAGAAAAACGTAATTAGCAGAGCTTGAATTTGGCCAGGATGCCGGGGTTAATGCCGCTACTCACGTGAGAAGGGCTGCAGGATCTCAAATGGCCATGATTCGTTAAGGCCTCTTGTTCTATGGCTCATCACAAAGTGCCCCATGGGACATGGAGTCGATGCCATCTCCCTGGCTTGCGCAGTAACAATGCCACTTCCTACAGCAGCTGTGGTTTCCGTTGCTGGTCTCCTGTCCTGGGACTTGCAGTGAATCTGACCTTGCTTAGTCTGTAAGGTTTTTTAGACAAGATCACAGCCTCATTTTTGTTAACTTGCCACATATAGGCCACTTGTTTTGACCCTTAGTAATTGACCTGTTTCTGCTGCCATCGGTTTGTCTGCCAGTGCTCTTCTTGATGGTTTGCATACCCACAATCTGTCATCCTCAAGCCTTCAATGCCAATAGTTTAGCGGTCACCCGAACCTAATTATGGATGTGTTTTAACTGGCTGGCTGCTAATGAAAATAAGGGATCCAAGCCAGTCAGTTTCCCATGTCTTGTCTTTGTTACAGTAATATTTGCAGCAAATGGAATGATCTCACTGGTCCATGCACAAGTAAATACTGTTTTTGTGCCTCATACAGACCCAGACATCTGAGGTTTCCACAGTGAATTAAGCCAAGGGGCATTGCCAAAGCTGTCAGCGCACAGACACTGTGCAGACTACGGGAGAAGTGTAATTCACCCAGCAGGGGGTGGCGTTCCAGGCAAAATAGGAAGAATTTTTAACCAGTGCCTACAGGTAGTTAAACTGGTTATCAGGTCAAGCACCAGGTAATCCTCTAGAGCATCCTTAAAGTTCTTAGAGGCCAGCTGTGAAATCTGATTTATCACTAGCCACCTGACCAGGAAAGCTAAAGACCTCCCTCAAATTTTTTATCCTGAGCTCTGGATTAGTCCCTTTGGGGGTTTTAAAAATAACTCTGCTGAAAGGATCAAATGTTACCTATTAGGAAACAAGATGCTATTTACTTAAGCAAAAACATAAAGCAGTTGACAGAGCCTGCTACCACAAATGGCTTTTATTTCAGGATCTCTGAATTCTCAGTATTTCAGTTCTGTAAATAAAATAGGCTGTTGTTAGAGAGTAAAGCGATTGTTTGCAACGAGTTTAGATTGCTTGATCTATTTAGCATGTCAAAGCAAAGGTTATTTGGGGGTGGTGGGAGGAGGTCTTGTTCATGGTTTAAAGCTTCCTACCTGGGGAGAAGATTTCAGATAGAAAACGGCTTTTAAATCTAGCAAGCAAAAAGCATAATAAGATCCAATGCTGGAAGCTGAAACTAGATAATTTCAGACTAGAAATAAAGTGCCCCTTTTTAAAGTGAGGGTAATTAGCCATTGGAACAATTCACCTAGGGATGTGGTGGATTCTCCACCACCTGATATCTTCAAATCAGGATAAACTGTCTTAAAAATGCACCCTAGTCCAACCACAGGAATTCTCTGGCTCTGGTAATGCAGGAGGTCAGACTAGATGATTGTGAGGTACTGTACAGTAATGAGGGGGTGGCATATAAACACCCTAGATAGACAGATAACCATAATGGCCTGAAAGTCTATGAACTGGGGAAGTGTTTGCTGCTTTTGTTTTTCACGGAATTAATACATCTAAACCACAAGTGTTGCCATTTCCAGAGAATATGCACTCGGTCACCTCCGTTGATTGAACCATCTCAGACTGCATCCAAAAAAATCAGAGACTGGAGCTCTGAACATTAATAACTAGACCAAATGAACATGCCTACGAAATCTTCCCCATTATCCCCAAACAGTCAAGCCCTCAGTCAGTGCCCTGCGAAAATAATGGGAACGGTGGCTTCTGAAACCTGAGTGGGAAACAGGATTCTTCTCCAGCCATGCAACCACTCATTTTTTCACTCCCTTCTGCTGCTGTCTTTTGCACGTACTCTCCAAACACTCCAGGAGTGTTGATTTAGGTGCAGTCCTCTGATGGGGCTGTTCAAAAGCTGATGATGATTATTTGAGTGCCCAGAAATGCGTAAAATGCCTCCACAAAACACAAAAGACAGGACACAGTCCTTGCCCCGAGCATTGTACAAACTAAATTCAGATTGTCACAACAAGTGAGGAGCATAGACAGGAGGGGGGCAGGAGGATAAAGGTCGTAATAGTCAAGTCGCTCAGTGACTCAGTGTAGCTGGCAATGTTCTTTATCAGACAGGGAATTATCAGCCACACCCAAATCAGGCTTTAGCCCTTGCTTCTGGGCTCCATGTTGTGACTGTGGTTGCTGGAAGGGGTCACTCTGAGAATGCTCAATCTGGGCAAACTGTAAAGAATGGGGCAGACTATCCCCAAAACTGGTAGTTTATTCAAATAATTAGATTCACCAAGCCAGCAACAAAACGGCTTCTACAGTACCTTACTGTTTACCCAAAAAGCCAGAAATACAGCTCCCCTAAAGCAGTCCAGCCCTGGGCTCCCATCCAGACAGCCAAGTCAAATCTGGTGAGGATTACTTAAAATCTTATTCACCATATATAAAGTTCTACCGATCCCAAGAAATCGGACACATACCCACCAGGTCAATGAATATTTCAGATCTCACCCAAATATACGCTTACAGCCAATTCGTATTAATTAATCTAAGATTTATTAAAAAGAAAAAGTTCTTGTGAATAAAAGATCATTATACCTACAGATATGAATAAAGTTCTTAGGTCAGTTTCATAGCAGAGATGGTGAGCTGCTGACTTGTAAAAGTTCTTGCAGAATCAATTTAATAGGTTACTGTCCATGTATAGAGTTTGTTCAAATTCTTGTTCAAAACAGGTAATCATCAAGTGATGGATCACTTGATGATTACCTGTTCTGTTCATTCCCTCTGGGGCACCTGGCATTGGCCACTGTCGGAAGACAGGATACTGGGCTAGATGGACCTCTGGTCTGACCCAGTATGGCCTTTTTTATGTTCCATGAGAATGTGCAGGGTAATCCAAAAGATCTCAGTCTTGTGACTTAACTTCCCCTGATAAAGTTCAAGCAGATCTGAGATGACAGGATCAGGTCCTAGAGTTCTTTTATAGAACTCTGTGAGGCTACGATAGCCTCCTGACAGCCGATAACACAGCAGGCATTCCTTGGACAATGAATACATAATATACATTGTTGCTTTGAAGTAAACTTCCTATTTCCTATGTATACACAGGTAATTAATTGCATTGATTAGCATAAGGTAATTACCCTTTCAAGCAGTTCATAGACAGTTTACTACAAACTTCAAAGAGAAATATAGACTATGATGTTATTACACTCAAGTTTCATCTAAAACTTCAAAAACAGACTCCAATGAGAGACTGCTGAATTGGAATTAATTTGCAAACTGGATACAATTAACTTGGGCTTGAATAGAGACTGGGAGTGGATGGGTCATTACACAAAGTAAAACTATTTCCCCATGTTTATCCCCCCACCCCCCACTGTTCCTCAGACGTTCTTGTCAACTGCTGGAAATGGCCCACCTTGATTATTCCCACCCCCCCCCCCCCCAGCTCTCCTGCTGGTAATAGCTCACCTTAAGTGATCACTCTGGTTACAGTGTGTATGGTAACACCCATTGTTTCATGTTCTCTATGTATATAAATCTCCCCACTGAATGCATCTGATAAAATGAGCTGTAGCGCACGATAGCTTATGCTCAGATAAATTTGTTAGTCTCTAAGGTGCCACAAGTACGCCTTTTCTCTAAATGTTAATGTTCCTTTTTGATCTCTGAGTCAACAGAATATAGTAACAGACAGCAACAGAAGTTTAGCGTCTCCCAGCTGATTAGATCACATTGTTAACAGCTAACAAGATATAGGTAATCACAGGCAAATACAATTAGTATTTACTTCTAATTCTCTATTACAGAACCCTTGTCCATTTAACATGGCTTTGAAAACTATCTACAAGAAATGACCCTTTTATCACTTCAATACTTTTCTAATATGTCCTTTAAAGGTTGATTTTAGGACACTTAGCCTGCTGGTTGCTTAACACTAGCTGCCTCAGTGTCACACGTATATTGTCCAGACAACCAACCAACTCACAAAACTTCCAGCTAGGGCTTTCTACCCAGTCACAACTCCCAGGTCTTCCCACCTGGCACCTCCCTTCAGGAGAGTCTCTTTTCCTGCAGCTCCTCTCTGCAGTCCCCCAGCACCTTTATAGAGAACATCTGTCCCATTCACAGCTGCATCTGTCACTCTCGCAGGTCCAAGAGCCCAGCCCAGGGATTTGAAAGGAGGGGATGGTGAGCTGGCAAGTCGAGTCCGAGCAGCGTGTGTTAGAATCAATCATAGAATCATAGACTATCAGGGTTGGAAGGGACCTCAGGAGGTCATCTAGTCCAATCCCCTGCTAAAAGCAGGACCAATCCCCAACTAAATCATTCCAGCCAGGGCTTTGTCAAGCCTGACCTTAAAAATGTCTAAGGAAGGAGATTCTACCACCCCCCTAGGTAACCCATTGCAGTGCTTCACCAGTGTTAGTTCAGAACACCAGCTGTGCTTGATCCCCTGGCCTGGCCTCTCCATTTAAACCTGTCTCTGAGCACTCACTGGTGCCAGTCCTCACAGCCCCTCTCAAAGCATGACTGCAATGGCTTCCACCATTCCCCACTTTATTCCCCATCTCTTTTCTCATCCTCGGCCTTGGGGTCTCCTTCATACCCCAGTTCAGCCAGCCAGGACTCCGCCTCTCATGTTAGATCCCACACTCTACTCCCAAAGCATTTCATGCTATGAGCAGCTAGCCTCCGGCTCGCTCCTGGCTGAAGTGCTTGGTGGGTTGTTTGCCACAAGCTATTAAGAGAATAAGGGGACCATTCTGTGGGAGGTCTGAATCAAAGTTTCCACTACTTTTCTCCCAAGAACTTCAGCCAACTTTTCTTCCCCTTCCTATCGAGTTTGCCTGTTCTGGAGCCCACGTGCACTGTGAAGCTGCCTGTCTGCCGGCTTCTGGGTCTGCTGTTCTCTCTCTCTTCCAAACCCCTCCTTAATTTTGTTTACATGCTGCAGCTGCACTTCCCAGGCAGCCGGGTTTCATTCGCTTAGCGCCCTCCAGTGGGGTTTTGCCTCTGAATTTTAATTTGCTCCGCCTTGGCCCCGCCCCTCCTCTTAAAGGGGCATGGGTAATTTTGTTGTATATATTTTAAAAGCAATGTCAGTTCTTCCTTTTGTGTTTTAAATCTGTCCCTACGCTCTCCCTGTTCTCCCCTTCCATTGCATGAAGGAGCCCAGTAAAACAGCCAGCTTGAACTAAGTTTTAATATATGCTCTGTTCATGGGCTCCACTGGAGGGCTTGATCTACCTCTCAGTGACACTCGAGTAGGCTAGGAATAGCTCCCCTGAAGTCACTGGAATGACACGGGTGTAAAACTGAGCAAGTAAGAGGAGAGTCAGGCCTTGTAATCTCCCCTTAGGGCCTGATCTTCCAGATTGCTGAGTGCCCTCCACTCCCACCGACCTCAGTGTGGATCCACAGCATGCAGCCCCTCCCCAGGGACGCTCGGCACCTGACAGGATCGGGCCCTACCTCCTCCACTAGCCATCCCCGCTTTAAGGGGCCAAGTGAGGTTGACTGTAAAAGGTGCCAGGGATCTTGCCATCAGCTAGGAGTGGATTCATAAATCTGTTCGTTCTGCTTCGATGTGGTCAGGAGCCAAAGGAGAGCAGATGCCTGAAAGCCAGACGGGCATATCCCCCAGAGCAATTCCCCGTCTAGAGGGGTTTGCGCCTCCCTCTGAAAGCCCAGTGCCGGGCATTGCATTGGCCCAAGCCAGCTCTTACTGCTCTTTGCCAAGTGTCTGGCAGATTGGTTGATCGCTGGAGACCCCCGTGCTCCTTGGCAAACTGTTAGCGGGGGGAGAAGCAGCATCCAGTTCGATGGCTGGTTCACGGGAAGAGCTGCAAGGAGGATGCAGCACCAGCTGTTGATAAAAGGCAGAGCGGCTCCTGGCGGGGAGCCTGCTGCACAAGCAGGGATGTTAGGGAACCTGCCGAAATGCTGACGGAGTGGGAGGGGAAGCTGAATGGCGACAGAAAGCATGCACACACCGCAGCCAGATCGATCTCTGTCCAGACAGCCTCCCTCCCGCCTGTGGGAGCGTGCCTCCCACTGCTACAGATCGCACATCCCCAAGGAGTGGCCAGGCTTGCTGCCATCCCCAGCACTGCCATCTGCCCTGATGGATGCCCGTGGGCGGCATTAAATTAACTCCAAGTACTCATCCGCCGGAGTGTTTTCATTCATATCCGGCCAATTAACCAGCAGGTTTTATTTGCTTTAAATGACTAACGTTCTGACAGCCGGCAGAGCAATGAAACCAGTCTCCCCTTCTGCTCAGCGTCACTCTTCTCCTCCACCCTGTGCTCCGCGAGCGCCTGGCTTTATTCTGCAGCAGCTTTCCCCGGGCAGTTCCTCAGGTGGCACAAATCAAGGTGGGGCTGGCCCACGGCAAATGTGTCCGAGCAGGTCTGGGCTGGCCTTGCTAGGCAAGACACTGCCATGATCGCCCAGTTGGTGTTATCTCCTGTTTGGGTGAGAGCAGCCCCTGGGGGGACTCAGTCCCCAGGAGGGTTTCAATGAGACCACTAAGGGGGAGTATGATAGTCTATAAAATCATGACTGGTGTGGAGAAAGTAAATAAGGAAGTGTTATTTACTCCTTATCATAACACAAGAACTAGGGGCCACCCAAAGAAATTAATAGGCAGCAGATTTAAAGCAAACAAAAGGAAGTATTTCTTCACACAACGCACAGTCAACCTGTGGAACTCCTTGCCAGAAGATGTTGTGAAGGCCAAGACTATAAGAGGGTTCAAAAAATAACTAGATAAGTTCATGGAGAATAGGTCCATCAATGGCTATTAGCCAGGATGGGCAGTGATGGTATCCCTAGCCTCTGTTTGTCAGAAGCTGGGAATGGGCGACTGGTGATGATTACTTGTTCCATACTCTTAATCCATACCCTGTAAATTAGTGGTTGATCATATTTTAGCTATTGTGTCCACTGCTGGACATTTGACTTCAGTAATGAAGCAGATTGATTTGTTACGTATGAAAGTAAACACCTGTCTCACGACTGGCTAGGAGCAGTCATGAAATAAGCCTGCAAGATGTTATCTATCTTTTCAGAAAATTGTCTAAAGCAGTGAATCTACTCTGATGGTATTTAACAGCACTTTATATGTTCAGCCATCAACGGATCCCCGCAACACCCCAGATGGCAATTGCAATTGGTTCCAGCTGAGTTCTGTGAAAATGTAATCATCTTGAGATGATCCAATCATACAACATATGTAAATCTTTGTTTCCTGATTGGCTTATGAGAGATGTGTAATATTGTTGTTTTTTGTCCTGGAGCCTTCAGCTCCCCATTGGAACATCAGAAAGGGGCAGCTGGACTTTTTAAAAAAGTGTGTAATCGTAATGGAGATATTTCTGTCTGCTTCTGATGAAGACAATCACAAAGTAGGGAGCAATATATGCAACATAATGGCGTTGTGTGAGCAGCAAGATGCTGGAGGGCTGGACTTTGAGGGAGAGCAGACCTGTCCACAAGAGCGAGAAGGGCTGCAGGAAATGACTGGCAAAACCCTCTCTGTAATCGTCCTTTGAATTTTTCTCACTATGGGATGTTCCCTTTGGAAGGGTCTCAGCCCATGCTCTTCTGAGAGCTTGTTGCTTGGTTCCCATACAGTGCAAAGCCAACAGTCTTTCACAAAGGCAACTGATCTCATTCCCTGTGATACCCTGCCAGCTGCAACTGTGGGTTTGCTCACTCAAAGGTCCTGTCTACCGGCCTGCCGCTGACTGCTGCTGTCAGCTCTTGGTATTGGAAATGGTTGGCCCACTCGTACTGATGGCACAAAACTATCCTCAGTACCGTTCCAGGAAGCATGACTGAGACTTGGTGCCACCATGTCTATAATGGCGCCGGGATATCTGCCTCCGCTGCACTGGCAGATAAATCATTGCCAGCATGGGCTCAGCAGGGCCCATCACAGCCCGCCAGGTTCATCAGTAGCCTCATATCCCCTAGGGAAGTTCTGCCAAGCTTTCCCGCCATACCTAACACTGGCTGAGCTGCTCACATCGTTGGGAGCTAGTGCAGAGGGGATCCCACTGCTAACCCCAAAGGGATCTTACTGCTGACTCCAGCGTTTTAAGTGTTATCTCATCTAATCCTGCACAGAGCATATCTGATCAGTCTGTCCACATATTTATTCAAGTGACACCATCATAGTACCTAATCACATTAGCCACGCCATCAGGGGCTCGTTCACCTGCACATCTACCAATGTGATATATGCCATCATGTGCCAGCAGTGCCCCTGTGCCATGTACATCGGCCAAACCGGACAGTCTCTATGCAAAAGAATAAATGGACACAAATCTGACATCAGGAATCATAACATTCAAAAACCGGTAGGAGAACACTTCAACCTCTCTGGCCACTCAGTAAAAGATTTACGGGTGGCAATTTTGCAACAGAAAAGCTTCAGAAACAGACTCCAGCGAGAAACTGCTGAGCTTGAATTAATATGCAAACTAGATACCATTAACTTGGGTTTGAATAGAGACTGGGAGTGGCTGGGTCATTACACATATTGAATCTATTTCCCCAAGTTAAGTGTCCTCACACCTTCTTGTCAACTGTCTAAATGGGCCATCTTGATCATCACTACAAAAGTTGTTTTTTTTTTCTCCTCCTGCTGATAATAGCTCATCTTAACTAATTAGCCTCTCACAGTTTGTATGGTAACTTCCAACTTATCTGTATGTATGTGTATATATATATATATATATATATATCTTACTATATGTTCCATTCTGTGCATCCAATGAAGTGGGCTGTAGCTCACAAAAGCTTATGTTCCAATAAATTTGTTAGTCTCTAAGGTGCCACAAGTACTCCTGTTCTTTTTGCGGAGGTTATTGAGAACAATTTA
Organism: Natator depressus; assembly: GCF_965152275.1. NCBI lineage: Eukaryota > Metazoa > Chordata > Testudines > Cheloniidae > Natator > Natator depressus. The sequence goes on along the minus strand of NC_134234.1, from coordinate 13,116,293 downwards.
CCTCCCTCCTTGTAACAACCTTTTATGTATTTGAAAACTGTCATCATGTCCCCTCTCAGTCTTCTCTTCTCCAGACTAAACAAACCCCATGTTTTCAATCTTCCCTCCTAGCTCATGTTTTCTAGACCTTTAATCGTTTTTGTTGCTCAGTGCACTGTTTTGGGTACCTTAACTTTTTTCAATATTTCTTCCTCTAGGACCTTCTGAAGCACACGCCCGTGGACCACCCCGACCACCCCTTCCTAATAGACGCCCAGAGGAACATCAAGCAAGTGGCCGAGAAGATAAACAAAGGGATGAAGAGCGCCGAGGAGGTGGAGAGGAACGCCAGGATAGTGCAGGAGATCGAGTCCCACATCGAAGGGATGGAGGATGTACGTATGCAATGCAATGCTCCAGGCAAACCACTAGCTACCCGCATCCTTTGTATGGAGAGGGCAGTGGCCCTGGGTAGCATTCTCAGGGGCACGAGCTAGAGGCTGGTTAAAGAGGTAGCCCTAGCTCGGCGTCCTAGGCATTGGTTGGGCGAGTGGCTGAGCTGTGGTAGCTGAGAGTTCCGGCCCAGCGCTGCATCGGGGGACACAAGCCCCTTCAAACCTAGTTTCTCTCTCTCTCAATCCTGCACTGATTGTTTCAGCCCCTAATTCACCCTGCCATGAGATGGGGCCCAGGCTGCACCCCAGTCCGAACGCACCCAGGCTTTGGGACCTTGTGGATCTGGACTAGAATGCGACGGCCGTTCCCTAACTCTGCAAGGGGCTGAAGCGAAACCCCAGATCTGAACTTCTTTGAACCCTGCTGGAGTTTGGTTCTGAGTCTGAATTTCACAACTAACCGCTAGCCCTGGGGAAGGGGTAATTTGACACCAGTGGCCAGAGGTATCCGGCCAAGCTGGCCCCTGTCGGTTTCTCCAGAAACTCAGATACTCCAGTCTGGTTTCTCCTAGGACAGCTCCTATCTGTTTGTCTCTGGGCCACCCCAGTCCAACCCTGCTTCTCTCAATCTAGCCTGATTTCTCCTCTTTGTGGCTAGGCCTTCATGCTCCTCGCCTACAGGGAGGGTTTGAGGAGCAATTCACTAATGTTCATAAAGGTGAGCCCCTCTGTTGGAAGATGGTCCCGGAGCACAGAGGAGTACTTAAAACCCTGCTTCTGCTGTGACGTCCTGAATCAGTCCCTTCCATGTTAACAGCAAGGGCCTTGTCCGCATGATCATGCCCGCTCCGATGTTAGCACTGAGACCGACAGAACACGTGGCGCCTCCCACAACTCTTTTTGTTTCTGTCCTTGCAGCTCCAGGCCCCGCTCCGGAGGTTCCTGCGCCAGGAGATGGTGGTGGAAATGGTAAGAGCCGCCCTCCCTGTCTACCATCACTGCCCCTCGTCCCCACCTGCCCCTTCCATGCGCTCCTGGCCTCGTGACTCGGAGACGTGACCTCTCTCAGAGGCAATGGGAGCTTTCGAGGTCATCTTCCAGGCTTGCTGAACGCTTGCAGCGACCTGTGCAGAGCAGAGAGCCAAGTGCAGTACACAAGGCTCCCAGAGGGTAGATCTCCCCTGAATCGCCAGACCCTGGAGTCAAGTGCACCTTGGTGCTTTATACAGCCAGTGAATAATAATTGCAAGGCCTGGAGTTTGGGGAGGGAGCTCTACGGCTGTTGCTGAGCTTGTTTCTGCCGTGTAGGGTATTCCCTTCAGCAATGTAGTGACAGTCTCCACCAGAGCACAGACCCTGTTTAGCCACAGAACAGATACAGCAAAGGCAACGCAAGCACCCTGGGGCTGCTTTTCCTGTGACTTTCTGGAAGGGGAAATCTGCTTTGGTCAGCGAACTGAATCTATCAAAGGTACATCTATGGTCCCTATCACCACAGTAGCTAAGCACCTCACAATCTATTTAGCATCAGGACACCCCTGTGTGGTAGGACAGTGCAATTGGCCCCATTTTACAGATAGCCACCTGTGACACAGAGAGACTTGCCTAAGGTCACCCCAGAAGCCTGTGGCAGAGCAGGGAATTGAACCCAGGTCTTTTTCAAGGCCTAGGTGAATGCCTTAACTCCTGCGCCATCCTGCCTCTCTGATGCCAAGTGATGCTGGCAGCACGGTTTACAGGTGCCAGTTTATTGTGCGATGGGTGGCTTTCAGGTACGTATGTCCCGGGGCCCAGCATGAGAACTGGGATGGGCAGGTGGAATGGAATATGAAAAGAAGATTCAAGCATTCTAAGCTTCTAGAAGGCAGAACACTGGGGGCCTGGGCCAGATTCCATATAAGTCAGAGAAGAGATTCCCATTGATTTTAATGCGGGTTTGATTGTGCACTGATTTTGCTAACAGTGTCCGTCTCAGCAAGTAAAACCACATCATTCATGCAAACAAATCAGACTTTATATGGGGGTTCTGTTTATAGAGGGTTAATAGACATTAATAAATGGTTAATCAGTTGTTTCAGATTGTTATTGGGTCCAACCTGGTGCAGATTTTTAGCAGTGTGGATGATTAACCACTGGAAGGGTGGAAAGTCTTTAAATCCATACTGGATATCTTTTTTAAAGAGGTACTGTAGCTCAAACAGAAGTTGTGGGCATGATGTAGAAATTACTGTGTGACTTTCTCTGGCTGGCGTTACGCAGGAGGTCAGACTAGATGATCCCTTCTGGCTTTCAAATCCATATATCAGTAGGTCATGTTAGGTCATGTGGTTCTTGTAACCATGGTTTATGGCCATCTATAGCCCCTTCTAGCCATTCATAACGCATGCCACTCATGTCTGTCACATGCTTAGAACATTGATTGATCATTTATTAACCCTTTATAGACCACTTATAAATGGAACCTTAATACCACGTGTCTCCCAAGCACCTGTAACATGTCAGGTTTTAATCCCTTTTCTTCTCAGGTTATCAACTTTGGTACAAGGGATTTGTTATGGATTAGTTCCCCATGGGGCACTCTGTCATACCTTAAACCCCTCCAAGATAATCCAGGGCACTGTGACTGTGGACTGGTGTCCCAAGGGAAGTGATTAAAGTTGCACCACTTGAGATACTGGGAGTTCAGTTGGACAAGGCACTTGAAGGAATGGCTGCCATTCCGGAAGAGATGCATTAGTCAAACACAAATCATTAGGCTCAGTATGGGGGAAACTGGGTGACATGTAATGCCCTGTGACATACAGGAGGTTGGACATAGATGATCTGACGATCCCTTCTGGCATTACACTCTTTGAATCTATAAATTATACCATAAAGCCCTGAGCAGGTGGGGATGGGCTGGGAGAGCTAGAGAGAAGTTTTGTCCCCCTGATTTCTGTCATTCTCTGACTCCAGTTGCTGTGGAGGAGTGTGGTCTATTTAAAGTGCTACAGAACCACAGAGAGAAACCTGAAACCTTCATTCATCTAGCGCACGCGGCCGCTTTCAAAAGAAGCATGTTCACTGCCTCCTTCTCGCCCTTATGCAATGAAACCCAGGGGTTTTCAAACAAGAGAAAGGCAAGCTTGCTTTTGCATTTCCCAGTCAAGTATTCTGTGGGCTGTTTCCATAGCAACGCAGCACCAGCCTGCCAGTGCTGATCAAAATACATAGGCCCCTTTTCACCAGATGCGTTAGCCCTGCTCCCCCAGCTATGACCCAAGGTCGTTTGGATTTGCCTAGGAGAGAGAGCATGTGGGTTTGTACGGACATGGTTCTCGGGGCACATCCTGGGAGCTCAGCCCCAGAAATCTGGGAGGAACCACAGGCAGGGCAAGCAGGAATGTCACAGGTTATTCAGAACAATGAAAAAGGTTTATTGCCATGGGTAAGTGGGGTGAGAAACTGGTCAAAAGCAGAGAGAGAATGGTCAAGAGTAGAGTTCAAATAACTCAGTGCAAATAACGTTAGCCGTTGCTTCGGCCCTGTTTTACCCTTCACGAGCTGCTCCCAGGTTAATTCCACTTCTTGTCAGTCACAGATGCCAAATAGATTTTGCAAACCAATTTTGGTTCATGAACCGTTAATTTCGTACGTTGCTGCCATTGGTAGAGTCTTATTAGTTACTTAAGTCACATGATATTATTTCTTCACTGCCCCAACAGAACAACTGACATTTTCTAAGCAGTAGAACAAGAAGTCACAAATCTCAGTGAAATCTTCCAACAATACTAGTTTGTGCTGTGATCGGAGGAACTGTCAGGATTTGCCAATGTTTTCGGCAATGCCCGGCAACCATCCAAAGACTCACGATGACCCACAAATGACAGCAAGCAGTGGTGTCTGTGATCACTTGACTAGGTCTGAACAAGAGGCCTTAGGGCGAACATGCATCGGAGGTGGGATGAGCTAGGTGACTTACAGTAATCGGTCCTTCCCATCACCGATCTCTAGGATGACTCTGTGGTCCTACTGTGGTTATTTCTTTGTGTTACAGTATCGCTCAGAGCCCCTATCCGGATCGGGGCCCCATTGGGCTAGGTGCTGTACAAACACAGGGAAGACCCGGCCTCTGCCCAAGCGCTTGCAAATGGGAGTAATGGCCTCAGACATTAGATGCACCTTACAGTAGGTTATTGCAGTGGTTAGGGCACTTGGTGTAGAAGACTGTTCTTCTCCATAGCTCAGCAGGACCTCCCCAGTGCAGCCTAAGGATCAGGAGCTGCAGCCACACGCTTACTCAGTAACACAGCATGTGCTCCCCTGTGGATCTCATCTGTCATGGGCCTGCAGAGCAAGGACAGAGAGCGAGTGATGTCTTGTCGCCCAGCTCGGCTCCAAGGCACCATGAACATGCTTCAGGCCACGACGAGCAAGGCTGCTCATTCAGACAGGGTCTGCCCATCTTCCGACTGGCGGTCCTTGCTTCCACCTGCCCTTCGTGCTAGACTAGGCCGCCCCTCTCCACTCTCCTCCTCTCAGCAAACCCCGCCGACCGTGCTGTGCAGCCTTGCTGATGTGCTGATCACACCCTACTGTACTGTGATGGCGTCTTTCCAGCCTTGATTCAATTCTCTGAGCCTGTATTGCCGGCTTCCACGCAAGGCTAGTAAGGCACCGAAGTGCAGCGGCTATTGCTGAGAGTCAGGACTTCTGGATTAACGGAGCAGCGCGCCTGACCTGAAGTGCAGTTGAAAGTTGGCCTCTTCCCGCCTCAGTTCCTTTGCAAATGGACAGTTTGCCAGCCTGGCCAGCTGCTCTGCTGCAGTCAGGCTCAGGCTGACTGTTCGGGCCCTGGCCTGGCTAAATTCTGAACGTGGCAGGTGAGTTGCAGCTGCTAGTGAGCGGCAGGTGTGAGGAAGCTGAGGCAGGCGGCTCATTCAGTTTTAGCTTCAGGCAGGATGTGCTGAGCAGTCAGTGCACCTGGGACTTTGAGACTCAGATCAGCCCAGCAGCTTGTCCTGGCCCTCAGGACAAGTACTATACACCGGACCCAAGCCTGGCAACGTCAATCCGGTGCCTACAAAAGGTGGCTCTTTATTAATAAGGGCTCACCAGATCCAGAGGTTCTTACTCCAGCTAAGCTCCCGCTGGCGTCACTGGGGGCTGAGCCTGAAATAAGGGCTGAGCAGAAGGTGAGCTTGCGAATTGTCCCATAATTACTGAATTTTAAATGTCATCTTGGCCGCAAAAAGCAATATTGGGGCAACCATATTGTCTTGTCGGGCAAACAAATCTGAGCTTGGCTCGCTCATGGACAAGCCATTTAAAAATATCTCTAGCCTGTATCCCTGCAGTCCAGTGTCCATCGAGCAAGGGTGGGGGGTCAGAATCATCCTCTCATCCCCAGATCCTTCACTTTGATGCTGTATCAGCCAGAACCTGTTTTGCCTTTAAATGTGCTGCTTTTTTTTCTTTGTATTGCCATCACCTGGGTTTGGGGAGTGAAAGGGTTAATTCCCCCCCTTGTTGCCATGCAGAAGGCAGTGGGTGGGAAGAAGGACCGTTCGCTCTTCCTCTTCACGGACCTGCTGGTTTGCACCACCCTGAAGCGCAAGTCGGGCTCTCTGCGCCGCAGCTCCGTGAGCCTGTGAGTAAACCAGCAATCGGCCCAGAGAGAGGGTCAGGGCTCACCCAGTGCCACTGCCTGCCACCGTGGGGATGGGGGCCACATGTGCACACCCAGAGACAGCTGCTTTCACCCCAACCCGACCATCCCTGAGCAGTTTGAGCTTCAGCTTTGAATTCTGGGGGATCGATCCAGATCCAAGCCCAGGGGGAGCAGGGGCATGGCCCAAACACAGGGAGATTCTGGCCACTGCTCTGCTGCCTCAGACGGGCCCATTTTCACACGGCTCTGAATCCAGCTGTCAGTGATCAAAAGCGAACGACCCTCAGAACCAGATGAGACGGGGGCTGTGGGGTTGGGGAGCGAAAGGAATTAACCTGTCCCCCCACCCACCCACCGCTATCTCCCTCCTCTCTTCCCTTTCACAGCTTGGGAATCATGCCAATCCTGTCATACAATGGGCAGGCACCTCAACCGGGGGAGCCCCAGGGCCCTCCCCTGAGTGGCAGGCAGTTTGGGACCAGCACCTGTGGTGTGTGGTGTTTCCTCTGCTAAGCCCGAACCCCTGGGCTGGTTCTGATCCAGCTTGGATTGTCTCTTTATAAGAATCCAAACACTGTCCAGACTGAAGGACCCCAATGGAGAACTGCCCTATGGGCCGTGTTCTGTGGGTACCCAGGCCAGGCCATTGGCTCCAGTGGGGCAGCAGGGAAGAATTGGTCCCCGTGTACTGTCCAAAGTCATCTGAGCCTCTTGCCCACTCCAGCCCGCACCCACTGATTTATTTGGAGCAGGGCAGGTCAACTGCACATGTGCCCTTCCCCAGCACAGACTGTCTCTAAACACACAGGACAGGCCCAATCCTGCGAGGGGCTGAGCTCCATCACAACACCCAGGCCTTCAGTGATGGCAGGTTTGCCCAGGGCAGGGGTACAATGACCCAGCCCTTCACAGTCACCACTGTGCTGGGGGGGCTGGAGCTGGCTGGCACAGGGCAGAAAGTGGGCCAGGGTGGCTGGAGAGGGGGTGGGACCCAGCATTCTGGTTAGCCTGCCCTGGGGGTGGGGGATTCCTCTGGAGTCCCCCAGCAGAGCCCAGAGAGAATCCCTGTCTGTGGGTGCTAGGGGCTGTTGCAAGACCCCCCCACCCCCCAATACGTCTTTAGGGTGGGATCAGACCCACGGACTTCACAGTGCGTTGAGAACACTCAGTGCCACGCAGGATTGGTCCCTATCTGCCCAACCAGGGATGTCAATTTCCCTTCCTCCTCGCTGTTTCCCTGTGGCTTCCATTCTCTCTCCCCCTTTCAGTCCCAGCGCTCCCCACAGCTGGGCGTTTTGGGATCTATTTTGGGATCCGCGCATATCCCAAAATAGAAAGGGTGGCGTTTTGGCTCCCTGGGCGCTCTGCCCGCCACGCTGAGGCAGAGCAGGTCGATGGGCCTTGTGGGAGGTATGGGCTGGGGCCTGAGGATTAACTCGGCTGGGACCCCCAGAAATGCTAAAGCCAAAGCCAGCCTTGTTCCCCATCCTGGTAATAAACCCCGGGAGCCAGACTCCAAACACCTGCATATCCACAGCAACATGCCCGGCCTGTGCGCTGTGCTCCCGTGAGCAGGCAGGGATGGGACCCAAACTCCCCCAAGTGCCGAGCATGAGAAAAGAGATGGGTGTGACGCACTCTGGGTTCATCCTGCCAAGACAGCCCAGCTGCTGGCCCTGTTTTTAGGCCCGTGGTCAGTTCCTGTGTTAATTGTTAATTGTGGCTCTCTTCAGCTTGCCACCCTCACCACCTAGTGGTCGCATTCAGGACTGCGCTCTGGGAATTCATTCATGTCTTTTCTTTTCCAGTTACACGGCCGCCAGTGTTATAGACATAGCCAGCAAGTACAAACTGCTCTGGAAACTGCCCCTGGAGGATGTCGACATTGTGAAAGGTCTGTACCGACATCATCTGTATTACAGCAGTGCCCGGAAGCCCCAGTCAAGATCAGAGCCCTGGTATGCTTAGTGTTGCACAAACGAACGAAAAGACAGCCTGTGCCCCGAAGTGCTTACAGTATGCCACCTTCGGGAGCCTTTGCTCCGAGCCCCTGCCAGTTACACTGGCTCAGCAGCAAAGGGTCCCCCATCTATTCTGTCCATGCTGAGCGAAGACCCATCGAGTAGCTCCCCAATGTAAAGTGCTGTATTGTGCTGTGTTTAACAAAATTGTTACAGGGACAGATTTGTTTGCACCTCGCTGTGCTCAGCTGTTTTACAATAAACTTCAATAACATGAACATTTAAATAGCTGAGAAACAAGCCCTCGCATCCCCCCCAAATACTATAACTACCAGGCCCCATACAGCTCCAGAGATGCAACTTCTACTGGAGTGCTGGGCTCTATTTGTCGCGCACTTCAGTATTCTTATAGGGATTTGCAGACAATGACTCACTCAGTTATTGAGTTAAATACTGGCTACCGATGTGCATCACTGCCCTCTGCTGTTTAGACTCAGAACTTCTTGACTGTGTGTCGTAAGCCCTCCACTGCCAGCAGCTAGTGGAGATTCTTCTTTAGCTCAAGTGGCAAATGCCTGTGCTTTCGAGGCGGGAGGATCTGAGTTCAGTTTCTGTGAAGTTCCCAGTAGCTGTGGTTTGCAGCCTAGCAACCCAGGGCATGTTACTGTATCTGTTCCTTAGCGATAGATGCATACAAAATAACTGAACCATTCAGTGCATTTCATATTGGACTGCAGAAAGCAGTAGAAAATATACCATTGGGAATGTCTATTATAGCCTCTCTACATATCGGAAATGTCAGCAGAGGACACAGCAGGTGGCCCAGCAAGTCTTTTCCATCGGTTATTTCTGTGATTCACGCATGTGTCAGGGCTCCTGTCCTCCTACCCAGCACCGGCTAGTGCAGGGTGACCACTGTGTTCCAAACTGGGCCTCTTCTAGGGAGAACAGGAACAAAGGGCAAACTGTATAACAGGCTGTGGGCCAGGGTCTCCCAGAAGGCCCAGGCCAGGCAGCGGGGGGCCGAAGGGGACACCTGGGCGCCACCCAGATTCTGAGCAGTTCCTGGAGCTGACGCAGACCCTAGAGTCTGCTCTAACGCTCAGCTATCCACAGGCTCCCCTGCAACCCCAAATAGCCAGAGCACACAGCACTCCAGCCGCTCCCATCCTCGCCATGGCCCTGGGGAGATGGGGGTGGAGTGGCAGGGAGGGGCCAGAATCTGGTCCTATAGCCCCTTTCAACCCTCATGAAAACAATCACAGGTTTTTGTGCCTCAAGGCCCCAATCCTCTCACCAGCACCCGGCCTGAGTAACTCAGCTGGCTATTAGGGGCCAGTCCGCCCCAGCCCGGGCCACAGGGTGGGAGTGGAGTTGCTCCCCAGGCCTTACCCCTGTGTAATTGCTTAGTAGCTGCTGCAGCCCTAGTGACTGGCTCCTCCTCAGCGTGGGTGGGTGGGAGGATTGGGGGAGTGGCTGGCCCTCCCTTGGCCAGGGCTCCTGATGGTGTAAACACATTAATCCCTTGGCGCCAGAGGGGGCATCGGCTCCTGCGTCAGTTTCTCTCAGGAAGCCCCCAAGCTCCAGCATCCGGGGACCAGCGCTGCAAGCGGGCCCAGGGCAGCTGGGGGGAGGCTACCTCACTCGGGAATGACTCCCCAAGCCATGGGCCCTGATGACTCTAGCAGGGGCTCTGCCGCGTGGGAATCACTCCGTGCATGGGAACCCAGCCCTCACGCTGAGCATAGCCAGCTGGCTGCTGTGTGCAGCAATGTTCTGCAGACAATGAGCGTGGGAGAAAGTGGGGGAGGAGTCGAGCTGCCTGATGCCCATCACAGCAGCCCTCCCGGGGGGCTTCACAACCCTGAAGTGCCCTGGCAGAAGGGATCCGTGAGCAGTAATGGCCTAGCCTCTCTGGGTTAAATTCACCCACGTGCAGGCCAGCACAGGGTTTGTGCACCATCAGCTGACAGGCTGAACAAGCCCTGGGGCCTGCATTTCCAGCTGACATTCATGATGCAGGCGTGCTCTCCCCCAGCTCCTGGATAATCCAATGGTCTCAGTGCAGACCTAAGTGGGCCTTTGCACTGGGGTGAATTTCACCCGCTTAGCACAGCAGGCACCTCCAAGGGGCTGGAAGAGTATGTCCCAGTCCCAGCCCTGCAGAGCAGGGCAGCCCCAGAAGATCCCTAGCGTGGGGTCGGGGTCAGCTGGCCCATTTGATTTATGTTGGTGGCCGGCAGAGATGCAGCAGGGGGACAGGGGAGCCAGAGAAAGGGGGTTGCACCCTGAGGCCAGACAAGGCTGGGTCCGAGATCAGGTGCACAGAAGTTCTTGGTAGCCTAGCAATCAGTGGGGGATGGGGTCTTGTGTGACCCTAACAATATCAGCAGCTGGAGAACAGGAGGGGAGCTGGAGTGAGACCCAGGTGAGGCTCGGTTTGTACGTGGCAGTAGAGAATCCAGGGGGAGAAGGAATTAAATGAAACGTTGAGCGGGGGAAGTATTGGGATCCATCCTCCCCCACCCACCGTCTCAGCCCAGCTGCTGCTTGATGTGCCCTGTCGCTCTGTTTGACACACAGGGGCCTCCCAGTCCACCAACCGCGAGAGCATCCAGAAAACGATCTGCCGCCTGGACGAGGACCTGAGCACACTGGGCCAAGTCAGCAAGCTCTCCGAGACCCTCAGCTTCCCCCACCAGGTGAGGGCAGGCTCCTCGTGGGGACAGCCAGGGGCTGGGGCTCCGGTTTAAACCATCTCCCAGGCTCATGGAATCAGCCCTGTTCGGCCACTGCAGGGCCAGCTGGGCCCGAGATGACCCATCCTTGGGCACCCTAGAAATACTGTTCCTTGGGCCAGATCGCACCCAGAGTTTTTCAGAGAGGTCCTCAGCGGAGGCCCCGACCTGATCCCCCTACAAGGGCTCTCTCCATCTCCCCCAGCTTCAAGCCATGCAGTGCTGAGCTCCCAGCCCGCTGTATGTTTGCATAAATCTTCCCAGCAGCTGCTTTTCCAAGCGCTGCAGCCTCCTTCCTCGGCTGCGCTCGGCAGGCAGCGCTTGTGGTTAAAGGGGATCTAAGCAGAGTCCCTCACCCCCTCTACCCTGCCAGCACCTGCAGCCCAGGGGCTATCCCAGGCCAAGGAGGGGCAGGGTTAATGGGCTATGCAGGAAAGGGGCCAGATAGAATTCTGATATGCCAGGGGGATGGGGGAGTGCTGCGGAATAGATTTAAAAGCCAGCAGGGACCATTGTGATCATCCAGTCTGATCTCTGTCTGAGTGTGCCCAGTGACTGTATTGGGAATACTCATAGAGCATGGTAAGTCAATATAAGCGAGGGTAAAAGGCTGTAGCCCATAGTGCCTGGGCACATACACAGCTCACAAGCAAGTCATTGAGCAGTGTTAACAGACTGACCCTCCCATGAAAGAAACCAGACTCCAGCCTGTACAGAGCTGCCTAGATGGCTTTAATCGTGAGGCTCTGATTAACACAATCCAGTGGCCCGCGGGGGACTGGGGTTTGTAACCTCTCTGATAGATATTTTTCCCTTGTTTGGTTTATGAAATTAGTAACTAAGGTCTTGTCTATTCTATTCTCCCTTTGTCTGACTGGAGAATGAGCAGGGTCTGATGTGAGACCTCAGCAGCTCAGGCAGGGAAGAAATCGGCACAGTTCCATTGATTTTGATGGAGCAACGCTGATTTACACCAGCGAGGGATCTGGCCCTCTTTGTGGCTTGTTTGTTTTTTACCCTCTGTCTAACCTGAACACCTGACAAACAGTGGGGAGAAAAGCCCTCATTATTAAAGATCCAACAACGCACCCCCTGCCCCATCCCTCTGCTAGTGGTTTAGAAAATTCCTGCTCCCGTTCTCTTGGTTCTCCAAGGAGACTTGCAGCAAAAACGGGAAAGACAAGACTTGAAGTGTGTGCTGTCTCCAATGTAAGAAACAAGCAAAAATCTTTTGAGCCTCTTTCTTTGTCCATCATAGAGAAGCAAAAAAAAAAAAAAGGCCACAAGCCCCGTTTGTTGTTCCTAGATCAGCGTTAAGGATGAGTATGATGATCAGAATTACGATGGGAGTTGTCTGCCATAACAGGGGACTCAATTCAAGATCCCTTCCGGTCCTATGTCTCATCACAGTAGCGGTGTATAGAGACCCCCGTCCAGATCAGGGCTGTATTATCTCTACCGCTGGCAACTGCGCCTATCCCACAAGAACAAGCCGGGGGGGGGGGGGGCGAGATTTCTGCCATTTGGGGCCACAGTCTGGTGAGACAAACTCATGAGATTGTGGCCCCATCAGATCAGAGCCTGCTCCGGGCACTGGGTGAGACCCTGGAACCTGAACTCCGGCTCCCCCCCAGCCAAATCACACTCAAATCTGCCATCCTCTGCCCATTTAGAGCTGCTTATTTTTCTAGACTTTGCTCCACGCTCCAGCTGTTAAGAGGCAGCTTCTTCGTCCCCACTCTGATGACAAGTGACTGCTCCTTGAACGCCAGCCACTGCGGCACATTAGCCCCCACTTATATTCACCCTCATTAGACCCAATCAGACCCTGATCCCCAGGGGTGGCTGGTGTTGCTAGGGGCAGCATAGAAGTCCCCAGGTTCTGATGCTGAATTTGGCATCATCATCTGGCGCCTCGATTACCGCAGCATCCTTCTCTCTGGCCTGGAGGAATGTGATCCTGTCCCCTCATGGCTGCTGCTGCATTTCCTTCACCCATCGCTTTGCCCCCTCTTTGAGCCCCTCTGCGGGCTCCCCTTTCTCTGTCACATCGAACGTAAGCACCTTGTCTTCACTTCCAAGGCCCTTCACAGTCGGTCCCCAACCTCCCCATCAGCTGTGGATGAGCAGTGAGAGGCAGTCCCTGCCCAAAACAGCGACACCCTATAGGGACAGGAAAGGAGCACTGTCACCTTCTTTTACACATGGGGACTTGAGGCACAGAAAGGCTAAGTGACGCGCTCAAGATCCCTCAGGGAATATGTGGCAGAGCTGGGAGTTAAACCATCATCTTCTAGGTCCCCATCCACCACCTTAACCACAAAACCATCCTTCCTCCTCGAAGCCCGCTTCCCCTCCAGATTAAAAATGCTCTTCCCGTTCCTGTGTGCGTCCCCAGAGCCTGGATGACGTCATCAAAGACCTGATGGCCGCCATACACCGGGAGCTGGCAGAGAAGCAGTCCCTCTCCTTCACCATGTCCTTCCCGCCCAACAAAGTGGAGCTCACCACCACCAAAGCCGACGGCACCGAGTCCTTCATCTTCGAGTTCCCCAACCCCGACGCACGGCACAGCTTTGAGCAGGCCTTCGAGGACACCAAGAAGAAACTGGGTAACTAGCTCCGCAAATGGGGTCCTGATGTGATCCCCACTAAATGCCGTAGGAAGATTCCCATTGATACCAGTGGGAGTTGTTCTCAGGACTCCAGTTAGGGGATTATCCCTGAGAATCAGTCCTTCCTTGGCTAGGGAGCTAGTCGTTCTCAAACTTTTGTTCTGGTGACCCCTTTCACATAGCAAGCCTCTGAGTGCGACCCCCTAAATAAATTAAAAACACTTTTTTATATATCTAACACCATTATAAATGCTGGAGGCAAAGTGGGGTTTGAGACGGAGGCTGACAGCTTGCGACCCACCATGTAATAACCTTGCGACCCCTTGAGGGGTCCCGACCTCCAGTTTGAGAACCCCTGTGCTAAATGAAATTGACTGCTCATTGAAAGATCCCAAGACATGTTTTGCCCAGAGAGGGGGTGTTATCCTTTGTGCCTTAGAATCATAAACCCATGGAGTTAGACAAGATCACAAGGGTCATCTAGTCTAACCCCCTGCCAAGATGCAGGATTTAGCCAAATTCCAGTTTGGTAAAGGACATGCTGCCCAGCTCATCTGCCATTTCAGCTGAACACGGTATTTTCCACTTCCTGCACTAACCCATTGCCCGGTGGTGTTGTGCGCTGTTAAGCAACTGCGGCGTTCCACCCCAGAGGTGGCTGCATTTCAGCGGTGGGTGTTGTGGTCCCTGTCTCTATGCTGTGCAAAGCCTTCTGGCCTGGGGCATTTGCTGCGGTCTGAAATTAATGCTATTGACTGCTATAGCCACAGGCTCGCTGACCTAGCTTTTCTTGTCTTTCTTTTCCTGTGTCCAGCTTCTCACAAAAATTGCCTGGACCCGGAATTCCTGAAGGCGATCCCGATTATGAAGACACGCAGTGGGATGCAAGTACGTTGGCGTTTGATAACGAGACCTACAGAGTTTGCTCAGTTCCCTTCCCCTTGTCCCCGAGCTCCCTCCCACACCTCTGGTGTAGCATTAACCCACTGCGTTGTAGAGAAGAGCCTGAACCACACCCCACATATGAATTTTGGGGTGTCCGGGATCTGAATCCAGATTGGGATTTCAAACCCCAGAGTTTGAGACTCTTTAGAGCGGTGGGATTGGTGTGGCCCATTATGGGCATAGGCCCTTGGAGTGAATGGAAAGACTCCAACTGACTTCAGTGAGCTTTAGGTTGGGCCCATAAGGGCTACCTGTAAAATTGGATTCAGATCCCAAACCTCTCTGTGTCCTGGTCTGGGTTTGGCTGTTAGTCTCTACTATACCTGATCCCTATTTCCGCTTCCCCCCCACCACCACCACCAACACCTGGTGCCCGAGAGCAAGATGCTGCTTGTTGTGGGGACCAGTGCAACCCCGAGCGCTCTGTGTTGTTTCCAGAGACAAAAGCTGCCGCCCACTGGCCTTGGTCTGCAGAGGCGTGTTCCTATGGGAACCCAAAGGTCACATCAAGCCCCAGTTTCATGCAGTTCCTGCAGGCTGACGAGAACAGGCCCTTAAGTCTCTTACCCAGCCAGAAACCCACGCCCCTTCCTTAACACAGGTCACCCCTGGCCTGGTGGATGGGGTGCGTCACTGGCTGCAGGTGCACAGAAGCGGGGGCTGTTCTTTCTTCATGGGATCCTCGTGCTGATCTGACAGCCGTCTGTCTGCACAGGGCAGATGCAGGACAGCCGAGGGCAAGCCACGCATGCCCTCGCCACCCTGCCAGCTGTTTTAAAGTCCCTGGCCCTGCTCTGCAGAGCAGCCAGGTGGTGCCAGCTGTGACTGCGTTTGCTTTGTGCTGTGGATACCTGTCTGCAGAGCTTGGGACTGTTGTATGCTCAGGTTACTGGGTTCTCCACGAAATCAGTGCAGTGAGGTGTGTCACGGGATCGCAGCTGCACGGCAGGAGCTCTCCCGCAGGGCTGAGGAAGCTCCCCGCCAAACACATGCAGGGCTCAGCCTCAGACGTGCGAGGGAGGCTTTGGGGCTGTCTTCTCTTTGGTTGTGACGAAGTTCAAGCCAGGGATCCGGAGACATCACTGCACATCACTGGAACAATACTAACGCCCCCGTTCTGTGGGACGGAGAGTGGCTCCTGGGGTGGCAAAACAGGCTAGTGCCCTCACAGTGGAAATATTGGGGGGCAGATATATGTTTCTGCCCCCCCAATATCACACGGAGGTGAGAGCAGGACCCGACTACATTCCCCCCTGCATGCATGCGCCAGGGAAGTGGGGTCTTCTCCTCGTTAGAGGTCCTGGGACATTTTTCCAAAGGCGTGGGGGTATTAGCCCTGGTGTCCTGGCCAAATTCCATTGCATTGTACATCTCTAATTTCCCCTGCGGTTTGGATTGGCAACGGCATTTTTCTTCACCTCCTGTCCTAAACCATAGGGTGGTGTTTTAGTGAGGTGTTAAGCAGCTGCTATGTTCCACCCCACAGGTGGCTGCATGCCAGCGGAGACACATGTGTATCATTTGGGATGAACCGTACTATTGAAAAGGAAACTGGTTTTATTCAAACCAAGAGAGAGAGCGCCTCCTCTGTCCTGTGCCCTCCTTCCCTCCTTTCCCCCCGGCCCGGCTGCTTTGAGACGTTCATCATGAAGGCCTTTCAGTACAATTTAAAAATGACCTGAAACTTCCTTGTCTTTTGCCCCCTTCCAGTTCTCTTGTGCTTCTCCCAGTCACAGCAGCCCCGAGAACGCCTACGAGGTGTGGGTGTGTAACAGCGACGGCTACGTGGGGCAGGTTTGCCTTCTCAGCATCAAGAAGGAGCCCACAGTGGAGGCCTGCATAGCGGTGTGCTCGGCCAGGATCCTCTGCATCGCTGCTGTGCCGGGCCTCAAGAGAAGCTTCAGGTACAAGATGCCAGCGCATCCGAGGCTGGAAGGAAACAGGGACTGACGCGGGGATGGACTCGGCCTCGGCACCGCAGGAGCAGGCTGAGTGCTGGGTATCTGCCCGGGAGGGGAAGAGGTCCAGGCCAGGCAATGGTCAGGGACACCATTGAGGCCTGTTAGTGCATGAGGCATCAGAAACAAAGAGGAGGTTCCTAGGATAGCTGTGAGGAGAGGCAGGCTGGCCCAGTGGTCAGGTGCTAGCCTGGGACTCAGGAGAGCAGCATTCCAGTCTCATCTCTGCCCCAGACTTCTTGTTTTAATAGGAGTTGGATGCCTGTTAAAACCCAGGCCTTAGTCTCTACACACCCTGGTTCCCCAGCTGTCCAATGGGGATACTCACACTGCTCTACCTCACAAGATAAACACATCAGAGACGGGGAGGCATTCAGATAGTTCAGGGGTCCCAGAGCCTGGGCTCCGGGCAAAGCCCGGACATCTCCACTGCAACTTTACGGCCCTGCAGCCCTGCGAGCCCAAGTCAGCCAGCCTGGGTCGGCCGCTGGTGTAGAGGTACATAAGATCGGTTCCACGTGCTGGAAGTACTTGCCCTTCAACCTACAGCACCATGCTTTACGGACATGCCACTTCTGATCTTTTGTGATGATCTGAAACATTTTGTGAGTCCTGGCTGTCTCTGGCCCAAGGCTTCTGGCTTTCTAGGCAGAGGGGAAGAGGGAGATAGCAGACATCAGTTGTTAGTAAAGCTCCAGTGTAGATTTTCTGCAATATGCGGCATATAATAGAAGTGTTTGGGATTTAATCCTTACAGCAACCCCTCTTAGGCAGGTGAGCCTTCTTATCCCCATTTTAAAGATGGGCAAACTGAGGCACGGTGGCTTTCCCAATGCACAGGACAAGTCAATAGCAGAGCTAGGATTAGGCCTATAGTCCTGCAGGGTCTGATCCACTAGCCCTTCACTTACATATCTTATCGGTGGCTTAGCCACATGCGAGCAATGTAGTCAACCCAAGCTTGGTCCTTTCCTGTAGCCATGCCCCATCATGTCTGGGTTTGCCCACGTGAATGTGCTCCTGGTTTTACATCAGCTTGTCACTCTAATAACAGGGAGCATCCCGAGTCCCTGGTGAGTCCAACCTCCGAGCCGGCTCCTTCGGCGCTGGATGACTCCGGGCCCCAGCAGTGCCTACACATCTCCATCTCCGGCTCCTCGATAGAGCTCTCTGAGCCCATGGACAGCGCCAACAGGGAGCTGATGCCTTTTGACAGCGATGATACAGACGATGAGTCCTCTCCAAGCCCATCAGGCACACTCCAGAGCCAGGCCAGCCACTCCACCATCTCCTCTAGCTTTGGAAGTGAGTCATCAATTCTTAGGCCACTAAATGACTGAGCCCTGCTATTATGGGGGAGCTGGTAGTGACCCTAACACTTTCCATTATAAAGGATTCTTGTGACCTTTTCTTAGAGAAGCTCTCACACCATCATTAAGTGCATCAGGCCTTTGATATTCGGCAAGAGAAAGGCCTCAGACTAGAGGGGTGCCTTTTCTTTGTCCCACGAAAATCCATTCAACTTTGGCTGAGCTATAAACCATC
This sequence comes from Natator depressus, assembly GCF_965152275.1. NCBI lineage: Eukaryota > Metazoa > Chordata > Testudines > Cheloniidae > Natator > Natator depressus. Next base: position 13,098,507 of record NC_134234.1, on the reverse strand, counting down.
AAATCGCCATTCCCTTTGCTGGCTTGCGTTTCTCAGAGAAATCTTGTTGCAGTCACAAATAATAGAATTTGTTTTCACTTTTTTTCTTTTAAAAACAAACTCTAGGAAATGACATACAAGAAAATGACGTTAAGAGGTCGTTATTAAGGTTGCAAAATCAAGCACTCGCTAGTTTAGAGATGCTAGAATTGTTCAGCCACTTTGTGTGTATGCATTATGATACAGTCTTTAATTAGGTAATCAAGTACTACTTTTTCCCATAGGATCCCTGCCTCATTCAGTGCACAGGATGGATGCACAGGGGGCAGAATGAGGCTGCACTGGAAACTGTGTATATGGCATTTTCCTAACTTCTAAGTGCTTGATTTTGCAACCTGAACAATGTTCTTTGTATGTTGTTTTTTAATATGTAATAAATGTCCATGTCTGCAGTGCTTTTGTAGCCATGTTGGTCCCGGAATATGAGAGAGACAAGGTAGGTGAGGTCATGTATTTGATTGAACCAGCTTCTGATGCTGGAAGGGGCTTTCGAGCTATACAGAACCAGAGTGTCTTCTCCAGTCCTGAGGAAGAGCTCTCTGGAGCTCGAAAGCTTGTCCCTCCCACCCACATAATTTGGTCCAATAACAGGTATTAACCTCACCCACCTTGTCTCTCATCCAGATATTGGAAATATTTTACATGTATATTTAATATATCACTAATCTTGGTGTCCTGACTGCAGTAGGACCAGGATTTGGATTCTGATTTCCAGTATAAATCCAGTGTAACTCCACTAAGTAAATGGATTTACTCTGAATTTGGGTCGGTGCCTCTGAGAACAGAATCTGTCACCCTCTGCAGAAGGTTTGGGGATTGCTCCTACAGGATCAAAAGTGCCATGGAAATGTGAGATACTAGAAAATGCTGTAAGTCCCAGTGTCTTTTGGTGTGTAACTTGTCCTGGGCTCCCATCAGAGGGCACCTAACCACTGTGCTATTCAGCTACAGTATGAAACATCCCAGGTCAAACTCTGCCCTCAGCTGCACTAGTGTATGTCCATAGTACCTCCGTCTGGTGCCTAGACACCATGGTGATGGGTGCAAGAGAAATTCTTTGAAATAGATTAGGTTAAACCAGAGTCGACTAGATTGGGTTCAGTGGGAATGAGCGAGTTAATCCAGAGTCACACTGATCAGAATCTAATCCTAAAACCTCCTGGTTTGTGTGTTCCTGTCACCTCTCCTTGTCCAGATGAAGAGATCCCCAGCTCCAAAGATGTGGCAGCTGAAACCACCAGCTCAGAGGAGGAGCAGGACCCAGGCTTCCTTCCCATCTCCAGCACCTTCAGCCAGAACAGGAATAGTGAGAGCCCCATGGATGGGCGGGCAATGAGGAGGTCAAGCCGAGGGTCCTTCACGAGGGGCAGCTTGGAGGACCTGCTGAGCATAGATCCTGAGGCGTATCAGAGCTCAATGTGGCTGGGCACAGAGGATGGCTGGTGGGTCAGCTAGGAGCAGGCAGAGTGTTGGAAAAGGGGTGGGTGGTGGCTTGGCAGATGTCACCTGATCCTGCCGGCCTGCATGCAAACATTGCTGAGCCAACTTCCTTTGGTAGCCTCTGTAATGGATGGCTGTGCTGGAGTGAAGCTGCCGATACGGGCGTTATTGGCAGGGGGACGCTTAGCACGCTGGGAACAGGGGGGAAGCCGTGACAAAGGAGGGGGTTCAGGTACTCTCTGGGGTAAACCCTGAGAAAAGAGGGAGGTGGAGAAAAGAATGTCCACTCAGTGCTTATGGAGACACCAAGCCAAACACTGGCCTGGTGTCAGCAGGTGCAGCTGCATTGGTTTATTTGGCATTGTACCCGTTGGCACCGGGAGGATCTCATCAAATTCTGGTGAGCCATATTCTGCACTGAACAGGTGGGCCAGGCCTCTTAAATCCACCTGGTTAAATGTCCACCTACCACCACATACGGCACACATGGGCATGCACATGTAAGTGCCCCCACACACAAACACAGACACGGCATCATGCCCACATGCCCACCATACCCACACACAAAGGCACACAGGATCTGGTAGGGTGGCTCCTTCTGGCCTTAAACTCTGTGACTGTGTGTCCATCCCTCCATGCACAGCCTCCTCCCCTCCCCTCCCCTCCCCTCACCTCCCCTCCCCTCCCAACACACACACACACATTTTGTGCACACAATCCAGGCCCACACAAGCCTGAAGAAGAGAATGGAAATGTCTGAAAACCCTCTCACTGAGGCACGGCCCTGCACCCCAGGGCTGGGAGGCGGCTCACACTTTTGTGTTGGTGTCAGTGGCCCAAGCGTTTGAGCTGGCACTTTTCCTGGGCCATTTGCAGGCCCTGAGGCGCTGAGATCACACAAGAGCTGGTTTTCTGAAGGTCTTCCCCAGCCAGCTCGAGGCTGCTTTGCTCATTGTCCTGGCCCATAAACACAAACACTTCGGCCTGCACACGCCCCTCGTGCGTACATAGACACTGCACTGCCCACTCACACCAGGTGAATGGGAGCTCAGCCCCCTTAGCACCAAAAGCTCCAGCCCCTGCCATGTGAATGAAGAGAAATGCTGTGTGGGTCCTTGATGTGGAGGCCACTCGAGGGCGACCTAAGTACAACGCACGCGCACCACACAGTCAACCTGTGGAACTCATTGCAAGGGGATGTTATGAAGGCCAAAACTATAACTGGATTCAAAAAAGAAATAGATAAGTTCATGGAGGATCGGTCCATCAATGGCTATTAGCCAAGATGGTCAGGGGCGGAACCCCATGCTCTGGGTGTCCGTAGCCTTTGGCTGTGTGATGGTGGGACTGGACAACAGGGGATGGATCACTCGATAATTGCCCTGTTCTGTTCATTCCCTCTCTAGCACCTGGCATTGGCCACTGTCGGAAGACAGGATACTGGGCTAGATGGGCCATTGGTCCGACCCAGTGTGGCCGTTCTTATGTTCTAACCCCTTAAGCAAGCCTTATAAAGGGTGGAACTCACACACACACCAGCCAGGGCGTTCCAGTGTCAGCCAGTGCTGCGTGCTCCAGAGAGCTGGGAGCCAGTGCTAGGGAGGCTTGTGAATGAGGCCTTTCCCAGCTGCCCCGCGGGTGAGCTTTGCTACCCTGGCGCTGGTGCCAGTGGAGAAGGAAGGGGAAACTGAGGCTGAGCAGACCTACAGAGTGCGTTTCCAACAAAGCGTTGGGATTTGATGTGACCAGAGCTGCCTCCCGTTTCCCTTTGCCGGGTCAGGGAGCCAGTTCCATCAGCCACGGCAGAGGACTCTCAGCTGCCTCCCTTTGTTTCCTAGCATCCATGTGTACCAGTCCTCAGACAACATCCGCAACCGGAAGAACAGCATGAAGATGCAGCACTCGGCCGCCGTCATGTGCATCTTGTGAGTGGTACACGGCACGAGGCATCAGCTCCTGCCAGGGCCCTGCCTAGGCCTCGGGGGGTACATCTACACAGCAGTTAGACACCTGCGGCCGGCCCGGGCCAGCTGACTTGGGCTAAGGGGCTGTTTAACTGCAGCGTAGCCTTTCACACTTGGGCTGCAGGCCAAGCTCTGGGACCCTGCCACCTTGCAGGGCCCTAGGACCCAGGCTCTAGGCCGAGCCTGAACATCTGCCCCGCGACTCAACAGCCCCTTCGCCTGAATCAGCTGGCATGGGCCAGCCACGGGTGTCTAATTGATATGCCCTAGGTGTCACCATGATCTCAATAGTAACTAATACAGAGCATAGATGGCCTCAGGGTAAAGGCACTTGAGGGGACCTGGGTTCAGTGCCTGGTTCTGCCACAGGCTGCCTGTGGCACCTCAGGCAAGTCACGGCCTCGCTCTGTGCCTCGGTTTCCCCAGCTGTCCGGCAAGGTTAGCACGCCTTCCTTTGTCGGCTTATCTATTCAGACTGTACCGCCTTTGGGGCAGGGACTGTTTCTTGTGCAGTCCCTGGTACAGCGGGGCCTGGATCTCAATTGAAGCCGATGTGTGGGGAGGGTGGGAGCTGGAGCTGTATATGGTGGGGGGTGGGCTGTGCAGGATGCTATGTTAGAAGGAGAAACTAGCGGTTGGGTTGAGGATACTTAAGAGCCCTTGATATGGGGCACTTTGGGGAGGGGAGGAGAGACTAAAGTGCACCGAGGGAGCAGCCTTTTGCAGGAGAGACTTGATTCCCTGGGAGCAGCCTCCTCGGAGGGAAGCTGCTGCTGCACTGTCATGGTGATGTCCGTCCCAGGCTAACTGCGCGGGCTTCTCTTCTCGGCAGGTACCTGGATAACCAGGTCTTTGTGTCCCTGGCGAACGGAGAACTCATCATCTACCAGAGAGAGGCAGGTGAGTCTGATGCCAACAGTGCTGTGCGCTGACGTAGGGTCTTGCGTGCCGCCGTCCCACAGCGCTTCCCAAGCAGCTGGCTGAGCCTCCCAACTCCCCGGAGAGACGGGTTAGCGTTAAGAGCACCACTGTGCTGATGGGTAGCGGAACAAGAGAGGTTACTTAGCTGAGGGCACACAGTGAGGCGGTGGCAAAGCGGTGCATAGAACCCAGGAGTCCTGATTCCCCATCCCCCTCTCCAATGGCTGCCATCACGTCCTCTGTGGCTTTAGATTAGCTCATCAATTTGGGGCCAACGTTTTCAGAAGCATCCGCTAATTTGGGGCACCCAAAGGTAATGGGCACTCGCTGGGCACCCAGAGTTACAGGCACTTTTGAAAATGTTGGCCTTCTATTTTTAAAATGCCAGGCTACCCTTTTACTAACTGCTCTGGGCCCGATTCTCCTCTTTCTTACCCTGGTGTAAATCAGGAGTAATTCCACTGAAGCTCGTGCAGTTGGACTGGCGTAAGGAAGAGGAGAACCCAGCCTGGTGTGATCACTTCTCCATGTAGTGTGGCCCTGGCAGTGACAGAAGCACTGGTATATTTTCACAGCGCTCAGGGCACATGGAATTGAAGATTCCTGGCCAAACTCTGCCCTCACGTAACCAAGACCCCCATTGTAGAGCTGGGGACAGAGCTAACACGGTTCGGACACCAAGGGTCAGATGCTGCTCCCAGTGATGTGGCGCGAATCGGGAGTGACCGGGCTGCCCGTGGGGGAGTCGCTCCGGAATGACGCTGCTGTAACTGGGGACGGGATTCATGGCCTGTAGAATCCACATCTCAGAGGAACGCATGGGGATGGCGGGAGGAGAAGGAAACATCCTTGAGGTTGCAGAGCAGGTTTATGGCCATAGGCTCCTGGTCCCAGCTCCTTGTGCCAAAGGGGCAAGTCTCTTGCACTGTAGTGAGGAGTCGCTGGAAGGCTGAGATGCAGCCAGGGGGAGGTGGGAGTTCTGAACAAGGTGGGCACTAAAAGTGCCTGGCCAGCTGACTTGGCTGCAGAGTGGCTGCGTCTGTTAGCCCGGGTAATCTCAGTCTGATGGGCCTCTCCTTAGCTCTGCCACAGGTTTCCTGTGTGACCTGGGGCAAGTCACTTAACTTCTCTCTGCCTCCGTTCCCCCATGCAATGGGTTAAATAGCACGGACCTACCTCCCAGGGTGGCTCCAAAGCAGCATCAGGGATCTGAGCTCTTCCCCTGGAAGCCACAACAGAGGTGTGCACCGTTACTGTCATCACCATCCTTAACCCCGACTCTGCCCGCTGGTGGCAGTTTGCATGGCCCAGAACATTGCACATGCTCTAGCCCAGCAGGTAGTGCACTAACCTGGACCTTGGAAGACCTGAGCTCAAGTTCCTGCTCTGCCACAGGCTTTTGTGGGGCATTGGGCAAATCATCTAACCTCTCCGTGCCTCAGTTTCCCACCTGTACATGGCCCTGCCTCCCAGGGGTGCCGTGAGGAGCTTAGATGCTGTGGTGATGGGAGCCATATAAGTGTCGCAGCTGGGCAGTCGGCAGCTAGAGGGCATTCAAAGCACCACCCACACATCGTGCCTCGTTTTACAGGATGTGTGTCCACCGGCCCACATGGCTGCTGTGCTGTGGGGACCCATGGGGAGCAGCTAAGGAGAACGCAACTGTTGATTTCTCCTTTCTCTGTACAGGACATTTCTGGGACCCCCAGAACTCCAAGTCCCTGTCCCTTGGCTCCCCGGGCAGCCCTGTCACTAAGATGGTCTCGGTGGCTGGCAAGCTGTGGTGCGGGTGTCAGAACCGAGTCGTCATCCTCAACACGGCCACACTGCTGCAGGAGGTACCCGCTCGCTTTCCCAGCCCCCAGGAGGGCTCAAGCCAACATGGGGACACGGGGGCGGGGGGCTCAGGAAGCTGGTCATGAGCTCTGGGGCCCAGTCTGAGGCCTAATGGAGTCTATGGAAAGACTCCTGTTGATTTCCGTGAGCTTTGGATCGGCCCTTTAGTGCAGGGCATGCACAGCCCAGAGCCGGGATCTCCGATCAGGAGAGCCATCTCTCTCCTGAGGTAAATATTCCAGCCCCTCGCAGTGAGATGTGTTTAGCCACCAGGGTCTCCCCTTGGTTATTTCCTACATCAGTTTCCAAAAGGCCGTATTGTGCCCTGGGACAGTCCATGGCCAAGCCCCATTGTCTTTTGGGCCCCTCTGAGAGTGCACCTAGCAGTGACCAATCCCACTGGGAGCTTGTGTGGGATGAGGGTCACCCTGTGAGCAGCAGAGCTCCATGTATAGGTGACCACGGGGGAGATGCTGTAGGACGCACAGGGGCAGCAGCTCCCTACCGGCCGCCACCGAGGTGGGTGCTGTATAGAGGAGATTAGAGGTGGGAGAAGCAGGCGAGGAAGGGTGGCCTTGTGGTTATAGCAGGTGGCTGGGGAGCTGGGTTCTGTTCTTGGCACCGTCTCTGGATCACGTCACAAACCACCAGGTTTTTGAATTTCCTCTGCTTTTGGGTGCCCGCTGTGAGACATCTAGAGCCCAAATATCCGAGGGGCCAACAGCTATTGACTTCCACAAGAGGGCGCTCGGCACCTCTGAAAACCATCCCCAGAGTGCCTCCGGGCAAGCACCCAAAATGATGGCACTCAAAACCGGAGTCTAATTTTCACAGTGCTGTCCTGACCCCCTCTCCCCGCAGCTGGGACAACGCTGGGATAAAGCTGCTTACCTCCCTCCCTGAGGGGTCTGTGAAGCGCCTGCCATCTTGTACGGAAAAGGCTAGAGAAATGCAGCATATTCGTATATTCCTCTTCATGCATCCTGGACAACGGCCCTCTTATACCTAGCTTGGCTCAGGGGGTGTTGTGCTGATGGATTGGCTCAGGTGTCTTACTGATAGACATGAAAGGCAGCATGGGAGACTGGCTGGGAGACTGGCCTGGGCGTCAGGAGACCTGAGTGCTAATCCAAGCTCCGCTACAAATCACTCCCTCTCCCTGTGCCTCGGTTTCCCCTTGGGCCTTGTCTGTTTAGATTGCAGAGTGAAAGCTCCTTGCTATATGTCTGTACAGCACCTCGCCCACTCGGGCCTTGATCTCAGTTGGGCCCCCTGTGTGCTACCGCAGTGCAAATAATAATAAGGGAGAACTGCCAGGGGAACATTCCACGAGGAGGAAAAGTCACTTCCTCACCAGCAAGTCTAGATCCCTAAAGCACAGGGCTGCACGGCACAGAACCAGAGTGGCCCGCTGGCTCTGCTGCCAGTGCAGAGGGTCCCATCCGTTGGCAGCAGTACGATGGATGCACTTCTCCTCTCCACCCGCAGCACACGTTCCATATCGGGCAGGACAGCAACCGCAGCGTGACCTGCATGGTGAGCTGCAGCCCAGGTATCTGGATCGCGCTCCAGAGCAGTGCCCAGGTGAGGCTGTACCACGCCACAAGCTACGAGCAGCTGGCTGAAGTCGATATCACGCCCCTGGTCCACAAAATGTTAGCAGGTACCGGCATTGCCTTTGAACGGTTTGTCTGCGGCACCGAGCTATGAAACACAGGGAGACCTGCCCCTGCACAGCTGCTGTGTCGGGGCCATAGAGACCAGATTGTGGGGATCAGAGAGTTCAGTAGCAGCCATGAGGCAGACCGAGGGGAGGCATCTGAATAAGGCTCACTTTGGGGTCTGCAGATGCCAGCAGGATGCGTTTGGGATCTGATCAGTCATCCCTCCGCAGGCCACCCAGGGAGCTGTCGTTTGCTCCCCCTGGCTAGAGTCAGGCTTAGCAAGGGCAGTCACTGGGCCAGCTGCCTCAGCCAGCAGCCATGCCTCTTCCCCCGGGTGACAGCGCGTGCTGTCCCGGTCCCGGCCAGGCCTGTTTCACGCAGAGACAGCAGGCTGTTCTGAGGGGCAAGCCATGGGGAGCAAAGGCCACAGGACCATCCTGTTTCTCTTCCCTTTGGACCATAGCAGAACTCGCATGTTGATTTCCCAGAGAGGACAGGCCGATGTGTAATCACTGCACCCGCAAACCAGGGCTGCCAGAACAGAGGGGCCAAGGGACCATGGCCCTCCCACTTTTCGCCACAGGCCTGGCCCCCTGCCCCTCCTCTTCCCCCCAAGGCCCTGTCTCCCGGCCAGGCTGGAAGCTGGAGCCGAGCCCGGGTAAGAGCCTCCCAGGGAGCTGTGGGGAGCCACGGACCCTCCACCTGCCTAGGTTGGGGGGCACGAGAGAAGCCCCTGCCCCATGTCCCTGCCTGTCCCCCGCCCTGCCCAGTGCAGTTAGAGGGTCCGCAGCTCCCACAGCTGCCCGGGCGGCTCTTCCCATGGCCCGGCTGCAGCTCTTCATCCCCCAAGGCCCGGCCCCAGGCCAGGCCGGAAGCTGGAGCTGGGTCAGGGTAACAGCCACATGGGCAGCCGCGGACCCTCCACCTACCCTGGGTGTGGGACCTGGGGGGGGCAGAGACAAGGGCTGCTCTCAGGCCTCCGCATCCCAAGCAGATGGAGGGACCTGGGCTCCCTGGCCCGGCTCTGGCTTCCAGCTTGGCCCGAGGGCAGGGCCTCAGGGGGAAGAAGAGGGGCAGGAGCAGGGCCATGGAGGGGATCGGGCCTCGTGGCCCCACCACTTTTAGGAAGAATCCATCACCCCTGCCCCAAACACCTGACTCAAGAAGCTAGGAAGTCCCAAGGTCTGGCACTGCCCATCCCATGCCATCATGTGACAGAGATCATGTGGGATATGTCCACCTGGCCCAGATGATCCCTGCTTGGTGCCCTGCAGAAAGGTGCATTGCCCAAGGGAGGTGGATGCTGCAGAGAGCTTGACCAATTACCTCCTTTGGTCACATGTGCAAGGGACCTTTTAGAACTTCAGCTCACCTGTGTTTTAACCCCTGGTCCTTCTCTTTGTCCCGCTGGCAGGTTCGGATGCCATTATCCGCCAGCACAAGGCTGCCTGTTTGCGGATCACAGCACTCCTGGTTTGCAAGGACTTGCTCTGGATTGGTACCAGCGCTGGGGTGGTGCTGACACTGTCCATAACGGCCAACACCACCTCCTTGAAGATGCCCCTGATGCCGGTGGGTTTGTCCCAAGGGCACACTGGCCATGTGCGCTTCCTCACCTCCATCGAACTGCCCGACAACTTTGATATCATCTTTCCGCTGCCGAGAGATCCAGGTGGGTCCAGCAGGAGGGTTTGTACCCACACTCAGAACCCAGAGATCAGCAGGGGCTGAAATTTCCACGCAACAGCTCCCCACACACACACACCCCCACACCCACCCACCCATGGAATCACAGGGCCCATTTTCCCACCTTCAATTGTGTCTTACTCTTTGGATGGGCCTTCTGGAGGGGTAAGAAGTTGGGGAGGGGGGCAGATATCCAGGATATCAAATCCCACTTAGTCCATCCCCCATGGGGCCCAAGCAGGATTGTTCCCTTCTAATACCAGATGTGGGCACAAATAATGTTCTAGGAACCACTGAAATGTCCCATGCAATTTTTAGTGGGTCTGTATCTCATGAACACCTTGCTCATGTGAGTCCAAATTTGGACCACTAACCCTACCCGGACATCCATAAGGCACGGCGATTTTCAAGACAATCTGAGTTGACATGTGGGTTTTAGAGCATTTAGGAAAATCATCTGTTAAACAGTAAGTGAGTCTCAACCCTCACTATAGCAGAGCTACTGCTCCACTCTCATTCCCTGGTTCTTTGTCCAGCCTGGTTTTCAATCATCCAAGAGATGCAGCTTCACCACTACTCTTGGGAGACTAGTCTGGGTGCAGCAGGGTGCAGGTGCTGAGTGCGCCCCCTTATGGCATGGAATGCTACTGCAGACACCCAGCCTCGGTTTAACATCTCTGTTTGGAGGGGTAAGGGGGAGGAGAATACCAAAGAAGCCCACCACCGTAGCATTTAACTTCTAAAAGAGGAAATACACAAAAATGAGGAGCTAGTTAAACAGAAATTCAAAGGAACAGTCACAAGAGTGAAATGCCTGCAAGCTGCATAGAAACTTTTTAAAAACACCATAACAGAGGCTCAAATTAAATACATACCCCAAATGAAAAAAACATAGTAAAAGAACCAAAAAAAATGTCACCGTGGCTAAACAACAGAGTAAAAGAGGCGATTACAGGCAAAAAGGCATCCTTTAAAAATTGGAAGTCAAGTCCTCCTGAAGAAAATAGAAAGGAACATAAACTCTGGCAAGTCAAGTGTAAACGTATAAATAGGCAGGCCAAAAAAGAATTTGAGGAGCAGCTAGCAAAAGACACAAAAACTAACAGGAAAAAAAATTTTTTTTTTTAAATTAAGTACATCAGAAACGGGAAGCCTGCCAAATAGTCAATGGGCCACTGGAAGACAAGGCTGTTGCAGAGAAACTGTATGAATTCTTTGCATCAGTCTTCGCTGCAGAGGATGTGAGGGAGATTCCCACACCTGAGCCATTCTGTTTAGGTGACAGATCTGAGGAACTATCCCAGACAGAGGTGTTAGAAGAGGTGGTTTTGGAACAAAGCCACAAATTAAACGGTAATAAATCACCAGGACCAGATGGTATTCACCCAAGAGTTCTGAAGGAACTCAAATGTGAAATTGCAAAACTACTAAGTGTCTTATGTTACCTGTCACTTAAATCAGCCTCTGTACCAGATGACTGGAGGATAGCTAATATAACGCTGATTTTTTAAAAAGGCTCCAGACGCGATCCTGGCAATTACAGGCTGGTAAGCCTAACTTCAGTACCAGGCAAACTGCTTAAAACTATAGTAAAGAACAGAATTATCAGACACATAGGTGAACACAATTTGTTGGGGAAGCATCAACATGGCTTTTGTAAAGGAAAATCATGCCTCACCAATCTATTAGAATCCTTTGAGTGGGGTCAACAAATGTGTGGAGAAGCATGATTCAGTGGGTATCGTGTACCTGGACTTTCAGAAAGCCATTAACAAGGTGCCTCACCAAAGGTTTGCAGAGGATACAAAATTACTAATGCCAAGTAATGTACATTGGAAAACATAATCCCAACTATACATACAAAATGTGGGGGTTTACATTAGCTGTTACCACTCAGGAAAGAGATCTTGGAGCCATTGTGGAGAGTTCGCTGAAAACATCCACTCATTGTGCAGCGGCCATCAAAAAAAGTGCACAGAATGTTGGGAACCATTCGGAAAAAGATAGAGAATAAGACAGAAAATATCGTATTGCCTCTATATAAATCCATGGTACCCTCACAACTTGAAAACTGCGTGCAGTTCTGGTTACCCCATCTCAAAAAAAGATATATTAGAACTGGAAAAGGGACAGAGAAGGGCAATAAAAATGATTAGGGGGGTGGAACACCTTTTGCCCCCTGGAGTACACACCCAGCTGCCATAGAGCTCAGTCTATGTAGCTTGACAAAGTGAGGGACTGGATCACAGTCTATAAGTACCTACATGGGGAACAGCTATTTACTAGTGAGTTCTCCAGCCTAGCAGAGAAAAGGTCTAACACAATCCAGTGGCTGGAAGTTGAAAGGAGACAAATTCCGACTGGAGCAGCTTATCAAGGGTCGTGGTGGATGCTCCATCCCTGGCAATGTTTAAATCAAGGCTGGATGTTTTTCTAACAGATCTGCTGTAGGAATTTGCGGGGGGAAGTTCTCCAGCCTGTGTTATGCAGGAGGTCAGACTAGATGGTCACAATGGTCTCTTCTGGCCTGGGAATCTATGAATAAGCTGCCCCTTCCCTCAGTCTCCCTGGAGGCGAGGCTAGCACAGAGCAGAATTCAAGCTGCTCTTGGAAAAGGTGAGCTGGGGCCTTCCAGGGTGAGAAGCCCATTTCTTTTGACCAAGGCTTTCCAAAGCAGTCGAGGAAGGGGGTGTGGGCTTTGGGATGCCTGGTGTGAAACCACATATGGGTTCTGATTTTTAGCAGCTTGGGTTCTCCGCACTTTCTGAAAATCAGGTCCTCAGGATGAGCCTGCAAAATCACTCAACCCTTAAAACTCCTGGCCTTTGGTGCTTGGGAGGAGAGTGGGGCGTGACAAGGCTCCCTGGGTCGTTACGGCTCATGGCTGGGGAGGGACATAGACTGCCGGGTTTGAGAACCCCTTCGCCACATTCTATCAGACAGCCGTTCTTTCCGCGCACGCGCTGTGATCTCTCTGGGCTTGTTCCGTTTCCCAGGTACCGAGAAGCTGAGCGACACAGAAAAGAGAGATTTGGCAAGACACAGGTCCTCCAACATGGTCCTCTCCAAGTCTAAGATGCTGGTGATCAGCGGGGGGGATGGCTATGAGGATTTCAGACTCACCAACAGCAGCGAGACAGTGGGGCGAGATGACAGCACAAACCATCTCCTCCTGTGGAGGGTCTGATCTGCAGCAGCACGGGGCCCCACTGGGGGGAGAGCACCAGCCCCACCCCTGCCTCCTCTTGTCACTAACCGCCCCCGAGCCCATCTCATCTCCCATCCCGGATGATTTGTGTGTGCCTGGGGACAAGCTCCTCCCAAACACAGCGTCTGCAGCGTGGTGAGAGGAACACGCGGAGCAAACAGATCCTATGGGGCAGCCTGCGCTTACTCCAGCAGTGGGTGTGGGTGTGGGGACAGGGGCACCTGGATGGACAGATTTATGTGGCACTGCTTGGAAGCATCCAGGCGAAAGAGGAGGGCTTAGCAGAGGAGAGAATCCATTGTTCGTGCAGTCGGCAAGGGGCCTTTCTTTTGTGTGTTGTGCTTTGACCTGCGTGGGGTTCTGCATCCGGGCGCTTGGAAGCAGAAGGTCCATGTCTAAGCAAGCACACCCCTGGACGGTAGCCTGCCTGCCCTCTCTCTCTGTCTTGTCCACCCAGCCAAAATCAGCAAACCGTCGCATTCACTTCACCGCCACCTTCACTAGGGCCCCCGCACACAGGGCTCCCCGCTCTTCCTGTCAGAGGAAGTCGCTCCAGCATCCCCGTTGGCCGCAGCTGCTCCAGCATCTCCAGGTCTCTAGCTAACCCGCTCACTCATCGCTGTCACCCAAAGAACGCTTGTGGTGGTGGTGGTTGTTTTGGATACGTATACAATATCCTTATTTATTTTCTGTGCGGGGGACATTTGCCAAGGAGCTTGCATGGAAGTGGAGGCAGCTTCGGGCCCAGGGAATTGCATGCAGGGTGCCGACGCCCCAGCCTGCGGTCAGTCCCAACCAATGAGGAGCTGCACATAGCAAATGTCCTACAATGGCAGCAGGGTCCCATTCATCCACGAGCCCTGATCCCAGAGGGTTACCTGAGTGTCTGGAGGGGAGAGGAGAGGTGGGAGCGTCTTGGCTGACAGTCAACAGCTCCGATTGCAGAGGGGGCGGAGAGCTGATCTCCATTCAGCCAGCAAAGAGGGGAGCCGCTGCATGAAAAATGTGCAATACTTAGCTGGATCCCTGATAGCGGGCAGCGCCACAAGGGGGCACTGTTAGGACCAGGGCAGCTTCACGCTCCTTTGGCTTTAAGAGCAAAGCCAGTTGGTTATTGTGGCCTACAGCCGGGGCAGAACTAGGAGGGGCATTGTCCGACTGCAACGGTCTCTTGCATTGTACAGTATTTATGGTTGTTTTTTAACTACTTACCTTTTTGTCCCCAGCACTTAATTTATGTATTTAGCTTCCAGATCCCGAATCCTGTGTGGGGATGGGGAGCAAAGAGAATCATGGGGGTTTACTCACCTAGCGAGAGAGTATGAATCCACTGTCAGCCAGCTTGCACCAAAAATGTCCCCAAACGAAGGTGTTTTACAGGCAGGCTCCCCCCCCAGAACTGCCTGTGGGGGTTCACGTGGCCAAGATGGGGCCTCAAGGTGAGTAGTGAGGATTGGATGCCCAACCGGAGACACCTTAAGGACTGGTTTTTCAGAGGGCAGCACTGTGAATTTCAAAAGCACCTGACATGACAAGAATTCATGTGCCGTGGACTCTCAATGGGGTTTGTGCTGCTAGGTCGCCAGTGTTGCCAGCTCTTACAGATCTCATGATATTTAGTGCTTACATTAAAGCTCCAGTCTCTGTTATGTTATTTCATGAGACTCTCAGCTTTCATTTTTTTTAAATTAAATTTCTAGCCCTCATGGTTGCAGAGAAAAAGTTGGGAACAGGACCCGAGTGTACTCCAAAGGCTCGGTAAACAGAAGGCAAATCAAAATGAACCCCAGATGAAGGATTTTTTAAACACTCTCATGATTCTGAACACAGTCTGGGGAGTTTTGAACACTCTGGACTGGCGATACTCTGGAACCCTGGCTCTTTTGAAAATCTGTTCCTGGCTGCTTACATTTTCTGAAAACCACCTCTAAGGTGTCTCACGTTGGGCTCCAAAAATGGAGGTGCCCAGAATTGCCCGTCACTTTTGGAAAGGTAGCCCAGGGTGCCAACTTTTCTCAATCCATATTTACTTAGATTGTCAGCTCTATGGTGCAGGAACCATCATTCTGTTCTGCACTGTACAGCACCTAGCACATGGGGTCCTGATCTGTGACTGGGCCCTTCCACAGTACAAATAATTACGAATAACAATATTTAGAAACCTAAATGTGTGACCTGAACGCCATGCCCATGGCTTCCTGATGAGACGTCTCCCCACGTGTTGGGTCCTCGTCGCTTCTGAAAATCAAGCCACTCATTTAGATGTCGAAAGATGGATTTAGGCACCTAACTTTAAGCACCTGTTTTTTAAAAATCTTGGCCTGTCTGCAGACTTCAGTAGGTTTAAAGACAACCCTGACCGGGTTCTCCCAGTTACACAGCAGCTCTGGTGGAAGAACTGAGTGCCCGAACAATGTGCTTACAAGCTCCGTGCCACACATCTAGCTAGTGTCAATGGACGTCGCTCCATTGCAACCCGTGTGGCTATGCCTGCTTACCCTAGCTGTAATTCTGGCCCTGTTGCGGTATTTGAAAATACTTTATTCTATAGCATTTTAAATACTTTAACCAAAAGCTTAAACAACATTTTGTGTCCCCAGTGACCTGAACAATATATACAAGTATATTTAAGTCTTCATGCAAGAGCCTTCTCCTCTGCAATTCCTGTCGTCCGGAGCAGCTTTCTTTCATCTCTCTGCCTCATCTGCATGCTATCTGTTTTCCTGTTTCATCTGAAAACGTGTAATTTCTCCTTCCTCCCTTTCCCTCTTCGGCTGATTAGCTTCATCAAGTGGTTTGGGATTTTGCACAAAAGCATGATCTAGTTGCTAGGGCACTGGGCTGGCAGTCAGGACACCTGGGTTCCATTCCCAGCTCTGCTACTGACCTGCTGGGTGACCTGGAGCAAGCCACTTTCCTCTCTATGCGTCTGCTTCCCCTCCCTCCCTTTGTCTGTCTTGTGTATTTAGATGTGAAGCTCTTTGGGGCAGGGACTGTTGGTTATCCTGTGTCTGTCACAGCACCTAGCACAGTGAGACTGATCTCAGTTGGCACCTCCGCATGCTACTGCAATATAAACAATACAGGTGACAGGTCAGGCATGTTCTGAGAAGGCATCCTCCGGGGATGCTGCATGAGATTTACCTTCCTTTAAGACAGGCGGGTTACCTTGTGTGTACACAATGTGTTGGTAGAAGTGGTTTTTCCAAGAGGTTCGTTCACAAATCGCAGAGTCTTCACCTGCTGACGTCAGGAACTGCCCTGTCTCCATTTACCCAGGGCGCGGGTCAGGATGGAATTGGCCCAATGTGTCTGAGCGATGTGTGGGTCAGATACAGCAGCTTCCCCCTGGGGCCATTCTCTTCCTCCTGGGGTGATCTCCTAGGCCACAAGCCAACCTACATCAAATCCAATGGAAAGATTCTAGTCGGCTTTGGTAGGCAGTGGATCACGCCCCCCGGAGAACAGGTGGCCGGGTCAGCATGGCTCTTGATTGACAGCTGTGTGTGTCTCTAGCTGAGTGGGGTATAAGGTGCTGAATTTGAGGGTGGAGATTTGGGGAGATGCAGAATTTCTTGCGCAGGTGGGATAGACAGACAGTTCCTCGGCCGTCATAATGGAGAGATTGTCCTGCACCCTGTCCCTACCTGTCGGAAAATACCGATATGTCACAGCCCTACATGCAGCTCTCCCAGTTAGCACCACCTTAGGAGCAGCTGAGCCCTGAGGCATGCCTTGGAGTCAGTGCGGCCTAGCTACATGCTTAAGTGCTTTGCTGAATCCGTGACCTAATCAACCCAAGACAGGGCAGCCTGCAGCAGCACGAGTCCCACTCTGAGCACTAGCTGCCATGTGCCAGGCCCACATGGAACTAACCCAGTATCCTGTCTTCCGACAGTGGCAGAAACAGAATAGGGCAATTACTGAGTGATCCATCCCCTGGCATCCACTCCCAGCTTCTGGCAATCAGAGGCTAGGGACACCCAGAGCATGGGGTTGTGTCCATGACCATCCTGACTAATAGCCCCTGATGGATCTATCCTCCATGAACTTATCTAATTCTTTTTTTAACCCAGTTGTACTTTTGCCCTTCACAACATCCCCCGGCAATGAGTTCCACAGGTTGATTGTGCGTTGTGTGAAGAAGTACTGCCTTGTGTTTGTTTAAAACCTGCTGCCTATTAATTTCATTGGGTGACCCCTAATTCTTGTGTTATGTGAAGGGGGAAATAACACTTCCCTATTCACTTTCTCCACACCTGTCATGATTTTATAGACTTCTATCATATCCCTCCTTAGTCGTTTCTTTTCTAAGATGAACAGTCCTGGTCTTTTTAATCTCTCCTCATACGGAAGCTGTTCCATAGTCCTAATCATTTTTGTTGTTCTTCTCTGTCTTTTTTCCAGTTCTAATGTATCTTTTTTGAGATGGAACCACCAGAACTGCAGCAGTATTCAAAGTGTGGGCATACCGTGGATTTATATAGTGGCATTATGATATTTCCTCTTATTATCTATCCCTTTTCTAATGATTCCTATCATGCTGTTCGCTTTTTTGACTGCTGCTGCACATTGAGTGGATGTTTTCAGAGAACTCTCCACAATGACTCCCAAGATCCCGTTCTTGAGTGATAACAGCTAATTTAGACCCCATCATTTTCTATGTATAATTGGGATTGTGTTTTACAATGTGCATTATTTTGCTTTCATCAACATTGAATTTCATCTGCCATTTTGTGGCCCAGTCACCCAGTTTTGTGAGATCCCTTTGTTGCTCTTCACAATCTGCTTTGGACTTAACTATCTTGAGTAGTTTTGTATCATCTGCAAATTTTGCCACCTCACTGTATACCCCTCTTTCCAGGTCATTTATGACTATGTTGAACAACACTTGTCCCAGTACAGATCCTAAGGGGACCCTGCTATTTATCTCACTCCTTTGTGAAAATTGACCATTTATTCCTATTCTTTGTTTCTTTATCACACCCAATCCTGGAGGTCTCCAAGGAGCAAACTTCCAAGGGAAATCCAGTGTGGGACCATAACTGCTCGTTGGCCATGGAAGGAGGATGATCGTTCCTGTCATCTCCACCATGCTTAAAGGGACCTTGATTTGTCCCCTGGTAATTCATACCAGCCCTTATATATGGTGAACACTCGTGAATATTTTGTGCCCTCTGTCTGTGCTTTGAGTTACTTTAGCTGCAGCATCTGGCACCAACATGGTCCCAGATTCCGCATCCCTATTGAGTGTTCACCACTTAGGAGCAATGCGCCCCCAGTAATAACTCTAACCCAATGGCTTCTCCTTTTGAAAGCCTTGTCACTGTCATCTCAGTCCATGTGACTGGCAGGGTGCAAGAGATCGTGCATCGGTCTGTCTGTTTTCCCACTGGAGGGGTCATCATGATCTTAAACTGCTAGGCCACATTAGTTCACATTTCAAATGAATATTAGAAGGAAACAGGCCGGGGTCTCAGACGCGGTGAGGATTCGGTTGGAAGGGAATTGGTTGGCATGACAGGACTTTGGATGCTCAGTAGGGCTTGGGCGTAACAGACCTGACTGGGGGATGAAAAAGAGAATGATCTCACAGTCACCTCCTCTCATCGACGCTTTCGCAATCTCCTAGATGCTCCGAGCAGACTCTTCCAGCAGTGAAGGATGAATCCTGCTCGCTTGATCCATGCAAAATCCCTGTTGGATGTTTCACAGAAGGTGAGGTGGGCTTGGCCTTGAGATGCAGTGGCCTGGATGCTTCCCTTAAAGACAACTAGGTCCTCAGTGAGAATGGGTTTTGCTGAACTGCTCTTAGAATGGGCCTGTTAGATCAGCTGCGGAGACTGGGTACAGTCTTAAAACCGGCAAGTAGATCTTAAAACCAGAGTGAAAATCCCTCCCTCTTCAGCTGTTTGTAGAGGGTCTTGAGAGTCTGTCCACTGACATCAAGGGACTTTGGCTCAGTCTTCTGGGAGCAGCTGAGTACCCTTCGCTCCCATGGAAATAAAGAGTCCCTGTTCAGGGTTGGGCCTCAAGGTCACGTTCCAGGTTTCCCCCGGGGCGGTTGCCGGTGTCACACGCCGAGTACCGCCATCCTGCCCTCTGGTTAAGGTGTTTGTGGTGAGATTGATGGCTGCAGGGAAGAACCGAAGTTTGAGCTGGGATAGAGCATGTGAGCGAAGGGAGGGGCCAGTTGTAATGAGCCGATTGAAACGTTTTTGCAGGGGGTCAGAGGGATTGGGACATTTGGGGCAATTTCCCCCCTCTTTTCAACCAGCTCTGTCTTCAAATAAATTCTTATCTTTCAAGGCCAAAAGGGTCCATGGGGGTCAGAGTCTGCGTTCCTGCCCAGCTCACCAGTGCCGCGCAGTGTGAAACTGTAGGAATTGTTCGGTCTCTCAGTGCAGGGTTCTGCTGATATCGGATCTCCAGCCGTTCCAGGAATGTATGTGCCATGTGTGTTTTGCAGCCCACCTTCAGCTTCAGTTAAGCCTAGAAAAGTGTCTAATGATCCTAACTGAAGGATTCATTCTGCTGGCTAGAGGTGAACTGACAAGCAAAACCAAAGGCATGTTCACTCACTCCTGCCTGCTCCTTGGCGACCCAACTGTGTCTGGAAAAGGTGCAGGGAGGCATTTCTCCTGGTTCTTTTCCATTTGACATCTCAGCTCCTCCCAGCCCTCGCGTGGCTGGAGGACCTTGGCAAGGTCTTTGGCTGGCCGGAGTGGTGATGTCACGCGGCACTGCGGGGCTCCCTTCCCACCACTGAGAGGATGCTCTTTCTTAGATCTGTCGAAAAATCAGTTCTCCTCCCCTCCCCCATCAGCTCAGTTGCAGGCCCAGGGACCCACCTCGAAGCGTGTAAAATCCGTGAGTGACTGTGAGGCTTTCCCAAAGGGATGTGGGCCTGTCAATACCTACAGGACATAGAGAGGCCTGCAACTCAGATCCCATCGTCCTGTGACAGACGCTGTAAATATTTTCTTTGCCTTTCGCCCTTAAAGCAAAGTCCCTCCCATTTGTAAACACTAGGGGGCGCCGTTTGCACACAGCGGTGCAGACCACTGCTATTCCCCCCTGGCAGAGAGGTAGAAAGGAGCTCCACTCATCAATGGCCGCGAGTGAGGCCAGGCTCCCAGACCGTGCCGTCTCCCGGCGCAGTCTAGAGATGCAATGGTGGCAGAGTTGCCTGTGATCCATCAAAGGGCCAATCCCTGCTACCCAGGGGTGCTGGAACTGGGGGTGCGGCACCACCCCCCCACTTGAAGCGGTTTCCATCATATTCAGGGTTTACAGTTTTGTTCAATGGCTCTCAGCACCCCCACTCCACAAACTGCTCCAACATCACTGCTGCTACCACCCATATGCCAGGCGGGTGCGGTTGGCTCCTCCAGCCAGGCCCCGGGTCTTTCTTTTGAGGAGTATGCTGCTGCTACTCCATAGAGAACTAAGGGACTGGCATTTGCACCTGAGATGCACCCGAGGAGAGGACAGGCAAGGCAAGGCACAGTCTCCCATGCTCACTCCCCTCCCTGTTTGACTCTGTTCTCTTGGCTTTATTTCTCTGTTTGGTGAGAGATCCCGCTGAGACGTACTGTAAATATTGGTATATATTGCCGCCTCTGTACATAGTGTTCTCAAGTCTTTGATTGTTGATATGAATTTAATGGCATATTTTTATATACTTGTTTAAGTTTCACAGGCACAGAAGGGGTGCCGACCACATTTAAGTTATAACTACTACAGTGCATTAAAGACCAGAACAAAACAAAAAGCTTTTACTCCTGAAGTATTACCAGTCCCGTGAGGTGTTACGACGATCACATTATGTCTGGGTTTGTTTGTTTTTTATTTTGTCACCGTGGGTTCTTTGTCATTAAAGGTCACTGATGTCAGAGCCCAAATCTGTGTGTGTTCTTTTCCTTCGTCCTGTTGTGGCAGTTCGTAAGTGATAGCGGGGTTTGAATCAATGTCCTTCAGCTCTAAAAGCAGGAAACACTATTGCTCGAACTAAAGGTCTAAGCCTGGCAAGCCACTATCTTCAGCAGGTTCATAAGTCTAATATTTAGAGCAGTCACTAGTGGGGGACAAAGACCTCCACTCTCCCAGTGTGGGTTGCCGCTATCTTAGGGTATCCAGCATCTAAGCAGTGAACAATAAGAAATGGGGCCTTTTTCTGTGGAAAATGTTGAGTTTTCATTGAAATATTTGGATTTTGAAATGCCAGCATAGTGCCTGGTCTACATCTCCCATGATACACCATAGTCTCCCCTCTTAGCGAGAGGAGGGCAGGCATCATGGCGGTTGCATGGCAGTTACACGCACACACACACACCCCGTGAAACTCTCTACCATGTATTTGCTGCTCCGCAGTTGCGCTGGCAGGAGAATTAACGGAAGAAAGATGGTTTCAGAGTAGCAGCTGTGTTAATCTGTATCCGCAAAAAGAAAAGGAGGACTTGTGGCACCTTAGAGACTAACCAATTTATTAGAGCATAAGCTTTATGGTAACACCCAGTGTTTCATGTTCTCTGTGGAAGAAAGATGCACCTCCCAGAGCCACCACACCAGGGATTGCAGGTTACATATCACTCCCATTTACAATGGTGGGAGCAGCCCGTTATTATTTGCTATTTCAGCAGCACCCAGAAGACCCCAGTGAGATCAGGGCCCCATTGTGCTAGGCACTGTACATACACATCGTGAGAGACAGCCGCAGCTCCCAAAGAGTTCTCAGTCTAGACAAGACGGATGGGAAAACAGGCACAGAGGGGGGTAGTAACTTGCTCAAGACTACACAGCAGAGACAGGACTCAAAACGTAATCCCCCAAGTCCCAGCCCAGTGCACTACCCATTAACCCATGCTGCCTCTCACCTGTAGGTGAAGGGCAGGAGGTAGCCCCAGATTTGTAGCTTTGGGACCATGAAGAAAAGCATTTTAATCCCAGACCATGTCTATTATCTCTCCAGCCGGTGTCTTCATCTCCCCGTAACATCTCTACACCTGCACTTTTCTCCCCTTGTATTATTTAAGGGAAAATACCGTGCTCTTCAGAAACATACTGCTCCTCAGGTCCCCTTTTCCAACCGGATGCTGGGGGATCCACAGCTGTGAGCCAAGGAGCACCCCCAACTCCCATAGTTTTCAGTGGGTTATCAGGGCTCTCAGCATTTAGCAGGATCAGGCCCTGGGTAATTAACCTGCCAGTGTTTTGCAGAGATACTATAAGCCAAGCCAATGCCTGCTGCAGAGCCCTTGTCACAAACACGCTGGCAGTAGCCATGTTATCTGTTCTTATCCCGAGGTGCTGTAGCAAAGCTGGCTGGGCTTGTGGATAGCCCAGGGGACCAAGAGTCAGGGATCTGGTTTCTGGGACTGGCTCTGCCACTGACTTGCAGCGGCTAATCACTTAACGTCCATGTTGCCACTAGAGATTGTGACAGGGCAGGCCGGCCCTTTAAGGGAGGCTCCAGCCAAGCTCGGCCCTCATCCCATTTCAGCCCAGAACCGAGATTCTGGGTGGTGCAATTCCCAGAGGGCCCCTGGGAACTGTCGGCAGGGCATGCTGGGACTGGGGGCAGGGAAATAAAAGAGCTGGGAGCAGAGCTGGTTGTGGGGTCTCTGGCTGAGGATTAGGGTTCCCATGTGTCTGTTTTTTTACCGGAACGCCCCGTTGAAAAGGACCCTGGCGGCTCCGGTTGGCACTGACAACCGGGCCGTTAAAAGTCTGGTCGGCCGCGCAGCGGGGGCCTGGGGCTAAGGCAGGAAGGAACTGCGACCAATGCGCCTTTGGGTTAGAGGGCAGCGTGCAAAGCATCCCTGGCCGCCCATGTGCCTCGTCCCTTGTGAACACAGTCTGAATTTGCTGGTCAGAAGCCCCAGAGGGAGCCCACAAGTCTGGATTAAAAGTTGATACAAGGTTAATTGAACTAAACCTCATCAGGCAGGTGAATGCAGGTCAGGAGTGCATTAGCTGTGAAGGCATCTCTCTCGCACAGCTCTGAGCTTCCCCTCAGTGTGGGAGAAGGCTCTGCAGGGGCTGACTTGTAATATTTAACAAATCGGTGGTAGCCTTTGATCTCTGGTTTGGTGCACCCAGCTGTTCAGAACTTCACAGTGGTTACCAGGATGGAACACTGAGCCGACTGCTCCAAAAGCATCTGCCCCTAACTTTTGAGCTAACGGAAATCTCCTCATCTGTGCGTCATAAGCCCCACAACTACAGAAGTCAGGTTTCAGAGAAGCAGCCATGTTAGTTTGTATCCGCAAAAAGAAAAGGAGGACTTGTGGCACCTTAGAGACTAACCAATTTATTTGAGCATAAGCTTTCGTGAGCTACAGCTCACTTCATCGGATGCATTCAGTGGAAAACACAGTGGGGAGGATTTTGTATACACAGAGAACCTGAAACAATGGGTGTTACCATACACACTGTAATGAGAGTGATCAGGTAAGGTGAGCTATTACCAGCAGGAGAGCGGGGGCGGGGAACCTTTTGTAGTGATAATCAAGGTGGGCCATTTCCAGCAGTTGACAAGAACATCTGAGGAACAGTCGGGGTTGGGGGGGGAATAAACATGGGGAAATAGTTTTACTTTGTGTAATGACACATCCACTCCCAGTCTTTATTCAAACCTAAATTAATGGTGTCCAGTTTGCAAATTAATTCCAATTCAGCAGTCTCTCCTTGGAGTCTGTTTTTGAAGTTTTTTTGTTGAAGAATTGCAACTTTTAGGTCTGTAATCGAGTGACCAGAGAGATTCAAGTGTTCTCCAACTGGTTTTTGAATGTTATAATTCTTGACTTCTGATTTGTGTCCATTTATTCTTTTACGTAGAGACTGTCCAGTTTGACCAATGTACATGGCAGAGGGGCATTGCTGGCACATGATGGCATATATCACATTGGTAGATGTGCAGGTGAACGGGCCTCTGATAGTGTGGCTGATGTGATTAGGCCCTATGATGGTGTCCCCTGAATAGATATGTGGACACAGTTGGCAACGGGCTTTGTTGCAAGGATAGGTTCCTGGGTTAGTGGTTCTGTTGTGTGGTGTGTGGTTGCTGGTGAGTATTTGCTTCAGGTTGGGGGGCTGTCTGTAAGCGAGGACTGGCCTGTCTCCCAAGATCTGTGAGAGTGATGGGTCGTCCTTCAGGATAGGTTGTAGATCTTTGATGATGCGTTGGAGAGGTTTTAGTTGGGGGCTGAAGGTGACGGCTAGTGGCGTTCTGTTATTTTCTTTGTTGGGCCTGTCCTGTAGTAGGTGACTTCTGGGAACTCTTCTGGCTCTGTCAATCTGTTCTCTCACTTCAGCAGGTGGGTATTGTAGTTGTAAGAATGCTTGATAGAGATCTTGTAGGTGTTTGTCTCTGTCTGAGGGGTTGGAGCAAATGCGGTTGTATCACAGAGCTTGGCTATAGACAATGGACCGTGTGGTGTGGTCTGGATGAAAGCTGGAGGCAATCATAGGGCCTAATCACATCAGCCACACTACCAGAGGCTCGTTCACCTGCACATCCACCAATGTGATCTATGCCATCATGTGCCAGCAATGCCCCTCTGCCATGTACATTGGTAAAACTGGACAGTCTCTACGTAAAAGAATAAATGGACACAAATCAGATGTCAAGAATTATAACATTCAAAAACCAGTCAGAGAACACTTCAGTCTCTCTGGTCACTCGATTACAGACCTAAAAGTGGCAATTCTTCAACAAAAAAACTTCAAAAACAGACTCCAAGGAGATACTGCTGAATTGGAATTAATTTGCAAACTGGACATCATTAACTTAGGCTTGAATAAAGACTGGGAGTGGATGTGTCATTACACAAAGTAAAACTATTTCCCCATGTTTATTCCCCCCCCCCCCCCGTCACTTACTGTTCCTCACATGTTCTTGTCAACTGCTGGAAATGGCCCACCTTGATTATCACTACAAAAGGTTTTTTTCTCTCCTGTTGGTAATAGCTCACCTTACCGGATCACTCTGGTTACAGTGTGTATTGGTAACACCCATTGTTTCATGTTCTCTGTGTATATAAAATCTTCCCATTGTATTTTTCACTGCATGCATCCGATGAAGTGAGCTGTAGCTCATGAAAGTTTATGCTCAGATAAATTGGTTAGTCTCTGAGGTGCCACAAGTCCTCCTTTTCTTCTAATTACAGAAGTGTGGTCTCCAACCACAAGGTGGCAATATCTCACACATTCACCCTACAGTTAATTACAGTATTTACACTTCTTTCGATCCTTCCAGCCCAAAGGATCCCAAAGCACTCCACACGCTAGATACATACAGCTCCTCTGAAATGCAGCCCTCTCTGGGGTGGAGTGTCGCCGGCGATACAGTGCACTTGTTTCTGTAGTACGGTGAGACATGGGGCCTTACTCATCCCCAGTGTGAGCCCACTGAAGCTGGTTCTGTTTCACCAGGGAAGAGGTTGCACCATGATGCTTTCAAGTGCTTCATCTCCAGTTCCCAGAGTGGTACCGGGACCAGAGGTCTCCAATGAGAAGTGCATGCTCAAGCAGAAACTTCCAATTAGGCCTTTTAAATGGCTACACAGCTCTCAAAGCACGAGGTTACATTAGCTGTTGGCACATGGCAATGTGGATCTGATGCCATCTCGCTGGCCCTACCCGTTGAACCTGCATGTCACAGGGTGAAACTGGCCCTTTAAGAGGGAGCAGGGCCAGAACACCTGTGCTGATTCAGATGGGGCTTTGAAAGAGGCCCTGGCCCTGGCCCTGGGGCAGGGGAGAGCCAGTGAGGCTGAGGTAGGAAGCTGCAGGGAGCAGGGCTATTGGAGGGGAGGCAGTGAGAACTTGAGTGGTGCCGGGGAAGAATGCTCTGGGAGTTGTAGCCCAGGGCGACTTGTTGAACTGTCTGTCCTGCTGGCTTCCGGTTGGCAAATAAAACTGCCTAAGAGAGACTCAGGCTGTGGGTCCTTTGCACCCTGGGGAGACTAGGGTTGCCAGGCGTCCGGTTTTTGACCAGAAAGTCCAGTCGAAAAGGGGATCTGACAGTGTCGGGTCAGATCTACTGACTGGACAACCAAAGTCCTGTCCAGAACCCCAAAGCCTGATGGGGCAGCTGGGATTGGGGTCAGGGAGTCACGGTGTCTGTTACATGCTTAATCTGATTGCACTGGAATCTCTCCACACGGAGAGCCCAGAAGCCTTCCCAGCACTAGGACTAAGACCCTGGAGCTGTCTCTGGCCTTTCATCCCTTTCCATTTGCCTACCCCAGCTGCTGTTCCCCAGGCAGCTGAGCCATTCTGAGCTGGGTTCTCCAAGTGACACATGGGCAAGTGGAGTGTTTGCCACTCTCGTTCTCTGTTTAACAGATGCTGCAGTCCCACTCCCGCCTCTCCTCCCACCTGCAGCTGCAGCTCAGAGCCCTGTCAGCCCAGGAGGCTGCTGGCCTGTGACAGCTCCTCCAATGTGCCAGTGGATTTTATTCCCTGTTATGGGGTCAGCTCAATATGCTTCACTGACAGCCCAAGGGCTAGTGGAGCAGTGGCAGCAGGAGAAGGCAACATGGGGCATGCGGGGGACCTAGGCTGCAGTCTTTAGGCCTCTTCACCTGCTCCCCAAAGTTTACTGGGGTGTTAATTATGAGGATTTAGGATCCACAAGCCTTTTACCAATGACAGGGTGTCAATACAGCAGCACTGACATGCCACCTCCTCTGGGGTGGAACGCACCAGCTGTGTAACAGCACCCAGCAATGCAACTACTCAAGCCAGGAAGTGAAGAATAAGTTCTCACTGAAACCATGGGGTGTGTAAAAGGTGCCATGGAATCTCAAAGCAGCTGCCAGCGAGGTTTCCCATCTCTCCTGAAAGATGGCACCCTCAGCAGCACAGTGCTCCAGTGTCCATGCTAGGGCACTGGGCCCAGCGGAGAGCGTCCCTCCTGGCTTACTCAGACCAATTCCTGCGCACAGAGGTCTCCAGTTCCAGCCCTGAGCAGGCTTAGGCACCTGTTTTAGAGTTTATAGATCTCGGAGCTACAAATGAGCTGGGAGCCCCCTTATGCCAGGTGCTGTACATTCGAGGTCCCTGCCCTGAAACAGACAAGGAGAGGTGAAGGGACTTGCCCAAGGTCACCCAGCAGATCAGGGGCAGAGCTGAGACCAGAACCCAGGTCTCCCAAGTCCTAGTCACAGGCCCCGTTCCCTGGAGACCGTGCTGCCTCCCTAGCTTAGGAGACCGAAAAAGATCCCACCGCCCTGAGCTACATTTTACAAGACTATCAAATACCAGCTGAAAATTAAGGTTTCTTTCTGTGAGTACAGGGGAATGGTGGGCCTTCTCATGAGCACGAAGTGATCCAGGAAGAAATGTTTGCAGGAGAGGGACCCACGTCCCAGCCGATCGTTTTCGGGTTTGCTGTGTCGGACCTTCTGTCTGAGAATCTCCATACTTCACTGCAGCTGGACCCTAACCCACTGGTGGCTTGTCATGCACAGAACTATGGGCCAAAATGCTAGAAGGGCCGAAAGCTTGGCACTCTCTGGAAATGGGAGGGAGCTGAGTGCTCAAAGTCTCACAGATCACTAGCCCCTTTGAAACTTAATTGCTCTTAAAAGCCCTGCTGGGCCAGAGCAAGCAAAACAAGTCCTACCTGGTAGCCATGAAAGGCCACAGAAGTTGGAATAGCAGGAGGCCTGGAACAAAGACAGAGGTCATTATTCCTGTCTGGGATTTCGTGCTGGGCAGTTGGCAGCTGGTCTGTGTAGCACCTGCCCTAAGGTGATGGGGGAGGAGAGAGTTATCTGTCTAGGAGGGAATCTGGCCCTACCCCTGGAGTAGTTAAAACTAGAAATAATGACCTCTCTTCCTTCCCAGCCTGTAGGAGACCTGGCTTGAGTAGCTAATAGATGCGGGTGTGAATGGGGAGGGGAGGGACTTGATGGGGGCTTCATCAATCCAAGAAAGATTTTGCACAGAAGGCAAGAGCTCCCTGATTAGGAATGAGGAGCTGAAATTTCCTGCACCACAAAAATCCCCAAACTCTATTTGGGACTGTCAAAAAGTGTTGGCTGTTATATGGTATTAAGATATTAAATAACAGACAATCAGATTGAATCAAAACAACCTGATCAGAATGAAAGGTCGACCTTCTCTTTGTCGACAGCTTGTGGAAATCGACATGTTTCTGTGAAAGGTTTTGATTGTGATGAAACTATCGATTTTTGACCGAAAACGTAAATTTTTCCCCACCAGCTCTAAGCATGATGTCTTTGGGGATATAGCTCACAATTGCCCTTTCTCGGGAAGGGAGAGGAGAAGGGGGACCCCAGGTTGTTTCTGACTAGTTACATTTATGGGAACGAGCTATCCCTAGACAAGCACCTTTATACTGGTGTAACTGTGCCCATGCTAGTCTGTTTATAAACTGATTATAGCAGTACAAAACCTGTGTAGATGGGTCCTTGGGCAATAACTTCTGAACAGAGACTGTAAAATGCCATTTACCTGAACATACCTGTCATACAGAGATCGAGGCTCCAAAAAGCATGTAGAGCTGCTATGCAAAGTAGAGGTGCATGCCCTGTTGATAGAGATTTTTGCTTGTTTTTCCCTCAGGACTTATGTGATCATGTGAGAATCTCTCTCAGCTTTTATTTAAAATGAAAACCTAAGTTTGCAGCTCTTCTGGCTGCAGAAAGCAGCGTGAAGTCACGAATCTGAAAGGCTTAAGACGCAGAAGGCTAATAAAAATCATGCGACGTTTTAATATAAATTGTTGGTTCTTTTTAGCAGACTCTTATTTGTTTTTTGGGAGCATAAGTCATGATGGCTGAACGCTTGAGGTTGGCGATGCTGGTACTTCCAAGATGTAATGAGAAAATGCTGGCCTATACTTCATAGATTCCAAGGCCAGACGGGACCATTGTGATCATCTAGTCTGACCTCCTGTATAACACAGGCCATAGAAAAAACAATGAGGAGTACTTATGGCACCTTAGAGTCACTAAGATGCCATAAGTACTCCTTGTTGTCTTTGCTGATACAGACTAACACGGCTACCACTCTGAACTTCCCCAAAATAATTCCTAGAGCAGAGCTTTTAGAAAAGCATCCAACCTTGATTTAAATATTGTCAGTGATGGAGAATCCACCACGACACTTGGTAAATTGTTCCAAAGGTTAATTACCCTCACTGTCAAAAATTTACACCTTATTTCCAGTCTGAATTTGTCTAGCTTCAGCTTCCAGCCATTGGCTTGTGTTATACCTCTCTCTGCTAGATTGAAGAGCCCATTATTAAATACTTGTTCCCCATGTATGTACTTAAGACTGGAATCAAATCACCCTTCTCTTTGTTAAGGTATATAGATTGAGATCTTTGAGTCTATCACTCTAAGGCAGGTTTTCTATTCCTTTAATCATTCTTGTGGCTCTTCTCTGAAACCTCCAATTTATCAACACCCTTCTTGAATTACAGGCACCAGAACTGGACACAGGATTTCAACGGCAGTCACACCAGTGCCAAAATATCCTCTCTGCTGCTAATCAAGATTCTGCAGTTTATGCATCCCAGGATCACATTAGCTCTTTTGGCCACAGCGTCACATTGGGAGGTCAGGTTTCAGAGTAGCAGCCGTGTTAGTCTGTATCCGCAAAAAGAACAGGAGGACTTGTGGCACCTTGGAGACTAACCAATTTATTAGAGCATAAACTTTCGTGGGCTACAGCCCACTTCAGGTTCAGCTAATTATCCATCATGCCCCCAAATCTTTTTCAGAGTCACTGCTTCCCAGGAGAGAGTCCTCCATCCCGTAAGTGTGGCCTACAGTCTTTGTTCCTAGATCTATACGTTACATTTAGCTGTAATAAAATGCATATTGTTTGCTTGCACCTAGTTTAACAAGCGATCCAGATCTCTCTGAGCCAGCGACCTGCCCTCTTCATTATTTGCCACTCCCCAGGTTTTGTCATCTGCAAACGTCATCTGTTCTGTGTTTTCTTCCAGGGCACTGATTAAAAATGTTAACTAGCATAACGGTAACCTTACTGTCTCATCGTTTCCTTGTGTAAGCAGAGTCAGAATGAGCTCTACCCTGACATCTGGTGGTGAGCTGTGGAAAAGGACTTCAGGGACTGATCTTGTTTGCATGGGCACACCCACCCTGCGTAGCATGATGGACTGCTTGCCCAAATGGTCACTTTGGCTGCTGCAGGATCCCCAGTCTCTTTGTTATTGGGGCAGGAGTAATAAAGCATTGTTATCCTGGTTATGTGTATCAAGGACAGTAGAACTGTACTTGGCATTTTATGATGGAGGGACTTGCCCTCAACTAAGTAGCACTCGCTAGGCAAGGGACATGGGTTCCAAAACCCAATGAATTGAGAGATGCTGAGGATAGGTATTTGTTTCTAGTAGGGAGGTGCTTGGAGCATGGCATTGATCCCTTTCTCTTACCAGTGTGTAATTATAGAGCTAATTTTTTTATTCTATTAGAAGTCTTGTTACATGCTGCAGAGCTGAAATCACTGATGCCTAGGTCTAAGTATTATACCTCCTGTGGGCTAGTAGGGCACCAGCACTGAGGCTCCCCTGCTACCAGCTGAAGTCGCTAAAGAGCTGAACTCACTGAGAACTGTGTTAAGTTGGGGGGGTGCAGCAGATAGCAGAGTGGAGTGGAGTGGGTAGCAGGGGGCTGATGGAGAGGTGCAGCTGGCAGTGAAGACCCCACAGAGAGGTGTCGCAATTGGCTGTGCAGCAGAGCACTTAAGATGCCCCCCTTACCTCCCCCCACTTCCACCCAGACTGGGAGGTAAACTCTGCAGATGAACTTCTGAATTCTGGGGGCTGCACTGACCAAGAACAGAAACTGTGGGAGGGGTAACATTTGGGTTGCTGGACTTAAGACCCTGAGGGGACAAGGACACTGCCAGACTTACTTGAGGGTGGGTCTTTTGCTGATGATTTGTGTTATGAATCCTGTCTGTGGTGTTTCCCCAACCCAGCTCTTGTTGCTGCCAACTCTGACTGCCAGAAG
Source organism: Natator depressus (assembly GCF_965152275.1). NCBI lineage: Eukaryota > Metazoa > Chordata > Testudines > Cheloniidae > Natator > Natator depressus. The sequence continues at coordinate 13,067,732 of NC_134234.1, read as the reverse complement.
GGTTTGCCATAGACTTAGATTGTAAACTGTTTGGGGCAGGGATCATCCATTTTGAGTTTGTACAGCACCTAGCACCAAATGTGGCCTGGGTCCATGCTTAAAGCTTCTAGGCATCATCACAATACAAATTAATAATAGTGCCTTACCTAAGTCACACAGCAAGTCAGTGGCAAAATGGACCTTGGATCTCCTGCCTCCCAGTCCACTGAGCTATGGAGCCTCTCATGAATAACAATGACAAGATGTGTTTTATGAAGTGGGAAAAGCCTAGGTGTTTGCTTTGAACCAAATCTGCTGTGTGTCGAATGTTCTCTTGCACCACCAAGTGCTTTGCTGGTGGAAACTAGTGGAACTCCCTTGACATCCACAAAGCTCTGTCGGTCTCCGGCTTTGGACCTTGGGCTCCATGGAACATTACCAACTGCTTTCTCTGATTCAAAGCTTTGCTTCCGCCCCTCCCTCCCCCAGACATGGGGTGTTAACCTGGATACTGACGTGATCAAAGCTGGCCAAACGAATCATTCCTCCTAACAGTTGGAGACAACACTTTTCTCAGCTAGTTAGAAAGTCCAATTTATTGGGAAGATGGTACTTCCCAGATGATGGCAGGATGGGTGGCTAACTGTATTCTGATTGCATTTCATGATTTAGGACAGGGGAGAGCTTTAATATTTTTTTTTAAGTTTGGCAGAAGCTGGGAATGGGCGACAGGGAATGGATCACTTGATGATGACCTGTTCAGTTCATTCCCTCTGGGGCACCTGGCATTGGCCAGTGTGGGAAGACAGGGTACTGGGCTAGATGAACCTTTGGTCTGACCTAATATGGCCGTTCTTATGTTCTTATGAAACTGATATTGCTGAGTCAGGACTAATGGTATGAAAATAATCTCCCCGTGGGAAAGATTGCTATATAAGGAAGGTTTCAAAACATCATTACTCCTGCATTCCACCTGCTTGTCATGTATTTTGTGTGTGTGTGTGTGTTGTTTGGCTGAGTTTAGAGGTTAGTTAACAATGGGTGTTGGGTGTGTTTGTGAGCTGTGGGAAAGGATTACTGTATTTATGGGTGAAAGCCCTGTTCTTTCTCTGGGTTAAATTGAAGCAGACACTCTGAACTCAAAGGAGTGCCCAAGTAAACACCATGGGTGGGATCCTCCTCTCACATGAGGGTAAATCAGAAATCTCCCCCCTGAATAAAGTATTGCTGCTCTAGGATGAAAGGTGCTTAGCTTGAGGTCTCCCCAGTCCTATTTATCAGGGGAAATGGAGAAAGCTACTTGCAACCTGTTTCTAAATGACAGGGCTAGATTCTCAGCTGCTGAGTGAGGTTCCACGGAATTCAGCTGAGAACCGGGCTCACAAAAAAAGACCCATCTAAACCTTTGGGTTATAGCTTTGGGTTCAATTCCTACCTCTGCTACAGACTTCAGACTTCTACTCTGTTTTCACTGGCGTTATTCCTGACTTACCCTAGTCAAGTGAAAGGAGACTGCAACCCTTCCTGGATGATGTCTGACAAGTCACCTGATCTGTCTCAGTCCCCCGCCCCCATGTATAAATTAGGTACAGTAATACTTTTCCCCCTGGCGTGCTGTGAGGATAAATTCACTAACAGCTGGGACATGCTGAGTTAGGAGGGTGCCTTGAGTACCAAAAAAGACAAAGTCCATGGATTCAGAGTAGCAGCCGTGTTAGTCTGTATTCGCAAAAAGAAAAGGAGGACTTGTGGCACCTTAGAGACTAACCAATTTATCTGAGCATAAGCTTTCGTGAGCTACAGCTCACTTCATCGGATGCAAGTCCATGGAGTTACTTAAACAAGTGTGAGTGAGAGGAGAATCAGGCCCTGACCTCAAGTGCCTTGTGCAGCCAATTGAGTTCAAAGAGACTCCATTGATGTGACCAGCTATCCAAGTGTTGCTAAAGTGCTCAAACAGAGACCGACCTCCTCAGGTGTTTGTCAGAGGCCTGTGGAAGACTAGGGCTGGGTGTGGGATGGGGTTGGATCCTGTGTCCATTGGGCAGCAGTGGCCATTCCTGATCCCCTGGCAAGTTGCTCCATGGGGCAGTCCTTTGCACCTGGGCAGAGTGGGAACCTATTGTGCCCAAGATGGGGGTCAACCTCTGCACAAAGCAGGAGACACTAGGCCCAGAGATTTTTTGCCCTCGCTACCCCTTCCCAAAAATCTGGGGCTCTCTCTGTGCCTCCTCCCTTTACACCTCCCCACTGCTCGGCCTCAGGAGTTGCTGGTTCTCCTAACTCGCTGGAACTTTAGAGAATCCGCTGGACCAAAAGCCTGGACGCTTGATCTGCAGCGATCTTTGTGGGGCGAGGGGAAGAAATCCGCCTTTCAGCCGCCGGACTCGCCTCCTCTTCCATACCCCGTCCCGCCCCACGTCCACCGCAAGGCGGCTCTGCGGAGCAAGCAGCTTTCTGCCGGGGAAGAGGCTGAGGCTTGGAACGGTCAGACACCGGAGGTTGGGGTGTGGCCCGTTCGATTGTGACGCAATAAAGAGGGGCGGGGCTTCCCGGCAAATTGTTACTTTGCAGCCGGCGCCTTTCATTCATAAGGGGGTCGAGCGACGCTGGGTCGGGGTCCGTCTTACGCTCTTTGGACGCGGCTGTAGGGTATTACAAGGCTCCGCTCCGGGCTACATCTGGCAGCCGGCTCCTGGGAAGGCGTTTCAAGGTAAGGCGCTGGCTGGGATCGCCGTGTCTATCCGCCCAAGGGGCTGGTCCTGGCTTGCGGGAATCGTTGTTCAAGGAGTGGCTCTAGGGGGAGTAATGCTTGTGAGACCTCAGCCCGCCGCTCTCCTGAGCCCCACGCCCCTTCCCGCGAAGGATGGCGTGTTCCGAGCAGTTGTCATCTGCTCAGACACGGGGCTGGTTTTCTGGGGGCTGGTTTGCGAGCGGAGTCCCTGGCCCACTGCGCCTCGTAGCCCCTAGCTGGGTCCCCTCTAACATAGGGCAGGAAAAGTAAGTTGAGGAAAATCTGCTGTAGTTCCCTTCATTTATTCTCTCCCGCTCCCCGGCTCTAGGAGTTGGCATTAGCTGTGCGGTGGCGAGATAGAAAACTGCACGGGGGCAAAATCCTAAACCCTCCTTTCACCCCATTGGCATTTCGTGGCTGGGTAACTTTTATTTTAAACACGCACTGAAGTATTTGCTGGGGGCCGGCTGGCGTGATGTCTCGCTGATCTGTTGAGTATGAACTGGTTTAGAGTCCCCTATTCTTGGGGAGGGGGGGGGAGGGGGGTTCGTGATGGAGTGAAATAGAAGGCTAATGAGTCCGGGTTTAGGAGCCCTGGCTGTGTCGTGATCCTTCTTTTCCAACCCTCTGTTTGTTTTATGCCGGTAGCTGAGGTGGGTCCCAGTTGTTTTGCGGGCACCTGGGCTGGGAAAGTGAGAGCAGGCAGAGTTTCCAAACATCCGCTGTTTAACGGCCCCTGTATCTGTTTATATGGCCGGAGCTATGAATTAAACGATCATTCTGGCATAGCAAAACCAGCTGGGAAGGACTGTTACTCTAAACTTACAGTGGCGACCCTGTTTTGTTTAACCAGCTGGGGTCTGGAGGCCGCCTAGAAGATCAGACCCCGAGATGCTGTAGCTAGAGATACTCAGAGTATGAGTGACCTAATTCCCTCCGCTGACTCCTTGGGGATCTGTATCGTATTCCTGTGTGGTACATTTTATCAACAAATGGGTGGCCCCTGAGATCTTGCACTTCCCTGAGCGGGAGCTAAGTACAGGCCCTTCTGTGTTGCTCGTTTCCTTGAATAATGGTGCAAGGGAGCTCACCGTGCAAGGGTTGAAACAGTTAAGGAAACCGACCTTGTAAGAGGAGGGAAGGAAAGAACTGTTGATTCACTGGTTTCAGAGTAACAGCCGTGTTAGTCTGTATTTGCAAAAAGAAAAGGAGGACTTGTGGCACCTTAGAGACTAACCAATTTATTTGAGCATGAGCTTTCGTGAGCTACAGCTCACTTCATCAGATGCATTCCAATTCCGATGAAGTGAGCTGTAGCTCACAAAAGCTTATGCTCAAATAAATTGGTTAGTCTCTATGGTGCCACAAGTCCTCCTTTTCTTTTTGTTGATTCACTGTTAGTACATCAAGGTAGTAATTTGCGCATGTTCTGTGGTGCCTGCCTCTAACTTACATGATCCCGGTCTGCATCTGAGCCAGGAAAGGCTTCTGCTGCCCATCAGTCAGGGCTTGGGGGATGCTGTGAAACAGCAGCTGCAGCAAACTCTGCGGTGCAGTCTCGCTTTGTTTGCTAGAGGTTGCAAGTCAGAGATGTAACCTCTGTAGGTTGCTGGGAGCAGCAGGAACTCCAGCGCCTGCTACTGACTGTCCCCCGGCTTTCTTTTCCCACTTCGAAGTGCTGCCTGACCTGTTTTTAAAAAAAAAAAACCCCAAGTGGTCCTTAAAAGATGAGAGGCTCTGTTAACAGGGATATTGGTGGGCAGTTTGTGTGCAGTGGGTTCTGGAAAGAATGCTTAGCTTGACTCGGCTGTGAAGTCTGCGTGCCTGTAAATGACAGGGTGGGCTGAGGGTCAGCAGGGAGAAGGGGAGGAGAGGTACCTTATCACTTGCGTTCCAATCCCTTCGCTCTCCTCTGTATTTGCAAAGTTTCTTTTAGCAAGAATTGTCCCTTTTTGAAAATAAGTGATCATGAGTCTCAAACCATGTCAAGATGGGGCTAGATCTTTAGCACCTTCTCCAAGGTGCTAATAGAATCATAGAAGATTAGGGTTGGAAGAGACCTCAGGAGGTCATCTAGTCCAACCCCCTGCTCAAAGTAGTACCAATCCCCAACTAAATCATCCCAGCCAGGGCTTTGTCAAGCTGGGCCTTCAAAACCTCTAAGGATGGAGATTCCACCACCTCCCTAGGTAACCCATTCCAGTGCTTCACCACCCTCCTAGTGAAAGTGTTTCCTAATATCCAACCTAGACCTCCCCCACTGCAACTTGAGACCATTGCTCCTTGTTCTGTCATCTGCCGTCACTGAGAACAACCAAGCTCCATCCTCTTTGGAACCCCCCTTCAGGTAGTTGAAGGCTGCTATCAAATCCCCCCTCACTTTTCTCTTCTGTAGACTAAATAAATAATCCCAGTTCCCTCAGCCTCTCCTCATAAGTCATGTGCTCCAGCCCCCTAATCATTTTTGTTGCCCTCTGCTGGACTCTCTCATAGATATTAAGGTCAGAAGGGACCATTATGATCATCTAGTCTGACCTCCTGCACAATGCAGGCCACAGAATCTCACCCACCCACTCCTGCAATAAACCTCTCACCTATGTCTGAGCTATTGAAGTCCTCAAATCATGGCTTAAAAACTTCAAGGTGCAGAGAATCCTCCAGCAAGTGACCTGTGCCCCATGCTATAGAGGAAGGCGAAAAACCCCCAGGGCCTCTTCCAATCTGCCCTGGAGGAAAATTCCTTCCTGACCCCAAATACGGTGATCAGCTGAACTCTGAGCATGTGGGCAAGATTCACCAGCCAGACACCCAGGAAAGAATTCTCTAGAGTAACTCAGATCCCACCCCATATAACATCCCATCACTGGCAATTTGTCCACATCCCTTCTGTCATGCAGGGAACCAAAACTGGACACAGTACTCCAAGTGTCGCCTCACCAGTGCCGAAGAGAGGGGAATGATCACTTCCCTCGATCTGCTGGTAATGCTCCTACTAATACAGCCCAATATGCTGTTGGCCTTCTTGGTAACAAGGGCACACTGCTGACTCGTATCCAGCTTCTCGTCCACTGTAATCTCTAGGTCATTTTCTGCAGAACTGCTGCTTAGCCACTCGGTCCCTAGTCTGTAGCGGTACCTGGGATTCTTCCTTCCTAAGTGCAGGACTCTGCACTTGTCCTTGTTGAACCTCCAATTTGTCTAGGTCACTCTGGACCCTGTCCCTACCCTCCAGCGTATCTACCTCTTTCCCCCATTCAGTGTCATCTGTGAACTTGCTAAGGGTGCAATCCATCCCATCCTCCAGATCATTAATAAAGATGTTGAACAAAACTGGCCCCAGGACCGACCCCTGGGGCACTCCACTTGATACTGGCTGCCAACTAGACATCGAGCTGTTGATATTTACTCGTCCATATGGGGAGGGGAGCAAGATTAGGCAAACCTGTTCCATGGGTGACCAAAAGGATCCTGTAATCCTCGTACCCAAGACTTGGACAACCTCCCAATTGCCTTTAGCAAGGACTGGGAGGTTTGGCAAAGCATGTCTGTGTAATCCACTGATCAATTTGGATTGTGTCCCTACCTCTGTACCCAATCCACAGAGGCTGCACATGTGTTAAAGAGCCATGCTCTTTACAGCTTGAGTTATAACCCCAGCCAGAGATCTGTGTTTTTAGCTCTGGAGTTCCCTGGTGTTGGCCAAAATGGCAACCATCACATCAGCAAGTGGAAAGCTATTTTGGTCCCAGCTCTTTTAGTATTTCTGCTGTGTTGTACTAAGTAATCCTCTTCATACAGAGATTTCCAGTGAGGAGAGAAGGGTGTATAACACAAAGGTGTCCCTACTGGGAGTAAAATCTCTAATTTTGGCAATCTAGAGAAACCCAAAATCCCTAAAGCTTACTCCTGTATGCACAAGGTAATGGATCTGTCTAAAAGCTGGGATTGTTGCAGGAAAAATAGCTTTTTAAATGCAGGGTTTTCTCCTCCCCTTAGTTATTATGCTGCATGAATCCTGCGCCACTGATCACTTCATGGCTTCTTGTGGGACATGTGCCAGAAAGGATCTGTGCTACTTTTGTGTGCAGTTGAAGCACTGGAATGTCATGGGGCTATGAACGCTGAGGTCTCCGTCTTGGTGTAAGTGGGTGTGCGTCCCTCCTTCCCCAGGCCTGAATTTGAATCTGACTGTTCAAAGGCTGTGGGCCTTTGGGATGATGTCCTAGCTTCTCCCCTCTTTGAAAAGTGAGGTAACACACCACTCATACCTTGGTCTGACTTCTGGCAGGAGTGCGCCCAGCATATGTAGGTTGCAGCAACCTTCTATTCGGTGCGTGTGTGTGTGTGTGCATGCTTTCATCCTTATTGATGCAGAAACAGGAATAATCAGAAGATAGACTAGGCCAGAAGAGGGGATCATTATGATCCCAGACTCAGACCCTACCTGCTCGGCATCCCCACTTTATAAATGGGGAGAGGCACAGTGTGACCCAGGATCACCCAACAGGCCAGTGGCAGGGTCAGTAATAGCCTAGGTCTCCTGAGACCAAGTCCAGTGCTCTATCCCCTAGGTCACACTGCCTCACTAGGCTGATTATACTTGGAATTTATGTAGTGCCCTCAGCAAAGCTAATTGCTAATTACTCACAACATCCCTGTGGTGTAGATAATTAGTAACCTTGCAGTTTTACAGGTGGGGTAATCGAGGTAGCATTGTGATTTGCCCAAGGCCAGTGAGTGAGTCAGTGGCAGAGATGGGAGTAGGGCCCAGGAGTTCCTGGCACCCAAGTTCTTGGAATTGACTCCTCAGGTGGCTGAAACCATGTGGGTGGGGGTAGGGGGGTGGTGTCTATGGGCTTGTTTTCCCAGCATCCCTGAAGTGTGGGTTGGCTGCCTGTTACTGGACGCTCTGCTGTAGCTTTCAGGCCCCTGTACATGGATCATGTGGGAAGTGTGTGCTTTCCCATTAGAAAATGGGGACAGGAAGGAAAATGTGATCAGTGCAGCTCACTGAAGTTCCAGCTGGTGCTGCTGAAAGCCAAGGCACAGCCTGGAACTACATGTTCTCTGCCACCACCAAACCGTTCTTCTGCCTAAGGGAAATAAAGCTCCAGGGAGCAGGCTTGCTTGCTCTGTTAGGCTGTGGAATTATCTCCCATGGGAGCTAATAAAGGCCCATCCCTGCAGGGTTCAGACTAGAAAGAACCCTCTTGGGTAACCCTCCCCACAGAGGGGATGAATCAGAGCTGCTGGGAAACATAGCATGTGGCTAGCCTGTATGTGGGGTAATTGAAGTCCCTTCTGTGTGGGCCCATTAGCAAGTGCATGACCGAACCCGATGTTACTAGTACACACGACTTGCTTTTTGTTTTGTCAAAGGGAGACCACTGCATCCAACAGACTACTGGCCTTGACGGATCATTGGTCCAGTCTGATTGTCTCAATCCATTCTAACAGCCTGTACCCCTATCACTGTATACACATGGACTAGACTGTATACTAGTCACGTGTATTATACGTAGATTGTAAGCTCCTTGGGCAGGGGTAGTCATCTTGCTGTGTGTGTGTACAGCTGCTAGCACAATGGGGTGCAAAGTGGGGAGCAGTGCTCCGTGATTATGGCTATGATAATCCAGATCACACATAACACGTGTCAGCTAAATGCTGCATTGCAATTTGAAGATGCAGTTATTTTAGAATGACCATCAGTCCTCCTCCCTCAAATCCTTACAGGGCACGTGTGCAAGCCAGGAGGTGATTGTAGAGTTTAATACTGTAGTGAACTGGGTAGTGTTTGTGTGCTGCATTGCCCTCCACTGGACGGATTCAGAACTGCTCTACTGTGTGTCAGGCCCTATACTGCCACCAGAGATTCTCCCTTTAGTTCAGGGAAGGGGCTATAGTATCCAGCACTCCTTTATTTCACTCCACGCAGTTTAACTCTCTCCTCTCCCCCAGAGCTGCATGACTGGAGAGATCAGGAGCTTGGCGTCCTGTTGACTCTGGAGCAATAACTGTACTCCCCAGCCTCAGGGGGGATAACTTTACAGGTAGTCCTCTTTTAACAGAACTTAACTCCCCGCCCTTGGTGGGATTACAACGATCTCCTACAGACTCTGATCTCTTACAGACTCTGCGTGGGGATCTGCATTGCAGTAACAGCTGTCAGCTTCCAAAACAGCCCTGTCAGTAACATGCTTTTCACGGTCTTTCCTTAACCCTCCCGTGTTTAACTGAGGACACTTATGATTGTGCTAGCGTTCCTGCCGGCCTGTGACCACCAAGAGATCTGTGAGGAGGAGTAACAAAGACCCCTCAGTTTCCTTCGGCTGGGTGCCTGGGTAGGCTCCGGCAGATACCTCCAGTTGCTCAGGAAACCAAACCCCCAAGGGAAGAGGTTGAGGGGCAGGGGTGGCTGGGGGTTTCTGAATCAAATGAGGGAAACTGAAGCACAGGGGCTGCTTGGCTCTGACTTTAAAGCTAATCAAGGAATGGTTGGCAAGGAGCACGTCCGTCATAGGCTGACTTGACCTTGGCCAATCAGGGACTGAACTTTGTTGGTTTGCTGTACAAATGCCAGGTTCAGTGTGGTGGGAAGGGCCAAGATTCAGAGGTGGGGGGGGGGGGAGCGAATTTGGGGCCTATTTGCAGGTTCAGATGCTACATGATGGAGATACTGACTGTGGTTTGAGGTCTGTAATGGTGGGAGGGGGCCCAGGTGAAAGATGGTAATGATGCTGTCCGGTTTCTTCACTTTTCCCACAGTTGGGTGTAGTCCTCTGAAAACGAGGGAAAGCGCCTGTACAAAGCCACTGCCAGCTCTGCGCTACCCGCCTCTGGGAGCTGCAGTATTGCTCTTGGGGGTTGCGGGTCCTGCACTGTAAAACACTGCTTTAAACGGAATCAAACGTCCCAGCGAACATCCCTTCCGGTCCTGCTAGCAAGCTGATGCCCGTGGCCTGAGAAACCCAGCGGACTCCGCAAGTGTTGGGTAGCCTCTAAAGATGCTTTTGTGGCCGAATCTTCGCTTTGCTCCGGTCCCAGGTTGTGTGGGTGACAGCCTCGTGACTCCCAGGCGGACCTGCTCAGGAAAATCTGCCAAGCAGCCAGGGCTAACCAGCCTTTTGCTCAGTGGGAGAGTGTCTAATCTATGGCATACGTGCCAGAAAAGGGAATTGGCCACGTTTAGATGGGAGGACCCCCGCAATGTTCTCTTCTCTCCCCCCTTCACTCCCCCCAAGGGGTGGGAGATGAATCACCACATTTCAAAGCGCTCTCTCTCCATCTGACAAGTTCATGCTGCTCCAATTACATACTGGTTTGCAGTTTACTTAGACGTGGAAAGTGTAATCTGTGCATGTGGGTTTGTTTTGTCTGTCTCTTTATTTTTGGCACCTGCAATTTTGTTTGGCATTTCCCCCCCCCTTCCTTTGGAGGTAATGTGGTCTAATGATTAGTGTGGGGGAGGTGAGCTGGGACACTGAGGTTCAGTTACCGGATCTGCCCCAACCCATTATGTGACTTCGTGCCAGTTGCTTATGGATGGATTATCCAAGGTGCTGAGCACTTGAGGTCCAATGGAACAGCAAATGCTCAGCACCTTCGTAAATAAGCCATTAGCCTCCCCTTGCCTCCAGTTTTAATATCCCAGCATGAAGAATGACTGCTCACAAAGGCAGGTGAATTGTGAGACTTCATGATTTGAGATCTCCCGGGGCTGTGATGAAAATCCTAGGTGTATATACACAGGACAACCAAGAAGAGAGCCGGGATCAATAGACTTAAAAGTGCTATTTTTCTTGTAGAATCTGCTGCTAATCAAGATGAGTCCAGTTTCACATGATCACCTTTCTTCCATGCCTTGCCCTGGGTAGGACCCCTAGAAAACAAAGTCCGCTTGTGAAATTACTTCTCCCCCTTGCCCCACCGCCTCCATTCACACTCACAACTTCCTGTGGAAACTGGCCCAGATTCTCAGCTGATGTAAATCAGTTTAGTTCTTTTGCTGTCAAATGGCGTTACACCCATACGCCAGCTGAGGCTTCTGACCCCGTGACTCTAATCCGTTGTGGTCACTCATGGTGCCTAAATCTGAAAGTGCCCCGTCACTCGTGCAGTGCTGTCGAGTGAGGCTCTTTGGGCAAAACACCAGCGGGAATGGAGGATCCCCCTGCATTGCAGCTGGGGCACAGGGGCTTTGGGTTCTAGCTGCAAAGTTAGGTGAACGAGACTCATGATGGAATGTGTTTGTGGCTGGATACCAGCTTTGCCAAGTCAGCATTGCTTTCAGGGTCATCCCTGGCGTGTGTAGGCAGAGGGTCCCCCACAAGGAAGAACAGCGGGGTGATGCTAAGGTGTGGTACAGCAATCGCCCTCTGCTCGTCTCCCCATGGCAGTCTGTCTCCTGGCAGTGCAGGGACTGTCATTTTAATGCTCTCCTGCCCAATCACAGGGCACTTAGAGAAGGACACTGGCTTCTAGTCATCCTGTGGCTTTTTAACCCCCCCTTTATCCTATCATGAACAAGAGATGGCTGGAAATGGGGGTCTTGCTGCCACTGTTCTGGACACGCAGACAGTCTGGCAGTTCCTTTTCTAACCACACCGACCAGGGGAGCCATGGAAAGTTTTCAGCCTGGTGATGCTCTCTGCTGGGGGTAGCTCTGCTGCTCTGGATTTACTGAGAAATCAGGGTCCGCATGAGCTCGGGGGGAACCATCCCTAGCAGGTGGCCATCCCCACAAGCTACACACAGGCTGCAGAGGAAGTGGAGAAAGATCTAACATTGAGGGTGCTTATGTTCCAGGGAATGCTGTCCTGTCTCCGCATGGAGCGGCGTCCAGACCCACACTTTAGAGGTGGGGAGACCTGTCCTATAGTTACCTCAGCAGCTGTTCGGCAGCTGACCTAGGCAGCAGGTAGGATCCACAAGTGTGAGCGGGGTGGAGCCCTCTGTCTTCACACACAGGTGCACCATGCTGAGCTCCTTGCAGGACTGGAGTCCTTGGCTGGAACGAATTTGCAAGCGTAGTCAGTTGCATCTTTCTTAAGTAGCTTAGGCCCGAGGCTTAGTTCGGTTTTTCTCTCACCTCATCAGTGCTCAAAAAGAATGAAAAATGCAGTGCTGCTAATCTCCAAAGTACCTGCTGAGCATTAATCATGGGTGCCCCCTCCTTCCTCCAGACCATCTCTCCCTGTGGTTGGTGGTCTCCCTCTGCTGGAGTGGGAGCTGGCAAGATGTCTTGTGTCGCCTCCCAGGCCATGACAGGAGTGAGGGAGTTGGCTAGAGAGCTACTGGTTCTTTGCTCAGACTGTGCCCCTTTTTTGAGTCTCCGTGGAAATAGCGGGTGATTTGTATTATGGTAACACCTAGGAATCCCACTCAAGGAGCAGGTTCCCATTGTGCTAGGCACTGTCCAGACCTATAACCAGACAGCCTGTGTCCCAGGGGGCATGCGGTCTTGGAGTCAGACTGATTGTCTTTTGAATTTGGAACCTTTCTCTCTTCTGGACCAGAAACCCAAATCAGAAAGCCTTTGTGATGGGGGATTTGCGTGTCGCAGACAAGATACCTGATGTATCCATCCCTTGTTCTCCCACGCTTGGGGGCCTAGAGCTGCGGCCCTGGCCCATGAGTTCCAAAAATAAAGCCCCTCTGTCTCGTGAGCTCAAGGAGGACCGCTTGAGCTGTCAGTAGGAGTGGGTCCTGTCCCTGTTGGTGGTGCACTGTTATGCAGGTGTGTAAGCAGCTTGTACTAGTGCATCTACGTGTGTAGATCACCATCCAGGCAGACTGAGCTGTAAAAGGTAAACTAGATGGTGGTTACAGCTGGTAGCTCTAATCCATTGAGGGTGTCTCTAGGGTGAGAAATGGGTCTGGTTTAGTGTATCCCTTTAAATTTTTTTCATCTCTATCTCCTCCCCTCCCCCATTGTCTCTGAGTAACTCTCTCTTGTCAGTCCCCCAGCTGCCTCCCCCCCAGCATAGCATCTTGTGACAAAGTGTCACAGTGGATGACTTGCCTTGTCCTAATGTTTTGTCTGGGAGGGGAGGCTGCCTTACAGCTCACTCTTGAGGGAGAAGCCTCACGGTTGCTTCATTGTGAATGTTGCGTTCTATTTCTGCCTCCTGTGTAGTTCTATAATAACCGTCGTCCTTCCGCAGGGCCTGGCAACCCACCAGGACACTGATCCCAGGTCCCCATTTTATTTTCAGGGTGCTTAGCTGCTTTTGTGTGGCAACAAGCTACAGAGGTTTGTCTTCTCCAACTCTTTGTACTGGCCAGTCGCCAGAGAGCCCCGAAAGGAGGCTGTCGCTTGCGGAGTTCCCTTTCATTTAAAGGGGATTTGCACACTGTGTGTGTCTGTGGAAATGAGGCAGTGCCCTTTTTTTGTATCTTTTGCTGATTCACTGTGCACAAAGGGGATCTGAAAAGCTTTGTGGACAACTTCTCTGCTTGTTTTTACCTTTAGACATTTCCAGTCTTGTCTGTCCCACTTCCCATAAAGACTCTCTGGACGAGCGGGCTTGTGACAAAGGGAGTGAATTAAACAGGAGCAACCCTTCTCCGTGGATCTTTTCATATGCCCTATATACACTCTCCTCTCTAGGCCATGTAACCTCTTTGCCCTTCCAGCAGAGTGCTGAGTCCTCCAGGGAAAACAAGATTTGAGGTTTAATATTATTGAGGTTACAAAGGCAGCCAAAAAAACAACCACCCTATTGTTCCAGCAGATCTTCTAGGCTTTCTCTAGCATTCAAAATGCTGGGGAAAAGTGGGGTTTACTTTTCAAGGGATGCTGTGAAAACCCTATTGAAGAAAATCTGCCCCAGCATTTTACCAATAACCCTGTGTATTAAAACTGACTTTAAGACAAGGCCTTGTGACTCTCTAGCTATCGCTCAGCTTCGAGAGTAATACTAGACTTGTCAGTTGTACCCTGGGTAGATTTTTGTGCCCTCGGAAGGTGACGCTATTACTCAGGGGCGTGTATAAAACCTGGCTCTCTGGTTTTTATTTTCTGTTTGGTTGGAGTTTTGTTCTGGGTTTGCACAGCACCTGGCACAACAGGGCCCTGGTCCATGACTAAGGCTCCTAGGTGCTACAGTAATACAAATAATTAATAACACTACTGTGGCTTTTTTTCCCCCCTCCCCCCTCCACAAAACTGAAATGTGGTGCCTAAAACTCCACCAATGTGCCGGAGAGACTGGTCTTTGTGCGTTTGTTTACATATCCGCTGCTCCTCTCTGTGCTGTTGTAACAAAGATGTTTCAGAAAAACAGGGCTGCAAACAATCAAGCGGCCTGCAACAAACAAACTCACCCTGGCAAAGAGCCGAGAGAGATGGCTGCCAGGCTATAGTAACCCAGCTAAAGATCCCTGCAGCCTAGGGCAGTTGTCCTCTACCAAACCATCGCATGAGATTGTTTGGGGGTTTTTTCATTTTCGGTTTATTCCAGATTCCGTCTTGCACATGATTGAGAACTTAGCTGTGACGACTGCTGGCTCACTGCATAAAACCCACATTTTGAAGCCAGTTTGACAGAAGAGGTGGAAAACAAGCATGGAATTGAGCAGAGAATTAAGGAATCCTGCTCGTTTGACCTCAAAATGGCAAGCACGATGCACAACCTCCCCCCATCTGCTGCCCTGTACGTGTGTCAGGCAACAATCCAGGCTCTGTTATGCTGGGACTTGCCATTTCAGTAAGGAGGGGCGTTTGCATGGGATAGGCAGCCCTGCAGGCTTCTGTGCCACTCCACTAGAGAGGACAGCCAGGGCGCCGGCAGCAATGCAAGCTTCTCCCACTGTGCATCAATCGGGCTGAGACACTGCTGAGGTGGAAGGTCTGGTTCAGTCTCTGTGGCCTTCTCAGTTTCTGGCCTCTGTGCAGTGACCACCACACGTGATGGCTGATATCTGCCCCCTTAAAAGTAAATTGAGACCCCCACCAGCAGCCCTGTAGTGGCTTCACACTGCCGCTAACCAGGACCAGCCTTGAACTGGTGCCTTATGGGTGAAGGGCTCCCTGCCTGTCCTACAAGCCACCCAGACCCCTTAAACTAGGGCTAGGAGAACTCCCTCAAACTGGCAGCCCTTCCTGGGCTTCTCCAGCTCTGTTCCTGCAGCCAGAGACATCTTGACTTCTCCTGTAACCTCGAGGCTGTGGCCAGGAGTGTAAAATGCATGGCATCGTTTGAGTTGGGGAGGATGAAGTAGGCTGAGAAATTCTCCTGCAAACTCCTTGGAGAGTCTGTGTATTCCAGTGCCTAGGACTGGGGCTTGGGAGAGCTGGGTTCTGGTCTGGTCCTGGCTCTGCCACTGCCCTGCTGGGTAACCTTCCCCTCTGGTTTTTACACTAATGCTTTGTCTGGTCTCCCCAGATTGTAAGCTCTGTGGAACTCGTTGCCAAAGGATCTTGTGAAGGCCAAGACTAGAACAGGGTTCAAAAAAGAACTAGATAAGTTCATGGAGGGTAGGTCCATCAATGGCTATTAGCCAGAATGGGCAGGGATGCAAAACCATGCTCTGAAGTGTTCATAGCCTCTGTTTGCCAGAAGCAGGGAATGGGCGACAGGGAAGGGATCACTTGATTACCTGTTCCGTTCATTCCCTCTGGGGCACCTGGCTACTGCTGGAAGACAGGATACTGAGCTAGATGGACCTTTGGTCTGACCCAGTATGTCCATTCTTATGCCACTTGTTCCTGGTTCTGATTCAGTATCCCAGAATGTTTGTCCTCCAGGCCTTGTACCAGGCCACCCAGCTAACACCAGGCAACAGACTCTCCGGGGTCTCTGCTCAATGCTCAGAGGGTGACTCTCTTTAACCTTCTGTCCATGACTTCCCTTCCATCTTGCCCTGTCCTAGCTTCCTGCTGGGTCTGATTTCAGAGCAGCCCTTTATGTGAAGCTTGGTAAACTTCCTTTTCCTCTGGCTGCTGCATTCATTCACTGCCAGGTGGTGTCTACATTTTTATTTTAGGGTTCTGTGATCTGCCCAGTGAGACGTCTGTACGGAGCAGAGTTTTCTGCTGGTAGAACAGGGCTGATCTTTTGCCCTCATCTGCTATAAGGGATGAGGAGGAACAGCAGGTGGAGACAGTGTAGCCTAGCAGACAGGGCTAGGACTTGAGACCTGGATTCTGTTCCCTACTGTGTTGCTGAGTGACCTTAGGCAAGACACTTATCTGTGCCTCAGTTTCCCCATATGAACAATGAAGATAATGACACTAATGTCCTTTTGTGAAGTGCTTTGAGATCCATGGATGAAAAGTGCTGTGTAAGAGCTAGGTGGTATTAATGCTTTACAAATGTCTTATAAACCTGGGGGGAAAGAATTTTCAGCACAGTACAGAAATTTAAAGCTTTCCTTTCTTTATGTAAGTGCTAAGTGTGTTATGAACACTAACCCTGACAGTATAGCATATAACCATTATCCTTAACTGACCAATGGGAAACTGAGGCAGAGAAGCTAAGTGGCTCCTTCCATGGTCTTCAGCCAGGATTAGAACACACAGACCTCAGCTCCCAGTCCAGACCACTAACTGTTTTTTTTTCTGTCACTTTTTGGCAGCTCTGTTTTCACTGAAGTTGAACTTTAGAAGCTTGTTGGGAAGTTTGAGAGTTTAATTATCTCATCAAAGCCATCCTCTCCCCCGTGACTCATGCATCCGCCTTCCCCTCTCAGCACAGGCTGCTGGTGGTCTGAAAGCCCTGGGAAACTAACTGTATTCAGGATGAACAATTACAAGGGACACAATAGACCTAGCTGGGATCCTTTGGTCTGTGGGCTAAATTCTCAGAGCTGGGCCATTCGATTTCAGTGAGGTCACCCTATGTGTGCTCTGGGTCTCCCTATTCTCCATCATGGTGGTAGAAGTGAGAAGAAAAGCATCAAGCATCCTAACCACGTGCTACCAACTTTGAAAATAAGTCAGTCTCTCTCTCCCTCTCAAGGAACATGTGGTCTGGAAAATACCTGCAGCAGCTGCTGCTGCCTAGTCCTGGCCTCAATCCTAATGCAGCTAATGCTGGCACCACCTGTGCCCCTCGTCAGGCCATGAACACTCAACAGTGCGAGAGCTGCAGGTGACTGCAAGCTGGAATAGCTGTCCCTAAGCTCCAGAGGGGGAGTGAGGGAAGAGGAGAGATTAAAGACTTCGATCCCCAGCTGGGGTGAACTGGCACACTTCCTCTAGTTCACTGGGTTTTAAATGAAACCGAGTCCCTGGCACTTCAGATTTGTTGTTTTTTTTTTTATTTTTGTTTTCTCCCCCTCCCCCCCCCCCTGACATTTCCACCTATCCTGGGCGATGCATAGTGGTGGAGGGTGAAATACCTTTTCAGGCTAATTGCATCCATCCTAATGCTTTTTACTGATACAAAATGGGTGCAGTGATGAATTGTTAGACCATATTGCAGCCCGAGGTGAGAGAGGCAGGGGGTGTGTGTGTCTGAGAGAAAAGGTCTGTCTGGAAAGCAAAGCAGTAGTTTCCGGGTCAGCCGCAAGGCTGCGGGCGAGATATATACCAGCACAAGGGAAGGGGAAATCAAGAGTCACTGTGGGGAAATCAGTGGAGTTACACCTGTGCAAAGCTGCTTTGCAAGCTGAATCTGGGCCAGCATGTGGCTGACTTGACTTTTGAATTGCAATGGCTTGTGGGTAAAGGGCCCACAGCTCCTTGAATCTCTTGCTGTGCCCATAGGCAGGCTTACATCTGCTAACTGCAGCAGCAGGTGACATGATGTGAACCCACTGGCAAAGGGTAGCAGTACAGCCCTGGAAAACAGGCACAATCCCACTGTCCATTTCTAGCTCTCCTCTCTCTTTCCCCCCACCCCTTCTGTCTGGGTCACTCTCATCTGGCCCCAAACCTCAGGCAGGCACTGAGAAAGCAAAGAAATGGCACCACCTGGGTTCAGTGAAGTGCAGCTGTTGATCTGAGCCCCATCTACATGGTGCCCTGCACTCCTCTTCTCCTGCCGAACAGGACCGTGCTGAGAGGGGATGAGGTTCAGGCCACATGTCCCAGAGAGTTAGCCTGTTTGGTTTTGCTAGGGTGACTTCAGCTGGCAATGGATTGTGACTGGCACAGAGCAGCTGCCAGCCATTTCTGCCCTTTTCTCATCCAGAGGCTCCTTATCCAGCTGCCTCTTCTGATGACTAGGGGTGTCTGAGGAACAAACTGCTGTGTCTGAGGCTCCCAGTGTCTCCTGCTTGTCTTGCTAGCACTGGTCTCACCACCTCTTTGGGAACCTCTGCCTGCAGAGCAGGTCTGAAAGTGACTCTGGGTATAAGGTCTCTGTCTCACTCTGGCTTTGTCTTCACTGCCAAGTTAGGCCAGGCTCTTGCCTGGGTGTCTGTCTGTGTCTCTTTCCCCCCCATCCAAACGCACAAGCCTCTCCCCTGAGTTTGGCCGTGCTTTTGACCCTGGCCAGCTGGCCCAGCTGTGGGGGTGGGTTAAAGCCCAGGTGCTGCTCTCACTGGGGCTGGTAACCCACTCACTTTGCCGTGAGGGCACAGGCAGAATCGCTGGAGTGCTGATAGTCCTGCAGTGCCTTCCCACAATTCCCCCTGTGTGTCCAGACAGACCAGTTCTGCTGCGATTCATTGGGAAAGAGCCCTAGAGCAGCTCCACCTGGGGCAGCCCAGCGTGCCATGGGATAAGCCTCCAGAAGTCCTAGCAACTCTCAGCACCCATGAGGACACCCATAACTCGGGTAGGTACGGCTTCAGCACTGCGTTTGCTCAACCGGGATAAGCTAATCCAGCTGCTCAGGTATGGGCTAACTCTGCAGTGAAGACACCTCCTTGGGCAGGGCAAGAATGTGAACATAGGGTCTCCCACATCCCAGGGGAGTGCCCAGGTGTGATGCCCATGCACACCCCTCCCCTCTTGGTTTATTTTTCACAAAACCAAATTGTGGTTTTTCTGGCCAGCCCTAACCTTGATGCCCGGGGAACGTTCTCTCCCTTGGTGCTTATGGTGCTAGGAGTCTCATGAAAGGGCTGGAAGTGGTGAACAGCATATGTTCCCCTTTGCAACAGCTTCCTCTTCCTTCAAAGTTGAGCAGTGCTCCTGCCCTGTGAGAGTAGGGTGGTTGCTCTCCATAAAAATGTCATGGAAACACGCTCTCAGCATGTGTTCCTTCTTTAAATTGCTCCTGTGACTTTATGGACAGTGTTTTCCATGACACCGGCCATGTAAATTACAAAGGGTATGTTTACACTGCACTCTTCTTACCACGGTGTGTAGCGTACGTACTCTACCTGCCCTCCAACGCAGGGATAAATAGTGAGGTGGATGGTGAGGCACTGCTTAAGTGAGTGAAGACACACCCATAGGCACAGACTCTGGGCTGGAGCACCCACAAGAAGAAAAATTGGGGGTGCTGAGCACCTACTGTGGCTCAGCTATCCTGCAGCACGCAGGAGGCCTTCAGGGATAGAGGGGAGGAGCGGGGGTGGGGCAGAATGGGGTGGGGGCAGCAGGAGGTGGGAAGAGGTGGGGTGGAGGTGTGGCCTTGAGAGAGGGGTGAAGTGGGGGCAGAGCTGTGGGGAGCACTCCTCCCCTGGCACATTAGAAAGTCTGCACCGATGGACACACCTGAACCATTAAGGTATGTACCCTACATGCCCAAGCGATGCCTCTCCTGTCTATATTGCTATTGTTAGTCCTGCTGCCGGAGTCTTCTACAGGCAGACGTAGCCACACACACTGCAGTCTGCACGCAGCCTGCTTTTCGCTGCGGCACGTAGCTACTCATTCCCTGCACGCACCCTGCCTGTGGTGAGCAATGCACATGTTGGCAAATGTGATGCATCTCGCTGGATGCTCGATTGGCCCAGGGCAGCCTGGCACCGTGTGGGTGATGAAGAGCAGGCAATGAAGGAATTGAATGACTTGTCAAGTCAATTCCTCCGCACACAGCGAAACCTAAGACACGTTCTTGTCAGTGTGAGCTGTTACAATGGAGAGTGGTGTCTGGTCAGTTTGTGCACTCCCCCTACCCACGGGGCAGGGAATTGGAGTTTCCCTCTCCTTGGTATAGGAGCTGGAAATCCCTGGGTCACTTGCTGTGCAGCTGACTCATTGATGGCCCTGGACAAATCATGGAGTCCTAGCTTACCCATGTGTAAGGGGACTGTTGCCCCCTTACTAACATTCAGTGGGGGTGTTTTAGTTGCTAGCTCCCAGTACTAAAAAGGGGGAAGGGTCGATGGGAAATCAGGACCCTGACAGCCCCCAGGAACAATGGGGAGAGGGCAATGCTCCAGGTCAGCCTGAATGACAGGGCGGGCAAGCTAATCAGGGAGTCAGGAGGCCAGGGAGGTCCCGTCCTCCATGTGAGATGGAATTGCCTGCGTCAGACAGTCGGGGCCCAAGCTAAGGAGAAAGCAGGGGCCCAAGCTAAGCTGGGGAGCAGAGCTGGGCCAGATCCAGAGGGACCAGAAAAGCAGCCCAGAGAGAGCAGACCCTGTCCTGGGAGCAGAGCTGCAGCCCCAAAGCCAGAGGCACAGCCCAGAGAGCAGACTTGCCCTGGGAGCAGAGCCGCAGCAACCAGAGCCAGAGACGCCAGAAAAGCAGCCCAGGGAGCTGGAGGCAGTGCAGAGACCGAGTGGTGGAGCCGGGGCTGGAGCAGTCCGGAGCTGGGTGCGGTGAGCAGCTGGGGGGAGCGAGGGGGACCCTGGGCAGCAGGCCCAGCACAGGGAGACTCCTCAGCCAAGAGGCTCTGCAGGCCAGGCTTGGATCGTAACCCCGACAGGGCGGGGGGCGACACTGGGCAGAAGGGTCCTACCACTTAGAGCCTGAGAGCGTGTGGCCACCACCAGAGCGAGTGTCCAACCCACAGCATCCCTACAGGACAGCCAGGGCCTGAGCAGGAGGCCTGGGACTTACAAGGAACAGACTGTGAACTGCCCTGACGTTCCAGAGACACTGTTTGTGATGTTCCCTGCCACAGAGCGGGGTGATGTGTTTCCTTTAACCTCTCATTTTCCCTTATTCTTTTTCAAATTAATTGTTGATTAAATAACTTGCATTTGCTTTAAATTGTATGTAATGGTCAGTGGATCAGAGAAGTGCCCAGTGCAGAGAGAGTACCCCAGAGTGGGGACACCCTAGCCCCTGTCCTAGGTGACCACAGCAGGGTTGGGGGTCGAGCCCCCCCAGGAATCCTGGGCCCAGCCTTGTTGGGGTTTCGAGGACTCTGCCAGACAGGAGAGTGGAAGGGGAGCCCGCAAGGGCAGGGAGGCCACTGGTAAAGGAAGTGGGAGCAAGGACTCGGATCCTTTCGCTAGCCCACTTCACCAGGGTAGTGCAGAAGCCAGGAAAGTTCCCCACAAGGGCGGGCCTATTCCCCCACTTACACATGCATTTCACAGTGGCTGGTGTTTTCCTGATAGTCACAAATTCAGCTGACTCTAGGAGCTGGGAAGCTCTGCTTTCTTTTTTTTCTTTTTTTTTTTTTTTAAAAAAGGCAAGTTTTCTAGTATTCATGGTTCCAGATGACTTAAAAGCATGACCCCTAAAGGCTCAGATGCCAAACAGCCCATAAAGACTCCAAAGCTGAGCATCAGTGCTGCACCTCCTTTCATCAGAGACTCTGGGGTTTCCAGAATAGGATTGCTGCCTGTTAGCTGATTTAGCTGGACCTGGCTGATACTGTCGCACCTTCCACCAGAGCATCTCTAAGTGCCTTGTGGAGAATATGCTAATACTCACAATACCTGTGTCCAACAGATGGTGAAACCAAGGCAGAGGGAGTGTGACTTACCCGAGACTGCATTGGGTGATGGGAATTCAGTCCTATACACTAGACCATGGTGCCTGTTACTTTGGAGATGGCCAGGATTATTGTAGCCTAGCTTCTTGGTCAGCTTTCTCTATCAACCTACTTTCAAAAAATTAGCCCTGGAGTGAGCAATGGGTGCAGTATCTCTGCATGGAATGTGTCCAGGGCTGGCCTGTCAGAGCAATCTCTGGCTATGTGGTGGATAGCCCCTGTCATCTGAGCACCTCCCAGCTATTAATGAAATTATCCTTGCAAAGCCCCCGTGAGGCAGGGCGGTGCTGTTCTCCCCATTTTACAGATGATAATTGCAAACCAAGGCACAGAAAGATCAAGCAGTCTGCCTAAAGCTGCACCCAGTCTGCCAGAGCTGGGACTCAAACCCCCTGCTCTGAAATCCCCATCCGGTGCTTTAGCCAGTAGGCCGGCCTTCCTCTCCTAGCCCATGGCAGATGCCATGTGCTCTCAGAGCAGCCACCTCTGGGGCTATGGCTACATCATCCCAAACAGGAGCCTGACCTGGAATCAGTGGCGCTAAAGCTCTCGTGCTGTGGCTCCCTCTCCCAGGATCTCTTTGAAGCTTCACAAGTCTCCGAGATTATAGTTCATTTCTGGTATGGCTCAAAGCAAAGGGAACCTGATTAGCCTCTGCCGTCATATCTGCTCTAAAGATTTGAGCCTTGTGAAGCCAGCAGCAGAGGATTGACACTGATGCTGCTCCATGCTAAGCCGCGCTAGAGCCAAACTGGCTCTGATCTTGGGCCTCGCACTCAGTGTCTGTCTGTCAGCAGCTGTTCTTGTTCCTGTGTAGTCAGCCTAGACTGATCCACCTTTTCCCTGCCAGCTGCAGCGGCTCACGCTTCACCTGCATGTCAGCAATCAGCTCTGCTTGCTCAGCCTCTCAAATCCTCATCAGCGAGAGAGGCCTGCAGCCTGAGCCCGGCTGCCGATGTGCGAGGCCGAATGGCAGGCGGCTCGCTCGTGCGTTGGCCCTGCAGGGTGGGAATGAGCCTGTCTGTGAAATGGGCAGCTCAGCGAGCAGACACAGAGTGGGAGGATGCAGGCTGACTCCATAGAATTGTTCCCCTTATCCCCAGCAGCGTGTTAATCTGCAGCAAGGTGGGCTGGATGAGTGATCCTGGGAGCTCAGCAGCTGCTGCTACCGATGTCCATGGCGCTTCAGAGACGTGAAAATGAGGGGTCCCCTGCTTCAGGCAGCTTAGTCTATTACACACAACGCAGGCCCGAGACGCCGGGTGGGAGGAGACGTGTATAAAGGAGGCAGCATTGGCTGGGAGTTAGGAGACCTGCCTTCTGTACCCAGCTCTGCTATTGCCTTTGGGCAAGTCCCTTCCTGTCTGTGCCTCCTAGTCTTTCTCCTCCTACCCTTTGTCTTGCCTGTTTGGACTGCCAGCTCTCTGGGACTGCCTAGCACAAAGAGGCTCTGATCTCTGTGGTGGACTCTAGGTGCTACTCTAATACAAATAAGTGTGAGTTAAAGGGTTAATAAATACCAGCACTTGGGGGCGGGGGAGGTGAGCTGTGCCCTTGGGGCTGATTCTGATCTCTCACCAGTCCTACACTGGTATGTCCCTGGTGTAAGGCCTGGCCCAGCGGGAGCCTTGAACAGTGTGGAGGTGATGGATGGCTATACCTGGCGCTCTGCAGCTGGAGGGTTTAATCCTGGATTGAAGCTTGTCGTGTGGCAGGCAGGAGCTGGAGCAGAGGTGCAGTTGGGCTGCCAGGTGCCCTCTGAGTCTAAACACTCCCCTGTTTTTGATCTAACCCCTCAGACAAACCACGGATTACCGCTTCCCTGCTTGCACTCTCCTGGCTGATGAGACTTGGTGCTGTATTGAGGTGGAGGAGGGTGTACCGCATTGGAAAAGACTTTTCTGGAATGCAGCCACTCACCCTGACAGCATGCAAAGCTGGAGCCTGGCTGGGTGACTGCTTGTAGGTGGGAATCGGTTTCTCCAGGTTGCGCTGGTCCAGCAGCAAGAAGACGCTTGTTGGTAGCTTGGTTTGAGTTGCGTGTATTTCAGGAAGGGGGGGGCAGGGCCAGGGGTACCAAGCTCCAAGGTGTTAATACTCTTGACCAACAGCTTAGGAAGCTGCTGGTGCCTGCTAGGAATTAGCTGGTGTGTGTCTGATTATACAGATGCTGGCAGCTGAGCCCAGATTTCGCTTGTGCCTTACCAAGCTGCCCTGCAGGAACGGAATCTGAACTTCCTCTCGCCCACAAGCCAGGATGGGCGTTTGCAGTGGCTGCTGGCAGCTCTGCAACTGCACCGCCCCAACCCCATATTTCCCATATTTCTCTGTGGGTGTCTGCATGTGAACCTGTCTAGTGCAATTAATCTGGGATAATGTACTGCCACTAGCCCTCTGAGGGGGAGGAGCATTTAAATAACCCATGCCTCTTTGTGGGGATATGAGACACAGCTAGGAGCCAGGAATTCCCACGGTCTAATCCAAGCTCTGCCCCTCCCCCCATGACTTTGAGCAAATTGCATAACCTCTCTGCCTCAGTTTCCCCAGTGGGAACTGTATGTAATACTGCCCTCCCAGGGGTGTTCAGAAGATTGAAGTCTGTCCATTCCAAGGCAGCTAGAAAACCAGCCTCAACCATGAAGTTTGCCCATGTTCTCTCAGCTGCTCTGATTCTGTGAGGGAAGCTGAGTGTAGCCATAGTAATTGTTACTGGGAAGCATCTGTAAGTCACCCCACCAGGGAACTGTAGTGGGGTGGGGGTGTAAGGAAGTGGCTGTCTGCAGTGGGTGGGGGATTATGCTAATTCTGCTGCTGACTGGGTGTGTGCTGATGGGGCAGTGAATGGACATTGTTGGGAGAAGCAGGCTGGAGAAGCCGTTTTCAGGGGCAGATTAATGCTTGGGACTCTGGCTAACCTCCTGGGTTTGAGTGAGGGTGTCAGCAGTGCTGCCTGTACTGATGGGGAGGGAAAGTTTCTGGGCACTGGAAGCTGGGGCAGATTGAGACCCCTGGGTAGAGCCAGCTCTGCTGTGATCCTCCATTATACCAGAAAACCCCAGCCTGTGCCCCACACAAACCCCTCTGTCCAAGCCCCAGCAGGAGAAGGGGGAGGCAGCAGGCTGTAAGAAAGGCAAATGTTCTGGGATACGCAGGGCTGCCAGCTGTTGGCAAGAGGCTGGGAGAGGTTGGTGCTAGACCCATGCAAGCTTGTAGTGTTGTGTGGGACCACAGCGGACACCTTGGGTATCCAGCATGTGCCACTGTTATGGTTTGGGGCAGCCCTCATGGATCATGGGGGTCCAGATCAGTGAATCCACCCACTGCTCAGACCCCTGCTGGGGATGGGGAGGCATGATTTGACCAATGATAGCTGACTAGCAAGAGCATGGGACACACGGCTGTCATGGTCTGGGGTTCAACCCAGACCAGTGAGAGCTTGTCACCATTTGTTCTGTAACCCTGAGTGCCTTAAAACGCTCTGCTGTAGCTCCCTGTCTGGATGCTCCTAGCCAGGATACAAGCATTGCACTGAGGGTCTGTGCATTGAGTGGCCCTGGTTCAGCAGCTCTGATTCCCAGCCCCCAGCATCTTACACCACAGCCATGCTCTGGTCTCCACCGGCCTTGGTTACTACTAGCCAAATGACATCCCCCACCCCCTCCCCAAATCTCCCCCGACTGCCCTGAAATGGCCAGCCCTCCCCTGGAACATTCAGAGCTGTGCTAAGGCCTGTCGCTCCTTTAAAAAGAGACAAACACAGCAGCTGGTTGCTGCAGCTGGAGTTACCAACCCCTTCAGGTGAAACCCTGCACTGGGCTGACTTAGAGACAAAGTAAAACACTTAATCAAAAAGAGGCTTTCAGTGAGTCCATGAGGAAGGGATAAAGTCAGAAACAAACAAAGAGCAGAATGCTTTATAGTCACTATACTTAACGCTACAGGCTTTGTTCAAGGTGGTTTCCTTACCAGTTCACTTGCCAGCAGTGAAAGATCCCTGGGGTTCTCTGCCCCTCTTTTTAAATGTGCCATGAGGAAAGGGGCCAGGGAGTCTGGAGCAGGTTCCATGCTGGTTTCTTTCCTGCTGGTGCTTTCTGCACTGCACATTGGTCTGTCCCTGCAGCCTCAGAAATGCCAATGACTGGCCACTTGACCGTGATTGATTGCACCTGGAAGGAGCTGCTGGCCTCCTTTGTAGGGGCCGGGGAGGGAACCTGTTTACCTACTCCCCAGGCTTGTCTGATTCAAACACACTTTAGTCCCATATTTCCTTCATATTTGTACAGTCTTTTGGGCTTTTACCATACACAGTCACGTGGGAATATTAATGATCAGAGTGGGGTTGGTTTTTTCCAGTGATACAGATTATGACGCAAATGAATTGGTGTACCCTGAACTGGTCAGGCCAAGTGAAACTCGCTTCCTGATACTAGTGAGCCCCTTGCCCTCTGGCAGTGGGATGCTTTTAGCCTCAACACTGCCTTTAATATCCTGGGATTGACATGGGTACATCACCACCAATCCCTTTGAGAGACAAGGTGGAGGGGGGGTGAGGTAATCTTTTATTGGACCAATATCTGTTGGTGAGAGAGAGAGACAAGCTTACGCAGAGCCCTTCAGGTCTGGGAAATGTCCTCAAAGTGCCCAATAATTAAAGGGATCAGAACTGCCTAATGAAGCCAGCTGCAGCATCGCTACTTACTTCACCTTCCTGTGTGTGGTCTTTGTCGGGCGTTGCTTGCGTTACATTTGGATGTGAAATGTGTCCTGCTGTCTGGGACAAGAACTTCTTCCCTTGTCTCGGCAACCTCCAAACTGTCCTGTGATCCCGCCATTTCCCTCACCCAGCCCTTAGCAAAAACAGTGATGCTTCCCTACTTCTGCTTCTCAGAAGGGAGCCTGAGCCTGTCCTCTTAGAGCTCAGTATCTTGATTGATTGGATGAAATATTGCAACCTTCTGGCCTCCCTTAAAACACCGAGCCACGGCCTTAAATCTGCAGCCACAGACATCTATAGAGAACATAGTTCTGTGTGCGCGCTTCTTTACAGTAAGAAGCCACCTTGCCCATCCCTCTGCCAGGGGCTGTCTGTTCCCTACAGTCCATTCTTCAGAGATCTGTCAAGTACTGAGCTAAGGCTCAGATTTCCAAAAGTGCTGAAGGGAATCTGCAATAGACTTGTGGGAGATTACTGGACAAATTCCCTGAAAGGGATGCTCAAATTGTCCTTTGCTTGTTTACCCCCTCTCATTCAGTTCCTTGCCAACTCTCATAATGATTGTTTTCCTTAAATCCCCAGCTCCTGGAGGCAAGTGAATATGTGATGAGTTCAGCCTTACTTTTTTCTTTAAGAATGAAGTTTCTAGTCCTCATGGCTATGGAAAAAGCTTCAAAATGTGACCCCCATGCACCCTAAAGGCTCAAAAAGCACAAGGCAAATAAACACCCTATTATTTTTACATAATCTCATGACTTTAAAGCCAATCACGATTTTTGGTGAGTCGGACTCATGATTTTTGAACATTTGGGGTTGGCACTACTGGTTCTGTACAGTCTCTGGGCTAACCCCTCTGCTGGTGTCATGAGGATTCATTCTAGTCTCTTGACAGTGTTGGATAAATCTAAAGTGGATGCTTAAATGCCTCCCCCCTACTTCTCTCCATAATGCACCTAGTTGCAGGAAATTCTCCTGGGTGGTACTTTAGTTTTTGCCTTTGTGTCTTGCCAGTAAGCAGAGCTGGACAGGAAAAGGTTTTCCTGCTGTCACGCAAGAATTTAAAATATCAAAAACTCTTCTTGATTGGCGGTTTTTATTTTTCATCTGGAAACTTAATGCAAACCAACAAGTAGAAGAATTCAGTTTGGGTCCATCAAAACATTTCATTATTTCAGCCTTCCTTCTTGTCCGGACACTTGAGTATGATTTTAAGTGAATTTTTCAGCAGCCCCTGAAAAATGCAACTTTTTTTGAAAATGTCAAAATGAGCTATTCGGACAACTTCCAACTCAAAAAAAAAAAAAAAAAAAAGTTGGGAAATTCATCAGAACGGAACCGTTTTTCCAGGAAGTCTTGGTTTTGATGAATGGGCATTTTGGGGTAGGGGACGGGGGACATTTTGAGATTTCCCTACCAGATTCATTAATAAAGCACTCCTTCAGATGTGGCAAGGGAACAGAAAATTCATCAGTTGTTTGGTTATTTGCTAAACCCATGCCATAGGACTGTCAAATCAACTGATAAATCTACTTCTCAATACATAACATGTCCCTTTCTGTAGCTTCCACTCCTCCTTCTCTCCCCCCCTCAACAAACAATTTAATTATTGCCATTTCTTCATAATCCCACACGTACCTGCAGCTTCTCCAGAACTGCTCCCCTATCGCTATCCATCTCTGGCAGTGTGTTAAACAGTGGCTAATGTGCAAGATCTTAAACAAATTTCAAATATTTCCACGTTTGACTTTCTACGAGCACCACCTGCAATTGCAAGGTATTTTTAACAGAATGTTTCTTACTGAATGTTCCATTATGTTATGCTCTCTGAGCTGTTTGTTCCTAATATAGGACATGAACATGACAAAAGAAAAGGGCCAGACTTCTGCTCCAACTGAATCTAGGTTACCTACTGAAACCCATGTTGCAATCAGAAGGACACTGCGGTGAGCAGTAGCAGGAGATGGCTCGTGAGCCAGCAAGAGATTTTATTTAAGCTGGAGGAGCAGTCCATGCACAATAAGCAGGAACTACCCTTTTTTCTTTGAAGCGGTCCTGGGGTCTCATTGATTCAATGCTTTGCAACATCTCTCAGTCCTGCATGTCTCTGAGGCCCCTCTCTTGACCCATGCAGATATTTTTTTTTTCTTAATAACAAAGCTGTACATCGCTTCCACTTATGCCGATCACCTGACACCCCCACAAGGTGGGCCCTGCGTCAGGAGCGGAGTGCATGGCACAGCCGATCTGTCTCTGGTCTGCTGAATGTCAGACATTTTCTCTCCATGGCAATCGTCCGCTGCTGCAAAAGGCACAGTGAATGCCTAGCAGGTATTCCCCTGTTGCATCTTGGGAAACTGTTTCCCTCTTTGTCTGACAGCTGAAGCTCTGTGACACTTTACACAAAGCCCTGAAATGCAATTACTTTCCCCAGTAAAGGGCATGGCAACATTTTAAATAGCACCCTGGGGATTGTTTGCCTCTCACTTGCGTTCAGAGAGGACAGCATGCTGTCTGGGGCCGCTGTTCTTCTGGAAACAATGCACCACATTGTAACGCTCCAAGAAGAAGCCCCACTGGGAAGCTTGGTCTCAGACCTTCTTCCAGCTGCACAGTGAGAAGCCGGTGCTGACAGCTATGCTGCTGTCCCCTGCACACAAGGAGAGGCGCGTGTCCATTTTCCAACAGAGTACGCATGCACGTCCCACCTGACTCGCACCAGCACTAGCTTGAACACTGCACCCTTCTGAGTGGTGTCAGTCCAGTTCTCTGAGCAGGCCAGAAAGTCCTGGAATCCCTTGGTGCTACAAGGGACTGTCCTCTATGAAAGGTCCTATGGAATGTAAGAGGCAGGAAGCCAGTAGATGACTATAGCAATTACTCCAAGCGCCTGATAGAATTTAATACACCATTCTCCTTCCTGTGGCTTTTCTGAAACATCCCAGAGCAGGGATAGAATTTAATTGAGAATTCTATCGGATGGTGCAAAAACAAACCTACAGGAAGGTTTACCCTCTCCTGTTAAATTCTCTAGGGTTTTCCAGAAGGGCTTTTCTGGGGGGGATTAAACCCACTATTTAAAATCTTGGCCAGCTGCTGTTTTCTCTGGGCTGGCTGCCACTCATGTAGCACCACTGGCCACAAAGAAAGAGGCCAGCATCTCCAGCGTAACATGCTGGCTTTGAGCCAGCTGGTCAAAGAAAGGCCATTCACGGCCCACCGCCAGGACAGTGCAACAAAGGAGCCACTTGCAGGGCTGCTGGGAACAATGATGAGCTGTTGGGGTGGGGGTTCCTCCCAGTCTCTCTCACAAATTGCCTTCTCTAGCAACAGAGACCACTTTTGCCTCTGCTCTGGAGGCAGCAGGAAAGCCAGACCCAGAGCCCCCTCCCATCCTGCGCTGTATGTAAACACAGGTCACAAACCCAGGGTGAATTCCTAGACCCACTGAAGTCAACGGCAAAACTCCCAGTGACTTCAACAGGGCCAGGATTTCATCTAGAATAGCTCCTGACAGAAGCAACCTGCTGGAACATGCCCTGGGGTTGCATCTGCTGCTGACTTGTTTGCATGTGAGGTTTTGCATATATTGAGTTTTGT
The DNA here is from genome assembly GCF_965152275.1 of Natator depressus. Taxonomy (NCBI): domain Eukaryota; kingdom Metazoa; phylum Chordata; order Testudines; family Cheloniidae; genus Natator; species Natator depressus. The sequence goes on along the minus strand of NC_134234.1, from coordinate 13,037,917 downwards.
GTTCCTGGAGAGATCCTAATCTTCCCCCGGATGCAAACTTTTTCATCCTTTGGCTTTCATCCCTGGAAATCGCACTGCTCTATAACTCTTGCTGAGCTTCAGGCCATTCCTTGTATGTCCCCAAACCTCAGTTTCGCTAGTTTGGAGTCTCGCTTCTTGCCCTTTGCTTTCTCTGAAGGCAAGGCTGCCTTTTAATAGAACATGGTCCCTATGTGTGGACGCAATTGTAGAGCACGAGAGGTCCCTGCCTTTCTGAGCCCGTGGTCATACTAGGTTGCCTTCCGCTGCAGCCTTAGATGCTGTTTTTGGGGGAAGGACTGGAGGGTGTCACAGTAAAGTTGTGTTGGGGAGGTGGCGCTCGCAGGACCACCTGCTGTGCACCAGAGCACGTCACACAGCACCAATTCCATACCTCGTAGGCTAGGCTGGAGACAGATCGAACTTCCCTCCCCTACATTTGAGGAATTAGACACCTAAACCAAAGCTGGTGGGCTTTATGGCCTCTCCCTGGGGTTCTCAGCAGCTTGGGGAACAGCCATGTTTAATTTTGATCCTTAAATCTAGCTTTAGTTGTCTGACTCTAGACATCCACGCTTGAGCACTGCAGCCTAAACTCCATCAGAGGCCCCAGTTCAGATCGGGACCCCATGTACTGGGTGCTGTACAGACATAAGCTAAGACTGCCCCTGCCTCAAAGAGGGACATATTATAGGTGGGTATTATGTCAGGGGGTGGGGGGAAATATGGGTGACAATAACCAGAATGCAAGGCTGTATGTATTAGGTAAGCATATAACTTGGAGATTTCATATTTATTATAGACTTTTAGCCCCAAAAAGGACCACCCTGATCATCTAGTCTGACCTCTTGCACATTGCAGGCTACAGAACCTCATGCACCCACTCCTGTAATAGGGTCATAACCTCTGGCTGAGTTACTGAAGTCCTCAAATCATGATTTAAAGACTTCAAGTTACAGCGACTCCACCATTTACTCTAGTTCAAACCAGCAGATGACCCTACGCTGCAGAGTAAGACAAACCCTTCACCATCCACCCCCCCACCCCCAGGGTCTTTGCCAATCTGACCTGGGGCAAAATTCCTTCTGAAATACTGCCGTCAGTTAGATCCTGAGCATGTGCACACGAGACGCTTGGGAAAGAATTCTCTGTAGTAACTACAAGCCCTCCCCCCCCCAGCTCGGGTCCCATCTCTAGCAGTTGGAGATATTTGCTAGTAGCAGTCGCAGAGGGGCTACGTGCCATTGTGGCCCATCTCATTGTACCACCATCTTCATAAACTTACAAGCTCCATCTTAAACAAGTTAGGTTTTTTTTGCCCCTACTATTCCCCGTGGAAGGCTGTTCCAGAACTTCATTCCTTTGATTTAGAAATAATCTAATCACAAGCCTAAATTTTATTGATGGCCAGTTTGTATCTGTTTTGTTCTTGTGTCCACATTAGCCCTTAACTTAAATAACACTTCCCCCTCCCTTGTGTTTATCCCTCCAATTATGTTCCCTCCTCCTTTGTTTGGTTAGGCTAAACCAGCCAAGCTCCTTAAATCTCCTCTTGTAGGGTAGGTTCTCTGTTCCTCTGACCATCCTAGTAGCCCTTCTCTGTACATGTTCCAGTTTGGCTTCATCTTTCTTATACATGGGAGACTAGCATTGCACACCGCATTCCAGATGAGGTCTCACCAGCACCTTGCATAATGCCTTGTATTAAAGTAAGCAAATGAGAGGCTGAGTCATTCTTTAGAGGAAGTTATCTAGTCACTTTAGCAGGAAGGAGGACACCCGATTCACTATCCACTACAAGGAAGAAGTTTCTGAGTAATCAAAATGGGGGAAACTTCAAACTCCCTTTCACAAATCAGAACTCTCAAGACGTCACTGTTCTCTGGAACCCGGAGTCATGGACAATTTGTAGTACAGCAAGTCGAACCACATGGGAGCCTGTATTAACTCTGTAAATTGGTGGGCGTATCCTTCCCTCGCACTCCCCTGAAGTCATGAGGATGTGTTGAGATTTCTATTTAGATTAGCCAAGGTGTACAACGTCTTGGGCGACTTCCTTCTTCCTGGTACAAAACACACAGTGATGTGACCAGGAGACCTGGATTCTATTCCCAGCTGTGCCACTGACCCGCTGGGTGACCTTGGGCACCTCTGTGCTTCTGCCTTCCCTGCCGCTGTTCGTCTTGTCCATTTAGAATTCTGACTCTTTGGAGCAAAGATAGTCTCCTAGTGGGTTTGCAGCCTCCGTGGGAGGCTCTCTAGGGGCTATGGGAATGTAGAGTGAAACCCCCTACAAAAGAGAACTGCTGTCTCCATTAATACTTTTTAATGATTAAAAATGTTATCTATCTAAGCCTCCTGATACCCAGACTGCCATCAGCTCGCTGCATGACCTTGATTGACTAGAGCAGAGCTAGGCAAACTACGGTCCACGGGACCCTCCTGCCTGGCCCCTAAGCTTCTGGCCCAGGAGGCTAGCCCCCAGCCCCTCCCCCACAGCCTCAGCGTCCCACGCTGCTGGTGCAATGCTCTGGGCAGCCAGGCAGCGCAGTTGCCTGACCCGGTACTCTGGGTGGCATGGCTATAACATCGCCAGCCACTGGTGCTCCAGGCAGCACGGTAAGGGGGCAGGGGAGTTGGGGGTGGATAGGGGTTGGGTTGGTCAGAGGCCAGGGATCAGTGGGGTTGGATGGGGCAGGGGTCCCGTGGCGCAAGTCAGGAATTGGGGGTGGGAGGGTTGGATGGGGCAGTCAGGGGTGCGGGGTCTGGGGGTGGTCAGGGGACAAGGGAGCAGGGGATGGTGGATGCGGTAGGAGTCCTGCGGGGGCCATCGGGGATGAGGGGGGTTGGATGGGTCCATCAGGGGCCGAGAAGCAGTGGGGTCGGATAGGAGGCAGAGACTAGGCCACACCTGGCTGTTTGGGGAGACACAGTCTCCCCTAACCAGCCCTCCATACAATGCTGGAAACCTGATGTGGCCTTCAGGCCAAAAAGTTTGCCTGCCCCTGGCCTAGAGTAAAAGCCCAGGAGTCCTGACCACCCCCCAACTCCCCCTCCCTGCGTAAGTGACTGTCTTGATTACAATAAAAAGAAAAGGAGGACTTGTGGCACCTTAGAGACTAACCAATTTATTTGGGCATAAGCTTTTGTGGGCTAAAACCCACTTCATTGCATGCATGCAGTGGAAAATACAGTAGGAAGATACATTTTACTTTATAACATACACAGAGTACATGAGAAAATGGGTGTTGCCGTACCAACTCTAATGAGACTAATCAGTTAAGGTGGGCTATTATAAGCAGGAGAGAAAAACTTCTGTAGTGATAATCGGGATGGCCCATTTATCACTACAAAACTTTTTTTTTTCTTCTACTGATAATAGCCCACCTTAACTGATTAGTCTCATTAGGGTTGGTATGGCAACACATACAGAGAACATGAAAAATGGATGTGTATAGATATTATGTCTTCCTACTGTACTTTCCACTGCATGCATCTGATGAAGTGGGTTTTAGCTCACGAAAGCTTATGCCCAAATAAATTTGTTAGTCTCTAAGGTGTCATAAGTACTCCTCGTTCTTTTTGCTGATATAGACTAACACGGCTACCACTCTGAAACTTGATTACAATAGTAGCCTGGCAATGGGGGATTTCTTCTGCCACTGTGAAAAACAAATGGGGACATCTCGCTCCATTTCACTTTACGCTAGCAAGGCTTTAAATGTTGGAGATAAAGATTTCACTCAGACTTGTTTCTATTCTCTTCACAGGACTGTTTTGTTCTGCTGCGTTGTAGTAAGAATGTACCAACCCATTTCTCTCCAATAATCTTGTTTCACTGATTTTAAATTTGGAAGTCTGACATAAAGCACCCCTCCCCCCCCCCTTTTTTTTTTTGAACACTAATATCTATACCATTGATAAATCCTCCCTTTAGCTCCGATTGGATAAGCTGCTCTGCACTGTGGAATGTTGTTGTGCATCACGACTGCCACACCTCACTCCAGAGGTGGCTGCATTTCAGTGGTGGATTAACTTCCCTGTGAGCTGTGGGGCTTAATTTTGCAACTAGCATAAAGCAGCACAACACCATCGAAGTCAGTGGAATTATTCTCACTCTAGTGGCAAATTTGGTCTCCCAATATGTAAAGTGTCTTGAGACACCCTTGGATGGAAAGTGCTATATGAATCTAAAGTGGCACTATTATTACATACTAATTTTTTTACAGCCCTGCTGCTGGGAAAATTCCTGTTTCAGTCAGGCTTTAATAGTGTATAGTTAATTACATTTAATTAGAGCAGTGGGAATGGGATGAGTATGACACATGTCTGCATCACAAATGAAAAGTGTGATTGCTCCAGACAAGGCGGGGGACTGGATGAAGTTTTTGAGTAAGTGCTGGATTAATTTAAAACTATGGGCAGATTACCATTAAAAGGGAAGTGGTTTCTGCAGATCCATGGTTTTCAACCTATGGTCCTCGGACCCCTGAGGTCTGCGGACTATGCCTAAGATTTTTTCCAAAGGGGTCCACACCTCCATTCAAAATCTTTTAGGGGTCCGCAAATGAAAAAAGATTGGAAACCCCCCTGCTACAGATCTAGAAACGGAGTCTGCCGAACATTTTCGTGGAAATCTTGGTGTCAACCGCTGCCCACTTTCCTACGCAAGACACTTGCACAGGGTTTACTGCAGGAGTGAAGTGGCACAAAAGACTGTGCGTATGGTCTTATTTTGGTTGAAATCCGGCTTTTTTGTGTTAGGAACAGCCTTGGGCTATCCGTGTCCTCACAGAGATTTGCACTGCTGGAATTAAATTGGTGCAGGTTTGTAGAGGGGTGCAGCCTCATTGCCTGCTGGTGCATAGCACCTTCCATCAGAGCATCACTAGCACTCTGCAAACCTCGGTCCTCCCAACACCCCTATGAGGCAGAGGAGTATCACTATCCCCATTTTACAGTTGGGGAAACTGAGGGACAAGGCCGTGATCTGACTTGTCCAAGATTGCACCTCATGCAGGGGTCCTGACTCTAGCTGCAGTGGGAATTGCCCTGTCTTCCTTAAATCCTCTCCCAAAGTCCTGTGCATTCCCTCCCTCCTGCCTTTCCGCGGAAGAAGCTGCAGCCTCAGCAAAGCTAAATCTCTCCCCTTAAGCTGGGGCTGCCCCTGCTCCCCGCTTTCCTGAGGAGGCTTCAGTGGAAAGGTTGCTGAATGGTGCCTAATTATAACTGCTATGTCACAGGTGTCTACCTTTGGCAGAGGCTTCCCTGAGGCAGCCTTTCCTGAGAGCTGCAGGGCCAAAAATAGATTGGGGCGGGGGTTCAGAGCTTTCATCCTGCAGTGAGGCCGGGCTGTCTGGCGCTTAACTCCCAGTGGGGCCAAGACGAGAGCTGAAGCCACGGTGCTGTGCCTTTGATCACTCGTGGCTTGCTTGGCTCCTCCTGGAGAGTGGAGGCGACTGTATATTGAGTGTCTTTACTGCCATTCTCTTGTAAGACAATGGAATTGGCTCTTATTCTCCAGTAGGTGCGGGCAAGGGAGCCTGGTGATTTGCATGCGCCCACCCCGGGAAGTGTCTGTCTGTAGGACAGCATGGAGGGCTCCATAGAGTGGCTGGGACTGCACTGGCTTGGGGGGGCGGGGTTGCTCCTACAGGCACGCATCTCTCAAAAGGGCAGCGTTCACTGGGGCAGGATAGGCAGAGGGGAAAATGGCGGCCGTTCCCGTGAAAGGTGAGACCATCACCACCACCCCAAACAAGCAGCGTGTAACCCTGGAGGCAGCGTTCTGTGGGCATTCCAGCCAGGAATAGAACCCAGGAATCCTGGCTCCTGTTCCTTGCTCTGCCCTTGCCGAGAGCAGGAAATAGTGCTGGCTTTTCGCTGAAGTTAGTGGATGAGTCCTTCACGCCCAGAACTTAACGCTTTGAAAGATGGGTAGCTGGTTGTGGTCTACCCCAGGTGCTAACCCCTCTCTACGACGGGCACTAAGCAGTGTTTAAGTCCTAATTGCTAACGCTTGTTAGAAGGAAAGCCACCTTTTCTTAGGCCCTGTCTTTACAGCCAGGAAATGTTGGTTATCTCGCTATAAAAACACACATGCTAGTTAGCTTGCTGTAAAATGCTAGGGGAGGCAAGATACAGAAGTTTTTACCACAATGTAGCCAGGTGAGGTCACTGCTATCCCCTGCACCCGTGCTTGAGTCACCTGGCTGCATCGCAGTTAAAAACTAACGGACTTGTCACCACTAGGGTTACGTCTACAGGACGGAGATTACCCTGGCATAGCTAGGTGGCTGTAACTATACCAGCATAGCCCCCTGGTGTAGACGCAGCCTGCAGCAACGGAAGGGGGGTTTTCAGTCGCTGTGGTAACACCGCCCGACTTACAGAAACTACCCTGTCCTAGCTCGTTACCCAAACACCTTTTGGGGCAGTGAAGATGTAGCCATATGTGTTTACACAAGGCCTCTAGCTCTCTGCCCTTTGGGACGATACAGTTAACATGGGTGTGCCTCAGTTTCTCCATGGGATGATGCATTACTTTCACTAGAGTTTGTGAAGTTTAATGATCCAAGGGCTTTGGTTCTCTGCAGGAAAAGGAGCTGCGCGTGTGAAGTGTATTAATGCTGCATTAAAAATAGCATTCATACATCCAGCTCTCTGCTAACAAGCCCAGACCACCTTATTCCCAGTGTGTCCACTGCTCAGCCCCAGCCTCTGGGCAATTCACATTCTTTCCTAGGGGAAATAAAGTGGGGAAAGTGCTATGCCTGGGATTGCATTCCCCTTAGTGCTACCCATGAAACTCTGCAGCCCGTGAGGGAAATGATTGCAGCGCCATGCTCCTTTTGCGCACATCCACCTCAACCCATTGCGGCTGCCAGGTAGCACAGAATGAGAATCTGGGGAGCTCAGATACTCTGATACGAGGCTGTGGAACAGTGGCACCTGTTTACTCAGCAGATCTGCTTTGGAGCCAGATTTGCTGAGCTCAAGGATAAAAATATTTGTTAGTCCTGCCGAGCTAGCTGGAGGCTGTTCCCACCTGTACATCCTCAACAGTGCTGTGAGGTTCCAAGCGGGGCTTCCATAGGTGGTGGTGCCATTCAAAAATCATAAGTCAGGTTTTAAAAAAAAAAAAAAGAGAGAAATCCTGATTGGTTTTGTTTTTTTTTTTTAAACAAAAAAACTTTGGGTTCTTTTTCTTTGCTTCCTGGCTGTTTGGGGTGGTTTTTGTTTCAGTTTTTTGAGGAAAACTGAAATTTCAACATCCAGCTCCAGAAGCTGGGGCTTGGAGGAAATCACCAAATACTGTATTGTGAGACTCACCATAAAATCACGAGAGTTGGCAACACTGCGGGGACACTCAGGGAATAATCTGAAGGTGATAGGGCTGCCCCACTGTTTCTAGAGAGGCAATCTCTTGCCTCTAAGACCTTTACAGTGGTGCAACTGTGCCCCTGTAAGGTCTCCTGGGTAACCGCTCTGCACTGACCACAAAGAGCTGGTGTAGCTATGGCCTACGCAAGCTTGCATGCAAATTTATAAAGTGACTGAGCCCTAAACCTGCCACGCAGAGTTTCTGGGGATAGTAGCAGATGCTGAGTGATTTTTAACCATCCAGGAAAGGGCAATTATTGCCCTGAAACAGGACTGAGAGGCTGCACGGTTGCTTTCCTGGCATGGAATTTATAGAAGAAATAGGGAAACAGCTAGACAAAGTCATTTTTACAAGGCTCTGGAAGTGTGTGTGTGTGTGATCTCACCCGCAGCCCGTCTCAAAGCTTCAGCTGCGCTAAGAGTTTTGAAGCAATCTCATAAAGACGCAGCACAATCTCTGGATAAAATCCTGGTTGCCCAGCTGTTTCTGAAGGCCTTCAGCCTCTGTTACAGGTGTTGATGCAGAAGAAGGGCAGAACCCAGCTCTTAGGTCCCAGGTTGGGTCTGTGGCACTAGCAGAAAGAGGGGGGAAAAACTATATTATTTGGAGGGGGGAGGTGAGTTCTCTGGCCTGTGTTACAGAGGAGGTCAGACTAGATGATCACAAGGGCGCTTTCGGGCTGGGGAGTCTATGAATCTACTTGCAAGCAGGGCACATTTGAGCTGGAGTAGCTGGAATCTAAAGATATGTGAGCTTTAGTCTCCTCTCTGAGCAACTGCTTTAAACTTTTTGGGGGGGGGGGTGATGAATGGGGCAGCTGTGTTGAGTATCTTGCTACTGGCAACGGCTGATACATAGTTCTTTGCAGGAATGGACTCATTCCTCTGCTTTTTCTCCCCATGTGCTTCCCGTACACACATGAGCAACTCCGAATGAAGCACGAAGCCTGATGACACATTTAATGTTAAATTCTGCCTTCAGCCAAAAGCATGCACTTCAGCGGATGTTGCATGGGTGTAACTGAGAGCCTTTAGCTGACTGTTTCTGTGAAAGCGATCATTGGTCACTAATCTCTTCATTATTCTTTGGCTCTTGCATTCCGTGTCTGTCATTGGAGCGTAACAAAGTTATTCAGAGGCCAAATTCCCCAATCCCAATGGGGTGCTCTCGTTTTACAGACTTCCTTGGGAATGGCACTGTGGCAATACGGAAGTAGGATTTCGAGAGATGGTTGAAATTTCTTGATTGGAATTTTTTGTTGAATAGCTTTACAGACTAAAAGAAAAATAGCTTTACAGACTAAAAAATTTTTTTTGGTGAATTTTTTTATTGTAGGATTTTTTTAAATGTATGTTGGGGGGGGGGGAACCTATTTTCCCCCCTCCCCCCATTTTCAGTGAAAAAACATTTCATGTTTTGAGTCTCACTTTCAGTTTTAAAAGATTGGTTTTCAAACACACACCGATCTCTTTTTCACAACCCGTTCTCTTTCAGCATCCGGTTTTAGTTGAATAAACATTTTTGTGAGCAGTTTTGAAAAATTTTAAAATTTTTCCTGTGGCTTTTTGTTTCAGCCAATGGTAACTGAGTGTGTAAAGCTAATCTGTGAGACGGTGGCAATTCTGGGAATAGAACCTGGCATTTCTACTTGCACGGCCTTGCTCTGTCTGCTAGATACACTTCCATAAACAAAACAAGCCTTTTGTGCTTAACGGTGCTGGTGAAGTTCAGATGCCTAGAGCATGTTGAGGGATCCATTCACAAGCACGCTCTCCCTAAACTTACTCATCACCAGATTGAGGTGAAACTGGTTCGTGGGTTTTCTTTCACAGTCAAAAATCCTAATCGCTTCCTGTTCAGTCCTTTCACGACTCTGCTTTAGAGATGAGGTGTGTCAGTCTGGTGCTCTGGCATTGCTCTGAGTGAAGCTCAGCCAGGCCTCTGGTCCAGTGTGGTTCCCTGCTCAGGGCGCACTTTCACTAGAGCGAGAAGCCTGCTTAGCTTTGGCGCTTCCTGGGTCCACCTCCAGAGCATGCAGCACCCCTGTTCACACCGTGGGCTCCCATCTACCTGGATGGGACGCCGGGGGAAGCCTTGCATGTCCCCAAAGAGCCATGCACCCCAACTTTGCAGTCAGCAGACTCTTAGCCAGCTTTGTAAAATAGTAGGTTTATTAGTCAAGAGGAACCCAGCGTAGAACAGATAGTGTTCGCACAGAAATCAGGAGCTTTTAGGAAAGTCCATCTTCAAGGAGGGGGGCATCCAGAGCTCAGGGCCCTGGGCGGGGGCCTGAGTCCCAAACCAGCAGACTGACTCACTTCCAGCTGCCTGGCCTCAGTTACGCCCCTCCCTGTTGTGCGTCCATCCTTTGTCTCTTTCCTTTCGCTTTGTTCTCCAACACTTCTGGCTGCTTCTTGCAGAGGAGGGGGCCTGGCCATCAGTCACCAGGCTACAGTGTAAAAAGAACCAGGAGTACTTGTGGCATCTTAGAGACTAACAAATTTATTTGGGCATCAGAGTGTCTGCCATTCTCTGGCCACAGTCGGCAGTCACACCTGCCCTCTAGGGGTCCCTGCAACAATCACACACCCTTATCCCACCACCTAGATGCTTGAGTGATACATAGGGGAAACTGAGACACACACAGTATTCAGAGAAAACATTAAGAACATTCCCACTTCGTCATGGTAGGTCAGCACAGTTCTCTGGGATTATATTGCCTTTAAAGGAAAAAGAACAAATAAGGTGACAATAAGTAATGTCAAGTATCAGGGGGCAGCCGTGTTAATCTGTATCCACAAAAGCAACTAGGAGTCTGGTGGCACCTTAAAGACTAACAGATTTATTTGGGCATAAGCTTTTGTGGGTAAAACACCACTTGCATCTGAAGAAGTGGTGTTTTACCCACAAAAGCTTATGTCCAAATAAATCTGTTAGTCTTTAAGGTGCCACCAGACTCCTAGTTGTTAATAAGTACTTGAGAGATTTGAGAACCACCTATAATGCAGCTGTGGCTGAACTGTGGCTCGTGAGCCGCATGCGGCTCTTGTACAGTTAAAGTGCAGCTCCCAGAGCCCCCCCCTGCTTGCCCCCCACCCATTCTCCACCTTACAAGACAGTGCAGGGGTAGTGTGGGGCTTCTGCCCGGTGGCAAGGTGGTGGCAGGACTAGGGGCTTTAGCCTAGCAGAGGGGGAAGGGGCATCAGGGCAGAAGGCCCACCCCCTGGCAGGTGCCACCCCACAGGGCAGGTTGTGCTCTCAAACTGCTGAAGATTATTGTATGTGGTTCGGAGGTCAGTAAATTTGGCTGCTCCTGCTATAATGTGTCTATTGAGGTCAACTTGTATTGGGCGGTTCTCACTTTCTTGACCTCGTTCCCTTTTCCCTTCCCAAAAGGACTGATGAGGAAAATGAAAGCGATCTATTGTAATATCGCCGTGATGCAGTCATATACAGTAAAGTGCTTTCATTCTGCTTCAAGCACCAGTCCCTGAGTCATACTGTGTAGCGGTGTACTATTGCTTAGGTGGCAGATAAAGTCAGCTTTCTATTTAACTAGATTTGCCATAACCTCGTACTGTTCAATCTCAGGAAGCGTGGCTTCAGGAAACACTCCAGGCTTCGTTTAAAGTCACACAAGCAGGATGCTTTAAATCTAGGCCTGACACCTAGGTAGAGTGCATGATTCTAAGGAGTGGTAGGAGGGAAAACAGCACAATAAAGACAATGGATTTCAAGAAGGCAGACTTTAGCAAACTCAGGGAGTTGGTAGGAAAGATCCCATGGGAAGCAAGTCTAAGAGGAAAAACAATTGACAGTTGGCAGTTTTTCAGAGACCTTATTAAGGGCACAAGAGCAAACTATCCCACCGCATACAAAAGATAGGAAGTATGGCAAGAGACCATCCTGGCTTAACCAGGAGATTTTTCAGTGGTCTGAAACTCAAAAGAGTCCATCAAAAAGTTAAAAGGAGTACTAATGGCACTTTAGAGACTAGGCACTGCATTTAGCCGTATGGAGTGGAAATCTATAAATTGGTTAGTCTCTAAGGTGCCATTAGTACTCCTTTTCTTTTTGAGAATACAGACTAACACGGAGAGTGGGGTGGGGGGAGGTATTTTTTCATGCTTTGTGTGTATAAAAAGATCTTCTACACTTTCCACAGTATGCATCCGATGAAGTGAGCTGTAGCTCGCGAAAGCTCATGCTCAAATAAATTGGTTAGTCTCTAAGGTGCCACAAGTACTCCTTCACTCTGAAACCTGTCATTCAAAAAGTTGTAATTTGACCTAGTTTCCAAGGATGAATATAAACAAACATGTGTATGTAGGGACAAAATTAGAAAAGCCAAGGCACATACGAGATTAAACTAGCTAGAGACATAAAGGGTAACAAGACAACGTTCTATAAATATGTTAGAAAGGAAAACCAAGGACAGGGTGGACCCATTACTAAGGGCCGGGGGGGAACAATAACAAAGTATTGAAAATGGCAGAAATGTTAAATGACTTTTTTTTTGTTTCAGTTTCAGTTTAAAAAGGTTAGTAGTGCTTGGACGTCCAAGCACTGTGAACGCCAGTGATAACGAGGTAGGATCAGAGGCTAAAACAGGGCAAGAGCAAGTTAAAAATTACTTAGACAAGTTCAGATGTCTTGAAGTGACCAGGGCCTGACGAAATGCATCCTAGAATACTCAAGTTGCTGACTGAGGTGATATGAGCCATTAGCAATTGGCTTTGAAAAGTCATGAAAGACGGGAGAGATACCAGGGGACTAGAAAAGGAGAAATATAGTGCTCATCTATAGAGAGGGAAATAAGGGCAACCCGGGCGTTATTACAGACCAGTCAGCTTAACTTAAGTATGTGGAAAGATAGTTAAGCAATCAATCTGCAAACACGTAGAAGATAATAAGGTGATAAGTAACAGTCAGCATGGATTTGTCAAGAACAACTTTGTCAAGTGTCAAATCAACCTGATAGCTTTCTTTGACAGGTAACAAGCCTTGTGGATGGGGGGAAGCAGTAGATGTGGTAATCTTGACTTTACTAAAGCTTTTGATACTGTCTCACATGATCTTCTCATAAACAAGCTAGGGAAATGCAACCTAGATGGAGCTACTATAAGGTGGGTGCAAAACTGGTTGGAAAACTGTTCCCAGAGAATAGTTATCAGTGGTTCACAGTCATGCTAAAAGCACATATCGAGTGCGGTCCCACAGGGATTGGTTCTGGTTCTGTTCAATATCTTCATCAATGATTTGGATAATGGCATAGAGAGTACACTTATAAAGTTTGCGGACAATACCAAGCTGGGAGGGGTTGCAAGTGCTTTGGAGGGTAGGGGAACAAAATGATCTGGACAAACTGGAGAAACGGTCTGAAGTAAATCGGATGAAATTCAATAAGGACAAATGCAAAGTGTTAGCTACGAAGTAGAGTAATCTATTGCACACTTACAAAATGGGAAATGACTGCCTAGGAAGGAGTACTGCAGAAAGGGATCTGGAGGTCATAATGGATCACAAGCCAAATAAGTCAACAGTGTAACACTGTTGCTCAAAAAGAAAAAGCCCATTCTAGGGTTTATTAGCAGGAGTGTTATAAGCATGACACGAGGGGTAATTCTTCCGCTCTACTCCGCGCTGATTAGGCCTCAGGTGGAATATTGTGTCCAGTTCTGGGTGCCACATTTCAGGAAAGATGTGGATAAATTTGAGAAAGTCCAGAGAAGAGCAACAAAAATGATTAGGGGTCTAGAACACATGACCTGTGAGGGAACATTGAGAAAACTGGGTTTGTTTAGTCTGGAGAAGAGAAGACCGAGGAGGGACATAAATTTTCAAGTACATAAAAGGTTGTTACAAGGAGGAGGGAGAAATTGTTCTCCTTAACCTCTGAGGAAAGGACAAAAAGCAATGGGTTTAAATTGCAGGAAGGGAGGTTTAGGTTGGACATTAGAAAAAACTTCCTAACAACTGTCAGGATGGTTAAGCACTGGAATAAATTACCCAGGGAGGTTGTGGAATCTCTGTCATTGCAGATTTTTAAGAGCAGGTTGGACAAACCCCTGTCAGGGATGGTCTAGATAATACTTAGTCCTGCCATGAGTGCAGGGAACTGGACTAGATGACCTCTCGACGTCCCTTCCAGTCCTATGATTCTATGACAGACTAGATAAAATCCCTCGCTGGGGGTGTAATCTCATTGGAGCCAGTGTTACACCAAGGATGGATTTGGCCAGTATTTGCAATTCCCCTGATTGTGCCTAGCTGTGGCATATACAGCAAAGCAACTGAGACTGCCTTCTGTAGGCTGCATCTAAGGTAGTCAGACCTCTGAACCGGTCGAGTAGGTGCTTCCTGTGAACATCCTGGGACTCCTGCCTTGCCTCTAATCTAAAATCAATTGCTGAGGCTGAAAATACTTGTCTTGGGCAGTGTGGGCTGGAAACAACCCCAGGAGCCAAATTCTTCCACTAGATAAGGGCAGGCAACTCTCTCCGATTCCAAGTATGAATTGTCTCAACAGCACAATGGGGCCACGATTGCTATTGGCACTGCTGTGACACTAATAAAGTGCAAATCTGAGGGCAGACCGGGTAGGGGATCCCTGTTGGTCGTGCTGCCTGACTCCTGGGTTTCTCTAAATGGTACAAATCGACCTCCCCATCTGTGCTCCTTGCCTACCAATCTGACTTCCGTTCCCCTTGCTTAGTTTTGCCAGAGCTAAGAACTCTGCTCCAGATTCCTGGAGCAGCTGAGTGCCAGTCAGACCATTCTTCTGTGAGGTGGGCTTACGAGACCATCAGAATAGGTCACATGCAGCCGAAGCCAAACTGGACACCTGGCCTCTAAGGGTTGGAGGGTCTCCTTGCATTAACTGGTGCCACCTAGTTTTCTGTGCCAACAATCCCCTCTTGTCTGAGTCTCTAGCCTCTGCCAAGCCTGCCTGCAAATTCAGAACGGTTGAGGAGTAAACACCTGATGAGCAGAATTTCTGGGGACAGTAGCAGAGGCTGAGCTAATGCTCTAAAGCGAGAGGTCGAAAGCCACGTGACTCTAACCATCCAGGAAAGTGCAGTTACTGTTCTGAGATGGGACTGAGAGGCAGCACCGTCACTTTCCTGGGGTGAAACTTAGAGGTGAAATAAGGGAAATGGCTCTCCTTCGGGCATCTTTCCAAGGCGCTGGAAGTGTATGACCTCGCTAGCGGCCAGTCACAGCGCTTCAGCTGCGCTCAGCATTCTGAAGCAAACCTCGTCGAGATGCAGTCAAATCTTGGCCCTGTTGAAGTCAATTGCAAAACTCACATTGACTTGGAGTGGGGCCAGGATTTCACCCTGTATTTCTAGCCTATGTTGTCCACTTGCAATGATGCCAACTGGCTTCTGTCCCCTGCTTGTGCCTACTTTGCCCCTGGCTCCAGTCCTAAAATCCCCGTGCTGCTCCAGAGCACTCTCTAAAGCGACACGCAGGCCCAAGATGCACTGCTAGCAATGAAATAATGCCTTGTAATGTAGCGTTTGACAGATGGATTCACCAACAACCGAATCAATCATACTAAACAAGTGCAGGTCTCTGGGCATTTAATTGCGGGCTCTGTAGACACAATTAACGTCTAATGCATCGTCCTTTAAAATCGTTCTAAGGCCAGGCTCGCTTTAACTGCATCAAGTTCCTTGCACATCAGTCAGTGTGGAAGTCCTTGCTGGCGGCTTTGGAAACTAGACGTGAGGCTTAGTACATGGCTTTCTAAAGCAGCCTCTCCCTGCAGGAGACTTTGCAGGAGAAATTTCTGGACTGGCAAGGAAAACCAGGCACCTGCCTGTCAAACCGAACAGCTTTCCTCTGTGTCATGTCTCTCTTCTTCCCTGCCCATTTTGATGTGGGACGTTATCTGTTATACAAGGCCTGATAGGAATGGGGAACTGTAACTACCCAGATATGTCGGAAAAGAGAGGCAGGCTTTAAATATAGGACCAATCTGTAAATCTAGCACTGCTGCTGTAAGTGGGCACAGATCCACGGAGGCTGATAGTTGTGGCCACTGGTGATTTTCCAACGTAGGTTCCAGGGCTGCTGTACATCACCGGCAACTCTTCCAGACTCTGCTGCATGGCACAGACCCAAAGGCGAGGGGACGTGCGCTCTCAGAGGAAGCCTGTCTGGTTGTGGGTGTCTTTCCTTTAACTAACCACAGGTTTCGAAGTCGTCTTGTTGGCTCCCTGTAATTTGCAGGGATCAGCAGGCTTGTGTGTGCTGGAGGCAAATCCGGGTTTGTAATGGGGGTGCCAAGGTGCATCCGTCCTGCTGGATACTGAACTAGCCACGGAGGAAGGCTGACTCGCCAGTGACCCTCCTGTTCCTTGTCCCATCAGGTTCGTTCTGTGGCTCGTTGCAGTCGTCAGCCCTCAGGATGAAGAGGAACTTGGTCTGCTGGGCGCTCGTCGTCTTCCTCGCCGTGAGTACAATGTAACCCTGCGCTCGTTCTGGTCTGCACGGCCCGGGTCGGCTGCACCCCATTGAGCACATGTGTGGGGCAAAGGTGTAAAGCTGTGGCTGCACGTGCACGGGTATCCCCCAGGCCGCGGAGAGCGGGGGCGAGGGGGCGAGTCGTTTGTAGCTGAGAGTCAGGCAGGCTGCGCGGGAGACAGCTCTTGTGTTGGCCAGGGTGGGGCTGGGTGAAGAGGCAGAGAGGAAGCTGGTGTTAGCTAATGGGTCAGGGGGCAGGGGGAGAAGAGGCTGGGGTAAGCCGATGGAGGAGACTAAAAACCCAGGCAAGAGTGACGGTAAAACCAAGCTGAAGCGTGCCTCAGCGCCCCACACAGTGTCACACGCTCTGCCGTCTGCTTTCCCAGCCTGAAGCCACCCGGACGGGCCCCTGCCACCACACAGAGCCCTGCTGAAGTCAACTGGGCTGTATGCAGGCACCCGAGGCCACCCACGCTGATCTGACAGCAGGCTCTGGGCTTCTGACTGTATGATCTCAGGGCAGAGAGCTCTTCTTTACCCAGAGTTCTCCTCCTCTTCGCCACCTTCCAGCCTCTGGGCTCCCTCTGGGCAACCTAGCCACATGGTCTTTTTCAGCAGTGTCCTAACTCTGCTTGCATCATACCAAGTCCCCCGGACCCACAGCTCCTGCCCCAGAGCCGAAGGGGTTGTGGTCACGCCCACCCGCTGCCCGTCGCCTCTCTTGGAGGCATGCGACGCCCCGGTTCCCTTATCGATACTCTTGTGGTAGCGTGATTATAAATGAGTGTTTGATGCTTATCGCGTGACTGCTCTGACAAGGCTGGTTCCGAAGCGATTGCATGGATGCCCTGCGTGAGTGGAGACCTCCCTGCCCTGGCTGTGAAGCTACTTCGGAGACCCTCTGCTAAGAGAAAATGGTCGGGGTTTAGCAGGCTGTGCTTCTGTAATAGGCCTTCAGCCTCCCTCATGCCCTCCCCAACCCCAGCCTCCTCTTACTGAATACTGGACATTACTAGAAAAGGTCACACTGGAGCATCTGAGGACTGAGACTTTTACCTCTGGCTGCAGAAAAGCAGCAGGGGTGTGGGGGGACGGGACGCAGGAGAAACGAGGCTAAAATAGTCTGCTCTGGCTGCCCCTGGAGACTGCCCAAAATAAGACTCTGCCTCTTGCTTCCTTATGGTGAAGCCTGGCAGGGCTGGGAAGGAGGCTTGTGCGGGGCCAGCGGTGCTGAGGGAGAATTGCATGGATCCCCTGGCAGTGTGGGTTTTTTAAGGCATGCTGCAGGACAGGAAGGCCTGGAAAGGAGAGAGATGAGAGAAGCAGCCCCCTGCAGCACGGTTACGGGGAGTGTGCGTGGAGTCCCCTGTAACCACCTCCTCGACCCCCGTGCCCGATTTGCTGCCTGGGCACAGGAGCTGGCAGGGTTCAGTCTGGACTAGGGGGGCTGGAGCTGGATGCCCCTGGGGAGGAGGCAATGCTGAGGAGCGTGCGTGGGGCTGGGGTGGGAGAGGAGGCAATGCCGAGGAGCGTGCATGTGGCAGCTGCTGGTGCGAGGGGGGCCCCTCCTTGTCTGGCTATTGCAGCCCGTCTGGGTGCTGCAGGAGCCGTGCTGTGGGAGGGCGCTGTGCTCACGCTGATGGGCCGGAAGGAGGGTGGCTGCGATGTGGGGGGGGGGGAGGGGTGTTTTGGTTGTGAGGGAAATAACAGGCATTCTATGTCAGAAGTCAAAGGGTTAATCCCTCTCTCCCCCCAAAAACACACCCTCCCCCCTGCCTTGCTGCTTTAAATACACAGCAGGGGAGGCCTGGAAAAGCAGGGAGCTGCCATCCGGGGCACCAGAAGGCTGTGCTCCCAGGTCTGTCCTGGCCCGAGAGCCCTTCTCCCTGAGCTCATCTCCCCATCCATTAGAGACGCAGAGGCAGAGCTGGGCATCGGGTTTGCTGCAATATCTAGAAATCGATGTGGCGGCTCCAACTCGATCCCTTTAAAAGCTGTGGACGCAGGGTTCCATTGGCCGGCCTCTGCACTCAGACTCATCTGCCCTGCGGAGCTGCTGAGGGGCGGGAGGGGATGGCCATGACCCTGGTTATGGCTGGCCTGCTGCCCCGAGGAGAATCCTGTGGGGGCAGTGGAAGTGCCGAGGGGAATTCCTGACTGCCCTGTGCCCCTTGCCTGTCCCTGATTACCCTTGGCTGGGAAGGGTTGGCCTTGGGCAAATGCAAAGCGTTAGGTCAGAGCTGAGCTGCGCTGGCTGATAAGTAGCTGGTCCTGGCTGTTGTGGTAAGAGAACAGGTTCCCCAAATCTGCCCTGCTGGTGGGGATGGTTTCGTGGCTTGCTGCTCCGTGTCCTCCGGTGCTGGGACGTGTTGCAGACAGCAGAGCCCAGGGTGCTCCCTTGAGAACAGATGCGGTTCCCCGTCTCACTGCTGCAACGTGCTATTCCCATCCTCCGTTACGCTGCCGGAGGAGGCAGCATCCAGAGGATTAAAACAGGGATCAGGGCTAGGGTTTGGGTTTCAGAGGTGTGATTTCCTCAGCCCAGATAGTAGCCGTTCTATAAAATCACCTGACCTCTGCTCAGACCAGGCCAATAGGGCCCACCCAGCTTTGGAACCAACCCAAGAACAGGGGTTCAGATGAGAGGATCTGGGCTTGCCCCATTCTTTCCTCCCTTGGCCACACTAACCTGGCTCTCCGCAAGGCCTTCCTGGTGAGGATCTCAAAGCACTTTGCAAACTGACAAAATTAGTTGTTACCCAATGACTCCCTGGCTGCTTCGTGAGCTGCTGGGTGGAGACAGAGACTGTGGTTTTGACCTTTTATAGCTTAGTACCCAAGATGCGCGAGAGACCATTTCTCTTGCCCGTGCAGCTGTGATCAATACAGTATGCTCCAGTTGGAGCACCTATATAAGGGAGTTGCTGGCAGGGCATCCTCCTTGCAGCCTTCTGAGTTCTGAAATTCACTCCGTATCTTTGGTGTTCCAGAGCCCATACTTAAAGGAGCATTATAATTTTTTTTTTTAATTGGCTTTACATCCTTTTTGGCTTCTTTATGCGGGATAAAAAAGGCCTGACAGTCTGCATAGTTTTCTTCCCCCTACTTGTTTAATATATTTTTAACCAAAAACATCTTATCTAGTTTGGTTGGAGGATCTCTTGGAGGTTTATGGAATGTCTGTGAGCACTTAGAACACCCATTCTTTTAATTAAGGTGCATTTTTAACAAAGACTTCTTTTCTCCAAAGATTCTGCTAGTCATTTGGAATTCAGTAGGTGTAACCAACAGCACATTTACCATCGTCGTGACTAAAACGCCCTTCGCTTTCAGTCTCGTGAGATGTTAGCACTGAATTCGTTTTTCCCACTTGCCATAGTTTTCTAGAGTAGAGAAGACCTGAATTTCCTGTTTTGCTTTTGTTTTAAGCAAAGAAACACAGGCAAAGAAACTGAATGGAAATCCTTTACAAATCTCTGAAGGTGGCCTGAAAGAAGCCAAAAAGGGCTTCAAAGCCAATTTTGTTCTGTTCTGCATTACCTTTAACTCTCTTTTCAGAGGTGTTTGGGTGCAAGCAAAGTTTAGGTGAGGGGACTGTTGAGAGGCTTAATAGATAATTTTATGGGCAGGTGGGGCAGTACTTTGTGAATGGTCAATTATGTGTACTGCATTAATTATTTAACAAATTTCTGATGATGTAAAGTGCCTATCATAGCTTCTGGACACTGAAGTAATAGGAATGCATCCGATGAAGTGAGCTGTAGCTCATGAAAGCTCATGCTCAAATAAATTTGTTAGTCTCTAAGGTGCCACAAGTACTCCTCTTCTTTTTGCGAATACAGACTAACACGGCTGCTACTCTGAAAACTGTATAAACTGAAATAATTCTATAAAACACTTTATTAATACAGACCTAGCTCATATGTAATGCTTTCCTTCAGCAGATCTCGAAACGCTTTACAGAGGCCATCAGTATCATTATCACCCATTTTACAGGTGGGGAAACTGAGGCATCAAGCAGCAAAGTGACTTGCCCAAGGTCACCCAGTAGTAGAGCCAGGAATAAAATCCAGATCTCCCTGAGCCCCAGACCTGTGCTCTATCCACTGGACCACACTGCCTCTCTGTAAAAGCCACGCCACTTCTTTAACTTGTGATCTGCCAGTTAGCCTGTGTATGATGCAACATGTGCATTCCCCAGTCTTTTTACTGTAAAGTCTTATGACATTTTATTTATACACTCCCAGTTTCTATTTAGAACTCTTATTCATGGGACTGGACTCTTTCTGTGTGTGTGTGTGTGTGTGTGTGATACACTCACAACTCAACTTTGTTTAGCCTCTCCCAGTTCATACAGGCTTCGTCATTTCAGCTCTGTTGTGCACTGAGGTCCCACTTTGAGATCAGAGATAGAACCTCGTTCCTAGCTTGTGTGTGGATACATCACAGATGAAACATTCAGCCTTCAAAGAGCGTGGAGCTCACCAAAATCTTTTCATCCATTTTTTTTCCCAATGAAAAAAGACTTTTTTGGAAGAAAACCAAAACTTTTGAGAGGTTTCATTGTTTTCCTCAAACACTGTCGTGTAATCATTTGACACCTCCTCTCTCTCCCACTCCCCTCCCACCCCGAAACAAAAGTTTCCCTTTTAACTCAGACATTTATTTCACTTCAGTTTGGGGGAATTCCTCCCTTTTCTTCCCTCCTTCCTTTTTCTTCAGTAGAAGAAAGGGGGCATGGAACAGGAGTGAGGGAAGGAAAAAAGGGGTGAAGGAAAGCCAAAGAAATGAACTGAAACAAATCTATGAATCCATTTTTGTTTGGTCAAAAAACTCCCTAGGAAAAAAGTCCATTTTGTTCGACATCTTTCCTGGGACATGGTCACCACTTGAGCGTGTTTGCGATGTGGGGTGAGGGCAATCTGGGAGGGCTGCCGTTTGCTGTCCCTTGTAGCTGTCCCCACCAAGCCTGCTATTGGCGGACGCAGTGAGTGAGCAGCGGGCTCATGAACGGTGCCTGCCCTGGTGCCCTGTGCCCCTGCTGACGGTGCTGCCGACCAGAGAAGGCGCAGAGTTGCCAACATGCGAGCTATTTGCCCAGGGACAATGCTCTCTGCCTACACCAGTGCTGCGGCTGGGCGTAGCGCTCCTGGCATTCAGGGGGCTGGATCTGCGGTAGTGGGGGAGAACACGGCTGGAGAACATGAAAGGAACAGGTGACTAGGGCAGCCTCTTGGAGAAACACAGGGCCAAGCAAATGCCCACGAGCACAGGCTAGGTGAGCACTGTGTCCCAAGGCTCCCACCTGCTGATCCAGGTCTGGGCAGTGGTTTCCTATGTGACCAGCACCGTGCTCGGGCTCGGAAAGAGCCGCTGCCCCCACTTTTGTGCCAGTAAATAGCCTAAAGCTCTCTTGGTGCTTTGTTTGCTTGTGCAGGGGTTGCCTGGCAGCGCTTTTATCTGGTACTGTGGCTGGGAGGGGGAGCAGGCAGGTGGAGGGATTGTTCCTGCCTTGCCCCAGGGCTGTCAGGGTCTCCAGCTGGCTCCAGCTCTTCTCCTCTCTGCTTCCCCAGAGGTGACTGTAGCTACCACATCCCACCTGCAAGGAGCAGGACAGGAGCCTGCCTAAGGATTAGCTTGTGGGAGGCAAGTAACCCTCACCCTGACTTGCTTGGCTCCCTACTCACAGGGTGACACATGCTGCTTATAACCTACCTCAACCAAAAGGCTTGGGTCTAATGAGCATTGCTTTGGCCCTTGGGCTCGGATGCAAGTCAGAATCGGAGCTGTCAGAGCAGCTGGGCCCTCCCTGTTCAGCTCTCGGGGCTGGAGGCTGCCGGGGTTAGTAAAGTTCCTCCTGGAACCCTACAACCCCGGCCACTATGCAGCAGAATCAGGCCCAGCTCTGGGGGCAGGGGGGAGCAAAGAGCCGATCCCAGCTCTGTGTGACGCCTGTGAAATCAGCCCTGGGTGTTACGTAGGCTGTATGCAGTGAAGTTGACGCCATGTCATTCCAAGGATGTTGTGATCCTGAGGGAATTCTGCACCTACAAATGATGCGCACAATATTTTAAAATTCTGCAAAATTTTATTTGTCAATGAATAAATGTGGCTCGAGCGTGGCAGAGGGGAGCACAGGCCACTGGCGGCATTGAGGTGGACGATCACCCTGAAGCCTCCACCTCCCCCAGTACAGGGACTCGGCAGTGAAGCTGCACCTGACCCTGACGCAGTGCAAGGGCCGGGCCTGCCCCAGAAACACTCTGGGGTCCTGCCCCTCTGCACCAGGTGTGGCTGGGCAGGTTCAGCCCAGCAGGATCCAAGTGTGGAGGGGCTTAGTGTGGGGGAATCCAGGTGTGGGGGGTGAGGTTTCTGTGTGGGGTAGTCTGGGTGTGGGCAGCTCAGTGGGAGATCTGGATGCATGGGGGATCGTTGTGGGGGGGGGGGTGCTGGGTGCAGGGGCAATGGGCCTCAGCATGGGGGGTCTGGGTGTGGGGAGATGGGGCTTGGTGCTGGGGGCTCATCGGAGGGGTCCAGGTATAGGGGGTAGGGCTTGTCAGGGTGAGGGTTTGATGGGCCTACTCAATGGGGGAGCCTTAGCTGCTGCTGAGAGGATGCCGCATGCCGGGCTCCCGCTCTCCCCCGCCCCATGATTCCCCTATTCCCCTTTCTTCTCCATGCCCACTGTCTCTTCCCCCCCACCACCCCCGACCTCCCTTACCTAGCCCCACCGTGGGCACACTCTGTTGCACAGAAAACAGGAAGGCTCCCAGCACGCAGAAGGGAGCACAACTGGCACTAGGACCCAGGAGGCAGCATCCAGCTGCAGAGTCAGCAGAGCTGAGACACAAACTCCTTCAGCTGGGCAGCTCTGCACTTGTGGAAATGCGGGGTGGGGGGGGGAGTGGCACATAGCCCCGTGTGCCCCCCCCCCATGCCTTGCCTCTGGGGGGAGACGGCTCCCCAAAAACTTCACCCAGGGTCGTCTGCCCCTCCCCACCCCTTGCGCGGCTTCCCTTGGCTTCCCTGCCGTTTTCTGCGGGGAAGCACAGGAATTCTGCGGGGGGCGCAGTCACGCAGAACCCCCCCCCCCCCCGAGTAATGTTAGAGAGACACGGTGGGTGGGGCTATGTCTTTTCATTGGACCAGCTTCTGTTGTCCTGTTGTACAGCCTGAGGATCAGCTCCGTCTGGCTCGAGAGCTTGGTCTCTCTCACCGGCAGAAGTTGGTCAAATAAAAGAAATCCCCTCCCCGGCCTTGTCTCTCTGGGTGTTGCATGGTGCCGTTGCTGCCATGCTGCCTGAGCACCCCTGGGGCGGCAGCATGGCGGCGATCGAGGGTGATGGGGCTGTTGGGGGTTTTTGGCTGGCCCTTTCCCGTTATGAAAAGAAAGGGGACGGGATGAAGAAAAATCAGGACCCTGAGACTGGCAGTCCCCGGGGCCAATGGGGAGAAGCCAACGCTCCAGGTCAGCCCGATTGACCGGGCAGGCAGGCCAATGAGGGAGCCCAGGGCCCGTCGTCCGTGTGAGCTGGAGCTGCCTGAGGCAGAGTAGGGCCGGGCAGAGTTAAGGGGAGAGTAGCAGCAACCAAAGGCAGAGAAGCAGCTCACAAGGCAGAGCAGCCAGGAGCTGGGGCAGCGCAGACCAGCCATGCCAACAGGGAACCAGGGCTGAGCTCCAGCGGGGGACTGCTGGGCCAGAGCCAGGACAGCAGCATCGTGAGCAGCTGGGGAGAGCGAGGGCAGCTCTGGGCAAAGGGCCCAGTGAAGGTAGATGTCGCCAGACAAGAGGCCTTGCACGCTGGACTCTGAGTGGGAGCTGTGACCCGCAATGGGGGAAAGGGGAGACCAGTACTCGGGAGAAGGGTCCCTGCTCCCTGGAGCTGAGGGCGCATGACCACCACCAGATCTGGTGTCTGACCCATGGTATCAGTACAGCACAGCCAGGGCCTGGACCAGGGGTCGGCAATGTGTCCGTACACGGACACGAGTCCACAGTAAAAAATATTAGGTCCGTGAGGGGCGCTCACGGGTAGCTCCCTGTCCCTGATGTTGCTGGCGGAGGCGCGGCCAGGTGCCTCTGCACGATGCCTCCGTCCCCCCTCCCCAAGTGCTGACTCTGCGGTTCCCAGCCCATTGGCAGGGAACCGCGGCCAATGGGAGCTGCGGGGGTGGCGCCTGCGGCCATGGCAGCACGCAGAACCACCTGGTTGCGCCTCCACATAGGAGCTGGAGAGGGGACATGCCGCTGCTTCTGGGAGCTGCTTGAGGTAAGCGCTGCACAGAGCGCACACGCACGCACATGCCCCACCCCCTTGCCCCAGCCATGATTCCCCTCCGAAGCCTGGACCGGCCCAGCCCGGAGCCGCCTCCTGCACCCCCAGCTGGAGTCCTCACCCCCCCCCCCCCGAACTCCAACCCTCTACTCCAACCCTCTGCTCCATCCCAGAGCCCCCTCCCACACCTTGAACCCCTCATTTATGGTCCCACCTCGGAACCCGCACCCCCAGCCCAGAGCCCATACTCCCTCCCACACTCCAACCCCCTGCCTCAGCTCAGAGCCCCCTCCCGCTCCCCGCTCATGTCCGTCACTAAGTCCGGTATTTTTGTCAAGTGTCCGTCCCGCAACATGGTGATGCTGACCCCTGCCTGGGACATGTGAGGGGCCGGCTGTGAACTTCCCTTACATCCCAGAGACAGCTGGTTGTGATGGTCCCTGTGCCCACAGGGTGGGGCCCCTGTTCCTCTGACCTTTTCCCCCTATCTTTCTTACAGTTGCTGTTTAATAAATTGTAATTGGTTTGAACTTAATGTAGTGATCAGTGGGTCAGGGAAGTGGCCGGTGTGGAGAGAGTGCCTGGGAGTGGGGACACCCAAGCCCCTGTCCTAGATTGTCCTAGATTGTCCCAGAAATCGTGAGCCTGGGCTTGTCGGGGTTACAAGGACTCTGCCACATGGCAGGGAGGAAAGGGAGCCCTCGAGGTCAGGCAGGCCTCTGGGTAAAGGGAGTGGGAGCGAGGACTCAGATCCTTTCACTAGCCAATCCCAACCAGGGTAGTGCAGAGGCCAGGAAAGTGCCCCACAGGAGCGGGACCGTTTCCCACCTTAGCTAAGGAAGCAGGTGGTGCCGGGCTGGCTCTTGTCTCCCAGTTGTGCTTCTGGGAAGGGGTTGGTGGCTGTGTATCTGGGGCACTGTTTGCGTTGCTGTTGCCAGCCTGCTGCATGACAGTGTGCTACTGATCCCCGCCCCGGGGGGGGTTGGGTTTTTTTGTTTTTTTTTAAGGGAGAGACTTCTCCCAATGGAATCCTGCCCAGGAGAGGCTGAGGGCTGAGCTGGCAGGCTGGAGCTGCTCAGATACCAGGGTGATGGGCCTGGCCAAGCCGGCTCTTCTGCAGCGTGGGGGCAGGTCCATCAGCCCCTCCGAATGCGCTGGGCTCACCTGCCTGCCCTGAAGGCGAAGCTGCTGCTCATGTTCTCTGTGGAGGTCACAGGCTCGGGGTCACCCGTCCTGCCTGGGTCCATGTTGTCCAGCTAACTGTCCTCCCCCTCCAGAAATTATTTGTGGCGAGTGAGATGCCCTGCAAGCGAGTCTGATGAAACAACCTGGGGCCCACGTCTGTACCTGGTGGGCATCAGGCTGCCCTGGAGTTGTAAACCACTCCCAAAGGGAAGCAGGGGGAGCTTCCTCTCTCGAGACCCTTCCTATAAGGGTGGGTGTCATGTAGGGGGAACCCCTGCCCAGCCTGGAGGTGGGAAAGGGACTAGCAATGACTTGCCTGGACTCTTCCCGCTCCAGCTGCTGCTAGCTCCTCCCGTCCTGGCGGGCAGAAAATGCTCCGGGAGACTCTCTGGATGAGGGCCTTGGGGGACCTCAGAGGACTGTGGTGATGGTGCCTCCTCCCAGTGCCTGGTGGGGCTCGGCTGTTCCGGTGCGAGGCTGGTGTCCACGGACTCTGAGCCCAGGGAGAAGGGGTGGGAGCGACAGCGCTCCCCGATTCCCATCACTTGCTTCTCTCTTTTCAGCTGTTGAGCCGGCCCCGGGCCTGGGCGCTGGTGTGCGGGGAGCAGGAGTACTGGACCGTGGAGCGGGACTGTGCCCCCTGTGTGGAGTGTCCCCCTGGGGAGGAGCCCGATAGGGTAAGCCATTCTGCCTGCTACTTAGCAAGGGGCTGCTTGGCAGCAGCTTGAGCAGAAGTATTGCCCAGGGGTGGGATTGGGTGTCTGTCCTCCCTGGCCCTTGGTGCAATCAGGGAAGTGAATGGCTCCGCACATTGCCCTGGGAGGGTGGGGTGGGGGTGGGAGGTTAAAGCCCTTTCGCTGATTCAAACCCAGCCCAGTACAAACCAGGAGTCGGCGATGGGTGGCCTCTGTGCGGTGGGCCACTGGTGGACTTCAGTCCCAGTTAGCGCTGGTCGGCAGCCTGAGCAGAGAGGCTGTGGGTGGAACGGGCCATGGGGACTGAGCTCTCCCTGCAGCTCAGAGAGGAGGCCCGCTGGCGCAGAGAGGAGCTTGCCGCGCTGCGTCCCAGTGCCATAGGGGCGGCCAGCGGTGCCAGCTCCTCTCCTGACTCCCTCTCGTTTGCTCTCCTGTAGAAGTGCGGCTCTGGGCAAGGCCTAGGTGTGACCTGTCGAGCCTGCTCTCCGGGCACCTTCTCAGCCAGCAACGGCACGGCACCCTGCTTGCCTCAGACCCCCTGTGAGGCCAGGAAGAGGGTCCGCACCAGCCCCGGGACAGCTGCAGCAGACAGCCAGTGTGGAGGCTGCATGCCAGGGTAACTTTGCTTTGTGGCTTGTCCTGGTGTGGGCAGTGCAGTGGCAGCTGGGGCTCTCTTTGTGGGGGGAGGGGGGAGTCTGGCCCGTGCACAGAGCTGGGTGGCATCTGCAAAATGAGGGTCCCGATTCTTGCCAGCCTCCCAGCGGGTAATCATGTGTAAGGACTTCAAAGCGCTACATTGGACAGGGCCCAAATCCCACAAGTTTTGTGGATCTGGCTCTGAGCCGTTGGTTCATTAGGGCCCTTCTGCAGGGTGTTATTACTAGAGCGAAGACCAGCTAGCAGGGCTGGTGTAGCCCTGTCGAGTAGGAACGCTTCCGGCTGCCCAGCAACCTCCATGCACCATGGAGAGCAAAAATCCAAGCTGCGGAGCAGGAAGGCGGTTGCCTGTGAGTGTTCTTGTGAGTCACTAGAAGGCAGTTGGCTCCTCCAAGCCGGTATCCTTCAGGCAAGAGGGAGGAGAGAAACTTCCCAGTTTAGTCACCTTTCTTGCTCTGGGCTACTGACTAGCTCCAGAGTGGGTGAGTCTGGCCAGTGCAAACCCAGTGAGTCAACGGCAGTGGGTGAAAGAGATTTGGAGAAGGGGTGATGAGCATATATCTTCCTTTCCCTGTTGGGGGAAACTGTCTTGTGCTTTGCTCTGAAAATGCTCTCCAAGCACTGTATAAATGAGCGAGAGATGGCTTTGCCCCACCGCTGAAATGCAGCCACTTCTGGAGTGGAACGTGGCAGATGCTTAGCAGTGCAGAGTAGGAAAGAAAGCGAATCGCTTGTGGAGTGCAGGGAACATAACCTGCTTCCACTGTAGTCAGGCTTTGTCCGAGCTGGAATTGGTAGCAGCTGCCCCCGCCCACTGAGAATGCCTGTGAGCTGTTTAACTGCCAGCCATGGTCTCAATCTGCGTTCGGCCCTTTGCTAACCTCTCTTTGCTCTTGGCAGGTTTTACAGCCCTGAAGGAGAGACGGACCCAACAGCTGAATGCCTGCTGTGCTCCTCTGCTCCCAAAGGCGTGCCGGGCTGCCCAGGTTAGTGTAAACAGCGAGAGGGGAACGGACACCACAGCTGTCACCCTCAAAGAACTTGTGTCCGGGGGCGGAAGGGTGGGGCTTCCCTGGTGGGGCATAGGAGTTTGTCGGGGCCAAAAGGGAGGACAGTCCTTTTGGGAGCCTCTGCTGCCCATTAAGACTGTCTCCATGCAGTTCAGGGAGACAGGATTTGAATCGCTACATGCATGGCCAATCCTCTGCCTTGCCGGACCTGTGATCACCCAGGGCAGCCCTTCCGCTGCAGGCCGCGCAATCGCTGACCCAGCAGCTAAGTTCCCTCTAAGCTGCACGGGGCCGCCACAGGGGCCTGGAGAGGAGAGAGGTAGGGGGTGGGCGGGGAGCAAGTTGGGGCGTGGCAGCGGGGAGAGGCGCCTCTCACCTGGCCCTAGCTCTGGAGCTGCGGCGGCGGGGAGAGGCGCTGCAGCTCCGGCCTCACCCTAGCACCCCAAATCCCTCATCCCTGGCCTCACCCCAACCCTCTGCCCCAGCCCTGAGCCCCATCCCGCACTCCAAGCCCCTGAGCCCCACCCCCGCCACACATCACCTCCATATTGGTGCACGTAACAAATTTCATTCCGCACATGGATGTAAGAAGTCAGAGGGAACATTGGCCCAGCAGGCACAGCTGGAGATGGTGGGAGTCCGAGAAGGGGGCAAACAGGCTATCGAGCTGAGCTCCCTGCCGGTGCAGCAGAACCGATAACTAGCAGTGTGAGGATAAGCAGGTCTCAGAAACCCAAGTGGGTCCAGCCCAGAGCCCCAGGCACCCATCCGGACAGGAGACCAGTACTATATGGACTGTAATATCTTTCTCTGCCTGTCTAGCAGAGACCAGGTGTGCTGCCAGGAAAGGAGAATGCCCACGATCTCCTGGAGAAGCGGGGAGCCTCCTTTAGGGGCAGAGGACCACGTGTCCCGCCCTCTCTCGGGCAGAAGGGACAGTTCTTGGGTGGGGAGAAGAGCCACATGGACAGACTAAGGAGCTATTTCACCCACCCCTGCTCTGGGAAACAAGGAAAGTGACCCCACACGATCAGTGAAAAGGGAAGCGCTGAGGATTTTTAAAGAGCAGGACAAAAGAGCATGTGAAACCTAAACCACCACTGAGGTGGGATCCCCCCAAGAGCCAGAGCAGTGCAAGTGCAGATCCCCACCGATCCTGGATGTGGTCTGCTGGTCCTGGCCAGCAGCTTGTTTGTTGGCAACTCGGGTAGAAAAGGCCCAGCCTCTTGGCTCTGAGAATTGCCTGGCAGCTGGGGATGGCAGGGACTCAAGCGTGCTCTCAGTCGCTCAGTTTGACTTGCACGTTCTTTGAGCTATTTCAGTCCCACGGTGATTTATGCCTCCACAGTAATGTATTTATCAAGCACTCTTTGTGCCAACGCTTCATTAAAGCACTTGGGCGGGTGCAATTCAGAATTCGCTAAAGGAGACACTGCCTCAAATCCAATTGTTCTTCTGCAGAGCTCTTGTGCCAGGTTGTCCTGATGGACGCGTGAAGGGGTGGGATTGGAGCCCCGCTTTAAGTGCAGATCTCCACCTGCAGAGTCGCCGCCGACGCCTCTGGAGTTGCAGAGAAAGAGCTCCTTAGGCGAGGCATCGTCTCATGTTCAGAGTTTGCACGGTGCCTAGCCCAGCGAAGCCCCGGCCTCTAGGCGCTGTTGTAATACAAACAGCATGTTAAAGCAAGAGATCCCTGCAATGCAGCTGCTTCTAGGGCACAGCGCCTCAGCTGTTGTCACAGTGCGTAGCAACGCCATTGCTGGAGACAGGGAAGGGGAGAACACCAAGACTGACAGAACCTGCAAGGGGAATTGACGTAGAGGGGGATTTAGTTAGTGGGGCTGGTAACTATAATAATGGTTAAAACTCATCACTGCATGCACCACGTGTGCCTGGTCATGTGGATTGCCTGTTTGTACTGCCCAAGCCCACTTTGCGTGCACAGTCAGGTTCACGCACCACATATCTGCCCAGTTGCATCCCAGGCATGTGAATGCCACCCACGTCGACCAGGGCCACACCTTCCAGGTGCTCGGTGGTGAGCTAGCTAGCTAGACAGCCCTTGCAGGAGGGTGTGGGGATATCACTGCAGTGCAAGCTCCTCTCTGGGGGGGCAGTCCCTCCCCACCCATGCTGAGACTGCAGCGTTCAGATCTGGGGGTGTGCAGGGTGCATTGCGGGGGGTGACGTGGAGCTGGATGGAAGGAAACAAACCCTGTCTGTAAAGTTTCAGAGTAGCAGCCGTGTTAATCTGTATCCGCAAAAAGAAAAGGAGAACTTGTGGCACCTTAGAGACTAACCAATTTATTTGAGCATAAGCTTTCGTGAGCTACAGCTCACTTCATCTAGTGAGCTGTAGCTCACGAAAGCTCATGCTCAGATAAATTTGTTAGTCTCTAAGGTGCCACAAGTTCTCCTTTTCTTTTTGTCTGTAAAGTGTGATTCACGTGTGGACTCACCTGGGGCCAGGCTAGCCTGAAACTTCCGGAGGCACTGGTTTGGATCCCAACAGAGCCCTGCAGTGGGTTAGGCCTGTAACAACCTAGATCCTGAATGGTCACAAAAGCTCCCAGGGCCACAAGAATAGGGCACTTGGCCCCTTGTCCTTGCCCACAGTGTCTAGGACCTCGTTGGAAACCTGACTCACCCCTACAGGCTATCCACCCACCCTCAGCGTGGAGGATGGTGAAGCCGGGGCGCTGCTGCCATATGCATAGGAGGGCTGGGGGTGGGGCTTCTGTAGCCAAGTAAGTGCTTTGGAGAGGCCCTGGCTAAGGGAACTGGATGGAAAGAGTGGGGGGATGGCCCGGTGGGGATTCCTCTGCCTACCTGCCACAGCCCAGCCAGTTCAGATGTGTGGTCTGATCCTGGTGTCCCTTTGGAACGGTCTCCCCAAGGACGGGAGTGGAGGTGTCTCTGAACAGGTTCCCAAGCCATGAACGGATCCCCCTTCTGCTCACTCCAAGTGGGAGGCAGGAGGGCAGATGTGCATTTTGGAGGAGAACTGGCCCACGCCTTTTTATGGTTTGGGATCTCTTCTCCCCTGTCCTGCTGGAATGGAGCTAGCAGGAGCTGCTTTCCCATCCCTCCACTGGTGCCCACACGAGCTCTGTTCCAGCTGTGGGCGTATCCGAAATCGAATCCCCGGCGGGGGATCAGTATTGCCCAGGAGAGGCCATGACTACACTACCACTTCTGTTGGCAACACTTTTGTCAGTCAGGGGTGTGAAAAATACACACCCCTGACTGACAAAAGTGCCCATGTGGACAGTGCTGTGTCGGTGGGAGAGCGCTTACCCCGACCCGGCTGCGGCTCTTCGGCCCCCACGGCACCGCCTGCAGGCCAGGCCAGAAGCCGGAGCCAGAGCTGGGGTAAGAGCCGCACAGGGAGCTGCGGACCCTCCATGTGCTCAGGGCGGGGACGTGGGCCGTGGCCCCAGGCAGGTGGAGGGTCTGTGGTACCTGGGCCAGGCTCCGGTGTCCAGTCTGGCCGACGGGGCAGGGGGCCGGACCTGTGGTGAAAACTGCAGGCAGGAGGGGGCAAAGGGGTGGGCAGTGCAGGTGGGGGAGGGGAGCTTACAGTGGGACAGTTTACTCCCTGCAAGGCTGAAGAGCCCGGTCTGGGCTCCTTGAGGGAGACTCTTTGGGGTGAGGAGGAGTTGGGGGATGGGAAGCCTGTGCTTTGGGGGTTGGGGGCGGGCTGCTGTTTCGGTGCCTCCAGGCCCCTTGCAGCCTGTCCTGAGCCGTCCGTGACTGTCTCTTCCCTGGGGGTGGGGGGTGGGGGGAGGGCGGGAACTGAAAGCTGGAGCGACGTCCTGCTGTTGACCAGCATTTTAGCTTGAATGACGGGGGCCTGGCTCCCCAAATCCCAGCCACTTCTGTGCCCTGCTGCAGAGCGACAGCTCTCCAGCCCAAGGGGTCTGGGCACAGAGTGCCCACTGCGTCACAGACCCCTCACAAAACGGCCCCTCAGTTACCCCAGAATGGGTTGTTTTTTTCCAGTTTTCAAGGAAAAACTGAAACCAACTCCCCAAAAACCTGACCATGTTTCCAGAAATCTCAACCGAAACCAGGAAACGTGAACCAAAAAATGAACATTTCACTGACAAGCAGGCAGTGGTGCCTAAGATAACTGCCTGGCAAAGGCGTGTTCCCTCCCTCCGTAATAAACATACCTAGCTCTTTGCAAAGGAGGCAAGTAGCATTATCCCTGTTTTACAGATGAGGATACTGAGGCACTCAGCAGAGCCAGGACTAGAACCCAGGTCTCCTGGCTTCCAGTCTAGTGCTCGAGCTACTAGGCCACTGTCAATACAGGCTCTCTTTTAACCCTCTTCCCTCCAGGCGCGAAGCAGTGGCTGACCCGGCTGGCGAGGAACGTCGAGGCCCTGCACAGACGGGACGAGAGGGCGGCGCCCAATGGCACCCGGGACGGGAAGCGGGAGGAAAACGCCACGCAGTACGCCGTGCTGGCCATCGTGCCGGTCTTCTGCGTCATGGGGCTCCTGGGCATCCTCTTCTGCAACCTGCTGAAGAAAAAAGGCTACCACTGCACGGCCCACAAGGAGAGCGAGGAGGAGGTGGCAAAGGCAGAGAGAGGCGGTAAGGGCCACTGAGTGGGCTCAGCGCATTCTCCCCGCAATCCCTGCCTGAGCGCTCGTGCCTAGCACCGACTAGGGGCAGCAGGGGGCGCCCCCAGCAGTAGGAGGGCGCTGGGTTGCCTTGCGGCACTGCAGCCCCAGATGCCAGACTCCCCACTGCCTCTCTAGCGCCCCACCCTGGCTGATCTGTGCCCGCCCTTTGGGTGGCACGACCGGCACACTGGAAATACTGATGATGATGATGATGATGATGTGCAAGAACTAGACCAGCCCCTGCTATGCCCCAGCCTGGCAAAGGGGAGAGATTGGCCTCTGAGTCCCCCACCCCATGGGCAGAGTGGGAGCAGAGCGGGCATTGTGGATGTGTGCTGGGAAGCCTGGCAGCCCAGGTGCATTGACCGCACCAGCGCATTTGCTCTAGTCTCTAAGCAGGCTGCCAGCGGCTAAGGCACTCAGACCCAGGAGCTCCTGCCCACCTGGGGTGCAAGGATCAACTTGGGGGGAGGGAGGGGAGCAGTTTCTTTTAAAGACCTCGTGTGATAAACGCTTTAGTCACCAGCTCCTTCCTCTGGCAGGGGCTCTGGGTTTGTTTCTTTGTCTGCTTTTGGCTTTTTGCTCTCTAAACAAACTCCCTCTCCTGTAGGTAGAGGGGAAGGGAGGTCACCCTGCGTCAGTCCCATGCTGTCCATAGCAGGACTGATCAGTTCACCCCTCCTGTAGAGACATCTCACTGCCCTGTCTCCGCCCGCTCTCCTGTGGCAGCATTCTCCCTTGCCATGGAGCCGGGAGGGAGGGGGACTGGCCGTGTTGCATCACCTGAGTTCTCACGAGCTGGGGCAATGGTGAGCGCTGGGGACACAGGCTAGCGAGGGTGCCCAGAGAGAACCTGGAAAGCCATCTCCTCCTTGGCAGAGCACAGAGTCCTGGCAGCGGCTGACTGGCTGCATTGCCTCGTGTCTAGCAGCTAACGCTCTGCACTTTGTGGGCCAGAGCACCAGCCGGTGTGAATCAGGAGAGTGCCAGTCCAATCAATGAGCCAAACCCTGTTTACCCCAGCGAGGGTCTGGCCCACAGTGTCTCTCTTGCCCAAGGATCTCAAAGCGTTTTACAGCTGTGAATTCTCACATCTCCTAGGCAGCTGGTATTATCCCCCGACTTACAGCCGAGGCACAGTGCAGTACCAGTGGTGGCAGCAGTGGGCTTGCCTGGCCCACTGCCCCCTGGTCTGACCACCAGTCCATGCTCCCTCCTTGGTGGAACATCTCCTGGGTGGTCCAGCAGGATCCACTCTCTAGCAATGCAGCACCTCTGGTGTCGGCCTTGCCCCGGTGCAGCTGCAGTGACTTTACCACCCCTCGGCGCTGTCAGTCCTTCTCAACTAACCCCTTCCATGCCCCACGTCCCCTGGAGTGTGGGGTTACCCGCCAAGGGTGCCTCATTCCCAGCACTGACGGCAGATCCCCTCCCTTGTGCGGCGTACTGAGAAGAGCCCCTGACTGCAGCCGGGGAGGGATGGGCTGATGTGGAGGAGCCAGGGGAGGGGTCGCCCCAAGCTCGTGAGTTCCTGAGCTCCCGCGTCAGGGCCTGCCGCAGGGAACAAAGCCCTGTTCAGCAGGTTACCTCAAGGGCAGGAGCTGCTGCAGGAGAGGCCGCCAGACGCCTCTGCAGTTACACGGGTGAGGACTGAACAGCGCTGCCCAAGGGCTCGCCATCCTTGGGAGAGTGATGGGCCATGACCGTCAGCGCGAGATGGGGGTGGGTGGCGGGGGGGGACAGAAGGTCGTGAGTCGGAAACCTCCAGAAATGTGAGGTTGGCTTAAACGCCAGGAGATTTAAACTAAATCCTTGTTATGTTTGACGGGGGGTTGGGCAGGGGAGGGGTTGTCTGTCATTTGAACTCTCCCTGCTCTCCCCCTCCATGTGCACATGGGGTGGGATGATTTACAGGTTGCAGATGCAGCTTCCAGTGCATGCCAAGGAGGGCCTGGGGTCCCCGGACAATGCCCCAGCTCCATCCCGCTGCCCTGTGCAGGCTCCAGCAGCTGCCCCTGCTGCAGCTGGGGAGGGGCTGCCCTGAGCTCCCTCCTCCATTAACTTCCTGCACGGGGGTGGAGGCCCCTGCTGCTAAGCTTAGGCTGGGCTGGGTGTGGGGCAGCTCAGGGCACCCCGTACCGCTGGCAGCTGCTAAGGCTGCTGCTTGCATTGTGTGTAGCACAGCAGTCCCTAGTGGCCCAAAGGGGGAAGTGCAGGCAGGCAAAATTGTCCTTGTTCATGAGATCCAGCAGGCTTGGGGCATGTGGCTGCTCCTCCTGTGTACAGACCGCTGCCTCCCCACGGCTGGCAGCATTAACTACTGCCAGAGCTGACACCAGGAGAGAGGGGCCTCTGTCCTGGTGCATGGATCATCCTGCCCTGGGGAGCTGCAGTCAGGCTTGGGGTGGAAGTCACAGCAGTGAGGCAGCTTCCTGCTGATGGTCAGATTTTGGCTGGGGGGAAGGGAAATGAGTGAGAGGATCTGAGTGGGGAAGGCATTGGCCAGGACCCTGCTAGCAGTGCTTGCTGCGCTAGCAGCTCAGCGGTTCCCTTTTGTCCCCCCGGAGTGCGGTTTGCCCAGGAAGCCGAGCAGGCTGGTGTCGAGTTCCTCCGCTCCATCCTGGTCCCATCCTCTAGTGTTCCAGCAGCTCTCGCTGTATCCTTTTGCTTTTTGGCATGTGACTCGACCCTAGTGCGGTGCTGGATCATGGAGAGGAATCTGCTAACTCCCTTCCTTTGCCCTCCTTCCAGACCCTTTGCCTCGCCGGCCAGAGGCTAAAGGCGGATGGAATTCAGTTTCTCTTCTCTCCTCGCCCTTTTTGTTCTGTTTTTGTTCCTCTTGATTTCAGTTCTGGTAGCCAGTTCATTTCCTCTGAAGTCAATCCAGTTCCTTTCCTGCAGCTGTGCAGAAAGTCCGCCCCATTCTCCAGCCAGGAGACCTCTTTCTAGTGTAAAGCTAGCCACAGGTTCTCTATGGGTCCAGGTGACACAGTAATAAACCCTCCTGCTCCCTGGACGCACAAGCCTTTTCACCTGTGCTTGATCGAGGGTGGGAGGCACTTCTGGAATTTCTCAGTGAGGACAGGGCTAGGGCTAGTTAAGGAGTGTGTGTGTGTGTGTGTGAGAGAGAGAGAGAGAGAGAGAGAGAGAGAGAGAGGTTGCCCTCTGGTGACTGGCCTGGAGAGGGGATCTGCTGGTAGCTTAGGGAGCTCTTAGATCAAGCGGTAGAAGTCTCAGTGTTTGGAGCTAAGGAGCCGGGCTCTAGTCTGATTCCCCTCTGGGTGCATATGAGAACGAGTGTGTTTGCAGCACATGGGTTTGTTACAGGAGGGCTTCTCCGCTGCCCCCGGTCCCTGCCTATTGCTAAGCTCTTGATGGCTAGCATGCTGCGTTTCTGGAGCAGCCTGGCTATGCAGTGCCAGAATTCTCTAAGCAATTCCAAGGCTGGTCCCAAGATCATCTTCTCCCCGTACTTAGTTAATCAGTATTTCAAGAACCATACCCCAGTGGCACTGTGAATAGACAAACAGCTGCTGAAAGAGAGTCCAGAGCTGCCAGACACAAGCCAGAATGAAGCTGTACAACAAGCCCCCTGGAGAATGGGCCTCTCTAGAGCTTGGCCTCTCTGGAGCGAGCTTGCTCTGCTCTGAGACAATCGGATCTGGCCGTCTCTCAGGTAGAGATTCAGGCCTGGGGTCTTGTAGGAGGCTTGGGTTTGAGATCCTGCCCCAATCATTCTCTCTGGGCAAGGAAAGGAGCATGTGTTTCTAGCTGCTCTGTAGTGACCCCCTCTGGCTAGTAGGGGAATGGCAGCAACGCTGTGATGGGAGTCCCCATCCAGTCGTCCTTGCCTGAAGAAAGTTCTCCAGCCTGGGGCCTTGAGGGAGAAGGGGGCGGATAATGCTATGACTCATGACACTGGTGGTGACATCTGCTGTTAGGGTGCTGGTCAAAACTCACAACCCCCCACTTCACTAGAGCCTCTGCAGGCTGAAAACCTCTTTTCTTGTCTGTAATACCTGGGCATTAGGGTTGCCTTCCAGTGTCTGAGCTGCAAAGATGGTCTGGCACCTACTGCTGCCCCCAGTCAGGGGAGACTTCTTGTAGCTCACACTGCTGCATCCTGCATTTTTGGTGCAGAGCACCTCGGAAGGAGCAGAGTTTGAATCCCCTCTCCCCCGGGGTGTGACTTTGCAGCGCCTGGATTTGTTGCAGTGCCCAACATAGGCACAGCAATGCACAGCTGCCCAAGTAACACAGGCTGAGGAAGAAGGGTGGGTTGTGGTTGGCTCTCCTCTGAATCACGGGCACATCAGTCCTGGAGACAACTTTATACAACTGGCGTGTGCTACCCTTCCCTGACCCCCAATCGGGTTCCAATATCTTGTGGCAAGGAGTTCCTCAGGTGAAGCCCCTTTGCTGGGAATGCTCTGTCCCCAGTCTCTGATGGCTGGAATCTCGGGCTATTTTAGCCTCAGTGTCCTCTATAATTGTTTTGGATGCTTAGGTGGTTTCTGAGGTGTTAGCCAAACTGTGCTAGGAATGGCATAGCCCTCTCTGTAGATAAGGCACTGGACTGGGACTCAGGAGACCTGAGTTCAGTTCCCAGCTCTGCCACTGGCCTGCTGTGTGACCTTGGGCAAGTTGCCTCCCTCCCCATGCCTCAGTTTCCCCATCTGTCAAATGGAGATAAAAATATTGTGACCCCCTTTGTACAACACTTAGCTCTTGTACAGCACATTGAGATCTAGCTGTTTTCTGCAATACAGGCCATAATACTAGGGGTAACTAAGACCCTAATACCTCTGTTTTTGGTGGCATGGGAGGGGGCCAGTTTGGGTAGCAACAGGGCTGTCTGTGACTATCCCAGAAGACTCTCTCTATTTATAGGAGTTCAGCCAGAAGCCAGCCTGTTCCTAACCAATAGCACTTGGCTGACTAGGCTGGCTTGCGGTTGCCTTAGACGCGCCTGGCACTTCAGCCAATAGGAATGCGTCTCTTCAGCATTGATGCTTGGACCAGCTGTTACATTTCCGTCACCCCATGACGCCTGTCCCCGGTGCCTCGCTCATCACTGGAGACAATAGAAACAAAGCCCAGGGTAGATCAAGAGCCTTGAGATAAATTGTTCTCTGAAAACAAGAGGCCCATTCTGAGTCTGGTTAGTAGCGCCTGGGGATGGCTTAGATCCCTAATCCTCTGGTTTGGCACCCCCAGAGTCCACGGGTCAGAACTTGGCAAGTGTGAGTCAGTGTTTTATCTAACCCAGGTGGCTGAGGGTTGCTGTGTGGGAAATTCTCTAGGGACGACTTAAAACTGGAATCCCCTTTTCTGCGTGGTCAATAGAAATGCCATGGTGCTTTTGAGAACAGCATTCATGGGCAAGACACAACAGGGCAAAATACTCCCCTGCCCCACCCCACTTCGGCATGCTTCGCTGTGTGCAAGTTGGCTGGTACCTTCCATCCCAGAGGTGGCTGCGTTTCTGCCGTACTGTATATGTGGAGCTTGTGAACCACTTTGGGATCTGAATCAAAATCCTGGCATGGGATAGTCCTGAGCTGTGGTGAAGTCTGGGTCATCGCTTTGCCCCTCTGTCATTAGTCCCTGGGCCAGATAGGAGCTGTGGGAACGTTCTTTGACCTCGCTTTTTCAAGCAACGGGCTCTGGACCTGTTCCCTGCGTCGAGCCCACCCTCTTTGTTACATAGAGCCCATGATGGGGGCATGCGTTCATTTCTCTTAAATTCCCCTGCAGAAGTGCAGGGGAATCCTCCAGATAAAACTGTGTGATGCAGATGTGTGGGGCTCATAACCGGAGCGAGGGAAGCTTGGAGTTGATTAAAACGGAGCCTGCTGCCCCCGTGCATTCACAATTCCTGAGTCAGGCTCCAAAAAACCAGGAAAATGGCTGCTTTATCACGAGACTTAAACATACCTGGGGGTCTGTTTGAGTTTCTGGGTTTTGAGCCTTTACGGGGTCACGTTTTCGGGCTCTGTTCTGCAGCAGTGAGGCCTACGGACTCTGTACTTGAAAACCTGAGATTCGGTTGTAATCACATGACTCCGGGGCTGGAGTTTTAAGAAGAAAACGGCAAATATTGTGAGACTTGTGCTTAAAATGTGAGAGTTGGCACCGCGAGTGATTTCTATGCAGCTGCTACACCTCCCTTAGGCTATGAACAAAGTAACCGCACAACAGCATCCATCTTCCCCCCCGTGTCCCCCTACACAACACACACTGACAGATGGCAAGACCAAGCACCCTCTTCATTTGCCTTCTCCTATTTGTCTCTGTGCCTTCATCTGTGTTACCCCCCAGCCCCCCGGCCTGGGCTTCCACCCTCTCCAGATCCCTCAGAAGTAGACTCATCTCTAAACCCTGATTCCTCACTCGAACGCCCAAGCAACACAAAACCCCTCTAGAACCATGGCGACAACCAACACCTGCCCAGCACGCCCGCTGGCTCTGAGCGCGAGCCCTGCAGGGCAGCCTGGCGTGCTGTTGGCCTGCCCGCCGCGGCCCTCGGTGATTGCCCTGCAGCACGCCTCCCCTGTTTGTTTTCTGAGCTGAGTGAACGTTAAATAACCCTGAAGCGCCCAGCCCCAGCTGCCGTCGCCATGGCTACGGGGGCTCGCGGTCCCTGATGTCTGCAGCACCAGTGGTTGCTGTGTAGAAGAGTCGGGCATGAGAAGGGGGCTGGGGCTGACCTAGTTTCTGGATCAGTGTTAGCTACAGTTAAGTGACCAGGGAGTATTTGAGAGGGCTGGGGCTTCTCAGGATTGTCCAGTTGCTTTTTAACGAAAGAATCGTTCTAACTAAGGCACTGATTAGGTCACGGAATCCGTGACTTCCATTGATCTCTGACATTTTCTGCCCTGGGGCTGGAGCTCCCAGCCAGCCCTGTCCCCGCAGTTCCCAGCCCCTGCCTTGGTAGGGGGACCCATCAGCTGCCCCGCCGTGTCAGGGGGGACCCCCTGCAGCTGCCCAGCACTGCCCCTGGGGCTAGGGGACCCCGCCGCAGCCCAGCCCCACGGGCAGGGGGACCCCAGAGCTCCCATGCACCACAGTGGTGGGGGACCCGGGAGCCCCAGCAGCAGTGGGTGCTGAACCCGCCTTGGCCTCTGTCATGGATATTTTTAGTGAAAGTCAGGGACAGGTCATGGGCTTCCATGAATTTTTGTTTATTGCCCACGACCTGTCCATGACTTTTTTTACTACAAATATCCGTGACAAAACCGTATCCTTAATTATAATACAGGGCGCATAACGCGCTTGTCATCTCACGTGCTATTCTACCCATGGTACAGCTGGGGAAACTGAGGCACCCGAGCCTAAGGAGACTCAGTGCATCAGTGGCCAGCCGCCTGTCCAGCATCCCATCCACCAGTCTGCACCGTCAGCCACAGACACTGCCCACCTGCTTTGCAAGGGGCTTGGCTGGGTTCTTCCCTGGTGTCAGACTCGCTGAGCCCCTCAGGACGGGCACTGCCACGAGATTTGGTTAGAGGAGAGCAGCAGGGCTGCTGGGCTCATGATGAGAGAGAACAGCTGGCACAGGTACCTGATGGAGGTGGAACTGGGTACCCGTTCAGGGGGCTGGGGCACATGACTTATGAGGAGAGGCTGAGGGAACTGGGCTTGTTTAGTCTGCAGAAGAGAAGAGTGAGGGGGATTTGATAGCAACCTTCAACTACCTGAAGAGGGGTTCCAAAGAGGATGGAGCTCGGCTGTTCTCAGTGGTGGCAGATGACAGAACAAGGAGCAATGGTCTCAAGTTGCTGTGGGGGAGGTTTAGGTTGGATATTAGGAAACACTATTTCACTAGTGGGGTGGTGAAGCACTGGAATGGGTTACCTAGGGAGGTGGTGGAATCTCCATCCTTAGAGGTTTTTAAGGCCTGACTTGACAGAGCCCTGGCTGGGATGATTTAGTTGGTGTTGGTCCTGCTTTGAGCAGGGGGTTGGACTAGATGACCTCCTGAGGTCTCTTCCAACCCTAATCTTCTATGATCTCGTCTCTGATGACGGCCTAACATTACCTCTGATGCGCCCAGGGAAGAGGAGTCAGGGAAGGATCTGTATGGAATGGTTCCTGGCAGGGGGTTCCCAACCTGGGGTCACCCGGGGGGTTGTGACCATCCTGCTCTTCCCATATTGCTGAATGGGAGCAGGAGCCAGCTGGCTCCTGGGCATGCCCTAGGGGGTGGCAGTGTGGTCTGGTGCACTGACTGGGACTCAATGTTTCCTCTCTCTGTGTCTGTTTCCCCATCTGCTCTCTGTAAAGTGTTCTGCAAGTTTGAGTCCTCGACTCTAGGGCCAGAGGGGACCATCGTGATCATCTAGTCTGGCCTCTGGCACAGCCCAGGCCAGAGAATTGCTCCCAGGGATGCCTGCAGCGAGCCTGGTAACTAACCACAGGTCGGTTGTTGCTGGAGCCAGCAGTCGCCAATCCTTGGCACAGCAGGGTATTGGACAGATAGCGCTATTTGCTTTGCCCCCTGCAAGGACATATCGCACTAGCTCAGAGTCCAGGGCATCACCCTCCTAAGACCTTGCCACTGGCTTTGGGAGGCCTAGCTGGATTTTTTGCTAACTGTCAGTTGCCACCTCTCTGGTGTGAGATCAGACGCTGGCCCAAGGCGATGCTTTATGAGCTGTGGCTGCAGCTCCCCTTGCCATCTGGGCTGCAGCTGCGTTAGTCAGCAATCGCCTGCAACCTCAGCCCCCTGCGCTAAGGGGGAATGAAGGCGCAGCTGTCTCCGCACAACCCAGATTGCATGGGCTGGGCTGGGACAGCAGTATCATCTCCTGGCCAGCGGGTGTAGTGGTGTTGGTATTCAAAATATCTGAGGGTCATGGGAAAGGCCGGAACGGGTGCCCAGAGGAATGTCTACCCTAGAAAGAGACAGGGCCTGTGAGCGAAGAACTTGGCAATGCTGGCAGAATGAATGGCCCTAAGGATCTGAACCAAGCTCATGCCGCCAGGTTGGGGCTCAGAATCATGCATGGATCTGGGATTTTGGGTCAGGCCATTCGACCCAATGACCCGTTAAATGTACGGGAAAGGCCACCTGCTCTAAGGCAGCACGAGCTGGAGAGCAACGAAATGGGACAGCTTGGCTGGCTGTCCTGGGCTAAAGGGAGTCTGCGCTTGTGGCTAAGGCTCTGGGATGCAGACGATCCGAGTTCAGTTCCCAGCTTTGTCTCCTTGATCTTGAGCAAGTCCCTTATTTCCTCTGTGCCTCCGTTTCCCATCTGTAAAACAGCCATAACGCCCCCTTTGTCTTGTCTGCTTAGACTCGTGAGCTCTTCAGGCTAGCAGATGTGAGTGTGTGTACAGCACCTCGCATAACAGAGCTGGCTCTGGGGCCTCTAGGGACCTCGAGAGGTCATCTAGTCCAGTTCCCTGCACTCATGGCAGGACTAAGTATTGTCTAGACCATATTGTGATAGAACTCCTATATAATAAAAGGACTGGCAGACTCCCAGCTGATCCCGGACACCAGCTGACTTGTATGGTAGAGAAGCATTTAAAAATACTCTGTGACTTGCGGGGAAGGGCTCTAAATGTCACATCAGGGAAAATGTAACTTTTTTTTTTTCATAGCTCTGCAAGGGGAGGGTGCTTAGGACATTGGACTGAGAGCCAGGGTGCCTGGGTTCTGTCTGGCCAGGCCACTGACTGAGTTTGAGGGAGTCCTTTCGTTTCCATTTCCCCATCTGTAAAATGGGCACACTGCTTGCCTGTCTGTGTATCACCATGAGGCTTAATCAGCTGACGTGGGTGAGGTGCTGAGCCGCTGCGTTACTGTGCCTGGAGAATGGCAGCAGGTTTTAATTCCCAGGTTTCCCACTCCAGGTAATAACTCAGCGTACAGAATAGACGATGCCAACCAAGATACCATCGGGGTCCTTGTGCAGCTGATCACGGAGAAGAAAGGTCAGTATGGTACCAAGGGAGGAAGGGATCTCTGACCCGTGTGGCTGCATGTTACACTCAGGGGAGAGACCGAACATGTGGCTTTCATTGCTGAGCACTGCATCGGTGCTGGCCAGTGACTTTGATTTCCGGAGAGGCTCCTCTGTACAACTCCAGCACCTGAGTGCTGTCCCCTGTTTCCTTAGCCAGCACGCCAAAGGGCATAGGTCTTTCAGCCCCCGGACCCTAACTGGGCCACAGATGTGAACCTGCATAGCCCAGCCTTTGAACAAGTAGGGCCAGGCCTGGGACGGTCTAACTCTGTCCCTGAGCTGACCCATGGCTGAACGGCTGGTCTTGTGTCTCCCTTTGCATCTGTCTTCATTGGCCGTGTTGAATTTCTGCGTGCAGAGAACGCTGCAGCCCTGGAGGAGCTGCTGAAGGAGTACCATAGCAAGCAGCTGGTGCAGACCACCCACAAGCCTGCTAACAGGTAAGGGCCTTGGGCCGGCAGCCCTGTGCTGATGCCGGCTTCGTTTGCGGCTGTTCAGTGGAGACGGGCCTGCCTGAGCAGGGAAGGCTGGGAGTCTGTTCAGGGCGTGGAAAATCCAGGGCTGCTGCTGGCATCAGAGGGGCAGGCCTGGCACAGCTCCTTTTCCCAAAGGGTCTCCCTGTAGGAAGCCCCAGGACAACAAGGAACCATACGCGCCCACGTCCCGATACGGCTCCGTCTTGCAGCCCAGACCAAACCCAACTCCCTGAGTCCCAAGACAAACCCCTGCTGGACTCAGCGGGGCTGTAGCGGGGCTTGATGCAAACGTGCCATAACCCCTTGGGAAACCAACACTGCCACCCTGTGACCAAAGGACCCACCGCACTTGCTGTACATGGGAGTGAGCCAGGCTGACCCCTTGGTCGCTGCACAGGGTGGGCAGCTCTAGGAAACATCCAGGAGTTGGCTGCCGGGGGAAGGATACAGCCGATCACTCCGCCCACCGACCCAGCTTAGCTGCGCTCAGGTTAAACCCTACGGCACCGGGGGGATGCGCAGGTGAGCAGCTGGGTGTTGGTGTTCGCCAGCAGGGAGCTGGGGTACAGAGTAGTCAGTGTCCCAGGCCGCTCTGGTGGTGGGGATGCCGGAGGGGGCGTGCTAGGTGATCGGGCTGTGATGTGCATGACCTGTATCTCCCCTGGGCCAGGCCCTGGCCTGCCCCCCCGCCCCCTCGCAGGGAGACTTTAACCAGGGCTTCACTCACACCCCCTCCTTCCCTCCTGACTGTGTCTCTCCCCAGCAGGCTGCACTTCCTACCGCACATCCCCCACATCTGCCGGCACC
The DNA here is from genome assembly GCF_965152275.1 of Natator depressus. NCBI lineage: Eukaryota > Metazoa > Chordata > Testudines > Cheloniidae > Natator > Natator depressus. The sequence goes on along the minus strand of NC_134234.1, from coordinate 12,994,329 downwards.
AGCATCACCTGCACACTGTGCAGGGCCTGGCCACTCGCTCTGGCCCCAGCTGCACCCGCTGCTGCCAGAAGAAGTGGCCGGAGGTGCTGCTCTCTCCAGAAGCCGTGGCCGCCACTGCCGCGGCCTCCATCATCCCCGCTCCTGCCAGCGTCGCCCCCAAGCCGGCCAAGCCGGGCGGCAAGGCCAGCCGGCCGGGAGAGATCACCATCCTCTCCGTGGGCAGGTGAGCGGGACTGGCCCCCGCCCTGAAGGGGGCAGATCCCGGGGGGTGGGGGGTCGTTGCCTGTCACACGCAGAACCATCAGGAGTGGAGCTGGGCCTGCCCCGAGGCCTGGGCCTGCAGCCCCCCATCACAGCTCGGGCCCACCTCTAGGAGCGCGCAGGGGGACACTGCAAGGCATGGGTCACTTGCTGCAGCTCTCAGCACCCCGTTCATCTCAACCCCGCTGTCCGGCAGGCCCTGTTAAACGGAGCCTTCCCCTAATGATCCCCAGCCCGCTGCAGAGAGCCAGTCCCAGAGGCAGCAGCCCCTGCCCGAGCCCTCGATGCCACCAGGCCTGGAATGGCTCTGATCCGAGAGGGCTTCTCGCATAGCTGGGTCCCATGTATGGCTGGGCAGGGCCTTACCCGGTGGGCTCTCCGCCCTGCTCTAGTGGCTGGACCACATCAGAGTTTGAGCCTGCTAAGAGCTGGGTCTTCTAGCCCAGGCCGTGGAGGCTCATGGCTTTAAATCCTGGGTTCAGTCCCCGCTGCCAACAAGCCATCCAGAGGCCCCGTGTTACATACAGAACAGGCCTTCCCAAGCAGAGCCATAGACTGGGCATGGCACACTGCCCCCTCTTGGTGCCCAGGGAGACTATCTGCAGGGTGCCAAGGTGGGGTCACTTGTTTAGCCATCTCCGGGATCTACCTGTGGCTGGGGTTTAACGTGGGCTGGATATGGAGGGCTAGCCGAGATGCACAAACACTTCGTATTGAACCCAGACGATGCAGTGTGATCATCCGACTAGAGACGAGGACTAGGAGCCAGGCCTCCAGCTCTGCCACTCATTGCCAAGGCTGCGATGTAGTCCCCGAGGTCACGGAATCCATGACTTCCAAAGACCTCCGTGACTTCAGCCAGCGCCGGCAGGGAGCTGCAGGGTCTCCTGCCGCCTGGGGAGACAGGAAGCGGCAGCATACCCCTGCCGCCCCAGAGGATGGAAGCTCTGCGGGCAGCTGGGGGGACGCCCACAGCTCGGAGCTGCCAGCGGAGGGGGACCCCCAGCTCCCCCCCGCTTTTGTCGTGGATATTTTTAGTAAAAGTCAGGGACAGGTCACAGCTTCCATGAATTTTTCTTTGCCTGCGACCTGTCCGTGGCTGTTACTAAAAATAGCCATGACACAATCATCGCCTTACCCATCGCTGTGTGACTTTGGGCAGGCTGCTTAGTCTCTGTGTGCCTCGGTTTCCCCATCTGTGTAATGGGGCATATACTGCCCTTTGTAAGGCCAGGCGGGGAGATACACGACACTCAGGCAGCTGTCTCTGTGCAAAGTCAGGCCCTGCCGGCTGTTCCGCATATGGGGGTAACGTTGGCTGGGCTGCTCATGCCCCCAGGGCGGCTGGTCGTCCCCATGCCCCGCCATAGTGTCTCTGACCCATGCGCTGCTGTGTCTGCAGGTTCCGAGTGGCTCGCATCCCCGAGCAGAAGCCCAACCCTCCAGAAGTGAAAACCATCTCGGAGTGCAGTGGGGCTGAGCCGGCCGACTCCCCCCGCAGCGGCCTCCCCACTGAGCAGAAACCCCTGGTGGGCACCGGAGCCAGGTCGAAATGGCTGAAAACGGCCGACAGCCAACAAGAGGTGAGCGTGCATGGGGTGGGCCGGGGAGGGGCTCCTGAACAACAGGGGTTCCAGCCCCCGCAGGCTGAGGACTCCGGTCCAGCTTTTACTCCCCTCTCCGCTTCCCGCTAGAATCAGCCACCTCTCGACAGGCTCCCCAAAGCTTTGGCTTGGAAAGCAAGGCTGGAGATGAGCTAAACCCTGGACCTGGGTTTCGGTGGCAGGGAGGGAACGATGCTCTAGGACAGAGGTGGGCAAACTACGGCCCGCGGGCCCCTCCTGCCCGGCCGGCTAGCCCCCAGCCCCTCCCCCGCTGTTCTCCCTCCCCCGCAGCCTCAGCGCACCATGCTCCGCGTAGGAATGTGCTGCTGGTGGCCGTTACGGAGAGCGATTTACTGCGCTACACCGGCCCGGCGTAGCGCCCCCAGTGCTCTGTGCTGCGCGGTAAGGGGGCGGGGAGCCGGGGGGGTGGATAGAGGGCAGGGGAGTTCGGGTGGGGGACTGGGGGGGGTTGAATGGGGGGCAGGGGTCCTGGGGGGTCAGTCAGGAAGGAGGGGGGTTGGATGGGGCAGTGGGGGGGCAGTTCCAGGTCGGTCAGGGGGCAGGGAGCGGGGGGGGGGTGGATGGGGCAGTGGGGGGGCAGTTTCAGGGGACAGGGAGTGGGAGGGGTGGGGGTGGATGGGGCAGGGGTCCTGGGGGGGCCGTCAGGGAACAGAGGGGGTTGGATGGGGCAGGAGTCCCGGGGACGGGGCCGTCGGGGGGGGGCGCGATTGGGGGCGGGGGCGCAGCCTGGCACAGCCTCCCCTGACCCGCCCACCATACAATTTCCGAAACCCGATGTGGCCCGCAGGCCAAAAAGTTTGCCCGCCCCTGCTCTAGGAGCTTCCTGTCCCCAGCGTGTATGAACTGTGCCCCTGCCCAGAGGCGATAGCTGGGCTCTCTGTGATCCCCTGGGTGGCTCTGAGGCACAGCTAGCCTCCCTTCCCCATCTCAGGGAGCTCTGCGTTGTCAGCCAGCTGGCTGGGGATCGGCCGTAAGGAAATCTGTGTCTCAGCGTGGCCTGGACAAGCTGCTGAATTCCAGAGCTGGGCGTCTGTCGGCTTCTCCTGGGATTATACGCACACGCTGCGCCGTCCAGTTTAAATCCCAAGCATAAGCCAGCTGGGCAGTAGCCAGAGGCCCGAGGACCTGAACCCGCTGCTGAGTCAGGAGGAGCGAGACGGCGCCTCTGGCCTGGGGCCTCTCTGCTGACGCCGCCAGGTGGAGGAGAGTGTTGGGGGCTGTGGACACCTGTCCTCTGGGCCCTGGAAAGAGTCACCAGGCTCGCTGCGTGTAAAGCAGCTGTCAGGCAGCAGTGCCCCCGAGCCAGCTGGCTGGGCTTTGGATGCGGCTGCCGTATGCTACCCCTTCTCTAGGAGAGCCACCCTTTCTGCAGACTTCACGCCTACCGTTTACGTACAAACAACCGCTGCCCTGGACGTTGCCAAGCCCCCCCCATCCCCTTCCCCAGCTCTTTCCCAAGTCAATAGGAGCTGTGGGTGCTCCACACCTCTGAGCACCAGGCCACAAGCTTCTAGCTCTGGCTGCCAAGGGGTCGTGCCCAACGTGAAGCAGGGCAGCGTGGTTTTAGTGAGCCGGCAGTGTCAGAAACCCCAGCACCAGGAACTGCCTTAACGGGGCGCTAACTCTGGGGCCTAATGCTGACCATAGGGGCCGACACTGTGGGTGCTCACCAGCCACCCGCCAATCAGCTGTTTGGCAGCAGGCAGGAGGTGCTGCGGGGAGGAGACAGAGCCCACTTGGGGTAGAGGGGGCAGAGCAGGGGTGGGAAGAGGCGGGGGGAGAGGTAGAGGTGGGGCAGGAAGAGGCAGGGGGAGCGGGGTGACCTTGGGGGAAGGAGTGGAGTGGGGGTAGGACCTCAGGGCAGAGCATCCACCTGGGCAGAAGAAAGTCGGCACCTGTGGTGCTGACCCCTAACTATCCCCCTGCTGCACCACCCTCCTAGAAACAGCCAGCGACTGTGGATAGATTCTGAGTGTATCTCAAATCAGTGACCTCCCCTTTTCCCAGCCTGCAGCGTGTCCTTGGCCTCTCAGCTGCCACATGCTGGAATATTTTGAGGACACTGAATTCAGGATCTGAAAAGCAACAGACCCCCGGTAGTTTAGTCCTATTAGGACTTTATCCCCAATTTCCGGGCTTTTGGCTGTACAGACAGACCCAGCAGGGAGTGCTGGCAAATGGGCTGCTCTCCAGCATCGACTATGTGCAGCCGCAGCGTGTCACACCCAGTCTGTGTGGGAGACTCATGGAACATTTTAATTGTGGTGCTTCCTACATTAGAAAAACAGCCGCTGGCCAAGGCAGGGGGGTGCCCTGACCCACAGCGATGGGATCTGCGGTGGCGTTATGGCAGTGCATAGCTGGGATCATCTTTGGCTCTGAGGCCCGAGCCGCACAGGGCTGTTTACCTGGGAGTCTCTTATGCCCACGGCTGGGTGACCGGGTTTGTTTTCAGGACGTTGTGTTTCCTGCCCTTGGTGGTGGCTGCGCCGTTGACAGTGGGGCTGTGGTCTTGTGGAAGCTCTCGCTGCACATCTCTCTCCCCAAGATGGTGGGCAGCGGCTAGGGGGAGCCGGGGCTGGGCGACTGTGTATGTGCACAGATCCTATTCCCAGCTCTACAGCACAGGGAATTTGTGACTGGGATCGGTCCAGGTGAGCAATAGAGCAGGGCTGTGTCCCAGGGAGGGCTGTGAGCCCGCAGAGCTACCGCGAGGCAAGCCTGAAATATTCAGAGTTCAGTAAGCACCCCTCGGCATTGGGACGCTCCTCTGGCCTCTGCAGAATGGGGCTGGGCAGCTGTCGCGGTCACTGCAGGCGAGTCAGGAGATGTAAAGTAATACGGGGCTGCAGAGTGCGGGGTGACGCTTCAGAGCGGGCGGGCGAACTCCTCTGCAGCTGCTTCCCAGAGAGAAACCACCCCCATTGCCCCACTTCTCCATCCTGGCCATGACACTGCTGCTCTGGGGGCGGGGAGCAGGGATGCTGTGCCATGGCAGGCTGCTGGCGTTCTCACAGCCACATACCGCCGTGCCCCGCTGCCTGGAGCCTGCCTTGAGATGGCCGGGGAGCTAGGGAGCGTGAACATGCAGAAACAGCCTCCTGGGGGGGCAGACGGGCTGCCACTGGCACATGACGAGCTGCCACATCAGGGGCGTTTGCTGGCACTTGTCCGTTAACGGAGACCGAGCGAGTTGGAATGGGCATGGTTTGTTCTGCCCGGTATAGGTGCCTGGGCCTCCGGTTCCCCCTGCTGGCCAGTCGCTGAATTACACATAACTGCACCAGCAAAGGACCTGCCAAAGCAGTGGGCAGTGCTGAAAGGGAAGATACACAGGTGTGAACACCTGGCACATCAGCAGTTTGTTTCAGGACAGCCCCTAGGTCATAAGCCTTGGCAAGCGTAACCTTGTTCTCTGAAGGTAACAGAGCCCTTTGGATTTGCTGCCACGGGGTGCAGAGGGTTAGGGGCACTCGAGGGACTGTTCGGGTTCAGCTCTGAGCCAGCTGGTCTGGGAGAGCTCGGCTCAGCAGGGCTCTCTGTGCTTCGCAGGGCACCCCATAGGCTGCAGCAGTGTCACGGTGAAGGGTAGGCGGCAGGTTTCAAAGGGGGAAGAGCTCTACCAGAGGCTAGGACAGGGTTTGTCTGCGTCATGTCGTGGGCCTCTCTGGTTCCTGCGGGCTCATTAGTCCTTCCTCGCAGAAGAATGTGGCTGACCCCACAAGGCACCTCCAGAGCAGCAGCAGCCCTGTACAATGGTCGCTTGCCCTGGAATCCTGCAGGACCGACTGATCCCTCCTACGCACCTGTCCTATGGCCTGTCGGCTCCAGCCTGAGATTTCCCAGGGCAGCAAACTGAAGCCCAGCTTGCATCTCGGGTCACCTCCAGCCCTGATGGCTAGAAGGGTCCATCTGGACTCTCCAAACCCTGCGCCTTGACGCTGGATGGGGTGAGGCCCTGACAGCGCATCTCTGAAAGGGTGGCAGTTCTGTGACTGGGAGACGATGCTGCCATCAACACCTACACACAGTCCTGAGTCTCCACCTCCTTGTTGGTTTGACTTCCCATTTCCTGGCATGAGTGAGAGGCAGCAATAACCCCAGAGTAATACATCGCTGCTTTTGTGGGTTAACTAGAGGAGTGCCCTCCACTGGTCGGAGCAGGGGGAAGGGAAGAAGGACTCCTGGGTTCTGTGCCTGGCTCTGCCAGACTGACTTAGGCTGCGCTTTGATGGAAGTGTTCTGAAATAGAGGGTGGGATTTTCTGGTGAGTCTAAGTGATTAAGGAGCACTGGTTCCCTGGGCTTCCAATGGGACTATGGCCCAAGTGACTTCGAAGCTTTTGCAGAAAACACACACACACACTTCCATGTGCTGCAATTAAGGATCCCTCTCTCCAAGCAGAGGGGAATTGGCTTGGCCTGGTTGGGGTTTTCTGTTGTGATCGATTTCAGACAAGTAACACAAATAGCTCAGTCCAAAGCTGATTATTGCATCAGCCTCTGGCTGGGAAATAGCCCCAGTCCCCCAGCCCAGCATGGGGCAGAGCTTTTAGTGCCAGCGGGGGAGGCAGTGAAATTGCTCCCCCAAAGGCAGAGCTGGGCTGCCTTTCTGTTCCTCCCTTGAGCCACTTGCCCACTCTAGCCCACAGAACAGAGCGCAGGAGCCAGGCCTGTGTCGACAGACACAACATCCTAATTATCCCACCGCCGTGGAGCCCAAAGGGAGGGGACGGATGCATCTCCTCCCTCGGACTGCAGCGATGGTCCTCCATGGGGCTCCAGAGTCTCTCCTATGGCCAGGCATGCAGGGGCAGGTATACTGGCCCTGTGACCCTTGTCCGGCACAGCCACAGGGAGGCAAGGAGACTTTGCACCCCGTTTGGTTGCTCTGTGATGCAGAAGGGCTGGAGAGGGATTTCTAGTGTCTCTTTATCTACATCAGACCAGCCCAAGCCATGCTAGAGCGTGGTGCCCAGTGCAGCCAGCCCCTTGTAGCACCACAGCACAGCTGCGGAGCGTGTAGGGTCTGTGCTGTCACGGGGACGGTGTCTGCTGACTTGGCCCTGGGCAGCTGTTCTGGGTCTAACCCCACTGGCCTCTGTGAACCTGGGCTCTCAGCAGGGGTGCTGGAACAGAGGGGTGGGGGTGAGGGTGGGGGTGGGGCATGGCCCTCCCACTTTTTGAAAGTGGATGGTACTGGCCAGTCCACTTTTCACCACAGCCTCGGACCCCTGCCTCTCCTCTTCCCTGCCAAGGCCCTGGCCCTGGGGGCGAGGAAGAGGGGGGCAGGGCCATGAAGGGGGCGAGGTCTTATGGCCCTCCCACTTTCAGGCAGAATCCCTTGCCCCTGATATTAGATGATCTGTCCACTTGAGATGTGAGGCTTTCTCTTAATGTGGGTGGTGAGCCCAGCTGTGCGGCTTGCATAGTTCTTTGGAGTGGGGACGTCTTGGCAAATTAAGTCATCCATCACCCTCCTTTCTAACAGCAAAGCCCTTCTCTGTCTCAGCAGGCTGCTAGAGGCCAATGCTGAGGCTTCTTACCCTGAAATCAGAGATTCAAATCGTACTTGGTCAACTCTACCCTTCAGCATTACGTAGACTTGGGGGGGTCTCTGTTCTGTTCTGTCCAGGATTCCTAGATCCTATCCCACTACAAATACTCACCCTTCCTAACTACGGCAGGAAAAAACCAGGTGCTGGGAGAGAAGGCCCTGCCTGGTCCAGGACCCAAAGTGAAACCCTTGGCCAAACCAGGCCATTTGAGCCATTTTCCCTAAAAACCTGAACCTGTTGACCTGCGCTGCTGCTTTATGGTCTCAGCCGTTCCCTTGATTACCTGACCTCCATGCACCCTGATGTCTTTGAGAACAGTACTGCTTCACACTGAAAGCTCTTCGGACCAGAGCCGGTCCCTTGGCAGGAGAGGTGCTCCCCAAGAGAGGCTGTGTTATCAATAATCCCAATGCATGAGTGGAGGGGGGGGGGGTTCCAAGGAAGTGTGAAGGTTTTAATCATGCTAGCACTCCCGTGGTGGTAGATCTGGCAAGAAGAGCTGCCCAGCAAGGGGTGCCCATCAGGGAGCTGGCTGCCCAATCCACTTTAAATTACTTTGGATTAATACAGCTGGGTGTCCCTGTGTAGACAAGCCCTAAGCAACTTGATCCAGGTCCTACTGTGAGCCAGTGGCAGGGCCGGGAATGGGACCCAGGAGTTCCTCTCACTCCAGGCCCCAGCTCTGTCAGCATTTTGCCTAGCTCACCCTAGTCCTCTGGGCTGGCTGCCGCCCCAGAGGCTGCGTCTTGGTCACATGTCTCTTCTCTTGCCTCCCACTGCAGGTGATCATCTGACTCCCTCGTGCACCAGGAGACCTGAGAAGCGGCTCACTTGGAGGCTTCTGGTTGAACAGTCCACCCATAAAACGCACACCCTGGGCGCTGCTGAAGGCGAAGCGTGACACTCATTTTCCCCTCGGGAGAGCTCCACCACCCCGGAGAATGGCAAGGCGCAGCCCCGGGTACCAGGGCCCGGGCCGGCAGGGAGGAGCCAAAGGACACGCCCAGCAGCCCAAAGCATTTTTCTTTTGGGGAGGGACTTGGGGGGGAGGGGAAGGGGGCTCGGGGTGCTGGAACAATTCGTATAGTGGGGGGTGTCAGAGCCATTGAACCAAACTGTAAACCTCACTTCAAACCAGGGGGCACGGCAGCACCCCTAGTTCTAGCACCTATGGGTGGGATGGGGGATACTTAGCTGCCCAACTGGAAAAACCATGCTACCTTCTTTAGATCATAGGGGCTGTTGCTCCAGCAGAGAGCAGTGTTCTTAAACTCGGGCCTAGGGTAGAGAGAGAGAGAGGCAGCTTGGTGTTGGACTGGAGCATATTCCTACCTCCCAGGGGCTCCAGGGTGAGGGGGAACGGAGTATTGCAGTGTACCGGTCTGGGGCTGGCGGCTAGTCATGGGGATGGCGAGTTTGGCTTTCTCTTTTCCCCCTTCACGAACGAAGGGAAACCCAGGGGGACTTGCAGTGAAACTCTCTGGCTGGAGTCAGCCCAGCCTACTGTGACCAAAGCTCTGTCTACTTTCATGTCCCCGTGGTGATCGCATTGGGCCAGTAACGGCACAGCTCTCGCAGTGTAATTTTATCATCTCTTGCCACATCTGGTGGTTTTCTTAAAGCCCCAGCTCCTGGATCCATGTGATTGGAAGACACTCTCAGCTTTCATTAATCCCCCTTGCTCACCCTGCCCTAAATTTCTAGCTCACATGGTTGCAGGGAAAAGCTTGAAAATATGACCCCCATGATTCAGAAACGACATAAAATGAACCCAAATTTTAGGCTCCCCCACCCCCAAAATCATAATTTTTAAGCCCCTCTCGTGATTTTTTGAATGCGTGCAGTTGGCCATGGTGCTCCCATCTCCCCCTAAGAGGGCGAGTGGCATTGTAGTTGTTAATGGTGCTTTCAAGAGACGCACAAAAGTTGCAGGGGAGGAATCCAAACAAGGCACGTTTCCTCCGTTGTTCCTGCCCATGAGGGAAGCAGGGACCATGCTCCATTGAGCTGAGCGGTGCCTAACCCTGCCTCAGACAGACGGTCTGTATTTTTTTTTGTGTGGGGTCGGCTTGTCAAGCAGGAAGCTGCACTTACTGGTTCAGAAGCTCAGGGATTCTCTGCTTTGGTGGTTAATTTTGGATCTTTGCCATTAGCGGGAAGAGCTCTGTGGCTGGGTTGTGACAGGATGGTCAGTGTCTGGGGCTGAGTTCTGCCTGCTGCCCAGCGCTAAGGGGCTGCCCCGGCTTACTCGAGTCAGTGGCTGACTTTGTGTTTGCTGCCGTGGTGGAAGCTGATTCAGGCCCCAGCCAGGTCCCTGCTCTGGATGCTAACACTGTACATGAGGCTGTGGGGAATTCCTTCCCCTCCCCTTCAAACTCTCAGCTCAGGGTTACTTTCCAGGGAAGTATTTTTCTTAGAACCTCGTCCGTGTCATGGGAGAGCAGTGGCTCCCTCAGTTGAGGACAATGTTCTGCTGGGGGCAGTTACCCCTCTAAAGAAGGAAAATCGTTGCTGTTAAGAATGACTGCCCCGATTTAAAGAAACTTAATGGTGATTGAGAGAGAGCTGGGCTTGCGGGCTCTCCCCTGGTGTCCATGAAAGGGCTGGCCATTCTGCCTACGCCACCTTAGGGCAATCCACCACCCCCTTTAGAAAAAGGGATGGGTGAGTTTTCCCAGCCAGCCCTTTAGTGGTGTCCATCCTTGCCCACTGGACGGGGATTTCACCCACTTATTCTGATGGCCTGGGGTCTACAGGCAGTCAGATTAATGAGCCATCTGGCTTTAGCATCTGTGAAGCCTCTTGACTCTCCTCAGGGCTCCCTGCCCAAGGGGCCTCCTGGCCACCGAGAACCCTGGGGCTGAGCCCACTTGCTTTGTTCTCACATGGCAATGGCTCCCCGCGTCGGAGGGGGCATCATACAGGATCTCCCAGGGGGCTGCTGCCTTTTCACTCCATCTCACTTAGATCCCATTCAGAGCTCTCCTCTATGACCGGGCATTATTGCAGGGCCCATCCTGTGAGCGATGACTAATGCTCACTTGGGGGCAGTTACCCAGCAAACCCGCCCTGGGATCACAAACTCCAACAGCATCTTCCAGCCCTGGCCCTGATAACACGGCAGCATCGCTGCCGGGCGTGCGGCACGTTGGCCCATCACTCTAGCAAAGTGCAGTGTTGCATTAGCAAGACCGGCCCATAATTCTCAGCAGGTCAGAAACTCCAGGACTGAGACCTTCAGAAACGAGGCGGGGGAGCCCCTCTGGCTTTCCAGTGATAATCGATCAGGTAACCGAGGCCCATGAGCCGCCTCCTCTCGGGTGGGGGGAAGCCTAGGTATGCATGTTGCAGCGCTACTGTCATGTGCTAGACATGATGTAAGATCTGGGGCCAGCAGCTCTGTCCTAGCCCAGCATGTGGCCCCTGGGCTGGCATCCCTTGCCCAGCCCTCCTGGGGTGTTATCCCATTGTTTACAGTAGGGTTAGTTCTATTATGTATTGTCAGTCACTCCGTTGATCTGTTGTGTACATCACATGCTCTGTTATTTATGAGGGCAGTGCGGGGACCTGCTTTTTAATCACGTTTGTACAGGCGCCCCTCCCTCCCCCGCCCTGCAGCTGGCAGCGTCCCCGGCTGGGCCCGTGCCTTTTATTTATTGAAGATAATGTGGTTTTTTAAAGCCATCATTTGTTTTTAGCCTCCTGGTTTATTTCTGTAAGTCAATAACTAAATAAATCCAATGTCAAGTGAAGGTGTGTGTGTTCCTGCTGTGTGGGGATGTGAGGATTTTAAAGCTTCACAAGGAAGCTAATGACATTTACTAACAAAGCAGAGTGGCATTTTCCATCCTGCACGGAACCACCCAGCAGCTACCTGGAACAGGTTCTGGTCCCAGCTTTGGTGGTTGCGTAAGTGCGTGCTGGGCCCTTTATGCTCAAGGATCGCCAAGTGTTGGTACGTTAAGCCTTGTGGCCTCCCTGGGCCAATACTAAATATCATCCCTAGCTTACTGATAGAGAAGGCGACTGGCAGGGTGTTCTAGTCCTGCCCCTGCCTTGCCAATGCTCCTTGAGCACATCCCTTACAGCAGCCTCTCTGCCTCAGTTTCCCTAACAGCTCTGCCCCACCTACATCCTCAGATACATAGAAGACTTTAAAACACCAGCCCAAGCCCATCATTCTTGTTGCTCTCCCTGGGTCATCCAGAGCCAGACACCAATAAATAACCAGACTGGACAAAATCCTTAGGGGCAGGCCCAAGGACGAATCCTGCATTGGCTCAGAGTGATGGACTGAGGGAGCAAATGGAGCCCTTCATACACCTGAGCTAGAGTTCAGGCTGGGGCTTATTTATTTAGAACAGAGGCCTGGCGCTGTCAGACTCAGTTTCCCTGTCTGTGCACTGGGGAAAACCCATGCCTTTCTCCTATGACTTGCCCCTTGCCTTGAAGGAAGGTGTGATCCTAGCACAGCGTATCGACATCAGTAATGCAACGGGAAGTCCAGAAGCATCACCAGCCCAGCGCCTCCTTGGTAAAAAGCCTGGAGCGCTTCCTACTTGTTTCTCCGGCCATGCCTGGCAGTGGTGCATGCAGCCCTAGTTGTTCTCCTCACGTTAGCGGGGGGCGGGGATGCAGCAAGCCCGCTTGCCTCAGACAGGCTCAACACCGCTGAAAAAGCAGGTTAAAACATGACCGTCACGCACAGCAGTGTGGCAAGCCAAGCAGCCAGCGTGCGCAGATAAAGGGAGAAGTGTAAAGCCAGTGGGGTGGGGAAGAATAAAAGACAGGCATGTTTAGTTCAAACCACCCACACGCTGAGTATATACGGGCAGCCTCTGAGCTGCCTTAATGGCCAGGGCCTATTTATTATGCATGCACACACATAACGGCAGGACATGCTCGGTCTCTCATAGTCTCAGCTATTTATATGTATATATAATGACTTAAGAGCGATGGAGAAAGAGAGTCAAATATAAATAGTCTTTATATCCAGGAGCTAGAATACAATTTGTCTTAGTCGTGGACCATCACCATTTATCTTTCTATAATACCAGTTTCCAGCAAGGAATATCAGATTTTACACATGAGCCAAACCCCAGATGCTTAGTAATGCAATCTGAGCCACAGTAAATAGTTCGCTCTTATTTAGCCAGCAGCTGATGCCTCCCGGCCTCATTGTAGCTACATGTTATTTCTGTCGCCAGTAGGAGATTTAAAACTAGACTTAGCAGAGCATGAGTGACTGTCTGGCCTTGAAGGAGACAGCGCAGCCTGCCTGGCCTGGCCTGGCCCCGCCCCAGCCCCAAAGGCCATTTGCGAGTTTCGGGGTTTGCTCCCCTCCCACAATTTTTGTCTATGTTGGTTGCAGAGAAAAGCTTCCAACGTGGGAGTAACGCAGCGCTGCCTGCCTGGGTCACCAACCACAGGTACTGGAAGGACAGTGCGGAGAGGTGTGAACCGCCCACAGTCATTGCAAACGAATGTTAAGTCTGAAGTCTAATGCTGTCACACTTGAGTGGCCAGCTTTGGTAATTATTTGAGCCTCAGGCCAGATAAATGATTTAATGCTTAGGGGGAGGGCAGAACCAGAAGCAAAAGAAACTTAGGTTTGTACCCTGTGGACAACGCCACCATCCGGCCTGTCACGCAGGGCATCATCTTCCACTCAGACCTCTCTCTAGGGCCTCACCTCCAGGCTCTCTCTAGGTCTTGCAGCGTCTTTCTGCCGAACGCCTCCAAGGTACAACCTTTCCTAGCCCACCACATGGCTAAAACTCTCAGCCAGGCTCTCATCAGCTCACCTCCCGATTACAGCAACGTCCTTCTCATTGGCCTTGATGAACACAATCTCGCTGTGCTCGCTCATAGCCATGCAAAAAGCTGCTGCAAAGATCATTCTCCTAGCCAGGCCCTTTGACCATGTCACATCCTTCTTTGCAGCCCTCCACCTGCACCCCCCCCCCCTTTCATGATCGTATCAAACACAAGCTGCTTGGCTTCAGTTTCAGGATCCCTTATAGTCAAGCCCTGCCCTACCTATCACCTCTCATTTGCTGTGGTGCTCTCAGTGTTCAGCTTTGATCAGCCCAGGATTTCAGCTTCCACAGCCCACTTGTTTCATTTTCAACCACTCCCCTTCGTGTTTCCTCCCATGCTGCCCCTCAGTGTCCTGTAAATAACAGCAACCCTCATTGCCCCCCCTTCCCATCCCTCCTTCAAATTCTCCTTTGCTGTGAGGCCTTCAAAAAAAACCCTTCACAACTGTGAATAGCACACGCTGCCTGGGGCAGGGCAGACCCAGCCCCTCTGTGGCCTGAGCCCCACAACACATGCTTCCCAGGACACACCCAGAGGACCCAGAGCACACGCTGCCCGGGGCAGACCCAGCCCCCTCTGTGGCCAGAGGACCCACAACACATGCTTCCCAGGACACACCCAGCCCCCTCTGTGGCCAGAGGACCCAGAGCACACGCTGCCCAGGGCAGACCCAGCCCCCTCTGTGGCCAGAGGACCCAGAGCACACGCTGCCCGGGGCAGACCCAGCCCCTTTGCGATCAGGGACCCAGAACCCACACTGTCTGGGGCAGACCCAGCCCCTCTGCAGCCGGGGACCCAGAACCCACGCTGTCTGGGGCAGACCCAGCCCCTCTGTGGCCGGGGAGCCAGAACCCACGCTGTCCGGGGCAGACCCAGCCCCTTTGCGGCCGGGGAGCCAGAACCCACGCTGCCCGGGGCAGACCCAGCCCCTTTGCGGCCGGGGACCCAGAACACACACTATCTGGGGCAGAACCAGGCCCTCTGTGCGTACAGTCGCCTGCCCTGTGCAGGGAGAGTGCTTTGGCCTGGAAGGGTGTGGAGCCAGCACAGGCCCGGCAGGAACCCGCCTGCTGCACTGTTACCAAGCCCTCCCCTGCAGCACGCTGCTGCAGCCACTCGATGGCATCAGCACGGCATTGTTCAGCAGGGAATGGCCTGCGTGAAGGCGGCTGGGAGGGGTGTCACCACGCAGACACTGCACCAGTGCAGCCACGCCGGAGAATTCCTCAGTGCCAACAATCTGCCCCTGAGCATTCATGCCAGGGCTCAAGGCACTGTCATTTACAGCCCCACCCCAAAATGAATCCAGCTAGCAGTGTTGTCAATGCTTGTGCTTTGCTCCCAAGTAGGGTGACCAGATGGCCTGATTTTATAGGCACAGTCCCGATTTTTGGGTCTTTTTCTTATGTAGGCTCCTATTATCCCCTACCCCCGTCCCAATTTTTGGGTCTTTTTCTTATGTAGGTTCCTATTACCCCCCCACCCCCGTCCCGATTTTTCACACTTGCTGTCTGGTCACCCTACCCCCAAGTCTCATGGGTTTGTCTTAAAGCCCCCAGCTCCTGCGTTATGTGACTGTGTGAGCCGCTCAGCTGTCGTTTGTTAAAGCGTCAGTTACTCGCCCTTGTGGGTGCAGGGACATGCTTAAAACAACATGCCCCCTGCCCGAGTGCGTCCGGAAGGTGCGACCCATAGAAGGCAAAGAAAAAGACACCAGAAATGTATCAAACGCTCATTTTTAAGCCAATCTCAGGATTTGGGGTGGGCGCATGAGGCCTGATTTTGGGGGCGGATAGTACAGAGCGCGGCACCCGGCAGCTCCGCCGCAGCACCTCTCGCCTGTCACCAGAGCCACAAAACGATTTCGGCTCCTGAACGTTCGGCGCCCGAACACCTTTGAGGCTCTGGGCCTCACCCTCTCGGCCACCTGCAGAGGCAACATTACATACACAACCCCTCTGATGAAATGTGGGGCGCGCCTCAACCCTGTGCGGGGCGGAGGTGGTGGGGAGGGGGCAGAGCAGGGCAGGCTGTGCATTCTGCCCAGGGCATCTCTGCTGAGCTTGCCAGTCGCACGGGTAGCAGAGTCTGGAGGCAGGAGGTGGCCTGTGGGTTGCACAGCCCTCTCTGGGGGTGTAACCGTGGCTCTGGAGAGGACAGTGGGGAAAGCCAAGGGACGGTGGGTAGCCAGGCCCCTCAGGGAGGGACTCTTGGCCAAGCCAACGGCGGTTTCTTTAGGGGGGCAGGCTAGCTTTGCCAAGGGGCCCTGCATAGGGCAGTACTGCTATGCCCCCTCCCTCCCTCTCCCCAGCAGAGCGTGTCACAGCCATTCACAGCTTCACCCTCCCCATCCCCCTGCTCGGCAGGGCTGTGCTCTCACGCAGGCTTTACTCAGAGCAGCTCGGCGATTTGCCCAAGGTCACCCGGGGACTCAGTGGCAGAGCAGGGAATGGAACTGGGGGCTCCTGTGCTGTGTCCCCAGCCACGGCCATACCCATTAGCCTGTCCTTCTTATGAGGGGCGTGGTGCTTTCCCAGAGCTGCCCAGCCAACATAGTGGGGCAGACTGATGCCTGGTGTAACCCAGTTAAAGTCACTGGAGCGACACCAGGGTCACCTCTGGCCTGACGTCCCCTTAGTATGATGGGGCTCAACTTTCGGGGCAAGGTCCCCAGCAGACAGCAACGTTTACGCAGCACGAGACAAGGGCTGAGTGTGACTATAGATTGGCCTCATGATGCACAAAGGAGTTGGCGACTTGGATCAGCCCCCGCGGTCCAGCCAACCCAGTGTCCTGGCTGTGCCAGTGGCTGGCACCCGGTGCTGCAGAGGGAGGTGTTAGAACCCCGCAGTAGCAGACAGAGGAGAGGAAAGTGATTAGGAACAGTCAGCATGGATTCACCAAGGGCAAGTCATGCCTGACTAATCTAATTGCCTTCGATGACGAGATAACTGGCTCTGTGGATGAGGGGAAAGCAGTGGACGTGTTGTGCCTTGACTTTAGCAAAGCTTTTGACACTGTCTCCCACAGTATTCTTAAAGAAGTATGGGCTGGATGTTAGAGTAAGTTAAAGAAGTATGGGCTGGATGAATGGACGATAAGGTGGATAGAAAGCTGGCTAGATTGTTGGGCTCAACGGGTAGTGATCAATGGCTCCATGTCTAGGTGGCAGCCGGTATCAAGTGTAGTGCCCCAAGGGTCGGTCCTCAGGCCGGTTTTGTTCAATATCTTCATCAATGATCTGGAGGTTGGATATTAGGAAAAACTTTTTCACTATGAGGATGGTGAAACACTGTAGTGGGTTACCTAGGGAGTTGGTGGAATCTCCTTCCTTAGAAGTTTTTAAGGTCAGGCTTGACAAAGCCCTGGCTGAGATGATTTATTTGGGGATTGGTCCTGCTTTGAGCAGGGGGTTGGACTAGATACCTCCTGAGGTCCCTTCCAATCCTGATAGTCTATGATTCTATAACGCACGCCGAGTTATCAATAATCCTCCCCCCGTCACCTTTCCATGCAGCAGGGCCTGCGCTGGTAAGGGACACACAACCTTTAGCTGCCATGGGACACTAACATCCCCCCACCTCCCACCCCCATGTAGCTGCCTTAATGCAATCCCTAGTGCAGACACAATTTGCACCATTCCCACCCCCTTGCCAGGGTAAGATGCACTAGTGCCAGTCAGGTTCACAACAGGGGTTTGCAGCAGGGCAGCTGTGGGTGTGAGCAAGGTGCAAATGCGTCCTCCACACACTGCATAAGTGGGCTTGGTTTGTGGCACCTGGGAGGGCAGAGCTGGCCCCTGAGTGAGTTAGATGCCGGGGGGGGGGGGTTTAAAAGAACAAGACGTAGGGAAGGGAGTTGGGCTCATTGTGATTGCTGAGGCTGCCATTTGCCCCATGCAACACCTGCCAGGCAACGAAGAGTTAATGAGCTGCAGCCATTCCCTGCTGTGGTCCAGACGCTGCACCAAACTCCCCCCCCGCCCGCGGCTCCGGCTCTGCTCAACGCTCCAGCAGCAGGGCCTGTCGCGGGGGCCGGGGGGACCTCCTGAGGCCTTGCTGTCTTTGGCTACTCCTTCGCCGTCCGTGCCCTGCCTGGCTGCTCAGACCATTACCGGGGAGCCAGGTCACAGGCAAGGAGGGAGCTGCCTGGGGTGGCATCTGTACCATCGCATCGGGCCAGCCCCACAGCGAAGCCAGCAGGGCAGGATTTGTGCCGGTCAGTACCGGGCTTACAATGGCACCGGGCCCACGCTGGGAAGGGGCCCATTATGGACCTGTCTAACGCAGCCCTACGGCCAGGTCTGGCCTCTCGCCTCGGTCATTAGGGCAGGCCCCTAAGTTGTGGGAGACCTGGGCTCTCCCACCTGTAGGGTGCCCGTTGCCCAGCAGCCAGGCTCTGCCATGCAGGCTGGGCAGGGCTGCCGGCTGCGAGGCCAGTGGGTGCGGCCAGGCAGGTTCTCGGCGGATCGTGTCCCAGGGTCTTCCCTGCACCCCAAAGCAGCTCCAGCTCTGAGCAGTTTCTGCTGCCCACCACATGTGGGGCCCTGCCCCTGCTCGCCTCGCCGGGGCCGAGCCACGTGGGACCAATGCAGAGGCTGGTCTTGGCCAGTGGGGGCGGGGGCCAGTGTGGGGGGCTGGGCTGGGCCCTGCCAGGCAAGTGGGTCCTGAGGGAGCTTGGCCTGCGCAGGTCCCGCTCTTCTCTGGCCTGGCTGATCACACCGTTCCCGAGAGGCCAAAGCAATCCCAGCTCAGCGTGGCGGACACGCTCAGCCCCCAGTGGGCTGGTGAGCGTGGGTGCGGGGGTCTCTGAGGGAGGCTGCGGGTGGGTGCTGGGCAGTGGTTGGAGGCAGGTTGTGTGTTTTGGGGTGCTGGGCAGTGGGGGAGGGCCGGGGCGGGGGCGCAGAGGCAGTCTGTGGGTGTTGGGCAGTGGGGATCTGGGGGGGTGCTGGGTACTTGTGGGGGAGGGGCTGTAGGAGGCACTGGAGCAGGTTGCTGGGGTTCAGGGAGCTGTGCAGTTGTGTGCGGGCACAGGGGTCTGTGGGGGGATCTTTTGGAGGAGGATGGGCATAGTGAGTCGGGAGGGCAAGGGGCAGTGTGGCGTGTCACGTGGCACAAGCCCACCCCTGAGGGGAAGGGGCACACTGGCAGAGCAGGGCCAAGCGGGCCCGGGTGTATCTGGTGGCTGTCGGTTTGTAAACAGTGCCCTCCTCCTGGGGTGGGCGGAGTGGGGCTGCCCCTGCCTTGCCATGCCCATTGCCCCCAGCTGGTTCCTCACTCTGGGGACCCCCCACGCCATGCCACATTGCCCCCACGGGGGCCCACAAAAGGTTAATCTGGCCCTGGTGCCGTAATGCTCCTGCAAGGAGCCCTTTGCACTGCAGGGCCTGTGGCGGCTCGGGCCCAGGAAAGCCCAGCAGAAGACAGCCTCTCGCCCCGCAGGTCCCACACATGCATTGCCGGGCTCCAGGCTGTCTGCTCACGCTGCTTTGGCGCCAGGCTGCTCCCTCTGCTCCCTGCCCAGACCACAGCAGAGCCCCCGCTGACGCCGGCATGCACGGGCCCCTGCCTCACCGGCCGCGCGGCCACCTCCGCGCTGACAGCAGCCCAGCGAGGAGCTGGGAGCGCCGGGTCAGGCAGGTGAGCGGCTGCCTGCGGGGACCAGAACCGCCCCTTTAGTGATGGCTCTTTTCTGACTTTCTTTGGCTAGTTAATCCTGCCGCACAAGGGTATGAGGAAGAGCAGCGTCAGGGCCAAGCCAGCCCATGACAAAGGCCCCCCAGGATGCCTGCCCCCGCCCCCTGTGTGAATTTAGCGCCGGCGAAAGGGACGCAGCCCTTGGAGCCCAGAGGCATGGTTATCTGCAGGGCTGGTACAGCATGAGCAGCCGCAGGCTGAGCTCCCCCACCCCAGCTGCCTTTTGCAGAACATCCCTATTCCAACGGCCTGGCAGATCTGAAGCAAGGGGCATAAACATAGCCCTCAACCCATGGCTTTCACTCCTTCGCAGGACCGCCTGGAGCTGCACCTGCAAACTGGCTCCCTGGGCCTCGCCCTGTGCCAGCTTCCAGGCTCAACGCCCCCGGACTCAGGGCAAAATGAAGGAAATGTGAGGAATCCACACTGGTCCACAAGCTGCGGTTGTCTTAGTGACTGTGATACTGACACGCGGCCACCAGGTGGAGCCCTCCAATGCTTAGTTGCCTCGTTGGTGTGTGTTCAGAGGGCTCGGAGCAGGAGGTTGCATTGCAGAGCACAGGGCTGTGTTTCCTTCCTACACTGGCCGTGGCTCTTTGATAGTTATAGCCACTTCCCAGCTGCAGTGGGCTCGCTGCCTGGAGCTCCCGCTCCGGCGGGGTGGGACAGGGTGGAAGCTGGTTTGTGAAGGGTGTAGCAGCGTCACTGTTGTTTGGAGGGCTGGGCCTTGGCTCTGTCTGGTGCCTGGTATGGGGCCAAGCACATGGCCATTGATTAGAAAATAACGGTTACAGTAGCACACACAGAGCCCTCTCTCTCTGCATTCCCCCATCCACCCCCTGTCTCTCTCCTGTGTTCACCTCCCCTCCATTTCTCTCCCCAGCTGGTCCTCCTAGGATGGGGGCCCCAGCACGGTTCCAAGTGTGGGGTGAGATTACTGTGGCAGGCGTCACCCTCCAGCGGCTGTTGAGAGGCTGCCCCCTTCACACCCTCTCCCTGAAATTGCAGCCTTTGTCCCACATTCACCAGCCTACACCAAATTTCAATAGCTGAGGTAAGGAACCTGGATCCCAGGACGTTTCCCCAGCAACGAGGGGCCAAAGAGCAGCTGAAAAAGGATAAAACCAGGTGATAAGAAAATTGCCACTACCAGATCCCAATAGACGCCCGCTAGCCTGGGATTAATGCCAAGAACTCAGATCTCAGAAGCAGCATGGCAGGGGAGACTTCCCGTTGAGATACTTTACCAGGTGGGTATTTAAGCCGGCAGAGGTAAAAAAGAAAGGCCTGGCTTGTTTCACAATCAGGTGTGCCCTTGGCGGTTTTGTGCTTTTGTGTTTACTTGTGGGTGCATTTAGATCCAGGTGTTACCCTTTGGGTGGCAGTGGGGGTGGGTTACACACAGGAACACGGGTGCTGCTCTGGTCCAGAGCCACTGAATACCTGCTTCTTTGGCCATTTTGTTGCTGTAGCTCAAGGCAATTGATCTGTTCTGGCTGCTCCTCTGCACTAATAAGGACTCAGTCCAAGCTCAGATGAAATTGTCTTGGCTGCATGTTGTGAAAAGTGGCCATTCCCCATGACTTTTGCTGTCACATGTAGCTGCAGAGAAGTGTTTTCTCAGCTAAATTTCCTCTTTCAGGCCTGCTGTCTTAGTCTCTCCCATTACAATGGGCAAATGACCGAGCAAGCAGTTACTCTGCAGCTCTGGACCAGATTAGCACGCATGCACCTGCACCACAGTTACTGCATGGAACTCACCCCACCCGAAGGGTAAGAACATGGGTGTAAACATGCCCACAATTAAACATAAAAAGGAGAGATTTAAGCATTTATACCGGTGCTACTCATTCATTTCAGTGGGGCAGCACTGGTGTAACTGGGGGCAGAATCTGGTCAAAGCTGGAGTTGGGAGATACTTGGTCCCGCACACAGCTGGAGTGCATTAGGAATTGACGGCCAAGTGTCACAAGTAATTATGAGTTCTGTGGCACCTTATAGACTAACAGACATATTGGAGCATAAGCTTTCGTGGGTGCATGCATGCATCCGACAAAGTGGGTATTCACCCATGAAAGCTTATGCTCCAATATGTCTGTTAGTCTATAAGGTGCCACAGGACTCTCTGCCGCTTTTACAGATCCAGACTAACACGGCTACCCCTCTGATAAGTAATTATGAGTATCTAGTATAAACACACTCCAAGTCTATTCCCCACATGGTAGTCCTCCTTGAGGGATTAGCTGCATTTCTGCTGGAGTTCTTAGGAACCCCCATGGCCCCTAAATTATAGCAGACACCATCTTCCCCAGATAAGGAAGAATGGACAATTCTCCTTCAGAGCCCATCAAAGGGGACACAAATTTTTGGAAGACACCATGGGTGAGCAATGCAGACAGTCCTAACTCTGAGGCTCTGGAGCTGTAGAGGAACATAGGACTGGAAGGTACCTCATCGAATTCAGTCCCCTACTATCACAGGTAACCCCGTCATGTAAACCCGTTCATAAACTGATCAACGTCCATCTTAACTCTAGGACGGTTGCTCGCCCCACTGCTCCTATTGGGAGGCTGCTCCAGACCCTCACTCCTCTGATGGTTAGAAACCTTCTTCTAATTTCCAACCCGACATCATTCAGGACCAGTTTATCCCCATTTGTTCTTGTGCCAACATTGTCCTTTAGCTTCAATAGCTCTTCTCCCTCCCTGGTGTTCGCCCCCCTTGTATGTTGACGGAGAGCAATCAGGTCCCCCCTCAGCCTTCGTTTTGCTAGGCTGCCCATGCCAAGATTTCTGAGTCTCCTCTAGTAAGGCAGGTTCTCCATTCCTCGAATCATCCGAGCAGCCCTTCTCTGCACCTGTTCCAACTTGAGTTCGCCTTTCCTGACCACGGATGCCCAGAACTGCACACAGTGTTCCAGATGAGGTCTCACCAGTGCCTGGTACAACAGTATCGAAGCTTGTCTGTCTCTATTGGAAATGCCTCGCCTAATACATCCTTGGGTCACATTTCCCTTTTTCAAGGCCACATAACATGGGTGGAGGGCACTAATGAAATGTGCTGAGGACACAAAGTTGGGAGGCCTTGTCAGTACAGAGACCGAGCTGCTTGTCGCCACGCTCCAGCCTAGTAGTTCGCCTGTCAGCACCACTTGTCAAAAAACCTAACGGGATGTTGGGAATCATTGAGAAAGGGATAGAGAATAAGACAGAAAATATCATATTGCCTCTATATAAATCCATGGTACGCCCACATCTTAAATACTGCGTGCAGATGTGGTCGCCCCATCTCAAAAAGATGGTGTCCCTAGCCTCTATTTGCTAGAAGCTGGGAATGGGCGACAGGGGATGGATCACTTGATGTTCACCTGTTCTGTTCATTCCCTCTGGGGCACCTGCCAGTGGCCACTGTTGGAAGACACGATACTGGGCTAGATGTACCTTTGGTCTGACTCAGTATGACCGTTCTTATGTCATCGCCCCTTTAGTCAGTTCCTTACCCATCTCACACTGATCCACGTCTTCTCCAGCTTAACTAATAATATCCCATGCGATACCACATCAGATGCTTTACTGCAGTCTTGGAGGTAACGCAGAGGACTTTAAAAGGGAGCGAATGGCAGTTACACTGCAGACCTGCACCACTGGATCCTTACTCAGCCAATAGATTCCTTTCAGAATGGTCACCTGCATGTATCAAAAATAAACATCCTCATTAGTGTACCTCTAGGCAATAACGACTTGCATCACCACGGGAGCTGCCACTGACAGCTCTTAAAGTGCTTCACAACCATGAGCAGCGGCACAATAGAGCTAAAACCAAGGGCGTGTGAGTGGGAGTCAGGGGAGTAGGTGCGGCGTTCTGTTTTTGTTTTGTGCTTTCTCTCCCACCCCCCGCCGACAGGAGCTTAGGAGGAAAGGCTAGGATAGCTCCAGTAGCAGCAGTGACCCAAGGAATGGAAGAGACAATCAAGATGACCGGATGTGGAAGCTGTGGGATGTACGTTATCCTGGAGCGGGTACCCAAACAGAGTTTAGTTTCTACGAAGTGCCGCTTGATGGAGCTGATGGAGGAGAAGATCTGAGGTTTGGAGATGCAGATAGAAACTATGGTTGAGTTTAGAAGGGGATTCAAGCAGATGATGGAGGGAAGGCAAGAGTCAAGACTCACAGATGCAAGCTCGACTGGAGAACTCTGAGGGGAGATTGCTGGGTGAGGAAAGTGGCCAGTGGGAAGTATGGAACTATGAGAACCAGGCAGAGGAAAAGACCGGCTAGTGAAGGAGAAATAGAGCTCAGGAACAGGTTTGCTGAGCTGGAAAATGAAGAAGGGGTGCAGCAGGCTAGTCCTACAAGAAGAGGGGAAGTATCAGTGGAGAAAGCCAGAGTTCAGAGCTCCAGGAGGATAGAGGATGCCTCACAGAAGATGGCAAGGGAGAAAAAAAGACAAGAGGACTTGCAGCCAGAAAGAACAGGAGTAGGAATTGCACCAACACTAGGAAGAGGGAGGTCTATGAGATTGGGAACTCACTACTAAGAAGAACAGACAGGCCTGTCACCAGACCTGATCCGGAGAACAGAAGGGTGTTCTGTCTGCTGGAAGCTAAGATATGGGTGGACCTGAGGTCAAAGAGGATCCTAATGCGAGCAGGAGAGAATCCACTGATTGTCCCTCATGTGGGGAGAAATGATATTGCTAGATTCTCACTGGATTCATCAAGGGAGACTATGCCAGGCTGGGGAAGATGCTTAAAGAAATGGAGGCTCAGGAGATCTTCACTGGGTTTCTGTCTGTTCCTAGAGGAAAAGAGTGAAGGTAAACAAGATTATGATGATCAACAGATGACTCAGACAGTGGCACTATCAGGGGGGCTTTGGGATGTTTGACTGCAGGAGGCATTCATGGACAGAGGACTGTTCTCATGGGATGGAGTCCACCTGAATAGGTAGGGAAATCAACTGGCGTGTTGTGTCCAGTCCTGGGTGCCACGTTTCAGGAAAGATGTGGACAAACTGGAGAAAGTCCAGAGAAGAGCAACAAAAATGATTAAAGGTCTAGAAAACATGACCTACGAGGGAAGATGGAAAAAATTTGGTTTGTTTAGTCTGGAAAAGAGAAGACTATGAGGGGATATAACAACAGTTTTCAAGTACATAAAAGGTTGCTACAATGAGGAGGGAGAAAAATTGTTGTTCTTAACCTCTGAGGATAGGACAAGAATCAATGGGCTTAAATTGCAGCAAGGGCGGTTTAGGTTGGACATTAGGAAAAACTTCCTAACTGTCAGGGTGGTTAAGCACTGGAATAAATTGCACTGGAATAAATTGGAGGTTGTGGAATCTCCAACATTGGAGATTTTTAAGAGTAGGTTAGACAAACCCCTGTCAGGGATGGTCTAGATATTACATAGTCCTTCCATGAGAGCAGGGGACTGGACTAGATGACCTCTCGAGGTTCCTTCCAGTCCTACAATTCTATGCAATAGACTTCTGGGAATGAGGTTGGCTAAACTGATTAAAAGAGCTTTAAACTAGGAATTTGGGGAAGACGGGAGATTCTTATGGAATCTCCACACCTGATTTTAATACTGAGCAGGAGGAAAATCAAGAAAGAGAGGATACAGGAATGGAGAAAGGAATGACACAGGGTAGAAGAACGGACATCAAGAGGAAAAACAGTGCCAATGCAGCTAACAGTCAGGTGGGTGATACTGGCAGTAGAATGACTGTACCTAATCGGGTGAGGAAAGCTGAGCAGAAACAACTAAGATGTTTGTACATCAGTGCAAGGCACCTGGGTAACAAAATGGAGGAACTAGAACTACTGGTGCTGGAAGTGAAACCAGATATTATAGGGATAACAGAAACATGGTGGAATGATAGTCATGACTGGAGAACAGGTACTGAAGGGTTTGTGCTGTTCAGGAAAGACAGAAATTAAGGTAAGGGTGATGGAGTATCATTGTATATTAATGACGAGGTAGAGTGGAAAGAAATTAGAAGTGACGGAATAGATAAAATGGAATCTGTTTGGGTCAAAATCACTTTGGGGAAGAAAGCTACCAGAGGTCCCCTTGGACAGAGCTTGGGGTCTGCTACAGACCCGCAGGATCTGATCTGGATATGCATAGAGACCTCTTTAATGTTTTTAATCAAATCAAAACTCCTGGGAGTTGTGTGATTATGGAAGATATTAATTGCCCAGCCATAGATTGGAGATCAAGTGCTACTAAAAAAGGTAGGGCCCAGATATTCCTGGAGGTGATGGCTGACAGATTTCTTCACCAGTCACAAAACCAACAAGAGATGATGCAATTTTAGATTTAGTGCTGATAACTAGCAAGGACCACACAGATCAGGGTTTTTCAACCTTTTTGTGCTGGTGACCCCCTTTGGACTTAAAACAAATCATGATCCCCTCCCCTAGAAAAAATTGCGACACCCCCCTACTTTAAGCATGAGGCTTGGGCTTCAGCCCCCTACCCCCGAGGCTTGAGGCTTTGGGCTTCATCCCTCCACGGCTCAGAGGTCAGACCTGTAAGGTTTGGGGTTTCAGCCTTGCGGGATGTGGGAGTTTGGGCTCCAGCCCCACTAGGGGCGCAGGGCTCTGGGCTTCAGCCCAGCGTGGGTCTGAAACATGTAAATTAGCTTTGTGGGGCCCTAGGCAATTGCCCTGCTTCCTACCCCCTAACACTGGCCCTGTTTGCAATCCCTCTAAACCACTGACATGACCCCCAGGTTGAGAAACAGTCATAGATGACCTGATTGCAGAGGTCAGCCTTGGTTCGTGTGATCATGAGCTCGTTCAGTTTAAACTAAATGGAAGGAAAACCAAAACTATGTCTGCAGCTAGGGTCCTTCATATCAAAAGGTCAAACTTTAAAATATTAAGGGAATTAGGTAGGGAAGTGGACTGGACTGAAGAACTCAAGGATCTGAATGGGGAGAAGGCTTGGAATTACTTTAAGTCAAAGTTCCAGAAATGGTCTGAAGCCTGCATCCCAAGGCAAGGGGAAAACATTTGTGGAGAAGGGTTGCAGACCAAACTGGACGAATAAGCATCTCAAACAAGTTATTAACAGAAAGAAGAAACCTACAAGGAATGGAAGATGGGAAGGATCAGCAAGGAGAGCGACCTCTTGGAGGTCAGAAAATGTACGGGAAAAATGAGAATTGCCAAAAGCGAAGCAGAGCTGGACCTTGCAAAGAAGATTAAACCCAATAGTAAAAGGTTCTTTAGCCATATAAATGAAAAGAAACCAAGGAAAGAAGAAGTGGGACCATTAAGCACTGAGGATGGGCTGGAGATTAAAGATAATCTAGGCATGGCCCAACACGTAAACAAATACTTTGTTTCAGTTTTTAATAAGGGTAATGAGGAGCTCAGAGGTAGTGCCAAGGTGGCTAATGGAGAAATGAGGATATGGCAGTAGAAATGATCACATCTGAGGTGAAAGCTAAACTAAAGCAGCTTACTGGAACCAAATCAGGAGGCCTGGATAATTACCATCCAGGAATATTGAAGGAATTAGCACATGAAATTGCAAGCCCAATAGCAAGGATTTTTAATGAATCCGTAAACTTGGGGGTCATACCCTATGACTGGAGAATTGCTAACATAGTACCTGTTTTTATTAAAGAAATAAAAGTGATCCAGGAAACTACAGGCCCTCAAGTGTTTGCAAGGTCTTGGAACAAATTTTGGAACAGAAAGTAGTTAAGGCTATAGAGGTCATCGGTAATCGGGATAAAATACAACATGGTTTTGTAAGAGATAGATTGTGCCAGGCCCACCTGATCTCCTTCTTTGAGAAGATAACTGATTAGACAAAGGAAATGCAGTAGATTGAATCTACTTGGATCTCAGTAAGGCAACTGATGCAGTTCCACATGGGAAATTATTAGTTAAATTGAAAAAGATGGGGATTTATATGAAAACTGAGAGCTCGATAAGGAACTGGTTAAAGGGGAGACTACAATAGGTCATGCTGAAAGGTGAACTGTCAGGCTGGAGGGAAGTTACTAGAGAAGTTCCTCAATGATAAGTCTTGGGACCAATCTTATTTAATATGTTCAATAACGACCTTGGCACAAAAAGTGGGAGTGTACCAATACAATTGCAGATGAGACAAAGTTGGGAGGTATTGCCAATATTGAGGAGGACTGGAATATCATACAAGAACTCCTTGAAAACTGGAGTAATAGAAATGGGATGAAATGTAATAGTGCAAAGTCATTAGCGCTTGGGATCTGCTACAGTCCCCCTGGATCTGGTTTGGATATGGAGAGAGACCTCTTTAATATTTTTAATGAAATAAATACGGCTGGGAGTTGTATGATTATGGGAGAATTTAATTTCCAAGGTATAGATTGGAGGACAAGTGCTACTAACAAGCCCCACAGCACCCCAGGGTAGCGCTCCCATTTTACAGATGGGAAAATGAAGCACACAGTGTCAAAGTGACTTGCCTAATGCCTGTGGCAGAACCAGGAAGAGAAGTCAGGTCTGAAGAGCTCCAGTCCTCTGCCTTAACCACAAGACCATCCTCCTCCCCAGCAGTCAGCCTGCACCTTCGCAATGCTTAATAGGGGCCTTGCTCCTGCTGCCATTTAAGTCAGGAGTGTGATGCTGGCAGCCCAGGTGCCAGCTTGTGCCAAGGCTTTAGGCCTCAGCTGAGCACTGACACATTCATTGCTGGAAACCAGTCCAGCTCACCTGCTCATTAAGAAGGCTTATCAGAACTAAATGGGGTCATTGTGGGACATCACAATTCAAAGACTTCATTAATTGCCCTTTCACACCCATGAAGAGGCTACATGCAAAATGGCTCGTCCAATCAGCTTGAATTCTGGAAGAGGGAAATTAAGATAGTGAACAAGAACATTTTTCATCTCTTTTGCAGCTTAGACTCTCTCAGGGCTGGAGCTACGAAACAGAAGTAGAGATTCCCAGGGTCAACCTGGGTTAGTCCTCAAAGAGATTCAGTGCTGACAGATTGCTACAACTCTGTCACCTTTTGGAACCCTAGACTAACTCATTTGTGCATATAGCTTAGCTTGCTTTAAACTGCAAATAACTCTCTCGTTTCTTTCTCCTAGTTAATAAATCTTTACTTCGTTTACAGTAGGACTGGCTACACGCATTGTCTTTGGTGTGAGATCTAAGGTACAAACTGACCTAGGGTAAGTGACTGGTCTCTTGGGACTGGAAGCAACCTGAATCTTTTGTGACCTTTGGTGTATAGCAACCAACTATCACTAAGCCCAGCATGCCCGGGTGGCAAGAGAAACTGGCATGACCAAGGGGACTGTCTGTGACTCCATGGTAAGACAGTTATAGTGCTTCAGGAGTTCACATTTGTTCCTGGGTTGGTGAAATCTAATTATAGAACTTACCACCAGTTTGAGGTCTCTGCCCTGCTTCATGACAGTCTGCCCTGAGGTTGGCACTCACGGCCGTGAACCACTCCAGACAGTGACAAGGAGCAAAACTGTCATACACTTCAACCAGAGCAGAAAAGCTTTATGGGAAAAGTCCTGCTATCGCATCCGATTGGGTGGTTCAACAAAGAGCTCATTCTCGATTACAGTCTATAGGTTTTGAGAGCAGTTTCAACCGATCCCTTTTGTTTTGACCAGGTTAAGTTCTGTAGGACAGATCAATAAAGGGTAAGGCCCCAAGTTATTCATGATATTCTTTCCCCTAGAATTCTTGTGCGTGACAAATCCCCCAAAATGCTCAGCTGCCGTGCGTATAAATGCTCACAAACCAGAAACAAACTTCCAGCAATTTTTTTGGAAACATTTTAATAGTTATCGAATGTTCTACATCTTACAGTAAATATCATACAGTTACAAACTCTTGGCTTAAATCTGTCAGGGAGATCACTAATTGATCTTCAGAACAAAACAAAACAAAACAAAATAACCCAAAACAGATTTACACTTCATATTCACAAGCTGCGGCTGTGGGCTTTCCAATTCTTAAACTCAAGGCCATGTTTCTTACACACCATTGAGTCCTTTGATTTAAACTTGGAAGACTTGTTTACTTTTTTTTTCAACTTTTCTTTTTTTTTTCTTTTTTTCTTTTTTCATTTTTTGCTTAAGAGTTCCAATAAAATTTAAAACTAGGTAATCCAAGCTGTACTGTTGTTCAAAATTAATTTAAAAATCATAAAAAAATCCAGAAAAAAGCAAAAATAAGACACACTCCGAGAGCACTATTTCTCTGTTATGTGCTATGAAATCTAAACAATTCCTGGGTATTGGCATGGATTGTATCGGCAGTCATGTTTAGGACGCAAATGTAAAATGGCAAAAAGGTGCAGAATTCTCTCCTGCTTGTAAGTGAACATGATACAAACGGGGGTAGGAGGAGGGGAGACAAAGTAAGTAATAATCAGAGACAACTTGAGCCATGCAAATTTAAGGCTGGCTGCCATCAGTAATAGAAAATGCATCCACTTCTATTCCTCACCATAGCTGATGACAGCGGTTATCCTTGTGAATTGATCTATCAAAGATTCTGATTCCACCAAGCGCTGAGCACCCTCAGCCCCCAGTTACCCAAGTTTGGCAAAACGCTTGAGTCAATCCCTAATTCAGCAAAGCACTTGAGCACATGCCTAAATCCAATTTAAAGTGAAAAAGATTTAAGCACGTGCTCAAAGTTCAGCACATGCTTAAGCAGTTTGCCAAACCAGGATGGTTTGCTGCAGGCCATGGCATAGGAGGCACTCACCATAGCGCAGGCGTGGACCCAAGGGGACTAGTACACAAGCGTGGTTTAACAGTCATAGTAAAGGAAAAGTCATGATCTGTGAGGGGAGTGGGTGGTCTGAGTGGGTGGGGGTGATGGAATTCTATAACCTCTTGAAATATAAAGAGGAAGAAATATTGTGGGTTGAAATGTTACATAATGATTTTTAAAAAAACTCGGCAATTTACCATTATCAACAGGGAAAAGCTGTAATTATACTGTATAGTTTGACGCTCCCACTTTTCACAGACGTAGAGATAATCCTCATAACAGATTATTACCTGATTACCAATGAATCTAAGTGATCCCACATGAATGTCAATCAGAAGATGCCTCTTCAATTCCCCCCCCCCCCGCAAACAATCTCTGTTGAAGAAAAAGAGCCGTTTCTTTAAAAATCAGATTCAATCGCACATGGCACAGAAAACATCCAGCATGATCCCGCACACCCTCCAGCAGGCAAGTAACTTTACTTGGGGGTGAGCCCAAAGGAGTGAAATGGAACTGCTCACGCAAGCAAAACGGGTCCAAGTGTTTAAGAGTTTGCGGGATCAGAGCCCCAAGAAAACTAAGGGAGAATGGACACAATCCCAACTCATTTCAGGAATGTTAATGTGGCCCTTAGACGTTAAATCAAAATGGTCCCATCTAATGGTTTCTCTCCAAATGAAGTGCAATTATCTTATGGAGAAATAAACAGTCAGGAAACACAAATTGCATGAATTTAAAAGACTGCTCCCTAAGGCAAGGTAGGGTCTAAACATTTCTTACAACTCTGTGACTGAGCATGTGAACTTAAATGAAGAGCTCACTTGGACTGAAAATATTTTAAATAAAAGAAAATTGGAATTACAGATTGCCTGATGGTTCTTATTGCTATTTTAAGCTGGTTGATTTCTTCAAAAAACAAAAATAAAATGTGTTTGCAGCTTGGTTTTCCTTTCTAAAACAGCAAGGCCAGATTTCATCTTCTTGTCGGTTTCTCTGACTAACAATGTCCACATAGCACTAAAACACTGGAATATGTAATCCAAAGTCCCTAGAAGATTTTTCTTAAATTAGTACTAGGGAACGGAAGAAGTCAAGACGACAGTTGACTGTAGGGAAATGTTTAACATGTTGTCTGGACTCTAGATCGATGTTAACCTTACAACATAAAACAGATCTGACACAGTTTCTGTCTTGGGCCCTCATCTTGCAGATGTGCAGGCGCAGACCCATGTGCTTGCATGGAGCCCCTGTGAAGACAAAGGGGCTTGTTGCGTGGAGCTGTTGGCAGGATTGGGGCCCTGTTTTATGTGTTTCTGGGGAATTTCTCCTTCAGTGCAAGAGGGTATGTGAGATACGTGCTATACACATCATACATGCTCTGACATCTGGCTGCTCTCGCCACTGAAATCAACCAACACCTTTATCAGACGCAGCCTGGCTTACTGTACAGCTGGGATAGCTACACGGGAAGGAAGGGGTGAGGAAAATATAGACCTTAGGAATGGACATTTTAATTGGGATGATTGTGTCCTGGTCGCTTAGTTTTTGCCTCGCACTCTAGGAAATGTTGCATACTCCCGTTTGAAATGAAAGCCCACAGACTTGTGTTCTGAAATGCTCCCTGTAGCTCAAAGAAGCATCCAACTTCAGTTCAACCATAAAGTTCCTCTAGTTAAGAATAATAAACATCAATCATTAAAACAAAAACTTAAATAACACGTATGGTAAAAAGCGCTTAAATTACATATCAGAACTGCCAAAAGATTTACTAGGTTATTATTGTTCATAAAATACAGGAGCAAATACTCGTACACACAGCTGAGTCTCTTGGAATCACATTCTGTATGTGCTCCAAGGTTCTTTGACATTGATTTGGGCCAGCACAACTATTAATATGCATTTTTTCAAGTCTTGCATTACAGTACATGTCTTAAAGCAAAGGTATATAAGGGACTGGTTAATGGACATAACTGGAACTTTGATCGTTATTTTCATTACAATGCTTTCATCTCTCCACCGTTTCCGTGGGATTTTAATCACCATATAATTTATACGGTATCCTTTAAAGTTGAGAAAAACAGTCACAACAGAGGTAACACATCAACACAAAATGTGAATGCATTTTAACCCCTTCTGCACTGGTCCAACAATAACCCTCTTCCCAGTTAATCAGAGATGCAATTCCATAGCCCTTTGGCCCCTTTGTCCCTCCACTCAACTGCTTTCAATCAAAATGAAATCTATATAAGCAGTGCTCCAGCAAAGAGTCCGTGTGTTAAATATTGGATCCCAATTACTGCAGTTAACTCACACATGGGCCAGATTTTCAGATCCTAGCGCCTTTCTTATCAATTAGTCCCACTGATTTCAGTGGGACTATTCAAGGAATAAGGCAATTTTCATTGTGAGTAAAAGTATCTGAGCCTCTATGTTAAAATTCTGTCCCATACCAGAATCCCACCCACAGAGCCTACCCTGCAGTCCCTCATCAGGCACTGACCTCAGTGAGAGCTTCACCTAAGTTAAGACTCGATAAAGACCGAGACTCAGTGGCCCATGATGCCTGCTTTCCCCCTGCAAGGTGGACATATGATGACTGTATTTGAAACGCTAAATCAGCATATTAAGCAGGATCTTTTGGGCCAACTGAAAGTGTAATTCACAAAGACAGGGAATCAGCAGCCAGACTCCAGATCACTGCCACAGCCGTGACAGATCAAATGTGCTGGAAGGGAACCACTAAGCATTAGACCACCAGACCACTCTATAGCAGGCAAGGACTTGCTTCTCTGCCACCAATATTTCAGGCAATCATCTCATTAAACCACTGCCAAAGTCCTAATCTCTCCATTTGTTACAGGATTATACCACGTGAAAACACATTTCGATCAGTCCACCTGCACAGCCATTAGCTCTGGCTCCCTTCTCTTTCCACTAAAAATATATCTTCATTGTTGTGTGTTACTGGATGGTCTCCTGCTTTTCTATCCTTAATTGATTTAAACTAGGTCCCTCTTTCCAGCAATCAAACACAAGTACAAAAGGAACAGAACCACTACAGAAGGCTTGACTGCTTGCAGGAAGGAGGCCCCCTGCCTTCTGCTTTTACTAGCTTTGGAATGTTTCTTGGCCTTGTTATTTCCCAGACACTTCTATTTAAAAAATGACAATGGAATATTTCTAGGATAACAGTTTACAGATGGGATCCGATACTGCAACAACCAGAAGTGTTGTCATCCAAGCAGAGACCAGGCAAATGCAAATTAATCATCAGCCTACTGTAATTTCACTCCACAGCTAAGCTCCTTTGATTTACTTCCAGGCATTGACAGCAAAATCCCATGGGCACTATTCGGTTTGGTACACCCGGACTGGAGTCAGTACTGGCATTCACCGCAGTTACTAGACTTAATCTTGCTCTGTGATGGAGCTGAAATGTCTTGATCTCCAATAGAATTTAGGGTTGCCACCTCAATCCATCTAGCTCCTATGTCTAAAATGCAGTATGGGTCTATGTCCTCTGGGGTTTTTTGGCCTCCTGCAAATGGTTTACTACTTAGGAGGGGGGTCCTTTCAACCCTGCTATGGGAGGCCCTCATTTCAGCATCAAATGGGAACGCACCAGGTCAGTTTCTGATCTCAGCGTTGCAGGTATAAATCCAGGGTAATCTCACTTCAGTTAATAGAGTAACTGAATTTACACCACTGTATGTGATATGGGAATCAGGCCCGCTGGGTTTAGAGTTGCAACTGACCATAACATTATTGAAACTAAAATAGGGGTCAGAGGGTTTTTTGTTGGTTGGAATTTAGCCCCTCTCTCTTGTTTGAAAGTGAACTCGAATGAGGCTGGACGGTGCCAGGCAGCACAGGCTTCCCCCAGTCTGCTCCCCACCAGCGTGCCTGAGTCTTCCTCTGGAGCCCCTCTCTAAGGATGAACAGACAGCTCAGCCTCTCTCAGCCCTTCCAAAGCAGATGGCCAACAAAGGTATTCGTTGGTACTCCGCAGGCTAGTGGCTTTGTCACGGGGATCTCTCCCCGCTAGGGAACTGAACTAAGAGCACATCCATAGTATTTAAAAAACAGCAAAGTGGGGGTGGGAGGGTGGGGGCACATAGTGGCAGAATCTATTGTTCTGGGAGCTAGAACAAAGCAACTTTGGAATTTGGTCTCTTGTTCATGATCTGAAATACCCCAGCACTCTTCTGCAGAGTCAGCTTTTCCTGGCACTCTCCTAACCTTGGATGTCAGACACCAGGAAAATCAATCACGTGATAGGTCTGTTTTGCAATTTCCTTATTATACTGGACCAATACACTCCTAGCTCTTCTCTATAATGACGCCTGGAACAACTGCTCTGTGTTTGTCCTGCATGTTATGAAATAACTAAACTGGACTTAGCCACTTGCAGATGTTTTCAGTTATTCACTGTAAGGCCACTTCCATGATACACTGTAACTTTCTAGTGCACCCACAATCATTGCTTATAAAGCTGGTGACAAATAACAGCCATATTTCTGCAAATAATCTTGCCTCCATTTTCCAATGTGTGTCAATCAAAGGCAGTGACTGTCGTCAATCAGCAGCTAAGTCAAGTTTGCACTAAAAACTCTGGTGCCCAGAAGCTTCTTCTGGGCCTGCAGCTGCAGTGATCTATTTCGCAGCCTCTGCCTATCTGAGGGGACATGAGCTCTCTTGTCCTTTGCTCAGACGAGGGCAAGGTATTAAAGAACTGTGTGGTAGCAGGGCTTCACTGGAGAAGCCAGTCAATTTGGGAACTGGAAATGGGCACAAGCCACAACATTTAGATCCAGATTTCGAACACACTCATGGGGGTGAGTGGATCCAGAGTTTTAGCTGGGAACCATCGTTAGGGACAGAGGCCCTTTGCAAAATTTGGTTCTGGGTTTGGATTCTGAACCTTCTTGAACGTCAGGAGTGTTCACATTTGGGTCCCTCCTTATAAGCAATTACTGTTTCAGAGGTAAAATGGTCGTTATGAACTACTGCATACTTTAGCAGGCACTGCAATCCAACATCCTGCAATGTACTAGTCAGAATAGAGCAATAAAACTCAAACTCTATAATGTGTACCTGTGTGTGACTGTTTAGGTTTGAGGTTCTTCTCTATGGGAAAACCCTAAATAAAACCCTGGCAGCATCTATACAATGTGGTGGCTAATCAAAGGTATTCCCTACCTGGATAGATAGGCTATATAGATTCTACATCCTTGCACTCCAATTGTGCTAACGGACGTTTCTGCCCATGCATAACATGGTCAGATGGAATAGACCTGCTATTAATCCAAGTGACGAAAAAACACTCAGCCGATCTCATTAATGGCAACACATATCAGTATCTCTCTCTCCTTAACAAAGGGATTTCCTCTTTATCTTTAGAACCTTAGTCAGTAGTAATGGAAAATAGGTCAGTTTTAGGCCTAAATTGCTTTCCAAACTTCAACACTGCAATGCAGAGCTTTGCTTTGGGGAAGTTAAACGTCCTTTGAACAAACAGCTAACGTGGAGTTCTTTGTCAACCTAGAATGATTTCTCTGTGCTCTATTAGGCACACTGAAGCTCTCAAACCCAAATTGAGTGTTTTCTCTCTTTTTAATAAAAAGCTTAGTATTTTCTTTTTAGACATGAAAAAGGGGATTGTGACATTTTAGGGATCCTATCTTAACTGCTTCCTGAATTAACAGCATATATTACATACAAATAGAACAATAGCTACTTGAGGATGTTTGTTTTGAAACATACTAGTTTACATAGCCCAAAGTGTGCTAACACAGCTCTTGAGACTGTAAATTCTAGTACCATCATGTTTACTAGCATAGTTTATTGTATGGTACGTGTTCAGTGCAGCATGTTTAAACACGACTGACAGATGAACCTCGATATGTAGTCACTTTAATAGGAAACCTACAATATAGTGAGGGCAAAAAGGGTATTTGAGTGCTCTTAAATCCCCCTGATATTTGCCTGGATTTAATTTCAGTGAGTTACAAACAGTGAAAGAATGAAGTACAGTAATTACGTCAGTTAAAACACACATTCCCCTTTAAGTACTAACCCTAAGACCGGACTCTGCAAAGCTACATAGGTTAACACTGAATATTTTCTTTTAATTTTTTTATTTTTCCTTTTTCTTTTTTACAAAATCAAAGTGCAACACAAAGTACCACACGGTATAAATTCTTATGAAATTTTGCTTCCCCCTCCCCCACGATTGGTTTAAAAATAAAAGATACAAGTGATTAAAATGACGGCATTCCGGCTTTGCCAGTTTGCTTGCTTTGGGGGCAGGGAAGGAGAATCGGAGCTTGACTCCTTTAAAAAGAGTTCCTTCAAAAAAATAAACTCCCGGTTCAGAGTTGCTGACACAACATCTGATCTGGTAAAAGACCAGGATAAACACCAACAACAAAACCAGCAGCAGAGAAAGCAGCCCCGACGTGCCCCAGTTAAAACCAGACTCCTGCAAGGTGCTGATGCCCAGCAGCTCCCACTGACTTCAATGAGAGCTGCAGATGCTCAGCTGGCAAGTACTTAAGCACGGGCTTGACTTTAAACTTCAATGGGATGACTCCTGTACTGAAGCGCTGTACTGGACTGGAGCCTTAACCTGCTGCTGAAAGCCTTGATAATTAATTTTTTAATAAAAGATTCTACGATCTGGCATCTAGAAGAACAGAATCATTAGCTAGGGGAAAACCCCCAAACAGGTTCCCCCTTGCAAATTACTCTTTTGTCATCCCTAGCTAAAGGTAAAGGTCCAGTGTATGCATGATCCAAGTCCAGCGGTTAGCACAGACATTTAACTATGATTGGCCAACACCATTAATTTGGGCTGGGGACCGAGTCCAGGCCTGCTGGCTGCACAAGAAATTATTCCCCATCAATACTTCTGTTAATTCGATTCTTTTTAAAAAAATGACTCTAGATTGGCCCACTACCATTGTACTGGGAGGCCCAGAGAAATCAGAGCTGCAGACACACACGCCTTTGGGTGAATGGAACTCTTTTGGCACAGCTTGAGAAAAAACAACAACATTTTTCTCTACCAAAACGAAACACAAAACAACGCCTCCTCTGTCTTGTGTGCTGTGTTTTGGGATAATAACTGAAAAATAAATCATAGGTACCTTCACCATCATTTCTAAATACTTGTATTCGTGCCTCCTTCCCTCTGCAAAACCTTATTGCTCTACTCAGACACCTCACAAAAAGCCAACAAAATGGAAATGACACATGGCTGACGACACCAGCTCTCCCTTTTGGGAATTCCAGGGTTAAAAAAATCAGTGACTTGCTCACGTCCCATTGGCTGTGCAAGCCTGTTGCCTTTAGTTTCTAAACCAAACTAAATGACTGATTGCCCTCATTTTTCCATCTCCTCCACGTAAGTGCCTTTTAGCTAGTAAGGCAACAAATTTATTGCTATTGCTTCATGTTAGTCACCATATTTCCTATTCTTTTCTGTTCAAAGCAGTGTGACCTCTAGCACCCTGTATCATCCCATCCACTGGCGAATGCCTTGTAATACTATTGTTCTCTACAATGTAAGAAACTGTGTTCAGATAAAGCTCTCCCTGTGACTACTATGGAGTTAAACTGTATTCAAAGAAACAAGACTGGCACCCCAATTTACTGTTATGATCTGCCCGGTAGTACAGTAATTGCGCTCAATTAGCAATCAAAGTGACTGGAGACACTTTCACCTGCTTTAGAACCCAAGTTACATCATGATACAAATTGCACCCAAGTGAGTTTGAACTAAAAAGAGGTCTTGATATAGCCACAAACCTCACACTGGCGTGTCTGAGCCTGGAGTGGATGCAGGGCAAAGCAGACCTATATTCTCCCTAGCTCGACCTTAAACACTCTTCTCCACCAGCTTCTCCACTTCTCTTCCCAAATCGCTGGTCCCTGTGGAGGCTATTACAACTAACAACTGGAAATCCCTTTGTTTCCTTTTACAACTGCCTAGCATACATCTGTGTTAGCAAGGAAAGGAACCGTCCTGTCTGTTACACAGTGAAATTAATACGGACCGGCACAGGGGGTGTCTTGTTTCCCCAATAAGATCCAATTCCTATGGCAGTGTGTATCTCCCCTCCATCTCTATTCTCATTGTATGGCGTATATTCCCCCAATTTTAAAAAGCAGACAAACCCCTGGTGGTGAACAGTCTTTCTGTTTCCAAAGACAAGTGTGTGATGCCGCTAATAAGGTTTATATTCCCTTAATCCTACAGAAGAAGGAATGAGCTCAGTATTTATATGCGGAGAATGAATTATAGCCTACCACAACACCTATCTGGAAGACACCAATTTTCTTGTAATGTGTTATGGAAAATTAAATAATTTATATTATTAAGCAAACAAACAAAAAAAGAAACCAAACTGGAAGAAACTTGCCTACCAATGATGTGCTTTTCACATAGTACCCTGAACATCAATTGCTCTTACTAGTCAAATAAAACAGACTCTCGGCAACAACAAAAAGTAACCAACCAACCAACCAACAGGGATCTTTGCACCACTGAATGGGGCACCATAGAAAAGTGAATATTCTGAACTTTAAAATGAGAGGATCAAAGAGAGACCTTGGCTACTGCTCAGTGTCAGTCTGTGGTGTTTCACAATTTGGGTGGGACTGGGGGGAGAAGAGGAAAAAATAGAGACAGAAGATTAGAAAAAGCAGCTTTTACAAAAAACACTAAAGAATGCATAAAGTGACCCTTGCACTTTTTGTTTTGTTCTTGCAAACAGACTTGGTGCTGTGGTACAGTTGCTCCAGCACCGATGTAAGACTTGAGTAGTTGCATACAATGTTTGACTCCGGATCTGTAAAAGAACAAACAAATTAAAGGAAAAAGTTAGAAGCACAGATGCAGAAGCAGACAGGTTTCCTTTGAATGGGTTTTCTATCGGATATAACGAGAGAGGGCTTTGGCCTTCGAGCAATGTCAGTGCATCTCACAATCCATTTTAAACACACACACAGAATTAGAATACTCAGCTGAGATGCTCTCAGCTAATTGCACTGTGTAACAATTATTCACAGAAAAGATTAGTCAGACATAATGTATTCTGTGAGGAGAGATTTGTTTAAGATAACTGCCCTCAGGACGAATTTGAGACGCAAATGCATTCACCTCACCTGTGTGGCACGCAGGGAAATCTCAGAGCTTCATCCGCTGCTGTGAGAGGTGCTGCATGCTAATTGAGCAGGCTGGGCCAGGTATTCTCCCCACTCCCCCATGGCTGTCTGGCAGCGCAAAGGGGATGGCTTAAATAGCCAGCTGGGTTTCCCAGGACCCGAAGACTAATAGGAACCCAGTCCTGATGGGGGCCCTGTGAGGGCCACCACAATATATAAATGAACAACAGCAGATAGCAAGAGACGCTGTCCCAATAAATAGCAGCAAACCAAAATTTAGTGGCAGTGAAGCCTGTGGCAGGACATAGCCATCCACCCAAAACCCTCAAAGCATGGAGGCCAGAAGTGAAAGGGAAAGACTCGTACATTCCTTTCCACCTTCATACTGCCAACAACACTGTCGCTAACACACCCCAGGGCTCCGTAAGGTTTTTGCTGCCATCTCCAACAGACATCCGAAAGGAAGACGTGCCCGGAGTTCCTCGAACTTGCACTCTAAAGCAAAACCTTACCAGGGGCCTGACGTGCTTTTGTATCAGTTCTATCAAGAGATCAGCACATCTGACTGCAGCATGTTGCACGCGTTTGGGAAGTCATTGTGTCTTAACATTGCTGAGGTCACCGGTAAAGCTTTACATTAGAGTGCAGACCCGACAAAGGTGGGTTTGGTATTGCATGAACACCAGCTGGAGCACCTCCATTTTCATTACCCTGTGCTATTTGGCTTTTTGGAGGCTACTGTTAGTAGGTTTTTCTGTATTTACAAAGGCATAAAGAAAGGAGAAAATCTGCAGTTCTGCAGAAAAGGGAAAGAAAAGGAGTACTCGTGGCACCTTAGAGTGCACATCTTGCATCCGATGAAGTGAGCTGTAGCTCACAAAAGCTTATGCTCAAATAAATTGGTTAGTCTCTAAGATGCCACAAGTACTCCTTTTCTTTTTGCGAATACAGACTAACACGGCTGTTAGAAAAGGGAAAGTAAATGCTATGCTGACTGCTACTATTGGGACATGCAGCGTGTTCTGCTACAGTGGCTTGATATTTGCAGCTCACCTTTAAGGCCTACAATGAAGATTTTAAAAACCTCATGCACATTAGACATGTGTCAGCACTTACATGGATTGGCCATCATGTTTACCAATGTGGAGGTACATAGCTGTAGGTAGGGGCTCCTTGAGCCCTGTACGTTGGCACAGAAACTGGATGTGCTCCAATTGCAGTGTGTTGTGGAGTGGTCAACAGGGTTCCTGAAACAGGGAGGAGAGAGAGAGGGCAGACAGCATTTAGAGTAAGGGTGGCTCTGCTGACTGGGGCCAGCCTCCCTGCTCTGACTGAGGCAGGCTGCAGAGGCTCAGTGCGGCTGTAGCTGAGCACAGAATGGCTCCTTGTTTGCCTACACACAGGGTGTGTTTACACGGGAGCTGGAGGTGTAATTTCCAGCTCCGGCAGACATATGTGCTAGCTTTGCTCGTGCACTAAAAAGAGAGGTGTAACCGTAGCAGCAAAGGCAGCAGCACGGTGAGCTGTGTGAGGACTTATCTGTGGGCTTGGACAGGTTGTACCTGGGCAGCTAGCCCAAGTCACCACCCAGGCCCCTGGGGCTACCCTGCTATTTTCAGCACTCTAGGTCAGCCAAAGCCAGCGCACGTACATTGATCCAAGATGGAAATTACACCTCCAGCTCCAGTTCACACTTGCCCACAATCTCTGCTACCATTACGGAAGTTGTGTGGCTGGGCCAACGCTTCGAGACGCTTTCTTGTTAATATAGCGTCTTTCATGTGCAAACTGCCAGAATTGAATAGAGGTGTCTTCAGCTCAGTGATGGAGGATTTCATTTATCAGTTCTATGACCACCACCTAACTTGGGAGCAAAAGCATAGCTTCAAACTGGCCTGTTCCTAGATCTTGATCCAACTGACAGCTGACACAGCTGCCCAGGGGAGGAAATGAAGGGAGGGAAATGAGGGAGCGCTGAGAACCCTCATTTCTGAGCGTCAGGCCCCATGAGAGGGAGGGAGAGAGAGTTGCCACTGGCCTTGTATTACAGATTAACACCCTCAAGACTTTACAGCATTCTGCTGGATGAGTTTTGTGATAAGGATGCCTGAAACTGAACAGATATGCACCTTCAGCTCACATATCATACTGTCCACAGAGCACTGTGCCACAAATACTATATCTGAGGGGAAAACATACTGCAAGCTGCCTTTATTCTTCTTCAACTCTTCCAGACAGTAGTGGGCTAGTGAGGACTCAATCCCAGGCATTTTGCTCAAGTAGGCAACGTTAGATAAAACAGTGAACAGAATAAAGCTTTTTAATGAACCTCTTCAAAACTCTGAATTCATTTAGGCTTAACATATCTGCATACACTCAATTCTTCTACTAGCTTCCTTTCTCCAGGTTTTCCAGGCGCATATAAAAAGTGGCCCATTGAAACCTTTTGCAGCCTGGCAAAGATGATGGAAGAAGTTACAGCAGCAGACACAACAAAAATGTGAAGTACATAAACACCAAGGAGGGTAAATTACAAGGGACGTTTTAACTGAAAGTGATGGGATGAAGTTTAGTCTATCAGGGCAAATTAACTCATGATCAGGTTTATCAGACTGGGCATTACCTCCCACAGAAAGGGGGGAATGTCAATTGTTTGAGTTACTTAGAGCATTGGCGAATATTGTGCAGGGAACCAAGCTATGTCAGCAGGCGACAAGGATGGACTGGATGTCCTATTAGGTCTCTTCCACCTATAATTTCTATGAAGTCCACTACTCCATTGTTGCTAACACATCAATAGTTCTGAAGGCTTTCAAAATAGCACTTTCACACAGCCTTTGGACTATGTGTGATGTGAGGTGCAGAATACAATTCAAGACTGTTTTATTCTAAGTGTCATCTTGATGTTCAGAATGACTATTTAAAACAATTATACCCATAGAACTTTTTAATTGTACAATCATTAAAAACTGGCCACTGGCCACATGGAGCAATTGCATTTCCTTCCTAATGTAAATTTAGGGAATACTACACGTACCACAGGAAAGAGAACTGTCCATTTGAATGGTACCTGCTGTACACAGACCGTGGCATT
Source organism: Natator depressus (assembly GCF_965152275.1). NCBI lineage: Eukaryota > Metazoa > Chordata > Testudines > Cheloniidae > Natator > Natator depressus. The sequence continues at coordinate 12,952,356 of NC_134234.1, read as the reverse complement.
GCCATTCATGACAGAGATTCCCATAACAAACTACTATTTTTGATTCGCAGATTACTGGAGCAAGCAAAGAAGATGTGCAGTATATTACTGTGAATTTATAGCTGTGACAGTCTTTAAAAACCTTGCTGCACAATTCAAGGAGCAATACTGAATTTTTTTTTGAATATCAGCAAAGGACAGAAATATAAACTGTAGTGCGAATAAAAAGATTCTTTGTCCTTTGTTTTAGGTGATATCAATTAATCTGCTTTTATCAGGATTTAAATATTGAGCAAAAATTACATATCATTTGGGAATTATACATATGCCAACATTAATGTTTCTGTTGTCAAAATATTTAATACTAACATCTTCAACAACATTATAAGTACCTTATAAAAGGAACTTGAGGGTATGATCACAGTGTTGTGAATAAGGAATGAAGCTGCTTATTACATTGCTCCTGGAACAGATGGAACAGCGTATGAATAATACACCTAAAGTCTTAAGAATGTGTCCCTATAGGGTGAGCCAATTGGAGGGTCTACTTTGTTATCTTTGAAAATGTGAATGTTAAACCGCTACTGGGAGCAAATGGATTGAACCTTTGTTTAAAAAGGAATTGAGGTTAGCAAATAAAGCTACATTTAGCTTCCCTTTTAGTGCAGGAAAAACTCATTATGTCTGCGGCAAACACTTTTGCACAATTAGCTATGGAAATCAGGGACAACAAAACGTAGTTTGCACTGGGTGCTTCCTTAATTTAATCCCTGAAATAACTTTGAGGGTTGTTGGCCACATTTCAGAAGCAATCATGTATAAACTGGTTTTGAAATTACTTTGTTGCAATTTGCTATATTACATCAACATTTAAAGACTGATTCTGCAGAGTTTATTCTGGCAAATTCTTATTGTGCACCGTAGGAGAAAAGACCGCAGAGACAGGCACTGAATTTAAAATGGACAAATATGTGTGTGCTGGCATCTTTTTTATTTCTCATGGCACAATCAGCTACAAACCCCGCCCCCCCCCCCCCCCCCCCCCCATCACACACAACAGAGCTGCATTACTTGTGCAGATATTCTGAGGGATCCCCTTACTGGCCATATTCAAGAGTTAATTCTCACCTGCTGACATTGCCATGGTGGTCCCAGCAACCATTCCCATGGCCACACCATTAGTCCTAGGTGCAGCAACAGGGGCTGGATAGATAGCCGATGGAATGCTGTTTGGCTGAACCACGGTGGTGTGATGGATGACGTGAGGCTGTGCCGCATACACAGGCTGTGTATAATAAGCTCCCTGTTGGAAAGAATAAACAGGAAAATGTTTTCCGTTTGACTGAAAGCACACGTCCGGATGGACAGACAATCTCTGAATTCGTTACTTTATTTCAAGATGATCGCGGACTCTGCATGCCCTAGATATCAGTCTGATAACACATGCTGTATTGTCAGCACTGAATTACACCAGTACAACCATTTAGGCTTAAATCGTGATTATTTATTGTGACCTGTGATGCTGGCAGACCAGGTGACAGCTCATACTAAGGTCTCCATGTCTCAACTGAAGACTGACAAATACATAGCTGGAATCAGCTTGGCTCCTCCATGCGTTAGTACTGTTAAAATGGGGATTAAGATGATAAGAATGTGTTTACTGTTTAGACTTTATTGGATTGCTGCATACATTAATCTCACTTGTAACATCTCTATCCCCTATGGTAAGGTAATATTTGACCGTTTGTATTGCAAGCACCTGTGACCGTGTAAATCACCAGACAGGAAAGAGACATTAATTTGTGCTGGTCTCCAACAGACGGTGTTATGCTCTGCCCAACAGGGAAGGTCCATAGACACCAGATGCACTATTGTGGAACATTAAAAAGGACAAAAGACATTTTTTGTTTTGCCCCCTCCTTGTGAAGATGAGTCATGCAAGTGGATTCCTTCCGTCAGCTGAGTTTGCAGCAGTGGCGTAGTTAGGAGTGGAAATTTGGGTGGGGTCCGACTTTCGGGTGGACGGGCAATGAAAGACTGTGCTGGCCTAGCTTCTGCCCTGATGCCATGCCCTCTTCCTAGCCCCAGTGCCCCCACACGCAGGGCTTCACCTGCCGAGTTGGGCACGTGCATGGGGCAGCTCCGAAAATGGCAGGGCAGAACTGCCAGAGTGTAGCTTTCTGAAGGGTGAGTGCATAGCTCCGTCACAGATTGCAGGTGCTCAAGTGATGCTCCGGGCCACTTTGGCAGCACTGCACCCTTGTTTAGATTTGGGTGGGCCTGGATGCTAAGTGGCCCACCCCCGGCTATGCCCCTGGTTTGCAGCTAAGAGCGTAAGTGAGGAAGGGGATAAAAATCTCTAAAAAGAAGGAACTGGATTTCTATGCTGCTTGGACTCTGCAGGACAAGGTATCTAGGCATAAGCAAGAGATCCCCAACTGCGTAGTCTGGAATCATCTATTACTTTTTGAAATTTAAGGTTGTAACTAAATTGTATATATATGTTTACCTGCTTTAACCCTGTAAATAACTCTTGTTTCCTTTTCCTATTTAATAAATCTTTATATAGTTTATTATAGATTGGCTACAAGGATTGCCTTTGGCGTGAGATCTAAGGTGCACTTGACCTGGAGTAAGTGACTGGTCCTTTGGGACTGGGAATAAGCTGAATATTCCTGTGATTCTTGGTGTAAGGGCCATCTATCACAAAGACAAGCTTATCTGGGTGGTGACACAGATGGGAGTATCCAACAGGACCATCTGTGACCCACATTAAGGCTGCTATAGCGCCTGAAGAGTTTACACTTGGTAATTGGTTGGTGAAATCTAAGTAGAGAACTCACCACCAATTTGGGGTTTGTGCCCTGGTTTTTAACCATCTACCCTGAGGTTGGTACTCATGTTTTTGAGTCACAGAAGAGAGCATATCATCATCATCAACATGCTTGATGCTGTAGCTAGGAGAAGATACGTAACCCACCCCAGTGGGGTCATAATCTAATGCACAGTACAACACAATATCGAATACACTGGCTGACCAGGATAAAGGCGTCCTCTCTTAATGAAGCAGTTCTGTTATTGTGAAATTAACTTTTTGGCAAATTCTCACTGAAACACTTTTGTGCATGAAGCACTGGCAACAGCTCCCATTTCATCCATGTACAACTTCTTAGTTTTAAGCCTCCAGTCTTTTAAAAATTTTCCCCAGAACACTTTTGACCAGCAAGTTGTTTTCCTATGACTTTAGCCCTTCTAATCCCCAAACAACATCTGCACTGAGCAGAGGTTTTCAGTTTACACACTGATATAGTACCCTTAAACCTGAAGGCTCTCAAGGTACTTTACAGGATGTCTGATCCTACAAGCCCCTCACACCCAGCACTCTCAGAGGCTTCCCTGTAAGTGTCACTTGCCATAGGTGTGAATCTGGGCCCCGGGATTACTTCAGCCTAACTGCAGTGCAGCTACCTCTGGGGCAGAATATCGCAGCTCTTTAACTCAAAACAGCGAGACGTTACAGCAGTACACAATAAAATGGGACAGGAAGCAAAGACGAATGCCATCTCCCACACGTTATCAAATTGTGGCCCATACTGAGCCCTTGGAGGTGGTCCATATAGTGCTGGCTGTTATAAAGGTTTTGTCTGGATTAACACTTTCCCCACTGTTGGTCTAGCTCTACCAGTGGCCACAATGGTGAAAGTATTAGACAGGAAACAGTTGTTTTTACCAGCATGTCATCTGTGGAGGGCTATAAAGCAGCTTCAAAACAACGAGTAGGAGCCAGCTTAGCTGTCTCTATTTAGGGAGGCTGCTGTGAAACTATTCAAGTCCTGCAAGAGCCAAAAGATGAAATGTTAAGAGTTGCCCATGCATATTGCCGAGAAGAACATACTGCTTATGTACACATACGTTGAGCAGTAAGTGTGGTCAGTAGATATTTTGTGTAGTTACTACCTTACAAAATGAGTGACAAGTAAAAGAAAAGGAGGAACGCTTGACTTAGTTTTGAGGAACGTTAAGGACATAACTAGATGCAAAGAGAGATGAGGTAGAAGCTACACAAAAGGGAACATAATCTAGTCAGGGTTGTGAGCAGGCCTAAAGCGAGACTAAAAAAGGGGAAATGAAGGCTGCTGAAATTCAACAGAGCAGATTCTGGACCAAAGCGGTAGTGCTGGATGGAATAACACAAAGGATGGAAAAAGAAACGGATGGAAAATGGTATGTGTCCAGAAAATAAACTGCATTAAATGTAAGTGGTTTAAAGAAGAGAAACTGTAGATGGAGACATGTAAGGACAGTGCTATTAAAAATGTAAAACAAAGAGGGTTGGGAAGATTAGGGTGTGTAAATAATAAAGAGAGATTTCATGAGAAGTCAGTGAAAGCCGTTGGAGAACCTCTAACAAGGTATGGTGTTGACAGAAAAAGGGGATAAACCAGGGCTATTAAATTAGCTCTTTCCTTCAGTATCCACAAAGGCTGATTGGACAAATCCCAGAAGCAGAAATATATTTCTCAAGGGAAGAGGAAGAAGTGCTAAGATAAATCAGGATCACACCGAAGCAGGCGAAAGAGAAATCAGCCTTTGAAGACAGAGAGAATGTCAAGGATCAAGTAGAATTCTACCCCCAATTCTGAAGGGGCTGGCACAACAGACATACAGGGAAACCACTGCACACTGACAACAATTCAGACATCACACCGGATTTATGTAATACACATATGAGAATATAATCACATGTATCGCAATTTAAATAAAGACTGAAGTTCAGCTGCGCAGTCTTCCTCAGAGAAGCCAAAGCAGCTAAAATACTGAAACACACACAGTGTGCAAGATCCACTGTTCTTCCTATTGAACCAGACAATGAGGAGACTTTTCGCTGATGTTTAAAACATGCAGGAAAATAGGTGAACTCTGGACTAGTGGAGAAGCTGATATAATAAGAGAGGAAAGGATTTAGGAAGGATCCAGAAACTATCCCGCTTTACCTTTGGTTTCAGCAGGGGGAAGATACTGGGAACACTACCCTAATAAATGCCTGTTGTAATAACTGGGGGTCTATCAGGCCTGCCCTGATTGTGAGCGTAACTGTTGGAAAGTTGCTGAAGGTTCATAAAATATCACAATCATCCATAATAAAGAATGTTGACAGAAAAAGGTACAAAAGGAAGATAGACAATAAAAGAAGACAGAAATACTGAATTGGTCCAAACAAAAAGGGTTACTGATACTGCCAACTGACTGTGTTAAGATTGTGACTGGTAAACAAAAGAAGATGGAAATGAAAATACATGGACCAAACCTGGTACTTCAGAAATTGGTGGACAACATAATGAGAGTTGCAGCTATTCTGCCCATCACCTGTTTTTGAGGTCCTTAAAAGGGAAACTTTGCGGGGAGATAAAAATGTGGAGGACACTGCAGAACTGCAAACAGCCAGCTGTGCCACCCTGGCTGCCACCGGCACCATCTTCTGGGATCCGGGATCCACCAGAACACTGTTGGGCCTTCATCATCCTGATCCGGACAGGCATCCTGACCAGACTGGGCCAGAGAGAGGGAACCAATGACATTGTCACCGCCACTATTTTCAGCAAAAACCTGAATAGCACCTGGAATGTGAGAGATTTGGGTTCCTGCTCTCATCTCCTCCCTCCTTTGTCCTTTTCCTCCCTGCCTTATTTCTTCTCTTCCCTGTCTAGTCTCTCTTTTCCCCTTCTGTTTAATAAACATCTGGCTGAGCCGACCAAGACAACTATATCTTTTGCAACACTACAGTGAGTCTGTGACCAGTGAGGCAGCTAAAAGCAATGCCCTAAACTGCCCGATGCTGGTACAAGTCTCCAAGCCTCGCTGACAGGTCTTGGAGTGGCTGATAAGACCGTATGCTGGGTCTGTGTTTCTCCAGCGGTGAGGCTGCAAGTGAGAGTCAACGCTAGAGACAGAAGTTAAATTTTCTGTCTTTGATGTTCTTTTCTCTACTCTTTTGTGTGTGCATTTGTCTTGTTTTGTTCTTCAGGGAAACAGGACTGGACTTCAACAACAATAGCTGTAAATCAGCTCAACAAATTTTTTCTCTTTTCCCCAAAATGGACAGTATTTACCACGTTTAATACCATCTAAAAATCTGTCAAATGGGGGCTTTCCCTGTAAAAACTGTCTACAACTAAAGAGAACAAAGGATGTTAGAATGAAAGCCTTATTTAATGCTTTATATTTCAAATGTTTTCACTGTTTTCCCTCTGTCTGTATCTTTAATAAAAAGTTGAACAGACTTTGAAAGGTGGTTGTTGCTATGGGGCTATGCAGGCCCAGGTCTTGGTTCTCAAAACCTTGAACCATGTTTAACTATTCAGTGGTGTACAGTGACTGGGTCGCAGAGACCCCCAAGGCCCATGTATTCCCTCAAAATGAACACCTCACTGTCCAGTGGCAGAATTTCGTCATAGCAAGGGACAGAGCCCAGCCACTCTTGGAAGCTAAGAATAGCCTGTACATGCTCAGAGAAATAAAGTATTTCCTAAGAAACATGGCAGAATTGTGTTCAGCTGTATCTAGGTTCTTACCCCCCTGCCCCCCCACATCACCATGGTACCAGAGTTGGGAAAGGTGGGAGGAAGTGAAGAGTTGATGGGGGTGGAATGGAAGATTGGGGGCAGTGGGCGTAATTTACCTGGTCTCCAGCAAAGATCTTTAAAAGAAATTAATTAATCGTCCATAAAGTGAACCCAGTTCAACACACACACACACACACACACACACACACACACAGAGTACCCAATGACCCAGTTTCTGGCCATCCTGAGGCATATAAGGCACTTCCCTCTTGCTCCCTTGTGCCAGCCATCCTATACTGCTGATAGCAGCATAGCAGGGGAGCTATGTCCCCTCCCATGAAGGTGGGAGAAGAAGCAGGGAATGGAATGAGCCTTGGTGCCATCTCCCAAGGCACCAGCCAGCACAGCTGCATCAACACCCCAAGGAATAAGGGGTGGCAGGAACAGTGCTGGGATACATTACTTCCCCCGGCACTTGGAGCAGGCAGGAAACTGAGAAGCAGATTATAACTCTCCAAGTCACAATCTGGATCCTTGTCCACCTTTAGTGCAGGGCAGTTATGTGCCCCAAAGCCACAACTGGCCTCCAAAATACACAAGTGGCACCAAAAAGAAAGTCCATGGAGTTACCTGCCAGGACCTATATCATTATCAACGGTCGAGCTACATGCACCAAACCCACAGGGGATCTTCAGTCTGTGGTAAAACTCAATCAATCAGTGAAGACTCCATTAATGGCTTCACCACCAGCTCCGCTGGGAATGAGAAACCTGTAATTTAATCAGATCTCACATTCTAACTCTGTGTAGAGTCCGCCTGACATCAGCAGAGGGAGAGGAATTTGGAATTTTCATAGATATTTTTAACAGTGACCTGCTCAGGGGAAAAAAACGTTGAGTACCTTTTCTCCCCCTTCTTTATGATATAAGAAGGGATGAAAGTTTCATCATTTTTTAGGTCATAGGAAAAATTGAGACCGTCAAGTCTGGTGTTTGCTGGTTTTGCTTGGAGACCTCCATATGTGTTGTGAGTTCCCCAGAAGGGGTGGGATGTTGAATCCTTAAAGACCATCCTTTCTTCCATTCCAAAGGCCTTATTTGCATTTGAGTTTTAAACTGGTATTAAAAAACAAAGTTTAAAAAAGTCTGGCTAAAAAATCCTTTCCTTTCTCAACTGCTTGGCTTTCAGCCTTGTATGATATCATAATCCCACTAGTTTGCCCATCTCCGTACAGCCTTCCAGGGTAGGTAAGATCTGAGTTTCTAATGCAAAAAACAAGTAGATTTAAAAAAACAACACAAAAATCCCGCAACCTTTGAGGTGAGCTTCATATACCAAAAACACAAAAGAGGAGACACACTCCCATTTCCCCACTCCCCTTGCAGAACACCTTAACAAAAACATCCTTCTTCACTGTAAAAGGGACTGAGTACAATCCATGGATTTAATGCATGCCATACAGAGATGATTACACTTTAAGGTCAGTACGTTAGTACTGAGCCACTGGATTGAATACAGCTTACAGAGGGTAAGTCTGCGTACAGAAGCAATTTGGCAGATAGGGATGTCATTGGTGTCGTGCTACAGGCTGAGTGTTGGGAGAAATGTTGTTCTTTGCATATCAGTAAGCAGGAAGAGTGGATGTAGGATAGTGGCATTCATGTGAGGATGATACACAGTTGGGAGCAGGGGGTCACAAGGCCAAGGAGAATGACAGGGGGACAGGGAGATATGTCTAAAATGGCTTATGTAAAAGTCAGCATGAAGAAATGAAATGTTAGGATGTAAAAAATGAGAAGAGAAGACGCCCCAGTGTCACTAAGTCACATACAAACACTAGGGGAGGTTGTCAGGCACCAGATTTCCCAAAGTGGCTAGTAACTTTGGGTGCCCAACTTGATTTTCCGAGGGTGGGTGATAAGCACTTTCTGACTATCAGGCCCCTTTAAGGTGTCCCAAGTCAGGCCCATAAAATCACTAGTCACGTTGGAAAATCCCAGTCTGGATGCATATGTGGATGCAGTAGTACTGAATAAACATGGAGGAGTTTATCTGAGTTCCATAAAAAAGACTGGGGGGGCGGGGGGAGTGTTTGTGTCTTGTCTACATAGGCTTTGTTCTGAAAAACGTGCCCCCAAGGCAGCTCTCCGGGAGATAGCGATGGTGGAGGCACTAGGGTAGACAAGGTCCAAAGGTCACCAATGTGTGTGTTTCTGGGTTGGGTAGCCTCAGCCTGGCCCCATATACACTGATGCTCCCACCATTACCACCCCTCTTGGAACTGACCTGGAGCTAGCAATGGTGGGAAAGATCAGAAACAAAGGCTAGCACACACAGCCTTGGAATTGGAGAACCTGGCATGTTCTGGACTTACAGCCTGATGGGAGTGTAACCATTGACTTGGCATTTGGTCAAGTCCTGTATGTCTTATACGACAAATACTGAGACATACGACTTTCCTCCATTTCTCATCTTCACCCTGCACAAATTCTTCCTCCATCCTAGCCAGCTGCTCTATTGCAGTTACAGCGTTTTAGAAACCAGCAAATGGCCCCAGCTCCTTTATAGGGCAGAGTAATGAAGACCCCATTTCTACTGTAATACTTGTTGGTATTTGGTGATGGGAGAAAATCTGGAGCACTCTACAGCTCGGCAAACAGATGAGCAGCCTTGGTCTAACATACTGAAAAGAAGTTTAGCACATGTGTGCTGATGAGGTTTGCACAGCATCTAGCTGTCCCTGAGGTCCTGCCCCTACTTGCAATTACATCTTTTCTGGGGGCAGAGAGGGGTGGTCAGGGCTTCACTGCATTCAGAGAGGCCATCATTCTCCAGCTCTCTGTACTTAAAGGCCAGAAAGCAATTTGAGGAGAGGAGCTCAGACACAATGGTGACAGGCACCTTTGACAGAGAGGAGCCTCATGACAGCTGGTCAGAAAAATTCCAACACTTTTTTTTTTGTTGGAATTAGCCAGTTGGTTGAAATGGAAATGTTCTGAGGAGATCGTACGATTTCGACGAAGCTGCCCCAGGAAGCATGCAGGACAGTTTTCAAAATCTGCCTGGTTTCTTGACAGTTGGTCCTCCTGGCTCCTTGGATGCACACCTAGTGGACTGCCTCTGAGTCAGAGGCCAGAGGGCTTCCAGGGTCCCCAGGTCACTTCGTGGAAAAATTCAAAATTCGGGATTTTCATTGTGAATTGGAACAAACCCAAATTTTGAAAAAGTGAAATCCTCCACAGAACAGAATACTTTCCTTTGCCCAGCTTTGAGCCCACCAAGAACCAACAGTCCCTGTCCTGCTGTCAGCTGCTGTGATTCTGAGTAGGGTCAAGTGTTGCTCAACCGTGCTCAAAAACTACAGCAATAATAAGTAGTGAAGAAAACCCTTTGATAGACAGATAGACCTTTAACTGGAGCCGCCCAGAAACACCCATCCCTAGTCTACAGTTGTTGGACCTCAGCAATCTTACACAAAGAGTTAAGGGATGCACCATATGCTTCATTATGGGGCACTACCAGGGTTATGGCGTGTCAGTAACACAGCAGATGGCAGCAGGAGTTAGAACATTTTACAGTCTACACTGGTCTGTTGAGAGGAGGCCATGCCACATCTTCGCTCCCTGAAATCCCTTGTAGGAGCACAGAGGCAGCAGTGTTGTCTGGCACGCCCAGAAGAATCTGCACAGGGATTGAGGAAGCTGCCATGCTCTGACAATTGCGGAGAGCCACAGAGGAAATACACAGCCCAAGGAAAAAAGAGGAGTAAAGCCACAGCTCCCTGGAGCACGTCTAACACTGAAGCAGGGTGTGCCAGGGACTGCTGAGAAAGGCAGGTGACTGAACAAGAGACAAAGGTTTCTGAGGAAAAGGGGGGAGATTCCTTGAAAGTGAATTGTCAAGAGTTGATTTGTTGCTGCTCCTTGTGCAGCAGCATGTTGGGTTAGGTTCTTAGGGACCATTCAGACCAAAGCCTGCAAGATGCATGCAGCATTAGTGAACACCTTTAACGCTAACAAAAAGCCCCACAGGGCCAATGACCACAAGTGGTAAAGATCTCATCCAAAAGACAGTATCCTCCAGCAGCTTAATGCTTCTTTGCATTAGAGCGGCTTGGTTCAGTACTGATCCAGAGCAGAGAGCACCACAGAGTAGTTCAATCCAATTCAGTGACATGACAAGCTACACAAGTGTAAAAGACAACACCATCAGCTATCATTCAGAGGTAGGTCCACTCTGCTAGGCAGCACGACCAGCATCACTTCCTCCAACACCTACAGAAGACTTTTCGTGCAGGTCTCCCATCCACATACTGACCAGGTCCAAGCTTATAGGATGTGATTTGAAGTTTGCACAGATGGTGCAGATACAAGATAGAAACAGGTGAATTAACGTAGTCTGAAACATAGTATCTACACCAGTAATATGTTCTCAGCTATTTGGATGATACACAAGCTTTTACTGCTGTTTTTTTCAGTAGTTTGCTGGACACGTACCTGGGCATACAGATTCTGCTGTGGATAGGCACTTCTGATGGGGTACATAGCAGTTTGGTACGGATTTGGAGATGGAGAATAGGGAGGTGGTGCACTGTTACTCTGGGTAGGTGGGACCTTGTATGGAGTCCCAGCGGTGTACCCTGTTAAAAACAAAACCAGCCTGCATTAGTGCCATGATTTAAGCTTATGGGAGACAACAGCTGAGCAGGCTGACATAGCGCATTAGCAATTTAAACCATGCTGAGAACACCATTTTCACTCCACGTTTAGCGTGCCATAAAAGATACACAGCCACCAGTGGTCCTATGGATGCAGAAGCCACTCATTATGAGTCTAGAGCAAATCATTGGCTCAGTATGAAGGACAATTTCCATATCAACAAAGAATTAGGGGGGGGCCTCTGAGTGATGGAACACAGTGTGATCTGCAGCTGTTTGAGCTATATGAGGCCACAATAAACCTAAATGCTCTTTGGGGTAGGGATCCTGTCTAACATCCAGCACAATGGGGCCCTGATCCTGACTGGAGCTTCACAGTGTTACTGTGATACAGTTACTAAATAGTTACAATAGGTTCCATCTCTCAATGCCATTTCTTTGGAGGCACTTGGCATGGAAAGACTGCACCAATGGTCAGGACAGCTGAGGCAAAACTCCTCACTCTGAGTCAGTTTGGGAAGCAACATAGCAATGCTGGTTCCTGGCTGGAGACTGACAGATCTACTGACTGCCCAGCCACTGCTTTGGGATCACATCATCAAAATGTCAGCTGGAGGTGCGCCTCTTCCCGCTGACTGCGGGGAACAATACCCTGTTTCTGGGACCATGGTGGAGGAAAGTACATGAGCTACATATTAAAGGCATGTCTCCCTGTTATTATTAAATGTTTCTGATCCAGAAGCCTCAGCCCAGTCAGGGTCACCATTGTGCCTGGCAGAAACACAATAAATGACAGCGCTGGCCCAAAGCGTGTACAAGTCTAAAGGAGATGTTACACTGTTGACTATACACTGCTGTCCCATTAGGGGAGACATGGCTAGGGTCAGACTTTGATTTTTTTAACCACCATGTCATTTTTATTAACTTGTTTGAGTCTGGATATGATGCCATATAAGGATTTCAGAACAGTTCTCAAACGTGAACCCATTATGGGTCCTTAGAACAATACGTTTCAGAACACGGGGCCAGATCACCAAATCTGGGGCCTGAAGGTGTACAGTACACCTCACTGTATGGGTTCACCTCTCTGTATGGCAGCTTAAGTCCTTGTGGGACTTTTCTTTCCTTGGCTGGGGGAGGGGATGCAGATTAGTGTCTGAAAAATGTGTCTGTAACATATCCACAACTGTCCAAACAGCTGAATGCTTCTGAAGACACAAAAACTTATGTGGTGTCACCCTGGGAAATACCAGTACTCACAGGGTTAAAAAAACCTGGCATGACTTGAGGGATTGCATCAGAACTCAAAATGTCCTTCAAGACAATATATATATTTCAAGTAATTTTCTCCCCAATCTGGGAGCTTTTGTCCTCTCTCATTGTCTGCTGGATGGTTACATCAGTAATATAATTGTTGGGGATTCTAGATTGCACGAGACTATTTTTAAGTGTTTATGCCACCTACGAGTGTCTGGAAAGCTTGTGATAACACTGCTGGAGAGGAAGGGCTGAATCTCTCTTGTCCTTCCCTAGCGCTGAACCTTTCAACGTGAACAATTAAGATGTCTGAAAGCTGTTATGAACCCACTGCTCTAACCATTCATCTTCATTAAGATTTAGAAGCTCAAGGTGAACCCAGGCTGTGACTACATAGCAGTGTTTAAACCTAGCAGTACTGACAGGGATCTTATTCTGACAAGTGTGCTAATCAAACTATGCTACAGACTGTTCCCATTAGGTAACGTACTCTAATCTAGGTTCATAACATGTTACTCAGAGAAAAATATCCTGTTCAACATTAGATGTTAGAGCTAGACTGTGCACACGTAAGTGGGTTCGCACACTTCCAGCTGTAACCTGACTACTAATACTCACACATCATAACAACAGTAGCAAGCAAAGCTTTGTAGAAGCAGGGGAAGGCAAACAGCAGGGTGCAGCACAAGGTCTTCTGTGGATGATACCATATGAACCCAAATAACTGCTTAGACATTAGAGTGATGAGGAGCCTTTTAATGCCTAAAATCAACAGACTGGGCCAGAAGTTTCCATGGATGGTTTCCCGATCTGTCAAGTGGTCACAGTGCTCCCCGCCTCACAGGGCAATTGAACAATGCATACAATGGGCCCAATCGACTAAGGTCCTGAACATCTAAGAGATGCTGAACCCTCAGGTCCCACTGATTCAAGATCAGGCCTTATGTTTGCAAAGCACTTGGGAGAGCTTGGCATGAAGGGTGCTTCAGAAGTGCAAGAGTATGACTGCTCTTCCTGATGAGCCCCAATGCCAGAAATATGCACAATGTCCACATGAATAGTGTGCTGATTTAATTTCATGGATCGAGCTGTGTGGGTTTTCTTTTTAAAAGGCATTTTATAATATAATAAAATCACATGCAGTAGTGGCTGCTGTTGATTTCATAATTCAAATGCAGGAATAAAACACTTAGGAATCCAATGCGAATTAGAGGCCACAACTATTGTCACCTACCAACACAGCATGTGAAGTGTGCAACAATAAGTAAGAAGGGCCCAATGCTGCTTGCACTGGTCTATGTCTACACTGTGATTACAAACCCGCGGCTGGCCTGTGCCAGCTGACTCTGGCTTGCGGGTCTCTTTCATTGCAGTGTAGACTTCTGGGCTTGGGCTGCAGCCTGAGATCTGGGACCCTCACACCTCACCCAAGCCCAGACCTCTACACTGCAATGAAACAGCGCTGCAAGCCTGAGTCAGCAGGCCTGGGCCAGCTGTGGGTTTGTAATCACAGAGTAGACATACCCACTGAAGTCAAAGGCAAAGCTCTTACTGACTTCAATGGCAGGAGGAGCAAGCTCTCAATGACAACTGGCTTGCTGACGAGTCTGTATGCAGCTCTGTCTGCTCTATGCACCTGACGCACCATTATAATTAGCATCTATCCCTGGCATAACTTATTTTTATGTTTCTAGCTGCACAGATTTGGCAGGACAAGACTGTACACTAAATAATTTGTTTTCCTTATCTTGCAACTGAAGCACTGTTGAGCCCCATCAGTGTCACAATTGCCTTATTCTCCCCTTTAAGTCTGCAATTAACAGAAGCCCATTTTAAACAAAGACCTGAAATGTAAGCAGCTGCACCTGACAAATATGGAAAAGTGCTGACTTCCAGCTAAGCTGAAGCTGCTGATTCCCCCATATATGACAGATCGTAATAGGGGATTTTTGGGCTTGTTTATGGTGACTAAACGGGTAGTGTATCTACAAAGGTCACCTTATTTCATAGGGTGTTTCTCAGATACCTTTTGTACCAGCCCTGCTCCCTGCCGTCCATTTGCATTATTGACAAAAGCAGTGAGCCAGCTCTGTTGCTATTAAGAAACACAGCCACTTGCTCCTTGCGTGCGGCTGGAGTCCAGAAAAGGGAACCTTACCCCTCCTCTTACAGAGGCAAATCCTATTTTACGCATCAAACCAGAATAACGAGGCTTGGCACAGGGCCGTCTTGTGAAAGCATGGGATGGAAACGTCTCCCCTCATGCAGCAGAGTGGTTTTGGACCCACTCCACAAACAGGACGGCATCCTCAGGGCTGCAATGGCAATTTAACACTGTTGCCCATCATTCTATCAGGTGCCGATGGCTAACTGATCTGTATAGCTGTGCATGCTCTGACCGAGCACTCCCCACGCCCCCGGGGAACAGTGAGCCCACATGGAGCTAGGTTCCACCTGGGCACATGGTGTGTAGACTCCCCCATATGGGGTGCTGCAATCCTGTCCCGACGCTGAACTGCATTGGTCCCACAGCCGGCAGGACCCTTCAGAGAGAGGGAGAGCCAGGAACAAAACATTTCTCCAATAGCGCTGCAATCACTGAGGGATGAAAGACACTTCTTAAAAGAAGCATCAATTCTTTTATGTGCAGACAAACACTGGATCCAGTGGAGCTGTTAGGAAAATCAGAGTAAAATCTCCACAGGGAGGTTTATTGGTTCTGCCCTCCTTCAGAAAGAAGCCGCTCTGTCATGGACAGATGATAACAGGGTTGGGCCCAGTTTTACCAGAACCCCAGGAGAACAGCACCTACTCTGCATCTCCCCTCCTCTCCTCAAGCGGTTTTTACATCCTCTGGGGATTCCCCAACCAGCCAGGTAAGTCAGCTTTCTACCTGCTTTGTCCCACCAGCATGACAAAGCAGGAAAAATGGGGCCCATATCTGTATTCTAGGACAGAAGTGGCCCATATGTGTCTGCCATGCTGTGTTTAACTGAGTTCAACAGTGTGTCTTGTGGTTACCTGCATATTTCAGACAGAGGTGTGGCTCACAAAGACTACTCGTCCCAGCATGCAATGAGTCACCATTTAAGCCTCAAAGGGATGCACCTGACATGACTATAGCGGTTGCAGCCTCTTGTGCTTTATGAAACTTCAGTGCAGCCCTCAAAGCTTCTGAGAAGCTACAAAGAACCCAGCTTTTGGAGGGTAAATTCTGGGTGATCAAGGGTGGATTTCTCCATTGCCTCACTGGGAAATAGCCCTTTGTAGAAAGTGCACCGCTTATCAATTCAGCATACGATCCACTAATTTTAGATCAGTGATACAATAAATCATTTTAATCTCCTGTCCATTTAAAAAAAGCAGAGACACTCCAGCTTTGTCCAATTCTGCTCTTAACAAGGATAATTAGCTGCAACCTTGGCGGTTCAGAAATACATTTTACTGAAAGCGGTGCCACGTTACATTTCAACACAAGGAACACATGGTTAATTTTCTATTTATAATAAATGCCAATCCTTTGTCCTATGAGCCATTCACATGTGTTCCAGAGTTAAAAAGTTGTTGGACTGGTGGGTAATGAACTAAAGAAACTTTTCAAAGAAGCAACAGTTTTTTTAGACAAATATGCGGAAGAAACATTTACACTTTCCTGGGAGAGGGGAAGAAAGCATGACTGTATCAGCCGAGTTTCCAAATGGATACTATCAACAATGGCAGGCAGACTGACTTTTCTAAATTCTGCTACTGCTCACCATATATGAATTCTTGACCTCAGACTACAGGAGGACTCAGTGTTGCCAACTAGTCTCAAGAGACTTGGCATTTTTTTCCTCAAATGCCTCGCTCCTGGGATCACATGACAATCCCAGCTTTCCTTTTTAAAAAGAGTCAGTTTCCATCCCTTGTGGTTTCAGAGAAAAGCTGGCAAACATGATCCTTAAAGGCTCAAACAACGAGGAGTCCTTATGGCACCTTAGAGACTAAAATTTATTTGAGCATAAGCTTTCATGGGCTAGAACCCACTTCATCAGATGCATGGAGGAAAATCCATCATAGAACCTAACCACATCAGCCACGTCATCAGGGACTCATTCACCTGCACATTTACCAATGTGATATATACCATCATATGCCAGCAATACCCCTCTGCCATGTACATTGGCCAAACTGGACAGTCTCTATACAAAAGAATAAATGGACACAAATCTGACATCAGGAATTATAACATGCAAAAACCAGTAGGAGAACACTTCAATTTCCCTGGTCACTCAATAACAGACCTAAAAGTGGCAATTCTTCAACAAAAAAAAAATTCAAAAACAGACTCCAATGTGAAACTGCAGACCTGGAATTAATTTGCAAACTGGACACCACCACATTAGGCCTGAATAAAGACTGGGAGTAGTTGGGTCATTACAAAACCTAAACCTAATTTCCCCCATACTAATTTCCCCCTACTGTTACTCACACCTTCTTGTCAACTGTTTGAAATGGGCCACTATCATTACCACTACAAAAGTTATTTTTCCTCCCTTGGTATCCTACTGTTAATTGAATTGGCTCATTAGCACTGACCTCCCACTTGGTAAGGCAACTCCCATCTCTTCATGTATTTATACCTGCTCCTGTATTTTCCACTCCATGCATCTGATGAAGTGGGTTCTAGCCCATGAAAGCTTATGCCCAAATAAATGTTAGTCTCTAAGGTGCCACAAAGACTCTCTGTTGTTTTTGTTGATACAGGCTAACACGGCTACCCCTCTGAAACTTAAAGGCTCAGATACCAGAAGGGAAATAAAAATGTCCCACCCATTCTTTTAAAAATCACCTGGTTTTGGGGGCCCTGACTCGCATTTTTGAATGTTCGAAGTTGGCCATACTGAAGTCTGGAAATTTGTCATATGGCAAGAGATGACACTTGCCTAACAAAAACATTCTCAACCAGCACTGGAAGCATGGATTCCAATGACTGATTTTCTCTCTTCGAAGGAGTATGCTGAGAGCTCAGTCATTTCAGTTGAAAGGCTAGACTCGGATACATATAGCAGTGGATCCTCTACCCCCGCCTCTTCTCAAACTTCACTTTGATAGCAGTGTGCCCCAGCTGAGCTGGCTTCCATGCTGAGCACAAGATCCTGCCCACCCCCTCACTTGCCATGCCAATTCTTTGCCTTACAGTGCAGAACAGTAATGTAAAAAAAAAAAAGTAAACAAAGTTCTGAGATATATAAAGAAGTACTGAAAATAGCCAGGACAGAGGAAATTATTGGATTCCTGTAAAAAAAGGATGTAAGGGTACCTGAATTCTATGTTGATTTTCTCTCTTTCAAGTTAAAGGGTTACACAGACACTTACAATGAAGGTCATGTGTATGAAGTTTTGACTGAATCATTTGTACTTAATGGTAAATTAGTGCGGGAATTCTAGAAAACCTTACAGCTGTGCTTTAAGTTCTTTTTAAGGCAGACTAATATGTCTCTATGCGCTCTAGCCTTTCACCTCAGTACAAACCCGACTTAGGTCACAAATTGAGTTGGAGAGTATTAATATCATCCATGGAAATGTGTTCATCTCACAAAACCACCACCACAAAGGTCTGCATTGCATTTAGTCTATGCTGAGGTGTAGCTAAGGAATAGAATAAAGAGGAGTGCTTGCAGGTCAGAATGGTAAACAAAACTGTGCAGGGGAATTGGAAAATCAGATGAACAAGAAGGTACTGCAAATGAGGACTGAGGTGTATGTGAAAAGACAGCCCCAGTGCCTGCCTGAAGTGCCTGACTCTCACTGGACTGCCTCTCATTTTTGTGAACGTTAGAAATCATATTTATGAAGCCTGCGCAACATCAAAACCAGATAATCTAACACAGAAGACTGATGAGCTACAGCACAGTTTCAAAACTGTGGAAAAGTGGAGCCTCTTAAAAAGTGATTACACATCAAAAAATTCTGACACAATGAAAATTTAATCTGCCAATGTTCAGGACAGAAATTAACGAAGGACAAGATTTCAATGCCTTTAATATTCCATCTTATCCTCACAAGCCTAAAACAGCTTGTAGATAATAGCACACTGGATGGGACTAGCAAACAGCCTCTAAATGCTTTCTGATCCCTGCAGTTTGGAACAAACATGTTAATAAATGGCAGAATATCCATAACCTACCTTTTCTCTGACCTACAGTAATGTGCGTATGTGGGAGTAAAAACTTCTTAAAGCTAAGATGGAAGCATGGAAAGGGAATACACGGGTATGATTTGTAAATGACAGAGTAATCCTCATCTGTTCTTTCTCTGCTAATGTGCCATAGCTCTGGCTTGGAGGGACCATTGCTAGGGATGAAGGGGGAGTTTCAAGCTATGCCTACACTTAAAATGCTACAGTAGTACACCTGCAGCGCTACAGCTGTGCCGCTGGAGCATTTCAGTGTAGACACATACTACAGTGTTGGGAGGGGTTCTCCGAACAGCACAGATAATCCACCTCCCAAGAGGTGGTAGCTAGGGGCTTGTCTACAGTTGAAATGCTACAGTGGCATAGCTGCATCCCTTCCATGTAGATACTACCTATGCCGATGGAAGAACCCTCTTGTTGGCAGAGGTAATCCACTTCCCCAAGAGGCGGTGGGTCGAATTAAGGATTCTTCCATTGACCTAGTGCTGTCTACACCAGGGGTTAGGTTGGCTTAACATCACTATTCAGGGGTGTGGATTTTTCACACACTGGGTCGACCTAACCTTTTAATGTAGACCAGGCCTAGATCGACGGAAGAATTCTTCCACTGACCTGGCACCATCTACACTGGGTGTTAGGTCGGTTTAACTAGGTCTCCCAAGGGTCTGGAGAGAAGTAGCCATGCCGATGTAACTTTTCAGTGTAGACCAGCCCTCAGTCATCAGGGCCCATTCAATTCTCAGCCCTGGTCTACGCTACAAACTTATGTCCGTATAATCACCCCCCTGAGTGACGCAGTTATACCGATCTAAACCCCCATGGAGAGAGTGCTATGTGAATGGGAGAATTTCCCTTGTTGACACAGCTACCTGCCCTCAAGGAGGTGGAGTGCCTCAACCAACAGGAGAAGCTCTCTCGTCAGTGCAGGCAGCATCTTCACTAAGTGCTACAGCGGTGAAGCTTCGCCAGTGCAGCGCTGAGAGGGTAGCCAGGCCTCAGTCTTTGCAGACACGACCGATAAAGCTGCTAATTGTGACACTCTGAGGTCAGGTCTACACTACAGACCTGCACCAGTATAACTACATTGCTCAGCCAGAGACAACTCGTGCCTGCTGATACGAGGGGGTGGCGGGGGGGGAGAAACGACACAAGGTAAAGAGGGGGCACAGGTCTGCCCCACTTCCCTGGGCCAGGGCAGCCAATCCTGCGGGCTCCTGGGGGGCTGAGGCCACAGAAGTGGGGAGCTCATGCTTCTGGGCTGGGCCTGGCCCGGGGGACTCTCAGCACCACAATGTCTCCCCAGAGATCCCATACCCTCACTGACACCTCAGCAGGGGGAGGGACATGGGTAATGCCCCGAACTCAGGCTGAGCAGAGGCCAGGGAACTTGCTCCTGGCACCTCCTCCAGCAACCCCCACATCCTGCGCCTGGCCTGGGGCTGCCGCACTCTCCCCAACAGAGTTACCTGCGGGCAGAGGGCTTTGTCCTTCTCCTGCTGCACCTCCCCCTCTGGCACGTTTTTGGCTTTTTCCGCCCCTGTCCCTGGCAGATGGGCTCGGGTAGGGAGCGGAGTGGGCAGGATGGACCCTCTTCTCACTCTAACTGAGAATCGCCGCTCAAGGTCACTGCCTCTGTGCCTGCGAGAGCCTGGCTGGGGAGGTGGCGGTGGCCCGCCCCCTCCACTCCCCACCCAGGCTCAACTGCGGGGGACAGGGGCGGAGTAAGCCAGAACTCCTCCCCACCACCACGTTTCCGGCTCGCTTGGTCCCACTTCCTGGCAGCCAGGCCCCGGTTGGGAGCGGAGGGGGTGGGCCACCGCCGCCTCCTCAGCCAGGCTGTCTCTCAGGCAGCTGCTGCACTGCACAGAGGCAGCAACCCGAAGCGGCCACCCTAGGGTTGTCAACTTGATAATATTTAAAAAACGGGCGCTCAGGCAGGAGTGCCGGAACCTCCACTGCCCCACTTCTCCCCCGAGGGCCTGCCCCTGTCCGCTCCTCTTCCCACCTCCCCACTGTCGCACACTGCTTTTCCCCTCCCACCCCCCCTGCCCAGGTCAGGAGGGATTTGCCTGCAGAGTCAAGGCTGGGAGCTGCAGCCTGCCTGCCGGGCAGGAGGCAGCCCCGTCTGAATAGGTGATGACCCAGCGGCTCCCTGCCTCCCTGCAGTAACCGTACTTTGGGTGTCCAGTCAGTAGATCTGACCGGATATTGCCAGGTCCCGTTTTTGACTGGACTTTCCAGTCGAGAACGGGTACGTGGCCACCTTAGGCCACCCTTACCCAGTATGAGAAGTGGCTCTGTCCCGGGCCGGCTGCCAGGGAGAGGGGCCGAGCAAGTCAGAAACATGTCAGGCGGGAGGTGCAGCAGGAGGAGGACAGCTCAGCACTCGCAGAAATCTGGGGATGCACATGACCCCATGTCTCCCCCCACACGCGTCACCTCTGCGCTCCTGTGTGAAAAATCCACATCCCTGAGTGACGTTAGTTGTACCGACCTAAATCCCAGTGTAGACAGCTCTACGCTGATGGGCGAGCTTCTCCCCTCCACACAGCTGCTGCATCTTATGGAGGTGGATTAACTATGCTGAGAGGACAGCTCTCTCCCATCGGCGTAGAGCATCTTCATTAAAGAGCTACAGCAGCGCAGTGGTGCTGATGCAGCATTTTAAGAGTAGACATGCCCTGAGTAAGTTTCCCAGATCTGAAGAAGAACTCTGTGTAAGCTAGAAAGCTTGTCTCTCTCATCAACAGAAGCTCTCCAATAAAAGATATAACCTCACCCACCATGTCTCTCTAATATCCTGGGACCGACATGGCTACAACACTGCTAATACTATACAAATTGTGGGGTGTCACTTACCCTCTAGGAAGTGGACTGAAACAACCCATTCATTTCACACAGACAATCTAACAGCCTAAAGGAAGAACCTCCTGTGTTTCCATAGCAAATGCCCTCCAGCTTAAAAGTGCCAAGAGCCAGCAGCGCTGGCTTTTACAATAAAGTGGGCCACTTTCCATGTAGCTAATGTTTTAGTTCTGCATCTAGCATCACAATTAAGAATCACAGACATTGACCCACCAAATGCTGCCAGGTCATGGTTAGCCTAGCAATGGGAACTAAACTAAAACTTAGCCTAGCAATGGGAACTAAACTAAAACTGGGGAAGTGAGATTGAAAAAAGCTTTAAAGTGATATTGCTAAATGCGTAATCATTTAAAAGCCCAATTAAAGCAACGACCTTTCCATTCACCTCTACATTCACATTCACCATATCAGTGGAAGGGACAGGAACTGCTATTTTAAAGGCTGGTAGAATTCTTTAAGTACACAGCAAATCCATTTACAAAGGTTTTACTCAACAACCCCATTCTCCTCCACAATAGCATTCTCTCTGCTTTTGGCCTAGATTCTTTTAATCAGTTTAACAAAGACCTACTAGATTGTGATTAGTTGGCATCAGATCTCATTCCTGATTAAATTTATATGTGGATTTAGAGGAAGTGGAAATGCTAAGTGTTGCATGTTTTTACTGCTATGATCTGTAATAACTCAAACTTGCCAGAGTTTCAGGATTCCTGATTCACTGATAATTTAGCTGTTATTTCAAAATAAAAAATAGATGACACAGTACTCTAGACAGATGTAATCTAAATCTGATGTATTTATTAATTGGAAAAAATTAAAACAGAACAATTTGTACTAGACTGTGGATTAAAATCTTTAATCAAGTTTTAATGACGCAAGATGTTTGAGAGTTCTAGAAACAGTGTTTAGAACAGTGTTAATTTTAAAGCCTAATTGTGATCATTTTAAAGACTAATTGTGATAACTGGGGGAGGCTAGCCCCTTGCCTCGCCTCTTCCGGCTGAGGCCACACCCCTGCTCTGCTCTCAGCCCCCCATGGCCCCAGTCGGGTTGTGGGGGGGGGGGGGGAAGGGGGAAAGAAGGGTTGAGAACTCGGTCCAGGCCACGGGGGATGAAGGGGGGCTGAGAGCTCAGCCCTGGCCTGGGTCGAGCTCTCAGCCGGGACTGCAGCAGAGACCCTGGCTGGAGCTCTGAGCTAGGAGCCATTCCCCAGTTCCACCCTTTCTCCTGCAGCCCTATCCCCATTCTGCCCACAGCCCCGTCCCCATTCTGCCCCTTCACTGAGGCCCTGCCCCCTTCTTGCTTCTTTCCCCCCCCCGCCAGCTGCTGTGGCCCTGAGACCGGAAAAGCTCTGTGCCCCTGCTGCAGCCCTGGGGTTGTGGGAGGTGGAGATTTCTGGGCCCCAAATCCCGTACTGCCCTCTCGTCCAGCAGTGCGAGGTTTGGGGAGGCTTAGCCTCCCCCAGCCTCCATTACACCACCTATGGATTTAACTATTAGCACCTTCTTGGGATGAATAAGGAAGTTTATTTATCCTGTAGTGTGTTTGGCTGCAGGCTGAGATTTTCGAAGAGAGCTCTGTGTAAGCAAAATAGCTTGTCTCTAGCACCAACAGAAGTTGGTCCAGTAAAAGATGTTACCTCACCCAGCTTCTCTCTCTAATATCCGGGACCAACATGGCTGCAACACTGCTAAAAGCAGTACAGGCCACTTAGTCATCCATCTTCCATTATGATTAGTGGAAGATGTGTGGCTAAATCCCCTCTACCCTGTAAATCTCAACCTTGTAAATTCTGCAGTACTACAGTGCATTGAATAGCAGACACATTTTTTCATATTAACTTTTAGACTGATAGAAAAAAATCCTAAACAGGCAGAATTTTCCATATCTGAGGATTTCTGTTGCTCCTACCAAAATAATATTTCACAGACAGATGTTGGGTTATCACCAAATAGAAAAACCAGATGTATTCATCTTAGGCTGTCCTTCTGTATCAGTACAGAGCTGTGCAGCCACTTGAGAGGTACAGAGCAGTGACTTTTGGGGGCTGATTGTGGACCACGTATGGCTTGCATTTAAAATGGCAATTGTTGCATGAGCTTTTAGTATGCACAGTATAACTTTAAAATTGCCTAGTTAATTAAAGGATTTGCACTGGAACAAAGGTACCCTCGTGACAAATACATACATTGACCGTAGTTGAAGTGTGTAGTGGAAAACTGTTGCCCTGCAAGTTGAAACAAAACAAAACAGGAAACTTATCAACAGAAGGATACATAGCCATCGGTTGGGGTATTGTGATAACTGGGGCTTAGTAAGCCTAACAGCGGGAAAGTCGATGGGAAAGTCCTACTGAGAGTTTCACCTGAATCCCTGGAAAATCATCTTTATTTTGGGATTACCAGCTTCTGTTGTCTTCCTGAATGAAAGATGAAGTGACCCTCTCTTCTCCTGGATTCCGCTCTACACAAACTATTTTGCTTAATTACTGTGTGTATATGCATGTGTTCTGTTGCTTATTACCACAGCAGAATTCATTATTTGACCAGAGAGATTCCAAGTACAGTAATCTGGCCAAACCTGTACTAAATAGATTTCTGCACATTAAAGAGGAGGGGCATCATACACTAAAGTATTAATATAATATCTGAAAATGATTTCAATTTTTCTCAGTGATCAAGGATACAGTTTAAACATAAAGGGTTTCCTACTCAACCCCATATTTATCTCTTTTTAATTAACACAAGTAGGTGCAAATATTTTCCTTCTTGGCATATTTTTTATGGATGCAAATTTATTTGGGGCAGTGATATTTAGCTTGTCTTCAGGACAAGAAGGCATTCAGAGATTAGTAGGATTTAAGTCCAGAAGGGACCATTATGATCACCTTAAAGTGACCCCCTGCTATAGAATTTCAGCCAATAATTCCTGCAGTGGAAGGGAATTGTTCTTCCCAACTACGTATGTAAATGCTATTGAGCCCAGTATTATTAATAATCATTTACTTTTTTTGGCTCCCAATACCCAAAGCAGCCTTAATAGACACAAAGTTAACCAACACATTGCCAACAGACCAAATGTCCCACATAAACCCCCAAGCCACTGGAGAGAGAGAGGAGTTAAACAGAAGCAAAACAACAAAGCAAAACCCCAGAAGAAAAGATGTATTTACTGAATGCTGCAGATGAAGCTTGGTAAGTTCTGTTCTCAGTCCCAGTGTCCACTGGGAGGTGAAAGGTACCCTCTGTGGCACAAGAGGAGGATGTCTGTGGCCAGGCCTGCTTCATCAGAAGTGTAGCTTAAGTGAAGACAGAAGAAAAGGTGTTATACAGGAACGAACAGTGGAATGTCAATGACAGTGACAACACGGTATCCCTTTCTTGATAGTGAAATTAAAACTGTCACTTTTTTAAAGGGAAAAAAACCCAGGAATTTCATATCATGATTTGTCACGTGTCCTGAGGCTAAAGGATACGGAAAGCCAGAAAATTACCTATCAAGGATTGATGGTCTCTTAAGGAGAGAGCATGGAAGTAGTTTTTTGGGAGGGGGGGTGAAGGAGGACAGGCAGGCCTCTGCAAACTGCCAGGCAAGGAATTTGCTGCCCACATCCCCATACACAGCCCCATTGGCCTGACTGGAGCTGCCTGCCTCCCCAAATATAGAAGTCAAACTATGCCTATGGGTGAGAGACCTACACAGATCTACATATTAGGCATATGGTCTGCAGGGATAATCCCAGGGATTTTCAAGGCAGCATCAACAGGCTAAGGCCGTATATATAGCCCCCAGCCATCCTCTTCTTTTTGAACAATACTGATAATATGTATCTAGAAAGCAATAGACTCCAGCTCTCGAGAAGAGGTGCGGGAGAGAATGTGAACTCATGTGAGAGGACTGCCAGGGCTGAGGAGAAGGCCAGTCTGCAGTTAAAGGATGGGCTGGGAGTCAGTAGAGCTAAGTTTTACGCCTGACATTGGCACTACTTCCTGTGTGACCTCACACAAGTCACAACTGCTCCGTGCTTCAGTTTCCTCATCTGTAAAATGGAAATGTTAATTCTCGCCTACCTCACAGCTAGGCTGGAAGGTTTTGATTCATAGTGTTAGCCAGACGCTCATATGGCAGGTGCTATGGAGTATGAGATAGAATTAATTGTGCCTATCAGAAGGTAGAAGGGATTGGCAGTTCCTCAGTACCCTGTTTAGACTGGCTTTGGCTGTAGAACATATCATGCCCTTTGGAAACAGTGTTCAGTACAAACAATAGCTTTTGGTAGATCACCTTGTAACTTGGAAGGTGATCATCATCGTCCGTACAAAGTCAAAGTCAGAAGAGTTGCAAAACCCCCAAAACAGATCAAAGCTTGAGGCACTGCATGATTCGGGAGGGGTGATGATGTTTGGTTAATATGGCTGTCTTGAAGCTCTTGAGTGGAAACCCCCTAAGGTTGCCTGCCATCACTGATACACCTCTAACAAAATGAGCTTTTATGACCTTCAAGTAACAGACTCCAAAAACACTGAGAAAAAACCACAAATCCACTTAGACATGGTTCTTAGACACCAGAGAACTAACAGTTATGTCTCTGATAATAAGAAACAAATAGTTGGATTGACTTTGACTTTCAAGAGTGGTATTACCACTCCAGACAGAGTTCCTGAGAGCTATTCAGATCTACTCCATGGAGCACGGCCTTACTGGGATTTGTATTACTGGGATTTGTATGAAAGGCAGAGAAAATACTGGCAAGATATGGAAAGCTTATCATGCCAATACAAGTGTTATTGAATTGAACTGAAAATTGAAAGACAAAAATTCAGAACACTTTGGAAAGAATTTCCATGTTCATTTTTTTCATGTGTTTGTATCTACTTAGGTCCCAAAGTCTTTGGTCTCAGATGGAAACAGGGCTTTGGAGCAGAGCCCGGAGCTGGAGCGTGGAGCAGCTCCGGAGCAGTGGAACTGCAGGTTTTTGCCTGGAGCTGGAGTGGAGCCGGAGCACAGATCCAAAGCCCTGCATGAAAAGGACATCAGAAAACATGCAAAGCAAGCTGATAAGGACTACCACTGGCTTTGATCTTAAAGAGTCTTTTATACTGCAATCAAGTGCATTGTCAACTGTGACAAAACGGCAGTCACTAAACCAGGGGCTTTCTGGCAGCACATCAAGAACAGCGAGGTTAGCTCATCAATACGAAAGCTCTCCTGCAAGCTGAGCTCTGCAGTAGGTACATGCTGTACCCTGAGCTTGTTATTCAAAGGTTTAACAGGTCTCCTTTTTCTTTGACAGTATGGAGCCCTCAAAATTTTTTGTTGCATATTAGCAGTGGTGAGCATCGGTTCGCTAGAACCGGTTGTTAAATTTAGAAGCCCTTTTAGAACCGGTTGTTCCGCGAGGGACAACCAGTTCTAAAAGGGCTTCTAAATTTAACCGGCCAAAAGTGGCGCCTTAGGCGCCGACTCCATGGGTGCTCCAGCCCTGGAGCACCCAAGGGGAAAATTTGGTGGGTGCAGAGCACCCATCGGCAGCTCCCCTCCCCACCCCCGGATCACCTCCGCTATGCCTCCTCCCCTGAACGCGCCACCCCGCTCTGCTTCTCCACCCCCCACTCCAGGCTCCCCGTGAATCAGCTGTTTGCGCGGGAAGCTGGGGCAGGCTGAGAAGCAGGCTGCGGCTTCCCGCTCAGGCCCAGGGAGGCGGAGGTGAGCTGGGAGGGGCGCGAGGAGGGCCGCGGGGGGGGGGGGGGGGCAGGGAAACCGCTCCCCACCCCAGCTCATCTCCGCCACCCTTGGCCTGAGCGGGAAGCTGCCGCCTGCTTCTCAGCTCTCCCCGGCTTCCTGCCAAACAGCTGATTCGCGGGAAGCCGGGGGAGGGGGCGGAGAAGCAGAGCAGGACGGTGGGTTCAGGGGAGGAGGAGGAGTGGAGGTGAGGTGAGCTGGGGCCGGGCACGAGCTGCCGGTGGGTGCTCTGCACCCACCAAATTTTCCCCGTGGGTGCTCCAGCCCTGGAGCACCCAGGGAGTCGGCGCCTAAGGCTCCACTTTCGATGTGATCAGTGGGGGGAGCGGCTGCTCCCCCTGCTCCCCCCCCAGCTACGCTCTCCCGCCCCTACGAGCCAGAGGGACCTGCTGGATGCTTCCTGGGAGCTGCCCCAGGTAAGCACCTCTGGGACTCCCCACCTCGCCCCCTGGCAGGTGCCTCTGGCTCTTAGGGGTGGGCTGGGTACTCACTATGGTGGCCCACAAGACCCTCCTGCCCAGTTCTGGGGGCAGTCAGGGGACAAGGGAGGAGGGTGGATTGCGTTGGGGGGGGCAGCAAGGAACGCGGGGGGGTGGATGGGGCAGGAGTCCCCGGGGGGGCGGGGGTGGGCAATGACCCCCTCGTGGGGTGAGGAGGGAATCCGTTGTTAAGATTTTGGCAGCTCATCACTGCATATTAGTATTAAACACTGGTACCTACTGTCCAATACTCACCCTTCTAGGCCCAGTGTAAATTTGGGTACCATACGATTCATGGGTAGCCAGTTAAATTGGACATTTTGGCTTGCATTTTCAAAGGGGCCCGAGGGAGTGCCCAATTCCCAGCTTAACTGCTTTAGGGCCTTTGAAAATACCAACCGCTGCTCACACCTCATATTCTAGTAGAGGGTGGTTCAGTACTAGAACTTGCTGCAAATGAGTTATAGAAACTGGAACTCTCTAAGTCAGACAGCACAATAGAGGGCTTCCAATATTTAGGAAGTACAATTGTCTTTCCTCCAGGGAGTCCTGGCTCTTAAATAGGATTTGTATGTACTGTAGTATGCTTTTGATGAACCTGACTACTAAAGAATGAAAACCAAGTGATGGCAAGATCAATCCCCAAGAAGTGGCCTATTGATTTGATTCTAATGATTCAACATGACTACATGATGATAACACATGGATAAATCATTGTGGGTGGAGCTAGTGAAAAGATACAACTGTTTGAATTGTTACACATGTCCTCCATTTAATTCTTATTTAAAAAAATCCACAAAAACAAACAATTTTTGTGAATTCCTTGTTAGGTGCTAGGATGACCTGACACACCAGTTATGGACCAAACTATTTGATCCGCCTCATTTCAGGGGCCAAGGTGTGTGAGAAAAACATGCTCTGGATCCAAGTAATCAGAGCTGGTGAGACTGGAAATCCAGTGTGATCAGCTACGACTTTGTCCATCATCAGTGGAACAAGTCAGTGGACACAAGAACTGCGTCTCCTACAGTCGGCTATTGTCTCCATTGCCAAAGTTCCCTTTCTGTCTTCTCATATAGAACACTGGGAGTTTCCTATGTGGGCTTGTAGTGAAGAAAGAAATTTGGATTCTGATCCCTCCCCTACTTGAAGATCTGATCGCTGTGTCGTGAGCCTTTGACCATTCCTGAGTGCTTGTGAGGGACTGAGGATTTCCATATCTATTGCTTATTCCTGCATGGCACCCAGCAGTGTGAATGTCATATTAGAGACTGCCTAATGCCCGATGTTAAAGGTTACAAAATCCCTTTTGTTGACTGTTTGCACTTACACTTTTATTCTCCAGACCTGAAGACTGCTCTCATCTCCAAGACCCTGACATGTTATCTGGATTTCTGGAAAGACCAATTATCTTAGGGGTAGAATCAAATCCTTGTGGGTGACTCCCCCCCAACCCCCTGGCCAGTTTCAATGGATTAATGGTTCAAATTATTTGGATTGAGCAGTTTGGAAGTTTGCATCTTGGCCTTGTGCAGTTTGTTCTTAAATCACTAACCCTCACAGAATACATGGCTTAGAGCAGAGGTGGGCAAACTACGGCCCACGGGACCGTCCAGCCCAGCCCCTGAGCTCCTGGCCTGGGAGGCTAGTCCCCGGCCTTCTCCTGCTGTCCCCCCCCGCCCCCTCAGCCACGCCGCCGCATGGGCAGTGCTCTGGGCGGCGGGCCTGTGCACTGATGCAGGGCAGCACGGCAGCGTGTCTGTCTCTTGTGCGGCTCCCAGACATGCTGCTCTGAGCGGCATGGTAAGGGGGCCAGGGGGTCGGATAAGGGGCAGAGGGTCCCGGGGGGCAGTCAGGGAGCAGGGGGCGGTTGGACAGGGGGTGGAGCCCTGGGGGGGTGGTTAGGGGCGGGGGTCCCAGGAGGGGGCGGTCAGGATACAGGGATCAGGGAGCAGTTGGATAGGGCAGAGGTTTTGGGGGGGGAGCAGTCAGGGGACGGGGAGGTTAGATAGGGGGCAGTTAGAGGTGGGGGTTCTGGGAGGGGACGGTCAGGGGCCAAGGAGCGGGGGGCAGGGTTGGATGGGTGGGGGGTTCTGAGGGTGGTGAGAAATGGGAGGGGGCAGAGGCCAGGCTGTTTGGGGAGGCACAGCCTTCCCCATCTGGCCCTCCATACACTTTTTCATCCCGATGTGGATCTCGGGCCAAAAAGTTTGCTGACCCTTGGCTTAGAGCTACACAAAATGTGAATTTCAGGATGCATCTAAGAACAGAAATAGCTTATGGTCCTTTGAAACAGCTACACAGCATGGATGGTACAAATACAGTTCTCTTGTACGCAGATGTCAGAGCTAACATCCAGGTTCTGTAAGCAGAGATACCATGGGAGGCTAGGGGTTGTAAACTACCCTCCAGATGTCAGGTCAGGCACTCTTCCACCACACGAGGTATTGTCTGAGACAAATACAGTTCAGATGATTTAACACAGTTCTTCACCTGGTTATCACCAGTATCTGCTGGATTTGTTTTAGCCTCATTCCAAGACTATTAACTGACAAGGAAAAGCTTTCACTTTTATCCATCTCTAACAGGGGCCCTCTGAATTCCAATTGTTGAGACTGGACAAGTAATTTGAGCTGAACCTAATAGCTACAGCACGGCAATGATGGGTACTCATGTCCTGACTCCTTGATCATCAACTATATTTAAGAGAACATGTGCTCCAGGCAACATGACTACATGATGATAACACATGGAAAGCCAAAGAGGCAAAACTCTCAACTAAAAGTGTACATGATGCATGTATGGAGCCAATATCATTATTAAGAGCACACAACCGATCCTTAGATTAAAGAAAGTGGAACTAAGCATTTAAATATGTGATGGAATATATCCTTTCCTCGGTCCCCATTTATTCATGACCTGTCATCTTGCAAAGAATGCCTGGAATGTGGAGCCAGGTTTGGGATAGTCTTACTATAGGTACTTATGTAGTCATCATCAATGTAGTATCTGAGCGCCTCACAATCTTTAATGTATTTATCTTCAAACACTCTTGTGAAGTGGGGCAGAGCTGTTATCCCCATTGCACAGATGGCGAACTGAGGCACAGAGAGGCTAAGTGACTTGCCCAGTGTCATACAGGAAGTCTGTGGCAGAGCTGGGAATTGAACATGGATTTGTCAAAGCATTAGCTAGAATCCTAACCCCTAGTCTATCCTCCTTCTCAAGCACATGTGATCTATGAGTGGGGAGGGAGGGGGCATATGCAGGATACTTTATCTTTACACCTTTACAGAACAGAAATTATCTTGATGAAGCAACCAGAAATGGGAAATGGGTGGGGAGAGGGAAGATAACTTACAAACTCCATATCATGAAATGAAAAACAGATAAACCTAATTTCCTGGGTTGATTTTCTGCTAGATGAGAGCATCCAAGTAATGGATGGCCTGCGTTATTCTCTACTGCATTATTAATAGGTAGAGTTAAGGCAGAAACCATGTTCAGTGTGGATAAATGTGTGTCCTACTTACAGGAAAATAAAATGGATGTTTGAATGCAGCAAGTTAAAACAAAAAAAACATCACAGAAAGACAGAAGGCCTAAAGGGGAATATGCATTAGGTTTAATGCAGAGATCCTCTAACTCTGGAAAGAGAATGATATCCTTTAAAAATATCACTGATCTCTTAATAATTAGCATGCTTCATTTCTTTATAGCACGGGATTCTAAGCACACGCATTTTGTATATGGGAAAGGAAAGGTTATAGTGAAATTGCCTGGCAGCCAGACTCGCATAAGCTTTATCAATATTTGACATGCTGGAGTTCTGTATTGATCTTTCAACCTGCCTTGTCTCTCTCATTCTAAAAGATATTGAAAGCTCTGAAACAAAGTCACACACAACAAGGAGTTGGCGTAAGCTAGAAATGTATTTTTGCACTGGTGAGGGAAGGTTTCTAAATCCCAGCAGAATGAGAGATACATTCACCTGCCTGATGCCAGGTTTTGTTGCTTCATTGGATGTAAATCAGGTCTGCAGAGAATGCAATGGCTGGTGGTTAACTATCTCTTGGAAAGGTTTGGTGCAAAATAAATCAATAGAGACACCGTAGCACTCTTTTCTTTTAAACTACATTTCACTTGAAAACTTGCAACTATTCCATCTATAAATGACACACAGAGAGGGAGAGAAACCTATTGATGCCAGCTAAGCTTTGCTTTTGTTTTTTTAATGAGAGTCAAGTCTGGACAAAAGTGGCAGGATTGAGAGGATTTCGGATTCGGGGGCTCTCCCAAAATTCCCTCCATGTTTCATTAAGCCCCTCTGGTGCTGGAAGTCAGGAGGTCTGTGATGCTAACTCCTCTAGCCTGGCTTTGAAAATTGGTGTCTGGTGTCACTTTAGGCTGTTTGAGCATTTCGAGTCTGTCAGTGCCAAGAAGGTTAAAAAAAAAACCTCACTTTCCTCTGCCAGTTCCATCTTCAGCTTTACAGTTCTTTTAGGAACCAGCTAATATCTTGTACTAGCAACCTTTCTAAAGAACCCCTATGGAAGATGATGGTATCTACTCCTGTCACCTTCCTCTCTGGAGTCATTAGGAGCACTGTTTTGTTATTGTATAAACAGTCTGGAATAGATCAGGGATTGTAATTAAATGTCAAATGGATTTGACAAGAAATAATGGAGGCTGGTGACTCCTCCGAGTGAAATCTGAGCAGCTGCGTTCCATGGACTCAGCCTGTCTCACTGTGCTGGGGGACTACCAAGGACAGAAGCGGATGGTCTCTAAGCAGCGAGTTTCTGCCAGTTTCACGCCGCGGAGCTCGGAGAGAGTACAGAGCTGGTGCAAAGAGCCCGATCAACAGGCCTGGAGGCCCATGCTCTTTGTTTGCAGCATGAGCTGCAACACCGCAGTTTTGCTCCGCTGCTAACATGCACCAGCTCCCTCTACGGCAAAGGAAGGAGGTCAGTCTCCCCGGTCCATTTAGTGTTTGGCTTTGGCTGAGCTGCCATTGTGGGCCAAAAAAGTTGCGGGGGGGTGGCTTTCACCAGTGGCTTGCCCTTAGCTCTCTTCTATGCTCAGGCCCAGCAGCCAGCCAGGAGGCCTGAGCCTTAGCTCTTCTTCTTAGCTCCCCCTGTCCCTACTAGGGTTGCCACCTTTCCAATCGCACATAACCAGATGCCCTAGCGCTGTCCCTTCCCCGAGGCCACACCCCCTTCCCCGCCCCACCCCTTCCCCGAGGCCCTGCCCCCTGCTCACTACATTCCCTCTCCCTCGGTGGCTCGCTCTCCCCCACCCTCACTCGCTTTCACTTGGCTGGGGCAGGGGGCTGGGGTGTGTGGGCTCTAACTGGGGGTGCGGGCTTTGGGGTGGGGCCGAGGATGAGGGGTTTGGGGTGCAGGAGGGGGTTCCAGGCTGGGGGGTGGGGCCGAGGGATTTGGAGTGTGGGAGGGCACGGTAGGTTGAGGCACGGGGTTGGAATATGGGAGGGAGTAAAGGCTCCGGTTAGGGGTGCGGGCTCTGGGGTGGAGCTGTGGGAGTGGGCTCTGGGCTGGGGCAGGAGGTTGGGGGTGCAGGAGGGTAAGGGAGATGAGGGGTTTGGGATGTAGGACAGGGCTCTGGGTTTGGGGGGGCTCAGAGCTGGGGCAGGTGGTTGGGGGGCAGGAGGTTGGGGGCTCTGACTGGGAGTGGGGCCGGGGATAAGGGGTTCGGGGTGTAGGACGGGGCTCCAGGTTTTGGGGGTCTCAGAGCTGGGCAGGAGGTTGGGGCGTGGGCTTACCTCAGGCTGCTCCCGGTCAGCGGTGCAAAGGCAGGCTTCCTGCTTGCCCTGGCTTCACGCTGTGCCCTGGAAGTGGCCCACAGGTCCAGCTCCTAGGCACGGGGGGCAGGAAGCTCCGCGCACTGCTCTTGCCCACAGGCACTTTCATAGCTCGAGGTGGGGGCAGAGTGCGGAGCTCCCTTACCCCCTCCCCCACATAGGAGCTGGACCTGCTGGCCACTTCCAGTGTGCAGTGCAAAAACAGCACAGGTAGGGACTAGCCTGCCTTAGCCCCACAGCACCACTGATTGCACTTTTAACGGCCCGGTCGGCGGTGCTCCTCTCTAGGATGGGATGGGACAGGACCCTGAGGCCTCTAGCAGGGGGCCTCTGGGCCTAGTCCACCCCATCACAGAGCCACTTACTCATTTCTCAGTCTATGTCTACACAGCAGCCAGGAGCATGCTTCCCAGCGTGGGCAGACAAATGCGCTCGCTCAACGGTAAAAAGAGCAGCGTGGCCGCAGCAGCACTATTGGCGTCTTGGCCTAACCACCCGAGTATGCACCCAAGGGGTCGGGTGCATTTGTGTTCGGGCCACAAGACTAAGCCACTGTCCGTGCCACCCTGGCCGCATTGCTATGTTTAGCACACCAGCTTGAGGAGAGCTAGCACGTGTGTCTGTCCCCACTGGAAAGCACGCTCCCAGAGCCCCAGCTGCTGTGTAGACATGCCCTGAGAGGCTACTGAACAGCCAGCAGAAGGTAATTTGGTCTCTACTGACCAAATATGAAAGGTGCTCTATCCTCTGAGCCATCCAGTCTTTCTAGTAGCAACCTTTTTTTGCATTTCATAAAAAGCAGCTTTTAATCATGAATACGTATCCCAGCATGCCGTAAGGGATCACTGGTAAAAGACGCTCTCTCCCTCAGGCTGAGTTTACCCCCTCCATATCAGTTCTACACATTTATCATGTTACACATTCATAAGCTTAACATAGACGAGGATAAACAGTTCTCCTACCATTAGCTGAATGCAGGAGTTGAAACTCTGTTGAATAAAAATTATTTGTTTTAAATGATCACTAAGGATTTGTGCCAATATGTACACAGCATACAGTATGCTACACAAATATCTCTCCCAGTAAAACCAGTTTGCCTGTAAACTGGACAGAATTGAGAACAGTAGTTCTGGAGTCTGAAAATGTACAGTACTGCCTTCCACAGCAAGGCAGCTGAAGTCTTAACATCTAAAACAACCCACATGTACATTTTAAAATTGGTTTATATTTTCAAAATTACAACTCTTTAAATAAAGTTGAGTCTCCCCTGCTATACACGCATTTATAGTGGGTTGCATGAACCTTGACAGCATGTTCCTTTCAGCAGTTTGATTATTTCCAGCCTGCTCTATGACAGAAACTGATTCAATTTGAGTAAAAGCTCCTTGTATCGATACAGACCACTGGTTTTAACTCAACCACTGAACCACAGTATTACTTAAATTCAATTCCATTTAACACAGTGGAGAACATTCCTCACCCTGTCACATACTGTATATCCATGGATGGAATACTATAGAAAGCTCCTTTTGTACTAGTTTTTTCTTAAAAATCCTCATGTTTCTGTTTTAATTGTATGTTGGCTCTAATGAAGTGACTGCTAACAAAGGGCCCACTGTGCAAGGTGCTGAAGGCCTCCTAACTTCAGTGGGAGTGACTAAATCCCAAAGGAGGGCTTTGGCTAATAAAAATATTCCCAATGAGCTTTTGGATCAGTTAATTTAGCCACCTACTCCCATGCTAGTGGATCATGATGATGCAGGATTGGACCTTAAAGAGGATCACTCACAAAAATAGAGAGGGACTTTGAGAAAGCTAGCTACATAGAAAAGCCCTAGAAATTCAGGAGATGTCAAATTTGCCTAGGAGTTAAAGTAAGGATACCTATACAACTTAACTCTGCCCCATATGTGGATGTTGTAGGATGCAGTTTTATTCACAGGACCACGCACTATTTCTCAAATAATATATCACACATTTTTTCCCTACAACCTTAGAAATGCACACACAACATCTCATACTACTGTGTACTAATCTCTGTATACCAATCTGAGTCCAGGAGAGTTATTTGTACACAAGACACAGAATGAGTGAGCCCAAGGTTCAGTGCTGTGCCCCATACAAGGTAAGCCTTCAAAGGCAGTTTAAAAACCTTGTATGATATATTATGATATATTTCCTGGTGCAAGTGCTAGAGGAGCCAACTAGGGGGGGAGCTTTTCTTGACCTGCTGCTCACAAACAGGGAAGAATTAGTGGGGGAAGCAAAAGTGGACGGGAATCTGGGAGGCAGTGACCATGAGTTGGTTGAGTTCAGGATCCTGACACAGGGAAGAAAGGTAAGCAGCAGGATACGGACCCTGGACTTCAGGAAAGCAGACTTCGACTCCCTCAGGGAGCGGATGGGTAGGATCCCCTGGGGGACTGACATGAAGGGGAAAGGAGTCCAGGAGAGCTGGCTGTATTTCAAGGAATCCCTGTTGAGGTTACAGGGACAAACCATCCCAATGAGTCGAAAGAATAGTAAATATGGCAGGCGACCAGCTTGGCTTAATGGTGAAATCCTAGCAGATCTTAAACATAAAAAAGAAGCTTACAAGAAGTGGAAGGTTGGACATATGACCAGGGATGAGTATAAAAATATTGCTCGGGCATGTAGGAATGACATCAGGAGGGCCAAATCGCACCTGGAGCGGCAGCTAGCAAGAGATGTCAAGAGTAACAAGAAGGGTTTCTTCAGGTATGTTGGCAACAAGAAGAAAGCCAAGGAAAGTGTGGGCCCCTTACTGAATGAGGGAGGCAACCTAGTGACAGAGGATGTGGAAAAAGCTAATGTGCTCAATGCTTTTTTTGCCTCTGTCTTCACTAACAAGGACAGCTCCCAGACTGCTGCGCTGGGCATCACAACATGGGGAGTAGATGGCCAGCCCTCTGTGGAGAAAGGGGTGGTTAGGGACTATTTAGAAAAGCTGGACGTGCACAAGTCCATGGGGCCGGACGAGTTGCATCCGAGAGTGCTAAAGGAATTGGCGAATGTGATTGCAGAGCCATTGGCCATTATCTTTGAAAACTCGTGGCGAACGGGGGAAGTCCCAGATGACTGGAAAAAGGCTAATGTAGTGCCAATCTTTAAAAAAGGGAAGAAGGAGGATCCTGGGAACTACAGGCCAGTCAGCCTCACCTCAGTCCCCGGAAAAATCATGGAGCAGGTCCTCAAGGAATCAATCCTGAAGCACTTACACGAGAGGAAAGTGATCAGGAACAGTCAGCATGGATTCACCAAGGGTAGGTCATGCCTGACTAATCTAATCGCCTTCTATGATGAGATTACTGGTTCTGTGGATGAAGGGAAAGCAGTGGATGTATTGTTTCTTGACTTTAGCAAAGCTTTTGACACGGTCTCCCACAGTATTCTTGTCAGCAAGTTAAAGAAGTATGGGCTGGATGAATGCACTATAAGGTGGGTAGAAAGTTGGCTAGATTGTCGGGCTCAACGGGTAGTGATCAATGGCTCCATGTCTAGTTGGCAGCCGGTGTCAAGTGGAGTGCCCCAGGGGTCGGTCCTGGGGCCGGTTTTGTTCAATATCTTCATAAATGATCCGGAGGATGGTGTGGATTGCACCCTCAGCAAGTTTGCAGATGACACTAAACTCGGAGGAGAGGTAGATACGCTGGAGGGTAGGGATAGGATACAGAGGGACCTAGACAAATTGGAGGATTGGGCCAAAAGAAACCTGATGAGGTTCAATAAGGATAAGTGCAGGGTCCTGCACTTAGGACGGAAGAACCCAATGCACAGCTACAGACTAGGGACCGAATGGCTAGGCAGCAGTTCTGCGGAAAAGGACCTAGGGGTTACAGTGGACGAGAAGCTGGATATGAGTCAACAGTGTGCCCTTGTTGCCAAGAAGGCCAATGGCATTTTGGGATGTATAAGTAGGGGCACAGCGAGCAGATCGAGGGACGTGATCGTTCCCCTCTATTCGACATTGGTGAGGCCTCATCTGGAGTACTGTGTCCAGTTTTGGGCCCCACACTACAAGAAGGACGTGGATAAATTGGAGAGAGTCCAGCGAAGGGCAACAAAAATGATTAGGGGTCTGGAACACATGACTTATGAGGAGAGGCTGAGGGAACTGGGATTGTTTAGTCTGCAGAAGAGAAGAATGAGGGGGGATTTGATAGCTGCTTTCAACTACCTGAGAGGTGGTTCCAGAGAGGATGGTTCTAGACTATTCTCAGTGGTAGAAGAGGACAGGACAAGGAGTAATGGTCTCAAGTTGCAGTGGGGGAGGTTTAGGTTGGATATTAGGAAAAACTTTTTCACTAGGAGGGTGGTGAAACACTGGAATGCGTTACCTAGGGAGGTGGTAGAATCTCCTTCCTTGGAAGTTTTTAAGGTCAGGCTTGACAAAGCCCTGGCTGGGATGATTTGATTGGGGATTGGTCCTGCTTTGAGCAGGGGGTTGGACTAGATGACGTCCTGAGGTCTCTTCCAACCCTAATCTTCTATGAGTCTATGATTCTATTGTATTTATTTGAAAAATATCATAAGAGAAATTGGAAGGATTAGTTCAGAGGAAGAGGAGAGAAAGGTACACAAAATGATGAATGGCATGGAGAAGATTAGCCAGGCTCTCCTAGTTTACCGTTCACATAATGCAAGAACAAGGAGACGGTTAATGAAATTGAAATGCAACAAATAATAAAATGATAACAATTTTTTTTGCACAATGCTTAATTAATCTGGGGAACTCCCTGCCACAAAGCATGACTGATTATAAGAATTCAGCAAGATTCCAAGAGAGATGAGGTATGTATACTGATAAGGAGCACCTGGCAGAGTGGGGCAAGCCCCTGCGGCCTGACCCCGCTCCCTGGCAGAAGTGCCGGGCGGGCAGGCAAAGCAGGATCAGGGCACGGGGGTGCCCATTTTTCAGGACCCCCTAGTTGGCCAGGGTGCCTGGGCACGGCCCCATTGGCCCAGTGGCTAATCACCACTGATGGCAGTGTGTAGCGACACGTACCATGCACACTGCAGACAGTGATGTGCACTGTAGACGTAGCCTAAGAATCCTAAGAGAAAACTGTGCTCAGCCACATGTAGATATCCTGGTGAATCAGTCTTTAACTGGGGATTTCTTTCTTTCTTTCTTATTAAATGCACCTAGAAACTTTTTCATAAGTGAGGCAAAATAATGTTTTGCAGTGGATGTAATCTGAGAGTCAGATGTGGAGCTGATTTATTTCTGAACTACTGTCAGTTTGATAAGCAATTTGGGAGCACTAGTTTGACAGCAGCTGATTGTTAAATCCCCTTCTATGAATGAATTATAAGAATCGGTTAGAAGTCATTAAAGAGAAGAAACGAGTCTGACTTCACCTGTACTGTCTGGTAGGAGATACACAAAGGAGGTGGGAGCTGTCAGACTTTTTGTTCTTGGTTAAAATTTCCAAAAGCACCTGAGTCCCATTTTGAAATGGGGCTTTGGCTCCAAAGAGCCAGGCTCCTATGTGCCAAAATCACTTTTGAAAATGTGACTTAGTTATTTCAACACTTTTGAAAATTTAACCCTTAGTGCCTACAAAATCCTTCTCTCTCCTCCACAGCTGCTGTGGAGTATGTAGGAAGGGATGGTGCCAGGCACTGTTGCCATTCTGTTATTCATTTCATAAAGATAAGGCACTCTGCTATCACAGTAGGAGAACCTGAAGAGAACAGTTTAGAAGAGCTTGTTGTTCGAGTACTATGCAAATCCGTACAGAATATCTACTGACTCTAAGCACTCCCCCCCCTTGCATGAGTAAAGAATGTTTGGGACAAATATTTATATGCCTTTACAGGGACGCATGTTGCTGTTGGACCCAGAAGCTCGCAACACGCATGGAGGACCAGAAACCTCAGAATTGGCCACAGTAACTGAGGGATCAATATAGGGCTGGTGTGATGTGAGCGGAAGTCTGTCAGAAGTTGAGGAATGTAGTGGCTTCTCTGAGATGGGGGACTAGGATAATCAAGAATTAAATTACAGCAATTACTTTAACAACAAGAACTTCGGCCAGGGCTTCTGGATTTCCTCCTTAGAATCTAGTGGCGATTGTTTTGCTTTTTTGTAGTGTGTGCTGAGCATTCTTGGCTCCAGTTTACCAAAAGGGGTGCTGGACTGTTATCTCCGGATGTTTGAGTGTTTGGTTACCTCCAGCATTACAGAGCTTAATAAGCAGTGTCAGAAAGATTAAGAGGCTCGTGCTTTGAGTGCTTGCCTTTCCTGATCTGAGAATATATCTTACAAATTCCCACACCAGATCAAACCAGTGGGCCATTTAATTTGACATCTTGTCTCTGACAATGGTCTGATCTGGATGCTTCAGAAGAAGGTGACAGAGCTCTTGTAACTGTCAAATATTAGATAACCTGTCCCTAACCCCTAACAGTCAGTGGCTGGCTTATGTGCTGAAGTATTAAGATGTACATCCATCCTTTATGTTTTGGTCCCTTCTAACGTAAAGTGTAGATGTTCTCATTATCAGTATACATACCTCATCGCTCTTGGAATCTTGCTGAACTCCTATCCTCAATTATGCTTTGTGGCATGGAGTTCCCCAGGTTAACTAAACATTGTGCAAAACAATTTCCTTTATCATTTTACTACTTGTTTCTTTTCAGTTTCATTGGTTTTCTCCTCATTCCTGCATTTGTAAAAGGTAAAATAGGAGACCCTGGTTAATCCTGTCTGTACCCTTCATCATTTTATATACCTTTTTCGCCTCTCTCCTTGAACTGCAGTCCTAATCTTTCCAATTTCTCTTCCTGGGCTATTTTTAAAACAAATGCAATATAATATCAGACAAGCTCTTAAACAACCTTTGAAGATGCATCGTGTACATGGCACAGTATAGAGCCTTTGGCTCATTCACTCCACATCTTGCATACGAATAACGTTCCTCGACTCTGTGTGCTCCGCAGAGAATAGTACACAGCACTCTGAGATGTTACATGTGCTTTTTTAAGGTTGTTGGAGCCTTTCCAGAACCCTGCTGCCGGACTCTTTCCCCACTGCTGGACTCCTTCCCTCTGGTGGGGAATGACTCCTGCAGCAGAGGTGCAGCGGGACATTACACTGCTAAAAACCACTGTATAGATGGGAGAAGCACTGCTTGGGCAGGGAGGGTGCATACCCAGGTACATATCCACAGGCAGTGGTGAGCTGGAGCCGGTTCACACCGGTTCGCTAGAACTGGTTGTTAAATTTAGAAGCCCTTTTAGAACCGGTTGTCCAAGGGGACAACCGGTTCTAAAAGGGCTTCTAAATTTAACAACTGGCCAAAAGTGGCGCCTTAGGTGCCGACTCCGTGGGTGCTCCGGGGCTGGAGCACCCACGAGGAAAATTTGCTGGGTGCAGAACACCCACTGGCAGCTTCCCGCCCCACGCCTGGCCCCAGCTCACCTCCGCTCCGCCTCCTCCCCTGAATGTGCCACCCCACTCTGCTTCTCTGCCCCCCCGGCTTCCTGTGAATCAGCTGTTTGTGCTGGAAGCCTGGGAGGGCTGAGAAGCAGGCGGCTGCTTCGCACTCAGGCCCAGGGAGGCGGAGGTGAGCTGGGGCGGGGGGCGCGAGGAGAGCCACACGCGCTGCAGCAGGTAACCCGGGGGGCGCGCAGGGGAACCGCTCCCTGCCCCAGCTCACCTCCGCCACCCTGGGCCTGAGTGCAAAGCCGCCGCCTGCTTCTCAGCCTTCCCCAGCTTCCCACCGAACAGCTGATTCGCGGGAAGCGGGGGCAGAGAAGCAGAGCGGGGCGGTGTGTTCAGGGGCCGGCCACGGAGCTGCGGATGGGTGCTCTGCACCCACCAAATTTTCCCCGTGGGTGCTCCAGCCCCAGAGCATCCATGGAGTCAGCACCTAAGGCGCCACTTTTGATGTGATCAGTGGGGGGAGCGGCTGCTCCCCCTGCACCCTTCCCTGCCCCTAGGAGCCAGAGGGACCTGCCGGATGCTTCCTGGGAGCTGCCCCAGGTAAGCACCACTGGGACTCCCCACCTCGCCCCCTGGCAGGTCTCTCTGGCTCTTAGGGGTGGGGTGGGCACCCACTACGGTGGCCCACGAGACCCTCCTGCCCAGTTCTGGGGGCAATCAGGGGACAGGGGAAGAGGGTGGATGAGACAAGGGTCCGGGGAGGCCCATCAAGGAACGCGGGGGGTTGGATGGAGCAGGAGTCCCCAGGGTTGGGAACCAGTTGTTAAGATTTTGGCAGCTCATCACTGTCCACAGGGGTCACCACTCAGATGGAGCAGGAGTCCCCAGGGAGGGAACCGGTTGTTAAGATTTTGGCAGCTCATCACTGTCCACAGGGGTCGCCACTCGCCTAAGTAGTGCCTCACCATCCACACTTTGTTAACTATATCCATGCTAGGGGGGCATGTAGTGTATGTTCTCTATATGATACCCAAAGGAGTGTGCAGTGTAGATGAACCTTTAAATGCCTGCCTCCCTTTGCCAAAATCCATCAGTTAGTCCATTCACCCATTATTCGATGCTGCTTCTCTCTCTCCTGGGTCTGTTCTTAGTTTCTTTCTCCTTATATATGTTAGTAACTTGATCCCCTTTCCACTGGATTTTATTAATTGCACAGCACACATGTGGATAATCAGCACAGGCTGAATTCCAAAAGGTTGGTTAACCAGCTTGAAGTATGCCAGCAGCTCTCCAAAACCCACAAACAGGACAGAAGGTTTCAATTATTGGCTCCAACCATAACTTCCTACAACTGAATGAATCAAAGCCTGAAGTCTTCCTCCTGGGTAAAAAGTCCTCTTTGTCCCATGTCTCTGACACAGCCATCACTCTCCTTAATGCTGCTCTGAAGGTCTGAAATCTTGGCATCATTCTCGACTGTAAACATCCTTTTTCCTCCCGTATTTCCCCTGAGGTGGTGTGCCTGGAAGGTGGCCAGAACTTGCCCATACCTTGCGCCTGCCTCTGCTAAAGCTTCTCGTACGCTTTAACTCCTTTGCTGCTGAATGCACCAGCATCTCCATGTGATATTTTCATTTGTAGGGCCCTACCAAATTCATGGCTGTGAAAAATGCGTCATGGGCCATGAAATCTCATCTCCACCGTGAAATCTGGTCTTTTGTGTGCTTTAATCCTATACTCTACAGATTTCCCAGGGGAGACCAGCGTTTCTCAAACTGGGGGTCCTCACCTAAAATATGGTTGCGGGGGAGTTGCAAGGTTAGATTGGGGGGTCGCGGTATTGCCACCCTTACTTCTGCACTGCCTTCTGAGCTGGGTGGCTGGAAAGCGGTGGCGGCTGGCCAGGCGCCCAGCTCTGAAGGCAGCACTGCCAGCAGAAGCACAGCAGTAAGGGTGGCAATGGGCGGCTGGAGAGTGGCAGCTGCTGGCTGGGGCGCCAGCTCTGAAGGCAGCCACACAGAAGTAAGGGTTGCAATACCATGCCAGGCCATCCTCACTTCTGCGCAGCTGCTGGCAGTGGCACTGCCTTCAGAGCTGGGCT
This sequence comes from Natator depressus, assembly GCF_965152275.1. NCBI lineage: Eukaryota > Metazoa > Chordata > Testudines > Cheloniidae > Natator > Natator depressus. The sequence continues at coordinate 12,909,303 of NC_134234.1, read as the reverse complement.
CCTGGCCAACAGCTGCCACTCTCTGGATGCCTAGCTCTGAAGGCAGCGCCGTCGCCAGCAGCAGTGCAGACGTAAGGGTGGCAAAACCACAACCCCCCTAAACTAACCTTGCAACCCTCCCACTACCCTCTTTTGGGTCAGGACCCAACAGTTACAACATTGTGAAATTTCAGATTTAAATATCTGAAATCACGAAATTTATGATTTTAAAAATCCTATGGCCATGAAATTGACCAAAATGGACCGTGAATTTGGTAGGCACCTACTCATTTGGCAGCAAGCTTTTAAGTGCTGATGTTCAACTGGAATGAGAGCACTTGAGAAGGGGGACACGCACAGGTATGCAGCTGGGTCATCAATTCCCATCTAGGCTACTGCACAGTAGATCACTCCCCTCCAGCTTCACACACACTATCCTCCTGGGGCTCCAAGGTGCAGAGCTTTCCTCGTTCTCTCCTTGAATGTCTGTATCAGAGACTCCACATACTCCTTCTCCTCTTTTTGCTTGGGGCTGCAGAACGCAACTGCTAATTTTATTAGCCTCCCTTTGGAATAAGTGCAATTCCTCTACTCAGTATAGATGAGGACGACCTCAAAATCTACCTCAGGGTCCTATACATTTAAATCCTGACTATGTGCACCATTTTCTTAAACTGACCTCCTTATCCCGGCTATCTAACACCCTTACCTCACGCTGGTAATAAACCTGAAGAATATCATCCCTGATGTCCTCTTCTGAAGGGTTACCTCTCAACCCTCAAATTTACTAGAGACAATCTCTTTATCAAACTTCCCTGGGTCATTGTCTGTCATAAGCATCTAGTACACTAAGTATATCCTACAATTGTCACTAAGAAAGCTGGTTGAAAATTTTCCAGCACAATGCTTTTCTGCTGGAAAATGGAGCTGAAAAACCCAGGGTTTGTAACAAACAGTCCCTTCCTCCCCACATACACTCCAGGTCCCTCCTTTCCCCTCCCCATCTCCAATGCTCCCAACTCCAGTTCCTTGCTTTCATCCCCATCTATCCACTTCTCCTCTTTGTGTCCCTGCTTCTTTTGCCACCACCATTCCCCATGTCCCTAATTGCCTCCGGGTCATTACCATCCCACCCCGTTACTACTTCCCCCCCACCCCAGATCCATGCTTCCACCACCACCAAACACCACTCCTCCCTGTCCTCACCAGGTCCCTATTTGCTGGCTTCTCCCCCACACCCTCCCCACTGGGTTCTTGCTTCTCCCACGGCCACTACCCCATCCCTTTAGTCCCTGTGCTTCTTCACCCCTCCCTGCCAATATCCCTGTAAGAACAACCTTGTGGCTTAAAAAGCAACAGGTAATAAGTTATATACTTCAAAAACACTGTGGTTACAAAAGGAGATATTGCATCTTTTTATGCTATGTACTGTTTAAATTACATTGTATACGAAGCAAAAAATAAACAAGGGCCATATCCCAAAGCCCTTATTTAGCCTCTGATTCTGCCATCCTCAGTCATATTGAGTAGTACCTTACTCAACAAGTAGGTCCCCTGAAGTCTAAGAGCCTGCTCATAGTGTAAGGAACTAGTCAACGTGAGTAAAGGTTTTTATTTGTTCTACCTGAGGCCCTGATTCAGAAAAGCTTTTAAGCATATGCTTAAATTTAAGCACATACTTAAGTGATTTCTTGAATAGGGGTCTAAAGGAAATTTTCTACGGGCTCCAAGGAGAATATAGCTTGAGTAAGGACTTCCAGGTTTGGACTCAAAATGCATGAAACACAAGTGGTTTGCTTAGGCAAGAAAATTACTGTAGAATATTCAAAATGAATCACCAGCGGAACCTCGCTAATTTGCACTGATGATGTGCAGGAACAATTTATTGTGAATTACTGAATTTTGCCAATTATTGATTAAGTGCACACACAGAAAAGGAAGGATAATCCATTACAACTGGTTCTGTGTTCACCTATATGACAATGCAGTTCTGTTTTAATTCTTTATAATGATACTTTTGATAACTTTCTAGAGAGGAAAGATGGTCCAGTGATTGGGGCACTAGCTGAGGGCTTGGGAGACCAGGGTTCAATTCCTTGCTCTGCCATAGACTTCCTGTGACCTTGGGCAAGTCACTTCCCTAGTTCCCCATAATAATAACACTGCCCTGCCTCACAGGGGGATTGTGAGGATAAATACACTAAACATTGTGTGGGAGCTCACATGCTGTGGTGAGGGGTCCATAGACATACCTATGACAGGGACTGGGAAACATTTGGTGACATATTTTGTGAAGTAATGGGAGAGTTTACTACAGCCTCTGTACTATTTGCTGAAAAACATGGAGACAGCAGGGTTCCGTGTGCTAGTTAACAAAGGGCAAATGAGTGAGACTCTCCTGTATCCTTAAGCATGTCGTGAACTGTTTCCAGAATGAAAAGTTGTTTTTACCTGGGGCATAGCCAGGGCTGCTGGTTGGATACATATTCGGATTGTAGGCAGGGGCAGCTGTGGGATACCCAGTTGGATAACCTGCAATGAGAAGGACAGAGAAAATACACTTCTGTCAATAAGAGTAAGGAGAAAAGAGAGCACCCTAGGAGAAAAAAAAAATCTGTCTGAACATCTGAACACAAGGATGATTGGCACAATTGAGATATAAAGCTGAACATATATTATCAGATGGGCAGGAAACGTAGAGAGCACAGAACGCAGTATAAGTTTTCCCTTGTCATCTGCAACTATTCCCCTGGAAACTGAAGGCGAATAACCAGCATGTTAAAGAACACAGGAATATTCAGCGTATTCTGTAGAAAACTACCTGCTCTGTAGAACACAACTACTCCTACTAAGCTGCTTGCAGTGCCATATTAACGTGATGTATTAGTCTGACTGAACTCACAATAAAATTTCAAGATTGGAGTACACACGTTTTATTAAGTCTTCATTTTGCTAAATAGACAATCACTGAATTTAAAAACAAATATTAAACTAGCAAGTTATGCTACTGCTTCTTTATGATCCAATCCCGTTTAGTCCTACTCCCACTGGGAATTGAGAGAGCTCTACATCTCGCAGCAAAGGCTCAGCACTTTATTCAATTGGGCCCTTCCTCACCATCAGCAGAGTTTCTATAAGCCAGATTCCCTTGTTATGGAAAAGCTAGAGACATTGCATGAAAGTACTACAGCTCTTGGGACCACTCATCACTTGTACCCAATTATCTGCCAAGCCACCTAGAAAATGACAAGCAAAACAATTTGTACCATTTGGAACTAACAGGTAAGGCAAAGGGTTTTAATAGGCATTTTAAGAAAGGCTACAATGATCCTTCTTCAATCAGCTAGGGACATATAGGTCCCAGTGAATTCAGAGGAAAATCATTTTTAAAACTAAAAGCCCTGTTTTTCAACCCTTGCTCACATAAGCAGTGCAACTGAAGTCAACAGGACCCTAACCCCTCCTAAAAAGCATCATTTACTGGACACCTGAACATCATGCTGTCATGTGCTTTCAGAAACATATGCATACATACACAATGCACATACCCAGCAGCACGCTTTTCTCAATACACTACCATGTTATTGTATGTTCTCCTCTTCTAGCTGGAGTTCAGCCTGTGGGGGATTGGTTGGTTTGTTTGGCTTTTTTAAAACTAGCACAATTTTTGGCCCATTTCACAGACTGAATACTTAATTCCAACTCAGTTACATTCTTTCTAGCTAAACCCCTCATGCAGGTTCAACAGCCCGACAGGTTCACTTCCTGCTGTACAGTGGTGGAGTGTGCTGTTGAACAACTGTTGCCCATTATCTATCTAGGTACTTATTATAATAGTCCTCATCCCAGGGAAGGAACTGTTCTGTGGAGGACAAAGTGAATCCTAGGCAGTTTCCTATGTTGAACTGACACGGACCATCTTCCTGTAACCAGCACGTCCCGGAGAGGGGCAGTTAGTAAAAGACCACAAACTGATTTTTTCGCCCTCTTTTAAACAAGACCAAGATTGGTCTTTACCCACCCCCGATCTTCCCTCACTGTTAAAGAATCACTTCATCCTAAACTGCTTGCACAGCCATGCTTTCACATACACAATGTCCAAGCTTGCACTCTAACTTGATTTCCAAAGCGTGGCATCCAGCACCAAGCCTAGTGCTAAAAAGATTTTTTTTTAACATTAATTTGAATAAATTTAATTCATCAGTCATGACCACTGTACTGGAATAAATTACTGTATGTTCTACCCTTTCATTTTCATCAGTATTACATTTGGCTTCTAAATCAGGTTAATTAAAAATTGCTATCATTAATGCTGAGGTTTAACAGATTCCCCCTCCCCCCTATATAAAACCATGTTGTTGATGTGTTTGGGAATATACAGGATTTTAGCAATCAAGCAGCTCGTAGGAAAGTTATTTATACATTCAGTGATTGCACACAGAACCCTAATGAGGAAGAAGTCAAGTCAGAAATATCCACACTTAGTTTCACATTTATTAGAAGATTCATTTTCTTTTTTTGAAGTACCTCCCACCCACCTGAAATGATGTCCATATTGCCACAGCCTGTTTGTAGCTATTTTTCAGGATATAACACACATCCATTGCACTGGGCCCCTGGAACCATGTGCAGAGAGCCCAGGCTGCACAGAAGGGAGAGAGAGTGCCACCTTTGCAGCACTGATCCCTTTTCCCCCTGTGATGAAGTGGGAATGTTCCTAATGTTTTCTCTGAACACTGTGTGTGTGCCTCAGTTTCCCCTATGTATTGCTTAAATATCTGGCTGGTGGGATAAGAGTGTGTGATCATTGCAGAGACCCCTAGAGGGTAGGTGAGAGTACCGTGGGGACAGAGAATGGCCAACACCCTGTGACCTAGCAACTGATAGCCAGCCAGCCTCCCCCCCCCCATCCTCCCCAAGATGTTGGGAACAAAGAGATCAGGTGACTTTTTGCCCGGGGAAAGGGACAAAGGACAGAGTAGGGATTCTGGGGGTCGGGGGATGGGCTGGTGGAAACTGGTCAGTCTCCTGTTTTGGGACTCGGAGGGGGGAATCCAGGGCACCAGGCCCTGGATTCCCCCCAGGATAGACTTTGCTGAAAGTTCCTGATTTCTGTTCTAACAAGATCTGTTCTAGGCTGTGTTCCTGTCAACTAATAAACCCTTCAGTTTTTCCACGCTGGCTGAGAGTCACTGCTGACTGTGAAGATGGGGTACATGGGTGTGTGTGTGTAAGGCTTCCCCAGGTATCCCATCCAGGTGGACTCACTACAGGGAGCTCACGGGGTGAACAGGGGTTTTGCATGCTCCGAGGACAGACCCAGGAAGCGCCAAAGCCAAAGAAGCTTCCTGCCATGGTGTAAGAGAGACCAGAGAGAGGAGTCCCGCTGCACCAGAGTCCTGACATCAGAGCAGTTCCAGAGCACCCAGACTGTGACACCCCCCAACCCAACAGACGGGCTCTGTGGCTCACAAAGTGCCAAGCCAGAGAACATGTGCCATCATCCCTACCAGCCCGACAGCCAGGCAAACCACTAAACAGTTGTTTGAAGTTGTAGTAACTTTTTTGTGAGCCCCCCAAGGGCAGTTGGCGTGGAGACAGGGAAGAGCTGGAGCTGAATTGGGCTAGGAAGGAGAAAACCCCAGCACAAACTTTTCATATCAAAAACCTTTTCAGGATGGTCACCTACGATGGAAAACCTGCAAGATCCATGAAGACTGCTGTTGTGCCACTTGAAGCCTTGTGAACTCTGTTCTCATCTACGGTCATTAGGCGTTTGCAGTTCATATTTGAGATCTCTGGCCTGAGAGCAGCACGGCTTGTAGGAAACGATCCCCCTTTTTAGCTCAAGCAGGATAGGCTCTGCTAGCCTTCCTTCGTTCCCTGTGCTTAGGCTTTGTCTAGAGCAGGATAAAGGGTGAACTGTAAGAACAGGTTAGCTAGGTTTGGCTGGGGGGGAAAAGCAGGTTTTGGTATTTGTTTTCACTACAATGCAGAACAAAACTGAGACTTTTCAACATTTTTTGCACAGAAAGACCCCAGCCCAAAATATCCACTAGTCCAATGACGAAGGCACTCACCTAGGAAACTCAGGCTCACGTTTGTGCTCTGCCTAAACCCGAGTCTCCCACGGCAGTGCCCTGACCATTGGGATATAGAGTCAGTCTTTCTCTCTGGCCCAATGAATGTTAATTATTCATAGAATCATAGAATATCAGGGTTGGAAGGGACCCCAGAAGGTCATCTAGTCCAACCCCCTGCTCGAAGCAGGACCAATTCCCAGTTAAATCATCCCAGCCAGGGCTTTGTCAAGCCTGACCTTAAAAACCTCTAAGGAAGGAGATTCTACCACCTCCCTAGGTAACGCATTCCAGTGTTTCACCACCCTCTTAGTGAAAAAGTTTTTCCTAATATCCAATCTAAACCTCCCCCATTGCAACTTGAGACCATTACTCCTCGTTCTGTCATCTGCTACCATTGAGAACAGTCTAGAGCCATCCTCTTTGGAATCCCCTTTCAGGTAGTTGAAAGCAGCTATCAAATCCCCCCTCATTCTTCTCTTCTGCAGACTAAACAATCCCAGCTCCCTCAGCCTCTCCTCATAAGTCATGTGCTCTAGACCCCTAATCATTTTTGTTGCCCTTCGCTGGACTCTCTCCAATTTATCCACATCCTTCTTGTAGTGTGGGGCCCAAAATGGGACACAGTACTCCAGATGAGGCCTCACCAGTGTCGAATAGAGGGGAACGATCACGTCCCTCGATCTGCTCGCTATGCCCCTACTTATACATCCCAAAATGCCATTGGCTTTCTTGGCAACAAGGGCACACTGCTGACTCATATCCAGCTTCTCGTCCACTGTCACCCCTAGGTCCTTTTCCGCAGAACTGCTGCCTAGCCATTCGGTCCCTAGTCTGTAGCGGTGCATTGGATTCTTCCATCCTAAGTGTAGGACCCTGCACTTATCCTTATTGAACCTCATCAGATTTCTTTTGGCCCAATCCTCCAATTTGTCTAGGTCCTTCTGTATCCTATCCCTCCCCTCCAGCGTATCTACCACTCCTCCCAGTTTAGTATCATCTGCAAATTTGCTGAGAGTGCAATCCACACCATCCTCCAGATCATTTATGAAGATATTGAACAAAACCGGCCCCAGGACCGACCCCTGGGGCACTCCACTTGACACCGGCTGCCAACTAGACATGGAGCCATTTATCACTACCCGTTGAGCCCGACAATCTAGCCAGCTTTCTACCCACCTTATAGTGCATTCATCCAGCCCATACTTCCTTAACTTGCTGACAAGAATACTGTGGGAGACCGTGTCAAAAGCTTTGCTAAAGTCAAGAAACAATACATCCACTGCTTTCCCTTCATCCACAGAACCAGTAATCTCATCATAAAAGGCGATTAGATTAGTCAGGCATGACCTTCCCTTGGTGAATCATACAATTCATACAAAGTGGAACAGTTTCAACAGGAGAAACTGGAAGCAAGACACACACAGACTGACCACACAGCCTGGCAGTTAGGGCTCACCGCTAGGCTATAACTCAACCACTTTAACGTGTATTAAAGACAGGGTATGTTCCCTGGCTTCACTTGCCTTGAGCACCAGACCTTGTACCCTAATCTAGACAGGACCTTAGAGGCGGAAGAGGTGTTGTTTTGGTTTCTGATCTCGTTGGACAATCTGTAAGAAGTTCCCAAACAGCAGCAAGAAACTGTCGGAGCTGGAGATTACAACAAAAGAAATGGTCTCCACAGCCCTGCCAGTCTTACCCTCTGCACAAACTAATCTACTGGGGCACAATCCAGGTCATCATGGTCAACGAACAAACTACTGCATTGCTAGGGTGCTGCCTCCTTCTGCCTCCCTTGCCCCTTCCTCATGAGGCTTTGGCAGGGCAATATATACAGATCCTGCCTTGAGTATGTGTCCTCCCGCGTCCTTGTCTCTCTGGTTCCTACACCCCTTTTCAGGTTACTTTCATCTGCCCCATCCCCCTCCATGATCTATGCAGACGTCTTCAAAGAGCAGGAGATGACAGTCACTCATTAATATAAAGAAAAGGAGGACTTGTGGCACCTTAGAGACTAACCAATTTATTTGAGCATAAGCTTTCATGAGCTACAGCTCACTTCATCAGATGCATACTGTGGAAAATACAGAAGATGTTTTTATACACACAGACCCTGAAAAAATGGGTGTTTATCACTACAAAAGGTTTTCTCTCCCCCCACCCCACTCTCCTGCTGGTAATAGCTTATCTAAAGTGATCACTCTCCTTACAATGTGTATGATAATCAAGGTGGGCCATTTCCAGCACAAATCCAGGTTTTCTCTCCCCCCCCCCCACATTGTAAGGAGAGTGATCACTTTAGATAAGCTATTACCAACAGGAGAGTGGGTTTTGGGGGGTGGGGGGGGGGGGAGAAAACCTGGATTTGTGCTGGTAATTGCCCACCTTGATTATCCTACACATTGTAAGGAGAGTAATCACTTTAGATAAGCTATCACCACTAGTGAAAAAGTTTTTCCTAATATCCAGCCTAAACCTCCCCCACTGCAACTTGAGACCATTACTCCTTGTTCTGTCATCTGCTACCACTGAGAACAGTCTAGATCCATCCTCTTTGGAACCCCCTTTCAGGTAGCTGAAAGCAGCTATCAAATCCCCCCTCATTCATCTCTTCCGCAGACTAAACAGTTCCCTCAGCCTCTCCTCATAAGTCATGTGTTCCAGTCCTCTAATCATTTTTGTTGCCCTCTGCTAGATGCTTTCCAATTTTTTCCACATCCTTCTTGTAGTGTGGTGCCAAAAACTGGACACAGTACTCCAGATGAGGCCTCACCAAATGTCGAACAGAGGGGAACGATCACGTCCCTCGATCTGCTGGCAATGCCCTTACATATACAGCCCAAAATGCCGTTAGCCTTCTTGGCAACAAGGGCACACTGTTGACTCATATCCAGCTTCTCGTCCACTGTAACCCCTAGTTTTCTGCAGAACTGCTGTCTAGCCATTCGGTCCCTAGTCTGTAGCGCTGCATGGGGTTCTTCCGTCCTAAGTGCAGGACTCTGCACTTGTCCTTGTTGCACCTCATCAGATTTCTTTTGGCCCAATCCTCTAATTTGTCTAGGTCTCTCTGTATCCTATCCCTATCCTCCAGTGTATCTACCACTCCTCCCAGGTTAGTGTCACCTGCAAACTTGCTGAGGGTGCAGTCCACGCCATCCTCCAGATCGTTAATGAACTTAGGTGACTCCCAAGCAGTATCCCTTGGAGGTAGGTAGGAGTTCATGGACGTGTAGACTGCAACACAGCTCTGCCAAACCCAGCATCATCCCTGGCCTGCTGAGTGATGGCGTTAACATGTGCACCAAGTACCACGTTGTGGCTTGACAGATGTCCTGCATTGGGAAATGTGCCAGGAAGGCCGCTGAAGATGCCTACGCTCTGGTCGAGTGGGCTCTGACGATCAGCGGTGGAGGGACTCCTGCCAACTCATAGCAGGTGCGAATGCAAGAGCTAGAAATCCTCTACATGGACACTGGGAGGCCCTTCATTCCGTCAGCTGTAGAGATGAAAAGCTGTGTCGACTTATGGAAAGGCTTTGTCCAATCTAGGTAGAAAGCCAGGGCCCCTCTTATGTCCAAAGCGTGAAGGCACCTCTCTTCACCAGTCTCATGGGGCTTGGGGCAGAAGACCATAAGGAAGATGTCCTGGCTCATGCGGAAAATAGACACCACCTTGGGAAGGACGGCTGGGTTGGGCTGGAGCTGGACCTTGTCCTTATAGAAGACTGTGTATGGCGGTTCTGAGGTTAGGGCTCGCAGCTCAGAGACTAGCCTTGCTGACGTCACTGCCGCCAGGAAAGCTATCTTCCATGACAGGTGAGACAGGGAGCACAAGGCCAAAGGCTCCAAGGGCAGGCCCGTAAGCCTGGACAAAACCAAGCTGAGATCCCACTGAGGGACCGGGGACCGAACTTTTGGAAAAAGTCTCTCAAGACCTGAGGAACCTGACCATGATGTCATGGGGGAACACCGTCTGCCCCTGGACTGGAGGATGAAAGGCGGAAATGGCTGACAGATGCACCCTGACAGAGGAGTGTGAGAGGCCCTGGTTCCTAAATTAAGTGGGTAGTCTATGATCGACTGCACCGAAGAATGCAAAGGGGAGATGCCCCATTCGGCCGCCCAGCAGGAGAACTTCATCCACTTTGCCAGGTAAGTTTGTCTAGTTGAGGGCTTTCTACTCTTGAGGAGGACCTTCTGGACCCCTTCCAAACAGGCCCGTTCCTCAGGATTCAGCCACGCAACATCCATGCCGTGAGACAGAAGGACGCGAGATTGGGGTGCAAGAGTCGATCGTGATCCTGTGACAGCAGGTCCAGTCGGTTCGGCAGGTGCCACAGAGGGATCGCAGCCAGGCTCGACAGCATCCCAAACCATTGCTGGCGAGGCTACTCCGGGGCGATCATGATAACCTGACCCTTGTCTCTCTCAATTTTTGCAAGGACCTTGATGATGTGCGGAATCAGAGGAAATGTGTACATCAGGCTTCCCGCCCATGGCAGGAGGAAGGCGTCCGAGAGGGAGCCCTTGCCCAGACCCCATCTGGAGCAAAACCTGTGGCACCTCCTGTTCTGCCAGGTGGCGAACAAATACACTTGGGGAGTTCCCCACTTCTGGAAGATCGTGCTGGCTACCTCTGGGTGGAGCACCCACTTATTGTGAGAGGAGAAGTCCTTGATTAGGCGATCTGCTACCGTGTTCTCGGTACCCAGAAGGTGACACGCTTCTAGGTGGATTCTGTGGTCGATGCAGAAGTCAGAGGATTGCCTCCCCCTTGTCTGTTGATGTAGAACATTGAAGCTATGTTGTCCGTCAAGACTTTGACCACTCTGCCTGACAGGTGAGATAGGAAGACTGTGCATGCCCTGCGCACTGTCCTGAGCTCTTTGACGTTTATGTGTAGCGTCATTTCCTGTGGAGACCACTTGCCCTGGGTCTGGAGAGTGCCGAGGTGCACCCCCCCAGCCAAGGTCCGAGGCGTCCAAAACCAACTTGAGTGAGTGAGGAGTACTGATGAAGGGAACTCCTTCCAGGACTTTTCTGGGGTCGGTCCACCATTGCAGCGAGGTAAGTATCCGTGATGAGGTCTGTCAGTGCCCTGAACCTCTCCAGCGGCAGGAATGCCCTGGCACAGGTTGAGGACTACTCTGATGAACTCTATCCTCTGTACTGGAACTAATGTGGATTTTTTGTCATTTACCAACAGACAAGGCAACGGCAAGTGGCTAACAACATCGCAACATCCATTTGAACCTGGAGCTGCCTCTGACTAGCCAGTCATCAAGGCACGGGTAGATCTGGACACCTCGATGTCTGAGATAAGCAGCCACCACTGACATGCACTTGGTAAATACCTGCGATGCTGTCGCTAGGCCAAACAGGAGGACCGCAAACTGATAGTGGTTGGGACCTACCATAAACCAGAAGAAGTGTGTTTGTCTCTTGAAGATGGCAATATGAAAGTATGCATCTTTCAGATCAAGGGTGGCATACCAGTCTCCCGGATCCAGGGAGGGGATGATGGAAGCCAGGGAGATCATGCTGAACTTCAGCTTGAAGCGGTTCAAGTCTCGCAGATCCAGGATAGGTCACAGACCACCCTTGGGATTAAAAAGTAACTGGAATAGAAACCATTATTCCTGTACTCTGGAGGAACGATCTCCACCGCACCTAGCTGCAGGAGCCCCTCTATCTCCTGTGCGAGGAGACTCATGAGAAGGGTCCCTGAAGAGGGATGGAGAGCGGGCGTGGGAAGGAGGGGTAGAAAGCAACTGAAGGGTGTAACCCCACGCCACCGTACTGAGGACCCATCAGTCCAATGTTATAGATGCCCACGCAGGGAGGAAAGGAGAAAAGCAGTTGGCAAAAATAGAGGAGGAAGGATCCTAGAACAGTCCAATAGGTCACCCTTGGGCATACCCTCAAAATGAGCTCGACTGAGAAGCCTGCGAAGGCTGGTGGCTAGGACGACGCTTGTAGCCTCTGGATTTCTTATGGGGACACTCCTGGTGAGGATGGCTTCCCTGGCCCTATGGCTGCTGTGGCTTGAACCCCATGTAGGCCGGGCCAGGAACATACAGGCCCAACGTTTTCAGGGTCGTGCGGGAGTCCTTGAGGCCATGGAGCTGACTGTCTGTCTGTTCCACAGACATGGCTTGCCCATCAAAGAGAAGGTCTTGCATCAACTGCTGAGCCTCCGTGGACAAGCCAGAGAGGAGCAGTCAGGATGCCCAGGGCATGGCGATGGCCGAGGCCATGGTTCGATCGGCAGTGTCCACTGCATCCGAAGCTGCCTGGAGTTTCTCCCTGCCCGCAGTCATGCCCTCCTCCATGACTGCCCTGAACGCCTTCCTAGAAGCCTCAGGGAGAGAGTTCCTGAACTTGGTCATGGCTTCCCACATGTTAAAGTCATAGCATCCCAGGAGGCCTGATGGTTGGCCACCCTCAGCTGAGACTAGAGCACAAATAAACCTTACGCCCAAACAAATCTAGTCTCTTGGAGTCTTTGTTCTTAGGCTTAGCCCCGGGTTGACTCTGTTGCTCCCTGTGATTAACCGCCTCTACCACTAGGGAGTTGGGAGCAGGGTGGATGTACAGGTACTCGTGGCCCTTGGATGGCACGAAGTACTTGTGCTTGGCCCTCTTGGAGATGGGGGCAGGGAGGAGGGAGTTTGCCACAGGGCATTGGTGATCCTTGAGACCCCTTCATGAAGGGGCAGAGCCACCCTGGCTGGTGCTGTGGAGCAGAGGACATCGAAGAGAGAGTCCGAGGGCTCTTCTAACTCCTCGACCTGAAGACCCAGGTTGGCGGTGACCTTCTTCAGCAGTTCCTGGTGCGCTTTAGTGTCATCTGGAGGAGCCGGGGAGGGTGCCCTGTTAGAGCCTCATCTGGCGACAATGAGGAGGATGGTGCCATAGGGTCCTCCCAGGCAACCAGGACAGAGCGGAATGGTGGCTCTGCCCCAACTGATACCAGTCACTCCGCCCAGACTCTTATCTGGAACGGGGTCTTGGGGACCAGTGGTGCTCGACAGATCCGCGACGGCCTGGAGCTGGTGATCTACATCTCGCACTTGACAAATGGTACAGGGATGAGGAGCGGGAATGGGAGTTGGAACAGGCCCGGTGCCAGGAAGCGCCCGCACTCGGTGATGTCCTCCTAGGGGATCGGTGACAGTCTGAGGAATGGTAGCGTCGATCTCTCAACAGGTCTCTGGAGTGGCATCGTGGTCTTGGAGATACCAGGTGCCGGGACTGGTACTCCTGCTGCGGGGCACATGCCTCCAGATATCTGCGCCGGGTCGCCAGCGAGCTGCACCTCGAGCCTCTCTGCCTGAGCCCAAGGTCCGGGGACTGAATGGGACTGCGCTGACTCTGCCTTTCATGGTCAGGGGAGTGGTGGCTACGGGAGGGTGAGCTCTGGTGGGACATTCCCCGCGACGGGAAACAGTGCCGCTGGGGTGGGGACTGTGGCGGTCCAAATGCAGGTTTATCCTGTGACCAGAGAACCGCAGGAGCTGGCGTGGGCAGCACTGGGAGGGACATGATCTCCTGCGCCACCTGCAGGGCCTTCGGCGTGGACAGTACCCCGAGCTGGCAGAGGTCTCTGCCACTATCTGGGGTGGCTGGTGGGGAGTGCGCTGGGCGACCCCGCTCAACTGGAACTTGAGCCCAAGATCCCAAAGGGGGTGAAGAGTTGCCTGGCACAGGACCTTGCTTGCACCCTGTCTTATCCTTTCCCTTGCGGGAGGTTGGAGACCGACCTCCCACCGTCTTCTTGGGCTTCTTGGCCAGAGCAATGGACGGAGACCAGTCCCAGCGAGTGGACAGTCCTGGTGGGGCACTACGTACCGAGGTCATGGTGCTCGGCGCCGAGTCGGAGTGTTGCTTTGGTGCCGGGGTGAGGACCGACTCCATAAGGAGCGCTCTTCAGCGAATAACACACTCCTCCTTAGTTCTTGGCTTGAAGAACTTGCAAATCTTGCACTTTTCCCCAATGTGCCATTTGCCCAAGCAATGCAGACAGTTGCTGTGTGAATCATTAATGGACATGGGCCTCTTGCAGTGATCACTGGCTTAAAACCTGGGGACCGGGGCATGCCCGTCCTGAGGCAAAATTCCATTTCAGGACCTATGAAGTCTCTAACTATAGCTAAGGGATTTACTAACACTAACAGAAAACTATATACACTCTAATACAAGAATTAACAAGAACAAGAAAGCAACAGCACTAGCTGAAGCAGCAACAGTTCCAGCATCAGAGTAACAGCCGTGTTAGTCTGTATTCGCAAAAGGAAAAGGAGTACTTGTGGCACCTTAGAGACTAACCAATTTATTTGAGCATGAGCTTTCGTGAGCTACAGCTCACTTCATCGGATGCATACTGTGGAAACTGCAGAAGACATTATATACACAGAGACCATGAAACAATATCTCATCTTATCTAAAGTGATCATCAAGTTGGGCCATTTCCAGCACAAATCCAGGTTTTCTCACCCTCCCCCCCACACAAACTCACTCTCCTGCTGGTAATAGCCAGCATCGTCACTGGCGGCAAGAAGGAACTGAGGGTGGGTGGAGCCAGTGGCGCCCTATACACCGTGGCATAGGCACTCCAGGGGGCACTGGAGCCAGTCCCCTATGGATACTGCTGAGGGAAAAAACTTCCGGTGCTGTTGCATTAGGCGAGCACACACACCTAAGTTGAATGGACATGAGCAAACACTCGAAGAACATAGAATCATAGAATATCAGGGTTGGAAGGGACCCCAGAAGGTCATCTAGTCCAACCCCCTGCTCGAAGCAGGACCAATTCCCAGTTAAATCATCCCAGCCAGGGCTTTGTCAAGCCTGACCTTAAAAACCTCTAAGGAAGGAGATTCTACCACCTCCCTAGGTAACGCATTCCAGTGTTTCACCACCCTCTTAGTGAAAAAGTTTTTCCTAATATCCAATCTAAACCTCCCCCATTGCAACTTGAGACCATTACTCCTCGTTCTGTCATCTGCTACCATTGAGAACAGTCTAGAGCCATCCTCTTTGGAACCCCCTTTCAGGTAGTTGAAAGCAGCTATCAAATCCCCCCTCATTCTTCTCTTCTGCAGACTAAACAATCCCAGCTCCCTCAGCCTCTCCTCATAAGTCATGTGCTCTAGACCCCTAATCATTTTTGTTGCCCTTCGCTGGACTCTCTCCAATTTATCCACATCCTTCTTGTAGTGTGGGGCCCAAAACTGGACACAGTACTCCAGATGAGGCCTCACCAGTGTCGAATAGAGGGGAACGATCACGTCCCTCGATCTGCTCGCTATGCCCCTACTTATACATCCCAAAATGCCATTGGCCTTCTTGGCAACAAGGGCACACTGTTGACTCATATCCAGCTTCTCGTCCACTGTCACCCCTAGGTCCTTTTCCGCAGAACTGCTGCCTAGCCATTCGGTCCCTAGTCTGTAGCGGTGCATTGGATTCTTCCATCCTAAGTGCAGGACCCTGCACTTATCCTTATTGAACCTCATCAGATTTCTTTTGGCCCAATCCTCCAATTTGTCTAGGTCCTTCTGTATCCTATCCCTCCCCTCCAGCGTATCTACCACTCCTCCCAGTTTAGTATCATCTGCAAATTTGCTGAGAGTGCAATCCACACCATCCTCCAGATCATTTATGAAGATATTGAACAAAACCGGCCCCAGGACCGACCCCTGGGGCACTCCACTTGACACCGGCTGCCAACTAGACATGGAGCCATTTATCACTACCCGTTGAGCCCGACAATCTAGCCAGCTTTCTACCCACCTTATAGTGCATTCATCTAGCCCATACTTCCTTAACTTGCTGACAAGAATACTGTGGGAGACAGTGTCAAAAGCTTTGCTAAAGTCAAGAAACAATACATCCACTGCTTTCCCTTCATCCACAGAACCAGTAATCTCATCATAAAAGGCGATTAGATTAGTCAGGCATGACCTTCCCTTGGTGAATCCATGCTGACTGTTCCTGATCACTTTCCTCTCATGTAAGTGCTTCAGGATTGATTCTTTGAGGACCTGCTCCATGATTTTTCCAGGGACTGAGGTGAGGCTGACTGGCCTGTAGTTCCCAGGATCCTCCTTCTTCCCTTTTTTAAAGATTGGCACTACATTAGCCTTTTTCCAGTCATCCGGGACTTCCCCCGTTCGCCACGAGTTTTCAAAGATAATGGCCAAGGGCTCTGCAATCACAGCCGCCAATTCCTTCAGCACTCTCGGATGTAACTCGTCCGGCCCCATGGACTTGTGCACGTCCAGCTTTTCTAAATAGTCCCTAACCACCTCTATCTCCACAGAGGGCTGGCCATCTCTTCCCCATTCTGTGATGCCCAGCGCAGCAGTCTGGGAGCTGACCTTGTTAGTGAAAACAGAGGCAAAAAAAGCATTGAGTACATTAGCTTTTTCCACATCCTCTGTCACTAGGTTGCCTCCCTCATTCAGTAAGGGGCCCACACTTTCCTTGGCTTTCTTCTTGTTGCCAACATACCTGAAGAAACCCTTCTTGTTACTCTTGACATCTCTTGCTAGCTGCAGCTCCAGGTGCGATTTGGCCCTCCTGATATCTTTCCTACATGCCCGAGCAATATTTTTATACTCTTCCCTGGTCATATGTCCAACCTTCCACTTCTTGTAAGCTTCTTTTTTATGTTTAAGATCCGCTAGGATTTCACCATTAAGCCAAGCTGGTCGCTTGCCATGTTTACTATTCTTTCGACTCATCGGGCTGGTTTGTCCCTGTAACCTCAACAGGGATTCCTTGAAATACAGCCAGCTCTCCTGGACTCCCTTCCCCTTCATGATAGTCCCCCAGGGGATCCTACCCATCCGTTCCCTGAGGGAGTGGAACAACCTAGGTTTCCTAAGTCCCAGTCCAATGTTCAATTCACTAGGCCATACTATATCTCAAATATGATTTATCGGTAGGTTAAAGTGAATTTGTCACAGGCTGATGGAAGACACTTATTTGTATTATGGCAGAGCCTAGTTTATGCAATATCAGTCTTTACTTCTATTCTGCATGTGCAACATTAGTAGCAACAGGAACACCTTGTGTCCTTGTCTTCCTTTCCTGTACATTCTATACTCGGCTGGTGACATTTTGCTCATACCTAGACTATAAGCTCTTTGGGGTGCAGATTGCTTTATTTCCTGATTGTACAGCACCCAGCACAACAGGGCTCCAATACTGACTGAGGCATCTGAAAACTACTGCAATACAATTAATAAATAATGGTACATGAATAGTTCAACAAATGTTAACTGCAAGTATACTCCTAAGTGGCTATGTTTTGAAAAGGTCCCATCTTCTCTCTTTGGTACATTTCCAGCAATCAAATATTCTATACTACCCATCCACTGCAAAAAAAACCAAACCAAACCAAACCACCCTCTCTCTTCACAAGGCTTTTAAAAACAAATCTTGGAGCAAAATGTTCAAGGTTGGGCACTTAAATAAACAGGCCTAAAATAAATCAGACCACTTTTACTTAGATGCTTGTATAGATGTAGGTGCTTAACATTAGGTGCCTATATTTGAAAATGCTGGGCTGTGTTTTTTGTTGCATTTCTCTGAATTGATTACTTTAATTATTCAAATAATTGGATGCTATTTAAAACACATACAGAGACAACAGGATGTTATAGGATATTCTTATTTGTGTTGAATTACTCAGGTTTGAGTCTTTTTTTAGCTTACGCAGAGTCTGAGTTCTTCGTTTTTATTTTTTACTTTGAAATACAATAAAGCTATGACCATTTTAAAAATGATTTCATTTCAAATAAATCTTTATTCCATTAAAGAAATTCTAATAATCTCACCAACAGGAGCACATATTTGACCTTTGCTCTAATCCTTCTTCCACTTAAAGAAATCAGATCACACATACCTCAATAACTTTATAAGTCTTGACCTTCAGCAACAAATAATTGTCTTTTGTTTATTAAGGAGAAGTGGGAGAAATGGTTGCTGCTTTCTTCCTACTGCTAAATGTAGGTAGGAATAGCGGACAGTATGTTTCCGGTATAGGGTGGTGTTGATGTGACCATCGTTTATTAGCACTGTAGTGTCCAGGAAGTGGATCTCTTGTGTGGACTGGACCAGGCTGAGGTTGATGGTGGGATGGAAATTGTTGAAATTGCTAATAAACGATGGTCACATCAACACCACCCTATACCGGAAACCTACCTACATGCCTCCAGCTTTCACCCTGACCACACCACACGATCCATCGTCTACAGCCAAGCTCTGCGATACAACCGCATTTGCTCCAACCCCTCAGACAGAGACAAACACCTACAAGATCTCTATCAAGCATTCTTAAAACTACAATACCCACCTGCGGAAGTGAAGAAACAGATTGATAGAGCCAGAAGAGTTCCCAGAAGTCACCTACTACAGGACAGGCCTAACAAAGAAAATAACAGAACGCCACTAGCCGTCACCTTCAGCCCCCAACTAAAACCCCTCCAACGCATTATTAAGGATCTACAACCTATCCTGAAGGATGACCCAACACTCTCACAAATCTTGGGAGAAAGGCCAGTCCTTGCCTACAGACAGCCCCCCAACCTGAAGCGAATACTCACCAACAACCACATACCACACAACAGAACCACTAACCCAGGAACCTATCTTTGCAACAAAGCCCGTTGCCAACTGTGCCCACATATCTATTCAGGGGACACCATCACAGGGCCTAACAACATCAGCCACACTATCAGAGGCTCGTTCACCTGCACATCCACCAATGTGATATATGCCATCATGTGTCAGCAATGCCCCTCTGCCATGTACATTGGTCAAACTGGACAGTCTCTACGTAAAAGAATAAATGGACACAAATCAGATGTTAAGAATTATAACATTCATAAACCAGTCGGAGAACACTTCAATCTCTCTGGTCACGCAATCACAGACATGAGGGTCGCTATCTTAAAGCAAAAAAACTTCAAATCCAGACTCCAGCGAGAAACTGCTGAATTGGAATTCATTTGCAAATTGGATACTATTAATTTGGGCTTGAATAGAGACTGGGAGTGGCTAAGTCATTATGCAAGGTAGCCTAACCCCCCCCCCCCCAAGACGTTCTGGTTAAACTTGGATTATTGCTGTGCACATTGTAAGATGAGCTATTGCCAGCAGGAGAGTGAGTTTGTGTGTGTGGTTTTTGGAAGGGGGGTGTGTGTGTGTGGGGGGGGGTGGCGGTGGTGAGAAAACCTGGATTAGTGCTGGAAATGACCCACCTTGATTATCATGCGCATTATAAAGAGAGGTTTCAAAGAGGGATGGGCTATTACCAGCAGGAGAGTGAGTTTGTATGTGTGTCTGTGGGGGGGGCGGGGGGAAGGGTGAGAAAACCTGGATTTGTGCTGGAAATGGCCCTCCCTTGATGATCACTTTAGATAAGCTGTTACAAGCAGGACAGTGGGGTGGGAGGAAGTTTTGTTTCTTGGTCTCTGTGTGTATATAATGTCTTCTGCAGTTTCCACAATATGCTATGCATCCGATGAAGTGAGCTGTAGCTCACGAAAGCTCATGCTCAAATAAACTGGTTAGTCTCTAAGGTGCCACAAGTACTCCTTTTCTTTTTTCTTTTTATTTTTCATGTATTTCTAAATGTTTCTAGAAAATTATTACCATCTCTGCTCTTCATTGTTCTCTTATGCAGTGCTGCCTTTGATTAATGGTTCTTAGGCCTTGGTTCCTAACCACCCCACAATCCCTCCATTTTGCATAAATTTTAATATGCACACCTTGTGGAAACACAAAAGGAAAGGAGTTCCGGCAATAAATTATAATAACTGATGGATACAGCCTTTTGACTGCTTTAAAGCAAAAGGAACAGCTTGGTTTAGTTCAGTCCCTGAAGATTATACAGATTGCTCATAACAAAGCAGTTTGCTTTTACTTCAAGCCACACAGTTTACTGCCTACATCCAGACAGAAATGCTTAAGTTTATACATGTGAAGACCAGCACAATACCCCACCCCTTCTGATACACTGAGATTTTGCGGTGTAGTGAACAGCATATCCTGATGGTGCACCAAAGACATAGAATCATCGAATCGTAGAATATCAGGGTTGGAAGGGACCTCAGGAGGTCATCTAGTCCAACCCCCTGCTCAAAGCAGGACCGATCCCTGACTAAATCATCCCAGCCAGGGCTTTGTCAAGCCTGACCTTAAAAACTTCTAGGGAAGGAGATTCCACCACCTCCCTAGGTGTCTCATTCCATTTTGCTGACCTCTAACACTGCTCCCTTGTATTTCTGTGATGGCTTATTCCTGCCCCCAAACTGCCAGCTCTCCCACTAGTGGCATTTCCTCAGAGGCCACTGCAGTAAGACTGTACATCAACACCAGAAAAAGACTGACAAAGTGATGGGAATTCAGAGGAGAGCCACTAAAATGATTAAGTGGGTGAAGGACAGACATCTGAGTGGACATGGATTAGATTTTTACTGGAAAATGCTGATAAATGTCGATTTCATTGTACACACACAAAGCAATGAACGTATATTATTTATTTGTTTATTTAATATGATTGATAAGAATCAAAATGTACAGATAGGCAAAGTAAGAAAAATGCTGATTGAGAACTTATTAGAGTTTGATTTAACGCTATTTACTTGGTATATTTTGACATGATGTTGACAATTTGTGTTTTAATAGTTTTATTTTTTAATGGTTTAATTTTTTGAATCTCAACTATCATTAAATAATTATTGTCTGACCTGCCACCATTGTCTGAGCACCCCCATAATTTCCCACAACTGTGAAAATCTAATTGATAAAAATAATTTAAAAATGCTTAAACCCCATCATTTTGCAAGACTGTGAAAATTTAAATACATAAAAAAGTTAAAAAATAAACATTGATATTATCCATTAAAATTATTTTAAAAAATCTAGTTCTTCCAAGCCTACCCATGAGGGAAGATATGCAGCCTGGGTACGTGGCTACTCATAGGGTGGAGTGATTACAGAACTCGAGAAGGCAAATAATCAGAGGGAAAGGGTTTTTTTTGGGGTGGTCCAAAGGTTAGTATTTCCTTCATTTATTTAAACATTTGAAATGTGCATACTCATAGTTTTGGATGCTGGAAATAATTTGCTAAGATAGTTAAGTTACTCCAAATCGCCTAAAATAAAACTCTCCCTCCAACATACCAAAAAAGCTTGGGACATGGGCCTTCTAACTTGCCCTGCAGATCAACATAGTCAAGCTCTAATTGACCAAGCATGGAACACAAATGCCAGTGGAAACCATTCTTTGTAATCACCCCCCCTTTAGCATTCTGCCATTTAACCCTGAGGGCCAAAACTGGGAACATCCGAAAGTGAACATGGCACAGCACAGAAGTAATGTGCTCCCTGCACAAAACAGACTGCTGCATTCTGTATTAACTGAAGTTCCAGAGTAGCCCTCACATAGAAAGTGTTGCACGCAGTAATCCATTCAGAGGTGACAAAGGCCTGGATAACAACATTGAGGCCCACACCACTATGAAAAGATCATAACCTGACCACATACAGATGCAAGAGAACACTGTCTGGACATCCAGAAGCAGCAGAAAATCCAAGACGAAGAGAAAGGGAACTTGATCAACAAAAGGTATGCAAATCCTCCTTCATCTCTGCCATTTCTTGTTTCCCCTGCAAATGCTCACCATTATTGCAATTATCAGAGGGGTAGCCGTGTTAGTCTGGATCTGTAAAAGCAGCAAAGAGTCCTGTGGCACCTTATAGACTGACAGACGTATTGGAGCATAAGCTTTCGTGGGTGAATACCCACTTCGTCGGATACATGTAGTGGAAATTTCCAGAGGCAGGTATAATCCCTAGCCTGATTCTTGCTTGCATATTTATACCTGCCTCTGGAAATTTCCACTACATGCTTCTGACGAAGTGGGTATTCACCCACGAAAGCTTATGCTCCAATACGTCTGTCAGTCTATAAGTGCCACAGGACTCTGCTGCATTATTTCAATGTCTGTTATGTGGAATAAGCCCTGGTCTACACTAGGAAAAATCCACGCTCCTGAGTGACACAGTTTAGCGACTGTGCTAAAAATGCTGTAGCAGCGCAGACCAAGTGTAGACTGTTACCTGTGAGCTGTGTGTTCTTGGGGAACCAGGGTACAGGATCAAGCCTGTCTGACTCACGGAGGACACCCCCCACCCAGCCTCTGCTTGAACCAAAACCTATCAGAAGAAAGACTTACAAAAAGCAATGAAAGACACACCTGAACCTCTCCGGACAAGAGTGACAGGATTGAGGCAACTCCCCTATCCTCATTTGCATTGAAGATGGGACAGGGAGGCATCTCCATTAGTATACAGAATGGAGAACAGAGACTCCAAGGCAAGAACCGCATAGAACTCTGGGACCAGAAAAGCAGGGAAGCACTGCATGATGGGGGATCTCTGCTCCAGATGTTAATGAACCCACGCCTGCACACACCCAGCTCAGTAGTTATCAGACCAATTCTAGTAATAAATCCTTGATTGATATCCAAAATACTGAAGCTGCCTAATTGCATTTATGAGCTCCCTCGAAGGAATACTGCCCATAGCCAAGAATGATCAGCTCCTATTCCCTAGCCTGAACAAAACTACTTTGGTATACTCCTTTGAGCAATCAGTTTATGCATAAACAAATCTAGCGTTCTCTCTTGAACCATTGTTGTTTCCCTACAAAAAACCCCTAACCAAGCTCAAGTAAGTGTTCTGATGCCTGGATCCAAAATCTGTATGAGTTCCATGGGGACTTCATCTTCTCCTGACTGATCATGCTGGGGGCTCTGCCTGTCTCCAGCACGCCCTCAGCTACCACCACCACCTGGGAACCCCGACCGGTTCAAGCTTTACGGAGTGGTGAGAACCCAACTCTCCCTCTCTCTTTTTTTTCCCCCTACTCTAGGTATAGCTTTCTAACCCTGATTTGTGTGACCAGGTATAGTTTTCTAAACTGGTTTCAGAGTAACAGCCGTGTTAGTCTGTATTCACAAAAAGAAAAGGAGTACTTGTGGCACCTTAGAGACTAACCAATTTATTTGAGCATAAGCTTTTGTGAGCTACAGCTCACTTCATCGGATGCATACTGTGGAAAGTATAGAAGATCTTTTTATACACACAAAGCATGAAAAAATGGGTGTTTACCACTACAAAAGGTTCTCTCTCCCCCCACCCCACTCTCCTGCTGGTAATAGCTTATCTAAAGTGATTACTTTCCTTACAATGTTTATTTTTTCATGCTTTGTGTGTATAAAAAGATCTTCTATACTTTCCACAGTATGCATCCGATGAAGTGAGCTGTAGCTCACGAAAGCTTATGCTCAAATAAATTGGTTAGTCTCTAAGGTGCCACAAGTACTCCTTTTCCTTTTGCGAATACAGACTAACACGGCTGTTACTCTGAAACCTGTCATTATGCAAGGCATTGCATTTAGCCGTATGGAGTGGAAATCTATCAACTGCATGAAAAAACTTGTACAGATACAGACAGACATCATCTTCCTTTCCAAATGCAAACAGATGGACATCATACCAAAAGGACTGAAGGTAAAAAATCCATTACAATCTACATACCACACAGACTATGCTGACAGCTTGTGCCACACGCTCTCAAAGAAACTGCGGAATCACCTGATCAACATCCTCTACAGCAAACAGGGAAAGATAAAGAATGAGCTCTCAAAAATGGATACTCTCATAAAAAACCAACCTTCCACACAAACTTCCTCGTGGCTGGACTTTACTAAAACTAGACAAGCCATTTACAACACACACTTTGCTTCTCTACAAAAGAAAAAGGACATTAAACTTTCTAAACTACTACATGCCACAAGGGAGCACAGCAATGGTTCCCTCAACCCACCCAGCAATATTGTTAACCTATCCAACTATACTCTTAGCCCAGCAGAAGCAGCTGTCCTATCTCGGGGCCTCTCCTTCTGCCCCTCCACCCCCACGAACATGATACAGTTCTGTGGTGACCTACAGTCCTATTTTCGACGTCTCCGACTCAAGGAATATTTCCAACACACCTCTGAACAACATACTAATCCACAGAGACCTCCCTACCAACACTACAAAAAGAAGGATTCTAGGTGGACTCCTCCTGAAGGTCGAGACAGCAGACTGGACTTCTACATAGAGTGCTTCCGCCGACATACACGGGCTGAAATTGTGGAAAAGCAGCATCACTTGCCCCACAACCTCAGCCGTGCAGAACACAATGCCATCCACAGCCTCAGAAACAACTCTGACATCATAATCAAAAAGGCTGACAAAGGAGGTGCTGTTGTCATCATGAATAGGTCGGAATATGAACAAGAGGCTGCTCAGCAGCTCTCCAACACCACTTTCTACAAGCCATTACCCTCTGATCCCACTGAGAGTTACCAGAAGAAACTACAGCATTTGCTCAAGAAACTCCCTGAAAAAGCACAAGATCAAATCCGCACAGACACACCCCTGGAACCCCGACCTGGGATATTCTATCTACTACCCAAGATCCATAAACCTGGAAATCCTGGGTGCCCCATCATCTCAGGCATCGGCACCCTGACAGCAGGATTGTCTGGCTATGTAGACTCCCTCCTCAGGCCCTATGCTACCAGCACTCCCAGCTACCTTCGAGACACCACTGACTTCCTGAGGAAACTACAATCCATCGGTGATCTTCCTGATAACACCATCCTGGCCACTATGGATGTAGAAGCCCTCTACACCAACATTCCACACAAAGATGGACTACAAGCCGTCAAGAACACTATCCCCGATAATGTCACGGCTAACCTGGTGGCTGACCTTTGTGACTTTGTCCTTACCCATAACTATTTTACATTTGGAGATAATGTATACCTTCAAATCAGCGGCACTGCTATGGGTACCCGTATGGCCCCACAGTATGCCAACATTTTTATGGCTGACTTAGAACAATGCTTCCTCAGCTCTCGTCCCCTAATGCCCCTACTCTACTTGCGCTATATTGATGACGACATCATCATCTGGACCCATGGAAAAGAAGCCCTTGAGGAATTCCACCATGATTTCAACAATTTCCATCCCACCATCAACTTCAGCCTGGTCCAGTCCACACAAGAGATCCACTTCCTGGACACTACAGTGCTAATAAATGATGGTCACATAAACACCACCCTATACCGGAAACATACTGACCGCTATTCCTACCTACATGCCTCCAGCTTTCACCCTGACCACACCACACGATCCATTGTCTACAGCCAAGCTCTGCGATACAACCGCATTTGCTCCAACCCCTCAGACAGAGACAAACACCTACAAGATCTCTATCAAGCATTCTTACAACTACAATACCCACCTGCGGAAGTGAAGAAACAGATTGATAGAGCCAGAAGAGTTCCCAGAAGTCACCTACTACAGGACAGGCCTAACAAAGAAAATAACAGAACGCCACTAGCCGTCACCTTCAGCCCCCAACTAAAACCCCTCCAACGCATTATTAAGGATCTACAACCTATCCTGAAGGATGACCCAACACTCTCACAAATCTTGGGAGATAGGCCAGTCCTTGCCTACAGACAGCCCCCCAACCTGAAGCAAATACTCACCAGCAACCACATACCACACAACAGAATCACTAACCCAGGAACCTATCCTTGCAACAAAGCCCGTTGCCAACTGTGCCCACATATCTATTCAGGGGACACCATCATAGGGCCTAATAACATCAGCCACACTATCAGAGGCTCGTTCACCTGCACATCCACTAATGTGATATATGCCATCATGTGCCAGCAATGCCCCTCTGCTATGTAAATTGGTCAAACTGGACAGTCTCTACGTAAAAGAATAAATGGACACAAATCAGATGTCAAGAATTATAACATTCATAAACCAGTCGGAGAACACTTCAATCTCTCTGGTCACGCGATTACAGACATGAAAGTTGCTATATTACAACAAAAAAACTTCAAAACCAGACTCCAGCGAGAGACTGTTGAATTGGAATTCATTTGCAAATTGGATACAATTAACTTAGGCTTGAATAGAGACTGGGAGTGCTAAGTCATTATGCAAGGTAACCTATTTTCCCTTGTTTTTTCCTACCCCCCTCCCGCAGACGTTCTTGTTAAACCCTGGATTTGTGCTGGAAATGGCCCACCTTGATTATCATACACATTGTAAGGAGAGTGATCACTTTAGATAAGCTATTACCAGCAGGAGAGTGTGGTGGGGGGAGAGAAAACCTTTTGTAGTGGTAAACACCCATTTTTTTCATGCTTTGTGTGTATAAAAAGATCTTCTATACTTTCCACAGTATGCATCTGATGAACTGAGCTGTAGCTCACGAAAGCTTATGCTCAAATAAATTGGTTAGTCTCTAAGGTGCCACAAGTACTCCTTTTCTTTTTTCTAAACCTGATTTTTGTAATAAAATTTAAGCTGGATTTAATATTGTACCTGTTTTGTTTGTTTGGCTCTCCTTGTACGGTTATTACCTTGCAATAAATAACGTATGGTTAAGCTGGTTGCTTGCTTCCCTCCCTCCCTTCCCCCCTCTTTGTGTTTTTGGCTTCCCCATTTGCTCCGCAGCACCGCTCCTCTTACCTAAGCTAAAGATCCCTTTAGCGCCCAAAAGTCCTATGGGGTTTGCTCATCAAGTGGGTTACTACCAGAACAAATTGGAAAGTGGGGCTAGGGATGTACTGAACCTGTGGCATAGGATGGTGGCAGCTTGGAAGTGCTGCTCGACCCAGCCTGCTGAGTCCAGGGGCATATAAGGGGTCAGCTTGGGAGTGCTGATTGACCCGGTCCACTCAGACGCGCTGTGTGTGTGTTCGTTCATGTGTGCGTGTTCATCTGATTCTGGGGCTGGAAGAACCCAGCCCTGAGGAACCTAGGTCCTGCAGGATAGCTCTATTGGGAGGGAACTTACAGATGGGAGAAGTAGAGCTCCATATGAAAACACAAGTGACACAAGCAGTACATTGATAGATTACAGAACCCCCACCTCTCCAGAAGAGTAACCTTAATAAATGAGCATACCCCAAAGTAACGGGCAAATCTGGTAACAAGACATGTCCTGAGTCTCAGCCAGCTTACTCCCATCCCACATCCTTACTTTGATTAACTAAACATTGGAAAAGCCATTACATGTGCCTGCTGCATGTGGTGAAATGAAGACACGGATCTAGCTGTCCTCAGCATATCAAAGGCATCACAGTCTACGTCACCTCACTACATCCCACATTAACTCATATAAATGATAAACAGGAGGGATGTAAAAAAAAAAAAACCCAACCCTCTCCCCCTTTCCAAAAAAACCCAACAACATGATGCCTCACATGGAAGAGCTCTTCGGGGCAGATGAGCAATCACCTAAAAGTACCCTCAGGATTCTCAGAGAGAAAAGAATGGAGTCATTCAAAAGCAGCTCCATCCAGCCGTGTCATGGATACAGGAGTAATGGAAGAAAACTGAAATAATGAAAATGAAGGCTACATAGCAACATTGCCTAAATACTGAGGACTAGCACATTAGACTGTGGAACAGTGTCACTAAAGGCAGAGGTGCAAACTCAGTCACTAGAGAGATTAAAAATTTGAGTGGACAAGGCACTTGAAAATATTCTGTAGGAAATGATCCTGCATTGATGGGGGTCTCAGTAAGATGACCTAAACAATCTTTACAGTCCATGATTCTCACACACTTTAAGAATGATATTTTAGCTTTAGATGAAGGGTAAAATTTTCAAGAGCACCTTAGGGTATGTCTACACTACGGAATAAGGTCGAATTTATAGAAGTCGGTTTTTTAGAAATCGGTTTTATATATTCGAGTGTGTGTGTCCCCACAGAAGTGCATTAAGTGCATTAACTCGGCGGAGTGCTTCCACAGTACCGAGGCTAGAGTCGACTTCTGGAGCGTTGCACTGTGGGTAGCTATCCCACAGTTCCCGCAGTCTCCGCTGCCCATTGGAATTCTGGGTTGAGATCCCAATGCCTGATGGGGCTGAAACATTGTCGCGGGTGGTTCTGGGTACATATCGTCAGTCCCCCCCTTCCCTCCCTCCCTCCGTGAAAGCAAGGGCAGACAATTGTTTCGCGCCTTTTTTCCTGAGTTACCTGTGCGGACGCCATACCACCGCAAGCATGGAGCCCGCTCAGGTAACCGTCACCGTATGTCTCCTGGGTGCTGGCAGACGCGGTACGGCATTGCTACACAGTAGCAGCAACCCATTGCCTTCTGGCAGCAGACGGTGCAGTATGACTGGTACCCGTCCTCGTCATGTCCGAGGTGCTCCTGGCCACGTCGGCTGGGAGCGCCTGGGCAGACATGGGCGCAGGGACTAAATTTTTGGTGACTTGACCAGGTCATTCTCTTTAGTCCTGCAGTCAGTCGTATTGAACCGTCTAATGGTGAGCAGGCAGGCAATACGGATTGCTAGCAGTCGTATTGTACCATCTTCTGCCGGGCAGGCAAGAGATGACGATGGCTAGCAATCGTATTGTACCATCTTCTGCCGGGCAGGCAAGAGATGACGATGGCTAGCAATCGTACTGTGCCATCTTCTGCCAGGCAGGCAAAAGATGAGGATGGCTAGCAGTCGTACTGTGCCATCTTCTGCCGAGCAGCCATGAGATGTGGATGGCTTGCAGTCCTTCTGCACCGTCTGCTGCCAGCCAAAGATGTAAAAGATAGATGGAGTGGATCAAAACAAGAAATAGACCAGATTTGTTTTGTACTCATTTGCCTCCTGCCCTGTCTAGGGGACTCATTCCTCTAGGTCACACTGCAGTCACTCACAGAGAAGGTGCTGCAAGGTAGATCTAGCCATGTATCAATCAGAGGCCAGGCTAACCTCCTTGTTCCAATAAGAACAATAACTTAGGTGCACCATTTCTTATTGGAACCCTCCGTGAAGTCCTGCCTGAACTACTCCTTGATGTAAAGCCACCCCCTTTGTGGATTTTAGCCTCCTGAAGCCAACCCTGTAAGCCGTGTCGTCAGTCGCCCCTCCCTCCGTCAGAGCAACGGCAGACAATCATTCCGCGCCTTTTTTCTGTGCGGACGCCATACCAAGGCAAGCATGGAGTCCGCTCAGCTCACTTTGGCAATTAGGAGCACATTAAACACCACACGCATTATCCAGCAGTATATGCAGCACCAGAACCTGGCAAAGCACTACCGGGCGAGGAGGCGACGTCAGCGCGGTCACGTGAGTGATCAGGACATGGACACAGATTTCTCTGAAAGCATGGGCCCTGCCAATGCATGCATAATGGTGCTAATGGGGCAGGTTCATGCTGTGGAACGCCGATTCTGGGCTCGGGAAACAAGCACAGACTGGTGGGACCGCATAGTGTTGCAGGTCTGGGACGATTCCCAGTGGCTGCGAAACTTTCGCATGCGTAAGGGCACTTTCATGGAACTTTGTGACTTGCTTTCCCCTGCCCTGAAGCGCATGAATACCAAGATGAGAGCAGCCCTCACAGTTGAGAAACGAGTGGCGATAGCCCTGTGGAAGCTTGCAATGCCAGACTGCTACCGGTCAGTTGGGAATCAATTTGGAGTGGGCAAATCTACTGTGGGGGCTGCTGTGATGCAAGTAGCCCACGCAATCAAAGATCTGCTGATATCAAGGGTAGTGACCTTGGGAAATGTGCAGGTCATAGTGGATGGCTTTGCTGCAATGGGATTCCCTAACTGTGGTGGGGCCATAGACGGAACCCATATCCCTATCTTGGCACCGGAGCACCAAGCCGGCGAGTACATAAACCGCAAGGGGTACTTTTCAATAGTGCTGCAAGCTCTGGTGGATCACAAGGGACGTTTCACCAACATCAACGTGGGATGGCCGGGAAAGGTACATGATGCTCGCATCTTCAGGAACTCTGGTCTGTTTCAAAAGCTGCAGGAAGGGACTTTATTCCCAGACCAGAAAATAACTGTTGGTGATGTTGAAATGCCTATATGTATCCTTGGGGACCCAGCCTACCCCTTAATGCCATGGCTCATGAAGCCGTACACAGGCAGCCTGGACAGCAGTCAGGAGCTGTTCAACTACAGGCTGAGCAAGTGCAGAATGGTGGTAGAATGTGCATTTGGACGTTTAAAGGCGTGCTGGCGCAGTTTACTGACTCGGTTAGACCTCAGCGAAACCAATATTCCCACTGTTATTACTGCTTGCTGTGTGCTCCACAATATCTGTGAGAGTAAGGGGGAGACGTTTATGGCGGGGTGGGAGGTTGAGGCAAATCGCCTGGCTGCTGGTTATGCGCAGCCAGACACCAGGGCGGTTAGAAGAGCACAGGAGGGTGCGGTACGCATCAGAGAGGCTTTGAAAACCAGTTTCATGACTGGCCAGGCTACGGTGTGAAAGTTCTGTTTGTTTCTCCTTGATGAAACCCCCCGCCCCTTGGTTCACTCTACTTCCTTGTAAGCTAACCACCCTCCCCTCCTCCCTTTGATCACCTCTTGCAGAGGCAATAAAGTCATTGTTGCTTCACATTCATGCATTCTTTATTCATTCATCACACAAATAGGGGGATGACTACCAAGGTAGCCCAGGAGGGGTGGTGGAGGAGGGAAGGAAAATGCCACACAGCACTTTAAAAGTTTACAACTTTAAAATTTATTGAATGACAGCCTTCTTTTTTTGGGGCAATCCTCTGTGGTGGAGTGGCTGGTTGGCCGGTGGCCCCCCCACCGCGTTCTTGGGTGTCTGGGTGTGGAGGCTATGGAACTTGGGGAGGAGGGCGGTTGGTTACACAGGGGCTGTAGTGGCAGTCTGTGCTCCAGCTGCCTTTGCTGCAGCTCAACCATACACTGGAGCATACTGGTTTGGTCCTCCAGCAGCCTCAGCATTGAATCCTGCCTCCTCTCATCACGCTGCCGCCACATTCGAGCTTCAGCCCTCTCTTCAGCCCGCCACTTACTCTCTTCAGCCCACCACCTCTCCTCCTGGTCATTTTGTGCTTTCCTGCAGTCTGACATTATTTGCCTCCACGCATTCGTCTGTGCTCTGTCAGTGTGGGAGGACAGCATGAGCTCGGAGAACATTTCATCTCGAGTGCGTTTTTTTTTCTTTCTAATCTTCACTAGCCTCTGGGAAGGAGAAGATCCTGTGATCATTGAAACACATGCAGCTGGTGGAGAAAAGAAAAGGGACAGCGGTATTTAAAAAGACACATTTTATAAAACACTGGCTACACTCTTTCAGGGTAAACCTTGCTGTTAACATTACATACATAGCACATGTGCTTTCGTTACAAGGTCGCATTTTGCCTCCCCCCACCGCGTGGCTACCCCCTCAACCCTCCCCCCTCCCTGTGGCTAACAGCGGGGAACATTTCTGTTCAGCCGCAGGCAAACAGCCCAGCAGGAATGGGCTCCTCTGAGTGTCCCCTGAAGAAAAGCACCCTATTTCAACCAGGTGACCCTGGATTATATCTCACTCTCCTGAGGATAACACATGAACGGATGTTGCTTGAACGCCAGCAAACATACACTGCAATGCTTTGTTGTACAATGATTCCCGAGTACGTGTTACGGGCCTGGAGTGGTATAGTGTCCTACCATGAAGGACGCAATAAGTCTGCCCTCCCCAGAAACCTTTTGCAAAGGCTTTGGGAGTATATCCAGGAGAGCCGCGAATGCCAGGGCAGAGTAATCCTTTCACATGCTTGCTTTTAAACCATGTATAGTATTTTAAAAGGTACACTCACCGGAGGTCCCTTCTCCGCCTGCTGGGTCCAGGAGGCAGCCTTGGGTGGGTTCAGGGGGTACTGGCTCCAGGTCCAGGGTGAGAAACAGTTCCTGGCTGTCGGGAAAACCGGTTTCTCCGCTTGCTTGCTGTGAGCTATCTACAACCTCCTCCTCCTCCTCATCTTCTTCGTCCCCAAAACCTGCTTCCGTATTGCCTCCATCTCCATTGAAGGAGTCAAACAACACGGCTGGGGTAGTGGTGGCTGAACCCCCTAAAATGGCATGCAGCTCATCATAGAAGCGGCATGTTTGGGGCTCTGACCCGGAGCGGCCGTTCGCCTCTCTGGTTTTCTGGTAGGCTTGCCTCAGCTCCTTCAGTTTCACGCGGCACTGCTTCGGGTCCCTGTTATGGCCTCTGTCCTTCATGCCCTGGGAGATCTTGACAAAGGTTTTGGCATTTCGAAAACTGGAACGGAGTTCTGATAGCACGGATTCCTCTCCCCATACAGCGATCAGATCCCGTACCTCCCGTTCGGTCCATGCTGGAGCTCTTTTGCGATTCTGAGACTCCATCATGGTCACCTCTGCTGATGAGCTCTGCATGGTCACCTGCAGCTTGCCACGCTGGCCAAACAGGAAATGAGATTCAAAAATTCGTGGTTCTTTTCCTGTCTACCTGGCCAGTGCATCTGAGTTGAGAGTGCTGTCCAGAGCGGTCAAAATGGAGCACTCTGGGATAGCTCCCGGAGGCCAATACCGTCGAATTGTGTCCACAGTACCCCAAATTCGACCCGGCAAGGCCGATTTAAGCGCTAATCCGCTTGTCAGGGGTGGAGTAAGGAAATCGATTTTAAGAGCCCTTTAAGTCGAAATAAAGGGCTTCATCGTGTGGACGGGTGCAGGTTTACATCGATTTAATGCTGCTAAATTCGACCTAAAGTCCTAGTGTAGACCAGGGCTAAGTGGCTTAGAGCTCTATATTACATTGAAAATCAATTGGATTTAGGTGCTTTTGAAAATTTTACCCTAAATCACAATGTACAAGGGAAATAGAAAATGAGATTGCAGTTCTGTGCAGAAGTGACCAGTTTGTTACCCCCCATTTTCAGTTTCCCATAGTTGGGTACAATAATTGTGATTTATAAAACTGATTTCCAGAATGTATCATTTATTTTTTCAACAATAGGTTTAGCCTCTCTCTTGGTTATTATCTGATTATTGCTTAAATTGCAAGCAGACTACATTAACTTACAAGACAATATGTTCTACTTCATTCTTTCCCCATATAATTCTAGAACAGTGATACATTTCTAATAGCAGTTATATCACAAGTATTTTCAAATGACATAATAAAGTCCCTTATCTGAGCACTGGACAAGGCACTGTGTAAAATGATGCTTCGATCCATTCACCATCCATCACTGAGAGCTCAAGCTAGCTGTTGTTAAGACACCTCCTGCATTATCTCGAAAGCCAATTAACTACTAAAATTCAATACAATAAAAACTGAGGCAGTCAAGAGAAACTGTATCATTGTTAAAAGTCGAGTAATTCAATGGACCATTTTACTAATTCTCCCTTTAAAACCCCAAACATATTTATGCCAATTTGTTTCCATTAAGTGACATCTTTAAATTTCAGTGCAACCAGAAATATTTCTTCTTTACTGTGACACATTCAGTTCAGAGATATTAAGCCAATGCCTTTTTACCTGCAAGTTATCTGTATATTACATCTTAAGGATCATCATCCACCAATTTTCATTCAGTTATTTCCTAGATCTACCTAATGTGTTTATGTAAATACAGTCGCTTCTGCTCTGCTTACATATGCAGCAAATACAGCGGTGTCAAAATGATCAACTTTGTCTGGTGTTGGGTACAAATCACCTTAGTACTGAATGCAGGGGTAGAGAAATATGGTTACCAATGTTGTAATTATTGTAGGAATACAGGAAAGCAGGACTGTACTTAACCTGTCCCAAATGAGGGGGCCACTCTCAGTTGAAAGAACCTCATTAAGCCAGGGGCTTGAATGTCAGAGCCATGTGAAAGTAAGAGGAATGGGGACAGGTATCCCCAGCCAGGAGACTGTACACCTTCAAGGGTCTTCCCTAGACTGGTTTAACCTGTTCCTCCCCACTGTTCAAAGAATAGCGCTAAACAGGCTTCATTAGGAGCCTCTTTGTTATGTTAAATGCCCAATCAGAGCTGAAATCAGTTGTGGTAGAACTTTGTTTGTGCCCTGCCTGCTAAGAGCTGAAAATCACTGAGAGCTGAAATCACTCGAGATAGGGCAGTGTTTCTGCCCAGCCTGCAAAGAGCTGAAAATTACTAAGAGACTAATGTGCAGAGGTCACAGCAGAGAGTCAGGTGGCAGCAGCAGGTGACTGACAGTCAGCTGGTGAACGAGTGACTGATGCAGTGGAGAGGTGCGAGCTGGTGGAGAGGTGCGGCAAGAGCGGTGAGCAGGTGGCCAGCAGGGCGGCAGTGGAGAACGCTGAACAGGCGGCCAGCGGAAGTAGTGAGCTGGTGAGCGGCCAGTAGGGTGGGAGGCGAGTGAATACCCAAGCAGCGGAGTGAGTAAGGTACCTCTTTACCCCACCTGGGGGGAGGAGGGGGAGGGGCGAGGTGAACTCTGCAGATGCACCTCTGAACTCTGGGACTTCACTGACCAAGGACAGCAACTGTGAGTGGGGTGCAGAGAGGAGTCAGACACATGAAAGGCACTTTGGGGTTGCTGGACTTAAGAACCTGAGGGAAAAAGGACACTGCCCAACCTACTGGGGTAGGTCTTTTACTCATGGTTTATGTTTAGCAACCCTGTTTGTGGTGTTTTCCCAAATTAATGCTGAGTTACTTCCCTCCTTTAATTAAAAGTTTCTTGTCTACACTCAAGACGAGACCAGAGATGAGAATGGAGCTAAGCTGTTCTCAGTGGTGGCAGATGACAGAAAAAGGAGCAATGGTCTCAAGTTGCAGTGGGAGAGGTCTAGGCTGGATATTAGGAAAAAAACTATTTCACTAGGAGGATGGTGAAGCACTGGAATGGGTTACCTAGGGAGGTGGTGGAATCTTCATCCTTCGAGGTTTTTAAGGCTTGGCTTGACAAAGCCCTGGCTGGGATGATTTAGTTGGGGTTGGTGCTGCTTTGAGCAGGGGGTTGGACTAGATGACCTCCTGAGGTCTCTTCCAAATGTAATCTTCTATGAGTCTGTGAGGTCTAAACTGCAGAGGAAAAAATGTGGCTCTTAATTAGCCTATCAAAAGTGATCTTCAGTACTGAGTTCTCCATTTTAAAAGAGTCTAAAGCCTCGTATCACTTCTGAGGCTGGGTATTCTGTGTTGAACAGCAGGGGCTGCCTCTGAAACTGAATGGTTGTATAATATGGCTTCCTTTTAGTAATAGATGCATACTGGGAGAGGCTCCTAGACTTGGGTTGGGACTCTTACTTTTAATCTTTTCCAGAATGTCATCCATCTTATTACTAAACAGGTCAGAGCCCTCAAAGGCAAATCTTTGATTAGCTTCTGAAAGCCTGGAACAAGGCCTGATATTCAGAGCCAGGATGATCTCTGTAGAGTTATCCCAGTGGCCACAGCCCTGGTTGTTGAATCTGAGGGGTCATAAGCTATTCTCACACTATGCCTGGCTAATGTCCTCCTCTCAGCAACCAAGTGCTTTGTAGCTTCTCTTTACTCCTCAAGTACTGAGTCCAGGGTGGAGTCCTGTAAGGCATAGTTGAATCATGACATGACATAGCCTGCTAGTTTGCCACACAGAAATGCAGGGAGGCAGAAAATTATATATTTCTACCAACCACATCTAACCTATACCCTTCCTTCTGCCAGGGAGCAGATATGGATGTTCTGTTACCGTTAGACATTTCCTGAGATGCACAGATCAGCATGGCCACTAGCTGACAGATGCTGAAGCATAAGTCAATGTACCTTCTTAACAGCAGACATCCTTCTTTCTCTCCCCCTACACTGAGACAAACCACTAAAATAAATTAGATCCCTAAGGTAAAGTAGATTTCTAAAACTATTTAAGATCAGGCTTAGATATTTTGTGTAATATTAATGCTCCCTGGAATTATATACTTCATTCTGTATTTGGTTAATTCATCAAAACAACAGCAGCAGAACCAACAAGAGATAAGACTGTATGTTGTTGGGTAGAAATTATAAACCCTTGATAAAGAGTTGATAAATCCATTGAAATTATTCTTAAATGCTGATCTTTTAAATTGTGGGTCCACACACTCATTCATTGTCACCCCACAGTAAATGCTGGGTTGAGTAGATTAAAATAGTTTTTGATAGTGGAAGACGGCTAGACTAAAAGGAAGCTAAGACGTGTTCACACACAAAGAATTTTCAGCATATTCAGATAAAAAGAGAGGAACAATTCCCTTAAAGAAAATGAAAGTCTAAGTGAAAGTGAAGTCGCTTATCTCCCATGCAAATTAAGCAGATATCCACCACAGGAACAATGGATAATCATTAATATACTAGCCCAGACAAGACAGAAGAGACCATGCAGCCAAACTAACAATGAGTATGTTATGTGATCTTCAAGCACAACCCTTGCTAGGCTGAATTACACCACTGAACAGAGAGAGAGGGACATAAAAAGGTAAATACTCTAAACCTCAAAGCAGGAGTTGAAGCCTTTGCAGAGAGGTTGTTACCAGTGTCTCGGGAATGGCTGCCACCCACAAGCAGTGGAATCAATGCCTCAGGAAGAGGCCTCTTTTTAGCAGACAACTTCAGACCCTCCCCTAAGGATGAGGCTTATCTCTTAAAGGAACCCCTCAAGGAAAACACTGCCTCTCTGAAGATGCTGCATTACTATAGAAACCAGCTCAAAGGAAAAGAAGTGTATTGAAGATGCCTCAGCCAGCTCTACAGATCTTCTGGTGGTGAAATTAAATGCAGCAAGCATTCTCAAAGAGTCTACATTAAATTAAAAACTCATACTAGAGAAAGACAAAAGGAATTTTGAAAGGATAGTTGGCTACCATTATAGAGTAAGTAATATAGCAAAGATTCAGCAGTAATTGGGTCACATGCCAGCTAACAGCTGGACTTCTAGAAGAAATCCGGTCAACCTAAAAGTGAACATACCAATGTATTAGCAACTGACCGTTCATCCAGCTCCACAGCACCATTTAAAAACTTTTACAGTTTTGAATCATCCCATAGAGGAGTGAGCCAAGGAGCAAGTGTGCACTACCAAGATTTGAATAGCTTCTGCGCAGTCAGCTACAGACCCTGGTTTGGATCATCCGGAGCAGTGTGATACCACCAGCAAAGCAAGCTGCCTCATCTTTAAGAGTGTGAGTTTTATATTGGATATATCCCCTATATGTGCTTCCCCACAGGAAGACTCTTTCAGTTCTCTTGCACAGGCAGACAAAGCTTTTTCTCTATCTTAAATTCCTAAGAAGAGCAAAGAAGAGACACAGGGTGCTACCTAAACCTATTTAATTGCTCACTTATGCCTAAATGTACAAAACTAGCCACTAATTTTGGATGTGTCAGATTTTAGGTACCAACCTGAAAAGCCTAAAGCTCAAATTCCAGATGTGCTCAACTCCCACAACTCCAAATCCAGTCAGTGGGGGTACCGCAGGAGCTCAACACCATCAAGTTCCAACAATAAGTTTGGTAAACCACCATCAGAAAAGCTGTTCTAATTTCATCCATGGTTAGATTCACTGTGTGCTAGTGTTCATGTTTCATTAAATACACTGAACTGGACTAAAATGGAGGACAAGTGTTTATCAAAAGACAATTGCAACTATATGGAGGTTGTGGAAGCACCTTCGCTGGAGGTTTTCAAAAGGAGACTGGAAAGCCACCTGTCTTGGATGGTTTAGACGTAACACATGCTAAATCTTGGCAGGTGGTTAGACTAGATGACCCTTGCAGTCCCTTCTAACCCTATGATTCTATATAGGGGAACCACGCTATGAACTGGATGGAAGAAGATAGAGTAGGTACAGGAAACAAAAATAGTAACCGTTTTAGATCTTATATAGTGCTTTACAGACACCAAAGACAAGTATTATTAGCTCCATTTTACAGATGGGAAAACTGAGGCACGTGAAAACAGAACCCAGGTCCCCTGACATCAGTCTCGTGCTGTATCCACTAGACCACTCTACCTCAGAAGACTGAGCTAGTCCCTTCCCTCTTAAATCTTTGCCATTTCAAAACCTAGACATCTCAGGAAATGTTTTCAAGTATATGTTTCTCAGACATAATGGTGAGGGTGAAGCGCTGATACGCCCCAACAACACTATACTGCATCAGGCAAGTTGTATTAGAAAGATTTTAAATTAAAAGGAGATAATAACAATATCTCTTCCTGCCCACTCTAGCTATGATAACTCATTCCCCCCATCCCAAAGGGTTTTTCTCTCTTCTTTTTCTTGAAAATCACTAAGTTTGTTTTCCCAGCACCAATTATAACATTTGAAAGGTCAGCTGCAAGAGTGTACATCAGGCAAATGGTAGCTAAAGCAGAATTTCTGATATGGCAGTTAAGCAGATCCAGGATGACAAACTAAAATGAGGTTATGGTCAGAAAAGTGCTTGTGTCATCTTCTTTCTCAACAGATTTGCTTGCTGCATGTACTCAGAGTCAAATCTGCTTACTTCACTGACAGAGCCAGGTTTGTATTACAGGGTATGTGTACACTTCAGTAAAAAACCCAGTGCACTGAGCTGCAGAGCCCAGGTCAGCTGACTCTGGCTTGCAGGGATAAAATAGCAGCACAGACATTTGGGCTTGAGCTGGAGCCCAGGCTCTGAGACCTTCCCCCCTTGTGGGGTCTCAAAGCCTGGGCTCCAGTTTGAGCCCAGGTATCTAACACTGCTATTTTACAGCACACAGCCCAAGCCCCACAAGCCTGGCCAGCTGCGGCTGTGATGTGAGTCTTTTATTGCAGTGTAGACATACCACAGTTCACTCCTGGTAGCCCTGAAGAGTCAACACAGCTCTGGGAGCATGAACTGGATTCTATTCTGATTCACACATCATCAACTGAATTATCAACTAAGTTCTGAAGGCAAAATATGTATTGATTTACTTGCTGAAAGTGCCCATCTTTCTTACTTGAACATGGCATCCCATGATGCCATTTTGACAGATTCAGTTTTATTAATATTTGCAAAACACTATATAAAACCTAAAAATACTATTTTGTATTACATTTTACAGTCTGCTTTCTCTTCTTCCCCTCAGTCCACAGTCTAGTAAGGGTGTCAAAACTTGAGAGTTCCTTTCCGTAGAATTCGCCTCACACTTGCCTCAAGTTCTAAACCTCAGAGAATAGTAGGTGACTCTCATCCTGAAATATCTAGCTCAGGCAGATCGATATTCCCATGAAAGAAAGAAGAGGAAGTGTAACGTGATGAGTCACTCCTCTGCTGGGCTCCAGTCAATCCACAAGCCAGGATCTGGTTGTGTCTCCCCCAGACCAGGTATATAAGTCCCAAAGGAGGAACAGCAGCTCAATCTGCTCAACTTCACTCCAGAGCTTAAAGAAAAGGAGTACTAGTGGCACCTTAGAAACTAACCAATTTATTTGAGCATAAGCTTTCGTGAGCTACAACCCACTTCATCGGATGCATCTTTTTGCGAATACAGACTAACACGGCTGCTACTCTGATTCCAGAGCTTGGAACTCTCTCCTGCCTGATGGTGGCAACAGACTTCCCGGGCCTTAATCTACTCTTAGTCCTGCTCCAGCCAGAGGTGAAAGTGAGCGGGTACGGGCCGGTACTGCGTACCGGTAAGAACCCACACCGGCCCATACCCAGCCCACATTAAAGCGTTGCCGCGGCAGCGCTTTAATGTCCCTGCCCCTTTTGCCTCCCCTGTTGGCAGCCCTGCTGGTAGGGTCCGTACCAGCAGGGCCACCGATGGAGGGGAGGGAAGGGGCAGCAACGTTAAAGGGCTTCCACGGCAAAGGACCCTGCAGCGCTTTAATGTTCCTGCCCCTTTCGGCCCCCCCAGCCGCCAATGGGCAGGGAGAAAAGGGAGCAGCTGCCCTTGGGCCGGCAATTTAAAAGGGCCCGGGGCTCCGGACGCCGGAGCCGCTACGGCAGCAGCAGCGTCTGGAGCCCCGGGCCCTTTAAGTCAACACGGGAGCCCTGGGTGGCACGGGCCAGCCGGACTGGAAGGGCTGGCTGGGGGATGCTGATCCCTCCAGCCCCGCCTTTTCCACCCCAGGCCCCACCCCTTCTGGGGGCCGGAGCCGCCCCGCCCCTCCCTGTACCGGTAAGTGGCCTCAGTTACTTTCACCCCTGGCTCCAGCCCTGCTCTCGCCACTGCCCTGCTCCCAGTCACACTGCAATCCCATCCTGGACGCTGGATTCTGGCTCCGACCACTGGGTGTGACCGCTCCAGTGCTGATCACTAGGCCTGACCATCTCCATTCCAGTTTCTGACAGGAAGAGCAGGGAGACTACCCCTCTATGGCTCAAGTCTTCCAATCTGTAAAATGGGGACACCATTGCCTACCTACCTAACTCACAGCAATGTCTGTGAGGCTTAAGTCAGTAATTTTTGTACAGATGACATCCTCAGACAGACAATGCTATAGAAGTGTGAATGATTATCATATGTAATTCATTTACCAGCTCCTGACAAGCCTTTGATACATCTAAAACATCACCAACCCTTTCAAAAGCAAGCATTGCTGGTTAACCTTCTGCTTTACCGACCACGCTGGGAATGTTTCCATAGCAACTCCATTGATAGTCTTGAATGGAACTATTTCTGTTCTGCTCTTTCTAGAGTAGTTGTAATGTAAATTCAGTCAGGCATGTCTCCCTGTCTGAGAGCAATTCCACGTTTTTTGTTCCCTCTGGTTATAGGTTATGACAGTATATTCGTAATAAATGTTCAGAAAACATTCCTTTGTTATTTTTTCAATGTATTTGTTCATCTGGCTAATTTTCAATTCATCAGTTTCAGCTCTGCACACGAATCTCTCTGCTAATCTTTCACCTGGCAGCAATACTGAGAAACATTTTCCAGTCCCACCACATTGTTCTATATTTCATTCTATTCTATAACACATGGCATAATATGATCAATACCTCTACTTTTCAAACTATGTAAAGGAAAGGAGCAGTCAAATTTATTTATTTCATACTTGCTCTTGACTTGAAATAGTGAATTTTTCAGCATTGTTTTAAACCATAATTCTTATTTTCTAATCTGTCCACTTGTGTGCATGGTGGAACAGGTCTGAAAATATTAACAATTAATTATTTGTATTACAGTAGTATCTAGAGGTCCCAACCAGAATAGGGCCTACTGTGTTAAGTGCTGTACAAACACTGAAAAGACAGTCCTGTCCCAAAGAGTTCACAGTTTAAGTAGACAAGACAGACCAAGGAAGTGTTATCCCTATTTTACAATAGAATTGAGGCACAGACAGATTAAGTGACTTGCCCAAGGAAACACAAGAAGTCTGTGGTACAGTGAGGAAGTGAATGCAGGTCTCCTGAGTCTCAATCCCACACGTTAACAACAAGACCATCCCTCTTCTCATGTCATTAAGAACATAAGAACCGCCATACTGGGTCAGACCAAAGGTCTATCAAGCCCAGTATCCTGTCCTCTGACAGTGGCCAATGGCAGGTGCCCCAAAGGGAATGAACAGACAGGTTATCATCAAGTGATCCGTGCCCTGTCATCCAGTCCCAGCTTCTGGCAAACAGAGGCTAGGGACACCATTCCTACCCATCCTGGCTAATAGCCATTGATGGGCCCTATCTTCCATGAATCTATCTAGCTCCCCTTTGAACCCCGTTACAGTATTGGCCCTCACAACACCCTCTGGCAAGGAGTCCCAAAGGTTGACAGTGCATTGCATGAAAACATACTTTGTGTTAGTTTTAAAACTGCTACCTATTAATTTCATTTGGTGGCCGCTTGTTCTTGTATTATGAGAAGGAGTAAACAACACTTCCTTATTTACTTTCTCTATACCACTCATGATTTTATACTCTATCATATCCCCCCTTAGTCGCCTCTTTTCCAAGCTGAACAGTCCCAGTCTTATTAATCTTTCCTCATATGGAGGCCATTTTATACCCCTAATCATTTTTGTTGCCCTTTTCTGAACCTTTTCCGATATATCTTTTTTGAGATGGGGCGACCAAATCTGCATGCAGTATTCAAGGTGTGGGTGTACCATGCATTTATATAGAGGCAATATGGTATTTTCTGTGTTATTATCTATCCCTTTCTTGATGATTCCCAACATTGTGTTTGCTTTTTTGACTGCTGCTGCACACTGAGTGGATGATTTCAGAGAACTATCCACAATGGCTCCAAGATCTCTTTCTTGAGTGATAACAGCTAATTTAGACCCCATCATTATATATGTATAGTTAAGATTATGTTTTCCATTGTGCATTACTTTGCATTTATCAACATTAAATTTCATCTGCCATTTTGTTGCGCAGTCACCCAGTTTTGTGAGATCCTTTTGTAGCTCTTCACAGTCTGCCAAGGACTTAACAATCTTGTGTAGTTTTGTATCATCTGCAAATTTTGCCACCTCACTGTTTACCCCTTTTTCCAGATTGTTTATGAATATGTTACAGATCCCTGGGGGACACCACTATTTACCTCTCTCCATTCTGAAAACTGACCATTTATTCCTTTGTTTCCTATCTTTTAACCAGTTACCAATCCATGAGAGAACTTTCCCTCTTATCCCATGACTGCTTATTTTGCTAAAGAGCCTTTGGTGAGGGACCTTGTCAAAGGCTTTCTGAAAATCTGAATACACTATATCCACTGGATCTCCTTTGTCCGCATGCTTGTTGACCCCCTCAAAGAATTCTAGTAGATTGGTGAGGCATGATTTCC
The DNA here is from genome assembly GCF_965152275.1 of Natator depressus. Classification (NCBI taxonomy): domain Eukaryota; kingdom Metazoa; phylum Chordata; order Testudines; family Cheloniidae; genus Natator; species Natator depressus. The sequence goes on along the minus strand of NC_134234.1, from coordinate 12,866,612 downwards.
CTTTACAAAAAACATGTTGACTATTTCCCAACAAATTATGTTCATCTATGTGTCTGACAATTTTGTTCTTTACTATAGTTTCAACCAGTTTGCCTGGTACTGAAGTCAGCCTTACCGGCCTGTGTCAAGATTCCTCCCCCACTCTGAACGCTAGGGTATAGATGTGGGGACCTGCATGAAAACCCTCCTAAGCTTATCTTTACCAGCTTAGGTCAAAACTTCCCCAAGGTACAAAATATTCCACCCTTTGTCCTTGGATTGGCCGCTACCACCACCAAACAAATACTGGTTACTGGGGAAGAGCTGTTTGGACACGTCTTTCCCCCCAAAATACTTCCCAAAAACCTTGCACCCCACTTTCTGGACAAGGTTTGGTAAAAAGCCTCACCAATTTGCCTAGGTGACTACAGACCCTTGGATCTTAAGAACAATGAACAATCCTCCCAACACTTGCAACCCCCTTTCCAGGGAAATGTTGGATAAAAAGCCTCACCAATTTGCATAGGTGACCACAGACCCAAACCCTTGGATCTGAGAACAATGAAAAAGCATTCAGTTTTCTTACAAGAAGACTTTTAATAGAAATAGAAGTAAATAGAAATAAAGAAATTCCCCCTGTAAAATCAGGATGGTAGATATCTTACAGGGTAATTAGATTCAAAACATAGAGAACCCCTCTAGGCAAAACCTTAAGTTACAAAAAAGATACACAGACAGAAATAGTTATTCTATTCAGCACAATTCTTTTCTCAGCCATTTAAAGAAATCATAATCTAACACGTACCTAGCTAGATTACTTACTAAAAGTTCTAAGACTCCATTCCTGGTCTATCCCCGGCAAACACAGAATATAGACAGACTGAAACCCTTTGTTTCTCTCCCTCCTCCCAGCTTTTGAAAGTATCTTGTCTCCTCATTGGTCATTTTGGTCAGGTGCCAGCGAGGTTACCTTTAGCTTCTTAACCCTTTACAGGTGAGAGGAGTTTTCCCCTGGCCAGGACGGATTTCAAAGGGGTTTACCCTTCCCTTTATATTTATGACAGCCTGTAATTGCCAGGGTCACCTCTGGAGCCCTTTTTAAAAAGTGGCGTCACATTAGCTATCCTCCAGTCACTTGGTACAGAAGCTGATTTAAATGATAGGTTACAGATGACAGTTAGTAGTCCTGCAATTTCACATCTGAGTTCCTTCAGAACTCTTGGGTGAATACCATCTGGTCCTGGAGACTTATTACTGTTTAGTTTATCAATTTGTTCCAAAACCTCCTCTATTGACACCTCAACCTGGCACAGTTCCTCAGATTTGTCACCTAAAAAGAATGGCTCAGGTTTGGGAATCTCCCTCACATCCTCAACAGTGAAGCCGATGCAAAGAATTGATTTAGTTTCTCTGTAACGGCCTTATCGTCTTTGAGTGCTCCTTTAGCATCTCTATCGTCCAGCGGCCCTCCTGGTTGTTTAGTAGGCTTTCTGCTTCTGATGTATTTAAAAAAAAATTTGCTATTACTTTTGGAGTCTTTGGCTAGCTGTTCTTCAAATTCTTTTTTGGTCTTTCTAATTATATTTTTACACTTCATTTGCCAGAGTTTATGCTCTTTTCTATTTTCCTCATTAGGATTTATCTTCCACTTTTTAAAGGATGCCTTTTTGCCTCTCACTGCTTCTTTTACTTTGTTGTTTAACCACGGTGGCTCTTTTTTGGTTCTTTTACTATGTTTCTTAAATTGGGGTATACATTTAAGTTGAGCCTCTATTATAGTGTCTTTAAAAAGTTTCCACGCAGCTTGCAGGGATTTTACTTTTGGTGCTGTAACCTTTTAATTTCTGATTCACTAACCTCCTCATTTTTATATAGATCCCCTTTCTGAAATTAAAGGCTACAGTGTTGGGCCACTATGGAGTCTTCCCCACCATAGGGATGTTAAATTTAATTATATTATGGTCACTATTACCAAGGGGTCCAGCTATATTCACCTCTTGGACCTGATCCTGTGCTCCATTTAGGACTAAATCAAGAATTGCCTCTCCTCTTGTGGGTTCCAGGGCTAGCTGCTCCAAGCAGCAGTCATTTAAGGTGTCAAGAAACTTTATCTCAGCATCCCTTCCTGAGCTGATATGTACCCAGTCAATATGGGGATAGTTGAAATCCCCCATTATTATTGTTGAGTTTTTTATTTTAATAACCTCTCTAATCTCCCTGAGCATTTCAGAGTCACTAACACCATCCTGGTCATGTGGTCTGTAATACAGCCCCACTGCTATATTCTTATTTTTCAAGCATGGAATTACTATCCATTGAGATTCTATGGTACAATTTAGTTCATTTAAGATTTTTACTTCATTTGATTCTACGCTTTCTTTCACATATAGTGCCACTCCCCCACCAGCCCGACCTGTTCTGTCCTTCCGATATACTTTGTACCCTGGTATTACTGTGTCCCATTGATTATCCTCATTCCACCAGGTTTCTGTGATGCCTATTATATCAATATCCTCATTTAATACTCGGCACTCTAGTTCAGCCATCTTATTATTTAGACTTCTAGCACTGATATATAAGCATTTTAAAAACTTGTCATTTTTTGGCTGTCATTGGTTTCAGAGGTATAAAAATGTATCATTATAGCAAATGTATTTCTAAATTTTCCAGGGCATCAGGTGTTCCACTCCTATATAAGAAGCCTTGTTACTGCAGACCTCTAGGTACTCTGTTGGCCAGGCACCTTCTTGCTCTCAAAAGTCCAATGTCAAAAATACTACACACCAGAGCTCTGATGTGTACCTTTTTTGCCTTTGTATGGAGATAATTATTCATTATTTTTACAGCATGTAAAGGTATGCTGGGTCACTTCAAAGAGAAGCAATGAGCTGAATATTACATACTGGGCATGCAATGTATTTAATTGTCTTTACTATTTTTTATGTTCTTGAATTTCAGCCTTTAAGAGCTCGCTAATTTTGAATTTGCCCCACCTATCTTAAAGATGGCATTGAAGGGTTCAGCATCTCTGATATGATCCCGCCAGGCCTCCTGGCCACTTCAAGTACTGGCTGCTCTGTGTGACACAATACACTGCACACTGATTCATGCATCCGCAGAGCTTGCAAAATTAACTTGAACGTGCCACAAAAATTGTCAGACAACAATGGGAGCCAAGCCTCCTGCCTGTGAGGTGGGCATCTGCCTCCCTTCCCTGAATTCTATATTTCCTGGGCCTGGCTCCCCTCTGACACAATTTTATAACAGTGGCAGTGTCAATTCCATTGACTTCAGTGGAGTTACTCCTGACTTACACCAGTGTCAGTGCCACAGGATTCAGGCCTAGGAAATTTAGAGTATCAAAATTAACAATTCAATTTTTTGCACTAAATATTTCATATATTCAAACAAATTCCTGGGGCTATAGAATTTATTTTTCAACTATATCTAGTTATATGCATTTCTAATACACCCATCACCATATTATACAGACATCAATTATTTCAAAATTAAGAGTGACAAATCTACATATCCAAAGGTTATCTGTTTATTACAGATAGCTTTCTAAAAATGCTTCACGTAAGGTGAATGGAATAAAAGGTCAGATGCAGATAGCTACTAAAACAGATGACAAATACAACACAGTGAAGTTGCAGGTATTCTTTCCCAGAGCAACACATTTATAGTAAAAATGCCATGCAACAGCTCTTTAGCGTATCAGTATGCCATACGGATTGGCTGTGGGAGACAGCATACGGTCTCCAAAGAAACACGTGTAACTGCCAATCTGGCTAGCAGTACTGTTATATTCTTCCTTTGCCAGTTATCCTAGATAAAAAACGGATCATTATAAAATGTCTTGTGCTGTACAGACAGGTCAGTCTTGATCTAAATTCAGGAACGCTGAAGAGTCAAAGTTTACATCACCCTTGAACTTGAGATGTTTAATTTTTAAATGCTAATTAAAATGTCCATATGGTATTTTGGATTTATACCAACAAAATGAATTGCTCTCAAATACATTTGCTTTAGACAAACAGCAAAGCAGATGGAGCGCACACACGCAATACTAACAAAACCAGTTTTAGCACGTTAAAAGGCTTAATGGGTTTCTCTCATGTCTTTGGGCCAGGAGATCAGATTCAAATGATGCTTGAGGGAACTGGCAAAACTCCACAGCTGTGTTTGCAAAAGAATTCAGCAAAAATAAATAAATAAATAAATCTGATTTCATGTGCTGGAAAGTGTTAAAGTTCTTCTCAAAGAGGAGGGAAAATTTTGTTGGCCCACGATGGGTGGTATCCTGATTTAATTATTATTTATATTGTGAGAGCAATCAAAAGTTATAACCAGCATCAGGGCACTCTTGGACTAGGTATTGTACAACACAGAAGCAGGTATGGTCCCTGCTCCAAAGAACTCTCAATTAAAAACAGGAAACAAGTGAGTAACAAGCAAGAGAAGGGAAGGCAGGGTAACAGTAATAAGAGCACGTGGTTACATAGGCTAACAATGCGCACATGTTGACAGCTCTGAATCAAGTATGTGTGTTTCACAGATGGATCTTTATATCCTGCAACTTACTACAAAACTATAAATAATGCTCCTCCCCCCACGATCCTTTTCCTAAAAAATTAAACTCAATTTAGCAAGTGTTTTAATTAGATTTCTATTTCTCCACCAGCTGGTTCAGTAGGACTTGTACTAAAGTGAAGTTTATAACACTGTGTTGTAAATATTTTACTTCTTACTAAAACAGACTTCTACCCAGGAAGAAACTACAAACATTGAAACAAACATAACAGGGGGTGGGTGGAAAGTGATAGGTAACAGCACCAGATTGCTTTAATAAAGTACTATTTCTATCTGGTTGCCACAGGATGTTGTTGTCTATAATCAGTCAAACTTTAACAAGCAGCTACAGCGAATTAGGTGGATTACATTTTATAGTTAGTGTGCTCTCCTTGTTTCCTCAAACACAGATGGTTTTACAAAAGGTAGATTGTGCCAAACCAACCTGATCTCCTTCTTTGAGAAGGTAACAGATTTTTTTAGACAAAGGAAACGCAGTGGATCTAATTTACCTTGATTTCAGTAAGGCATTTGGTATGGTTCCACATGGGGAATTATTAGCTAAATTGGAAAAGATGGGGATCAATATGAAAATTGAAAGGTGGATAAGGAACTGGTTAAAGGGGAGACTACAATGGGTCATACTGAAAGGTGAACTGTCAGGTTGGAGGGAGCTTACTAGTGGAGTTCCTCAGGGATCTGTTTTGGGACCAATCTTATTTAATCTTTTTATTACTGACCTTGGCACAAAAAGTGGAAATGTGCTAATAAAGTTTGCGGATGACACAAAGCTGGGAGGTATTGCCAATACAGAGAGGGACCAGGATATCATACAGGAAGATCTGGATGACCTTGTAAACTGGAGTAATAGTAATAGGATGAAATGTAATAGTGAAAAGTGCAAGGTCATGCATTTAGGGATTAATAACAAGAATTTTTGTTATAAACTGGGGACTCATCACTTGGAAGTAACAGAGGAGGAGAAGGACCTTGGAATATTGGTTGATCACAGGATGTCTATGAGCCGCCAATGTGATATGGCTGTGAAAAAAGCTAATGCGGTCTTGAGATGCATCAGGCGAGGTATTTCCAGTAGAGATAAGGAGGTGTTAGTACCGTTATACAAGGCACTGGTGAGACCCTCATCTGGAATATTGTGTGCAGTTCTGGTCTCCCATGTTTAAGAAAGATGAATTCAAACTGGAACAGGTACAGAGAAGGGCTACTAGGATGAGCCAAGGAATGGAAAACGTGTCTGATGAAAGGAGACTCAAAGAGCTTGGCTTGTTTAGCCTAACCAAAAGAAGGTTGAGGGGAGATATGATTGCTCTCTATAAATATATCAGAGGGATAAATACCTGGGAGCAAGAGGAATTATTTAACGTGGACACAAGAACAAATGGATATAAACTGGCCATCAGGAAGTTTAGACTTGAAATTAGATGAAGGTTTCTAACCATCAGAGGAGTGAAGTTCTGGAATAGCCTTCCAAGGGGAGCAGTGGAGCCAAAAGACATATCTGGCTTCAAGACTAAGCTTGATAAGTTTATGGAGGGGATGGTATGAGGGGATAGCCTAATTTTGACAATTAATTGATCTTTGACTATTAGCGGTAGATATGCCCAATGGCCTGTGATGGGACACCAGATAGGGTGGGATCTGAGTTACTACAGAGAATTCTTTCCTGGGTGTCTGGCTGGTGAGTCTTGCCCACATGCTCAGGGTTTAGCTGATCGCCATATTTGGGGTCGGGAAGGACTTTTCCTCCAGGGCAGATTGGCAGAGGCCCTGGGGGTTTTTTGCCTTCCTCTGCAGCGTGGGGCACAGGTCACATGCTGAAGAATTCTCTGCCCAATGAAGTCTTTAAACCACGAGTTGAGGACTTCAGTAGCTCAGACATAAGTTAGGGGTTTGTTACAGGAGTGGGTGGGTGAGATTCTGTGGTCTGCGTTGTGCAGGAGGTCAGACTAGATGATCATAATGGTCCCTTCTAACCTTAAAGTCTATGAGTCTATGAGTGATAAAATCTCTCCTCTTTTGTTATACTCTCTTGCGTTTGTCACAGTGAAGAAGTCTCGCTTGTCTGTTAAAAAACAACAACAACAACAAAAAACACCGGGACTGTAGTGTAGTATTGTCTCATTGCAACTTTGCTTTTGGTGTATATCACACCGCTCATCTAAGAATCTCAAAACAGATTGCAAACTTATGGCTGTACAACACTCCTGTTAGGCAGGTATTAACACCTGGGTAAATATAGATACAGAGAAGCTAGGTGACATTTTGAAGGTCACACAGCAAGTCAGCGGCAAGGCCAGAAATAGACCCTACCTAGGCACTGACTTCCAATACATATTCATCGATTCCAAGGCCAGAAGGGACCATTGTGATCCTCTAATCTGACCTCCTGTAAAACAGGGCATAGAACGTCCCCAAAATATTTCCTACAGCAGATCTTTTAGAAAAAACATATTTTATCACTAGACCAGAGGTCCTCACATCTTTTCAAAGAGTGGCCTACATCTCAATAAAGGGACTGTTGCACAGACCACCCCCTGTTCATTTGCTATCATGCACACACTCTGCTCCCCATTTATTGGTGCATAGCAACTACAGTGAATTGCTCATGGGAAAAAATAATAGGAATAATGTTTGCTTTTTAGCTGTCTTTAATGCATTATTAACTGGAAACAAAAGGAGGAGGTCAGCACCATGTGCAGAACCTGCTCTACCTAGATCACCAAGGCACCCTTAGACTGCAGCACTAGACCATAAAACAAATTATTACATTATAGGAGTATCATTGATTCATAGGAAACAACAGGAGGGATTTAGCTACACACATTTTAAAATATTTATGAAGTTATATCAAATATACAAGCCTTCCGGAAATATATAATATACGTGAACGTGCTGCAGAGGTGGTAGATCTATATTCAGGCCATACACACCTTTCTGTTCAAACTGAAAACATACCAAGTAACAGTAAAATCATTCCAACTACAGGATAGGAAGCCCCATGGTATTCTGATACTGGGTTGATACATACAAATTCAAATGATCAAAAGCAGCCCACTGACCTCCTCACTTGGTATAGACTGTTTTCCCATGTACTGTATATGGCTGAGTTGGGCTGAAAGCTCATTGAAGCAAGGACATAATTTTTCCATGTTTCCATAACGACAGTGCACCAAAAATAATAAATAATCACATTCCTATTTTTTCAGTGACATTTTATAGGCAGAATTTCTGTATGATTTAAGTCTGAAGTGCAGCTCTCGGAAGGACACATGACAAACAAAATGCAGTACATGCACACTGTAGACCTGCCCTAAAATTTCACTTCATTCTGCTAGCTATTTTTCCCCACAAAGGACACAATTTTTGAGGTGCTTTAAAGTCTTTTATTAATTATTATTATTAAGATTTTAAGCTTTATTTAAATTCTTACACATAGATGAATTCGCATAGAAATAAATATGAAAACTCTATTGGCTTCTTTTGTATTTCTCTAGACCCTTTCTTTAAGGGCTCTTAAAGCACTTTACACACATTGAGACACTCTCACAGCCACATCTAATTTAGGAAGTAGTATGTTTTATAGATACATTCTGAGCCTCATTTTACCTACTTTGCTTAAGGTCACACTGTATGTATGGCCTACTCTACACTTAAAATTTAGGTTGACATAGCTACAACGCTCAAGGGTGTGATAAATCTACACTCCTGAGCACTGTCGCAATGTTGTCCTAACCCCCAGTGTACATACAGCTAGGTTGTCAAAAGAATGCTTCTTCGACCTCGCCACCGTCACTCGGTGAGGTGGAGTTCCCGCAGCACTGGAAAAACCCTTTCTGTATGCTGCGTCTACCCTATGGGGTTACGCTGGTGTCGCTAAAATGCGATAGCTATGCTGCTATAGTGCTTGTAGTGTACACAAAACCTATGGCAGAGAATGGTCTAAATCAGGGAGACAAACTTTTTCCAGGGGGCAGACCCACATTTTGTCTTGTGGACACCTCCCCTCCCATTCCTGATCATTCACACACCTCCCTGCCACTCATGACTGTGTGGACCTTCTCCCCTCTTCCACCGATGACTGACTAAGACTATGTCTACAGCAGTGGTTCTTAACCAGGGGTATGTGTACCCCCGGGGGTACTCGGAGGTCTTCCAGGGGGTACATCAATCATCTAGATATTTGCCTACCTTTACAACAGGCTACATAAAAAGCACTAGCGAAGTCAGTACAAACTAAAAATTCATAGACAATGATTTGTTTATGCTGCTCTGTAAACTGTACACTGAAATGTAAGCACAATATTTATATTCCAATTGATTTATTTTATAATTATATGGTAAAAATGAGAAAGTCGGCAATTTTTCAGTAATAGTGTGCTGTGACACTTTTGTATTTTTATGTGTGATTTTGTACGTTTTTAAGCAAGGTGAAACTTGGGGGCACACAAGACAAATCAGACTCTTGAAAGAGGTACCTTAGTCTGGAAAGGTTGAGAGCCACTGTTCTACACTGCCACTGACATCGGTATAATTTATGTCACTCAGAGGTGTGAATAAGCCACACCCTGAGCAAATTAAGTTACACTGACCTAAGCACTGGTGTGGACAACATTATGTCGGTGGAAGAGTTACTGCCACTCATTGGGGGTGGATTACTTAAGTCGATGGGAGAGCTCTCTCCAATTGGCTTAGAGTGGCTACTTTAGAGAGTTTACAGCAGCGCTGCTGCATCAGTAAGTTCTCTAGTACAGCCTGAGCCTAACATCTTTGTGGCAACAGCAGCATTTGCTTACTCGGAAAGATAACACCAGGAAAGCATTTAATGTATTTTTAGCTTCTGATACTAATATTATGGCAGCGCCTAAAAGATTTCAGCTGAGATCAGTGCCCTGTTTTGCCAGGTGCAGTACAAATAAATATACATAGTAAGAGACAGCCCCTGCCCCAAAGATCTTACAATGTAAACAGACAAGACAGACAAAGGATGGGGGGAAAGGAAATTATGCAGTACAGCAGCTGGAAACGAGGAGATACAGCATCATGTGCCTAGCCTTCTCTCTGGGGACCAGAAGCAAATACTCCACAGACCACACCCTGGGAACCACTGGTCTTTATGAAACTTTGTGATAAGGTGTAGGGGCCACAAGCCATAGCTACTCCCTGGTCACCATAAGGTTAACCTGAGCTCAGTTTCCCCCTCTCATTACAGAGGTGCGCAGGAAAAGTCAGTGCAGGGAAAGTCAGGGCTCCACACAGCCACAGGTTCATAAGGCTGGTTTAAACTGCAGGCTGGAGGAGCATCCTGTTACTTCCATCTTGCTTATGTTAATTTGTTTAGGCCTCTTGCTCTATATATGATCTGTTGAGGAAAATCCTTGCTGACTACACGTGTTTTCTTTTGATGAATTGTTTCACCAGTATACAAAGATATATATTTGTTCACTGTGTAGATTAAAAGAGTGAGGATTCTGAAAAAGAAAACCTTTTCATTTAGCAGTAGCTCGGTATGCTGCAGTCAGTTCCCATACAAATCCCTCTGACCCAACAGATTGCTATCAGCAGGTTGAGAGGAGATCCTCTCTTGTTAGACCACTCAGTAGAGGTTTCATGATTTAGTTTACTGTCCTAAAGGGGTCTTGGGACTTCAAGCTGGATTCTAAATAGAATCTCAAGAACTAAAACCTGGAAGCTGAGTCCTCTACAGAACTGGATTGTTAAGAACATCACAAATCCATAATGATTCACTATGCTCCAGGTAGTAAGACTGATTTAAAAATAACACTTCCCACAGCATGTCCTGGAGACTGGAAAAGAATCAGCAGCTCACCTTCATGGGCAGTACCAGACTGCATCAAAAAAAAAAAAAAAGGGGGGGTGGGGGACGGCCCTCAAAAGTTTGAGTAATGAAAAAAGAAAAGGAGTACACATTAGAGATCCACTTACTGGACACTACAGTGCTAATAAATGATGGTCACATAAACACTACCCTATACCGGAAACCTACTGATCGCTATTCCTACCTACATGCCTCCAGCTTTCACCCTGACCACACCACACGATCCATTGTCTACAGCCAAGCTCTACGATACAACCGCATTTGCTCCAACCCCTCAGACAGAGACAAACACCTACAAGATCTCTATCAAGCATTCTTACAACTACAATACCCACCTGCTGAAGTGAGAGAACAGATTGACAGAGCCAGAAGAAATACTAATGTAGAAAAAAGCCATTAATAATAGAAGGCTTCCATTAGCTCGCCTCACTGCAATATGCTATAAGAGAGGGAGGAAAAAATACCCCTTCAGTTATTTTCAATATAGGAGGCATGTGAAACTGAAAAAAATAGTAATAAATGAAACTGAAAATTCCTATAATTTCTTGCAGGCTGTTTTGCTCTGGGAAGAGTCATTTTTCTGAGAAACATCACTAGCATGAGTGACTATCTTCTGTAAGGAGACAAGCAAAAAAAAAAGTCATCTCAATCAGAGCTGCCAATAGTTTGGTTTTGGTCAGGAGTGTCTTTACTAATGGTGCTTTTACATTATGGAATGAGGAACCTGGATTGTAGTGCTCCTCTCTCCATATTGCATTGATTTGTCAGGTACTCTGCAGGGTCTGCCAAGTGCTGTAGGCCACCACTAGCATCATCTTCCCATTTGTTTGCTCATGATGATGGATAATGTAGAAAAGTTTTTTCCAGCAGGAAAGTGAGTGGCATCACTTGGCTGATATCAGCATCACCATAATCAACCCAACTTAGTGGCATCACCAGTTGGATGGAAGATGACACACAGATTCCGTATCACAGTCCATTCTGTAGATACCAGATGTAGGCCAATGTTGTCCTGACTCTGGATGGAGTACATGCTCATCCCACTGTGAAACTCCATTGCATAACCACCTTCCCTTTCATGCAGGGACACAGAAAAGCACTCTCCACCTGGAGCTCTAAAGGAAGTATATTGAAAAAGTCCAGTTAAAGTGGCCACAGCTATAATGGGCCATACTGAATTTGCACTTCATGTTGTTGTCGTTCTTGAGAAAGTCTGTTAAAACTAAGGCTATGTCTACACTATCGTGGTAAGTCAACCTACACTATGCAATTCCAGCTACGTGAATAACGGAACTGGAGATGACATACCTTAGGTCGAGTTATTGCAGGGTCTACACCACGGGTGGGGGTGGGGAGGTCGATGGGAGAAACTCTCCCGTCAACTTACCTTACTCTTCTCGTCGGGGTAGAGTACAGGGGTTGACTGGAGAGCGATCTGCTGTCGATTTGGTGGGTCTTCACTAGACACACTAAATCGACTGACAGTGGATCCATCTCAGAGTGTCGATCCCGGCTGTAGTGTAGACATAGCCTTAGTTCGGGAACTTTGTAAAGCAAGGTAGGTAGAGAAAACTGCCATCACCGCAACACTATAGGTCATGTTATGGCCACTGTCTAATGCCACAAACTCAGGACGAGAGGAGTTGATTGGCCACATCTATCGTGAGAGTAACACACAAGTCACACACACATTTGTAATATAGATGCTTGTAATACATGAATTACTACTTCCATGTTCCCATTGAGCTGGATTTGTTAGATTTGGTACACTCAGTCAATATGGGCTGTTGCATATAGGAAACATGCCAAATATGACTGTTCACGAAAAATCATAAACCACTTTTATCTGGCTATATGTGTACATTAAGGTGTATAATTTCTAATGTCGAGAACTAAAGGATCATCTGAGGTCCCCTGTGAAGTCTGAAAAGATCTCTGAAATACAATAGGTATTTGTTCTCCACTGAATTTTTTAAATTTTAAAGTCAAATTCCCCTCAATATTTGCAATACCAGTGTGTGCAGAAAGGATCCAATAGGCAGTCAGGACAGTATCACAGGACAAACTATATTTTCTTTTTAGATCTCGTAACATCCAACTCGGCTTGGATTGCTGACTTCCAGTCCACCACAGCAGGCAGGTGACCTCACTTCATCCATACAACCTTATATAAACTGGCCGGCCGAAGGGAGGTGGTGGTGTCATATTCCACTAAATAAGGGTGATCTTTTAAAAGCTACATTACATTATTTTCAAAATTAATATAAACCCTTTGGGATATGAAACATTCAGATTAAAACCCCTGCAATTCCACACATTGTAGAAAAACAACAAACAGCCATTTACAAAACCCTCTAGGCTGGCTCCTGGCTTCAGCAGGGTTCCATGTCTGATGTGAGATTACTGACATCTGGGCACAGAGTGAAGGACAAAAGACCAACTAGCAAAGAACTGGGGAGTGTGTGTTTTGTAATAACAAGGACTGACACGGGGTTTGGATGTGCAGGGGGGTTGGATTGTCAGCTTATGGGGTAAGAAGGGATAGTGACAGGAAAGGTGAGGTACAGGGGCATGCTTAGATAATAAGACAGTAAATATCATAATGCCACTACATAAATCCATGGTACGCCCACATCTTGAACACTGTGTGCAGTTTTTGGTCACCCCATCTCAAACATGATATATTAGAAATGGAAAATGGACAGAGAAGGGCAACAAAAATTATTAAGGGTATGGAACAGCCTCCATATGAGGAGAGATTTAAAAGACTGGGACTGTTCAGCTTGGAAAAGAGACAGCTAAGGAGGGTACGATAGAGGTCTGTAAAATTATAAATTTTATAATGGTGAGGAAAAAGTAAATAAGGAAGTGTTATTTACTCCTTCTCAGAAGAACTAGGGGTCACCAAATGAAATTAATGGGCCGCAGGTTTAAAACAAACAAAAGGAAGTATGTTTTCACACAATGCACAGTCAACCTGTGAACTCCTTGCCAGAGGATGTTGTGAAGGCCAAGACTATAAGAGGGTTCAAAAAAGAACTAGATGAATTCATGGAGGATAGGTCCATCAATGGTTATTAGCCAGGAGGAGCAGGAATGGTGTCCCTAACCTCTGTTTGCCAGACACTGGGAATGTACGACGGGGGATGGATCACTTGATGAATACCTGTTCTGTTCATTCCCTCTGAACCACCTGACGTTGGCTACTATAGGAAGACAGGATACTGGGCTAGAGGGACCTTTGGTCTGACCCAGTATGGCCTTTCTTATGTTCTTATGCTGGCTTAGTGCTTGATGCATTGTCAAACTGGTCAGGAGGTGGAGATTCAAAGACAACTGTGGGTCATAAGATCTAAACAAAAGAAGATTGCACCCCTCTGCTTCACCTGTTACAAAGGACATTTGGCACATGTTACTAAAGTCAAGGGTGTGACACTGGCAAACCAGCTAACCTATATATGACCCTTATAGCTTAACAAGTGATATTGCCATTGTAATCAGGACTTGTGTGTGGGTATCAAGAAATCTCAAATAGACCGGCAATCAATCACTAACCCGTTCATTTGTAGTAACAGCAATCAAGGATAGATGCTAAATGTATTTGTCTGTGTATCTATATCCTGTTAGAAGTTTACCAATGTAACCAAATTGACTTTTAGATGCTAAATCCTTTTCATGTCTTAATTGCCTTTACATTATGTATGCGACTGTGTTCAATCAACCTTAAGATCAAAGATGTATAAATGCTGCACGAACTAATGATATCACTTACATTGTCTTCAGCTTATCTATCCCTGTTATAATGAGTAACCCACAATTGCCTTATGTAAATCAGTGTAGAGGGATTACCTGTGTATGAATAGGAAATACAATGTTAACTTCAAAGGACGGGTCATTGTGGGCTCAACAAAGAGAAATCTTCCAACGCATGCTGCGCTCAAGACACCTGGCAGCTTGTTTCAATTATAAAAGAGAGGCATTGGGCACGATCCTGTCATCTCTAGTCTGCTAAAGTTTAAACACGGAAAGTTTAAGCCATCGGATGGAGATCTCCAAGCAATGACCTGGATTGAGCTGGGTAATTCATGGAAGGACTCTAACAGACTCTACCACCTAAACTGTCGTTTGGACTCGAATCTTTTGGATGATCCAGAGAAACTTTGTGCAAGCCAGAAAATTTACCATCACTGCTACAATTCTGATCTACAGACTCTGAAATTATGTGCAATGTATATCATTCCTTTAAGCATTTAATAACTCTCTTCTTTTCCTTTTTTTAACTAAGGAATCTTTAGTTAATTTACTAACGGTTGGCTGCAGCCTGATATTTTGGTGAGATTCTGAAGTGTATATATTGACCTGGGTGTAGTGGCTGGTCTTGTGGGATTAGAAGAACCTTATATGTGGTGTTTTGATTTTAATAATCATGCATAATAAATGCCCACTGGTCTGAGAAGGAAGCCAGGGGCTGGAATGCCTAAGGGGACTATGTTTTGGCTCCTTGTTAACCAGTGTGGTGATACAGGTTTCAGAGTGGTAGCCGTGTTGGTCTGTATCAGCAAAAACAATGAGGAGTCCTTGTGGCACCTTAGAGACTAACAAATTTATTCAAGCTCCATAAACCTGGGAATCCTGGATGCCCCATCATCTCAGGCATTGGCACCCTGACAGCAGGACTGTCTGGCTATGTAGACTCTCTCCTCAGGCCCTATGCTACCAGCACTCCCAGCTATCTTCGAGACACCACTGACTTCCTGAAGAAACTACAATCCATCGGTGATCTTCCTGAAAACACCATCCTGGAGCCCTCTACACCAACATTCCACACAAAGATGGACTACAAGCTAACAGGAACAGTATCCCCGATAATGTCACAGCAAACCTGGTGGCTGAGTTTTGTGACTTTGTCCTCACCCACAACTATTTCAGATCTGGGGACAATTTATACTTTCAAGTCAGCGGGACTGCTTTGGGTACCCACATGGCCCCACAGTATGCCAACATTTTTATGGCTGACTTAGAACAACACTTCCTCAGCTCTCGCCCCCTAACATCCCTACTCTACTTGCACTACATTGATGACATCATCATCATCTGGACCTATGGGAAGGAGGCCCTTGAGGAATTCCACCAGGATTTCAACAATTTCCATCCCACCATCAACCTCAGTCTGGACCAGTCATAGAATCATAGAATATCAGTGTTGGAAGGGACCTCAGGAGGTCATCTAGTCCAACCCCCTGCTCAAAGCAGGACCAATCCCCAACTAAATCATCCCAGCCAGGGCTCTGTCGAGCCTGACCTTGAAAACCCTTAAGGAAGGAGATTCCACCACCTCCCTAGGTAACCCATTCCAGTGCTTCACCACCCTCCTAGTGAAAAAGTTTTTCCTAACATCCAACCTAAACCTCCCCCACGGGAACTTGAGATCATTACTCCTTGTTCTGTCATCTGGTACCACTGAGAACAGTCTAGATGCATCCTCTTTGGAACCCCCCTTCAGGTAGTTGAAAGCAGCTATGAAATTCCCCCTCATTCTTCTCTTCTGCAGACTAAACAATCCCAGTTCTCTCAGCCTCTCCTCATAAGTCATGTGCTCCAGCCCCCTAATAATTTTTGTTGCCCTCCGCTGGACTCTTTCCAATTTTTCCACATCCTTCTTGTAGTGTGGGACCCAAAACTGGACACAGTAGTCCAGACGAGGCCTCACCAATGTCAAATAGAGGGGAAAGATCATGTCCCTCAATTTGCCGGCAATATCCGTACTTATTCAGCCCAAAATGACGTTACCCTTCTTGGCAACAAGGGCACACTGTTGACTCATATCCAGCTTCTCTTCCACTGTAACCCCTAGGTCCTTTTCTGCAGAACTGCTGCCTAGCCATTCAGTCCCTAGTCTTTAGCAGTGCATGGGATTCTTCCATCCTAAGTGCAGGACTCTGCACTTGTCCTTGTTGAACCTCATCAGATTTCTTTTGGCCCAATCCTCCAATTTGTCTAGGTCACTCTGTATCCTATCCCTACCCTCCAGCATATCTACCACTCTTCCCAGTTTAGTGTCATCTGAAAACTTGCTGAGGGTGCAATCCACACCATCCTCCAGATCATTTATGAAGATATTGAACAAAACCGGCCCCAGGACTGACCCTTGGGGCACTCCGCTTGATACCAGCTGCCAACTAGACATGGAGCCATTGATCACTACCCATTGAGCCTGATGATCTAGCCAGCTTTCTATCCGCCTTATAGTCCATTCATCCAGCCCATACTTCTTTAACTTGCTTGCAAGAATTCTGTGGGAGACCGTATCAAAAGATTTGCTAAAGTCAAGGAATAACACATCCACTGCTTTCCCCTCATCCATAGAGCCAGTTATCTCATCATAGAAGACAGTTAGGTTAGTCAGGCATGACTTTCCCTTGGTGAATCCAGGCTGACTGTTCCTGACCACTTTCCTCTCCTCTAAGTGCTTCAGAATTGATTCCCTGAGGACTTGCTCCATGATTTTTCCAGGGACTGAAAAATCAGTCCACACAAGAGATCCACTTCCTAGACACTGCAGTGCTAATAAGCAACGGTCACATAAACACCACCCTATACTGGAAACCTACTGACCGCTATACTTACCTACATGCCTCCAGCTTTCATCCAGACCACATCACATGATCCATTGTCTACAACCAAGCTCTAAGATACAACCGTATTTGCTCCAATCCCTCAGACAGAGACAAACACCTACAGGATCTCTATGAAGCGTTCTTAAAACTATAATACCCACCAGGTGAAGTGAAGAAACAGATTGACAGAGCCAGAAGGGTACCCAGGAGTCACCTACTATAGGACAGGCCCAACAATGAAAGTAACAGAAAGCCACTAACCGTCATCTACAGCCCCCAACTAAAACCTCTCCAGTGCATCATCAAGGATCTACAAGCTATCCTGAAGGACGATCCCCTCACTCTCTCAGACCTTGGGAGACAGGCCACACCACACAGCAAAAACACTAACCCAGGAACCAAACCCTGCAACAAACCCCAGTGCCAATTCTGTCCGCATATCTATTCAAGGGACACCATCATAAGACCAGTTTCAGAGTAGCAGCTGTGTTAGTCTGTATTCGCAAAAAGGAAAGGAGTACTTGTGGCACCTTAGAGACTAACCAATTTATTTTTTATAACCAATTTATCATAAGACACTAACCACATCAGCCATACCATCAGGGGCTCATTCACCTGCACATCTATCAATGTGATATATGCCATCATGTGCCAGCAATGCCCCTCTGCCATGTACGCAAAAGAATAAATGGACACATATCTGACATCAGGAATTACAACATTCAAAAATCAGTAGGAGAACACTTCAATCTCCCTGGACACTCAATAACAGACTTAAAAGTGGCAATTCTTCAACAGAAAACTTTAAAAACAGACTCCAATGAGAAACTGCAGAACTGGAATTAATTTGCAAACTGGACACCATCAAATTAGGCCTGAATAAAGACTGGGAGTGGATGGGTCACTACAAAAACTAATTTCCCCCTGCTGATACTCACACCTTCTTATCAACTGTTTGAAATTGGCCACCTTGTTTACATTGTTTACACTGGCCTCATTAGCACTACAAAAGTGATTTCCACCCCTTCTTGTCAACCGTTGAGAATAGCCCACTTCCACCTTAATTGAACTGGCTCATTAGCACTTGGTAAGGCAACTCCCATCTTTTCATATGCTGTGTATTTATACCTCCCTACTGTATGTTCCACTCCATGCATCTGATGAAGTGGGTTTTAGCCCACGAAAGTTTATGCACAAATAAATTTGTTAGTCTCTAAGGTGCCACAAGGACTCCTCATTGTTTTTGTGGTGATACAGGAGCTCATTTTTGTTACTGGCTTGGTGAAATCTAATTATAGAATAACTCAGCAGTGTCGGGGTGTGTCTGCCGTACTTCTTGCAGTCTGTCCTCAATTTGATATTCTCAGTGGTATACTGCCATACCAGGCACAGTGACAAAGGGAATTTGAACAATTCCTATTACAAGTCACTTTAAACAATTTCTCTGCTGATAGGAAGATGCCTATCTACTAATGTCCTAGCTCACGTTAGCCAACATATATATTATGTGTATTGCACACCACATTGATGTGTATTACACACACAACACTAATATATATAAGTCAATGTTCGGTAGTTTTGCTGAGTGGTATGCTGTGAATTGTATTATTTCCCCCCCAAATGCTATTCACACCTGTTCGTTCACACCTGTTCTTTCACACTAAGGTTTATCCCATAACATTGCAACAGTTAGGCTGAAAAATAGTAAACCACTGAGAAGCAATATGAATGAATGTATGCCCTTTTCAGTTAGGGGGTGCTTTAACGACCCATTGATACCTGGAATGTGGTATCCAAAACAAAGATAAGGAAGGTACAGGACAGTGCAGAAAAACAACTACAAACTGGTGGGTGACATAGAAAGTGCTCTCCAACTTGTAAGCAGTTGTACTTAAACATAGTTAATCTTGGGTGCATAATTTTGAAGGAGACCTTCTGAATAAGGTGAACTGAATCCTGCGAGAATGACTGGTTCCCAGAAGAAGTGGTATGTATGCCTCCTTTTTGTGTTGTCCTGCTTTGTCTTTAACTAATAAACTGACTACGCTTGGTTATCTGTACTCTCAAACAATTTTAATATCGAACCCAGGGTGTCGTTAAACAATTGGCTGTACCTTAGTTAAAACTCAGTTCAGGACTTTCCAATGTAGTAATTCTGAGCACCTGTTGATGATTAAAGTTTCACTAGAGTTCTTGCAAAATGTGAGGCTCTCAAATAACGTACACTAGTCAATAAATAATTAACAAATGTCAAGCCAGAAATGCCTTTTATGAGGGAGGTCACATTTTATATGGTGACAAGTTATATTTTTTTTAAGTGCACTGTAAGGTATTTCCCCAGTGTGTTTATATTCTTTAACTTTATACAAACTAGTTCCCAGATAACATGTTTTTAATGCAGACTTTTTTTTTTTTTAAATGTAGCCCCACACCACAGGAGAGGTCTTCTAAACTTTTAACCAGCCTGGGTAAAATACTGTCTTGGTTACAGAGTAAATTGAATCAATCTCATGATGTCAAGCTTTACAAGGAAATTTACTTAAAATCCAAATGAAAGTAAATAAGCTTATCAATTATGAACGATCTAGTATTACGAATGATGTGTAGGTTTCTCAGCACCAAATGAATAACTCTCACAAGAATTAACACTGTGCACCTACATGCATTCTCACATCTATGACAGTAAGATCGTACATAAGGTCTCCAGTGAAGAATTTTCAAATATCCATCATTCATTCAAGAAAGTGTGTGATTTATAGCCAGTTTTTCAATAGGAATCTGCTTTTATCAGATTGATATAAGAACAGCTATACTGGGTCAGACCAATGGTCCATCTAGCCCAGTATCCTGTTTTCTGACAGTGGCCAATGCCAGGTGCTTCAGAGGGAATGAACAGAACAGGCAATCATCGAGTGATTCATCCCCTGACATCCACTCCCAGCTTCTGGGAAAAAGAGGAGAGGGACGCTCAGAGCATGGGGTTCCATCCCTGGCCATCCTGGCTAATAGCTGTTGATGGACCTATCCTCCATGGACTTATCTAGTTCTTTTTTCAATCTTGTTATAGTTTTGGTCTTCACAACATCCCCTGGCAACCAGTTCCCCAGATTGACTGTGCACTGGGTGAAGAAGTACTTCCTTTTGTTTGTTTTAAACCTGCTACCTATTAATTTCATTCAGTGATCCCTGGTTTTTACATTGTGTGAAGGGGGTAAATAAAACTTCCTTATTCACTTTCTCCACAGCATTCATGGTTTTATAACCCTCTATCATATCCCCTCTTAGTTGTCTCTTTTCAAAGACGAAAAGTCAGTCTTTTTAATCTCTCCTTATACGGAAGCTGTTCCCTACCCTTAATCGTTTGAGAAGTTGTCTCATTGAAACATTCCTGAAGACAAGGAAAATCATAACAGATTTTGCCCCTTCCCTTGATACTGAAAAGCACAATTATCAGGTCACTTGGCAAGAACTGCATACTATACCCAGTTAATTGGTTCACAGGTATTTTCAGCATTTTTATTCAGAGCATGCAGACTACATACGTACCCTCTTTTTCCAGTCTATTCTCCTACTCATTTTGGTCAATCCGCCTTTGAGTAGTTCAGCAGCTGATACCCATATCAGCCTGTTCAACACTCATGAACTTCTTTAGATGTGTAAGTGCAAGACCAGTGCACTCCAATCATTTTATACTGAGCTAGTTTCATTAAACAACATTACATAGCAAAGAACTGAAGGGTAGGGGAGAGAGCTTTAACTACGGGATCAACTTTAGGGTGAAACCTAAAAACCTGATTCCTATTCCCTGAATCCAATTTTCAAATTTTGAGTTAAATCTGTGTCCCTGCCCCCAAAATAAAATTTAAAAATAAAAGCTTTAAAATTTTTACCCATTAAGAGTATCTGATCCATTGAAATCAATGGTAAGCTTTCCACAGAGTTTAATAGCCAGCGGATGAGGCCCAAGTCAGCAACAACCTCATTTGAGCTGGGGGCCAAAAACATTGAATTTCTCACCACCCAAAGCACGTAGCTCAAATTTTCAGTGCTGATGGTCAGCAGATGGCTACTGAAAATCCAACACCACTATTACCGCTATCCCAAAAGTGTTACTTTCTTCCAACCATGTCCTAGGTGTATAATGTTAATTTTAAAATCAGGACATACCATGAATGATGCATTGTTCCAGAACACGCACTGAAAATGAAACTGATGCTGCACAGCAACGTGTTGACAGAATTTTTTTTAAGGTCCTCTGAGAAATCACCAGTTTCAATATAAAACGATCAGTATTTATATGAAATCTGAAAAAGGCCAGTGCTTTAAAGGGCCAGAAACACCCTGAACTTGCAATTATATTACTTCTCCATATTTTTAACAATGAATTAATCAAACAATAAAACTTCAAAACCAGATGGCCTAGCCAGGAATTCATTGACATGAAGGAAACTAGGGCTCTGGGAGTGAATTTCACAAAACAAATATAAAGTAACCCAGCAGTAAAAAAAAAATTAGAATATAATGAAGATGCAAACAGTAACTTTAGAGTTTTCCCCTTCTATCACAGTACATTAATGGGAGTTCTAGAAATACTAAGGTATTTTGAAATGTTTACATCAGTGAAATATACCTGGATATTATTTTACATCAAGATTAAGTCTTCAAACCTGCAAACACGTGCACATGTGCACAGTCTTATTGTCTTCAACAGGACTATTCATGTGCTCAAAATGACTCAACTGCACATTTGCAGGATCGGGGCCCAAACTAGTACAGCTGAAAACAAAGGGCCAGGGTGAGAAGAATTACAACCAGAATAACTAGGAAACCCATAATGCAGTTTCTCTTCTGAAAAAGCAGTAGTAAAACTATGAAATCCCAGAGAGGTATAAGAGAAAAATTATGGAGACATGCTGACTACATTACTGTTACATAAATCTTAATCAGGGCACCCGTCTCAAGAGAGTAGTAATTATAGTAGAACATATTTCTGCAATTAGATAAAAAAATTACATTAACTCACTTATTCTCATATCCTTCCAAATCTCATATTCAAACAAAATTAAATTAGAATTCTGGCTTTGTAAACTGCTGTTTGTACCCAGTCCTAAATGATAATTTATACCTCTCTTGAAAAAGTCAGAGACCCAGGTGTGATTTACCCAGCTTTCTCAACTCCAGCATTTTTTTGTCACTGTAGCCCTGGAGACACTTGGAAATGAGGTCTTGATTCTCAGAATTATCCAGATATAAAATTTAATATTAAAAAACCTGTAGACAAGAATTTAGTCAAGTAAATAGCTATGTAAAAAGGCAGATTGGGATAATACTACATACAAATAAATGTAAAATCAGTGAAGTGGAATTAATAATAGGCGTACCAGTGATCATCACCCTGAACACTCTGATTGAATGTTGTATCACATTCCCTCACCTACCCATGTGTCTGTTTGTGTTTTTTAGGACCAGAACCTCCAAATAGACACATGGATAACTTCATGCCTGAGTAGTCAGTCTATGTGTTTGCAGGACTGGAGCCTTAGCTGGGAACTTCTCTGGGGCAGGGACTGTCTCTTTCTAAAGACTATACAGTGCCCAGCACATTCTGGATGCTACACCAATACAAACAGGAGTGCTGTCATACTGTTATTAAAACTTTCTACTCTTTCCAACTCCATGCAAGCTCTCACTGTCAAAAAACATCTTCAACTGAAAATTTGCTTAAAATCTAGGATGGCCACCAAAACAAAGTGTTACATTAAAAAGAAGCAGTTGGAATGGCACTTTCTTCCCAACCACTTGGTGCTTTAAAACAATAACAAAGTTTAAGCCAAAATTTCATGTGGTTGTGCAGATCCTGGGGTTTAAACAGGTATCTGTAACTTTCTAATAAACAAAATTTTAGATCTGAATGATGGGGGTTAGGAAGTATGGTTACATTATATATAAAAACCTGCATCTGGGCATATATAGTGTTGAAAATAAAGAAAGCCATTTTTTTTCAGTTTAAAAACTTGTTTCTTTAAATCAAAAATTTATATTTCACTATTGTTTACTCTGAAGGATTATTTCAAAGGGCAATAAAAATAGTGACCAAGAAGCAGCTGAATAAAATGTGGTTCTGAACAAAAGAAAGTTACCCTCTGCTGTCAATAAAGCCTGCAGCTCAATAAGTCTCAAGATGCTCCTCTGTCCTGATCACTGCAGTGTTTGGTTTCATTAACTTTGTTGATGTTTTCCATTAGAGCTGGCTGTGCCCTTGAAACCGAGTAACAGAAATTTTAGAGATGGAAAAGATTTTTTAAGTTACCCATTCCATCTCAATGCAAGATTGCTCCATATAGTTCATGTGCAATCTAGTTTTAAATGCCCAAAGCTTCCACTAATCACTTCCTTTTGGAGACAACTTTGCAATTAAAATGTTCTGTCAGGAATACTTCTGATATCTTAAGGTTTCTTTCTCTTAGTGTCAGTCTATTATTCCTGGTTATATCCCCTTGTACCAATCTAAACAATCCCCCTCCCGCCATCATGTTTTAACCCTTCCGACTTTGGTACACTTCAGTCTGCCAGGTGGTGTTCCTTAGCCAAGCATATACACTCATCTCTTCGTTCTCTGAACTGCCTCCAATTTGTCAATATTTTTCTGGTAATGGAGTTCCAGGAGCTGAGCTCAGTATTCTAGATGAAGTCACAAGAAAGCTGAACAGTGATGTTCTGGTCTAGGATGTGGTGCTTGGGCTACTGCAACCCAAAACTTCAATGCCCTTTGTTTTGGTGCAAACTCACACCTACTTAGTTTCTCACTGTTACCCCATGGGTGTCTCAGTATTATTTCACTCTAGCCTGAGCTGAAGGGTTGAAGTGTTCAGTGGAGTGATGGCATCAGGGGCCTTTCTGGTAGAGAACTGGGTATGGGGAGGGCACAATGGCTAGCTGCCCGTGAGGAAACTCTATAGAAAGGAGAGGAGGAGGAGCCATACAGGACCCGTGGTGGGAGGGTGTGTGAACTCACCTGCTGTCACATCGTTTCAGACATGGTTGGAACTGAGGTTTTTGGTTCATAGTAACCCAGAATAAAAATATAGGTTGGTCATGAAGCCATGAGAAGCAAACTTGCTGTTAAGGTTTCATCAAAAATCAATCCGGTTTCATGCAGCCCAACAATTAACCAGCTGACTGGGTTTGGGGACAAACTAGCTTTGGTCAGGTGACATCTGACTACTCATTCAAACAACACAAATGATAACTATATACAGGAGTTTTAGCTGGACAATATATTATTCATCACTTCTAGTCATACTGTGTTCTGTAGCCTTGATGTACCTGTGAAACACCTAGGAAATTCCACCTTCAAGGTTGGATGTAGAAATTCCTATTTAATAATTTGCAAAGCACCTTGGAATCCTTTAGGATGAAAGATGACAAATATAGAAAAAGAAATTGCGAGATATGAAACAAACATATACGTGGTATATCGCACACACATTCACTTTTTTCTCTTGAGCAATACCTAAAACATATTTTAACATGGAGACACAGAAAATAAAGAAAACAGATATTTCCAAAAAAGAAATTCATCAGACAATATTGGACCTTCAAAAGAGCACTATGTATACAATAGTCAGTGAAATTTAAAGTCCCACTGCAACGCCGAATCAAGTAAGTAAAGCTTTGTAAAGTTATCTAAAGGTCTTCAACTGGCTGACTTGCAAATGTCAAGAAGCAGAAATACCCTTAGGACAGTTTGTCACTGTCACAGCTCTGGCTGAATAAGTTTTAACATCCCTCCCCAAGCAACTTTCTGCCAAAGTACAATAAAAAAGGCACAAAGACAGCCATTTCATTTTACTGTGGAGCTCCTCCCCACGCAGGAGAACCTAATGTGGGATACCAAACATTTCAAAATCTAGATGGACTTTCAAAAGGTTCCACTTGCTGTTGATAAAAACAAAGGCTTTTTTAAAGAGTCAGAGTACAAAATAAGACCTTATCATAGCAGAATCATACTGAGTACGGTGACCATACATCCAGTTTTGGCTGGGACAGTCCCTATTTTAAACCCTGTCCCAGCTGTCCTGATTTTTTTGGGCAAAATTTGGCATTTGTCCTGTTTGCGCTTGCCAACTGATCATCAGCTGGGAAGAGGAAATGGAACAAATGCACAGTTTTGCCAAGAAAATTGAGTGTGACCCCTAGCAGGACGTGGAGGAATAGGGGAGGGGGCTGCTGGTAGGCTCTGTGAGCCCATGCCAAGGGTGGGTGGGTGGCTCCAGCTGTGAGCTCCGCGTGGCCGTCAGTGCCCCCACAATGCCCCACCACAGTTGGTGCAAACGCTCCTAATGAGGATGTGCACCACTGGCAGAATGAGGGTAGTGTGGACACCAACAGCATTACTGTGGTGGCTGTACGTCAACCTAAATTAAGCAGCCCTAATTTTGGCACATAGACAATCCCTGTGTCTCCAATGTAAACTGAGCAAGGTGATGCCAGAAACAATGGAAGTTACATTTACATACAAGTCAACAGGAGGATGGGAAATCAACAGGAAAAGACAAACAGCAGGGGAGAAGAACTTTATCTGGGGATTCACATCAAAAGAATATATTTCAAAGGTTTACTGAACTATAAAAAGAAGGGGAGAGAACCTCTCAGTTATCCATCACTCAGGGGGTAAAGGGGACAGCACCCTCTGTTTCTGTGAATGTTGGATCCTCTTGCCCAGAGAGCTGGAGATGGTAGTAACTTGATATAAGTGAGAGACTGTTTTAAGCAAAGATATAGCTTTCTAGAATTAAGTTGTAGGCACTAGAAAGTGTGGGGTTTTTTTGTTTTGTTTTCTTTGTAACCTTTTGTCATGGAGTCACCGGGCAATGCTCTGGAACTACTTCATACGAAGCCAGTCAGGACTCTGGGGGAGCCTCCTCTCTGTGAGCATACTGTCTCCAGGGCAAGCAGCTTACACAACTTCGGCCTTCCTGAGTCTGATCTCGGAGCATTCAGCATCCCCTCTTTACCCCGTGCACTTCCAACAGCGAGTCCACACTGGCGGGGCTCCTGGGGAAGGCAGAGGACCCTGCCTCCCAACTCTGCATTCAGACATGACTCTCAGCCAGCCAGTAAAACAGAAGGTTTATTAGACAACAGGAACACGGTCTAAAACAGAGCTTGTAGGTACAGAGAAGAGGACCCCTCAGCCAGGTCCGTCTTGGGGGGCAGGGAGCCCAGAGCCCCATCTGGGCCTCCCTCCATTTCCCCAGCCAGCTCCAAACTGAAACTCTCCAACCCCTCTTCTCGCTTTTGTCTCTTTCCTAGGCCAGGAGGCCAACTGATCTCTTTGTTCTCCAACACCTTCAGTTGGCACCTTTGCAGAGGAGGAGCCCAGGCCATCAGTTGCCAGGAGACAGGGTGTCAGCCATTCTTT
The DNA here is from genome assembly GCF_965152275.1 of Natator depressus. Classification (NCBI taxonomy): domain Eukaryota; kingdom Metazoa; phylum Chordata; order Testudines; family Cheloniidae; genus Natator; species Natator depressus. The sequence goes on along the minus strand of NC_134234.1, from coordinate 12,840,163 downwards.
GTACAGACAGCACCACACTGGCCCTCTAGGGCTCTGCAACAATCACACACACATATCCCACCACCTAGATACTTAAGAAATGCCTAGGGGAAACTGAGGCACCCACACAGTATTCAGAGAAAACATTATGAACATTCCCACTTCATCACACCTTTTCTCTCTCTTTTATTCTTGCTGGGTATTGCGTCAATCTGTGTTCATTAATAAATTTCTTCTTTTATTAAAAAACCCTCTCAGTGCTGTATTTTACAGTGTGGGACCTCTGCTAAACTAACAGACTGGTGTGTGCACTTTCTCCCCACACCCAAGCTTTGGCCAATAAACATTCCCTTTTGTTGTGGCTAAACTGAATTGTGACCCTTGATTTCTATTTCTGGGTTACTTACTATCTGCCATTTCCAATGCTCTGACCTCAGTGAGATGAAGGTAGCTTTCTGTGTACTGGACCAAAGGCACACAGAAGGTTGCCATCTCCCTCTGGAGCAGCGACACACATATGAACTGATCATGGGCAAAGATTATGAACAAATTTAAATAAATGAAGAAGAAAAAGATGGCCAAACAACAACCTCAAGTGTACAAAACTCACCTAAAAGACAGATACTATTTTCTCTGCTGAAAACTTTCCCAAGAACAAAAATCTAAATGATAGTAATTAGTAAAAGAATGATTGACTTGAACATATCAATTGAGATAATCTCTATACATTATGCCCATCATGTAGAGCCAATTCTAGTCATGCATGTGGTTTGATTTTTGATCTTCAGACAAGAGGCTTTTGCACAGTTCACTTCTGAAAGGTAAAGGAATGGATCCAGTAAGAAAGCAATATTTTGGAGGTGAGGGTATTTCCTTATATGGCCCACAGAGAGCAGAAGTGGTATTTCCCCCCCCTCAAATCAAATTTAATTGCTTTTCTAACCTCTACAGAATGCAATCTTCTTTCCTTGTTATTAGGATTAGGACAGAATGAAGGTAAAACTTTATTATTATTATTGAAATCAGAAATAACTTTCAAGAGAAAACTGGGGTCTGCTCCTAATACTACTTTATCTTTGGAGAATTATAAAACTGAAGAGTAATCAGAGGGCTTGCAGCTCCAAGCTCAGCAAGATAACTAAGAAAAACTATTTTGATGAAAAGATAACATTACTACAGTAGGAAAGGTCAGCTAAGATGCCCAATTTTTAAAGGGATTAAATTTCCACAAAAAGACTGAAGACTAATTTATTGAAAGAGCTGTAAAGAATCCACGTGGTGTGACGATCATTTCCAGATTTGAATGGCTAACTTTGTTCCCATCTTTAACATTGGCTTGCTGATATTCACACTTTGTCAAAACTTCCCTGCTGAGAGTCTAACGTGAGAAACTGAGGGACATGGTAGGATTCAAACTGCTTCTGTTCACATCTGCTGAGGAATTTGAGAGAATGAAGACCAAACTCTTTTTTTTTTTTTAAAGGTTATCTGGTTATTCTCAGCATACCTCTTCTATTACTTAACAGCAGCTTTTCTGACCCATGTTATCATCTGAACATCTCAAAATTTGTGGATTATAGGCTGGAATAGCAACATGTACGAATAAAGCTTCAGCCAAGTTTATCATCACGTATCTACTGCTCTTTCTTGACTATCAATGTAATTGATTTCTTGCATCTCTGTACTTTATGAAGGATTTCCAGTGCTACGAGAGTCAACGGTTCCCAAATTTTGGCAAATTAGCTGCAGTAGAATTGGATGCAGAAACTTGCAGCTCAATCAATCAGGTGCCTCTCCCTGAATTGCATACAACATAAACAAAAGAGATCTGTCCAGGTCAGCGTGTAGTAAGTTTCCATAGACACAGTGAAAGCCTTGTGTCTTGATACAGGCCACAATTGCAATACTGTGATTTAATCTTTACGATCCTTTTATAAATGCACTTCAGAAGGACAGGAGGGATAAGAATACTCCACACAATTGTGGGATATGATGGTGAACTATTAATTCCTAAATCAATGTGTACATGAGTGGGGAAGAAATCGCTCTTCCCAATCCATTAAGATAGCACCTAAGGGGATGAAAGATAGAGGGTGAAATCCTGGCCCCACTGAAATCAATAGCAAAATCCCCATGGACTTCAATGGAGCCAAAATTTTACCCAGAGACTGAGTTTAAAAGATTTTTTTTCAAGTGATAAGTGCTCAGCCACATTAGAGAGAGTGGAAAAATGTTAGGATGAAAATGGTAGATCAATGAGGGGAACTTTGGTGGCGGTGCCCGCAGACCAGTGATGAAGCTTTAAGCAGTAGCGATATCTACAACCTAATTTTTCTGCTTATAAATACTGAACACAGCATCTACAAGAAACAAAAGAAGATTTGGAAAGAGAAAAAAAGTTTCCTGGCACGTTTAGGCTGGGAGATTTTAAACATCTATCGATAATAGGTATGAAGCCATTTTCTGAGAGCTCTCTACGTGCAAACTGCATAAAACAACATCTATATAAGGGGAACCATATGCTGTATCGTATTTGTTCATTTTATCATTGGATGCCTGAGATTAATGGAGTTTTCAAATGGAATTGTAGTTCTGTTAAGCCTAGAAACAAAGGCATTTACTACATACAGAGGCATAAGAAGGAAACAGCTGTATTTCATCTTGAAACCCTTCATACACATTCTAACTGATAGGAATCTAATGGCTTTGTGCAAGGACGGAAAACCCAGAAGGACTGTCTGGGCCATGCTGCCGTGCTTAAAAGGACAAGCTTGTGGGAGCAGGATATGTAGTCCAAAGACAAAATGATTGGAGCCGGGGAGCCTAGAAAGGCTACAGTGTTGCATGCAAAACCCATTTAGATGTGAGATATGGAACTTGCTCTTACAAGTCAAAAGATCCAACTATATATGCTGGAGAAAAAAAAACATATTGACATTTTTGTACAATGGTTTTTGACTTGCGCAATGGTTATATATTTTGCTCTGATAAATTTAAAAGTACAACATTAAAACCCTTTAAGTGGGTGCCCTAGAGGAACCATGGAGGGAAAATACAGATGCATTTACCCTGAAACTGTAACACAGGGGTGGCCAACCTGAGCCTGCGAAGGAGCCAGAATTTACCAATGTACATTGCCAAAGAGCCACAGTAATACGTCAGCAGCCCCCCATCAGTTCCCCTGCTGCCAGCACCTCCTGCCCACATACAGCCCCACCCCCTCCTTCCCTTCCCGCACCTCCTGATCGGCTGTTTTGTGGCGTGCAGGAGTGAGGGCATGGCAGGCTCAGGGAAGGGGACGGGAGAGGGTGGAGTGGGGGCAGGGCTGTGGCAGAGCCAGGGGTTGAGCAATGAGCACCCACCCCCCGGCACATGGGAAAGTTGGTGCCTCTAGCTCCAGCCCCAGAGTCGGTGCCTGTACAAGGAGCCGCATATTAACTTTTGAAGAGCCGCATGTGGCTCCAGAGCCAGAGGCTGGCCACCCCTGCTGTAACACAACTTACCAAAGCATAGCTCCCAGCGTTGGTGCACTGTCACTTTACAGAGCTGAAACTTGCAGTGCTCGGGGGGGGGGGGGGGGGTTTCACACCCCTGAGCGAGACAGCTGCAGCGCTGTAAAGTGGCAGCGTAGACAAGGCCAAAGATTGTAGTGGAGTCTCTATCACTGGCATTTTTTCAATAGGATATTTTTCTAAAAGATGCTCTAGTTCAAACAGGAATTAATTCTAGGGCAGGGGTGCGCAAACTACGTGGGCTACATCTAGCCCACCAGCCATTTTAAGTTGGTCCTCAAGCTCCCGCTAGGGAGCGGGATCTGGGGCTTGCCCCACTCTGGGGATCCAGCAGGGAAGCAGGGTCAAGGGCCAGTCCACATGGCTCCCAGAAGCAGCGGCACGGCCCCACTCCATCGCTCCAGCCAGGGAGTAGGTTTGGGGGCCACTCCACTTAAACTTAATTAAAAGGTAAATAAAACTGAAAATGGAATATTGGTATATACCAAATCAGCTACCAATCAGGAACAGAGGTTCTGTATTATTGTTTGCTAATGATTTGCAGTAAAGAGCTGTTTTAGAACCGAGGATATGAAGCACAAATGTAATTCACAATAGTGATGTATATTTGTGACAATGTGAACTGAAATGGAGCCTCATGATTAGGTGCTTTGAGACGCAATTTCTTCAGGTTCAAAAGGCTCCAAGCACTTTTTAAAATGAACTGTGAATCAAATTTAGTCACAGTTTGGCAATAAGAAAAAAATTGAGAGTGAAATGAAAGCATTTAAATTAATCCCCAGCACTGGATCTACATAAGGAATTTATTTTGTCCATACACACACACACACCCCCCATCCTAAAATGATAATTCAACAACAGTTTGCAGTGTTGTTGTAGCTGTGTTCATCCCAGAATATGAGTGAGACAAGGAAGGTGAGGTCATTTCTCTTCTCGAAACAGCTTCTGTTGGTGGAAAGGAAAAGCTTTGAAGCTTCACAGAGCTCTTCTTCAGCTCACTTTCAGCTGGCATTCATGGTGTACAGCAACCCAATCATCAAGTGTTCCAGTACAGACAGACTCATCTAGCCCTCTTTCGTGCCCCTTGTCCCCTCCCCTACACTCCAGTTACCAACTGTTCAAACACACACGGCGTTATCACTGGCATGCTTATTTTGGCACCTCAGTTACAAGATACCAGAAGAACTGCATGTTTCAAAGTGGAAAACAAACAGTTTGCTCCTGCATACATGCTTATGCTGCAAATTGACGAGGGCTTGGAGGGTTCTGGGTACGATGTTCTCAGCTCTAGGGGAAGGAAACAACTGGCACTCTTACTCTAATGAACTCTCTTGGCCGTGACAACAGGATTCAATGGGAAGCCTGATCCTGTCCCCCTGGCTCAGAGGTCACCGTGGGGGTGCTCATAGCAGGATGAGAATGGTCCTGTTGGAGAGCCGGTGATGGGTCATGTTAAATAGATGAGCATCTCCATGGGTACGTGGGGAGGAAAAGCTGCTCTATAACGAAAGGCCTGTTTCAATCTCAAGGACTCCTACAACCTTGGTCTAACATCTTTAATGTCTATTATAAGCATTGGCAGCATCAGCAAGCATAAGCCTTTATCTGTGGGTGGTGACGAGGAAGAGAGCTGGAACTTGGAAGGCAAAACCAATAACCTACTTTACTGGAGATATCGAGGCAGGATAGCTAATGACGCAGTTAAGAGTAGCTCTTCCTTCCCCCACCCCAAAACTGTATATCTGGTTACAAAGTCTAAAAAATTATATATTAATCCTCACAGACCAAAAATACTCTCTAATGTTTATTAAAAAAAGAAAAATGAATAAGCTAATGTTTAATTTATTACCTGTCATCTGGAAAGGGAGAGGAATAGTGAAGTAATAGAATTGGCAGATGATGCAAAGATATTTAGGTAACAGGACTAGAAAGGGCTGTAAGAGGGACCTGAGCAAGCTGGGAAATGGCAGAACAATGGCAAATGAAATCCAGTGGTGGTAAATCCAAAGCAGCATATTGAAAAGAAAATATTCACACACGACGCACGGCTCTGAACTAACTAACAGCTCAAGAAAGGGGCCTGGGTCTCTGCAATGACAGCTCAATGAAAACCTCTGCTCAATGTGCAGCGGCAAGTCAAAACAAGTTACAAAATGTTAGCATGCACAGGGAATGAATGGAATAGAGAATAACATGGATGTTATTACAATGCCTTTGTATAAATTAGTAGTGTGCCCTTATCTGGATAATTTGGGCAGTACCAGTCACCCCACCCCAAAAGGATACTGCAGAGCTGGGGGGCAGAGGGGATTTCAGAGAAGAATGACGAGAATGATCAAAGGCCTGAAAATACTCTCCTATGAGGAGTGATTGAAAACATTTGGATTGTTACTTTAGAAAGGAGATCAACAAGGGGGGGGCATGAAAAAAGTCTATAAAATAATGAACGGTCTGGACAGAGGAGCTCAGGAGCTTTTATTCTCCCTCTCTCATAACACAAGGGGATATGCAATTAAACTAAAAGGTAAGAAATTAAAAACACATAAAAGGAAATGCTTTTTCATACATGCAATTAAACTAATGAACTCATTGCCACTGGAAGTCACCGAGGCCAAGAATTTATCAAGATTTAAAAAGGGATTGGACGTTTATATGGTTATCAAGAACATCCAGAGTTATCATAGTTAATAAAATATTGTGGAAGGGCTGTCAAACCTCATGTTTCAGGGCTTAAACCAATTAGAGAGCAGGATGAGATTTAACATGGGGGGGAGGTAGAGGGGCACATTACTGCACATCTGTTGCCAGCCATTGTCAGAGACAGGATACCGAACTAGATGGACTGCAGTTCTGATACAGTCTAGTAGTTCCTACGTCCTTAATCAATCCCACACACAAAAGCAATATAACTATAATAATATACAAGGTGAAATGAGAAGCATCGTCTTAAGGGCTTGTCTACACATACAGTGCTGCAGTACCACCACTGTAGCACTTAGTGTGTGGTACTCCACTTCCCCAAGAGGCAGTTGCTATGTTGATGGAGAAGCCCCCCTGTCAACATAGTACTGTCTACACCAGGAGTTCAGTCAGTATAACTGCCTCGCTCAGGGGTGTGGATTTTCCACATTCCTGAGCGACTGAGCTACACCAACATAGGTCTGTAGTGTAAACCAAGCCTAAGGAAACAGATTTCAATTTCAAGCTTCCAAGAGATGGTTATAAATAGGGCAACTTATTTTATATTGTTCCAGACATACTTTGTCAGAATTTTTTCAGTGTTAAAATGCACCAAAAAGACAAAGATGCTGCAAAAACAGAGTATAAAAATGAAGAACTGAGGACTGAATTCTAGCAATGGTAAACTCTTACCAACACTGTTGTTGGTATATCTGTTTTATAAACTCCAGTTAAATGCACCATTTGGCTTTTTGCTTTCAGATCCAGTCTTTGCTCTCATAATTTTCATCTTACATTTCACCTGTCAGAGTTTACGTCCTTTGTACAGACGTCCCTTGCATTGCATTTTGTCTTATGGAAGGATAACTTTAATCTGAATACTTTTGTATCTTGCTGTTTAATCATATATTTTCCCCCACCTTTCTGCTTTTGTTTTTGTTTCAGAGTCCATATGCATTCCTTGTCTAGCTATCTTTGTTATTAGAACCAGAGACATTACAATGAAAACTAGTGTGAAGTCTCTTACTTGAATCATAGAAGATTAGGGTTGAAAGAGACTTCAGGAGGTCATCTAGTCCAACCCCCTGCTCAAAGCAGGACCAACACCACTGAGTTTTCTACCTTCTATAAATTTAGCTTCCAAGATTTCTTTCTTACATCACTGTACCAATTATAGCTGTTTTTAAACTGGACGCATCACAGGCCTCTTCAGCACTTCTAAAAGTCTGTCTATATGTCTCATGAATTCCATCACCCTTCCACCTGCCAGGCAAGTCACCAAACATTTCTTGCGCTCTCCTCCTTACTAGATATCAGTATTTTTGATGGTGGAATCCTCTACGTCCTTACCATTTAACTGAACTTGGAGCATGAGGAATAATTACACTCCTCTTCCAGCGACCCATGGGATGGACACAAAGGGGGCACCAGCTAAAGGAAGACACGTGACCTCCCCATGTGATTCCTCCCCAACCCACCCCACCCCCAGCCTTGGGCCCCTGTGCTCTCCTCCATCCCCTTCCCATCCCACGTTACCTGGGGAAGGGGGCTCTGTCCTCCTGCTGCACTGGCTCCCCCTGACAAGAGCGGCAGCCCGCTCCCTGCCCAGGCTCAGCTGCTGGGGACAGGAGCCGACGCTGAACATGCTGCAGGGGTGGGGGGGCACTGGCTCGCTCAGCCACTGTTCCCAGAAGCTGAGCCTGGACAGGGGGCAGCCAGCTGCTGCCGCAGCCAGGCGCTCTCCCAGTCAGCCGCTGCGCTGCACGGGGCAGCGTCCCATACAGTGTGGCTGGAAGAGGAGAGGCTCTAGCCCCACCTCTCCCCTTCCAGCTCTGGCCCCACCCCTTCTCCTCTCCACCTGGGCCGGCTGCAGGGATCACTTGACCCTGCTGGAGGGTCACTTGACCCTTTGGGCCCCTCCCACGAGTCGCCACTACATGAGGCGGGTTTCCTTGTCTAAGGGATTGGTTCTGAGGTGGGACAATTCTAAAATTGCACTGCTGTAAGGATGAGGCCTTTCCCTGCAGCCACATTAGGAGAGCAGCAACCATGAACCAAAAAGCAGAAAATCACATCCTCACATTCCATCTAAATTACATTAAAACAATGTAATAGCGGGCTGTTAAGAAGGCGATCCTGTCCTCATAGTACCCACCATCACCAGATAAAGAAACTGATCTTAAGATGGTTAAAGAAAATTTTGTTTGATAGCATTCTGTCTGGCAAGAAATCACTTATCAACAGTTGTGGTTGTGAAATCCCTACTTTACTGTTTTGTTTTTATGGTCCCCACTTCTCTATTGTTTATCTGTATGGTCTCTGTCTGGTTCTTTGAGTGTTTTTGTCTGTTGCATAAGTAATTTTGTAAGATTTAAATCAACTAAGGTGGTGGGATATGATTGGTTAAAGAATTGTTTTGCTATAAGTTTAGGATTGGTCAAAGAATTATTTTGTAATATTTTAGTAAAATGATTTGTTAAGGTACAACTAAGCAGGACTCAAGTTTCACTATATAATCTGGGATCCAAGAAGGAAACCAGCTGGGAAAAGAAAAGAAGGAAAGACCTGGAAGAATATGATGAAGAAGAAGAACTCACCTCTAAGACACAGCCTAAGATCAGAACTGCTAAGAATCCTCTGTACAACCGTAACGTGCAGCAACCACAATCCAGATGAGACTGACCGTCTCTAGCCAACAGGGAAAGTCCGCCGGCATGATCAGGATTAGTGAGCATAGCATTGTATGCTTAGCATGTGTATTCTGCTTGGTAATTGTTAATAAATAGAGGATAAAGATATGTGTAAAGCTCTTTCACTGGTAAAAGATCCTGAAAACCCGCAGAAGATTATGCCCTGAGCCCTAGGAATTGGTTACGGGTGGCCCTAAGCCCTAGGAACTGGGTAAAGGTAAGTGCTTTTCCCGCAGAGCCCTAGGAACTGGGAAAGGGTAGGGGTGCCGAAATCAACTGGTTGCGCCTTGAGCCCTAGAAACTGGGTGAAGGTGGGAGCCCTAGAGTGTGTGGGTAACCCTGTGTCTTATAAACATTTCTGTGTCTTGTTCATCCTTTAATACACCAAGCCTGTCTTCAAGATGCAGTACTTGGGCTTGGGGGGCCTGGAGCTGTTTGTGCCAGATATATAGGTACAGAATGCCACTTGGCAAGTAGTCATCCAGCCTGTAATCAGTGCAATAAACTGAGTAAAACCCCAGCAGTGACTAGACTTCCTGATTCATTGGCCACCTGTAGCTCTCTGCGGGTTTTAACACTGGGTAAGATTGATTTCTTTATGGATGGGTGCATATTTGTGTTTTCAAAAGTTATTTTTAGTGGGGGTTATTTATTTAATCCATTAAATTCTCTTTGAGAAGTCTAATACCCTGACTCAGCGCCTGAACGCCCACACAGTCCAAACGCCTTTCGAACCAGAGCTCAACTCTGTTATTGCCTCTCAGCTTGAGACAAACCTCTTGCAAACAAGCAAGCACTGCACTTGTACCTTCCTAGAACAAAGACTCAGCTCCTCCACTCACAATCAATCACCCCCACAGAGAATCACAATCCTATACTGGCTGCCTCGTAAGTCCTGTCTTTGGCAATGGTGTAAATAGTTATAATGTTCTATGTTCTTATGAGGAATAATTCTTGCTATGATCAATAGGCAGGAGAGGAGAGGGACCTCATAGATTTTAAGGCCAGAAGGGACCATCGTGATCATCTCGTCTGACCACCTGCACATTGCAAGCCACAGAACCCCACCCACCTCTGTAATAGACACCCCTAACCTCTGAGTTACTGAAGTCCTCAAATCATGGTTTAAAGACTTCAAGTTACAGAGAATCCACCATTTACACTAGTTTAAACCCGCAAGTGACCCCTGCCCCATACTGCAGAGGGAGGCGAAAAAAACCACAGGGTCTCTGCCAATCTGACCTGGGGAGCAATTCCTTCCTGACCCCAAATATGCCTGCGCATCTCAGTGGTCGCTTTAGGCCCCAATCTTGTGAACGCTCACTAATCATGTGCTTAAAGTTAAGCATGTGGATGAGTTTGCAGAATGGAGTCTACTTTTTAAGTTTTTTTCTCCTAAATATAACAGAGAAGAGCAAATGCAGAGCTTTCAAAATATAGGTAAACTCTCTTATGGAATCTGTCATGATACTACAGTGTTACAAATGAGTATGTACATTTCATGGCATTGAAAACCTGATTGCACTGGGTTGAGGCTGAGCATTTTCAATAAAATATGACTGTGTACTATTTACTCTCATAACTATTTTCTTCCTCACATCCCCTTTTTAGTAGCTCTTCCTTTGCCCGTGGCTTGGTTGCAATACAATAAAATACAAAAAGGTCCATGCTAGGTCAACCCTGCAATAGCAAATGTTTTAATTAGCAGATGTTTTTGCTCAATATGTTAAAGTCTTGAAATTCATCAGCAGTTAATGTGGTTATTAGGTGGGGAAATGAATTGGTATTGCAGAGAATGTTAGGGAGATTCCCACACTTGAGCCATTGTTTTCAAGTGACAAGTCTGAGGAACTGTCCCAAACTGAGGCGTCAACAGAGGAGGTTTTGGAACAAACTGATATAGTAAACACTAATAAGTGACCAGGACGAGATGGAGTTCACCCAAGAGTTTTAAAGGAACTTAAACTGCAGAACTACTAACCGTGGTATGTAACCTATCAATTAAATCAGCCTCTGCTCCAGATGACTGGAAGATAGCTTAGGTGATGCCTATTTTAAAAAAAAGGCTCCAGGGGCGATCCTGACAAATACAGGCTGGTAAGCGTAACTTCAGTACAAGGCAGACTGGTTGAATCTATAGCAAAGAAAAGACACATAGATAAACACAATATGTTTAAGGAAGAGTCAACACAGCTTTTGTAAAGGGAAATCACGAATCTATTAGAATTCTTTGAGGGTATCAGTAAGTATGTGGACCAGGGTGATTTAGAGGATATAGTGTACTTCAGGGGTGGGAAAACTACGGCCTGCAGGCTGCTTCTATCCCGTCAGACATTGTTATCCGGCCCTCGACCTCCTGCCGGGGAGCAGGGTTGAGGGCTTGCCCTGCTCCGCCTGCCCGGTGCTCCCCAGCCCCCAACTCACAATTTCCTTGATGAGCACCATCTTCTGGCACGCAGAGCCACACTGGGCAGGCACGACTTCACCACGCTGTTTCCGGGACCAGAACTCCACCCCCACGTGGCAGCCCCCCTACGCGGCAGCACACCCAATCCCCTCCTGGTCTCCTACAGCCACACCCTCGAGAGCCTCGATCCCACGGGCCGCACCCATCCCAGCTAGGGTGCCACCGCCTGGGGCAGTGCCTGGTACGGCCTCCTTGGTGTTACTTCCAGCAGAGCCTCTATGAGTCCCCGGTACTGCCCCTGGAGAGCCCCCCCTCACTCCTGCGCCACACCCCAGGAGTCCCCCTCCTCGGTAACATCCCTTATAGATCCCCTCCATGCTACACCCCATAAAGTCCCCCTCCCGTACTGGGCATTCATGGTCCCCCATACAATTTCCATACCCACATGCGGCCCTCAGGTCAAAAAGTTTGCCCACCCCGGTGTACTTGGACTTGCAATAAGCCTTTTACAAGGTCTCTCATAAAAGTCTCTTAAGCAAAGTAAGCAGTCATGGGGTAAAAGGAAAGGTCCTCTCATGGTTAAAAGACAGGAAACAAAAGATAGGAATAAATAGTCAGTTTTCACAGTGGAGAGAAGTAAATAGCAGATTCCCTCAAGGATCTGTACTGAGGCCAGTGCTGTTCAATGTATTCAAAAATGATCTGGAAAAAAGGGTAAACAATGAGGTGGCAAAGTTTACAGACGATACAAAATTCCTCAAGATAGTTAAGTCCCAGGCAGACTACAAAGTTACAAAGGGATCTCACAAAACTGGGTGACTGGGCCACAAAATGGCAGATGAAATTCAATGTTGATAAATGTAAAGTAATGGATATTGGAAAACATATTCCACCTATACATACAAAATGATGGGATCTAAATTGGATATTACCACTCTAGAAAGAGATCTTGGAGTCACTGTGGAGAGTTCTCTGAAAACATCCACTCAGTGTGCAGCAGCAGTTAAAAAAGCGAACAATGTTAGGAACCATTAGGAAAGGGTTAGATAATAATAAGAAAATATCATACCACCAGTATATAAATCCATGGTATGCCCACACATTGAATAGTGTGTGCAGTTCTGGTCAACCCCATCTCAACAGAAATATACTAGAATTGGAAAAAATACAGAGAAGGGCAACAAAAATTACTAGGGGTTTGGAACAGCTTCCATATGAGGAGAGATTTAAAAGGCTGGGACTTTTCAGCTTAGAAAAGAGGTGACTAGGGAAGAAGGGGGGATATGATCGAGGTCTATAAAACCATGACTGGTGTGGAGACAGTGAATGGGGAAGTGTTATTTAACCCTTTGCATAACTCCAGAACCAGGGGTCACCCAATGAAATGAACAGGCAGCAGGTTTAAAACAAACGTAAGGAAATACTTCACACAATGCCCAGTCAACCTGTAGAACTTCTTGCCAGGGGATTTTGTGAAGCCCAAAAGTACAGCTGGGTTCAAAAATGAATTAGATAAGTTCCTGGAGTATAGGTCCATCAATGGCTATTAGCCAATATGGTCAGAGTTGCAATCCCATGCTCTGGGTGTCCCTAAACCAATGACGGCCAGAGGCTGGGTGTCGCGGAGCAGAGGAATAAAACCTTTGGGTGCCCTGCTAAAGAGCCAGCTTCCCCCTGCTTCCCTGTAGGATGGCTGGGTGTATGGGCCTAGGACCCTTAGCAGGGAGCCCAGCTGCAGGCCCTAATGAGGACAGGCTCAGGGTGATCTGCTGAGCCTACTGGAACAAGCTGGGTTGATGACTGGGAAGGCATATAAACCCAGGGAAGAGCTCAGGAAGGAGGCGAGCCAGGCAGGAAGATAGGAGGGTTGAGGCTCTGTCTCTGCTGGCTGACACAAGCCTCAAGGGCCAGAGGACCCAGTGAGGCGTCGGAGTGGAGACCAGCGTTGGGGGAATTGGGACTGTAGAGCCACTGTAAATAAAAGAACATGGGTGAAGCACCTGTAAGAGGCGTCTGAGACCCTTTCTTTTGCCAGCCCAAGCAAAGGGCGCAGGGAAAAGGGGAAGGAAACTTGTGCCACCCTGTGACACTGGGACTGGATGACTGGGGATGGAGCTCTTGATAATTGTCCCATTCTGTTCATTCCCTCTGAAGCATCTTGTATGAGCCATTGTTGGAAGACAAGACACTAGGCTAGACAGACCATTGGTCTGACCCAGAATGGTCTTTCTTATGTTCTTATGGGATTGTTTGGGGGTGAAATGGGGACTTGGGTATAAGAGTGTGTGTGTGTGTATGCGTGCATGTATCTATCTAAAGATACTCACACTTTGAAGGCAACTTGCAGGGATATAAATAACTTCCACTTCAATATGTAACATCATCAGTTACAGACAATATATGTCGTAGAAAAAGGCAGGTTATCATAAATTATGTTTTAAAAGACCCCTTTTAACTAAACCTACTGATTGTGCTTGAGTTTCTACTTACTGTAGACAACAATTGCATTTCACCCACAGAATGCAATTTGGAACCAAGCAATTTCTGATAAATGTGAAAGTTCAGCAGTAAAGGTTATAAACTCCAGCTTTTCTGTGATTCATCAGCCATCAGCTCCATAACAGTGAATCATTAGTGATGAGGAGAAAGGATTATGCAAGACCTGTCAGTTCTGTTGCCCCTCATGTTTGTATTCAATACACAGAGTTAATGAAACATGATGAAAGTGGCAGGTAGGAAACAGAATAGGGACCAGATCAATTCTGTGGGCACTACACTGAATTGCCTCTCATCCCTGAGAGCACTCCATCACACTGATGACATGGATCACTGCAATTCTATAAACAAACACACTTCAGGTTCCAGGGCTGCTACACGTCTAACAGGAGCAGAGGCCCAGGAGCCAGCAAACAGAACTGAAAACAGGGGAGTTTGAGTGGAAGTTGTCATGGAGGAGAAAGGAGGAGGCAAGCACCTGTTCCTTATGGGCAATGAGTGAGTTCTTGTTTTGTGTGTTTTTTTTCCCTTCTCTTTGCAGGGACTGTTAAGGGGCAGTGTGCTATGACAGAAGTAGAGCAGTCCATCACAGCAGAACCCTGATTAGGAGGCGGGGCTGCCCTGATTGGGGAGGATGGACTTCCTAGATTAGGGGGGCCTATAAAGGCAGCCAAACAGCCAACCGTCTCCCAGGAGCCAGCAAACAGAGGTGAAAACAGTGGAGTTTGAGTAGGAGTTTGTAGGGGGCGTATGGGGGAGGGGGTGTGTGGTGTTCTGATTTTCTTTTGGTGTATGTTTGGAGTTTATTTGTTTTTTTCCCCCCTTGACAGGAGCTGAGGCAGGAAGGCTATGACAAATACAGAGGCAGCAGGGGTAGCAATCCAAGGAATAGAAGAGACAACGAGGATGACCAGAACAAAAGGTACGAGGACTTGCATCCTGAAAGAACAGGAAGAAGGCCAGAGAACGATACAGAAAGAGGCAGGTCTATGTCATTGGGGACTTGCTACTAACACCACCACACAGGCCTGTCACCAGACCTGATCCAGAGAACAGAAGGGTGTGCAGTCTGCCAGGACCTAAAATACCGGATATGGACCTGAGGCTGAAGAGGATCCTAATGGGAGCAGAAAAGAATCCATTGATTGTCCTTCATGTGGGAACAAATGATACTGCTAGATTCTTTCTAGAACACATCAAGAGAGATTATTCCAGGCTGGGGAAGACATTTAAATAAATGAAGGCTCAGGTGGTCTTCAGTGGGATTCTACCTGTCCCTGGAGGAGAAGAGTGAAGGCAAACAAGATTATGACGATCAACAGATAGCTCAGGTAGTGGTGCTATAAGGAGGGCTTTGGGATGTTCAGTCATTGTGAGGCAGTCATGGACTCCACCTGAGTAGAGAGGGAAATAGACTTCTGGGATGGAGGTTGGTACAACTAATTAAAAGAGATTTAAACTAGGAACTCAGGGGAGATTACTGGGAGATACTCATGTAATCTTGACACGAGATTCTAATATTGACTGATAGGAAAATCAAGAAAGAGAATACAGCGATGAAGAAACGAATAGCAGTGGGTAGGGGAATAGACATGAAGAGGAAAAACAATGCCAATACCAATGAATCTAAGAGTCAGCTACGCGAGTCTGGCAGTAGAATGACTCTACTGAGTCTGGTGAGGAATCTGGGTGAAGCGAAGCAGAAACAAGATATTTGTACACCAATGCAAGGAGCCTGGGTAACAAAATAGAAGAACTAGAACTACTGGTGCAGAAAGTGAAACCAGATATTATAGGTGTGATGGGTTGGATCACAGAAACCCCCTGGGAGCTGCCACCTGATGTGCCAAGACTACTTCTTCCCCTGCTTTTCTGCCCAGTCAGCTTAGGACTCCAGCACCCTGCCTGGTTTGAGTCAGACCTGCTAGCCTGCTGCAAACCCAGACCCAGGTCTGAACCACGTCCCCTAACAGCTGTAGGCTCAATTGAAAGCAGCTTACAGAAGCGTTCCTGTCTTTAACACTCAGATGCCCAACTCCCAAGGGGGTCCAAATGCCAAATAAATCCATTTTAGCCTGTATAAAGCTTATACAGGGTGAACTCACAAATTGTTCACCCTCTATAACACTCAGAGAGATATGCACAGCTGTTTGCCCCCCCCAAGTATTAATACATACTCTATGTTAATTAATAAGTAAAAAGTGATTTTATTAAATACAGAAAGTAGGATTTAAGTGGTTCCAAGTAGTAACAGACAGAGCAAAGTGAATTCCCAAGCAAAATAAAATAAAACATGTAAGTCGATGTCTAATGAAACTGAATACAGATAAAAACCTCAGCAGTTCCAGTAAGCTCTTTTTTACAGACTAGCTTCCTTCTAGTCTGGGTCCAGCAAGCACTCACACCCCCTGTAGTTACTGTCCTTTGTTCCAGTCTCTTTCAGGTGTCTGTGGGGGTGGAGAGGCTCTCTCTTTAGCCAAATGAAGACAAAATGGAGGGGTCTCCCACGGGCTTAAATAGACTTTCTCTTGTGGGTGGAGACCCCCTCCTCTCTCCTATGCAAAGTCCAGCTCCAAGATAGAGTTCTGGAGTCACCTGGGCAAGTCACATGTCCATGCATGGACTCACAGTTTTTACAGGCAGAAGCCATTGCCTACATGGTATCCTGAATGTGGATTGGAGTATTCCAAGATGCATTGTTCCTTAAGTGCTTCTTGATTGGGCACTTAACTTTGCGAATTCCTTTCTCCAGGAACTGACCAAATGCTCTACTAAGGTTATTTAGAAATCAAGCCAGTACACGGCCAATATTCATAACTTCGCATACAAAAATGATACATGCACACAAATAGGATTAATAGATTCAGTAGATCATAATCTTCACATAGATATGTTACATAACATATGTACCATAGAATATATTCCAGTTATGTCATATATATTCATAAACATATTTCCATAAAGCCTTATGGGGGCACCATCACAATAGGGATAACAGAAACATGGTGGATTAGTAGTCATGACTGGAGCACAGGTACTGAAGGGTTTGTGCTGTTCAGGAAAGACAAAAATTAAGGTAAACATCACAGAGTAGCATTGCATTAATGACGAGGTAGTCTGTGAAGAACTAAGAAGCGATGGAATGAGGAAAACAGTCTGTTTGGGTCGAAATCACTTTGAGGAAGAAAGCTACTAGAGGCTCCTCTGGGATAGAGCTTGGGGTCTGCCACAGACCCCCAGGATCCGATTTGGATATGCACAGAGACCTCTTTAATGTTTTTAATGAAATAAATACTACTGGCAATTGTGTGATTATGGGAGACTTTAACTTCCCAGATACAGATCGGAGAACAAGTGCTACTACTAATAATAGTAGGGCCCAGATTTTCCTGGATGTGATGGCTGAAGAACTCAAGGATCTGAATGTGGAGGAGGCTTGGAATTACTTTAAGTCAAAGTTGCAAAAACTGTCTGAAGCCTGCGTCCCAAGCAAGGGAAAAAAATTTGTAGGGAAGTGTTGCAGGCTATACTGGATGAACAAGCATCGCAAACAGTTTATTAAGAGAAAGCAGAAAGCCTACAAGGAACGGAAGACAGGAAGGTTCAACCACGAAAGCGATCTCTTGGAGGTCAGAAAGCATAGGGGGGAAAATGAACTGCCAAAAGAGAAGCAGAGCTGGACCTTGCAAAGGAAATTAAAACCAATAATAAAAGGTTGTACAGCCATATAAATAAAAAGAAAACAAAAAAAGAGGAAGTGGGACCACTAAGCACTGAGGATGGGGTGAAGATTAAAGATAATCTAGGTATGGCCCAACACCTAAACAAATACTTTGCCTCAGTTTTTAATAAGGGTAATGAGGAGCTTAAGGATGGGGTTGGGGGGGAGGCTAATGAAAATAAAGATATGGAAAGAGAAATCACCACATCCCAGTTGGAAGTCAAACTTAAACATCTTAATGACACCAAATCAAAGGGCCCGAATAATCTTCATCCAAGAATACTGAAGGAACTAGCACATGAAATTGCAAGCCCAATAGCAAGAATTTTTTAATCTGTAGACTCAGGGTTCATACCTTATGACTGGAGAAGTGCCAACAGAGCACCTATTTTTAAGAAAGGGAAAAAAGGTGATCCGGGAAACTACAGGCCTGTTAGTTTGACCTCAATTGTATGTAAGGTCTTGGAACAAATTTTGAAAGAGAAAGTAGGTAAGAACATAGAGGTAAACAGTAATTGGGATAAAGGGGAGACAACAATGGGTCATGGTGAAAGGTGAACTGTCAGGCTGGAGGGAAGTTACTAGTGAAGTTCCTCAGGGATCAGTCTTGGGACCAATCTTATTTAACATTTTTATTAATGACTTTGGCACAAAAAGTGGGACTGTGCTAATAAAATTTGTGGATGACACAAAGTTGGGAGATATTGCCAGCACGGAGGAAGACTGGAATATCATACAAGAAAATCTGGATGACCTTGAAAACTGGAGTAATAGAAATGGGATGAAATGCAATAGTGCAAAGTGCAAAGTCATGCACTTAAAGACTAACAAAAAGATTTTTTTGCTATAAGCTGGGGATTTATCAGTTGGAAGTGACAGAGGAGGAGAAAGATCTAGGTGTATTGGTTGACCACAGGCTGACTATTAGCCACCAATGTGATGCAGCTGTACAAAAGGCTAATAGAATCCTAGGATGCATCAGGTCAGGTATTTCCAATAGACAGGGAAGGGTTAGTACCATTACACAAGGCACTGCTGAGACCTCATCTGGAATACTAAGTGCAATTCAGGTCTTCCATGTTTGAGAAAATGGAATTCAAGCTGGAACAGGTGTAGAGAAGAGCTACTAGGATGATCGGAGGAATGGAAAACCGACATTATGAGAAGAGACTCAAAGAGCTTGGCTTGTTTAGCCTAATCAAAAGATGGCTGAAGGGAGATAGGATTGCTTTCTATAAATACATCAGAGAGATAAATACCAGGGAGGGAGAAGAGTTATTAAAGTTAAACGCCAATGTGGACACAAGAACAAATGGATATAAACTGGCCATGAACAAGTTTAGGTTTGAAATTAGGTGAAGGTTTCAAACCATCAGAGGAATGAAGTTCTGAAACAGCCTTTCAAGGGGAGCAGTGGGAGCAAAAAACCTAACTAGCTTCAAGACTGAACCTAATAAGTTTATTGAGGGGATGGTATAATGGGACAGCCTACAATGGCAGGTAGCCGATCTGTGACTGCTAGTAGCAAATCTTCCCCAATGGCCAGTGTTGGGACACTAGATGGGAAGGGCTCTGAGTTACTACAGAGAATTCTCTGCCAGGTGTCTAGCTGTTGGGTCTTGCAGAAATGCTCAGGGTACATCTGACCACCATATTTGGGAGTCGGGAAGGAATTCACACCCCACCCCCTCTCACCCCGGTCAGATTGGCAGAGACCCTGGGGGGGGTTTCACCTTCCTTTGCAGCATGGGATATGGGTCACTTGCAGTTTTAAACTAGGGTAAATAGTGGATTCTTGATAACTTGAAGTCTTTAAATCATGATTTGAGGACTTCAGTAACTCAGTCAGAAGTTAGGGGTCTATTACAGGAGTTGGTGAGTGAGGTTCCATGGCCTGTGATGTGCAGGAGGTCAGGTTAGATGATCATGATGGTCCCTTCTGGCCTTTAGGTCTATGTGTCTAACCTCCATTAGCCATTTATTCTGAAATTATCTATTTAAAAAGTGGTAATGATTATTTTTCATTAGCCAAAACATAATACGTATTGAAGTTACATAGTTTGCATTATAGCAGGAATAATTCATCCTCCATCTGGAAAATCTGAATTAAAAAAATTATTCATGATATACTAACATTCTTATGGGAGTGCTGCTGATCAAGCAGCTTTTTAAACTGAGAAAGTGAAGTCATCTAGAGTAATGCCCCGATTCAGGAAAAGTTCCCTATTCAGGAAAACACTTAAGCACATGCTTTGGTGTTTTCCTGAACACAGATGCATTTAAGGCACTTCCTTGAGTGCCTTCCTGAACTAGGGTTTATGGGAGCACAGACTGATAGGTCCCCTTCTGAAGCCCTGCAGTGTTGTTTTTATAAGCCCTGGTCTATACTATAGGGTTAGGTCGAATTTAGCTGTGTTCGGTCGATTTTATAATGAATGCGTCTACACAAGCAACACCGTTCCATCAACCTAAAGGTCTCTTAAAATTGACTTCTGTGCTCCTCCCCAGCGAGGGGAGTAGCACTAAAATTGACCTGGCTTGGTTGAATTTGGGGTAATGCGGACGCAAATTGACATTATTGGCCTCCAGGAGCTATCTCAGAGTGTTCCAATGTGACCGCTCTGGACAGCACTTTCAACTCTGATGCATTAGCCAGGTACATAGGAAAAGCCCCGGGAACTTTTGAATTTCATTTCCTGTTTGGTCAGTGTGGCGAGCTCAGCAGCACCGGTGACCATGCAGTCCCCCCAGAATCGCAAACAAGCTCCAGCATGGAACAAACGGGAGACACTGGATCTGATTGCTGTTTGGGGAGAAGAATCTGTGTAGGCAGAACGCCGACCAAAAAGAAGAAATGCTAATATATATGCCAAAATCGCACAGGGCATGATGGACAGAGGCTACAACAGGGACACACAGCAGTGCCGCGTGAAAGTCAAGGAGCTCAAGCAAGCCTACCAAAAGACAAAGGAGGCAAACGGTCGCTCTGGGTCAGAGCCCCATACATGCCTTTTCTATGATCAGCTGCATGGCATTCTAGGGGGGGGACCCTACCTACCACTACTCCACCACTGTCCGTGGACACCTGCAAGGGGGGAGTCTCACGCAACATGGAGGAGGATTTTGTGGATGAGGAGGAGAATGCGCAGCAGACAAGCGGTGAATCCGTTCTCCCCGGCAGCCAGGACCTTTTCATCACCCTGGAGCCAATACCCTCCCAAGGCGGGATCCCCGACCCTGAAGGCGGAGAAGGCATCTCTGGTGAGTGCACATTTGTTACTACAGTACAGGGTTTAAAAGCAATGTGTTTCATGTTTGATTTGCCCTGAAGACTTGGGATACATTTGCAGCCAGTACAGCTACTGGAAAAGTCTGTTAACATGTCTGGTGATGGAGCGGGCATCCTCCATGGTCATCTCCATGAAGCTCTCCTGGAGGTACTCTGAAAGCCTTTGCAGAAGGTTTCTGGGGAGGGCTGCCTTATTTCGTCCTCCATGGTAGGACACTTTACCACGCCAAGCCAGTAGCAAGTAGTCTGGAATCACTGCAGCACAAAGCATGGCAGAGAACAGTCCTCGGTTTTGGTCGCATTCAAGAAACATTCTGTCTATATCTTTCTGTGTTAGCCTCAGGAGAGTGATATCATTCATGGTCACCTGGTTGAAATAGGGGAATTTTTGTAAGGGAACAGTAAAAGGACCCTGTTCATGCTGGGCTGTTTGCGCTTGGCTAAAAGAGATCATCCCTGAGAATAGCCATGCAGCAGGGGAGGGGTAAAGAGATCATCCCAAATAGCCACATGGAGAGGTGGGGGGAGATGTGTGCTGCACATCCACCCAAAAACCGCACCCCCTCCTTTTAAATGTGAAACCCAACCAGCATTGCTTGCTATGGGAAAGGAGGGCACTGCAGTTTGAAAACATTCCCACATGTTATGAAGGCGTTAGAAGCCAAACCTGCATACCCTTTGGCTTACCATGGCTGCCTGGAAACCAAATGCTGTTGCCCAGCCGTGTGTGATGTGTCACCATACTGCCAGGCACTCAATATAAAAGGCAAAATGCGACCTTGTACACCTAAAGCACATGTGCTGTCTGCTGTGAATTGCTTGATTCACTGTGAAAGAGTCTCCCTTTTGTTCTGAGAAATGTATCATCTTAAATTTTACTCTCCCTTTTTATCCCCCCACAGGTGCAAATGTTTCTATGCTCCCCCTATCATCTCTGTCCCTGACGTTATCGCAGATTAGAAGGTGAAAAAAATGCACTCGCAATGACATGATTTCCGAGCTCATGGAGTCCTCCTGCACTGATAGGAGGCATGGAGGCATTCAGTGAGCTCGATGAGAAGAGGCAGGATGCAATGCTGAGGCTAATGCAGGAGCAAACAGACATGCTCAGGCATCTGGTGGAGCTGCAGGAAAGCCAACAAGAGTACAGACCGCTCCTGCATCCACTGTACAACCGCCTGCCCTCCTCCCCAAGTTCCATATCCTCCTCACCCAGACGCCCAAGAACGCATGGTGGGGGAGGCTCCGAGCACGCAGCCACTCCACTCCAGAAAACAGGCCCAAGCAACAGAAGGCTGTCATTCAAACAGTTTTCATTTGTGTGTGACTACAATAAGCAATGTGGCCTTGTCCTTCCCTTCTCCCCACCTCACCCTACCCCACCCCACCCGGGCTACTTATCTCCCCCCCCTTTTTTTTTAATTAATAAAGAAAGAATGCATGGTTTCAATACAATAGTGACTATTTTCTTTGCCAGCTGTGATCGAAGAGGGGAGGGTCGTTGGCTTACAGGGAATTAAAATCAACAAAGGGGG
Organism: Natator depressus; assembly: GCF_965152275.1. NCBI lineage: Eukaryota > Metazoa > Chordata > Testudines > Cheloniidae > Natator > Natator depressus. Next base: position 12,817,855 of record NC_134234.1, on the reverse strand, counting down.
TGGGTTTGCATCAAGGAGAAACACATGCAACTGTCCCACTGTAGCCTGGTCAGTCATGAAACTGGTTTTCAAAGCCTCTCTGATGCGCAGCACATGTACCTGTGCTATTCTAACCCCCCTGGTGTCTGGCTGTTCAAAATTGGCAGCCAGGAAATTTGCCTCAACCTCCCACCCTGCCATAAACATCTCCCCTCTTACTTTCACAGATATTATGCAGCACACAGCAAGCAGTAATAACAATGGGAATACTGGTTGCGCTGAGGTCTAACCTAGTCAGCAAACAGCGCCAGCGAGCTTTTAAACGTCCAAAGGCACATTCTACCACCATTCTGCACTTGCTCAGCCTATAGTTGAACTGTTCCTTATTACTGTCCAGGTTGTCTGTGTATGGCTTCATGAGCCATTGGAGCAAGGGGTAGGCTGGGTCTCCAAGGATAACTATTGGCATTTCAATATCCCCAACAGTAATTTTCTGATCTGGGAAGTAAGTCTACTTCTTGCAGCTGCTCAAACAGCCCGGAGTTCCTAAAGATGAGAGCGTCATGCACCTTTTCCGGCCATCCCACGTTGATGTCAGTGAAATGTCCCTTGTGATCCACCAGTGCTTGCAGCACCATTGAGAAGTACCCCTTGCAGTTTATGTACTGGTTGGCAAGGTGGTCCAGTGCCAAGATAGGGATATGTGTTCCATCTATCGCCCCACCACAGTTAGGGAAAGCCACTGCAGCAAAGCCATCCTCTATGACCTGCACATTTCCCAGAGTCACTACCCTCAATAGCAGAACATCAGGAATTGCATTGGCTACTTGAATCACAGCAGTCCCCACAGTAGATTTTCCCACTCCAAATTGATTCCCGCCTGACTGGTAGCTGTCTGGCATTGCAAGTTTCCACAGGGCTATTGCCACTCACTTCCCAACTGTCAGGGCAGCTCTCATCTTGGTCCATATCCTCCTCACAATCATCCTCGTGCTGTTGTCTCTTAGCCAGGTTCTGCACATATTGCAGTATAATGCGCGAGGTGTTTACAATGCTTGCAACAGCAGCAGTGAGCTGAGCAGGCTCCATGCTTGCCATGCTATGGCGTCTGCATGGGTAACCCAAGAAAAAAGGCGTGAAATGACTGTCTGCAGTTGCTTTCATGGAAGGAGAGAGCGGAGACTGATGACACGTACCCAAAACTACCCACGACAATGTTTTTGCCCCATCAGGCATTGGGAGCTTAACCCAGAATTCCAATGGGCAGTGGAGACTGTGGGAACTATGGGATAGCGTCCCACAGTGCATCACTCTGTGAGTTGATGCTAGCCACGGTAGTGAGGACGCACTCCGCCGACTTAATGCGCTCAGTGCGGACATACACAATCGACTGTATAAAATCGATTTCTAAAAATCGACTTCTATAAAATTGACCTAATTTCCTAGTGTAGACATACCCTAAGTATTCTAAAGCCCTGATATATTTGTAATCTTATTTTTTTTCATATTTTACTTCAAACTTTAGAGTACAAAAAGTGATCCATTACTGTAGAAAGTGTTATAAACACTGACAAAAACCGAAGGCATTTAAGAGTAGCAAAATTGGAACAATTTCCCAGTGTACTGTAAGGCTTCAAAAAGGGAAAGATATAAATTAAGAAAACAAGATGAATCAACAATCACAACACTACAAGAGAAAGCCAATGGAATGTATAATTACTTATTCAAAAAACCTTTGTGTTCAAACAAACCTTATCTACTAAAGTATATCACAGCAATTTTCATTAAAACCATAACAAACTGAAAGCTTAGAAAAAGGAGCGATAATTATTCATGAGATCGTCACCATGAGTTTCAATGTGCTTGAACACAGACCATTTCTGCAACTCAATTAGATTTGCTTTACTTTTAAAAAGGAGGCCAAATGATCATATTTAACAGATTATTGTGTTAGGGACTTCATGAGAGACTTTCTAGAACAGACCCTTCAGTATTCATGACAATACAGGTTACCATATTTGTATGCCAAAATACAGTTGGATAAAGTTTCCTGCAATTTTCCAGACAGCTCTTTTGTGGAATTCCTAATGGCTTTTAGGAGATTACAAAGACAATATAGATGTAGGTACCTTCTCAAGGCTTATTGCCCACATCATGGTTGCATAAATGGGACAGGAATAATCTATGCTTGCTTAAGGGCACCAACTAATATAATAAAATTTGGAATTTAGAAATCAGAATTTCTGGCAAGTTACACAACAGACAATATATTTTAAAACTAATCAACTACACTGCTAATCTAGGGCAGAATTACATACTGTCAATGCACATTATGTACACACAATGTTCATTAATATGTGGGCATTAGAGAGTCAAAGAGTCCTCATCTTCAGCTTACCCCATGGAAAGGAAACCAAAGAATAAAGGGACTATATACTGGCATGGGGATGGAGGGGGGACATTACCTGATAGAGACATTTGCACTAAGTACAGAGCATGTGTTTTTAGACAAAACAGCCTATACTTCCTAATTACCTGTGCTAATTGACGAAACATTAAATACAAGGCGGAATACTGTGGTGCACTGCTTTAGTTGTTTATCATAGAATCATAGAATATCAGGGTTGGAAGGGACCTCAGGAAGTCATCTAGTCCAACCCCCTGCTCAAAGCAGGACCAATCCCCAATTTTTGCCCCAGATCCCTAAATGGCCCCCTCAAGGATTGAACTCACAACCCTGGGTTTAGCAGGCCAATGCTAAAACCACTAACTATCCCTCCCCCGTTATCTGGGATCTAATTCAGCGAGCAGACCTGATCTTCTGCATTTTTGATTCATGCTTTGCTACAGGTGATGAATGCTGTTTAATTAGGGAATTAAAGCGCAAGCTTGCTCAGCAGCAAGTCTAAATCAGGTTTTCAAGTAGAAAGTTTGGACACAAACTTCTCCAAATGAACTAGTATTTCAAAAGCCTTTTCCTGCTATAGCTCAGTCCAATGCCCACACTGATAGCTAAGTCATAAACAGCAGGTCTACATTTCTGCTTAAGTCAATCTAACGTACATCGCTCAGGAATGTGAAAAAGACAAGTTACAGCAACCTAAGCGCTATCCACACCGAGTGCTATGTCAGCAGGAGACCGTCTCCCACTGACGTAACTTCCGCCTCTTGCTCTCCCGTCGGCGATGTAGCACTTCTAGTGTAGACGAGCCCATCAAGGTCAGTTCACAAAAGACCTGAATCACACTGCACTGCAGTGAGGGTTTCCCAGTTCAGTAGGAATAGCCATGAAGTCACTGGAAAAACAAACAAACAATCTCCTCAGCTCTGACAGAAAACCTCCTGCTTTCCTTACCTTCTCTCAGTTGCTATTCTTCAAGCCCGCTATTAAAGCAGCACCTGCCTTTTATTTCTCCGCTAACACCACATTTTAAGAAAACAAACATAATATTATGAACGAGGGCCCTACAGGATTCTGAAAAGGCGTGTTGTCTCCATACACTGATGTGTCATGAGTGCACTGGTATGAATAGGATTTTGTTTCAAATGAGAGGACAGCACCACTCTTTTCCAGTTCCTATATAGTGACTCATCCCCATGAATTTGGGATGATGTGGGAGTCCACTGACAAAACAGCAGCAGCTGCAGCAATTTTCTGGGCACTGGCCCTTTAATTATTATTATTTTTTTTAATCAAAATTCAGATATTGGGGAGGGGAGGGGGCAAGTTGGCTCAGAGAGTAGAAACAAGACATGGAACCTTTCGCTACTAGGCCAACAAGGATTGGAATGAAGATGCTGGTTCTACCTGCTATTTAAGTTCCCTTTCTGAGCTGTAGATGTCAAGACCTGAATCTGGGTTGCTGCTCCTTGGTTCCACAGGTATCCAGCCCAGTTCCACTTTGCAGCAGTTCTCACTCAGCTCCAGTCAAAGCTCCCTTAGATTCAAACACTAACTGAAAAAAGAACTCAAATGCACTATCTGCACATCACCTGGTGAGGCTTTCAGATTGGTGCTCTCCTATACAGAAGAGGTAGTTTTCATAGTAGGACCAAAACCTCCATTTCTGTGAGGAGCCTCCCTCAGTATGGAATATGGACTATGCCTCATGGAACCTCTGATAAACCCAGGGCTTGCTTCTCCAAGTCTGCAGAAGCCCCCTCCCTCTGCTGCCTCCCTCTGATCCTGCTGCCACCATGGCTGCAGAAGCTCCTGTCTGACTGTGAGGTAGCAGGAGAATGGAGCTGAGTGAGGGCTGCTGGGAGCACCCAAAGCCCAGCAACCAGCTAGAAGCAGCAGTCTAGATTCCAAACTGGAGGTTCTTCAAAGAAAGTCATTAACATACACATTAACATTCTAAGTCATTAGCATTGCCCCTGCAAAATGAGGTGCCTTTGCAGTCCATTTCCTAGTGGAGAGGTGTTCACATCACAATTGGTAGTGATTGTCACACCATCATTTACAAACATAGAACTGTCAGCATATATTAGTTTGCCTAGAGAATAAAGCTAACACAAGCAGGAACAGCCTGTATTTGATATGATTTTTAAAAATCTGTGCACATAGGTAGTGCACAAGTGGGGGAAAAATCATAAACCCCAAAAATATCTAAAAGGAAGCTTGATTTATGGGCATATATAAAGTAAGTACAAAAACCAGTGATACCACAATCGTGTTTTGGATAAAGAAAGAAAGATCAGATACATTTGCTAAATGCTCACGAAAGCTCATGCTCAAATAAACTGGTTAGTCTCTAAGGTGCCACAAGTACTCCTTTTCTTTTTTCTTTTTACGAATACAGACTAACACGGCTGTTACTCTGAAATTTGCTAAATTTTGTGGATTTCTTTTTAAACTGGAAAACCAAATTATTTTTACATGGCTCTATTAAAAAAAACTCAACCCACACCAAATACAAGACAAAGTCAGGCTGTATCAACTGCATTATATTTATGGAATAAAAATGACTCTCAGCCCCGACACGTCAAGTTTCAACCTGTAGAAAATATTGACAGCAGAGCTATTCACCCTTAAAGAGAGCTTTATAATGGAAATTCTAATGTCTTGAATCTTCTTCTCCCAGATTTTTCCCTGCACTATTGCTTCTTCAAGGTTCTGGCTTCTTTTCAGCCATGGAGGATGAAAGTTTTGTGATGCTGATGAGGCAGAAGCCACTGACAGCATTTAATTTAAAATTACTGTAATGGTTTTATAAGTTTGGTCAGAGTTCAACAGGAACCACAATGCTAAAGTTTCAGGCAGCAGCAACTAATTTCTTAAAACATCAAATTCACTGTTGGCTGATGGTGCACTAGCAGAGTAAGATGCTACTTCCTTGAAGTGCCAGGCTTCACTTGAGAACCTCCCAAGATGAAATATAGAATGGTTATCCCACATTATCCTCCCCCTAAATCTACCCTTTAGGCTGAAATCCAATACCCACGGGATGGGTCACTGACACCCCAAAACCATGGTGATCAGAGCATAAAGTGGGTAGGTAGGTAAAAGCTGTACTTATGGTGCCACATCATGGAAAACAGCAGATAAGAGGAATTTCTTCTGCAGTGATGTGGTTGCTGCTGGTATGGGTAATGGGCTTAGCAAGGGATTTATCCAGGAGAGTGAGAGTAGACTCAGTATCGCAAACCTCAAGCATTCAAAAATCATGAGATTGGCTTAAAATGAGGATTTTTTAAAAAATAATGAAACTGGGAGTTTCGTTTGTTTTCTGGTTTGTGAGCCTCCAGGGTACACACAGGTCACATTTTCCTATCTAAGCACAAGGGCTAGAAACTTTTTTCAAAAATAAAAGCTGAGATTCTCATGAATCATGACAGGGTTTTCACAAAACCACCAGAAGTTGTGACACGATAAAATCACAAAAAAGTTGGCAACACTGGAGAAGTATGCATGACTGGGAGAGAAGAATGAGACAAAAAGCAGAGATGATGATCCACCCCAATCCCAGAGCTGAGGATCTCCCCACAAAAGACTCCTCAATAGCAGCCACTTGACGGCCACATCAGCTTATGTAGCAAAGGTGAGAGAGGAGGAGGGCTTAAGAAAGACAAAGCATGGCTGACTGTAAAACTGCTCTGGGTGGGAGTTATGCCACGGTCTTGGGATACCTCTGGAATGCCTTTATTTCTTCACGTTTGTATTTGAAAATGCCTCATCATAATTAGGTGCTTTTTATAAAATTGGAAAGAATCAAAAATAAAAATAACATTCCCTTCATCTTATCAACAACCTCCTGCTACAGCACCCTACAAAACAGTAAACCTCCCTGTCATTCAACCACTACATTCAAGTGTAAAATATTAAGAATCAGGCTAAACTGAGCAGTATGCACTTTTCACAAGATGGGTGTTACTGCATGATTAAATGTATTTTTTCTTTCCTCAGAAAACTCCACTCATGACTGTGAAGTTCTCTTTTCTCCTTGTGTAGTGATCCATTTTCCTTCCCTTCATGCTTTGGTGACTGCTCATACATGAAGCCCCGTGATTTAATGCTGAAACATGAATATTGTGAATAATTGAAAAAAGCACATTTTGCTTCGTCCTTTTCTTTACAAAATCCTGACTCTAAAAGGTTTTCAGTTAAACTACAGTCCAAGTCCAATTGCTTTTATAAATATTTAATAAATATATATTTATAAAAGCTTGTGTAAATATATAAGCAGAGAAGAAATTACTGGGTTACTCTACAAGATTAAAAGATAATAAGGCTGCCAGTCTGGTTACTTGGATAACACACTGAAGGTTGTACTGTTACTGAATAATAATTCCACATCAGAATACTGAATGCATGGTTAACATGCAGCCAATGATGTGATGAATGCAGTGCAGATGCTTGCACAGGTACTGTAGAAAGACAGACTATACAATGTTACTTTAGCAAAACCAGACAATCAGCATTACAAACTATAGCTGCTAATAAAAAAAACATTTGCTTTGGCAAAGTCAAAAATAGAAGAACAAGCTGACTGCAAAATGTTTAATCTTGTCTTTATTCTGGTCGGAATTAAGCTGCTGAAGACCTTTCAGTTAAAGTCACATGCTCCTACACTAGAGTGACACTTATTACAGAGTATCTGCTAGGCAGAGGAAAGAGGACACAGAATTGTCAGCAAAAAAGGCCACTGAACAGCCCAGTCTCCTTAAAGGTATATTTTAACTTCATGCCACACTTCTCTGTTGTATTTTCATTTAAACCAATCTCTCCCTAAAAATGTCTAGCTGTCTCAAAATCTTTTAAACTATATCCTTACAGGCACCATGCTACTTATTCAATACATAGCCTACTCTAGCTGAAATAGCACATCCTGAATCCCCATCTTCTTCCTCTTGATTTTCACATTAAGTCCCTCAGCATGACCACATCTTTCAGTCCTTTACCAAACCTTGTGCAGTTTTTAATTTCTGTTATTCCTTAGAACCTCAGTGTTATAAACACCTCGGGAATGGAGGTTGTTCGTAACTCTGAAATGTTCATAACTCTAAGCAAAATGGTATGGTTGTTCTTTGAAAAGTTTACAACTGAACCTTGAATTAGTACAGCTTTGAAACTTTACTATGCAGAAGAAAAATGCTATTTTTAACCATCTTAATTTAAATGAAACAAGCACAGAAACAGTTTCTTTACCTTCTCAAATCTTTTTTTTTTAAACTTTCCCTTTATTTTTTTAGTAGTTTACGTTTAACACAGAAAACACTACTGCTCTGTAAATAAGGTGTGTGGTTGACCAGTCAGTTCATAACTCTGATGATCGAAACTCTGAAGTTCTACTTATCAACTTTAAGTCTTTAATGAGAATTAATTCAGTGGGTCCAAATGTGCAGTCCTTACTTAGAAAAAAACTGTTGATTTCCACAGGAAGGACTAATTGTTTGCCAAGGAGGCCAGCATGCCCTAACCCCTTCCCCTCTACTCACTGGAACTCCTTCACCAGAGGCATGGACTTTGTGATAGAATTCCTGATTATTTTTCTTAAACACATTTTTTTTAAAAAAAAAGTTCACCTAAAAAGATACACAGAAAAGCTTCAAAAATGAAAACCTCAAATAGGAAACAATAGACACCACGTATAGAACTTTATCAGATATATTTTGGCAGTCTATGTACCATACTATTCACTGTATTTTCTTTCTCCTTTCAGGAGTAATCATTTCACATACATGCACCAAGTTAGTTATCATAGCAGAATCTCTGCATGAGATTAGTCTGACATCCTGAATGTCTCATTTCGCTTGTCAGCCATATTACTACTCCCTCTAAAAAGTGGTAATATATTGTATTTGAATAGGAGAGGAAATATTTAAATATATTCATTTGCTTTACAATGGACAAGACTGTTTTCGATCACATGCAAATCTGGCATCTCTGTTAAGCCCGAGTAATGAAATTGTCAAGGCTAAAAACCAGAAGACACTTAAAAAACCAAACATTTCCTGAAATTAACAAGGTTAATATGTCTCAAAAGTGGACTTTTAAAGAAAAGCAACACAAAAACATGTCCTCCTATGTAACTGGTACCTGCTAACAGCAGTTCTTTATCTATCCCTTTGCACAGATGTGGATATTAAGGCCCTGATCCAGGAAAGCACTTGAGCACATAGAATCATAGGTATATAGGACTGAAAAGGACCTCAAGCGTATGAGCAGTGGCACTGACTTCAGTAGGATTGCTTAGGTTCTTAAGTTAAGCATGGGCTTTGCTGGACTGGGGCTTAAACGAGTCATTAGAGCGTAGGACTGGAATCAGCACACTTAGGGCATGTCTGTGTAGGGATAAGAGCCCTGTGGCACAGCCATGGCTGGCCCAGGCCAGCAGGCTTGGGCTGCATTACGAAAAACTGCTGTGCAGATATCCAGGCTCCTGCTGGAGTCCGAGCTCTGGGACCCTCCACCCTTGCAGGGTCCCAGAGCTTGGGCTCCAACCCAAGCCTGAATATCTGTACAGCAATTTTTCAGCCCAAGAGCTTGAGCCCAAATCATCCGACAGGGCCAGCTGTGGGTTTTTTATCCCTGTGTAGACATATCACTAGGTTCTAATCCTGATTCTGACATTGACCATTTGAGTGGCCTCAGGCAAATCCCAATTTCTCTGTCTCAGTTTCGTTAGTTACAAAATAAGGAAAATACTGATCTACCTGCTTTGTTAGGATTAGTATTTGCAAAGCACTATATATAAACTATTATTATTACAGAAGTTAGGGCACTGGCAGCACTTATCAAATAAACAAACAGTAATCAACTTGTAATATATCCTCTGTGAGTGAATGACTGCAAAACAGTGGAGAGATATTTAAGCAGAAGGCTCTGGAATTCTTACCAGAAAGTTTTCATGAAAACAAATAAATATGGGGCAAATAAACTGCAAAATAACTCCCTCTGAAGGACACTTAACAATATGTTAAATGAGCACAAGTAGTACATAATACGAGTCTAGTCTAGTTTAGAAAAGCGTGCAAGCCTCCATTTTACTCATAAATATAGTCAAGAGCTCATTAATATCTAACATTTCATTGCCAACACTTGCCCAGCTCAACATATGCCAATGTTTGCATGCAAGTTTCTTCTGTTAAAGTAAACGGTTGACCAAAGGTATTTGACAAGTTGGAGTGGAAATGTCAATGAGAAATTTGGAACTGGCACTTGGCCAGGATGGGTGCATTATCAGTACATGGCTAGCGGTAAGAGGACCAGGGAAAAAGTTGTTTGCCAAATAGCAGCTTCACCAATATAACATAAAGGAAAGGAAAAGGACCTTGTTATTAAGTTGTTGATCATAAATCAGCCAGTAATCTTCAGGCCCAGGAACAATAGGCTGGCATCCTTCAGGATGTGCTAATGGCACTCACTTTGTAGGTTAAAGTATTCCCAACCTCTTCAGGGCAAGGAAACGAGACCAGAACTGGGAACCCAATCTAAGCCTCCCATGTCAGGTCTTAGCACAAAGCTGGTAAGTCAAACGAAAATGTAGAAGTAGTTAAGGCACAGTCAAATCCACTGGCTTGCCTACACAATGCAGAGTGCAAGCATGATGCTGTATGATTGAAACATTACCATGTATATCAATGTTGCTACCACTGTTATACAATTCCGACAAATCTTATATAAAGCCACCTTCTTCTACAAAGTAGGTCAGGTAAGGTATCAATGGAACAGTTACAATCTATCAAATATTACTATCCTGTTTGTATGTATGTATCATCTTTGTATCTAAAGTTATGAATATTGACTATGTACTAGTATTTCAGATGTGTTAGATCCTGGAGTAACACCCACCAGTTTAAATCTACATTGTCGCCAGACAGCTTTGTGTTGATAGCCCATCAAAGACAACTGGATTCTCACAATGGGCCACAGCAGAAACTCATCCCACCCCGCAAGTCTTCCCGTAGATGTTTTAGCCAGAATCTGGGTAATGGCTGCTCTTGTGAATCATCAAAGCATGTAAGAACATGTGAACCTGGACTCCGTCTTGTGTCTGTACTTTTCCACAAATTGTGCTGAGAGCTTTGTTTGGGGACAGTGAAATTCCCTCCACATGGGGGAGGACATAAAAATGCTGGAAACATCTCCAATTTGTCTTCATTTCCTGCTTCATTCCTCTGGACTGGATTTCGAACAAGGAAGCTCTAAACAAGGACTGATGGCCACCTCACCCCCCAAACTGTTTGGGTAATTTCCAGAGAGACATTTGTAAACTAGAGTTAATTCCATCACTGCTACACACCTGATATAAGAACTTTGCAATGATTTATGTATATGATCTATTAACTCTCTTCTATTTCTTTTCTCTGCTAAATAAGCCTTTAGATATTAGATACTAAAGGACTGGCAATAGCATGATTATTGGTAAAGATCTGAGTTATATATCAATCGGAGTATGTGGCTGATCTTTTGAGATCAGAAGAATTCTTTGATGAAATAGGTTTTCAATAATCACTCATCATAAAGTCTAGTATCTGGATGGTGAAACAAGGGTTGGGATGCTTAAGGAGACTGTGGTTTGGATTTCTTGTTAACCAGTGTGGTGAGACAGAAGTTTACTTTTGTTACTGGCTTGGTATAATCTAATGGTAGAATAACCACTAGTTTGGGGTGACTCTGCCCTATTTCTCAGCAGTTTGTCTTGAACCTGGCATCCTCAGCTGTGATGAACTGAGGCACGGTGACAGCAAGTAAGCAGCATATCAAGTGAAACCTTCGGATCTATGATTTCTCAGCTACGAAGTTTAGCTCCCCTGCTGTGCACTGACGAATCGCAGTTTGGAGGAGCAATATGTCAATGCACACTAAGGAACTTTTAGTACATGTCAGCAGGGTCCACTGGGCAGAGTGGAGCACACTGCAGCATTGTAGATTTACACAGCAGCCTGCCACTCCCTAACTACTCGTTTAGACAAACCCTGAGGAACATCAGGATTAGACTGCACCACTCTCTACACAGCCTAGCAGAAAATTAAGGAGCCAGTATTAATAGTGACCTGCTGGGGACCACAATTCTTGCTTTTTCTCAGAGATGGGGGTGCGTGAAACCATGATGACAAAATGAAGGAGAAATAGAGGAGAAAACCTCTCCATCCCCTCTCTGGATTAGCTAGTGCAATGGAGCCTAGGGCAGCATGGAAGAACCTGCGTTCACACACTGCGGGTGGGCAAGGAGACCATGACCAAAACACAATTTAAACGAAGAATCTTCTGCTCTTCCCACTAGCCGGCCACAACCCAGTAAAGCACAAAACTCCTTGCTGGTCCATCCATAAAGATACCTGCACTCTATCTGGTTTGATTTAATTAGAAGGATGGCATTTAACTATTAAGAACCCAATAGCCCTCATGTAATTTAATTATCATAATCTAATATTCTGCATTTTATGGCACTTTTTTGGCCTGTAATCAAGTGAAACTCCATACATCTCAACAAAAGCAGAATCTCTTTTTTGTGTGTGTGTTTTTATGATTTCAAGTTTTAGAAGCCTTACTTAATGTGATGCCATTAATACTGCTCAAATGCTGTGGGGGTCTGTAACAGCATTTGCAAAAAGTAACATTTGTATAGCACTTGACTGCGTGAGATTCAGTTGGATGATTTCCAGCTTGCCAAGGAATCCCAGAGATATATTAGAGATGTGGATGGGGACATTTTTGTCTAGTTGTCCTTTCCACTGCAAAGAAATGTGAAATTGCTCTCTGACTGTGGAGCGTAGCAATGGGTTTAATGCAGAGGTGCTTGGCAAACTGATTTATCCTTAAAACACATTCTCTCCAGCAATGCAAACATATTACCAACAAACAAAAAAGTCTCCATGGCCTGTTTTGAAAAATCAATAATGCTGATAAGCCCAGCACATGCTCTTTGCCCTACAATGATTTTGTTAAACCTTAGTTGGTCCTCTTCAACAAGGAGAGATTAAAACCGGATCTAACCCACTAGAATGAAGTTTTGCTGAATCCAGTGTCTCTAGTCTGTAGTAAAATTGTTTGCTACCATTCTCAGTGCTACAGAGATTTACTTACTTTAAAGATCAATGAGGAATAGCATAGGTAGACAGCTTCAAAAATTACAGCAAGAGACATGTTGAACATTTAAACAAAATTCATAGAAATACCAAGACATTCCTGCTTTATTGATTTTAGGGTGAAGGTGACTTCTGCAGTTGTGTCTCATCTAAAGGAGTGAGATAACCTCTCTTGAGATGAATCTTGGGGAAGTATGTAGATATATCTATGCTTATATCCTCTGCTTTCAGATCAATAGAATACCAAGTGAAAAAGGCATGGTAAGTCTCAATAAAGATGCATACAGCTCTTAAAAAGGAGATTAAAATCCTTCATCCTATTTATATAATTAATGAGACTGTGTGCTGGCGCAAAAGAAGAAGGCCAATTTTTATTTTAAGCACTCCTTGAAGGTCATTTCCACTCTGAAATTTTAAAGGCCTCAAAAACTTGTTATATAACGACAGATCTAAACATATGGCCCTAGGCTGATTTGAATTATCTCACTTGTACCAACTGTGTTCCAGCAATATGTACTGCCATAGTAACTGGTCCCTCCACTGGAATGCTAATTAGTCCCCTAAGCTTCCAGGAACAAAAGTATTAGACCTACAAAAAGATTCCTTTTTTCCCTCCTTTCGTTTACTAGTTTTACTTCCTCAGCACATTAAAGCAGAGCTAAGAATGATTACAGGGAGGCATAAAATGAGCCAGAAAAATCTGCTTTCCACACATGTGAGCCAGAGGCATAGAGGGAATAGTTAGGGTAATATTAGAAGAAAACCTAGTGCCTCTCTGTTTGGACTGGTTTAGGTTTGGGTTAGGTATAGGACAGGAGAGCTCATGCTAATGTAGATGTGTCAGGCTAATCACAGTCCTGAACTGTAAAGATCTGAGCTAGATATGAACTTTCTCAGAGTTTTAAGGTGTTTGGGGGCTTATCTCTTGCTTAAAATAATTGTGCCAGAAGTATTAATTTTAAAATCAAATACTACAGCAATTGAGGCAGATTCTGAAAAGGCATAAAAGAGAAACATTTAGAACAAATTAACACTGCTGGTAAAATATGCTGGACCAACAGTCTCGGAAAGTGATTGTTAACAGAATAGGTACAGTAAGGGCAGCAACTATACAGTCTACCTACAAGCTCTTTGGTGTTTTGACTGAAAATGCTGAAGTAGCTTCCTGTTTGCTCTGGGGGAAGAGAGCAAAACACACACTTCTTCTAAAGATACAGAATAAGAAATCTGACCTCGTCAATTTCAGTTACATGGCAACATCATTTCGCTCCTCTATTTTTGTTGTGTAATTTGTACTATGCTCCAGCAAAATTAGAAATAGGAGTCAATGATTATGCTGACTGGAGGTGTTTACAGAAATGCAGACTTATTTCCTCTTGTGTTTGGTACTGCTTGGCTTTGCATGGATTTTGAGAACTGTTTTGAATGAGCTTGCCAAAAGGTTTAGTATAGAAATTTGCTCTGACAGTGCTTTATGCTCACCAGATATTTATTTATAAAAGATTTGTGACTTTCACAACAGATGTGAATTGTTGTTGCCCTTGCCTGCATGTGCTAAAAAACCCTGCATTTCTCTGCACCAGGGGAAAGGTCTTTCCACCCTATATATGAACAGCTGACTGAAGCTGCTGGTTGCAGCAATATGCTGCTTACTTTGTTATTAACTATTTCCAAGCACTGAGAAGCATGCTAGGCATTTCACAGAAACCAGTGGCAACCCAATTCCTGTCCTTAAGATCTTACAATATATATTACATAGGCAAGCAGCCCCAAAGATTACTAGGGACTGATTTAACTCTTGGTTAGCATAAGGGTTTGAAGATAAACCAACAGATAGAGACAGCTGGAAAACAGATTTTCTGTCCTGTGGAAATTTTTGAATCCGGACAAAAAGCCAAAGTTTCAATGTTTTTCACAAAACAAAACTCTTAAAAAACTGCATTTTGGGTCAATCAAAATGTTTAGTTTTGACAAAAGTTTAATTTCAGATTTGACCTTTTTAAATATAGAAAATAAAGTAAATTTAAAAGTGAAAAACTTTTGAAACAAAGAAAAGCAAAAAACTTTTCATTACAAAAATATTGAAACAATTTTTCATTTTTTCATAGAAATCATCAAAATCAATACAATTTTGCAAAACAATTTGATTGAATCAAAACAGCATTTTCCTATGGAAATTTTCCAACAAACACTTCTAGTTGAATATTTGCTCAATAAATAATAACACTACATTTGCTAAACAACTAGTTGGAGGATTGATTATTGAATATGTAGAAATACCCAATGAAGATCCCTTTATTTGTGAGTATCAGATACTAGGTGTACTTCTCACTTGAGTGCATAATGCTACTTTCATGCTTTAGTGAAGACGTTGTTATACAGTCTGTCAACTTACTTCACGCAGGCTAATAACCAGCCATCAGATGGTATTGAATTTCCATCATTAGCTGCTTAGGATGCATTTGAATCAGTGAGACTTATGGCTGAAAGCATCAATATTCCATTCTTGATCCCTTCAGCCATCTAATTACCAAATTTTGCTTCTGAATATTACAGGACCTTTCATACTCAAAGTAATGCAACAAATGTATAAGTTACACACATTTGCATCATCAGAAACTATGGTAAGAGCACCATGTATGAATCTAGAGAACTAGATCAGTAGCTAGACAAAGGCAGCTAACAACATGCTCAACAATATTTCAAACCCAGCCTGGGACTTATCTGTGTCACTGAGAGGGGGATTTTGGCTGGGATATTAAGCTTTTATGTCTGAGGCTTTTCAGCAAGTGTCATGGGACCCTTTATCTCCCCCTCACTAACAAGTAGGGATGGGCAGATGTCTGCTATATTTGGAGGGGGGGGTAATTTAAAAAAAAATTGAGAAAACAGAATCAGAAATTTTGTTATTATTTAACTTGAACCCTAATTTCTTTTGAATGATGTGGGAGAGAAAGGGACTGGTAACCAAGAGGAGGAGAGGGGAGAAAAGGAACAATGTGTTGAGAGCCAGAAGAGAAGATGGCTTAGGATGTGGGACCTAGCACAGCAGAAGCAAGGGAGCCTAAAGAACAGGAGAAGCTGGGTGGATGAATGAACAGGAGCTGCTCGGTGGCTGGCATGTTAGCAGGTGCATATGGATAGAGCCTTGCTCCACGGATCATTTTTGCAGATCGTGTATTGGATGCGGATACTAATTTTGTATCCACGCAAGGCTCTACATAAGGAGGCATGCAATGTGAAGGAGCTGCATACCTGAGCAGGGGGAGTGGGTAAAGCTGCAAAGCCAGTTGAGAGGAGCACTAAACCCTCTCCCTGTCCACTGAAGTGAGATGTCAGAACTAAAGGACTAAGACACATGAATGTCTGGTGCTCTTTGTCACCCACAGCTGAAAATATTAGGTCTTGACTACACAGAAAACATTTTATGGAATAAACTAAAATGTGAATTTAAATCTCTATACCTTTATAATACCCCAAGTGGACACCTTGATTTCCTGTTCAAACAGTGCCTTTTTTGGTTTAGATTACTTTTTTGAGAAGGGGTTTAAGCGAACTTGGAAAAAGCCACTCTTAGACTAGATAAGAGTGTCCATAGTGGGAGTTACACTTGTATAACTGGTCAGACTTTCCCACATAGCTTTCTTCCTCTTCTTGCAAGAAAGGCTGCCAACTAGAAGAGCTCGTACATGGCAAATCGTTAGTTCTCTCAAGTGCCTTTTATCTAAAACTACTTGAAATTCTATTCTGTTTATACTGTAGCAGCTGAAACAATGGAAGGCCTAAAATGGCCAGAGATGTAGGCCAACTGGAGTTTTTGTAATTAGGCTATGGTTACACATTGTCCCACTCTCTTTGTGCAGTCAGTTCACACCCCCTTCACTTCTGGCCACTTTACTAGTGTGATAGACTGCTATTCTTCAGAGTTGGGCCACATCTCAAAAACTGCCCCGAAATCAGACTCGTCAAGTGTCACACAGCTTGCATGACTCTCATGCGCGTAGCAGCCCTCTCACACCTGCCCAATTCTCAGGTAAGATATTATCTACACTAGTGCTTACCCACAAAGCTAACATCATTGATAGTAGGAACAAGAAGTTCAGGGCAGCCCATATTTATGCTGTATTGTACTGTTCCAACTATCACTTCAGACTGTTAACTTATTAAGGCAGGGTCATATTATTTGATTGGCCCATGCCAAGGAGTCATGAAGCCTTAAAAATTCCACAGGACATGCAGGAAGGAAGAGTAGGGTTTTGTTTGTGTGTTGTTTTGTGGTTATTATTTGTATCACTGTAGGGCCTAGGAGCCCTAGACATGGACACGGACTCCACTGTGTAGGTGCTATACAAATACAGAACCAAACAGCTGTCCCAAAGAGCTTACAATGTAAGTAAAAGACAAGAAACAACAGAGGGATACAGATAGACAGGGTAGTACAGTCAGGAAACAACAGACAATATTGGACAGCAGTGATCCAGCACACAAGCAGCCTCACCGTGGTCAAGTAGAGAGGCAGAGTTCTGAGCTGTCAGCATGGAGATGGTAGTTGAATTTGTGTTCGCAGATGAGAGTACCCAAAGAAAAGGTATAGAGGGAGAAAAGAAGGGGACCAAGGACATAGCCCTGTGGAAGCCTTAGAAAGTTGGAGGGGGAAAGAAGAGGATCCTCCAAAGGATATACTTAAGGAGCAATTACAGAGATAGGAGGAGCACCAGGAGAGGACTCGGGCATGGAAGCCAATGGAGGACAAGATTTCAAGAAGAGCATGGTTGACTGTGTTGAAGGGAGCTGACGGGTCAAGGAGGACGTAGCTGGAGTACTGCGTCTGAGCTTTGATGAGGAAGAGGTCATTGGAGACTTTGTCAAAAGTAGTTTCAGTGGAAACACAAGGTGAAAGACCCAGACTGTAGGGGGTCTAGGACAGGGGGAGTAACAACAGCAATCTAATGCATGGCTTCCATCATACACAGCATTTACACAACATCATACACAGTTTTGTTCAATAGCTTTCAGCCCCCCACTATAAAAATTGTTCCAGTGCCCCTAACCTACTCTTGAATTCCAAACAACTCACTGTTATTCAATTGAATTCTCCATGCAGGGCAGGCAATTCCATGCCTGATGGTGGCTATACACTGAACATTTACATACAGTAGCAAAATCAACCTTAGTAAAATGAAATGCTGCTGCAGAAACAGGACCGAAACTGTCACCACAACACGTACGGTAGAGAAAGACTGTAAAAAGAAATGTGATACAAGATCCGCATGTTAGCGCCATGCCTACTACAATAAATACCAGCAATACTTTTGTGGGAAACAAGTAGCATGGGATTTTAGAACTTGTGTGTGGTTCTACGTGTTTGGCTGCTATTTGAATATGTCTTTGATGATTTGTTGTTTTACTAGAAAAATAAATAAATAAGATGACTTCTTTGGAATCCCAAAGAACTCTCAAGCAGCCTGTGGCTGTTTGATGACAATATTATTTATTTGTGAAATGAATGTGTATTCTTCACAAGTTAGTCTTACTTTACTCCAGAAATATTGAACAAAGTAGCAAATACTTTAGACTCACCCTGCAATCATGTGTGCCTTGGTTTTGTGAGTGTTATGTAACCGTGCAGAGGCAATAGCTCTACACTGATAGGGGCATGCGGAACATTTTTATCTAAGTCTTTGTTTATAATAAGATCAGTGACCTTGGATCTACAATAGGAGCTAGAATAGTAAATTCAGACAATCAGTGCTTACCACAAGAGCAAATTCTTCATCATTCTAGCTCTTAAAGAGACCATCCCAGATAATTTAGGCCCAAACTCCACTTATGAGCCTTGCTCTCCAATTTATGTCATGCCTGTGTATTAAAAAAGTTTTACTAAATCTAACATTAATACAGATGTTTTCATTAAATTAAAAAGAATCTTCCCAGCACAGCTCAGGAAATGCTTTGTTTGTTAACTGCTCTAGACACGCACCCAGCAGAGGAAGCACAAAATATTGCTTTCTTCCAAACAGACTACTCATATTTAAAATCAGGCACATGCTTCAGTACTTTGCCAATGTGGGACCTTAATAACATTTGACACAGGTAACTGCCTTTGGCTACATACTCAACCGTGACAGACTGATGACAGTGACCATGCAGATTGCAACTTCTTAACTACTTCTCTTGACTCCTTAACAACTTCTCCTCTTGAGGCAGCTGATAGGCTTGAGTCTTACTTTAACAGATGCTGATATAACAAAGTGAATTCCATCAGGGAAACCTGCAGCATGTAAAATATCCCCTTAAAAACATGGATATATTGAACAATGTAGGAGATGAGAGCAGACTTTAAGGGGCAAACAGTATCAAGGGTTTGCCTAGGGCAGTGGTTCCCAAACTTGTTCTGCTGCTTGTGCAGGGAATGCCCCTGGCGGGCTGGGCCGGTTTGTTTACCTGCCGCGTCTGCAGGTTTGGCTGATCGCCCCTCCCAGTGGCTGCGGTTCGCTGCTCCAGGCCAATGGGAGCTGCTGGAAGCGGCGCGGGCCAAGGGACATACTGGCCGCCACTTCCAGTCTGGGTGCTTCATCTGAGCTATGGCTCTTGTGAACTTGTAACCACAGAAAAACTCCTTTATGAGTGAGACACATGGCCAGAAAGGGTTAAGCAGCTCACAGGCTAAATGACCCAGATTCAGCCATTAGAGACATACTGGTAGATAATGTTTGTGTTTGTGCGTGTTTACATATATATTATTAGAGGTTGACAATGTAACCAAACAGTTCCTGTCTATGCTGTATTCTGTTAATTCAGAGATCAAAGGAGATCTTGACATTTAAATGAACAGTAAATATACTGATATCACTGTATTGATTTTTCCTTGAAGTATATAGCAGATCACCTGCAAATGGTGGAAGATAGGCAACTGCCTTCTGTTAATCTGTGTCACTAATTATTGATGCTGCTTAGGAAATAGGTCTACTGCAAAGTCGGGATGATTGCCTGTTGTTCACCTGAGGACTCCCTGCTTTCAAGAGAAGGCCTGGAACTGTATAAAGGACTCTTGGGTCCTGATCCTTTTTATCTCAAACCTGCATATGCTTTATCAGGGAATGCATTGAGCTGCAAAACTGAGGACTCCAAATTTATTTGGATCACCCTGGTATGGAACATTGGACTATAACCTATGGACTAATTCTAAGAACTCTGTGCAACTCCAAAGCTCACCATCTCTACTGTGAAACTGATCTCAGAACTGTGCTCATATCTGTTTGTGTAAAGAGCTTTTAACCAATACTCACTCTCTCTTTCTTTTTTTAAAAGAATTTTAAGTTTAGTTAAGAAGAATTGGCTGTAAGCGTGTATTTGGGTAAGACCTGAAATATTCATTAACCTGGGAGGTAATGTGTCTGATCCTTTGCGATTGGTAGAACTTTCATACTTGACTGGGCTGTCTGGGAGGGAGCCCAAAGGCTGGGTTACTTTTAAGGTAACTGTGTTTTGGCTTCTGTGTAATCAGTAAGGTACTGTGGAAGCTCTTTTGTGGCTAGCTTGGTGGATTTGAGTATTAGAATAACCACCAGCTTTGGGGATTGTCTGTCCCATTTTTTGTAGTTTGCCCCGATTTGAGCAACCTAGTGTGACACCCCACTCCCCCATCCCCGGGACCCCAGTCACAATGACTTTGAAGGACTGATTCCTACCAGAGCCCTGGTTGGAGTTGGGGTGATCATGGCTAGCTTATCTGCATGCGTGTAGGTTCTTTTATTGTTTTTAATGTTTTCTGCAGAATGCTTTCATCTTAAGAATAAATGTGCTTACTTATAAAGAACCGTCTCTGGTAACTTGTGACTGTGGGAAATTACAGCTGTTTATCGTTCAAAGAGTAAGCAAAGCACAGACCCTAGCTTGGTTCAACAATTTGGTTTGCTGGGAGTATCACAATGTAGGCAGGGAACTGTGCAGCCTGGAAAACCCCCAGTTAGGAGGGAGAGAGACATGGGTCTCCGCCCAAGAGAGATGATAGCTGGGAGATGGAAACCCTAGAACAGGTGCCCTCAAGGGATCACTGGGGGGAATACAGGTGCAGTTATCCTGAACTGTGATAGTCCACACAACACAGTTGGTTGTGTCACCATTACACTACGTATAACACAGAGACATACACAATACTGTTGGTGCTATACAAATAAAAATTTCATATTCATCTTCCCCATAATTGGGGAACAAATGGAATTAAGAGCTATGCATCCCAGGAAATATTTACATCCAAGATGCAGGCTTTCAAGGTTACAGACGACCGCTGGGTTCTGCAAAAAGGAATCTTACATTTCTAGTCCTTACATTAATGCAAAGGCAGAATGCACAAGAGGGCAAAAGCCAGCGATGCATGCTCAGATACCGTGAGCAAGACATCATAAAAGCAATCTCCTCGACTGCTATTATCAGCTGTAAAAAGATAAAGCATGATCTTTAACAGCAAAAGGAGGTATTCTCATCTTCAGAGAGAAACAGTGTAGCTCAAATTCAAATTAGCATGCATCCGATGAAGTGAGCAGTAGCTCATGAAAGCTTATGCTCAAATAAATTTGTTAGTCTCTAAGGTACCACAAGTACTCCTTTTCTTTTTGCGGATACAGACTAACTCGGCTGCTACTCTGAAACAAGTAACTCAGACTGTCTTATCTATAAAGGCCTAAAATTACTGGTAAAATACACGCACACACACACCATCTTAGAGAACCAGTTCTACTTCAAGAAAATACGAACACACTACAGCATTGGCTCATATTTACGAAAAAGGAGCTCCTTCAATTATACAAACTACTGTCACTGTGACAAAACATTTGTTATGGTTAATTAAGATATCCATCGCCTTCCCAATAAAGCCAAACTGGAGGGAAATCGGTGAAGAGCAACTAAAAATGATTGGGTTGCTGGAGATACTGATTTATGAGGAAAGATTAAGGGAGCTAAACATGGATAAGCTTGGCTAAATGCCAATTTACAGGGACATGTCTATAAGTATTTATAGGCTGTATGCATAAAGAAGGTAGAGGGGGTATAAGCCAAGAGCAACAGGCTAAAATTAACTATCTGGAAGTTCTGCCTAATCACAAGATTTATTAGACTATGGAAGAGTCTCCCAATGGAAGTAACGGAAACTCACTCAAGACATGATAAACATAAAAAGGCTAGGTTTCAGAGTAACAGCCGTGTTAGTCTGTATTCACAAAAAGAAAAGGAGTACTTGTGGCACCTTAGAGACTAACCAATTTATTTGAGCATAAGCTTTCGTGAGCTACAGCTCACTTCCTAAGCTGAAGTGAGCTGTAGCTCACGAAAGCTTATGCTCAAATAAATTGGTTAGTCTCTAAGGTGCCACAAGTACTTCATAAAAAGGCTAAAGAGTCTCCCACACACCTTCAAGAGGGACTCTAATCTTGAGTGGCTTTCTGCGTCACAATATGATACTCTTCAGTCTTCACAAATATACACCCACAGGCAAAGAAGTTGAAAAGGACATGAAACTGTGTTAACAGAAATCTTTGACTGGATGCATTTGGCGTGAAACATTGTGAAGTAAACCCAAGCACCATGAAGGATCAGCCAGAGTCAGTTGCCTACACAAATATTCTTGCTAGGCCTGGTCTACACTACAGGGTTAGGACGAATTTAGCCACGTTAGGTTCATTTAAAAATGACTGCGTCCACACAACCTGCGTTGACCTAAAGGGCTCTTAAAATCGACTTCTGTACTCCTCCCCAAAAAGAGAAGTAGCGCTAAAATTGACCTTGCTGGGTCGAATTTCGGGTAGTGCAGACACAAATCAACAGTATTGGCCTCCTGGAACTATCCCAGAGTGCTCCATTGTGACCGCTCTGGACAGCAATTTGAAATCCGATGCATTAGCCAGGTACACAGGAAAAGCCCCGGGAACTTTTGAATTTCATTTCCTGTTTGGTCAGTGTGGCGAACTCAGCAGCACAAGTGACCATGCAGTCCCCCTAGAATGGCAAACGAGCTCCAGCATGGACTGAAAGGGAGACACTGGATCTGATTGCTGTATGGGGAGAAGAATCTGTGCAGGTAGAACTCCGATAAAAAAAAAGAAATGCATGGAACAATAGATGTCATGATTCTAAAGAAAGGAAGCAGCAGAATTAGGACAATGGACTTCAAAAAAGCAGATTTTAACAAACTCATAGAACTAGTAGATAAGGTCCCAAAGAAAGGAAATTGAAGGGAAAAAGGAGTTCAGAAAATATGGCAGTTTCTCAAGGGGACAATATTAAAGTCACAAATGCAAACTATCCCAGAGCGAAGGAAAGATAAGAATATTAAGAGGTCAATATAGCTCAATCAGGAACTCTTTAATTATCTGAAAATAAAAAAGGAATCCTACAAAAGTAGAAACATGGACAAACTACTAAGGAGGAGTACAAAAGAATAGCACAAATATGCAGGGAGAAAATCAGAAAGGCTAAGATACAAAACAAGTTACACCTAGCAATGGTCATTAAAGGTAATAAGTAGAGGTTCTTTAAATAGATTAGGAACAAGAGAAAGATGAAGGAAAGCATAGTCTAAGGTCTGAGGCCTTTTTCTGCAGCCATTATTAGGAGAGCAGCAGCCCTGAGCCAAGAAACAGAAAGTCACATTCTCACATTCCATCTAAATTACACGAAAATAATATCGGGCAGTTAAGAAGGAGATCCTTTCCTAAAGGTACCCACAAAAACTGGGTGACTGGGTAACAAAATGGCAGGTGAAATTTAATGTTAATAAATGCAAAGTAATGGCATTGGAAAACATAATCCTAACTATACATATAAAATGATGGGGTATAAATTGCTGTTTCCACTCTAGAAACAGATCTTGGAGTCATTGTGGAGAGTTCTCTGAAAACATCCACTCAATGTGCAGCAGCCGTCAAAAAAGCAAACAGAATGTTGGGAATCATTAAGAAAAGGATAGATAATAAGACAGAAAATATCATATTGCCTCTATATAAATCTATGGTACGCCCACATCTTGAATACTGCGTGCAGATGTGGTTGTCCCATCTAAAAAAAAGATATATTGGAATTGGAAAAGGTTCAGAAAAGGACAAGAAAAATGATTAGGGGTATGGAACAGCTGCCATATGAGGAGAGATTAATAGAACTGGGACTTTTCAGCTTGGAAAAGAAACGACGGGGGGGGGTATGATAAAGTCTATAAAATCATGTCTGGTGTGGAGAAAGTAAATAAGGAAGTGTTATTTACTCCTTCTCATAACACAAGAACTAGGGGTCACCACATGAAATTAATAGGCAGCAGGTTTAAAACAAACAAAAGGAAGTATTTTTTCACACAATGCACAGTCAACCTGTGGAACTCATTACCAAAGGATGTTGTGAAGGCCAAGACTAGAACAGGGTTCAAAAAAGTTTATGGGGGATAGGTCCATTAATGGCTACTAGCCAGAATGGGCAAGGATGGTGTCCCTAGCCCAGAGGTGGGCAAACTACGGCCCACGGGACTGTCCTGCCCGGCCCTTGAGGTCCCAGCCCTGAAGGCTAGCCCCCAGCCCCTCCTCTGCTGCCTCAGCTCGCCATGCCACCAGCGCTCTGGGCGGCAGGGCTGCGAGCTCCTGCCAGGCAGCGTGGCGGCAGGGCTGGCTCCCGCCGGGCAGCGCAGCTGCCAGACATGCTGCTCTGAGCAGCAGGGTAAGGGGGCTGGGAGGTTGGATAAGGGGCAGGGGGTCCCAGGGGGCAGTCAGGGGACAGGAAGTGGGGGGGTTGGATCAGGGGCATGGGATCCTGGGGGGTGGTAGTCAGGGAATGGGGAACAGGATGGGTTGGATAGGCATGGGAGTCCTGGGGGGCCTGGCAGGGGGCAGGGGTGTGCATAGGGGTTGGGGCAGTCAGGGGACAGGGAGCGGGGGGGGGGGTTGGATAGAGGGTGGAGTCCCAGGGGGGCAGTTGGGGTAGGGGGTCCTGGGAGGGGGCGATCAGGGGATAAGGAGCAGGGGAGCTTGGGTGGGTGGGAGGTTCTGAGGGGAGTGGGGCAGGCTGTTTGGGGAAGCATAGCCTTCCCTACCCGGCCCTCCACACAGTTTTGGAACCCCATGTGGCCCTCAGGCCAAAAAGTTTGCCCACCCCTGCCCTAGCCTCTGTTTGCCAGAAGCTGGGAATGGGTGACAGGGGATGGATCACTTGGTGATTACCTGTTCTGTTTATTCCCTCTGGGGCACCTGCCATTGGCCACAGTTGGAAGACAGGATACTGGGCTAGATGGACCTTTGGTCTGACCCAGTATGGCTGTTCTTATGTTTTCTTATGAAAGCACTTTGGAGGACAGGATTAGAATTCAGAACAGTCTTGATAAATTACAGAATTTGGTCTGCACCATACTTTAGGAAATACAGTAAAAGCTTTTTTACCTGGCATGTTGGTGTAATGGGGGGTGCCAGTAACTCAAAAATACTGGTTAACTAAGAGGGAGAGAGTTTGGCTGCAGGTGCGGGGGCGCAGGAGGGGTTTTGGGGTGACAGATCCTGGGGAGGGACCGTCACCTCAGGCGGCTCCCAGCAAGTGGCAACCTGTCCCAGCTGTTCCTAGATGGAGGCATGTCAGGCGGCTCTGCATGCTGCCCATGCCCCAACCTGAGCACTGACTCCGCAGCTCCCATTGGCTGGGACCAGCGGCCAATTAGAGCTGCGGGGGCAGTGCCAGATCCAGCACCCCAAAACCCCTCCCGTGCCCCAACACCCTGCCCCGAGCCCCTTCCCACACCCCAACCCCCAGCCTCACATCCACTCCTGCACTCCGAACCCCTCGTGGCCGTTCCTCCGCCTAGGAGCAGCAGGAAAACATTGCCGCTTCCGGGGAGCCACATGGAGCCGGACAGGGAGCCTGCTGGCCCCGCGCCAACCGGACTATAAACCAGGCGTTCTATGAAGATTAGAAACGTCGGTTTATAGAACTTTCTGGTTGCTACAGGGCTGGATAACACAGGTTTTACTGTATGTGGATTAACTTGAGAGGGTCCAGAGGAGAGCCACAAAAATGATAAAAAATTTAGAAAACCTGACCTATGAGGAAAGGTTAAAAAACTGGGCATATTTAGGCTTCAGAAAAGAAATCTGGGGGCAGGGGCTAATAGTCTTCAAATCTCTCCAGGTCCCTTCCAGCCCTACATGTCTATGATGCCATTTTGATTCCCCCATTTCAAATTTTCAAGCAGCATATAATCACCTCCACCGGAGGGGGGTAAGGTGAAGCACTTTATAAATAAAGTTACTATATACATATTATACATATGTATTTTACATGTAATGTAATGTCTCATTGCTTGCTAAGTAGTAATTGAAAATGTAACAATTTGATCTGTCTAGTTTTTTTTTTTGAGGGTGAGCATTTAATAAAAGCAATAAAGAATTTCAGAAGCAACGCAATGTAACAAATAATACGTACATGTGCTCTACAAGGGCACATAAATGATGAGGCTCTATCTCAAATTAAAACACAGTTTAAAATATACAGCAGCATAAAATGTAGCTATATGCAGCACAACAAAGATAAATTACTGTAAGAAACACTCCTGAAGTGGCTGGTAGAGAGACTGGATGACCTAATAGGTCTTTGCCAATATTAGCTTCCATTCTTCTCCAAGGCTTGTTAAAGGCTCAGAGTACATGGCACTATACACTTCAAGAAAAGTTGATCTCCATGGGAATAGAGGACAAACTAAAAATAACTATGAAATGACATTTTAACAGTTTTGAAGCAGGTTGTCATGGCAATTGAAGAGTTGTAACCTGTTGCCATGATAACCAAAAAGTTTTAAAATTAATGGGAAGGCATTTCTTTTCTACTTTGTCTATTTGCATAAAGGAACTAATATCAGTCTTTCGCAATGATGGCAGATATACATGGTACAGTAACTCCTCACTTAACGTTGTAGTTATGTTCCTGAAAAATGCGACTTTAAGTGAAACTATGTTAAGTGAATCCAATTTCCCCATAAGAATGAATGTAAATAAGGGGCGTTAGGTTCCAGGGAAATTTTTTTTGCCATACAGTACAGTAATATAGTTGGGAGGTGCCCCCGCCTTACCCCACACAGGCACAGCCCACTGGCACTAGAGACAATGAGACAGGCAAGGAGGCTGAAGGTGCTGTAGGCTAGGAGAAGCACTTTGCGCAGCAGCAGTGGCAACTTCCCCTACGCTGCAAGCACCAGGGACGGGGGGGGGGGCTCAACCCTCGGCCCTCCCACTCCACCCCTTCCTCCAAGCCCCCACCTTTAACCCTCCTCTTCTTCCGTCCACTCCTCCCCCTTTACTCCACACACCACGCTCTCACTCCTTCCCCCTCCCTCCAGCCCGCGGCAATCAGCTGGCCTGTGGCATTCAGGAGACAGGAGGGAGGAGTGAGGACATGGTGCGCAGGCTCCCCCTCCCTCCCCTGCCTCCTGAACACTGCAAGCCAGCTGATTGCCGCAGGCAGGAGAGGGAGGGAGGATGCAGGGGAGGCGTGCTGTGTCCTCCCTCCTCCCCCCCACCTCCTGCCCGCAGCAATCAGCTGGCTTGCGGAGTTCAGGGGGCAGCAGGAAGGAGGGAGGACTCGGCACGCAGCCTCCCCCCTCCCTCCCATGCCCGCAGCAATCGGCTAGTTTGTGGTGTTCAGGAAGCAGGAGGAAGGAGGGGGAGCCTGCGCGGTGAGTCCTGGCTCCTCCCCTGTCCCTCCTGAATGCCGCAAGCCAGCTGATTGCCGCGGAGAGGAATGGGGGGGAGGGGGGGAAGGCGCTGATCCGCAGGGTCTGCCAGCGGGCGGGAGGCACTGGGGGGGGCATAGGGGAGCTGATAGAGGGGCTGCCAGCTGTGGAAAAGCAGGCAGCCAAACGACATTAGAGTGAAGCATTGCACAACTTTAAATGGAGCATGTTCTGTAATTTAGCAGGGACATAAGATCGAAACAACGGTAAGCAAGAGGATATTAAGTGGGGAGTTACTGTACTGCCTTTCAGAAAATACAGGGGTAGAATATTTAAAATATATATATATTATAAAAGTCCAAAAAAGTTGTGGTCAAACTGAAGAACTGTAAGTTTAGGAAAGAATTCAGCTTATCTTGATGTTAAATGTATTTTGCATTCCTGGGTCACCCCTTTGACACACAGATGGCGTTATCTGTACTCTACTATCAAGAAAACAGTATCATATGGCAGAAATACGGACAAGGAACAAGACTAAATTACTTCGTCCACCAATCCTGGACCAAGTACCACAAAAATTTAGAGATGCAATAACGAGTGATTTATGATTTCAAATTCAGACTATACTAATTTGGCTCAAACACTGACAATACTAGACTCAGATTAATTTTTAAAAACTTAGGCCTCAAACAATAATAATCCACTATGTCCTAATTTGAAGGGCTACTCAGTCTTTACCATTGCACTGCTGGATTCTGGAAGCTTTCGCTATTTCCTTAAAACCTTGCCTTGCATCTTACTGGTTATGGAAAAACTTCTCAATCACTCTCAAATTATTGCAACACCTCATTTGAACACTGCTCTCTTTCCCCACATTTTGGGGGAGGAGGAAAAAATGTGTAATTGCTAATTGAGGAAGAAAGCATTTAACTGGTAATGTACAATGATGTTTTCTGCTTTCTACGTATGTACCTGCTGTCTATTAAAGATTAACTAAAATATATGTTAAAACAATGGACTGGTCTTTGTATTCATTGTTTCAGTCCCAAATTACACTGATATTCAATAAAAAATATATATCTACTAAAGAAATGGTGGTGCTTTCCCTCGTTTGGAGCACATGCATTTAAGCTATGCTGAACTTCTTGCATGTATAGGGGCAGAGAATGCATTCGTCTCAATGACCCCAGGAGTTCCTTCCATCTCTCACATACAGTAGAACCTCAGAGTTCCTGACACCTTGGAAAAGGAGGTTGTTCGTAACTCTGAAGCTCAGGCTCCAGCAGTTCACACTCAGGGCCAGGTTCCAGAGGCAGCTAGTCAGCTTTGGGGTGGGATGTGGGTGAAAACAGCTCCCCGCCTCCTGGCCGGGGGAGGGGTGTGTGTGAAAACAGTACCCATGGCTTACAGGAAAGCAGCGCCGACTCCAATGCTGCACCTGCTCCGGCTGCCTTGGGCTGGCAGTGGGGGCTCACAGCTTTGCCTGTGAAACGCCTAGCTGTAAGTGGATGCTCTGCACATTGGGTGGGGCAGGGGGAGGGGACAGGCAGCCCAGATTTGCCTGTCTTAAGATGCAATACAGACATAGCATAATATTCGCTGCCCCTCTCCCCCCCGGCTGCTGCCTGATTGGTTACTTCTGATTTCACATGGTGTCCGGTTGATCGGTCAGTCTGTAACTCTGGTGTTTGTATTTTTGAGGTTCTACTGGATGTGAATATATGCTGTTGTAAGCACTGTATAGAATGTAACATTTTAAAGAACTAAGCAAACACATGACAACAGAATGGAAACAGAACAGGTGTCCTTACCATCACTTTCAAAACACAACAGAAAATGGTCACCACCTGGAGAAATATAGCTATGGATTTGAAAGCAAAAGGAGTCAGAGGACTGGGCCTACGTACATAGAAGTTCAAGTGTGTACACATTCAGACCTCTCTTTTAAAGAGACAACTTGCTGGCAATCTGTTCAAGTTAGTTTTCCTCCATCTCATCTCATTTATGGTTTATTATTGCCATGTACTTTTGCCTCCTGAGAATGGCACTGAAATGGGCAGCTAACTCCCTTTCCTTAGAGATGAATGCTCATTTCTATAATACAGGGGTGCTCTAACTTTGTCACACTGAGTCTCCCTGAGCTATGAAAAAAATGACGGCACCTCCCCATAGTTTATTAGAGCCCTGCAGTGCCCTGTGTGGCTAGAGCTCCTGCTGTCAGCCTGCTGGCTGCGGCTCCCGCTGACCCCTTTATCTCCTGCACCTGCCTCCTGGGTGTGCACGGCCCTTCTGCACAAGCCTCAGCTGCCTGTGGCGGATAGCCAGAGCTCTAAAAAAAAAAAACCAACCCAACAGCATGCACCTCCCTTGACACATTCCCGTGCCTCCCTTGGCAGGCCTGCCCCACAGTTTGACAATTGCTACTATAATACATTAGGTTTTTAATAGTGAGAGGTAGTAGCATCATCTTTAATAAACCAAATGCAAGACAAATTGCCTCTGTTTACCCACTAACCCACATCCTTACCCATGGTTAAATTAATCTTTCCCCCCCATTCTCCAGGGCTTTATTTTTAAATTTCTCTCAGCCCCATTCTTTCCATTTTCATCTCTTCAGTCTGGTTTTCTCTTGTCCCTGGGAACTTCCATCCCTGCTTATAAAATGATTAACAAAATTAGTCAGATTATTCAATGGAATAAATGTTTTAGCCTGACCTCCTCAAAACTTGTATCCACTGAGAATTCTACAAGTCAGCTTTATGAATTGGGAGTCTATAACTGCCTTATTTGATGATCTAGTTACAAAAGTGAACTTGCCATTTTTGGGTGCACAGCACATTGTCTCAGATCCCAATGGAGTGGCCCTAAAATAATCGTAGGCTGAGCATTTTCACAGGAATACTTCACAGAAAATATTTCAGGGAGTTTTAATTCTGCAAACCCACAGAATGACTTGCCCCTGATATGTTAGATAGATAGTAGAAGCCAACTAATCTTACTTACTCATGGAGAGAGAACAACCACCGTAACAACAACATTGCAACCATTTTCCCCAGTAGAATGTTTTTTAAAAAATTTCAGACAATTCCCTGTTCTTTATGTGTGAGAAGAATGTACGTACCTGTATATAGACAGGGACAGAGTATGTGGACGTATGTGGACAGGGACAGAGTATAGGGATGGTGTGGGGATTGGCATCTAGAACGATGTACATACTTTTCACCCAGCTCACTGCTGGGCTCACACGGACTAAAATTATTCATTGAAATCTCCTTATTCTTTGTTCATTACTAGTGGTCAATTCTGCAGCATCTTATCTTTGAAACATGAGAAATGTAATTATAATCAAGACCAATAGCAAACAGTTATCAGTCAATGATGGAACTAGCATCGCTAAACTGTGCAAACGAGGCCCTGCACACACCCACCTAATAGCCATGTTATCCAGAGAGCAGCTTGCACTAGGATAGCACCTGAGTGACACTCTAATCTGCACCAGCCTTGGGGCTACTAGAAAGCACCCAGTGCATGGGATGAGTGTATGCTGATATTTTATTCAAGAAAAAAAGAGAGGCCCCTCCATTGCTGGAACTATTATACAGAACAAAAACTATTGATAGTGCTGATCTTTGTGTCTGTCGGCGAAGTGGAATGGTAAGACAAACTAAAACACCTGTCAAATTATGAATACAAGAGATAAAAAAAATATAACCATGAACTCATAACTCATTATCATGCAATGAGTTAACAGCCTATTGGGACATTTTATATTGCAGCACAGCTTTAATCCCTGGCTAAACAAAGATTTACTGGATCTAGTAAACTTAATGGAGAAACCAGATTTTCCAAGAAGGAGCATAAATCTGACAATAAGTAGACAACTGTCTTTTAGCAATTTAGAAAACTCTGCACTGGATGCTAAGGACCTGGGGGCCTGCTCCTGTGTGCTGCTGAGCACTCTGACTTCATTGGGAACTGACAACACTCAGTACCTCTCAGAACTGGGGCTCTGCATGAGTGAACTGGATTACGAAGCCTGACGTGCATTTTGCTGTTGTAAATTACCTGCTATGAGAACACACCTGATCATTACCATGGAACACACCTCCTTTCAAAGAGATTTCTTTAAAAAAGATTGTTTCCAGTAAGAATTCTAGTTAGATTTTGCTACTACATCTCGACCCGATATAACACGAATTTGGATATAACACGGTAAAGCACCGCTCTGGGGGGGTGGGGCTGCGCACTCCGGTGGATCAAAACAAGTTTGATATAATGCGGTTTCACCTATAATGTGGTAAGATTTTTTGGCTCCCGAGGACAGCGTTATACCGGGGTAGAGATGTTCTTGCAACAGGCCTGTGGTCCCAGAGGGCTTTGCATTTAGGTTGTTGACCAATACATTCACTTTTAAAAGAAACCTTTTGATGGCATCCATTCATTCTTCCATTCCAGTAAGTAAACTAGGACTTTTCATTATTAGCAGAAACTTGTAACGAGAAGGGGGATGGGGGAAGGCCACAACACTGAAGAGTCCTTCAGGCCTCATTTATTTGAACAGTGCCAAGCAAACTCTCTGATGCGATACTTTCTTCCTGAGCTCTGAGCCAGGGCTTTGGGATCTCATAAATCATCTCTGGCTGCAAAGACATTAAAATTCCAGCCCAGTACTACATTAGATGAAGTGAGGCTGAATGCTGGCAAGCACTGAGAGAGGAAGGGAGGAACACATACAGACTTTCAAATAAGTGTGAGCATTGGTGGGTAAGCAAGTACCCAATCCTAGTTTCACACTGGCATAAATAAAACAAGGATAGAATCTCAACACACATTAAACCAGCTACAGGTACGTTTGCCATTCTGAACAAGCTGCTACCCATTAAACAAAAAAGAAATCTTGGCTCTTCCAAGAACAAACCTAAAATACTGTGTGCAGTTCTACGCACAACAGTACCAGAAAGATGCAGACACACTGGAGGCAGTAGAGGAGAGCAACAGAAGCAATAAGGGAATAGGATAAATTGATTTATGAGAAAACATGAAAAGAATTAACTGTGGATAGTTTAGATAGGTAATGATGAAGGGAATTGATAACTATTAACACAGAACTGAAGGGAATACAAAGTGAGAAGAATTTTGAATGGTCCCCAAGAATGTTTAAAACTAAAAGGAAGAAATTGAGAAAAGGGAGAGGGGAAACAAAACTTAAGTGGAATGGCCAGAAAGCGTCCTGGACTGTGAGATGATTAGGCTCTGGAATAAGATTTTGAGAGAAGTGGTAGAAACCCCATCGCTTGGGACCACTGAAAACTAGATAGGCCAAACGCTCAAAAATATAACCTCACAGCAGTAGGGGGATGGACTGGGAAGGAAAAGGTCTGTGTGTGTTACCCTTCCCAATTTTTATATTATTCATTTTAAAATCACAAGTAAGCACTGGCCAGCTTCTTTTCGTGTTCTGTATAAGTCAAAGCTTCACTGGATCTCACACTTAAAAAAACAGTTTATTTTTCTCCACAGGTAAATGCAAAAATAGTGGTTTCAGATTACATGCCAAAAAAATCTACTGGGTAACTAATTCATGTTGAAAAACACCTTTAAAAACTTTTATTTTTCTTATGTCTTTTCTTGCCTGCTTTCCTTTAAGCTAACACTCTTGTTCTTATAACATGTTCCCAAGCCCACTATAGATCATTTTCCAGTCTTTCCTCTCCTCTTCCTTATGTATATTCCCTTTGCACCTCTTCAGTTTTATCCATTTAATCTTTTTTCCATGGTGGAAAAAACAAAAGCATTACACTAAAGAGATGAGGTGCAGCACAAAATAGCCTAATACCTACTCAGTACACAAGATTAAAAGGTCCATAGTGTGATGATTCAGGAAAACAATGTGAGTTTTGTTTGTTTTTAAGATCTAAACATGTTCTATTTATTTATCATAACAGAAAAGTTAAAAACTAATATAACCAGTTGCAACACAAAATAAGGAGCAAACAGTGTCAGACTAAGCTTCCTATAAAGCTGCTTCAAAGGATGACACTACCAACAGATCTACAGAGTGACCAAGTTTACAGGCCTCTGTGATGGTGTTTTGTGATTTTTGGCTTGGGAAGCTGGTCTATTAACCACTTATTATTTGACCACAGTCAAATACTGTCATATATTCCAGGAAATCTTTGACAGTGGTGGCCTACCCTTTTGATTGCATCATAGTTCCATTCTTTCTTTTTTTTTAAACTTCATTTCATTGTGTTTCACATTTTGCTGAGTTAAAATTACTCAGTGAAGCAACTTGGTTTTCTGTAATTAGGCATAAGTCTAGGGCTAAGTCTACTGGAGACCAGAACGTCTTAATCTTTTTTGTTACTGTTATAGTAAATTAGTGCTTTAAAACTTTTTGACATT
Organism: Natator depressus; assembly: GCF_965152275.1. Lineage (NCBI taxonomy): Eukaryota > Metazoa > Chordata > Testudines > Cheloniidae > Natator > Natator depressus. The sequence continues at coordinate 12,784,245 of NC_134234.1, read as the reverse complement.
ATTTGATCAGTCAATTGACCAAATTAATTTTGTAATGGTCAAATGCCCAACCCTACATGATTTACACAGAGACAAAGTGGTTGAGGCCCAACTTCTGTTGGTGGAAGGGACAATCTTTTGAGCTTCACAGAGCTCTTTCTCAGGTCTAGGGAAGGTAACCAGCTTGTCCAAGCTACATACAAGGTGTGGTGACTGCTAAACACAAGGGGTTCACAGATGTTGTAGGAGACCACTTAAACCGAAGAGGGCAATTAACACATCAGCTGTCATAGGACAAGGAGGGTATTAGGCAGCAGGCCGTTACCAATTGTTGTAATGAGCCATACAACCATTGTCTCTATTAAGTCTATGGTTTTTACTGCCCAGCAGAGTCATGAATGTAAGTTCCTAGTACTGTCTTTTGAAAATGTCAGGCAGGTTTTCTTTGGGGATGAAGATTGAGAGGTCAGATATGGAATGAATGTTTTATGAAAAGCGTTCACTCAGGGGTGACAGAGTATTTTTGTCTTTTATCATTTTTCTATGTGAGCACATTTGAGAGCATAGTGTTTGTCTGGTTTCCCCTACATAGTAGTTGTTGGGGCATTTGATGAACTGGATGAGGTACACCACGCATTGGGATAAGCATGTGTAGAACGCACAGATCTTGGAAGGTGTGTCATGGAGGGTACTGATCATCATAGCAGTGGAGATATGGCTGCAGGTTTTGCATCCATTGTTCTGGCAGGGTCTGGTGCTATTTTAGATTGTTGTGTCCTGGTCAACAGGGAGCCTGCTTCTGATTATGAGGTGGGCGGGGCTGTTGAAAGTCAGAAGAGGGGGTCTGGGAAAGCTTTCTTTCAGGATGTGTTCCCCATCACGTATGGGTTGTAATTGTTTGATGATACCCTTTTTCTTGTATTGGAGCAGGTTCTCTCGGGGTATTCGGGTGGCCTGTTCCTTTATGTGATCTAATTCTCTGGTGGATTTCAGAGTAGCAGCCGTGTTAGTCTGTATTCGCAAAAAGAAAAGGAGTACTAGTGGCACCTGAGAGACTAAACAGTTTATTTGAGCATAAGCTTTCGTGAGCTACAGCTCACTTCATCAAGCGTGAAGGAGTTTTTAATTGTTAAGTTGTGTCCCCCAGACTTTCTCCTCAGAGCATATTCTATGGTATCGGAGTGCCTGTTAGTAGATAACAGATTTCTTGGTGTGTCTGGGGTGATTACTGGATCTGTGGAGGTAAGTGTGGTAGTCTGTGGGTTTCTTTTATATAGTTGTCTGCAGGGTTCCATTACTGAAGCTGATCATAGTGTGCAGGAAGTTGATGCTGGTGTGGGAGTGTTCTAGAGAGTTTGATTAATAAGTTGTGGTTACTGAAGTTCTGATGGAATCTAATAGAGTTTAGGTCCATCCACAGGCTATAAATATCATCCAGGTATCTGATGTACCTCATTGGTTTTGTGGTACGTTTTTCTAGTAATTCTTCCTTGAGGTAGCCCATGAAGAGGTTGGTATATTGGGGACTCATTCTAGTACCCATATATTTTCTCATGTTTTGGACAAAGTATTTTTTTATTTGCAGAGTTTCTGAATGTCCTGTTGTGTGGTGAGTGGTATGAGGATGGTTTCTAGGAGTTCTCTTATTCTTTCAGTAAGAGTGCTGTGGCCAGATATGATAGGTCTGCCTGGTTTCCCTTAGTTGAGTATGCTAGGAAGCGTGCAGAAGGTCTGTAGGGTGGATTTTTGCACCTGTGCTACGGTAGATTGATTTAAATCAAGGTGATTTAAATCACTAAGTGGAAAGCCTTGATGTAAATCATTGACTACAATCAACTTTTCCACTTCTACTTCAGTTATTTTCTAAAGAAAGGTGCATTCTCATTGGTTGATATAACCATTAGAACATATTGATTTGCAACTAAATAGAGCCTTTACACTAGATTTGGTACATCTTTTTCCTATATATGAGGGTACACTAACTATATACATTTATTTAAGCAATTATATAGCTTAACATTTTCAGATTCTTAACTGTTCATTTTTACTACATTACAAAATATTTACTATATTACAAACTTTCATTAAGGTACTCTGAAATCCTCTTAAGGTTTCTATGGAGGGCTGCATTATTTCTTCCTCTGTGGTAAGACATTTTCCCATGCCACTCAGTGATAACTCCAACTGGTGCCACTGCAGTACATGGGATAGCAGTATCCCGGCCCAGGCGACTTTGGGACACCAGCAACAGCTGTGCTCTCACTGCCTTTGTTACCCTCAGGAGTGAGATTTCTGCTAAAATCACCACTGCCTCTGGAAAATGGTGCATGTATTCAGTGTCATTGCCCTATGCTAGTAGATTCATGCAACCGAGTAATTCCCTCCTCATTTCCCCACCCTTGTGGGCCATACTCACCATGGCTGGTGCTGTGCCAGGCACCACGTACAAGTAATCTCAACGAGAAGTGAGTTCGGCAGCGTAAATTTCACTTTCCGTAGTGAACAGAATAACCGTGGTACTTCTGTATGCTTTACCTGCAGCTGCTGCCATTGTGGCCTTCAGGGTCTCCCTCTCCACACCTGAGCCAAATAAGGAGGAGAAAGAAGAGGACTCGGGATGACATGGTCCTACAAGCCAATGCTGCATCTGACTAAGCACAGGGCCTGGAGGATGGACATTGTAGACAGCCTGGAGAAGGAAAGAGTAGTGAGGAGAAAGACCCAGGAGTCCGAGCAGGAAAAGGAGAGGCAGACAAACCAGGACATGATGGGGCTTCTCAGGCAGAAACACAGATGTTGCAGACTCTGGTGGACATGCAGGTTCAACAATCCTGGGCTTGCCTTCCTCTGCAGCCCATTGAGAACTCCACCTCGGGATCACACCCCCTAAACCCTCCCCAAATTCTACATGGCATCAGGGGTTGCTGCACAACCCCTACCACTCTACCCCAGGGGACATCAAAGACAATCACAACTTCACATACACTGCCCTGTGACAGCCACAGTTGGTGTATGTGTAGCTGAAATGGACATGAATGTTCTTTCCCCGTCATAAGTTCTGTTCTATTAGGTTTTTAAATGTATTTGTTCTAAAATTGCCCTTTTTTGCTCTGATTGTGTTACAGAATAAAATTCTATTTGGAACATAATTCATCTTTGAGTTCACAACATACGCTACTGAGTGCTCAGCAGTTCTGAAAACAACAAATTACCTGTTACTGCACAATGTCACAAAACTCATAAGCTCAGTCACAAACAAAATTAATAGGTGTATTGACAAACACCACACAAATCTAACCAGACCACAAAAGAGCAGGGCCAGACAGAGCACACACCACCACCACCACCCATTCCTTGGGCTTACTGTTAAAATGGTCTTTCAAAGCCTCCCTGAGCAGTCCAGCTCTGTGCTGAGATCTTTTCATGGTCCTTGTATCTGGCTCCTGGAATTCAGCAGACAGCTGCTCCAACTCAGCCCTCCACCCTGGCACAAGCTTTTCCCGCTTTGCATCACAGATATTATGCAGGACGCAGCAGGCAGCTATAACCAATGGGCTGTTTTTCTCACTGAGGTCCAATCTTGTGTGTAAACACCAGCGTGCCTTCAAATGACCAAAACCACATTCAAATGTCATTGTGCACCAGTTGAGATAGTAGTTGAATAGTTCCTTTGTGCCATCGAGGTGGCTGGTGTATGGCTTCATGACCCAGAGAAAGCAAGGGGTAGGCTGGGTCCCCTAGGATCATTATTGGCATTTCAACATTGCCAGTGGTGATCTGCTGGTCAGGAAAGAAAGCTTGCAGCTTTCTGAAAAGTCCTGTGTTCTTAAAGATGGAAGCATCATGCACATTCCCTGACCAGCCCACATTGGGGTCAGTGAAGTGTCCCTGGTGATCCACCAGCACTTGCATAACCACAGAAAAACAGCTCTTTCTGTGGATGTACCCCATGGCAAGGTGTTCTGGTGCCAAAATAGGGATATGTGTGCCATCTCTCAACAGTTCAGGAGCCCCACTGCTGCAAATCTATTCATTAGATCCTGCACATTGCTGAGAGTCACAGTCCTGCATAGCAGGAGGCGATTAATGGCCCTGCACATTTGCATGACAATGGCCCCCAAGGTGGATTTCCCGACTCCAAATTGATTCCTGACTGACTGGTAGCAATCTGGCATTGCAAGTTTCCACAGTACGATCGCCACTCACTTCTCCACCGTCAATACAGCTCTCATTTTAGTGACCCTGTACTAGACAAGTGGGGCGAGCTTGCCACACAGATCCAGGAACACCGCCTTGTGCATCCCAAAGTCCTGCAGCCACTGATTGTCATCCCAAACCTGCATGACAATGCAATCCCACCAGTCAGTGCTTGTTTCTCGGGCCCAGAAGCAGCACTTCATCACCTGCAGCTTATCGGCGAATGTCACCAACCACCTTGAAATGGTTCTCACTGTATCCCACAGCAATCTGTCCACCAAGAAATCGTCATGCTCCCCACTCATTTGGTTCTTCTTGTGGTTCTGCAAATACTGCAGGATCACGGGCTCTGTGCTTGCAACATTCATGCCAATAGTGCAGAGCTGTGCAGGCTCCATGCTGCTGTCAGAGATGGTGGACAGCAAGGAGGGCCACGTGGGTTTGTGGGATTTTGAAGAAAAAAAAGGCGTGGAAATTATGGGAATCAGATAACATCAAGAGATAGAGACAGCTGCAAACTGGGAAGTTGCCCCATGCTGCCAATCACCCCTGCATGACTTCTTTTGGCCCCATCATGCATTGCCAAAACCTTCTTAAAAAACAGTGCACTGGACAGTGGCAAGTTGCACAGTGGGATACCTACCCCTGGTGCATCACACTCTGCATCAACACAAGCACTCCTAGTGCGAATGCGCACCACCGACACAAGAAGCCAAGTATGCACGCACACAAGCAATGTACTAACTGTGGTAGCTGTCATAACTTGAGTCGACATAAGGTTGTGTGTAGATATGGCCACAGTCTCTTGAAATGCAACCTTTAACTCATAGTTTTTAAACAGAGGCTCATAGATTTCAGTATATTTATTATTTAAATGTTTTAAGAGATTATCATAAATTTAGGCCTTAACATACTTTGTATTAAATTCAGATTTCATTTTAAACAGGTTTATTTTTTAAAAGAAAAAAAACCTTGATTTTTTTTTTTAAAAAAAAAACATCAATTGTATCCACGCTCGTTCATAGAGGGATGAGATTGTAGAGTTACTCAGAGCTGTTTGGGGAAGGATTTGATGGTTTCCTTACATTCCTGTGTGAATTGAGGTGATTGGTCATCTTCAGCAACACTGCAAACATTATTTACGTATGCGTTTTGTGTAGGAAACCTCTGTAAATGGACAAATTACTAAGTCATTCACCCACTTTTAATATTAAAGAAATACAGAGGTCTATTGTCTTGATGTGCAGGTTTATTATACGCATAAACTTGTCACATGTATCAAGAGGAGGAACAGACCCATTTCATCTCTACGTATACATGTTCATCTCTACCGGCTCTATGTAAGACTCTGTGCACATCATCCAACAGTGGTGTCATTGCAGGAGAATTGTTAAAATGTCAACACAGGTGTCAAACACAGTGAGTGTAACTAACTTGCATTGTGCACAATCATTCTAGGAAGTAAATCTAATCTCCAATAACCAAAAAACATGACATCTGATTTCCATAGGCTCAATGTGCCACGGAGCTCAGACAGCTACATGAGTAGATTAACTATGAACAAAGACACTTAATTAGCAATTAGTGAGCAGTTGACCATACACCCTAAACTCAGGGAGCTTCCAACACACTGTGGAAGTCAGTAAATTGTTCCGTAGCATAATTCACACAAAAATGATACACTTATCCCAGCAACAAGCTACCTTCCTTCCCAGTCACCAAGCTATGGGTCACATGCCTGCTCTATAGACGTCAATTAACAAACATGCAAAAAGTGCCAGAGGGAAAATATTCATTATATCTACTCCATAAATTAAAATGGCATTGGATTCACTTTGGCACTCTGGACTCAGTTTAAAATTACTTCCCAGACTGATGGGGAAATGTATCACCTAATTAAATACAGATACAGTATTTATCAAACAGTGGAGAAGAGAAATATGCACTCAAGTGTCAATGAGCTGTAACACAGAGAGACAGGCGAGTACTTCAGTCCTATCCTTTTTAGCATCTACCAAAGTGATTTGCCCACTGTACCTCAGAACTCCCCCAAACATCTAAGGAATGACTGAAATATGATGCCTACATTTGTCAGACTGTCATGCAAGGGCTCAAGAGCAGAAGTGGCAACCTGAGGTCAGACTTCAGGGCACAAACACCAAACTGGTTGTGAATTCAAATGTAATGCAAATGCTCAACCAATACCTTAGAGTCTGGGATACAGATGTTATAAGCTAGATTAATGCAGGCAGCAATTCACAGGCATTCAATAAAGTCTAAATACATTCTTATAATTCTAATACCTATTTTAACAATAGTAACATGTAGGTGAGAGACTGATTCCAGCTAGGTATTTGTCAGTGTTCAATTGAGGCATGGGGATCTTGACCTCAGCTGGCACCTGGTCTGCCCCCGTCACAACTTATCTCCTCACATAGAGCAAATCCAAAAGATCTTAAAAACTTCTAGGCCAAGGCACTAATCTGGTAAAACCAAAGAATTGGCCTTCCTGACATAAGTCCCTAGGAATAATAATAAAAAAAATTAAATTTAATAAGAAAAAATAGTCCACACCCAAAATTACAACTACCTTGATCCCACAAAACTGACAATAAAATTCTATCAGAGAACATTTTGAGCCTTCTATGAAACTAAAGGCTAGATAATTTCAACACACCAATAAATTACATTAATTTTTGAGTTAATTGCATGAGTTAACTGTGATTAATCGATTATCATTAATCACATTGTTAAATAGAATACCAACTGAACTTTATTAAATATTTTTGGATGTTTTTCTACATTTTCAAATATATTGATTTCCATTACAACACAGAATACAAAGTGTACAGTGCTCACTTTACATTCTTTTTTATTACAAATATTTGCACTGAAAAAATGATAAACAAAAGAAATAGTATTTTTCCGTTCACCTCATACAAATACTGTAGTGCAATTTCTTTATCATGAAAGTGCAACTTACAAATGTTGCATTTTTTTTTACATAACTGCACTCAAAAACACAACAATGCAAACCTTTAGAGCCTACAAGTCCACTCAGTCCTACTTCTTGTTCAGCCAATCGCTAAACAAGAGAGAAACAAGTCTGTTTACATTTACAGGAGATAATGCTGCCCACTTTTTAATTAGTGTCACCTGAAAGCGAGAACAGGTGTTCTTCGCATGGCACTGTTGTAGCTGGCATCACAAGATATTTATGTGCCAGATGTGCTAAAGATACATATGCCTCTTCAGCCATCGTTCCAACGGACATGCTTCCATGATGATGAAGCTCGTTAAAAAAATGTGTTAACTAAATTTGTGACTGAACTCCTTGGGGGGGGGGGACCTGTATGTCTCCAGCTCTGTTTTACCCATATTCTGCCATATATTTCATGTTATAGCAGTCTCGGATGATGACCCAGCACATGTTGTTCATTTTAAGAACACTTTCACTGCAAATTTGAGAAAATGCAAAGAAGATACTAATGTGAAATTTCTAAAGATAACTACAGCACTCGACCCAAGATTTAAGAATCTGAAGTGCCTTCCAAAATCTGAGAGAGATGAGGTGTGGAGTGTGCTTTCCGAAGTTTTAAAAGAGCAACACTCTGATGCAGAAACTACAGAACCCAAACCACCAAAACAGAAATTCAACCTTCTGTTGGTGGCATCCGACTCAGTTGATGAAAATGAACATGCGTCAGTCCGCACTGCTTTGGATTGTTATCAAGCAGAACCTGTCATCAGCATGGATGCATGTCCTCTAGAATGGTGGTTGAAGCATGAAAGGACATATGAATCTTTAGTGTATCTAGCATGTAAATATCTTGCGATGCTGGCTACAACAGTGCCATGCAAATGCCTGTTCTCACTTTCAGGTGACATTGTAAACAAGAAGCAAGCAGCATTATCTTCCGCATATGTAAACAAACTTGTTTGTCTGAGCAATTGGCTGAACAAGAAATAGGAGAGGACTGAGTGACTTGCAGGCTCTAAAGTTTTACACTGTTTTACTTTTGAATGCAGGTGTTTGTTTTTTTAACATAATTCTACATTTGTAAGTTCAACTATCATGATAAATAGATTGCACTACAGTACTTGTATGCGGTGAACTGAAAAATACTATTTCTTCTGTTTTCTACAATGCAAATATTTGTAATAAAAAATAAATATAAAGTGAGCACTATATACCTTATATTCTATGTTGTAATTGAAATCAATTTGAAAATGTAGAAAACATCCAGAAATATTTAAATAAATGGTATTCTATTATTGTTTAACAGCGCGATTAATCACAATTTTTTATCACACAATTAATCGCGATTAATTATTTTAATTGCTTGACAGCCCTAAAAAACCTGAGAATATAAATCAGGCAAGTTCAACATCAATACAAACTATTTAGAACAGGATAAAATACAAGTAGACACCATGTACCTATTGTGCTGCCAACAAATCTTGAGTCCAATGGCTGCAGAGCTGAACAAGCCAATTCCCTCTGACAAGCACTATGTCAAAACAAAATCATTCTGGTTTCACCTTAGGAAAAGTGAGAAAACTTCCTCCATTAACATGCATTAAATGACCTAAACCAGAAACACATCATCCATTCTAAGACACACGAACATGGAGAACTATCATAGAAGTAACCCACACACCATCCGGGGGAGCGCTGCAAATACTAGAGCAGATCCTGGAGGAAGAATATATCAAATTCTGGAGAGAGCATACAATTATGCATATAGGTATTCAAGGATCAGATTCAGCTCAGCACTTAAGCAAATGCTAAAGTTCTATTCACATTAATAAACATTCAGTGTTTTCCCACTGTCATGGAGCAGGTCCTCAAGGAATCAATTCTGAAGCACTTAGAGGAGAGGAAAGTGATCAGGAACAGTCAGCATGGATTCACCAAGGGCAAGTCATGCTTGACTAATCTAATTGCCTTCTATGACGAGATAACTGGCTCTGTGGATGAGGGGAAAGCAGTGGATGTGTTGTTCCTTGACTTTAGCAAAGCTTTTGACACGGTCTCCCACCGTATTCTTGCCAGCAAGTTAAAGAAGTATGTGCTGGATGAATGGACTATAAGGTGGATAGAAAGCTGGCTAGGTTGTCGAGCTCAACGGGTAGTGATCAATGGCTCCATGTCTAGTTGGCAGCCGGTATCAAGTGGAGTGCCCCAAGGGTCGGTCCTGGGGCCGGTTTTGTTCAATATCTTCATAAATGATCTGGAGGATGGTGTGGATTGCACCCTCAGCAAGTTTGCAGATGACACTAAACTGGGAGGAGAGGTAGATACGCTGGAGGGTAGGGATAGGATACAGAGGTACCTAGACAAATTGGAGGATTGGGCCGAAAGAAATCTGATGAGGTTCAACAAGGACAAGTGCAGAGTCCTGCACTTAGGACGGAAGAATCCAATGCACCGCTACAGACTAGGGACCGAATGGCTCGGCAGCAGTTCTGCAGAAAAGGACCTAGAGGTTACAGTGGATGAGAAGTTGGATATGAGTCAACAGTGTGCCCTTGTTGCCAAGAAGGCCAATGGCATTTTGGGATGTATAAGTAGGGGCATTGCCAGCAGATCGAGGGACGTGATCGTTCCCCTCTATTCGACACTGGTGAGGCCTCATCTGGAGTACTGTGTCCAGTTTTGGGCCCCACACTACAAGAAGGATGTGGAAAAATTGGAAAGAGTCCAGCGGAGGGCAACAAAAATTATTAGGGGACTGGAACATATGACTTATGAGGAGAGGCTGAGGGAACTGGGGATGTTTAGTCTGCGGAAGAGAAGAATGAGGGGGGATTTGATGGCTGCTTTCAACTACCTGAAAGGGGGTTCCAAAGAGGATGGCTCTAGACTGTTCTCAGTGGTAGCAGATGACAGAACAAGGAGTAGTGGTCTCAAGTTGCAGTGGGGGAGATTTAGGTTGGATTTTAGGAAAAACTTTTTTACTATGAGGGTGGTGAAACACTGGAATGCGTTTCCTAGGGAGGTGGTGGAATCTCCTTCCTTAGAAGTTTTTAAGGTCAGGATTGACAAAGCCCTGGCTGGGATGATTTAATTGGGGATCGGTCCTGCTTTGAGCAGGGGGTTGGACTAGATGACCTCCTGAGGTCCCTTCCAACCCTGATATTCTATGATTCTAAGTGGAAGCAGCAGAATTCATTCACAGATTTCCAGGGCAAAGAGAACGTTGTAATCAACTAGTCTGAGCTTCTGTATACCCCAGACCATAGAACTCCCGCAAAATAATTGCTTTTGAAGTAGATCATCTCTCTCAAAAACATTCAATCTTGATTTGAAAATGGTCAGTGATGGAAAATCCACCATGACCCTTAGTAAACTGTTCCAATGGTTAATTACCCTCACTGTTCAAAATTTACACCTTATTTCTAGTCTCATTTAGTCTAGCTCATTATCAAATATTTGTTCCCCATGTAGATACCTCTAGGTTGTAATCCAGTCACCCCTTTACCTTTTGAGTCTGTCACTATTAGGCACATTTTCCAATCCTTTAGTCATTCTTGTGGCTCTTTGCTGAACCCTCTCCAATTTGCCAAAATCCTTCCTGAACTGTGGACACCACAACTGGACATACTATTCCAGCAGCAGTCGCACCGGCGCCAAATACAGAGATAAAATAACCTTTTGACTCCTACTCGAGATTCCTCTGTTTATATATCTAAGGATCGCATTAGCCCATTTGGCCAGAGCATCTCACTGGGAGATCACATTCAGCCTATTACCTACCATGACCCCCAAATCTTTTTCAGAGTCACTACTTCCTGGGATAGAGTCCCCCATCCTGCAAGTATGGCCTAGATTCTTTGTTCCTAGATGCATACATTTACATTTAGCTATATTGAAACTCCTATTGTTTGCTTGCACCCAGTTTACCAAGCGATCCAGATCATGCTGAATCAGTGACCTGTCCTCTTCATTATTTACCCTAGTATTCTTTCTGTGCCTGTTTAGAAAACTCCATACTGGCCTTAATGCTGTTGATCATAGATTTCTCCTCATGTCCCTTTGCTTCCCTTATTGATTTGCTAAAATTGCTAACTTCTAATTTACATTCACTGCTATCAACGTCTCCCTTCTTCCATTTGTTATAGATTGAGTTGTTACACTTATTTAACGCTGGCTTCACTTCCCCTCTAAGACACGTCGGTTTTTTGACCAATATGGGCTTCTTCCTTGATTGTGGCTTTTTGGACCTCGAGCAACATCTTAAACAATTCCCAATCATCATTCACATTTTTCTGATAAATTTTTCCTGGCAGTAACTGGGAGTTGAGTGTTCGTTCCCAATGGTTAGAGCAGCAGTCATGCCTAGTGGGGTTAGAGCAGGAATAGGTAGTCAGGAATTGGAGGAGGAGTCAGAGGCCAGGCACCAGAAACAAGGATCAGAACTGGAGCCAGAAGTCAGGAATTGGAGCCAAGAGTCAGGACTATGTTACCTGAAATGAGGCAAGACTGGGGCCAAGACAGGAGCAGGACTGGAACCAAGCTGGAAAAAGGGAGGAGCAGAACTGGAAAAAGGCGGGAACAAGTAGTCACAGGAGCTATCGCAGCCGTGGATGAATGATATGAGCAGCTTCTGGGCGTAAGAGATGGTCTGCTGACTCTTTCAACCAAATGGGTGATGTAGCCAATCAGCCAGCCTACTACAGGCCATCTGACTACACACTGGCTCTGCTGCAGACCCTGATTCCTGATACAAACCAAATCAGCTGGGATGAAGTAATTGTTTTCAGCTTTGTGATATTGCTTTTTTTAAACACCAAGTATATATATATATATACATACACACACACACACACACACACACACACACACTTCTGGTTTGGTCTTTATTCCATTTGCACATTTCAAATGTGATTAACTCATGATCACCTGTACTTCACCTACTGCTAACTAAGTTTTGTGATCAATTCCTCTCTGTGTGTGTCAAGGCAAGGTCTAATATAGAATTCCCCCATGTTGGGTGCAACCCATTTTGAGTGAGGAAATTGTCATCCATAATATTTAAAAATTATTATGATGTGTTACTTCTTGCAGCATGAGACCTAGAGCATATCACTCAAATTGAAGGCTCCCATAGTCATGCAGCTTCTCCAACCCCCCCAGTATTATAGATAGGTATGTAAGGGTCATCCTGTTCCCTAGTGTGATTTGGAGGTCTTTTGCAGGCACCAACTAATATCCCATCTTGTGCTTTTTCTGTTAGGACACTGATCCCTAAACATTCAAGATCATTTTCTCCAGAGTTGTCAGTGACTCTAAACAGGTAATGCCATTTTTGATATAGAATGCCACTCCCACTCCCCTTTTGCTCACTTGATCCTTCCTGTAACCACTGATTTTAACATTCCAATAGTGTGAATCATCCCACCAGGCTTCAGTAATACCAACTGGATCCAATTTATGCTCATAAAATTCCAAGTCTTCTTGTTTGTTACCCAGGCTCCTAGCTTTGGAGTACAGGCCATTAACGAATTTCTTCTCTTCATGTCCTTTTGTTTCTTGATTATTATGTTCTCAGCATCTCAATTTTGCGCTAAGTGAATGTTCATTTCTTCCCTCTTTTTACCCTCTTTGTTTTTTAGTTTAATGCCACTCTGACTACTCTAGCCAGTTGTTCCCAAGGAGATTGGTTCCCCTTCTACTGAGCTGGAGGCTCAGTAGACAGACCCCTATCCCAATAAAAGGTGGACCAATGTTCCACAAAACCAAAATCCTCTACCTTACACAACTTACCTAGCCACTGATTCTTTTCCAGATTTTTTGTCTTCCTAAGCTTGTGGAACAGGAAGCATCTCCCAGAAGATCACCCTACAGTCATCTGTTATCTGCAAAATATCCTGAGATGCCCTGTCATTAGGTTCAATATTAACCATCAGCAGTGAAACCTGGCCCATTGACTTCAGAGGCCTATCCAATCTTAGAGTGATACCTCATGTCTTGACTCTGGGAAGACACACCCATCTGGTTGTCTACCTGTCCCTTGCAGAATGTTCTTTAGATTCTCTTAGTACAGAATCACCAACAAGGACTGTTTATCTTCCTTAGTCTGTTGGAGATCTCTTTGTGGACAAGCTTGATTTTCTTACTGGTTGGGCAGGGCAGTGACCCACAGGTGTGACCACTATATCTCTCCATTCCCTGGACTAGCTGGATCTTCAGAGGTATCTTCCACAGTTCCCATGCAGAAAATATTGCATTTTTAAACATCACATTTCTAGCTTTTAGGTTTAAAGTTTTTACAAATCTCTGGAGAGAAAGTTAATTTTGATTGGGGTAAAGTGTTTTGATTCCACTTTTTTCTCTAACAATTAAACTCTCTTTTGTAAAGATAGGGCTTTCTCTCCAAACAACATTTAAGCTTTGGTGTCCTTGTGACTTTTGTTTCTGACTGGAACTTTTGTAGCTTGCCAGCATGACCCATGATGCTATGAAAGGATCAGCCCACAAGGATCCTTAACCCTTTGTGGAGTCCATTTGAAAGATCTCCAAGTTTTTGGAACCAACAAAGTGTATGAAATTCACTGGTTTTGTTTCTAACTGAATATAAAAAATAATTTGTATATTAGTTTGCATACTGGTTCACCCACCCACCAGGCCTTTGTGCTGTCTCAGGGTCGGGTGCAGCCTCACCACCGAGTCCATGTCCCATGAGGGGTGGGGGGCTGCAGAATGATCTCCCACCTCTGTGCAACCAGTGGCCTGTGCTCCCACTGCCATGCTGGAGCCTCCACATTTATTTATTGACAAATGAAATATGCAGAATTTTAAAATATTGTGCATAGAATTTTTTATTCTTTTGGTGCAGAATTCCCTCAGGAGTACTCCCTGTGTCCATTTCACCCTTAAACTGTTTGCAAAGGTAGGCTCATTTTGGTTTGCAATTTTATTTGTCTGCCAGCTTCTCTGTCTAAGTGGTGATCTATATGTGGTGATGAACTCACTGGTTTTGAGGTGCTGGAAAGTAATCTGCTAGAGTGTGGATTTATAATGATCATTTATTATGGATCATTTTTGGATTTATAATGATGTAATATGCATTGTTTCCAGTAGCAGAGCTAAGATTTTGTGATGGGGTGGGTGCTGGGGGACTGGGGCTTGGAGGGATGGGTGTCCATGTGCAGTTGGTTGGAGCTCAGTGGGGTTGGGATCTGGGTGTAGAGGGCTTGTCTTGGTGGTCCAGGTGCAGAGGGGGTGGGGCTAATCAGGGTAGGGGTTTGAGTGTGGGGTGGCCTCAGTGGGGAGTGGTCTGGGTGCAAAGGTGGTAGTCCAGATGCAGGGGGAGGGGCTCAGCGGGGAAGGGTCTGGGTGTGGGGGATCTGGGTATAGGGAGTCTGGATGCCTGGGGGGTTAGGCGGATGGGGGAGCAGCTCCCTGTACAGTGACCTCTCCCTCTGAGGCTGAGGAGCGATGAGGGCAGGAAGCGGTGGAGGAGGGGGGGCAGAGCTTCCGGCAGGCAGGGGAGGTTTCTGGTGTTGGGTCTGACCCTGCCCCAGCTGTTCCTTGTAGGGGAAGAGGAAGTCCCATCCTTCCCTGTCCCCAGCTGGGGCTAATAGCTGAGCCCAGCATAGGATAAGAGCCACCAGTCGGGGATTCCCCAGCCTCGTCCCCCCACCCCCACCCCGCAGTGGTTTCTCTCTCCGCTGGCTGCTCTGGGCACCTGAAATGACATGCCTGCACTACTGGGGAGGGGCGCATGACTGCGCTTGTGGCTTTCCTTTGCTTCCCTATCAAAAGTTATTTTTCTGCAGGGAAGCAAAGAAATCTGTGGGGGACAGGAATACTACGTGCATGCAATGGCACCACATTCCCCCAGGAGCAACAGAGGCATTATGGTCTTCTACATACAAGAATATTAAAGAAGATTTTTTTTCTCAAGGTTTTATATTTCAAGCTGCTGAAGAAATGTCAAATTTCTTTAGGAAAAACAGCTGTGGAATATATTGCATTTTGCCACCAGATTAGATATGAACTGTAAACATGAAAAAAATCTATTTTTCCACTGCTACTCTGTTTGCTCAAATCTGTCATATCAACAAAGTTACTGGAGAAAGGAAGGAAGTGACAGAAGTTTACCATGCAGCAGGAACTGCCCCCTTTTATCATCTAAGTTGAATCTATCAAACTATTGCAACATTCCTGTCTATCCCTAATTATGGTCTACAATACACATCCCCTTTAAACCAAGGGATGACATCTCAAGATTTCTTTTCACAGTGAAATATTTATTTATTCTTCTTTTACCTCTGAAACCCAAGAACTATGGAAGTCATCCATGGTTAATTATGAAAAGAAAGGGAATGGGAACCTGCTGTACTTGTCGTTTTAAGACTGAAAGCATATTTCTATTTATCAGAAACAGAGGATTAGGCAGTTAGCATCCTGCATAAATATATACATCTTCTTACTATATGTTCCATTCTATACATCCGATGAAGTGGGCTGTAGCCCACGAAAGCTTATGCTCTAATAAATTTCTTAGTCTCTAAGGTGCCACAAGTACTCCTGTTCTTTTTGCATAAACTAGTAGCTTTCCTCACTAATGATTTTAATGAGGGACAGAAGTACAGTATGTTCCTTTTTGAAATCTTAGCAAAAGTCATAAACAACTTAATCTAACGCATCATTTTGTAAGGTTGGAATGAAAGACAAACACGCAAAATGTTAAAGCAATCTCTCTGGGCAGCAGAAGGCAGCCAGTCAAACTGGCGCAGAATGCAGCAGCCTGCTTATTAAGTGGTGCTTTCCTGATAGCATCACCTCACACCTGTGCTCTGTGATCTGTGATCTGCACTAGCTGCCTGTTGGTTCCCAGATAGAATTTAAAATGCTGGTTTTGACCTATAAATCCTAAGTGACTTGGGAACTTCCAAATTGCGAGACTGCCTCTCTTTTTTGTCATGCTGCCACAGCTTGGCTCACAGGAGGCACTCAAGCTGCATCCCTCCTCAATTTAAATGGGGGGGGATGGGGGCTTGGCCGTTGAGTGCTCTCCCATTGAGGTGCCCTCAGTTCTGAACCAAGCTGGTCCAAAACAGCCTTGAGCTGATGGCCTTCAGGGCATACTGTGAAGCGTATTCATTTGTGTAGGCTGTTGCGGGTTAGAGATCTGAACAGGAGAGGTGAACTAGGTGCTTGTATGTTTTTTAAAGGGCTGGGTTATCACTGTTATTTATTATTCGTATTATTGTAGCATCTCGGAGCCCTACTCATGGATGAGAGCCCCACTGTAGTAGGAACTGCATAGACAGAACAAAGAGACAGTATGGGAGAAAGCACAAAAGGGCTTGTTTGAAAATTGAACAAATAGGTGATAGAGGCTGGCATCATGGGCTAATTGGCGGCGGGAGTCGACACTGATAGTGAATGAGAGAGGATAGTTAGAGTGGGGCTATAACATGAAGGGCCTTGCAAGTGAAGACAAGTAGCTTATATTTGATGTGATAAAGAAAAGAGAACCAGTGAAGGGATGCACAGAGAGGGGTGACATGTTCAAAGCAACAGGCTAGGGAGAATGACCTTTCAGCAGCATCCAGAATGGATATGAGCAGGGCAGGACTGCAATTGTCAAGGCCTGCGAAAAGGATGGTGCAGCAATTGAGATGTGAGATGATGAGAGCCTGGACAAGAGTTTTAGCCATGTGGATGTACAGGAAAGGCTGTGTCTTAGAGATGTTGGCCAGAAAGAATTTGCAAGACTTAGACGTAGCCTGGATGTGAGGACGCAGAGAGAGGTCTGAGTCAAAGGTGTTGCCCATGTTATGGGCCTGAGTGACAGGCAGGTTGGTGGCGTTGTCCACAGTGATTGAGAAAGGAGATAGTGGGGAGGGATATTTTGTTTTGTTTTGTTTGGGGGGGGGTGTCTGAGAAATATTATGTAGATTAGATAGAGATATAAATTTATATCAGAAGCATCCAGAGCACTAGGAAGGTAGCTTCATTATTATTACAGAAATCCAAAGACATACAATGAATAGTCTCTTTCCTGTATTGTCTCAAATGTCCAATTATCTTCCCATAACAACTAACCAGAAAGCAGAAGGGTATTGCACATGAAGGAGATATGGTGTCTGCATTAAAGATTTTATAATTTTAAAAGACAAACAGCTGATAACCCACAGACAAAGCACTAGGTGACCAGGAGATGGAATAATCTCATAACTGTGAAGGATGTGTGTGAGAGAGAGAGGTAGGGGTGTGAGTGTCAGACAGAGAGAGAGATGCTAGCACTTCTGCAGGTGGAGGATTAGGACTAGTAGAATGCATGAACTAGTAAATTTTGAAGACGCGTTTGAGAGTACGCATGCATGCCACACTGGGAACAGGGATCTAACTGTAGGAAGCAGCATGTTAGATGGTACAGAGAGACTGTGGCAGAAGGATACAAAGGAATTAGGGATGCATGGGCAGTGCAGGAACAGAGAAGAACATACACTATATCAATGCTAGTCAGTGGGTTGCCTGCTCGGAGAATAGTGGGAAACTGGAAAAGCAGCCCTTGTTTAGTTCCTCTTACAATTTAAAAAACTCCTTCCAAATAAAAGTTGTGGGCAGTTACAGAAAAAGAAATAAAAACCCAAATATTTTGCCTCAGTGTAATGGACTGTGGGCACATGCACATATAGCCACGGGTCTCTTAGCCAGGATCAAATGCAGGCTCTTCAGCACCAAAAGCACAATCCTCTACCACCTGCTAAAGACAAACTCTTTACTGAGAAGGGACAGGACTGTAGGGCCACTGTCGCAGCCCACCAGGGGATGTCATGCACTATTCCAGTATAATACATAAACTCCCCCAGATAATTATTGACCAACTTCAAAACTTAGGGCCTCTACACACTGCTGTAACATTATTTCGTAACTACAACTACAATAAAAATCATCAAATCATTCTAGCAAAGTTTCATTAATCACAGCATATTATAAATGTAACCATCATTTTCTGACAAGGGAGGGAGATTATAAGGCAATTTATAATAGACACTTCTACAGTTTCTAGGCCTGAAGTCAAATAAACCACTGTTCCTCAGACGTTCTTGTCAACTGCTGGAAATGGCCCACCTTGATTATCACTACAAAAGGTTTCCCCTCCTTCCCCGTTCTCCTGCTGGTAATAGCTCACCTTACCTGATCACTCTCGTTACAGTGTGTATGGTAACACCCATTGTTTCATGTTCTCTATGTATATAAATCTCCCCACTGTATTTTCCACTGAATGCATCGAGCTGTAGCTCACGAAAGCTTATGCTCAAATAAATTGGTTAGTCTCTAAGGTGCCACAAGTCCTCCTTTTCTTTTTGCGGATACAGACTAACACGGCTGCTACTCTGAAACCTACAATGTACATTGATCCTCTACTAGTAATCCACTCCATCAAGCTAATTTATTTGTCTCAAGAATGGCACACACCCTAAAACTTAAAATCACATAAAGAAAAGTGTGTCTTAGCAAAAATTGACTCACCCGGCACTTTGATTAGTACTGGCACAGCTACTCTGAATTCCGTCTGGAATTCTAAGTGTTATAAGGAATGGCCAGAATAGATTTGTCAAGAACAAACCATGCCAAGCCAACTTAATTTCCTTCTTTGACAAGGTTACTAGTCTAGTGGATAGGGGAAGCATTAGACAGGATATATTTTGATTTTAGTGCAGCTTTTGTCACAGCCCTAAATGACATTCTCATAATCAAACTAGGGAAATATGTACAAAATAGGGTACAATATTGGTTTAAAGATTGTACTCAAAGAGTAGTTATTAATGGTTTACTGTCAAACTGGGAGAGTGTATCTAGTAGGGTTCGATAGGGATCAGTCTTATGTCTGGTACTATTCATTATTTTCATTAATGATTTGGACAATGCAGTGAAAGTATGCTTATAAAATGTGTGGATGACACCAATCTGGGAAAGGTTGTTAGTACTTTGGAGGAAAGGATTAGAATTCAAAACAACCCTGACAAATTAGAGAATTAATCAGAAATCAGCAAGATGAAATTCAATAAAGACAAGTACTACTCTTAGGACTTGTCTACACTACCCGCCAGATCGGTGGGCAGCGATCAATCCAGTGGGGGTTGATTTATCGTGTCTAGTATAGATGCGATAAATCAACCACTGAGTGCTTCCCATTGACTCCGGTACTCCACCAGAACGAGAAGCGTAAGCGGAGACGATGGGAGAGCGTCAGCTGTTGACTTACCGCAGTGAAGACACCCCGGTAAGTAGATCTAAGTACGTCGACTTCAGCTACGCTATTCATGTAGCTGAAGTTGCGTATCTTAGATCAACCCTGTGCGGTAGGGTAAACAAGCGCTTAGGAAGGAAAAATCAAATGCACAAACACAAAATGGGGAATAATTGACTAGATGCTAGTACTATTGATAAGGATCTGGAGTTATAATGGATCTCAAATTGAATATAATGACAACAATGTCACATAGTTGAAAAAAGACAGATATAATTCTGGGGTGTATTAACAGGTGGAACATATGTACGACATGGGAGGTAATTGACACGCTCTATTTGGCACTGGGGAGGACTCAGCTAGAGGCTTGTGCTCAGTTCTGGATTCCCCACTTTAGGAAAGATGTGGATATATTGGAGAGACTCCAGAGGAGAGCAACAAAAATAGTAAAAGGTTTAGAAAACTGGACCTATGAAGAAAATTTAAAAAACTGGGCATGTTTAGTCTTGAGAAAAGACAACTGAGGGGGGACCTGATAATAATTTTCAAATATGTTAAAGGCTGTTATAAAGAGTACAAAAAGAACGAGGAGTACTTATGGCACCTTAGAGACTAACACATTTATTTGAGCATAAGCTTTCGTGAGCTACAGCTCACTTCATCGGATGCATTCGCCTATGCTCAAATAAATGTGTTAGTCTCTAAGGTGCCATACGTACTCCTTTTCTTTTTGTGGATACAGACTAACACGGCTGCTACTCTGAAACCTATAAAGAGTACAATAACTCCTCACTTAATGTTGTAGTTATGTTCCTGAAAAATGCGACTTTAAGAGAAATGATGTTAAGCGAATCCAATTTCCCCATAAGAATTAATGTAAATAGGGGGGGTTAGGTTCCAGGGAAATTTTTTTTGCCAGACAAAAGGCATTATATACATTTTAAACAATTTTAAACAAGCAATTTAATACAGGTATTAAACAGGCTGGCAGCCCCCCATGCGCCCCCCCCACCAGCTCCCGCCCAGCAGCAGACCCCACAGATCAGCACCTTCCCCCTGCTCCCCCCGCTTCCTGCCCACGGCAATCAGCTGTCTTGTGGCGTTCAGGAGGCGGGGGGGGGGGGGGAGCAAGGACCCGGCACGCAGCCTCCCTCCTCCCTCCCCTGCCTCATGCCCGCGGCAATCAGCTGGTTTGCAGCATTCAGGAGGTGGGGGAGGGAGGGGAGAGGCTGCGCGCCGGGTCCTCGCTCCTCCTCCCCAGCCTCCTGAACGCCGCAAAACAGCTGATTGTAGTGGGCAGGAGGCAGGGGGAGCAGGGGGAAGGTGCTGATCTGTGGGGTGCGCTGGCAGGCGGGGGGGAAGCGGGTAGCGGGGCTGCCAGCCATGGACAAAGCAGGCAGCCAAACAGCATTATAGGGGAGCACTACACAACTTTAAACGAGCATGTTCTGAATGGAGCAGGGACGTTAAGCGAGAGGATGTTAAGTGGGGAGTTACTGTACAGTGATCAACTGGTCTCCATGTCCACTGAAGGTAGGACAAGAAGCAATGGGCTTAATCTTCAGCAAAGGACATTTAGGTTAGATATTAGAAAAAAAACTTTCTAACAATAAGGGTAGTTAAATTCTGGAATAAACTTCCAAGGAAAGCTGTGCAATCCCCATCATTGGAGGTTTGTAAGAACAGGCTGGAGAAACACCTGTCAGAGATGGTCTAGGTTTACTTCGTCCTTCCTCAGCATATGGAGCTGGACTTGACCTTGCACAGTTCCTTTCAGCCTTACATTTCTGTGATTCTAGTAGTTTAAATCCTATGTTAAAAACACTACCCGTATGATTGAAGACTCTTCCGTGACAACAGTCAACAGGTTCCTGGAACCATCACCCATGTGAGTATTCCCACTGAAGTTAATAGTGCTACACAGGGGAGTGAGATTATCCAAGTGAGGGCAGGCTGCACGATTGACACCATATTGGATTTATATGAAAATGAAACACACTGGGGAGAATTTTAGGACTTGTTACAAAATATTCAGTGCTGAACTACAGGCAAAAGTAGCACCAAAGTAAGAAAACAGAAACAGATGTCTTGGCGGAAAATCTAGGGTACCTGACCTTTCAATGACATACCGCATTCATTTCAAGCAATAACAGGCCACAAGATAACAGACCTTAAAATGCCAACATTCTGATTACCACTCTTATTTTTATTCTATTTGAAGTCCATCTACCATTTTATCCACTAGTGCTACAAGTGAATGTTTTATGTAAATACAAATGCATATGGAAATGTGAAGCTATTAATGTTTGGAAGGATAAATATCTGTATAATTTAAATTATTATATTTTCTGCCCGTGTGTGTTAAAAAAAGAAGAAAAAAATAAAAAAGTTGAAAAAGCAAATGCTATGTTAAGGTTGAAAAATCAAAATCTCTAAAAGTAGGGCTGGAATTAAATGAGTTAAGACTGCTTTCACAATTTAAACTCAGCCATATTACATATATGTAGTATTTTTAAGTCCTATTTCTTGGTCAATATACAACCTTGTATTTTTTTAAACCTTCGCATTACAGCAATGGTAGATGTTTGCCTTAAAAGTGGGGGGATGGGGGGGGAGAAGAGTCCCCCTCAAACAAGAATGCAGAAATAATCCTGGGTTATTCAGCTGGGAAACAAATAAGGGTTTTCAACAGACCTTGGAAGTTCCCTGCACAACAGCAATCTGTCTTGCACCTACGCTAACCAACATTTTAGATGACTTAGACAGACTTTTTCGAATACAATAATATTAGATATTTTAAAATAAGGAAACTATACTACACAATCAGAATTACAAGATTAATACCCATCAATTGAATCCTGCAAAGTGATCGCTGTAAGAGACTGCTGACATGCTATCCCACCAAAATGAATAGGACTCCAGAGTCAAACATTTCTCATGGAAAACACCCTCTTCCTAAACCAGGCAGCTGTTAGCTCTGTGACAGTATCACACACACAGAGAGAGGTCTATGGCCCCAGACCTGTAACGAGCTCCTGTGCCCACAGAGAGACCCACTGCAGGACCGGAGTCTCAGACCACCCGTACCACACCTAACAGTTTCATAATTATTTAGTTAATATCTTCAAGGCAACTTGAAAAATGTCCTCAAACTCCTCCAATTTAATTTTTCTGTGAAAAAGCACATTTAGTTTCTCTGCTTTAATATCCTCCAGAACAGCTTGCAAGGATGTAAGAGTAATTAATGTAATTGCCATTAACTTGCTTAGTTAAGCTATGACGAATAGAGTGTTTAAGTACGAAGAAATGACATTGTCAGGCAGGATATTTTTCTAACAAACAAAATGGTTTCTTTTCTTTTTTTTTGGATGATGGTTGAGGCAAACTTTATACATCAAAGAGAGGCAGTAAAGGATAAAACACCTTTTTGTTTTGTTTTATCTTGCAATTTACCCTTAGGTTGCCATAAAAAACAAAAAAAAGTCCTCTGAATCCATATTCAGAAAAGGGTTTGAAATATTACCTGGCAAAGGCAACAGCCCTTTCCTTGAATGACTTATTACAGATATTTCTGTCTCTGTTTCCAAATAAAGATTCACTCCATTCTGACTCTACCTCATGGACAACCAATTTAAAATCCAAGCGCTAGTGTGATTCAAATATTGCATCAGTGAACTATGCTCAAATTCACACTGTAACCAAGTAAATCATCTTCCTTTTTTATTTTCATCTACCTTCCTAGGGACCTTGTTAAGCTTTTGTAAGTCTGATTTTACCACCATTTTCCATTCAAGGTTTTCTGCCTTCGCTGGGGTCTTTGCCCTGCACACAGGAAGGTCATTTCAGTACCTAATTAGCTGATGTGTAAATTTGCCTTCCTCCCTGAATTCTTTACAATTTAGCTCAAAGCCCTCTTAAAAAGGAAGCTTAGTTCTTAAATCCATTTACCATTAACTTTGCTAGTGAAAACAAAGACACAAACAGGTTCGAGGTCTGGAGCAACAGGTATCGACCCTGCGTTGCAGAAGAGGAACTGAAGATTTCCTGGACGGATGTCAGGATAGGCTTCTACGGGTACAAGGTTCTGAAGATTCAGAGCAGGCTGCACACCGGGGACAGAAGTACGGTGAAGAAATTTGGCATCATGTGACCTCCAGAAGAAAAAAGGGGAACGTCCATGTACCAGCAGGGCAGATACAGGTAAGTAACCGTTTTCATGTTCTCTCCACAGGTACTAATGCGGAGAGTGGACCAGATGATACATCTGAGGGAAGGGAGCAGAAGGAGACTCCGCCGATTGGAAGGCATGGGATGCACTGTCCTAGGGTTGGGGGTTCCACGACCACCACTCCCAAGAGGAGGCGGCGGGTGGTGGTGGTCGGGGACTCTCTCCTTAGGGGGACTGAGTCATCTATCTGCTGCCCCGACCGGGAAAACCGAGAAGTCTGCTGCTTGCCAGGAGCTAAGATTCGCGATGTGATGGAGAGACTGCCGAGACTCATCAAGCCCTCAGATCGCTACCCCTTCCTGCTTCTTCACATGGGCACCAATGATACTGCCAAGAATGACCTTGAGCGGATCACTGCGGACTACGTGGCTCTGGAAAGAAGGATAAAGGAGTTTGAGGTGCAAGTGGTGTTCTTGTCCATCCTCCCCGTGGAAGGAAAAGGCCTGGGTAGAGACCGTCGAATCGTGGAAGTCAACGAATGGCTACGCAGGTGGTGTCAGAGAGAAGGCTTTGGATTCTTTGACCATGGGATGGTGTTCCAAGAAGGAGTGCTAGGCAGACGGGCTCCACCTAACGAAGAGAGGGAAGAGCATCTTCGCAAGCAGGCTGGCTAACCTAGTGAGGATGGCTTTAAACTAGGTTCACTGGGGGAAGGAGACCAAAGCCCTGAGGTAAGTGGGGAAGTGGGATACCGGAAGGAGGCATGAGCAGGAGTGCGTGAGAGGGGAGGGCTCCTGCCTCATACTGAGAAAGAGGGGCGATCAGCAGGTTACCTCAAGTGCCTATATACAAATGCATGAAGCCTGGGAAACAAGCAGGGAGAACTGGAAGTCCTGGCACAGTCAAGGAATTATGATGTGATTGGAATAACAGAGACTTGGTGGGATAACTCACATGACTGGAGTACTGTCATGGATGGATATAAGCTGTTCAGGAAGGACAGGAAGGGCAGAAAAGGTGGGGGAGTAGCACAGTATGTAAGGGAGCAGTATGACTGCTCAGAGCTCCGGTATGAAATTGCAGAAAAACCTGAGAGTCTCTGGATTAAGTTTAGAAGTGTGAGCAACAAGGGTGATGTCGTGGTGGGAGTCTACTATAGACCACCAGACCAGGGGCATGAGGTGGACGAGGCTTTCTTCCGGCAACTCGCAGAAGTTACTAGATCGCAGGCCCTGGTTCTCATGGGAGACTTCAATCACCCTGATATCTGCTGGGAGAGCAATACAGCAGTGCACAGGCAATCCAGGAAGTTTTTGGAAAATGTAGGGGACAATTTCCTGGTGCAAGTGCTGGAGGAACCAACTAGGGGCAGAGCTCTTCTTGACCTGCAGCTCACAAACCGGGAAGAATTAGTAGGGGAAGCAAAAGTGGATGGGAACCTGCGAGGCAGTGACCATGAAATGGTCGAGTTCAGGATCCTAACACAAAGAAGAAAGGAGAGCAGCAGAATACAGACCCTGGACTTCAGAAAAGCAGACTGACTCCCTTAGGGAACTGATGGGCAAGATCCCCTGGGAGAATAACGAGGGGGAAAGGAGTCCAGGAGAGCTGACTGTATTTTAAAGAATCCTTATTGAGGTTACAGGGACAAACCATCCCTATGTGTAGAAAGAATAGTAAATATGGCAGGCGACCAGCTTGGCTTAACAGTGAAATCCTTGCTGATCTTAAATACAAAAAAGAAGCTTACAAGAAGTGGAAGACTGGACAAATGATCAGGGATGAGTATAAAAATATTGCTCGGGCTTGCAGGAGTGAAATCAGGAAGGCCAAATCACACCTGGAGTTGCAGCTAACAAGAGATGTTAAGAGTAACAAGAAGGGTTTCTTCAGGTATGTTAGCAACAAGAAGAAAGTCAAGGAAAGTGTGGGCCCCTTACTGAATGAGGGAGGCAACCTAGTGACAGAGGATGTGGAAAAAGCTAATGTACTCAATGCTTTTTTTGCTTCTGTCTTCACGAACATGGTCAGCTCCCAGACTAATGCACTGGGCAGCACAGCCTGGGGAGAAGGTGACCAGCCCTCTGTGGAGAAAGAAGTGGTTCGGGACTATTTAGAAAAGCTGGACAAGCACAAGTCCATGGGGCCAGATGCGTTGCATCCGAGAGTGCTAAAGGAGTTGGCGGATGTGATTGCAGAGCCATTGGCCATTATCTTTGAAAACTCATGGCGATCGGGGGATGACTGGAAAAAGGTTAATGTAGTGCCCATCTTTAAAAAAAGGGAAGGAGGAAGATCCTGGGAACTACAGGGCAGTCAGCCTCACCTCAGTCCCTGGAAAAATCATGGAGCAGGTCCTCAAGGAATCAATTCTGAAGCACTTAGAGGAGAGGAAAGTGATCAGGAACAGTCAGAATGGATTCACCAAGGGCAAGTCAAGCCTGACTAATCTAATTGCCTTCTATGACGAGATAACTGGCTCTGTGGATGAAGGGAAAGCAGTGGATGTGTTGTTCCTTGACTTTAGCAAAGCTTTTGACACGGTCTCCCACAGTATTCTTGCCAGCAAGTTAAAGTAGTATGGGCTGGATGAATGGACTATAAGGTGGATAGAAAGCTGGCTAGATTGTCGGGCTCAACGGGTAGTGATCAATGGCTCCATGTCTAGTTGGCAGCCGGTATCAAGTGGAGTGCCCCAAGGGTCGGTCCTAGGGCCGGTTTTGTTCAATATCTTCATAAATGATCTGGAGGATGGTGTGGATTGCACCCTCAGCAAGTTTGCAGATGACACTAAACTGGGAGGAGAGGTAGATACGCTGGAGGGTAGGGATAGGATACAGAGGTACCTAGACAAATTGGAGGATTGGGCCGAAAGAAATCTGATGAGGTTCAACAAGGACAAGTGCAGAGTCCTGCACTTAGGACGGAAGAATCCAATGCACCGCTACAGACTAGGGACCGAATGGCTCGGCAGCAGTTCTGCAGAAAAGGACCTAGAGGTTACAGTGGATGAGAAGTTGGATATGAGTCAACAGTGTGCCCTTGTTGCCAAGAAGGCCAATGGCATTTTGGGATGTATAAGTAGGGGCATTGCCAGCAGATCGAGGGACGTGATCGTTCCCCTCTATTCGACATTGGTGAGGCCTCATCTGGAGTACTGTGTCCAGTTTTGGGCCCCACACTACAAGAAAGATGTGGAAAAATTGGAAAGAGTCCAGCGGAGGGCAACAAAAATGATTAGGGGACTGGAACACATGACTTATGAGGAGAGGCTGAGGGAACTGGGGATGTTTAGTCTTCAGAAGAGAAGAATGAGGCGGGATCTGATAGCTGCTTTCAACTACCTGAAAGGGGGTTCCGAAGAGGATGGCTCTAGACTGTTCTCAGTGGTAGCAGATGACAGAACAAGGAGTAATGGTCTCAAGTTGCAGTGGGGGAGATTTAGGTTGGATATTAGGAAAAACTTTTTCACTAGGAGGGTGGTGAAACACTGGAATGCATTACCTAGGGAGGTGGTGGAATCTCCTTCCCTAGAAGATTTTAAGGTCAGCCTTGACAAAGCCCTGGCTGGGATGATTTAATTGGGGATCGGTCTTGCTTTTAGCAGGGGGTTGGACTAGATGACCTCCTGAGGTCTCTTCCAACCCTGATATTCTATGATTCTATGAATTGGCATGGTTTGAGAAGAAATTAACTAAATCTGCAATTACATGCTAAATACCCCTGAACTACTCAGTGTAAGAGGAACCTTCAGAGCATCAATTTTAACAATACCTTTATTATTTTTCCTTTTCAAAACATGCTTTTTGTCCCCTGAAGTTCCATTGTTCAGCTTCCAGTCAGTGTGATGCAAATTCCGTGCAGTCACAACTGCTAGAAAAGCACCTGGAGCAATGGATCCAGTGTTGAGGGCAAAAGTAGGTGACTCCTTTTTATATTATAACACAAAATAAAACCTCACAGCAACTGGGACACAACCAGTGGGACTTTTTAGACTGTAAAAGGCACACAGAGGGTAATTTTATCTTAATGCTGCTATTTGAAGCATTCAGCATGCAGTTGTGTAGGGATAACTTATTTAGAAGAGACACAACTCTCTGAAATTCTCCTTTCACAAAGGTCAAGTTACCAACTTTATACAATTTGCATCTCAATATTTAAAAAATATTGCCTTGTCAAATGCCAGGTAGGCTGTTTATAAAATGTTTCAGACAGTTTAAGAGCAGAGCTAGGAGATCTATATCGAAAGTGTATTAATGTGGAGATTTAAAGACATAGAAAGCATTAAAATGAGAGACAAGTGGATGCTTTGTCAAAACCATCTGTTTGCTAGAGAGCATGAAATCTCTGTTGCTTTCTAAGGCAGGAAAATAAATGTGTATTTATGAGCTCAATCATCCCAACATTGCTAGAATCTGTAGTCACTCTTAAAATGGTGATATTACTGATGAGACTATCATTCCTGGAGAATCTGTACACTACTGTTTCAACTCTGTGAGACCAAAAATCCCTTGAGCTGCAGTATCTCTTACAGAACAAGCATAAATTTAACAGGACACGTACGTTGATTTTTAAGAAATCAAACATGACTAGAAATGGGGAAATGCCCTTTACTTGTTATTTACACCACAGATTACCCCACAGGCCACCTCTTGGCTGTGCAGTCAGCCTGCTTTGCCTGACCCATATGAGTACCGCACTGAAGTCAATGAGAATATTTGTGAGCAAGACTTATCCCTTGATGTACAATTCCATTGATTGTTGATCACTTTGCTCTGCTCCATGAAAACACAGCCCCTGCCAATCTCACACCTTGGAAAGAGTCAACACATCCTACCCACTACATAAGAGAGAAGGAAGCATAAATTAGGAAGACACTTAATAGATAATTACATAATCTTACCTCTACACATCCAGCCGTGCATCCGAAGGAATGGGGATATGGCACTTTAATTTTGAAGGTGCCCATACACTTTGTGTTAACAAGAAAGTACAGGTTCACAATGTAAGTATAGTGCTCATTCTCTGCATTAATATGAAGCTAAATGAGTTCCTTGATATGTTTTTCAGTAAAATAAAGATTTTTTATAGACTCCTAGCAAAATCAATAGAATACTTGTTGGTAAACATCTTAATTAATAACTCAGGCTACATCCAAGTCTATTTTATTTTTATTTTCAAATAACCACTTCTTCCCTCTCGTTCTCAGATACAAACACTAGTCTTTAGCAGAGCAGAACACATCAATTTGAGGATCCCATATTTCTTCCATCATCTAGAGCAGTGGTTCTTAACCTGGGATGCACGCGCCCCCTGGGGGTGCAAGATGCCCTTTCTGGGGGTGCAAGACATGCCAGATGTTTTTAGAAGGTAAATCATCGAAAACACAAATTAAGCACAGGCACTTAAGTACAACTACTTTGTTTCATCAAACCTATGTATTTATGATGATACATTTTTAACGATTCGTGTAATATACAAACAAAAAATATATCTAGGTTTAAAGAACTGACCTACTTCAATGATTTTTGATAAGAGGTGTGAGAACATATTTTGATTTTTGATAAGGGGTGCAAGAACCAAAAGGGTGCAGGCTGCAGTAAAGGTTAAGAACCACTGAAAGAGTAACTTGATGTTAGCACAGTGTACCCTGGCTACTAATTACACAGCCATTATAATGAACATATCTGGACTCCTTGTTGAGAATACAATAATGCAAAGATGACAGTTTTAGTCCTACCCAAGAAACATTTTCATCAGTTCAGAAAGAAGCTCAGTTACTTAGAGAACAGTCAGCCAGAATGACCAGTGTGTTACAGAATCTTTACTGGATAGTGCAACAGGTGATGTGGGGGAGAACAGACCCTACACTAGGTCAGCCCCAACTGGGCTTCAAACCAGACGTCAGTTTCGCTGTTCAGCATAAGATTAGCTAGCTCCTGGTCATCCCTAAAACAACAATGGAGTTTTAAATGTCAGCTATGGTAAGTATTGCACAACATGTCACTAATTTGGACTCCAGAGCATGAATGACATCAATAATTCTTTTCACTCACATAACACTTTTTTCAAAGCACATTACAAATACTATTTGCTCAGTGCTTACACAGCCCCTGTCAGGTAGGTAAGTATTGTCCACATTTTTGAGATGGAGAAACTGAGATAGATTAAAAATGACAGTGTGAGTAGCGGTAGAGCCACAGCTAGAAATTCCTGGCTCCTATCCCCACAATCAGTGCCTCTCGCTATTCCCTCAGACCATTCATTATCATTTAAGTCACAACTGTATGATCAGTGTTGTACAAGACCAAGATACTTATAAAATTAAAAAACCTTTGGTTTGAATTTGATTATTTTGCTTTCTGAGTATCAGACTAGAATACAGTATATGCAAAACAAAATTGGATTGTCAACAATTTGTCACAGAAATTCTCATTCTGAATTGTTGGGCCAACTTTTTTTTGTGACAGGACTTGCTTCAATACCTTCTAATAACCCTATTCCCTCTATAATGTCTCCTACAAGCAAGGTCAACATTATACAAGTATTCCCATTAAAATTCCATTTTTTAAAAATTTAATCTGTCCACAAAAACTAATTTGACATTTGTGTGATAGTCTACAGACTGCCCTGTCAGAATTTATTGATTTGGTATAGAGATGCAGGGGATGTAACAGAGATGCCTGACATTGCCTCTGAATCACATTCATTCAAAGAATGAGAAAGAATATCTGTTGCATAGGTTCATCAAATTTGCTATGTATTCTGGCCAATTTACTACTTCCTGTCTGATTTAATATGGACATTTCTATTAGGGGGACCAGACGTCCCGATAAAATCGGGACTGTCCCAATATTTAGTTGTTTGTCCCAATATTTTGCTTCGGCGGCACTCCGGCTTTTTTTTTTTTTTTTTTTTTGCTTGGGGCAGCAAAAAACCTAGAGCTGGCCCTGGTGGGGGGGGAGGTGTGAGCCTGTGGCTGCCCCACCATGTGTCCCGATATTTTGTTCTTGTCATCTGGTCACCCTAATTTCTGTTGTGCTGTCATAAATATAAAGGGAAGGGTAATCACCTTTCTGTATACAGAACTGTAAAATCCCTCCTGGCCAGAGGCAAAACCCTTTCACCTGTAAAGGGTTAAGAAGCTAGGATAACCTCGCTGGCACCTGACCAAAATGACTAATGAGGAGACAAATTACTTTCAAAGCTGGGGGGGGGGGGGCGGAAACAAAGGGTCTGTCTGTCTGTATCTGTGTGATGTATTTGTCTGTGTGATGCTTTTGCTGGGACCAGGTCAGGAATGCTCTTCAGAAGTTCTGTTAAGTTAGTAAGTAATCTAGCTAGAAATGCGTTAGATTTCCTTTTGTTTAAATGGCTGGTAAATAAGCTGTCTGAATGTATATTCCTGTTTTTGTGTCTTTTTGTAACTTAAGGTTTTGCCTAGAGGGATTCTCTGTGCTTTGAATCTGATTACCCTGTAAGGTATTTACCATCCTGATTTTACAGAGGTGATTCTTTTACTTTTTCTTTAATTAAAATTCTTCTTTTAAGATCCCGATTGCTTTTTCATTGTTCTTAAGACCCAAGGGTTTGGGTCTGTGTTCACCTATGCAAATTGGTGAGGATTTTTATCAAGCCTTCCCCAGGAAAGGGGGTGTAGGGCTTGGGGGGATATTTTGGGGGGAAGACGTCTCCAAGTGGGCTCTTTCCCTGCTCTTTGTTTAACACGCTTGGGGGTGGCAGCATAGGATTCAAGGACAAGGCAAAGTGTGTACCTTGAGGAAGTTTTTAACCTAAGCTGGTAAGAATAAGCTTAGGGGGTCTTTCATGCATTGTCCCACATCTCTACCCTAGAGTTCAGAGTGGGGAAGGAACCTTGACATGTGCTTTAAAAGAAAACAAGGCCAAGAGCCAAGGATCAACATTCTTTTTCTAAAAGTATCTGCACAGCAGTGAAAGTTAAGACAGATTATACTTATCTGCAAGAGGAAAGATGCATTACAAGAAAATAAATATTTTGTCAAAATTAACACCACACTAATTTTAATTAATTCAAGAAGGAAATTTGTTAGAGCTTAAAATACCGTGATTCTGTAATTTCCAAAGAAAAAAGGCTTTCCCAGAAGCACCTCTCAAAAATCTGTATTACTTGTTTCCTCTCCTAGCTGAAGCTTTTGCAAATGTACCTGAATGAGTAACTTTATTTCTCTATGGCGTCGGGAGTGACGTGAGTTGCAGCAGTCTAAAATATCCATCATATAGTGCAAATATTGCAGATAAATAATTTAGGGTCAGGAAAGTGCTTCCTATGAGTGTTTTTGAATTTTTCATTGAATATTAAGCACAAAAAAAAACAACCGTTCAGAGTGCCTTTAGCTTCTCTGCTACACTAAAAAATAATGGAATTAAGATCAAGTAAGTCAATTTTTATTGACCAATATTTCGCATAAATGTTCTAAAGTGACATGCAAACAAATTAAACAATGAATTTTTAGACTCTAGTTCTTTCCCTTCCCCCACTCCCACCCAGTGATCTCTCTGAATTTCTGCTGGGACATTGACTCTTCCTTCCTCTCTCCAGGACAGCCCTCTAATGGGTCATCCATCTTCCCCATGTCTTCTCCCTTGTGATGTTGTCCTTCATCTTTGTTCTGCATCATCTCCTCCGCCTGTATTTTAGATTTTCTCCTGCTGAATGAAACTGACTGCAGAACTGGCAAAGAGTTTTTTTGGAGAGCAACATGTTATTCCTCCCTATTTGTTTCTACTGCAAACTTGATAGTCTGTTCCTAGCTGCCTGCTCCAACAATGGACTTGCACCATAAGAGACTCTGAAATAGGCATTTTGGACACTTAAAACCATCTCTGAAAGCCTTAACAGAGAATTGCTCGTTTCCTGGAGATTATTAGGAAACTCTAAGGAGGGCGGGGGGGGGGAGGATTTTGTGCCTAAAGCTGTAGGGAAAACATAGTGTGAAAAGACAGGAAAGCAAGAACATGCCAGCTGTCTATCTGTTAAGAGAGTGGCCTTCCAAAGCATAAACTGGTACTTAAAATTGAGCTTTTTGTGGAAACTCCAGGAAAACAGAAAGATCTAGGATTGTGCTGAGCACTTTGCTATAACAACACGTCACAGAATGCCTTTCTATATTAGCTAACTAGAATGGAAAAAAAGAAATTTACCAATTGATCTTAATCTGCTTAACCACAAAATGCCAAATTCCAAGAGTCACTTAAAACCAAACTTACCTGTGTAAGCCATGTTCTTAGGGTTTCCATAGGGAGCCCCAGGTTGAACAGGGCTGTAAACAGGATTCATTGTGGAAGACTGAGAACTCTGGAGGAGGGGAAAAAAAAATGATTAAGACGACAGTCATTTTTCTTCTACACCAGTCCTCTGCTGAAAGGTCTTTGCTTGTACTAGATGCTAGCGCTACCGTGTTATTATTCAAGACACACTAAGCTGCAAAAAAAATAATAATATTTACAATTAGGCATTATAACTAGATAGTGTATTTAATAATTCAAATTTCATATCCTTCAATTAATTCCCTTAAATTCTTCACCATTACATGTGCTCCTTACAAAGCATCTGGAGTGTAGGATAAAATTAGTCTTACACATCCCCAGCCTCCACAGTGTTTTGCAAATTACTCCGGAGCAAAGGAAGAGGAAAAAGTCAGGATCCTCTTTCTACTGTGCAATGGGTACAGAGAGTGAAGTGCAAAATCTGCACTAATTCAGTTGCCCCACTAGGGGGAGCTAATGCTTTTTGGGTATTGAAAAAAACCACCAATGAACAACAAGCCTCTCAAAGATTAGTTGGCAAAAGGGCACTCCCTGCTGGTAATGCTAAGAGCTGCAGATACAGAAATTCTCAAGCAGTTTACAGAGTGCCTCTATGAACACAACCACCTTGTGCCTGGAAATTAATCTCCTTTGAAGCCTCTTTTAAAAGACCAGCCTTAACATTACTCCTTCACAGCACAGCATACTAAGCTATTATTTATTGAACATCAGTGTGTGTGCAGTGCTATTTGAAATCGCCACAGTCACTGCCCCAGACATAAAATGACCAGTAAGATTTTTAATAGCATTTCTGCTCATTATCTCTCTAATAAAGATGATTAAAGAGAGCCAGGTTATCTTTTCTTAAGCTTTTATTTAGAGGAAAGCAAGGGACCTGGGAATTTGTGTCTAGTAACTGTCAGTTAAGCAACTGCTCAGCTAATTAGCTTAATGAAGCACATTCTCAATTCTGATTAATGGAAAAATCAGTCATTAAGCTTTATGAGGCAACACATTTGTCTCCACAGCTATCTTGTGACAATTTCAAACATGGAGCCCACCACACTTACCTTAAACTGCCTTTTTAAAAAATCTTTTATTTACACTTCATAAAATAAAACCATTCCTTTCAAACTAGTCTTTCCTGATTGATGTGCAATTTGTTAGATCATTAACTCCTTCAGTTTCACCTCCGACAGTAAACAAGTCAAATGTTAAATGCTAGCAACAATTGGTTTGACAACAATTATTACTTAATTAATTAGTCTTCCCTCCATTCCCAAGTTAGCTCGCAATTCTGTAACAAAAGGAAGACCAGGGATGCCAAACATGCCAAAGGATAACGCTACAGAATCCAAATAAATGTATTTACAACACTGACTGGAATAAGTCAAAGCCAAAGTGGCTTCAGAAATACACAATGGAATGTTTCTTAAAAAGATTAACAAGTAACATCATTGCAAAAACCTACTTATATGAAACGGATTCCTGGGGATTTTCCCAGAATCATCAGGACAGAGTTTATGGTTTCCACAGTAATTGGCACTTGCCCCTATTGCTCTCAGCCAGCATTGCATGTTACTATGGCTATGGTCTACATTTAAACCACTACAGCAGCACAGCTGCACCGCTGTAGCATTTCAGTGTAGACACTCACTTCAGCAATGGGAGTAGTTCTCCTGTCTCTGTAGTTAGCCCACCTCCCTGAGAGGTAGTAGCTAGGTTGATGGAAGAATTCTTCCATCGACTTAGCGCTGTCTACACCAGGGGTTAGGTCGGCTTAAATATGTCGCTCAGCAGTGTGGGGTTTTTTTCACACCTAAGAACAACACAGCTGGGTTGACCTAATTTTTTAGTGTAAACCTGACTTATATTATAGGGGCACGGCAGCACTACTAGAGTTAAGGTTGCATCATGACTTCTCCTTAAAACTCAACCTTTCTAAAATCTCTAAAGCTCACAGACTTAGTTGGATTCCTTTGAAATTTGCTTTGCCTCAGGAGCGTGCAGGGTAGGGTTAGTGACCCAATGTGGGGTCTTTTGAGCAGGGTTTGCGATGATAAAAGCCCTGAAAAAATAGCCATTTTTCAAAAAGTTTCTAGGTGGGTTTCTTTCTTTTTTGCACAGAGGAAACTATCAAACTATTTATATTACACAGGTCAAGATGGTCCTGCATTTTATCAACAGTTTATCCAAGGTAGCATATGGCACTAACTCTTGGGGGGGATCCAAACTAAGAATGGTATTTAAGAAAATGTATTTTTTACCATGTGCATGCACCAATAGAAAAAAAATGGCTAGAGGGTTTCCATTCCCACCGCATTATATGCTTTAAAGCTTGACTCTTGTAAATGTTCTAAAATCCAAACAGTTCCTCGGGTAGTTTTAAAATTTGGTGTCCCTCATGGGGCACAAAAGAAGCATTAGTGGTCCTAATTTAAGGTAATTTGATCAAGGGGTTCCTGAGATACAGAGATACATCCCCCCTCCAAAAAAATTTCCTTCTGTTGCCTTGTACTGTTAAATTGAAAGGTGCTAATGATGGGATGAATATGGACCTCGTGGAAATAGATGGCTGTGAACTCAGCCTTCAATTAACGTAACTAAGGATAAGTTAATCACAAACCTAGGACACAAGGTATTTTGGACTGCATGGCTGGGATTTGCTACAATTTGTAAGGCCTTGTCTACACTACAAACTTTTGCTGACAAAAGTTACGCTGACAATCAAAAAGCACTATAATTATATCACTAGTGCATGTTCACAGTAGACTCCCTCTGATAGAGTGCTTCCACACTTGGTGCTCTATCATCAACAGTGAGAGCAGTGCACTGTGGGTAGCTATCCCACTGTGCTACTCGCTACCTTCTGCAGCTAGGACTTGTGGGAAGGCAGAGTGGATCGCAGCACATCATAGGTGCAGACTCAATGTCCCATGATGAAGTTTTTCCATCCCAGCATTCCATAGGTTTCCGACTGCATTTTGCGGCATTTTTCAACAGTCCCTGTTTACTGTGTGCTCGCCATCTCTGTCTGAAAAGATGGATCCAGCACTGCTCTCTGCTGTTGTGGTCACTGTTATGACCATATCACGTCTGGTCATGCAGTATATCATGAGCTCCCAATCTGAAGAGGAAACAAGCACTGAGTGGTGGAATCACATTGTTATGCAGGTCTGGGATGATGAGCAGCGGCTACAGAACTTTCGGATTTGGAAAGCCACCTTGTGTACAGACCTCGCCCCAGCACTGCGGCACAAGGACACCAGAATGAGAGTTGCCCTCTCGGTGGAGAAGTGCGTGGCTATCGCTGTGTGGAAGCTGGTGACTCCGGACTGCTACTGGTCAGTCACGAATCAGTTTGGAGTCAGGAAGTCAACCGCTGGGGCTGCGTTAACTCAAGTGTGCAGGGCCATTAATTGCATCCTGCTACGAAGGACCGTGACTCTTGGCAATGTGTGAGAAATAGTGGATAGCTTTGAGGAAATAGGATTCCCTAACTGCGGAGGGGTGATAGATGGAACGCATATTCCAATTTTGGCACCAGACCATCTTGCAATGGAGTACGTCAATAGAAAGGGGTACTTCTCTATGTTATTGCAGGTGCTTGTGGATCACCGTGAGCATTTCACTGACATCAATGTGGGATGGTCTGGAAAGGTGCATGACACACACATCTTCAGGAACACTGGGCTGTACAGACTAGAAGATTCCAGTGGGGAATGTTGAAATGCCCATAGTGATTCTGGGAGACCCAGCTTATCCCTTACTCCCATGGCTCATGAAGCCTTACACGGGAAACCTGGACAGCAGCAAGGAGCACTTCAACAGTAAGCTGAGCAGGTGCAAAATGACAGTGGAATGTGCCTTTGGCAGATTAAAGGCATGCTGGTGCTGCCTTTATGGCAGGTTGAACCTAAATGAGGAAAACATTCCTATCATCGTAACAGCCTGTTGCACACTCCATAATATTTGTGAGGCTAAGGGTGAAAAGTTTCCCCAGGGGTGGAGTACTCGCGCTGAGGCAGATTGCCTGGCTGCTGGTTTTGAGCAGCCCGAAACCAGGGTTTATTAGAGGGGATCAATGGGGGAGATGTTAGAATCAGGGAGGCTTTGAGGCAACATTTTGAGAAGGAGCACCAGGAATGTGTACTTCTACATAGCAATCCGCCATGCTTCATTAACTTCAGTTATCTTGTTTTGCCTAAAAATTGTGATGCTTCCTGAGTGGGATTTATACTAAGTAAATGATTAAACTGCACCTATATATTACTACCCGCACCAATCACTATATGTAGGACACAAATAAAGATTGGTTTGCTTTCACAGAGTTTGTTTTTATTAAACACCAATTAAAACACAGAAAAGGTTTGGTGGGAAGGGAAATAACAGTGAAGGACAGTGAAGGCTCTCAGAGCTGTGCATAAGTCCAGCTATCATTTTGGAACCTGTCCAAAGGGGTGGAGCGAACAGGGTACTCAGACATGCTGGGAAGTTGCACCGAACGTGTGGGAGGAGTTTGGGGAGGGCATTGAAAATAGTTCTGTATTGGCTGCGGAGGGAGGGGTGAGCACACATCTGTTCTGACTGTAGCATGATTAGGGACTTCAACATCTCTGTTTGTTCCTCTATCACTTTTATCACCCATTCATGGCCCTTTAGAATGCGCTCCTCACTCTCATTTCTGTACTGCCTTTTCCTTTTCTCTCCACTCCATGTTCTCTTTTTTCAGCCTCTGAGGATTGGAGCACCTCTCAGAACATGTCCTCCTTGCTATGCCTTGGTTGCCTTCTTATCTGGCAGAGGCACTCCGCAAGCGTTTAGGAGGTTCCGCCAAAAGCCACATCTACAGAAGCACAAGAAACAATACACAGAAGCATGATGGTTAGTTCATGCACAGCATTCAATCATTACAGTAAAATACACCTCTTGTAACATACCAATCACTTTCTCACTGACTCTTGGCAAGCACATATTTTGGCGTGCACCCTAAACATGGTGAGTTAGGCCTGAGTGGGAGGTGGGCATTCAAGATGGGGCAAGGGTGTAGGTGATGTTTTCAGGGGATCAGTGAAGGCGACTATGGACAACATTGTAAATTTTGCCACCGTATCCCACAGGCAGGGGTCACTGAAGCCCATATCTCACTCCTGAGGACAAGCAAGGATGTAAGGGTGCATCTATTGCATGCGTGTGGGTTCAGCCCCGGTACCTATGTTGCTCACCTGTGTGCTGCCTTGGTCCCTGCACAAGTGATTGCTGAGTGGCATGAAAAGGTTTCCTACAATGGGGGAAGGAACAAAGCAGCTCTGCCAAGGAACCTTCAGCAGAGGATTGGCGAGTACCTCCAGGAAAGTTTCCTAGAGATCTCTCTGGAGGATTCCTGTGAAATCTTGGTGTGCATTAACACACTGTTCCACTGCACTGCTTAGCTGCACAGGGGAACATTGAGCACGTACAAACACAGCTAGTCTTGTACATTTCTATCCCTTCACCCTCTTCTAAGATACACAGAGCAAAGGACAGCTCTACCTCATCTAACCGAGCAGCATCAACTAAAAAAGATCACTTACCAGGGCTCTCCTCTTCTGCATCATGCGCACCAGAGACGGACTGCTGCGACTGGCCAGATCCCTCAAAAGTGGAAAAGAGGTCCTGACTTGCCACGCCACTGGACAACCCTGACGTGTGCTCCACATCATCCTCCAACTCAATCTCCTTGTCCACGACTTTGTCCTCAGGGTTAGATCCACTGTCTGCCACTTCCAGCCCTACCGAAGTATCCACGGGCTTTTGGCGGTGGGGTCACCGCCGAGGATGGGGTCTAGCTCCTTACAGAAGCAGCAGGTCTTTCCCAAAAACACCAGAGTGAGGGTTTGCCACCCTTGCATTCTGGTATGCTTGCCTCAGCTCCTTTATCTTTGCTCGGCACTGAACTGTGTCCCATTCATAGCCCTCATTGCACAGGCCATGAGAAATCTGCTCAAAGGTATTGAAGTTCCTACAGCTGGAGTGCAGCTAGGATGGACAGCCTCCTCTCCCCATATATTCAGCAGATCCAACAATTCAGCTGTGGTCGAAGCGGAAGAGCATTTGCTGCTGACAACGCCATGATAAGCTGGGAAGATGTGATGTGATGTCCAGTCCACGCAGAGCAAACAGGAAATGGAATTTCAAAAATTCTCAGGCCTTTAAAGGGGAAGGGGTGGATGCTTGCGTATCTGGCTGCAGAGCAGCGCAGTTCAAACTGCTGACCAGCATGGTCAGGATAGCCAACGTCGGACACCTGCTGGAGGCCATTTACAGTGACAAAACCAAGTGCGGCGTCTACACTGACACTTTGTCGATCTAACTTTGCCTCAAAAACCTCTATGCCTCTCGTTGAGGTGGTTTTATTTTGTCGGCAGAGCAGGACAGTTTTGTCGGCAGGAGGAGCAGCACAGTGTGTACACCTCCACTACTTTGTCAACAAAAGGTGCCTTTTGCCAATAAAAATGTGTAGAGTAGACAAAGCTTAAGCTCCCCAGGGTAGGTACTGTCGTTATTGTGTTTGTACAGGGCCAGTACAATGCAGCCCAAATTTCAGTTGGGGCCTCTACATGCGACCACAGTATGAAATAGTAATAATTAGCAAACCCATTTCAAGCAACTAGCACTCTTTCGGTTGTATAAACAGTAAAAACAAGTGGAAGAAAATTCCTTTATTAGGTCCTCATGAAAGAAAGGCTCCTCTTTGGCATGGATAAAATGATTGCACTCACATTATGGGTTTGAGCATGCTGCAGGAATAGAGGTTTACACTTCCTTCCCTGTTCGGTATGCAGGGCTTTTATTTCAAGATCGTGTGATTGAGTGAATGTGAACTGCATTTTACATGAAAAAAATTCACATCTAGTTTTAAATGTATTCAGGTTGGCTTCCAATACATTCCATGACACTGTATCATTCGACTATATATTTCAAATTCATTATGGCACTTGCAAAGCTACGATGAAATAAGAATAAAACAGGATTAGCAAAATGAAACCTATTTCAGCATAGCATTTTGTGGTGCTTCCATGTGGCCATGAATACACAATAAAAAGACTACCAGAAATTAACTGTAAACAGGCAAACAAAAGTCTGGCTCCACTACATGCATCTTCCACTGCTTTTCAGTTCCCAAGGCACTGACGCTCGGTTTCTTAGAAGCTGCTCAGACGCTTTACCAAACAGTTGAAGTCGTAAGAATTCCAGAAGGAATGTCATGGGAAGCACCTGCTGGCAAACAACCTCGGGATACTTTCCTGCTGTAACCTGGTTACATTTTTATCTATTTTATCTTTCCAGCCAAAGTGCACGACATCTTTCCATCACACTGGGAAATTACTTCAGATGAAGTGTAAATAGAAATACAAGAGAGGTCAGCCCAAGAGTCTGCATCACATCACTCAGCAGGCCAATGTGTCAGTCAAAAGAGGTTTACTAGGGAGATTTCAAAGTAGTACACACAGCCTTCTCTGTGCGGTGAATGCTGAGTTTGAACTTTCCATGCTATTAAGTGGCTGCACAGTTACACTCCGGTGCTCTCGCCTCACTGAACAAAAGAGTGCCTCTAGATAGCGTGATGAAATGAGTGTGAAGCTCAGCACTATATACGGCTGCTGCCAAAGCTACGAGAATCAGAAAAGACTGCTGCCACAGTTCTCTGTCCTCTTGTCCATTCCATTCATCAGGCAATGGTTACTCAAGGACACCGGCAATTTAAAAATCACTTCTGCTTGACTTTTTTTTTTTTTTTTTATGACCACCACCTAAAATTACTATAAACGAAAAATTATGGGGAAAAATCTTTTTTTTTTCCAGTTTACTTTACTTTGTGTTTAATTACACCATTGCAAATTGCATTGCATTGGCAACTTTACACATTGAACTCAACAGTCCTACTCCTGTGTGTGTGTTTTTGCAGGATTTGGGACTTAGAGCACCATCTTCCCTGGGTTTGCATATTTCATACAACAACCAAGGAGAGAGAAATATTGTGAGTAGGATAATGCTATTGAAAAACCGCAACATTTGGCAAAAGGGACTCAGGGACATATGCTAATACCTGAAAGTACTTTTCACCTTTTATGTTAATTAAGTAGATTTCAAATAGATAGTGTCCTTCTAAACACAGAGTGTTATTTACAAATATGTTTATATTAGTTGTGCTTTTAAATAATTTGAGGCATTTCTTTGTGGCTCTTGTAAGTCTAAATAAATACATCTAACACTTCAAAACTGAATGCATCATGCTCCATGTGGATAATTCTGAATGCCCCAGAAAGGAAAGATACTTGTTTAATTTTAGAGCTTTGGTCAAATTGACTTTCCCATTGACATTCCATGAGCTTGAGGTTCCTATGTGCCTAACTCAAATTTGAAAATGGGACTTACGCTTATAAGTCACTTAATCACTTTGAAATAGGTGTGGACCCTTGCGCATTTCTTTGGAGGTGGAATGGAAGTTTCTCCTTTGAGTCTTCGTACAGACTAAAAATGATTTCCTTCACAAAAGAAAGTATAGAACCAAGTGAATGTGGACACTATTGAAAGATAAACCAACAAGATACACTTTTTCCTCACTCTGAAAATCACCTATTATGTATAAATCACACACTTTATGTAAGTTCAACACCAGTGTGGACACAAGAACTGGCCATCAACAAGTTTAGGCTCAAAATTAGACAAAGCTTTCTAACCATCAGAGAAGTGAAGTTCTGGAACAGTCTTCTAACGGGAGCAGTGGGGGCAAAAAAAATCTAACTGGCTTCAAGACTGAGCTTGACAAGTTTATGGAGGGAATGGTATGATGAGACTGTCTACAACAGTGGTCCCCAACGTGGTGCCCATGGGAGCCAGGGCGCCCGCCGGGGCATTTTTGTGCACCCACGGGACACCGCGTCACCAAAATGCTGCCGCCAAGCACAGCTGCCGGAGAACCGCCTGCTGAAATGCCACCGAGACGTGTTGCCGTTTCTCAGCGGCATTTCGGCGGCGGGGTGTCCGGCACCCACCAGTCTTCTGGCAATAGCAA
Organism: Natator depressus; assembly: GCF_965152275.1. NCBI lineage: Eukaryota > Metazoa > Chordata > Testudines > Cheloniidae > Natator > Natator depressus. The sequence goes on along the minus strand of NC_134234.1, from coordinate 12,742,337 downwards.
TATGCTATTCCCACAGAAAGGTTGGGGACCACTGGTCTACAATGTCATGTAGCCGATCTGCGACTGCTAGCAGCAAATATCTCCACTGGCTGGTTATAGGACAGTAGATGGGGAAGGCTGAGAGTTACTACAGAGAATTCTTTGCCAGGAGTCTGCCTGGTGTGTCTTGCCGACATGCTCAAAGTCTAACTGATCACCATACTTGGGGTTGGGAAGGAATTTTCCCCTGGGGAAGACTGGCAGAGATCCTGGAGGTTTTTCACCTTTCTCTGCAGCATGGGGCCTGGGTCAATTGCAGGTTTAAACTAGAATAAATGGTGGATTATCTGTAACTTGAAGTCTTTACACTTTGATTTGAGGACTTCAGTAACTCAGCCAGAGGTTGTGGGTCTATTACAGGAGTGGGTGGATGACGTTCTGTGGCCTGCAACGTACAGGAGGCCAAACTAGATGATAATGATGGTCTCTTCTGACCTTGAAGACTATGAGTCTATAATTATATTCAGCCCAAATCCTTCTATAAACATGACCAGACCTTCTGACACTACATTATATTTGAGTTCCAATAGTTTCTTGACAAATTTTCACTTGTTTGAAGCTTGATCCTCAGATGCAGTTCTCTAAAAATATCTAATCAACTTCTGATTCACCAGGTAAAGTTTAAATCAGGGAATCTATGAGGCTGCACATTTCTCTCTCTCTCAAAAAAAACCCCCACTGTGACCAGTTTATATGATCTCAGATATACTTGCATTGAGTAATTTGCTATAATTGTGGCCTGATTTTTAATTCTATTATAGTGACTAAAAGGTTATTTTTATAAATTTCAGGAAAAGCAAAGTATTTAATGTGTTGAAGGTCATACCCAAGCACTGATTCTTGTCCTGAAAAATTCTGGTCAAAGTTAACATTACTACTTATGTATGATCTCAGGTTTAGAAAAAAAATCAAGGTCAATTTTAATGTGGAAATCAAAAAATCCTGACTGCATATAAGTGGATTCTCGAAGTTTCACACTAACGCAGGTTTATTCTTGAATTCTTGTTTGTACAAAATAGCATAATTTAGACTATTCCTTAAACTATACTCCTTATGTTTGTAAAATTAAGCCAGGACATCACCCTGGCCCCTGAACTTTTTCTTCTTCCTCTTCTCATGTAGGTCAACGGGTTGACTCCCCTTTTGGTGAAACCCTAGTCTTTGCTTTCATCTCTTCTCACCTGGACAATGGCAATTCCCTATTTTCTCTTAAAATTCCAGCTCTCCAGACTCTAGCACAGTGATACGCAGACCTCAGTGTTTCAGGAGCGAAATTAGCCATGAACGTTACCCAAAAGAGCCACAGTCGTGTGAATTCATTGTTTCATTTACTATATAGATGTGTGTGTATAGACACACAAACTATTCTCACAGCAAAATGACTGACTAAGTATTATTATTTTATCAATTACAACTGGTTAATAACACAGTAAAAGCATCCTGATTGGTTAATAATTAAATCACACAGTGTTTTAATAACATGTGCTGCGAAGAGCTGCAGGACACACATCAAAGAGCCACTTGTGGCTCGCGAGTTTCAGTCTGAGCATCGCTGCCCTAACAAATGCTGTTGCCTAAACTCATATCAAAACAAGTGCAAATGTCACCCGCATCCTCAAACCACCTCACTGATTCCCCATTAATTTCTGAATTCAGTTCACAGCTGCCTTCTCCACCAACTAATATTGTAGCAGCCCTTCTCTTGCTCTCTCTACTCCCTACCCACCTAGCACTAGCCTCATCTGACTCTTCACAAAAATCTTGCCACTGGTTGTGGGAGACCCTTCTCCTCTGCCATCTGGAACAGCTTTCCTCTAGCTCTCTGGTTCAGGAACCTTCCATATTTCTGATCTCAACTAAAAATGTCACTTCTCCTTTAACACTCTCCTTTAACCAGGTCTACACTTTTTTTTTTTTTTGGTAGTGTTGCTTAGGAGTGTGACTTTCACTGATATAGTTATACCAGTACAACCCATAGCGTGGACGCAATTATATCAGTATAAACCTTACACCACTATATGTTATCCCTCTTCCTGTGTGGGAACAGCTTAGTGTGTCACAACTACAGCCACACTAGGAGGTTGTACGTTTTAACTGTATTGGAAGACAAAGCTTTAGTAATACCATTTTGAGACATGGTTTGATGAAAGACACTTGACCAAATGAAGTACTGTTTTGCATCATAGCTATATTAGCATCATTACAAGAACTAATTTACATAAGGGTATGGCCTTTATTAAAATTGGAATCTCTTGAATTTACATAATAGCTAAAAGGATACTAAGAAAATATTAAAAATGAGATCAGGGTTATCATCCGATACAATCAGGTAGGTTAAACACAGAAACATGAAGGGTAGCTAATTCAGTAGTGAATGTAAAACACCTGATTATCATCACAGGTGCATTTATGTAAGATCTTTCATGAGCAGGTCTGCAGTTCTGGACATGGATTAAAACATATTAGCCATGAGTTAAAAAGAGAATATATTTTCTTTGTGGAATTTTTAATTCCATACCACGTTGTGTACATATTATTTATATATTTGTTTTATAACAGCTCTTAGGAGTTCCAATCAAAGAAGAATGCGTTACCTAGGGAGGTGGTGGAATCTCCTTCCTTAGAAGTTTTTAAGGTCAGGCTTGACAAAGCCCGCGCTGGGATGATTTAGTTGGAGATTGGTCCTGCTTTGAGCAGGGGGTTGGACTAGATGACCTCCTGAGGTCCCTTCCAACCCTGATATTCTATGATTCTATGAAGAAGACCCCATTGCATCAGGCATCATACAAACAAAACAAAGGCTTTCCCCATCACAAAGAGCTTAACGATCTCAGAATAAAACAGGTGGCTAGACAGGCAGAGAGAGACAGGAAAGAAAGCAATGAGACAATACTGATCAGATCCCACACATGCAATGTGCACAGCAGTATGGTTGCTAGGGTAAAGAAACGCTGTCTATTCAAGTGAAATCTAAATCAGAAGCAGATGTGGAATGTATATGGATACTTAAGAAGAGGGAAGAGAATCAGCTAAACAATTGGAAACACACAGGTTGCCTTAAAGTGAGGGGTTTCAGTAAAGCACTTGACATACTAAATTTCAAAGACCTTGTGTAGGAAACAATAGCAAGGAAAGGTTTCAGAGTAACAGCTGTGTTAGTCTGTATTCGCAAAAAGAAAAGGAGTACTTGTGGCACCTTAGAGACTAACCAATTTATTTGAGCATGAGCTTTCATGAGCTACAGATCACTTCATCGGATGCATACTGTGGAAACTGCAGAAGGTGTATATAATGTCTTCTGCAGTTTCCACAGTATGCATCCGATGAAGTGAGCTGTAGCTCACGAAAGCTCATGCTCAAATAAATTGGTTAGTCTCTAAGGTGCCACAAGTACTCCTTTTCTAATAGCAAGGAAAGGCCACATGAATACCTTGCAAGTACATAGCACCTTTTACCCAAGCACCCTTGAGAAGCAGGTCATTATACTCATTTTACATACTGGCAAGACCGCGGGACAGAAAGTTAAATCAGAGATTTTTTCAATTTTCTGAACTGAGCTTTCCCTTTGAGTTACAATTTTTGGTTGCTGCCCTCAAAACCAAGACCAAAATAGACATACAAAGGTTTGAGTGAACAGTTAAATATATACCTATATAAAAACTGTATATAACCTCTGCAATTGTATTATAAATATATAAAACACAGTAAATTATCCCCAAATGGCATTCTATGGCTATGCCTATTTCTGTTGCGCCCAGGGACAAATAATTGTACCACTGTCAAAGTTATCAAAATGACAATTGCTTATTTGTACTATTACTGAATATTTGAATTTGGCATGGCAAATAAAAACCACAGACTTGTGTACTTCAGCCAATCAGAGAATAGCTTACCAGTAACAGAACTTCATCGACAAAAAAATCATTGCACATTTATAAATAACCCGCTTTCAGACTGGATGACATTTATCTATCAGGAAATGTGCCACGTGGAAATCCGAATGACTAGTGATCAGATTCATAAGATCTCAGCAATACAGAGTACCTGTAAGCGCCCTATCTAAACACAGAGCTTGGAGCTGAAGACACAGAAAAAATAGGGCCATGGGTGGAACAGTGTAACTTTGGTGTAGGAAGTATGAAGTAATATACCTGCTAAAAATTGACAAGCATCAGAAGGGATTACGCCCTAAGGATCCTGAACGGTGAGAGGGGCAGAAACGTAAAACCATCAGATCAATGTGTCTGGCCACAGTTGGGGAAGCAAATACAACAGTGGGATGTATCAATAAAGAAACAGAGCAACGAACTTGCATTTTGTTCACTGTCCCACGTGGGATCAAATACTCAAATGCACAAATGACTGTATTTCAATGTGCACACTCGTGAGTAAGTATACCCAGTTAAAATCAGTAGGGAGAATGTCTAGAGCTATCCATAATATGTTCTTTTCATTCATTTACAGCTATTTCTCAACCATTTATTTTGAGTGCTTGACATGGCAACCTTAACATTCTCTTAACATACATATGTCTTGTTTTAGAAGTTGTTGAGGAGTGTGGGGGGGGGCTGTAATTTGCAACTCTCTCTCTCAAAAAAAAGGCAAACTGAAAAAGCAAATTCCATCAGGTGGAATTACAATGACCTGGGACTCAGGACCTTTAAAACCACAACCCAGATCTCTACCCTTTGAGCTAGAAGACTAATTGGAAGCAGTAATGTGCTGTTATCCTTTACAGAGACTAGCAATTACAAGGAATGGCTCATACCTTTGCCTTGGGCTTTCACACCTACTTAGGAGACAACAGAGGAGTACTGGGAATCAGGAATTATGGGTTCTATCCCTGGCTTTGTTGAGGGGTGTTCTCTAGTGGTTATAGAGCACAGCAAAACACATACATTTGATAGATTTCAGAGTCACAGCCGTGTTAGTCTGTATTCGCAAAAAGAAAAGGAGTACTTGTGGCACCTTAGAGACTAACCAATTTATTTGCGCATGAGCTTTCGTGAGCTACAGCTCACTTCATCGGATGCATACTGTGGAAACTGCAGAAGACATTATATACACAGAGACCATGAAACAATACCTCCTCCCACCCCACTCTCCTGCTGGTAATAGCTTATCTAAAGTGATCACTCTCCTTACAATGTGTATGATAATCAAGTTGGGCCATTTCCAGCACAAATGGAGAGTGAGTTTGTGGGGGGGGGGGCGGAGGGTGAGAAAACCTGGATTTGTGCTGGAAATGGCCCAACTTAATTATCATACACATTGTAAGGAGAGTGATCACTTTAGATAAGCTATTACCAGCAGGAGAGTGGGGTGGGAGGAGGTATTGTTTCATGGTCTCTGTGTATATAATGTCTTCTGCAGTTTCCACAGTATGCATCCGATGAAGTGAGCTGTAGCTCACGAAAGCTTATGCTCAAATAAATTGGTTAGTCTCTAAGGTGCCACAAGTACTCCTTTTCTTTATACATTTGATAGAATCACTCTGAAAGGCAGTGTAGCTAAGTGGCTCAGACTTGGCTCTGTCATATTAAAAACTTGGGCCCAGATTCTAATTCCCACTACAATCCATTCATGCCACGCCAACATAAACACGGTGTACTTTTACTGTGATACCTGTCCACCTCCACAGTGCCAATTTGTTATTTTTGGCTCAAAGGATTTTGCTAAGAAAACTTATGCTTGGCTGAATAGTGTGAAAAGGACTAACTCCTTTCCTCAAATACACAAGATATGTGGGTTTTTCCCTCTGGTCACCAGTTGGTATCATTGAAAAACCAAAGCCATTTTTGACATGTACAGATCATGAGCTCCCAGTTTGGGGAGAGGGAAAGTTTTTCATTGGACAATGGGGTGGTTAGAAATGTTGTTATAAATATTCAGTACACTTGCCAGGGCTCTTGTGTAGTTGTTTATGACCTGGAAATCCTGGATGCCCCATCATCTCAGGCATTGGCACCCTGACAGCAGGATAGTCTGGCTATGTAGACTCCCTCCTCAGGCCCTACGCTACCAGCACTCCCAGCTACCTTCGAGACACCACTGACTTCCTGAGGAAATTACAATCCATGGGTGATCTTCCCGAAAACATCATCCTGGCCACTATGGATGTAGTAGCCCTCTCTACCAACATTCCACACAAAGATGGACTACCAGCCGTCAGGAACAGTATCCCCGATAATGTCACGGCAAACCTGGTGGCTGAACTTTGTGACTTTGTCCTCACCCATAACTATTTCACATTTGGGGACAATGTATACCTTCAAATCAGCGGCACTGCTATGGGTACCCGCATGGCCCCACAGTATGCCAACATTTTTATGGCTGACTTAGAACAACGCTTCCTCAGCTCTCGTCCCCTAATGCCCCTACTCTACTTGCGCTACATTGATGAGATCTTCATCATCTGGACCCATGGAAAAGAAGCCCTTGAGGAATTCCAATTTCCATCCCACCATCAACCTCAGCCTGGACCAGTCCACACAAGAGATCCACTTCCTGGACACTATGGTGCTAATAAGCGATGGTCACATAACCACCACCCTATGCTGGAAACCTACTGACCGCTATTCCTACTTACATGCCTCCAGCTTTCATCCAAACCACACCACACAATCCATTGTCTACAGCCAAGCTCTGCAATACAACCGCATTTGCTCCAACCCCTCAGACAAACACCTACAAGATCTCTATCAAGCATTCTTACAACTACAATACCCACCTGCTGAAGTGAAGAAACAGACTGACTGAGCCAGAAGAGTACCCAAAAGTCACCTACTACAGGACAGGCCCAACAAAGAAAATAACAGAACGCCACTAGCCATCACCTTCAGCCCCCAACTAAAACCTCTCCAACGCATCATCAAAGATCTACAACCTATCCTGAAGGACGACCCATCACTCTCACAGATCTTGGGAGACAGGCCAGTCCTTGCCTACAGACAGCCCCCCAACCTGAAGCAAATACTCACCAGCAACCACACACCACACAACAGAACCACTAACCCAGGAACCTATCCTTGCAACAAAGCCCGTTGCCAACTGTGTCCACATATCTATTCAGGGGACACCATCATAGGGCCTAATCACATCAGGCACACTATCAGAGGCTCATTCACCTGCACATCTACCAATGTGATATATGCCATCATGTGCCAGCAATGCCCCTCTGCCATGTACATTGGCCAAACTGGACAGTCTCTACGTAAAAGAATAAATGGACACAAATCAGACGTCAAGAATTATAACATTCAAAAACCAGTCGGAGAACACTTCAGTCTTTTTGGTCACTCGATTACAGATCTAAAAGTTGCAATTCTTCAACAAAAAAATACTTCAAAAACAGACTCCAATGAGAGACTGCTGAATTGGAATTAATTTGCAAACTGGATACAATTAACTTAGGCTTGAATAGAGACTGGGAGTGGATGGGTCATTACACCAAGACATGATGAAGTGAGCTGTAGCTCACGAAAGCTTATGCTCAAATACATTTGTTAGTTTCTAAGGCGCTACAAGTACTCCTTTTCTTTTTACACAAAGTAAAACTATTTCCCCTTGTTTATTCCCCCACCCTCCCGCCACATCCCACTGTTCCTCAGATGTTTTGTCAACTGCTGGAAATGGCCCACCTTGATTATCATTACAAAAGGTTCCCCCGCCCCCGCTCTCCTGCTGGTAATAGCTCACGTTAAGTGATCACTCTCATTACAGTGCGTATGGTAACATCCATTGTTTCATGTTCTCTATGTATATAAATCTCCCCACTGTATTTTCCACTGAATGCATCCGATGAAGTAAGCTGTAGCTCACGAAAGCTTATGCTCAAAAAAATTTGTTAGTCTCTAAGGTGCCACAAGTACTCCTTTTCTTTTTGCGAATACAGACTAACACGGCTGCTACTCTGAAACCTGTCATTAAACTGTTTGTGACCAATGGCAAAATATGACCACCCTTTTGATTTATCATGTGTTAAGGTCACTAGAGTCCACACATTCTTATTATACATGTACCCCCAAAGATTAATTGTTCCCTCATTTCTATAGTATTCCATAAGCTAAAAGAGATGCATTAATTTTGAAGTCCATATACCAGTTAACACCCACTATGTTCTCAGACTACTTCCATGGCATATTCCAATCCTTTAGAGACTCTTTGCTGTCTTGTTCTATTGCAAAAGCAACATTGCTCCACTCTCAGAATCCAATATCCCAGTTTTGTATTCCAACGGAGTCACATTCTCTGGAAATCAGCGATTATCTTGAATTCTTTTATCTTAATTATTCTGACTCATTGTGTTTTACTAAAAATATTTCTCAGATGTGAGCATCTGGATGATAAATCCTTTCTGTTTCTCTCAGAACACTTCTAGTCCTTGCACATTTTTCCCATTCATTCGTCTCTACATTCTTGACACACAGATATTCAAAGATCTAATATTCTGTGCTTTAAGTCTACTAACACTTCAATATCTTTTGCTTTCACATGGTCCATTAACAGCTCAGCCCCAATACATATGAGCTGCGGCTATTTCACTTCTCTCAATCTTCATTTTGTCTCCCCAATGCCAGGTGGCAAGCTTCCCTTAACTGCTCTTGACTTCAGACATTCTAAGCTTTCTCTGGCAGAATTACCAGGGTCTTTTCATTCAGTACACACTGTACAATAATATATTAGTCAAATCAAAGAGGACTAAAATCTGCTTTACAGTATCATTATGAAAATTTACGAGTTCAAGCATAAATGAAGGCACACACCCTAGCCATGATAATGAAAACACACGCTGATGACATGGCATTTGTCAAACAAAATCATTCATCTCAGAGGAAATAGTTCATCTCCGGTGAAGCAAAAGTACAGTTTTGCAGGGTGAATTTAAAGTGACACTACTAGCTGAGTACAAAATCTAACCTATCTTAAATGTTGTTAGAACCTAAAGGAATTTCCTCACCAAATTCTAAGGGCAGGTCTACAGTTAAAACGCTGCAGTGGCTCAGCTGCACGGCTGTAGCACTAGCACTTCAGCAAAGATGCTACTACGCCAACAGGAGAGCTTCTCCTGTCGGCATAGTGAATCCACCTCCGCGAAAGGTGGTAGCTATGTTGACGGGCCCCACAGATATCGTGCAATCTACGCTGGGGGTCAGGTCAGTATAACTTCTTCGCTCAGGATAAAGGAGTTTGATGCACAAGTCATATTTTTGTCCCTCCTCCCTGTTGAAGGAAAAGGCCCAGAAAGGGACCATCGAATTGTGGAGGTAAATGCATGGTTACGCAGGTGGTGTCGGAGAGAGGGCTTTGGATTCTTCGACCAGGGGATGTTGTTCCAGGAAGAAGGATTGCTAGGAAGAGATGGAATCCACTTAACAAAGAAAGGGAAGAGCAGCTTCAGAGGTAGGCTTGCTAACCGAGTGAGGAGGGCTTTAAAAGAGGTTCGCTGGGGGTCAGTGACCTAAGACCTGAGGTAAGTGGGGATACCGAGAGGAAACACAAGGAGGAGGGTGCAACAGGGGAGGCCTCCTGAGTCATACTGAGAAAGTAGGGCAATCGGCTAGTTATCTTAGGTGCCTGTACACGAATGCAAGAAGCCTGGGAAACAAGCAGGAAGCATTGGAAGTCCTGGCACAGTCAAGGATCTATGATGTGACTGGAACAACAGAGACTTGGTGGGGAAACTTACATGACTGTAGCACTGTCATGGATGAGTATAAACTGTTCAGGAAGGACGAGCCGGGAAGAAAAGGTGGAGGAGTTACACGATACGTAAGAAAGCAGTATGAACATAAGACCGGCCATACTGGCTCAGACCAAAGGTCCATCCAGCCCAGTATCCTGTCTGCCGACATTGGCCAATGCCAGGTGCCCCAGAGGGAGTGAACCTAACAGGTAACGATCAAGTGATCTCTCTCCTGCCATCCATCTCCACCCTCTGACAAACAGAGGCTAGGGACACCATTCCTTACCCATCCTGGCTAATAGCCATTAATGGACTTAACTTCCATGAATTTATCCAGTTCTCTTTTAAACCCTGTTATAGTCCTAGCCTTCACAACCTCCTCAGGCAAGGAGTTCCACAGGTTGACTGTGCGCTGTGTGAAGAAGAACTTCCTTTTATTTGTTTTAAACCTGCTGCCCACTAATTTCATTTGGTGGCCCCTAGTTCTTATATTATGGGAACAAGTAAATAACTTCCTTATTCTTTCTCCACACCACTCATGATTTTATATACCTCTATCATATCCCCCCTTACTCTCTTCTTTTCCAAGCTGAAAAGTCCTAGCCTCTTTAATCTCTCCTCATATGGGAGCCATTCCAAACCCCTACTCATTTTAGTTGCCCTTTACTGAACCTTTTCTAATGCCAGGATACCTTTTTTGAGTTGAGGGGACCACATCTGTATGCAGTATTCAAGATGTGGGCGTACCATGGATTTATATAAGGGCAATAAGATATTCTCCATCCCTTTTTAAATGATTCCTAACATCCTGTTTGCTTTTTTGACTGCCGCTGCACACTGCATGGACATCTTCAGAGAACTATCCACGATGACTCCAAGATCTTTCTCCTGATTAGTTGTAGCTAAATTAGCCCCCATCATATTGTATGTATAGTTGGGGTTATTTTTTCCAATGTGCATTACCTTACATTTATCCACATTAAATTTCATTTGCCATTTTGTTGCCCAATCGCTTAGTTTTGTAATATCTTTTTGAAGTTCTTCACAGTCTGCTTTGGTCTTAACTATCTTGAGCAGTTTAATAGCATCTGCAAACTTTGCCACCTCACTGTTTACCCCTTTCTCCAGATCATTTCTGAATAAGTTGAATAGGCTTGGTCCTAGGACTGACCCTTGGAGAACACCACTAGTTACCCCTCTCCATTCTGAAAATTTACCATTTATTCCTATCCTCTGAGAACTAGTTAAAAGACAGGGAACAATCCATGAAAGGATCTTCCCTCTTATCCCATGACAACTTAATTTACGTAAGAGCCTTTGGTGAGGGACCTTGTCATTGATATGATTGCTCAGAGCTCCAGTATAAAATGAGAAAAGCCTGTTGAGAGTCTTTGGGTTAAGTTTAGAGGCAAAAGCAACAAGGATGGTGTCGTGGTGGGCATCTGCTATAGACCACCAGACCAGGAGGATGAGGTAGACAAGGCTTTCTTAGGACAACTAACAGAAGTTTCCAGATCACAGGTCCTGGTTCTCATGGGAGACTTCAATCACCCTGACATCTGCTGGGAGAGCAATACAACAATGCACAGACAATCTAGGAAGTTTTTGGAAAGTGTAGGGGACAATTTCCTGGTGCAAGTGCTGGAGGAACCAGCTGGTGGCCATGCTCCTCTTGACCCACTGCTCACAAACAGGAAAGAATTGGTAGGGGAAGTAGAAGTGGGTGGCAACCTGGGCAGCAGTGACCATGAGATAGTTGAGTTCAGGATCCTGACAAAAGGAAGAAAGGAGAGCATCAGAATACGGACCCTGGACTTCAAAAAAGCAGACTTTGACTCCCGCAGGGAACTGATGGACAGGATCCCTGGGAGGCTAATATGAGGGGGAAAGGAGAGCTGGCTGTATTTTAAAGAAGCCTTATTGTGGGTTCAGGAACAGACCATCCCGATGTGCAGAAATATGGCAGGTGACCAGCTTGGCTTAGAGAAATCTTCGGTGAGCTTAAACACAAAAAGGAAGCTTACAACAAGTGGACACTTGGACAGATGACTAGGGAGGAGTATTAAAATATTGCTCAAGCATGCAGGAGTATAATCAGGAAGCCCAAAGCACAATTGGAGTTGCAGCTAGCAAGGGATGTGAAGGGTAACAAGTAGGGTTTCTACAGGTATGTTAGCAACAAGAAGGTGGTCAGGGAAAGTGTGGGACTCTTACTGAATGGGGGAAGGCAACCTAATAACAGATTATGTGGAAAAAGCTGAAGTACTCAATGCTTTTTTCTGCTTCGGTCTTCATAGACAAGGTCAGCTCCCAGACTGCTGCACTGGGCAGCACAGTATAGGGAAGAGGTGAGCAGCCCTCAGTGGTGAAAGAACAGGTTAAGGACTATTTAGAAAAGCTGGACATGCACAAGTCCCTGGGGCTGAATCTAATGCATCCAAGGGTGTTGAGGGAGTTGGCTGATGTGATTGCATGTGTGGCCATTATCTTTGAAAACTCATGGCGATGGGGGAGGTCCTGGATGATTGTAAAAAGGCAAATACAGTGCCCATCTTTAAAAAACGGAAGAAGGAGAATCCGGGGAACTACAGACCGGTCAGCCTCACTTCACTCCCTCAAAAAACCATGGAGCAGATCCTCAAGGAATACATTTTGAAGCACTTGGAGGAGAGGAAGGTGATCAGGAACAGTCAACATGGATTCACCAAGGGCAAGTCATGCCTGACCAACCTGATTGCCTTCTATGATGAGGTAACTGGCTCTGTGGATATGGGGAAAAGCGGTGGGTGTAATATATCTTGACTTTAGCAAAGCTTTCGATACGGTCTCCCACAGTATTCTTGCCAGCAAGTTAAAAAAGTATGGTTTGGATGAATGGAATTTAAGATGGATAGAAAGCTGGCTAGATCGTCAGGCTCAACGGGTAGTGACAACAACTCGATGTCTAGTTGGCAGCCGGTATCAAGCGGAGTGCCCCAGGGGTCTGTCCTGGGGCTGGCTCCTCCAAACTCCTGTGCTCAGCCCTTGCTGCTCTCTATTATTATCCAGCCCAGGCTGGGGAAGCAAATGATCCAACCAACAGACCAAATTTGGTGATGAATCCTGGTTATGTGCCACCTGAGGCACGTTGCACATACACTAAGAGCTAGTACTGTACAAAACTCAAAAGTGCTGTAGGTCCTTAACAGAGCAAATAGAAGAGGTATGGACCCTGACTCCAAAAGAGTATGGTCTAATTTCATAAATGACGCAATGAGAGGTACAAATAAACGAGGAGAATAGAGACACATGCTACAGGAATTTGATCATGTCGTTACTCTCAGATGATATGTACAAACCGTGAGTTACAAGGACTTTTTGTTGTTTTGTTCTATATGGTAAGTCAGTCAACGCAGTTTAGTTTGACACAGCCTGAAACAAAACTTATTTCAATTTTCTCGACAGAAAGTTCCACCACAAGTTAACCTTCCACGTGGAAAATTTCAATTTCACACAGGGCCTAAGGTGAGTAGCGCATGTGTCTTAACACATTTTATTTAGTTAATAAACCAGACTATCATTTATATTACCATGTAACTCCACTCTCCTTCTCCCTCCCTTCCCCCCCCCCCATGTTGCTATCATCTACAAGCTACCCCAATATCTTAATGGACAGGGAAGCTTGCCTACCCCCCATCTTTGCTCCACAGATAGAAAGAAAAACAGAACATGAAAGTTTTAAGCAAGTCAGAGACACTGCAGTTTAAATACACTCAAAACAATCCACTAAAGCAGTGATTCCCAGAACAGTGGGCTGTGGACCACTAGTTTAGCCTGAAAAGCTGACAGGTCAGATGGTACTGGCTCTCCTCTTTTCCAACTGAGAGAGAGAGAGATGGCAGAGCTGCGGTGGTCAGAGAGATGAATGAAGAGTGGAAGTCACCACTAATTTTTTTCCAAAAATGAAAATACTCTTATCACATTAAAGACAGCTAAATAGTCTCTCTAAGATGTGGTTCACACCCTGGAAAGGTACAGAAACCACTATATTAAAAGGAAATCAGCGCTTTGGGTACCATTACAAAACACGTAAGCATGTATGTAACTTTACACGAGACGTCCTATTAACTTCAATGAATTGATTACCCTTGAATGTAAATCTAAGCATACGGGTATGTGTTTGCAGGTTTAGGACTTAAACAGTCACGCTGCTCTTTAGTTTAAAATGCTAAAGACAATGTGATACCCACACAAACCCAGCAAGTACAAGATGAAATTCTGCTGATCCTCTGCGTTGAATGCTATTTTCAAATAAAATACAACCAAGACACTATTTTTTCTTAAAAGCAATGTTTATTAAAAAATTAATATGCTCAACTGTCAAAGAAGAGTGTATTAGTTAAATTCACAAATCTGTCACTCACTTTTGCTTAAATTTGAATGATGCCAGAGCCTCCATACAGAGAGCTACAATGCCTTTCATTTTAGCCGTGATGAGTATCTTATTTTCTGCCCAAAGTCTCTTTGATGTTATGACTCCCAAATTGATAAAAAATTATAAAAGCTTTAATTTATTACACAATGGCTTAATTTCACATTAACCCCTACCACCAGAAACCAATTTCATAAAATTAAGTGAGTCTGAGGATTTTTTTAAATGTCATCCACAGTCAAGTTTACCCCAACTCTTTCACATGCTGCCGCTAGGGCTCAGACGGTGTCTACAAAATATTATAAATTATGCTTTGCACGAGCATTCTGATTTTTATATTTCGGTGCCAGTATACCTATGAAGGGGAAAGTTTAATTAAAGCCAAAGTGCATAATTTTTAAAGTTAATGACACTTTGCAAAATAACATCTTCGCATTAGTGACTCACTCTAAGTACCATGCATAAACAAATGTAGTTGAAAAACTTTGAATTTGGGGGTATGTTAACCCATTAATTGACACACCTCCTGTGGCTCCATTGCATATGCACCAAATGTTACATTTCAGCACTTATATAAACACTAAATCAAGCATTTGCTTGTGTCCAAATAGGTGTATAACTATATACTGTCTGTTGCCACTTATGATTTGGCTGTTCTTAGAAACCAAATATGCAATCGCGCTTAACTTTAAGTCCCACTGTGGGACAATGCATGAGCTTAAAGTTAAGCACATGCAAAGTGTTTGCAGAATCAGGGCTTTAGACCGTCAGATCTTCAGGGCAAAGACGATCATTTATTTATTCTGTAACGGGCCCAGTACACTTTAGGCAAATACAATACCTGATTTGCACATGCACATCTACTATTTGTGCATTTAACTTTGAAAATCTGGCCCTTAACCTGCGAACAAGTAGGGGTACTCATATTCGGCCAGAATAAAAATTCTCTCTGTATATATCACAATCTTTTTGCCTTAATTCTTCATGTCAGTTGAATTAAATGTTTGAAATGAATTCTGCTATATCACATCACACAAGTACACTACATACAACAGTGGTGATTTGAAAATATGGAATTGTGAACTCAGTTTGATTTTAAATGAACAATTGCTATTCCTAAACAGCCTTAAAGGTAAATTGTTAAATAGTATGTGCATATATATTCCCAGACAAAAATTCGTTAACATAGAGTTACGGTTGAGGGTACATATCAGTAACTTAAAGATGAAAAAAAACACATCATCAGGATATTGTAATTATCCCACAAATCAAGCATTAAAAACTCAAGAAATTCAGCACTACAGTAAAGAAATGTACAATTAAGCCATGCACACAACTTTAACTCTGCCCTGTTGTGATGTCATGCAAAACAATTATGTTGAATGCAGTTTAGTGTGGGGTGGGCCCAAATTAAACAGATTTCAAATACACATTTCCCATCTCAGTTTCAGAAAGAGGGAACTATTGTGAGGAGCTGATGAATGGAGGCAGTGGCCATCTTTGCTGAAGGCAAACTGTGCCTCAGACCCTTAAGGACAACAGGAGACAGCAGTCATTTTGAATGGTGAGAGTTTCTCAGAAGTACGCCATTATTCTTCAGCTTTTGCTGAAGCAAAAGCTTTTTTTATGAAGAATACTGGGAAAAAATTACCATTAAACCTACATAATTATTTAAAACTACAAACTTTGCTGCATCTGATCTATTCGGGATTCTTCTCTGGCCTTTTTTGTGTAAATATACAATGCCTGAGTTGAGATTATTCTGACAAGTTTTGAATTTTTTTAAAGGACCCTTTAAAAATCAATTTTAACTGAACTCATTTCCAGATTTATTCTAAATTCTCAGAAAATTCATTCAGTACTCAAGGAGTTAGTCCTATAAATTTCGGGGAGAATATGCTCTATTCTTTGTAGCTAACAAATTGAATACCTGATTTAAGTGAAAAAATCAACTCAACCTTAACTACAGCACCACAACTGGCACCTCCACAATATTATATACACATATTTATATATTGTGGCAAATTGCCGGCACTACTATGATGGGTCTCGCGCTTTCTCTTCTTGGGGGGGGGGGGGGGGAAGGGAGGTGTTCAGGGCACCGTTTCTTGCCCCTGAACAGGGGTATTAACTGCCCCACTAGTGTCCTCGAGGAGGGGAGTGGAGAGGGAGGGACCCGGGCCCACCCTCTACTCCAGGTCCCAGCCCAGGGGCCCTAGGGATAGCGGTAAACCACTAGAACTAGCAGTTCCTTCCCCTGGGCTACTTCCCTCTCCTGCCCTTCAGTTTGTGGGGCTTCCTGCCCTCCCTCTGCACAAACCAGGTGTCCCTTTACCTAGGGTCTTGGTCTTCTTAGCCCATCGCAGCACTTCTCCAAACTCTCCTCTGCTTCTCTCCAAACTGCTCTCTGCTCCAACACCAATCCACTCTGCTTCAACTCCTCCTCCTGTCTGATTGAAGCAGTGGGCTTTTATCACTTGACTGGCTTCAGGTCCTCTAATTGGCTTCAGTTGCTCTAACTGGCTTCAGGTGCTTTAATTAATTTATAGCAAACTTTCTTCCCTCTACAGGGAATAAGGCTCCCTCCTAACACTCTCCTGCTGCCCTCTGGCCATGCTGTATCACAATATGTATATGTACATACACACACACACACCCCATGTAAAACTAGTTATTCTACCAACCATTTTTTTCAGCTATCCACCTAGCAGCAATATCAACTAATTCAATGTTGTGCCTTAGCAATAATGTTGTGTTTTACAAGAATGAGAGTTTACTTTCTTCACTGCCAACTGAGTACTACTTTTAGATGTCAGTGAGATATTACCACAACATTGTTGTTGCAGTAGCTATTAAAAAAGAAAGAAAGAAATTTACCAAAGCACATGGAATTTTACTACTTGGCCTGCCTAGTCCAGATATCTTGGTTTTGCAAGC
This sequence comes from Natator depressus, assembly GCF_965152275.1. Classification (NCBI taxonomy): domain Eukaryota; kingdom Metazoa; phylum Chordata; order Testudines; family Cheloniidae; genus Natator; species Natator depressus. The sequence goes on along the minus strand of NC_134234.1, from coordinate 12,725,265 downwards.
TCTCTGTCAAAACTGTTGAGTTTAAAAAAAAAAAACCCTAACATAACATACAAGTCTGTAGCTTCTCAGACTATGTGCAAAATAAAAGAGAAAGTAATATACAACCTCTGCCCCTGTTTCATTTTAATCTTGACGGGTACACAGCTGAAAATGGGGTAATGAATTCCATGCGATTGTGAGAGACTGTGTTTACAAAAATATAAATCAGAGCACCATTAGGAAAAATTTCCCGACAATTTAACACAAATGCAGTGCTTTATATGTTCCAAGTGCCACACACACTTTAATTAAAGAAATTGCAGTCATCCCCCAATACCGTAAGCCTGAGACTGAATATGAGCAGCCAAAGCTTTGAAAGGTTTAGGGATTCAGTTAAAAAGCATATTAAATCATTTTTATATAACAAAAGCACAACTCTAAATGTAATGGGAATCATTGGGACTGCTAAAGGAATTGGGAATTTTGATGATAAAGCTTTGTCAAGAGAGAACTGGGGCCAGTCATGTTTTAAACACTAGATTTTTCTTTGCCACTTGGAATCTTATGGTCGTCTGGGTAGACTTCTTCCAAGCAACTAGGTGGACTGAAAACTCTTGCCTCTCCATGAGCCAAGCGAACAAGGGCAGATATCCCAGGTCAGGCTGCAGCTGCTAAACGAATAAGGGAAAATAACATATTTCTAGAGCCAGTGATTTAGAATCCGTTGAATCAGTTTTCTCTCCTGGTGAGAAAATTAATAAGAGGAAATCCTTACATTGACTGAGACAGGATATTGGACTAGATAGACCAACAATCTAGCATGGCAATTCCTATATTCCTTAAACCCCTGTAAGGCAGGAGAGTAGTATTAACTCCATTGCACAAGTGAGGCTGAGAGGTTTAGTCTGTGGACCATCTTTACCCTCAGCATAGAAGGAAACAGGCTTTAAAGACAAATATCCCCAAAGAATATTGAATGCAAGTTTTAAAAAAGGGGTTTACCTACTCCTATGAAGAATAAATATTATATATTATCAATAGCTCAGACATAGGTGAGAGGTTTTTCACAGGAGTGGGTGGGTGAAATTCTGTGGCCTGCGTTGCACAGGAGGTCAGACTAGATGATCATAATGGTCCCTTCTGACCTTAGTATCTATGAATCTATATTACAGCCATCCATAATTGAAATGGCTGGTAATAAGAATACTCGTATCATCACATGATGAAATAAGAATGTCATGCAAGACTGGCTCTGAAAAATCAAGCCCCATAAATTTTGGAAAATGAACTACAGAACGAAAACAATTCAATACTTATCATATTCCTACAGACTGTAGCTAAGCAGAAGCCAATTTGTAGAACTTAATATGGATTAAATACAGAATGAGTGTTTACATACTAAAGGGAGAAATGCCTGTCTACTAATCACTGCAACACCTAACTCACCCCTCCACAGATGCTCCTCCTAATGGATTCTAAAGGAGCTGCACCTGCTTACATCAAGATGAGTTCACCCCAATGTTCCTTAAAGGCATTCCAAAAAGCAATGAAATAGACTCCATCTAGACCTTCAGAACAGATGGTTCTTCCAGCATCGCCAGTTTAAACAGGTTTAGTGTTATTTACTTAAGAAAATAGGATTCTCATATCAAAATACACTTTTTAAAAAAAGACAGTGTTTTAACTTCTACCTCTTTACCTCACAAGTAAAGCATCCAAAAGATTCTCCTCCTCCTTTTATCTCGGAAATACTGATTTCTTCAAGTACATTAAGATAGAATCTGATACTTATTTTTCTATTTAAAGTATATTGTAAATGAAGAGATTTAAATGTATAATGTATTTAAATGGAATGTTTCATGTATAAGTATAAACACCACCCAGTGATCTATCATATAGTACGTACCGCTATAATAAAGCAATATTGCCTATATTCAGATTTCAAACAACATAGAGACAAGCTTTTCCTATTAATGTAGCTGGGGGCTATATAAAGGTAATTAGAAAGCTTTCTAAGAGTGGCACTTTAATTTCACCCGAAGGCAAACTGTTTGCCACAGGCAAGCAATTAACTGGATGTGTACCTTTAGCATTTAACCACTTTATAGAGGGAGAGCAGGTTTTCCCAAGTTAGCATGACATTATGCTGGCTGCATACAAAACTGTAAGTACTGTAGTCTGTAGAACTGCATGAGTGAGTGAGGTCCTTTTTCACATCTTGGATGAAGCTACCAATGAAATTCACTGGTCTCATATCAGCTCTTTGTTCATGCTAGTCATTATATAAAAAGCAGCCATTTAAAAAGAAAGATATGGCTCAAGTCTGTATTTTACTTGATTTTTATCTATTAAGAAAAGCAAAATACCAGCATTTAGAAATATCAGAAAATAGTGTTGCACAGGATGCATTAAAGTAATAATAAAAATAAAGAAAAAATAAAAATAATATTTAATAACGTCAACCAATAGCTTCATTTTGTTGATCATGCTATGCTGGTGTCATCCATTTACTATTAGTCTTTAGAACAGAAAGTATCAAATTAAGAATGCAGAATTATCACAGAAATGAAGGGCTAGAAAGGACCTCAAGAATTCGTTTAGTCCATACCCCTTTGCTGAGGCAGGACCCTCCCTGACAGGTCTTTGTCCAACCTGTTCTTAAAAGCCTCCAATGATGGGGATTCCACAACCTCCCTTGGAACTGTCTATTCTAGTGCATAACAGCCCCTATAGTTAGAATGCTTTTCCTAATATCTAACTTAAATCTCCCTTGCTACAGATTAAGCCCATTACTTCTTGTCCTGCCTTCAGTGGACACGGAGAACAATTTATCACCTCTTTATAACAGCCCTTCACATAACTAAAGATGTATGAGGTCCCCCCTCCATCTTCTTTTCTCAAGACTAAACATCCTAGTTTTTTCAACCTCTCCTCACAGGTCAGGTTTTCTAAACCTGTCATTTTTTATGCTCTCTCTGGACTCTTTCCAATTTGTCTGTATCTTTCTTAAAGTGTGGGGCCTAGAACTGGACACAGTACTCCAGCTGAAGCCTCATCAGTGCCAATTAGAGACGGACAATTACCTCCTCTTATGTTGGTCTTAATTCTATTTCCAGGAACAGGAAAGGGAAAATGAATCAATGTTTAAATATTTAAAACAGCCTGATTATGTTATAGGAGAGTGAAAAATCTGGATTGTGGATCAAAACATCTTCCACATAGCAATGCAGAGGAATAATGCTAGACCACCCGGTTGGCCCACTTATCAGCATTTTTTTGTGTTTCTCTACCCTGTCTTTTTTCCTTTAACCTCCGTTAGTACACCAGCACTCATCCTATAGCTATGCTTTCTAAATCTGTCTGTCAACTGACCCAGAATTTGTAATCTTCTTCTGTAGAATAGTGTTTGATACAAATGCTAATCTTCTGGTTTATTCACTGTTGCCATCTTATTTAGAAAATCTTTTGCAGACATTGGGTGAAAAAAAAAGCAATTCTGTCTCATGTCTTTTTTTTTTTTTTTTTGGCTACATCTTGCTGCAAATTATTAGCAAAAATATTCACTGGGTTGTGGTCCTCCCTTGCACCATATTCTTTCATATTTGAGCTGATGCCATTGAATGAGGTCAGTTTCCTTTGTCTGCCTTCCATGTTGTATCAGTGTCTGCATTTTGTACAGCCTGCTTGTTTCCATCTGATGGCTGCTTTGTAGCCTATGTGAAATAAGTTAATGATCTCAGTCTGGATCCTAGTGGATAGATGTCCACATCCACAACTGGCACTAACGGCCCCTGTGCTGCCTGCCTGTGAGGGAGACAAATTCAGAATCCATTCTTCATTCAGTTAAGAGTGGATCCTTCCATGTCAGAGTTGAGGCACATTGACTGAAGCTGCAGAGCTGACACCTCTGTGAGCACGTGTTCAATCGACAGAGGCCTTCAGTTTCCAAGATTGTCAATCTAGCACCTTTCACCAGCACTAAATTAACCCCTCCCCTGCCACCCTAAAAATAAACAGAAAAATAATTTTTCCTTTGCTTTAAAATGCACTGAAATATTCTGCAATGAGAAAGTGTTGAACCTGGATCCAGAAACCCGTGGTAGAGATGATAAAAAACTTTTGTGACTATCGCTTTATAATTCAAAATATTGATACAGTACATGGATCCCAATGTAGAGCTTTAGGGCATATATCAATCATACACTATACTGAGAAGATCTGCTGGTAAGAAAAGCATTTCACAACACTTACAAAAAAATCAATCGATAATACACTTCTGCCAGGTTGTTCAATCATTCATTTAAAAAGTCAAGGATGAGTCTGATTAAAATGTAGGGAGACAGAACTGCAGCCCCCGATCCTCTAAGATTTACTCACTACCCATGTAAGGAAAGATTTGCAGGATTGGGCTCACAGTTATTCAAATATTCACTAGCACTTTGTTCTTAAAAATTTAGCTTGCATGGAGTCTGGCAGGAGACCTCTATTGCTCTTTTATGTTCTTGATTAACTGCATGATTAACCTGATTCCACTCCACAAAGGAGTTTTGTTCTTAATATCATAATTTTTCGCAAGATATAAGTTTAGTCATTATAGCACATTCCTTTTTTTAACCTTCAGCATTGTTGATGTACAAGTCCCAGAAGCTTGTCCATCTAGAGATCACAACTACTATTAATATTTTATCTTTTGTATGCCTGTTAAGTGGTTTAAGGTCTCACTACCTAATGGACCACCCATCTCTCTCTCTCTCTCTGCACTATCATGACCACTGCGAGTAGTGAGGTGCTCCTACTGAGACTCCCCAGATGGGAACTCTGAGAAGAGGCAGGGGTGTTCCCATGCAAGTTTTCCAGCTGTGCAACCTGCTCTCCCACGTGATCAGTCAAGAGCTTGAATTTACCAACCTTCAGATCACAGTAAAAGGTTCATCTTTTCATTCAAGCATTTGCTTAACACTGCACTAAGATTTTAGAGTCCTTTCCACCTAGTGAGCTGGGCGGATTTATGGAGGTTGGCTATACCTGTTTGTCATGAGCTTATAGCAATGGGTGCATTGAAATGTTTTATGCTAGTTAGCTGCCATATTGTCTATCATATATCTTTCAGCTTCATGATTTTCCATATATTGTGCTGCCTATTTGTTTTGTAATAGAAAAGTCAGTATCAGTTACTTAGCTGTTAATTCAGTGAAATTAACATGAATATCAGTGCTTGGCTATTACAGTGAAATGCATTACAAAAATGCTCAGACACATACGTCACTTCTGTCTCAACATCACAGACTCAATCAGCTAGCATATATCTTCAGTTTTGCTAATTGCATTAACAACGACTATTACTATATCATATTACGGAAGTGTATAAATGCACCCAGGTATCTGATACAAAATTAGCTCTCTGAAGCTGTTGGACTAGGTGGTTCAGAGAATTAATAATACAATATGCAGCTTTCTAAATTTGTGTGCCAAATCATACCAAGGTGAGTAAGACCTAAAAGTCATTACCAACTGTCAGATACCCTGTTAGAAGTGAGCTAGTGGTTTTTGTTCATTTCCTATAGGGCAAGTATCCACATCTCATAAATCAACATAATATGCAACCTTGCTGACAAGCTGAATGGGCATAAAGACTATCATCACCTCACTCCATCAGCTGCACCTTCCAGAATCAGGAGGCAGCACAGTATATTGGCAGGGCAGTGTGGGAACAGGCTTGTTGCATTACCACTGCTGTAACTGTACCTGTTCACTGGGTCTTCAGCTAACATCTTTCATAAACATGAAATTCACTTGAAAAAGAAAGTCCTCACCTCTTCCGCATTATGATCATGCTTATAAGCAAGCGTTTTTTTGACATTGATAGTATCCTTCCACTGCAAGGTCTTCTACTCCAGGGGTTCTCAACCTTTTTCTTTCTGAGCCCTGCCCACATGCTATAAAAACTCCACAGTCCATCTGTGCCACAACAACTGGTTTTCTGCATATAAAAGCCAGAGCCGGCATTAAGGGGTAGCAATCAGGGCAATTGCCTGGGGCCCCATGCCACAGAGGCCCCCGCAAAGCTAAGTTTGGCTTCAGCCTCAGGTGGCGGGGCTCAGGCCCCTGGACTTCAGCCCCATATGGTGGGGCTCCAGCTTTCTGCCCTGGGTCCCAGTGAGTCTAACACTGGCCCTGGTTGGCGGCCCCCCTGAAACCTGCCCACAGCCCCTGCCCTGAACCCCTGGTTGAGAAGCACTGTTCTACTCCACATCATCATCACTCCCATAACCGCACTGGTCGTTGGGGCACCATCATGGATGAGCAATCAACTAATTGTCTCCACCCCTGACAATTGTGTCCGTGCTTGAGTCTCCATGAAGTCCATTCCTGTCTACTCTTTTATGTTCTCAATCCACCTCTTCTTCTGTCTACCTCTTCCCCTGTACTGTCCCTTGGAGGATGATCTTGGATAGGCCAGATGATCTTGTTACATGGCTGTACCACTTCAGGTTGTGCTTCTTCATGGTTGTCAGGTGGTCTTCATATGACCCAGCGCGTTGGGTGATGATGTTGCTGACCTCTTCATTAGTGACGTGGTCGAAGTAGGAGATGCCCAGGATTTTACAGAAGTATCTCATCTCTACTACCTGTATTTTCCGTTCAAGTTCTGCTGTAAGGGTCCTTGTCTCGCACGCATGGAGATGACCAGTTTCAGTTTGGATTCCAGGGAGATGTTCTTGTTCCTCCAAATTGGCTTTAGCTTTGCCACTGTTGCTGTTGTTTGCGCAGTTCTTGCCAGAATTTCTGCCTTTGATCCTTCATCAGTGATGATTGCCCCAAATACTTGAACTGTTTCACTGTCTCCAGCTCTTGTCCACTGACAGTGATATGTGAGCTGATCCTGTCACGTTTGTTTATCAGTTTGGTTTTCTCTGCACTGATTTTCATACCATATTTTGCAGAGGTTTCATCCAATCGTTTCACAAGGTTGGCAAGTTCATCTTTGCTACCTGTCAGTCCGTCAATGTCATCAGCAAACCAAAGACTTGAGATTGTTTGCCCCCCGATGCTGACTGCGCATATATGATCTTCTAGGCCATCAGTCATCATGCACTCCAAGTAGATATTGAGCATGTGGGCGAGAGAAGGCAGTCTTGCCGGACTCCAACAGTGGCACAAAACCACTCTCCTATTGTGCTTTTGACGAGAACTGCACTGCTGGCCTTGGAATATAGTTGTTTAATGGTAAGAATAAGCTTACGACCAACGTTGTACTTCTTCGTGGTTGCCCAGAGAGATTCATGCCATACTCTGTCAAATGCCTTCTTGAAGTCAACAGAGACGTGGTAGATGTCCTGCTCGTATTTTAAGTACTTCTCACATAGAACACGAAGAAGACTAAAAATCTGTACATGACTTTCAACATCACTTTGCTGGGATGGCTAATTAAGCTTATGGTCCGGTAATTTTGACACAATTGCAGGTTGCCTTTCTTTGGCAGAATGATGATTAGTGACTGTGTCCACGTGAAGGGCCACTCACCGGTCTGCCAGATCTTGTTGCAGATCTTGGTGAGTACATCTATTACTATTTCTTCTCCGAATTTCATCAGTTCAGCTGGGATGTTGTCAATACCTGTAACCTTTCCATTCTTGAGTGATTTCACAGATGTCTCCACTTCTTCCCACAGTATTGGAAAGTCATCCTCCTTTGTTGAATCTGGGTTGTCTAGAACACTAGGATCTCCATTTGTCTGGTGATTGTATAGAACAAAGCAGTAATTTGTCCACCTATTGATGTCCTTTTCTTCTGTAAGACTGTTCCCTTCTTTAACTTGAATTGCGTTAGCTTTGGTCCATCTTTCCTTCATCGGATCTTTTACAATCTGGAAGGCCCATTTGCTATTTTTATTGCTGATACACTCTTCAATTTTAGAGCATTGTTTTTCAATCCATATCTCCTTGGCCACTTTAATGTTTCTGCCAATCGCTCTATATTTATCAGCTCCCTCAGTACTGTTCTTGTCTCTCTTGAGTTCTCTTCTAATGTCACACATTTATAGTGTTTCATTTGTGATCCAAGGTTTTGTCTTCTTATGGTGTTTCCTAAGAATGTCCATTGGTGCCTCATTCATTTCAGCGTTGAAATTGTTGGTCATTGTTTCTATGTCTTCCACTAGAACAAGCAGTGGAGCAAATTTTTCACCAGTCATTGCTTGGAATGACTCTGCAATACTTCGGTCTCTAAGTCTTTCTAAGTCAAACTTGATTCTGGTGACCTTTGGCCTAACAATTTTCCTTAGCCACAGCCAAAAGTTTAGCATCACAAGGTTGACATCCCTTCCGATATCAGCACCGGGCAAGCTCCTTGTTTTAGCTCTGTTAATCCCAGAAAGAAATCGGTTTTGCACCATGATGTAGTCAATCTGACTGTGATGTAAACCATCAGGTGCATGCCATGTTGATCGTCTGGATGCTTTATGTGCTCCTAATGTGTTTGTAAGAACCAGATTGTTATAGCTGGCAAACTCCAAAAGTCTCAGTCCTCTCTCATTGGTTACTGTATTACAGAAAGGCCCACAATAATCTCGCCAATCTGCTTGTGCATCAGTACCCATTTTAGCACTGCAATCTCCCTGTACAATCAGGATATCTTGTGTACCTTATTGATGATGTCTTGGAGCTGACTGTAAAAATCTTCAATTTGCTCATCATCGTAGTCTGTTGTAGGGGCGTAGACTTGTACCACTGTGATATTGAACGGTACTGCCGTTAGATGGATGGAAATAAGCCTGCTGGATATTGGGTGGCATCCTAATACTGAATTCTTGATATCTTTATGCACAAGAAATCCTACACTGTTGACGTGTTTGTCCTCTCCACTGTAATAGAGTACATGGCCTTCTTCTGGTAGTACCTCTCCAAAGTTCTTCCATCTGACCTCAGAGATTCCTAGGAGGTGCCAGGTGTCTTGTTCCATTTTGTACGCGAGTTCTTTCAACCTCCCTGTTTGTCTCAATGTCCTTACATTCCACGTGGCTATGGTGATGCAATATTTTCCACGGATCCTCTTTGTTGGAGTTACACCAGTAGTATACTTGTCGCGTCTGCCCTGGTGGGAGACTCTTGGTGCAGTCATTATTAACCTGGGCTGCAACCAATCTGGTATGGACATGGTTGACTTGTTCATCACATGGTGTGTCTTGGGCAAATTTCTAAACTGGCAGAGCCCATCCCTCTCCAGGCAGCCCACTTTTAGTCACCTCTTATGACATGCAGGAGGAGCAGTGGGCCTATTCTGTCCCCAAACCCACAGGGATAGTGGGTTCCACATAGCCCAAGCAATTTCTCTAAGGCTTGCTTTAGCTTGTTCTCCCAGTAGAGACTGAGAGACCAGTGGTGCCTTGAGCCACTGCTACATTATATCCGCCTAGTTCTCTGAGCTGACTTGGCTCCTCTTCTGCCCAGCCAAGTGAGGTTTGGTGGGTAGAGTTGTCTGCTTGCCCCTAACCCAAACTCCACTACTGGAAATTTGCCCCGACCCAGACTCTAGCATAGCAGCTGCCAAATTTTATTGGTTCACATATCAACTTCTTAAAAATTGCTGTGAAGTGAATGAATGGAACATCAAGCTCATGAAGCACCAATGGTACACATACCACTGTTTAGAACCTCCACATGGTATAGCTTAACAAGAAGTTATAGGCTCGATGCAAGCATCCGTGGATTAAATTCTATCGCCTGGGTTATGTAGGAAGTCAGACTAGATTATTTTAATTGTCCCCTCTAGCTTTAAAATCTCTTTATCTGTACATCTGGGAGGTCAAGTAATAATGCGTCCCAGCAGCTAAAGCAGCAAAACAGAACTGGCAGGCTCCTCAAAAGTTTGGTCATGCCCACTCTGCCAGTGATTGGCAGGTCTGGTGCTGCTCCCTAAACTGGAAACGGGCTGAAGATGAATTGTAAAGGCTCTCTGGGCCTTTATATCCAGAAGATTACTATTTTTCCAGATCCAATCTGATTTATCTTCTGATTAGCTGTGCCAATAGTGCTTTGCCATGTACAGATACTTCACAATCAAAACAAGAGATACATTTTGCCATGAGAGAAGGAGTACTTGTGGCACCTTAGAGACTAACCAATTTATTTGAGAATAAGCTTTCATGAGCTACAGCTCACTTCATCGGATGCATTCCAATTGCCATGAGGAAAAGATGTAGCCTTGAAGTCTGAAGAGCTCCTTTTAATCTTTCCAATGAAGATAATTATCTTATTAGGACTTGGCAAGTTTCAATAATTTTCCAAACAGCCCTCAATGACTTTTGTTTGGAGGGGATCTTGCTAAATTTATGAAAGTGTTGTAATTTGGGTCTGACTTTGTGCATAATACCCTTTTGTTTGAATTTTGGCTTGCACTGAAGCTTTAAGTAAGGCTTTCAAAGTCAAGCTTTAACTTCACAGGGGGTAGAGATCAGGTTTAAGGATCCCTTTCCCCATAATGGAAGGTAACGTCACTAACTTTATTCTGTTATTTAGTAAAATTAAGGAGAGAGATACAGTTATTTGGAATGAGAACATAGTTGATAAATAACATGCAATTAAATATTCAATACATTCCCCAGTTATAAACACGCCTGGAGACTGGCTCAGATTAAATCAAAAAGTGTCACTCTTTTGCTGAAAAGTGGGGTATGGTGGCTTTGAAAAACTGTTGTGATTCTGTTGTACTCTGATACTTTGGGGAGACTGATTTTATCACAAGGGTGCTGCAGATGAATTCACGTGTACATGGATAAATTATGCCCAAAGGCAGGACTTCATATGGACACAAAAACTGTAACCTGTTTTATGGGCAAGTGAAGGAGAAACTGAGGCAAGCATACTGGTTGTGCCGTGGCCTGTCTTAGGGCGGCACTCAAGGCAGGGACTGCCTCGATACAAATTAATCAACCAGTGTTCAGGAAGTGTACAAACCCTGTTCTATTTTCCAGTTCTTATATTTTACCCAACACCGTGGTATCCCAGTGCCTACGCTGATGAGGACCACTTAAGTACAGACAGTACATCACTTTCAGACACAGCAGACACTAGGACAAGGTATAGATAAGTGCATGCATGTAAAAACTATTTTTTTCTGGAGAAGTTAAAGACACTGTTGGGAAAGGTAATCCTCTTAATGAATATGACCAATGATAGCATTGCACCTTAGGAACAAACAAACCTATGGAAGCTGCAGAAATAACCTTAACAGTGCTGGAAGAAAGAGTGACCAGACTTCTAGGTTCTACCAAGAGATCTTCTACACAAAAGATTAATTCCCACTCTGTAAAGGAGGTTAACACACTGCCTGACTGGACCATGTCTTCCCTTTAGACATGATGTGGGACTTAACCTCTCTAACAAAAGCACAGATCTTTCTAATAAAAACAGCCCTGTTTTGTTCAGCAACATGAAAAGAATGAGAATATCATCTGATTTGGATCAACCTCTAATTCTATCAAATAAAATTCACAGCCCAGACAGCAAATTTATGCCAAACTCCTGCACCTCTGGTATGGGACAAATAATTAATCTTGGATAAAAAGAAGTCCATCTGACCCGAGTGACCCAGGTGAGAACATAAAGAGGACACAATGTGAAAAAAACAAAGCTACTGCAGCCACCACCCCAAAGTTCTGTATTAGCAGTGAGGCTAATTTCAAGGATAGATTCCGTGCCCTTTTAAATTCCTGACAGCAGCCATTAAGCAGGACCAATCCCTTAAGCACTAATATCGGGATCTAAGGGACAAGTACTGTACTAACTGTGCACCTAATGTGCCCAACTGTCCTCAAATAAAATCTTAAGGGAGTGTATTCCCTTTGGGAACCCTAGCAAGATGCACAGGTGAACTAATGGTTTCCTTTGCAATAGAACGCAAGGGTGAATGAAATAGTGTGTGTTCCTCCAAGCCCCCCTCATATATGTGCACTTTGGGTCAAACCAAACTCAGGCCCACCAAGAAAAATTACAGCACCTCAACTATCAAATGTTTCTTTGAGCAAAGAACGGGACATATCACCAGAAAGTACTGTGAACTTCATTTATGCCAGCAGAGTTTGTAAGTTTCTTGCTCCCTATTTGGGTCATAGAGTTATTATGCTCCACAGGCTTTGCCATTAGAGCTCAGGAGCTACACAGGTGTATCCCACAGAATTTACCAACACAATTTGCTTAACCAGCAGAGGAAGCTATAACAAAACATGTGACCACTACAGTACTCCAGTAGGTTTTACAAGAAACAATTTATTTTTCTTCCATGGTGGTTTGTTGCTTGAGTTAATCTTTAGGCCCATCACATTTCATTTCAACCATATTTTCTCCACCTGTTACTGAACCCTCAGCCAACAAGACCTACTTTGCAGGATGGGTATCCTCTTTATATTTTCTTCCCTTGCTGTCTCCCCACAGAGGACATCTTGAGTGAGTCAGACATCTATCCATGATACCTATCAACAGTAATCCACTCTAAGATGTGTGCACATGCACACACACATTTATACCACCTGATGTTTCTCTTTGTCTGTAATATCTTATCACTAGGAGAAGGAGTTACGTCCCTCAGAATGGGCAGTTGCATCTGCAGCTGTTTTTTCAGAAAGCCTCCAGAGTGTCTGTTGAATTAAAACTTGTGTGTTTAATAAGTTGATCACAGTGTTTGTCTCTGTGTGAGAAATGGGAGTTTCATGCAGAGGTCTATCAACAAATATAATTTTTTACTGTTTCCTGAAGTGCTCAAAAGTGCATTAGGCACCACACAATACAGACAAAAGGGTATGAACTCTGCCCCAAAGAGGTGAGAACATACAAGACATAACAAGGGTTAACAGACTTCAGACTAGACTGACTGTCCACAATAGCAGGAGAGTAGCAAGCCTCCCTTACACCTCCAGGTGGACCATCCGGATTTTAGGTACAGACACACAGCAGTAAGGAAATGCCTGCTTATCCGCTTTGAAGCAAGTGGGCTGTGAATTGGCAGAGCCAGAGTAGCTGAGCTAACAGAAAATTGGTAGCAGTTTACTGACGGTGCAGACCTACAGTACATTACTATCACCCCCGTCCTCCACTGACTGCCATTCCCCTGCCCAAAGCAAACATCATTTGCAGAGTGGATGTGACCAGGGACGTAATCTGGTAAGTAGGGAAGTGCAGAGTTAGTGCTCCATGGTCCTACATTTGAACTCCTGAGAAGGAGTCCTTTAATTCAAGTGGAGATAACCTCAGAACAACTATCAACACTTGGCCCTGTCTGCTAATTTTACTATCTTGTTTACTTTGAGCTACTCAGCTGTTTGGGCTGGATGAGCAGTAGGAATACAAGAAAACAGATGGCTCTATTTGGCAACTTCTTCAAAAGTGTCGTTTTGAGGCTAGCCAGTCATAAAACAACTAAATAATTCCAGATTAATTACTTTTAGAAGACCTTCAATAAACAAAGTACTTTAAAGTACTCAGAGTGCCATATACAGGAAAGCAGGCTGATTGCACTGATTCAGCTATCATCATATTTTAACTTTGACAGAAGAATCTGAATTATTCTTCCTTTATTCAATTTTTTTTTAAAACACAGAAGAGATACAGCATGTGACAAACAGGAAATGTCTAACTCACACTACATAAGGTGCCCTACTTCTCTCCACCTTTTTACTCAATCATCCTGAAGTATTTTACAGATTTAGAGCAAGACTTCTGCTCTTCTCTGAAATGCAGCCACCTTGGGGGCAGAATGTGGTAACTATTTAGTAGCAGTACTCCACAAAAGTTTAGGTCAAGCGCTGAAGAAAAACACCATGTATCCAGTTGAAAGTTTAATATACAGTTTGATTCTGAAAGGTGACTTTAAAAATGGCGTTGGGGACTCCCTGTTTATGGTCTCCTTAATTTCACATTATAGTAGAACCTCAAAGATACAAATACCAGAGTTACAAACTGACCTGTCAACCGGACACCATGTGAAACTGGAAGTAACCAATCAGGCAGCAGCAGCCACGACAAAAAAAAAGCAAGTACAGTACCATGTCTATACTGCATTTTAAAGGTAGGCACATCTGGGCTGCCTGTCCCCACACCACCCCCACTCGTGGGGCAGCCACTTACAAGACACTGGAGCTGCCAGCCCAAGGCAGCCAGAGCCAGCAGAACTGGAGCAGCTCTGGGGTCTGCACCACTTTCACCTCTCCCCACCCTGGAAGAGGACGTGCTGTTTCTATCCCCCCTCCCCAACCCAGAGTGGGACAAGCCTGGAAACTCATGCCAGGGCTGAGTAGGGAGCTCAGCTGCTGCTGAATCATGGCCTGGAGTGTCGGCTGCTGGAGCTGGAGCCCGAACTGTGCTCTGTTCAGAACTACAAACATTTCAGAGTTATGGACAACCTCCATTCCCGAGACTTCCGTAACTCTGAGGTTCTACTGTAAATAAAGATTTTTCAGTGCCACAAATTCAGAAAACATCTGAAAGTCAAGCTGGATTCTTGCCTTCTCATACATTCACTAACAGTAAATAAAGATTCTGATGGCCAATTTATACTCTTAATGCCATCAATCACTTTGCAGAGGGGTGACCAATTGGAATTTAGCAAACAATTCTGTTGAGGATGTATAAGGTGGAACAGATTCCAACTCTTTCTCCCATAATCGGGATAGTTCTGTAGGATTAACATGGGCAAAACACGTATTTTAGTCACTACAGTCAGCAAGAATAACCTGGAGACACATGGTGCTGGTCTGTTAAGCAAAACTGACATTTTTAAATAGTCACTTTTCAGAGTCAAACAACAAATGAAGGGGTGGCCGAATGCAGTTAACCACATTGCAATTTGGCCTGGACAACAGTGACAAGCGATTAGAACTTCAATTTTACATTTCATTCAAGGTACCATCTCCAGCAGCACAGTACTCCCTAGCACTCTGTTGAAGTACTGATTCAATGCAGATTCTGAGAGAAGAATGCTGCCCGGTGAATCAATAACACCACTTCATGCACCACCTGGATTTTCCCCTGCAAGTGTCCCTACACATGGGAGTAGGTTGTTCTGAACTCCATGTGGAACTCCCTGCAGGATCAGAGCCCAATTGAACGCAGTCTGGCTACGCGGGTGTTTAAAAATAAGCACGTGCTGAAGCGTTTTCCTGGATTAGGCCACAGTGCTCATGGCCCTTCAGGATAAAACACTTAATACTCATTTTTTAAAAAATAATTAATGGAAATTTGAGAGAACTTAAACAATTAACCAGACTTTTAAAATTTTCCAGATTTAAATTATTTGAACATTTGAGTAAGAAGAGCTGCTCTGATCTGAATGGTAAAGAACATACTTTTCACCTACTGCCATGTAAATTCCAATGTCCGATTTTAAGCCAAAAATTAAAATTCAAAGCTTCAATAATATGAAACATTTGCAATTCTAACCTGGCATATTATCCCTTTACCTTCAATGAATGCATGTCTACAGCTTAAAAAACAACAACAACAGATACAACAATCCAGTCTCACTTGTTCACTTATGCATCTGTGTAATGAGACTGCAAGCCCAGCAATCAATTTCAAAGTCACTGCCTCTAGTTGTAACCAACAAACAAGAGCCTGGCCATACATGTTTTGCAGTGAGCACTAATCCTACCGTTGCATTTCATTTTAATTACATGTATGTCTAATTTTTTTTCCAATGAATCTTTTCAGAAAATAGTAAATACCTTCTGTAGTATTCTGGGATTGATTATAAAACCAGAATACCATAGAATATGGTTAATTTGGGAGGGGAGGGGAGCAACAAAAAGAAAAGCGAATCATCAGATGCTATATTTAGTCCATGAATGATAAAAAACATGCCATCACTAATAAAACAATAATTACCATCAACAAATTTATTCCTAATTTCAAAATGGAAAGAAAACTGCCTATGGAGGTTATGTATGCATTTACATAAATGGCTAGAGGGATGCTTACAATTTAATATTATAGGTTAATTTCCAAAAGTGTAAAACCCTTTAATTTTGTTATGGTACATGGGATCATAATGTTCTCTATAACATCATATCCAATATGAGGATGTTGCAATATATTTAATGCAGAACTAGAGAAAAATGAATTCCTCAATTGGCACTTTATTATTCACAGTTAGGTTTTGTTAGCAAGATGGTGTTAAAACAGTGAAAAAGAAATAATTGATGTATGTATTTTTGCATTATTCCAATTCAAGTCCAGGACCATAGTTTGCAGGGACTAGGGGCAGATGGCTACATAAGGATTTTAGTGAGCTCCCACAGCTGTCACCAAGACCTAACAGAAAGACAATCAAATCTACCATGTCCCCTCCCAACACCATATGAAACATAGGTAGGGGAGCTCAGAAGTTATGTTGGGAGAAGTTATGTTAGAAGGTGGGGAGCAAAAGGGTCCTAAAGTTAAAACCATTACAAACATGAGCGTAAATGAACAGGATTCTAATTAGCATCTCCCCTTAGGAACTGATCATCACAGACTAAGGCCAGAAGGGACCATTATCATTACCTAGTCTGACCTCCTGCACATCGCAGGCCAAAGAACTCCACCCACCCACTCCTGTAATAGGCCCATAACATTTGCCTGAGTTGCCAATGTCCTCAAAACTTGATTTAATTACTTCAAGTTACAGAGAATACACCATTTAGTCAAGTTCAAACCAGCAAGTGATCCATGTCCCATGCTGCAGAAAAAGGTGAAAACCTCCCATGGTCTCTGTCAATCTGAGGGAAACGTCAGTCTGGGGGAAAATTCCTTCCTGACCCCAAATATGGTGATCAGTTAGCCCCTGAGCATATGGGTGAGACTCACCAAACAGATACCTTGGAAATAATTCTCTGTAGTAATTCAGAGCCCTCTTCCTCTTGTGTCCCATCTCTGGCCATTGGAAACATTTGCTAATAGCAGTTGCAGTTGGGCCACATGCCCTTGTAGGCAATCTCATCACACCATCCCTTCCCTAAACTTATCAAGCTTAGGCCTTGTCTACATGTACAGTCCCCACCTCGTGAAGATGCTCTATGCCAACAGGAAAGAGCTCTCCGTGAGTGTCAGAAGCTCTGTCAGTGGGAGAAGCTCTCCCACCGACATAGTGCTGTGCACACTAGCACTTATGTCAGTGTAATTTATGATGTTCAGGGGGATGGAATATTCGCACTCCTGAGTGACATAGGTGGTAGTGCAGAAATAGCGTAAGTCTTGAAACAAGTTAGATTTTTTTGCCCCACACTAGTCTCCTTGGAAGGTTGCTCCAGAACTTCACTCCTCTGAAGGTCAGAAACCTTCATCTAATTTCAAAATTTTATTTGCATGAGTAGCAGTCATGAGTAGTCCAAAAATGTTAATGAAACTACTCACTCAGTGAGTAAGACTTAGTAGGAACTGGGTGCTTAATTTTTAAGGGAAGTTATGTAGTACACACATGCTCTGTAGTTTTTGTTCACTTAGAACGGGGTGGCCAACCGGCGGCTCTGGAGCTGCATGCGGCTCTACAGAAGACAATATGCAGCTCCTGCCAGGAGCCGATTCTGGGGAAAACATGGTGGGTGCTCAGCACCCAACGACAGCCCTGTCAGCCCCCTGCACCCCCTCCCCCTACACCTCCCGCCTGCCGGCACCCCCCATCAATGCCTCCCCCTCCCATCCGCCCACCGCAATCAGCTGTTTAGCAGCATTGAGGCGGCTCTGGGGGGGAGGCGTGAGGAAGCAGCGCCCAGCCCTCCTCCCTCCCCCAGCGCCTCCTGCCCGCCACAATCAGCTGTTTCACGGCATCGAGGAGGCTCTGGGAGGGGGAGGAGCGAGAACACAGCTCACTGAGGGAGGGGGCGGAATAGGGTGGGAAGAGGAGGGGCGGAGGTGGGGCAGGGGCAGGGGCAGGAAGAGGTAGGGTGGGAGTGGGGACTTGGTGAAAGGGATGGAGTGGGAGGCGGGGCCTGCAGCAGAGCAGGGGTCCAGCAACCCCTGGCTGGTGTCTGTGTCTCCTTGAATAAAGTAAAGTACACGGTGGCTAGCTGGTGTGGAAATTTTTAATCAAAATTTTTCTTACACCAAACCAGCAATGGAAGGCAAGTGCAAACAGAAAAGAAAATACACAGATGAAAATCGAGGCTTCCAAGAGAAGTGGGAGAATAAGTAATTTTTCATTGAACGTAATGGTAAAGCCATGTGTCTTCTTTGCCAGACATGTATCTCTCAGTTCAAATCTTCAAACTTGCAGCATCATTTCGCTTCTACCCATGTGCATATGGATCAAGAATTCCCACAAGGTTCTGAACTCCACACTTTAAAACTGAAAACTCTGAAAAAACAAACTGATATAGAAGACCAGTTCTTCACCAGATTTGCCAACTGACCGCAGACTGTAACGTTAACCTCCTATTATGTGGCCTGGCACATAGCCCGTGCAAAAAAGCCCTACTCTGAAGGCGAGTTTATAAAAATGTGCCTCACTGATGTGATTTCAATCCTGTTACCAGAGAACAAGAATCTACAGAAGAAAATTTCTGGCCCGCAGCTTTCATGCCACACAATAGAATGCAGAATCTCCGACCTGAATAGTGACATCGAATCGCAAATGCACTTGCAACTTCAGCAGTGAGAGTATTTGAGCATCGCTTTGGATGAGTCATGCAATGTACAGGATAAACCTCAATTATCGGTATTTGTCCG
This sequence comes from Natator depressus, assembly GCF_965152275.1. Taxonomy (NCBI): domain Eukaryota; kingdom Metazoa; phylum Chordata; order Testudines; family Cheloniidae; genus Natator; species Natator depressus. The sequence goes on along the minus strand of NC_134234.1, from coordinate 12,706,594 downwards.
GACTGTGTCTGACAACTGTGTTGTAAGGGAAGAACTCCTTGATATCATGCCACTAAAGGACAGAACTCGTGGACGAGATCTAAAGGAGGCATTGATGGTGTTAGTTGCGAAACACCACTTTCCTTTACAGAAGCTCACTGCCATTGCAACGGACGAGGCCCTGTCCATGTGGGGATCTGTGAATGGACTAGTGGGATTTGTAAGTCCTATGAGAGCTTTCCTGAATTTTGGACACTTCACTCTATTATTCATCGGGAGCAACTGGTATATAAAAATCTCAAATTTGATCACGTCATGAAACCTGTCTTGCACATTGTGAATTTCATTGGCTCAAATGCACTCAATCACAGACAATTTCAAAATCTAATCAAAGAACTGGATGAAGACTACTTTCCTGCTGATCTGCCAGTTCACTGCGCAGTTCGATGGCTCTCGAGAGGTAAAGTTATTTCCCATTTTTTCGAGCTCCTGGAACCAGTAAAATTGTTTATGGAGGAGAAGCACAGAATACACCCCAAGCTTACAGATCCTGGGTGGGTTCTAGATTTGGAATTTCTTGCAGACTTGCTGCTGCATTTGGATAAACTAAACGTGGACTTACAAGGAAAATTGCAGTTGCTGTCTAATCTAATGCAAAGCGTATTTGCGTTCATGAACAAACCGCAGGTGTTTCACAGACAAATGCTTGAGGGAGAGCTGACACACTTTCCCCTCAATGTCACACCTTCCAGCCAGATCAAAAGACAATGCAGCAGAACCCCGAAAACGGAGCACAACTAGATATGCGAGCGTGACTACAGATCTTAAGGATAGTTTTGAGGAAAGATTCCAAGATTTGCAGCGGAAAAGACCTCAAATCAGATTTCTTATTGACCCTTTTAGTGCTGAAGCCGATTGTTGGAAGCTCCCTTTAGTCACTGACGAAGCAACATTCCAGATAGAAGTCATAGAACTTTTGGAAGATGACAGATTGAAATCTGTTCAGAAGACAGAGGGGACCCTTATTTTCTGGAAATCTGTACCAAAGGATAAATACTGCAACATCAGAGGTGCAGCCCTAAAATTAATCTCAATGTTTGCCTCAACCTATCTTTGTGAGTCTGTTTTCTCGACACTCAAACATGTGAAATCCAAGCACCAATCCGTTTTGACAGACAGCTACTTAAGAGAACTGCTGCATATGAGCACAACTGAACACAAACCAAACTTCCAGAGAATTGTTAAAAGCAAAGATTGCCAGAAGTCCCACTAAGTAAAAGGTTAAGACAAGTTATTATTATCATTAACTATACATTATAAAAGCATAACATACATTATCAAATTATAATGATTATGTGTGTGCATAGATATATATATATACACACACACACACACACACACACACATACATATACGTATATAATCTTTACATAATACTCTGGCTCTTTGGCAATGTACTTTGGTAAATTCTGGCTCCTATTCAGGCTCAAGTTGGCCACCCCGACTTAGAATTTGATCCAAATTCTTTTTTAAACACAACAAAGTGGCTACGACTCATTAAGGACCAGACGTATGCCAGGATGGAATGTCCTTCTTAATCTTAAATATAATATCTACCAGAATGCAAGAATTTGGCAAAAAATGAGCTACAATTTGATGCACTCAGAGGTACAATTAGATGTACATTAAAGGCATATTACCAGAAGTATTTCTTGGAAGAACAGATTTGCTGGTTTTCTAACGTGATTATTGGTTCTTTCCCTGAACAACTTTGACTTTAAAAAAATTAGCACCACCAGAATTACAGTATTCAATAGGGCAGCCCACTACAGTCCATCCTTTCATCTGCAATAAAGAGACTTCCCTGATCTGGAACAGAATCCCTTTATAGAGCATCCAAGACAAATCACTAGTACTCATCTCTGGGCAATCTGTCCGGAGCCCTCTTGTATGTATCTGATACTGCACATAACTATCTGACACCAACCTATTTCCAAGGATGTTTCATTTAGAGTGACTTGGTTAAAAAAAACATTCAATAATATTTTCAAGGGTCTATTGCTTTGTTTCCAGAAGGATCAACCTAACAACTTTTGATTCCCGCAATAACCTTTCATTGATGTATTTTTTTTTATTTTTGTGGAATAGTATGATAGACGCCACATTTTAAAGCAAAATGTAAAAAAACTAAATTGCACTCAACAAACAACTGACATATTTAAATTACTACTTATGTGTTTTCTCTGTGATTCTACACCAATGTTAAACTTTCAGCTGGCCAAGCACAGTCTACAAGAACTTGGTCTCTTGAATTGGAGCCAAATCAATAGGGTCAGTAAAGACAATTTGTGGTAGTGACATGAATGGATCATTTATTGCGTGGTTTTATTTTTAGGCATGCTATGTCCAGTTTTAGTCTCTACAGTCTATGGTTTCTTCAAGGTCAACCTGAGTTCAAGCTCTGGTGGCTGGGCTATGCGAATCCATCTTCTTGGACCAAGTAAACAGGTTACACAATATTACCCATCTAATTTACTGCTACATCCTTGCAGAAAGTTAGGCATGACACTTAAAAATACCAAAGGGTTACAGATCAGTTATTTGATTCAGTGTTGGAAAGAAAGCTTATCTAGCATCTGGAGTACACAGTGAACAATCTCCAAGCATGCTAATTTGAGCTGTTATTCAGTACAATGACCTTGCAAGCTGCAGAGAGCCAGATTTTTTTCTAATATTCCTTCACCACTCTATGTTGCCTGTAAAGAAAAACGGCTTCTTCCATGCTACAGAACTAGCCATTCCAAGAAACCATTACTGAAGGTGTCAAGAAACTAATTCTCTGAACATTGCCTTGTTTATGTGTGGATAATTGAACAGGTCGATTGTCAAACTGGACAAGAATTAGAGAAGAAATTTCTTAATACCATGAGCAATACAATACAGCCGTAGTACATAAGGAGAGAGGCTACTCTCAATTTAGTCCTAAGTAACACAAAAGAGTTGGTTTCAAAATAATTACAGGTGGGCCACTGTATAATGATGGCCATAATATAATGAAGGACCACACTTTCAGAGGAGGAATCATACCACAAACCAGCACTGACTTTAAAAAAAGAGAGGAAAGTAGTCAAAAGAGCCTAAAGTCAAAAGTGAGAAAATTAAAACCCTTAGACATGGAGGCTACTGAAGGATACCATAATAGAATTTCGGTAGTACCTAAACAAAGAAGGAAGCAGGAAAGCAAGAGTAAAAAAGATGATGAAACAGCAAGACACAAGGGGTCATTTAAACTAGATGGGTATCCTTCAGAAAATGCAAACCCAACCCCAGCAAAGACAATTAGAAAGGAGGATAAAATGAAAGACTTAAATTAGAAGGACTAAAAGAAACACTGAAGAGCTAACTGCCAAAGACACAAAAAGTTAAAAAATTATTTAATGCAAATAAGGTGGAGAAAGAGAAGATAAGAGATTTCTTTGCAGCAGTCTTCACCAGAGAGGATGGTGGGGGAAGTTAACTATGCCAAACCTACTTTTTCCATGTAGTAAAGATGAGACACAATCAGACTGAGATGCCAAAAAGAGGTGGTGATGGAAGAAATTGATAAATTAACGTGCAACAAGTGCGTAAAACTAGATAACAGAAATCTGAGCATTCTGAGGGAACTTAAGAATGAAGCAGCTGTGGTTCTTACAAAAATAAGCAATCTCATGGGTGACCCTGGGAATTATAGATCAATAAGCCTTACTTCAGTATCAAGTAAACTGGTTGAAATAATAATTAAACAGAGAATTCTAAAACACCTAGATGAACATGGCGTGAAAGGGACAAACCAGCACAACTTCTGTAAAAAAAACCTGTGCTTCTCTAAATCAGCTAGAATTCTTTATGCATGTCAAAAACCATAGTGGATAAAGCGAAATCAGTTTCCTTAATTTTCTGGATTTTCAAAAAGCCCTTGACAAAGTCCCTTGCAAAAGGCTATTATAGAAACTAAGCAGTCAATAGATGAGAGGTAAGGAACAGTCATGGATTAGAAACCAGCTAAGGGAGAAAACAGAGTAGGATTAAATGTTCAATTTTGAGCATGCTAAAAGGTCAACAGCAAGTTGCCCCACGATCCCTTACTAGGACCAGAGTTAATATATTAATCACTGGCCTGGAAAACGGAGTGAAACAGACGTAGAAACATTTGCCCAGACTATATTGTCACACTGTCTGGAGTGGCTCATGACTGAGTGCTACCAGGGCAGACTGTCAAGAACAGGGCAGACACCCCAAACTGGTGAGGTGTTCTATAATTAGATTTCACCAAGCCAGTAACAAATGTGAATTCCGGGATCACTATAACAATCTTTACCACGGAGTCACAGACAGTCCCCTTAGACTCTCCAGTCTATCTTGCCACCCAGACAAACTGGACTTAGTGGTAAATGGCTACTTATACCAAAAATCACAAAATGTTCAGGTTGCTTCTAGTCACAAGAGATCAGTCACTCACCCCAAATCAGTTGGTACCATAGAATCTCAATGGATAGTAATTCCATGCTCGAATAATAAGAATATAGCAGTAGGGATATATTACCGACCACCTGACCAGGATGGTGTAGTGACTGTGAAATGCTCAGGGAGATTAGAGAGGCTATTAAAATTAAAAACTCAATAATAATGGGGGATTTCAACTATCCCCATATTGACTGGGTACATATCACCTCAGGACGGGATGCAGAGATAAAGAGCTTGACACCTAAAATGACTGCTTCTTTGAGCAGCTAGTCCCAGAACCCACAAGAGGGGAGGCAATTCTTGATTTAGTCCTAAGTGAAGCACAGGATCAGGTCCAAGAGGTGAATATAGCTGAATGGCTTGGTAATAGTCACCATAATATAATTAAATTTAACATCCCTGTGGCGGGGAAAAACACCACATTGGCCCAACACTGTAGCATTTAATTTCACAAAGGGAAACTACACAAAAATGAGGAGGTTAGTTAGAAATTAAAAGGGACAGCACCAAAAGTAAAATCCCTGCCAGCTGCATGAAAACTTTTTAAAGTTTAAAGTTTAAAGTTTAAAGTTTAAAGCCATAACAGAGGCTCAATCTAAATGTATACCCCAAATTAAAAAACACAGTAAGAGAATCAAAGAAGAGCCACCGTGGCTAACTAACAAAGTAAAAGAAGCAGTGAGAGGCAAAAAGGCATCCTTTAAAAAGTGGAAGTTAAATCCTAGTGAGGAAAATAGAAAGGAGTATAAACTCTGGCAAATGAAGTGTAGAAATATAATTAGGAAGGCCAAAAAAGAATGTGAAGTACAGCTAGCCTAAGACTCAAAAAGTAATAGCAAAAAAATTTTAAGCACATCAGAAGCAGGAAGCCTGCTAAACAACCACTAAGGCCTCTGGACGATCGAGATGCTAAAGGAGCACTCAAGGACGATAAGGCCATTGAAGAGAAACTAAATGAATTCTTTGCATCGGTCTTCACAGTTGAGATGTGAGGGAGATTCCTAAACCTGACCCATTTTTTTAGGTGACAAATCTGAGGAACTGTCCCAGATTGAGGTGTCATTAGAGGATACCTCAATTTTGGTGGTTTTGGAACAAAATGATACACTAAACAGTAATAACTCAACAGGACCAGATGGTATTCACACAAGGGTTCTGAAGGAACTCAAATGTGAAATTGTAGGACTAATAACCGTCATCTGTAACCTATCATTTAAATCAGCTTCTGTAGCAAATGACTGGAGGATAGCTAATGTGACGCCAACAGGCTGGTAAGTCTGACTTCAGTACCAGGCAAACTGGTTGAAACTATAGTAAAGAACAAAATTGTCAGCCTCATAGATGAACATAATTTGTTGGGGAAGAGTCAACATGGTTTTGTAAAGGGAAATCATGCCTCATCAATATACTAGAATTTTTTGAGGGGGTCAACAAGCATGTGGACAAGGGGGATCCAGTGGATATAGTGTATTTAGATTTTCAGAAAGCCTTTGACAAGGTCTCTCACCAAAGGCTCTCAAGCAAAGTAAGCAGTCATGGGATAAGAGGGAAGGTGCTCTCATGGATTGGTAACTGGTTAAAAGATAGGAAACAAAGCGCAGGAATAATTGGTCAGTTTTCAGAATGGAGAGAGGTAAATCGTGTACTGGGGCCCAGTCCTATTCAACATATTCATAAATGATCTGGAAAAAGGGGTAAACAGTGAGGTGGTAAAATTTGCAGATGATATAAAACTACTCAAGATAGTTAAGTCCCAGGCAGACTGTGAAGAGCTACAAAAGGATCTCTCAAAAGTGAGTGACTGGACAACAAAATGGCAGATGAAATTCAATGTTGATAAATGCAAAGTAATGGTCATTGGAAAACATAATTCCAACTATACATATAAAATGATGGGGTCTAAATTAGCTGTTACCACTCAAGAAAGAGATCTTGGTGTCATTGTGGAGAGTTCTCTGAAAACATCCAATCAATGTGCAGAGGCACTCAAAAAAGCAAACAGAATGTTGGGAATCATTAAGGAAGGGATAGATAATAAGACAGAAAATATCATATTGCCTCTATATAAATCCATGGCATGTCCACATCTTGAATACTGCGTGCAGATGTGGTCGCCCCATCTCAAAAAAAAAGATATATTGGAATTGGAAAAGGTTCAGAAAAAGGCAACAAAAATTATTAGGGGTATGGAATGGCTTCCGTGTAAGGATAGATTAATAAGACTGGGACTTTTCAGCTTGGAAAAGAGATGACTAAGGGAGCGGGGATATGATAGAGGTCTATAAAATCATGACTGGTGTGGAGAAAGTAAATAAGGAAGTGTTATTTACTTCTCCTCATAACACAAGAACTAGGGGTCACCAAATGAAATTAATAGGCCGCAGGTTTAAACAAACAAAAGGAAGTATTTTTTCCACACAGTGCACAGTCAACCCGTGGAACTTCTTGCCAGAGGATGTGGTGAAGGCCAAGACTATAACAGGGTTCAAAAAAGAACTAGATAAACTCATGGAGGATAGGCTACTAGCCAGGAGGGGCAGGGATGGTGTCCCTAGCCTCTGTTTGCCAGAAGCTGGGAATTGGCGATGGGATGGATCACTTGTTGACTACCTGTTCTGTTCATTCCCTCTGGGGCACCTGGCATTGGCCACTGTCAGAAGACAGGATACTGGGCTAGATGGGCTTTGGTCTGACCCAGTAAGGGCCGTTCTTATGTTCTTAGATCTAACACCAAAGACAGTGCCTATAGCTAATCCTGTAATAAACTATCTAAAGGTCTATTGACTAGGAAAAAAGAAATACAAGTTATTTACAGGTTAAAGCAAGCAAACATATATACACAAATGAGTTATCTAAATCCTAAGAGTGACAGAGTTGTAGTGATCTGTCAATTCAAAGAGTCTCTCAGGATGGACCCTGGGGATTTCTGCCTCAGTTAAGAGTCTCCGGACCTGTCAGTGTTCAAACAGCAAAAAGAGAGAGAGAACATTTCCCGTGACTTTGTTTTATTTCCTTCATTCAGCTTCCAAGCAGACATGCCAAGCCCGTGGGAAAAAAAGCAGAAATTGGGCTTGTTTTTTGCTTAATTGGCTTGTGAGAGGTGCTTGTTGGCTAGTTTTTGGCTTGTAGCTTGTTTCTTCTTTTTTTTGATCGGCTCCCGGCAAGCAGGGGCAAAGGGAAAGCAGGGTCAAGGGAGGTCAGTCAGGGGTGCACTGCAGGCCCACCACAGTCCCAGACTGCATGCCAGGGGGATCTAGTCACATAGAGTGTTGGAGTTCTTAGGGACTAGCTCATTTTGGCCTTGATTTGAAATGGGATTAGCTTGATTTTTGGTTTATTGTGAAAGTCGGGTGCTTATTTACCGCTTGAAAGTTGGCAACTGTGCTTCTAAGTCCACCGGACAAGCTTCCTTCCACGCAGCATTTCCAAGGTGCAGTTGGGTATTGTAATCCTTTGTATTGTAATGGTCCTTGAGGGCCCATCTGATTTTGATAATTCTTCTGAATGGGCTGCGGGGACAATTCTGGTGCCTGGGTTCACAAGTTCAGAGCAAACATTTTTGAAGGTATAAAGCAAAACTTACATATTTTCTTATAGCATGGAATACTGACTTTACAAGTGAGATTAATGCATGCTGCATTTTACATTCATCTCATAGAGTCTATACACTAAATACGTTCTGAAAAGACTAATACCTATTTTGAGCAAAACTAACATACAGCTATGAGTTTGTTAGTTCTTAGTTCATGCGTGCAGCATGGACAAGAGCTGAATCTGGCCTGCCAGCATCAAACATTGTTTAGATTAGACAAAATTAGTAAAGACTAAGGAGCTTCAGAAGGACCTAACAGAGCTAAGGCAAAAGAAATTCACTGTTGACAGATACAAGGTAATACACATTATTCCTTCTAATTTCCACAGCTCACTCACACACGCAATGCTGGGGTTCTAAATTAGCTGTAACCACTCAGGAAGGAGATCTGGCCATTATTGTGGATGGTTCAATGAAAACCTCTGCTCCATGAGCAATGGCGACCAACAAACATTGAGTTATACACAACAATGTTCCTCAGTCTGTGGGTTGCAACCTCCAGGGTGTTAAAAAAAAAGTTGTGAAGCACTGAAAATTTTATTACAATCTAAAGCAAAGAAAATCTCATTCCTCCACTCCCCACTGTCAAGCTGTCTGGAATGGCTCACAAACATGAGTACCAGCCTATGGGCAGACTGTTAGAAACCAGGGCACAAACCCCGAACTTAGATTTCACCAACCAAGTATTAAGTATGAACCCCTCAGGCACTACAGACATGGAGTTACAGACCGTCCCCTTGGGTACGCCAATCTATCTTGCCACTTATCTGAGCTTGCCTTTGTGACAGACAGATGATCTCTTACACCAAAATCACAATAATATTCAGGTTACTCCCAGTCCCAAAGGACCAGTCTCACCCTAAATCTCTCACCACAGACAACATTTCTAACCAATTTTGTAATAAACTAATTAAAAGTTTATTAACCAGGAAAAAGGAAGAAGAGTTATTTACAAAGTTAAAGTAGATAAACATACACATACAAATGAGTTACAGCCTTTAGGTTCCAAAAGGTAATAGAAGCTGCTGCAATATGCGAGGTCTATAAATCCTCTAGGTTAACCCAGGCCAAACAGCTGGGGATTCCTTGCCTATGCTTAGAAATCTTTGCCCCTCAGATTTCAAGCAGCATATAAATAATTTCTTCTTGACAAGGATTTTTATGCCCTTTCCCTCCAAGTTCAAGCTGATGGAACAAGTGCTTGTGCACATCTCCTCTTCGTGGGTGTGGGGGGGCGGGGGAGCAAACAACAAGGTCTTTTGTCCACTGATGTTGCACAATGGTTTGTCTGGGGTCTATGGGCCTTCTTTTGTTGGAGGGGAGATGACACTTCTTGTGGTAAACAAATATTTCACACTTGGTAATACTTCTCTCCTGACTGGGTTTACCGTTTCAGAGCAAATACTTTTATAGGGACTGAGCAAACAATTAAATATTAACTTATAACATTTGGATACAGATATATATTATAAGTAAGATTAATACAAGAATCCTACAAGCATTTCATAAAGTCTAAACATTAAACACATTCTTATAAACTTAACATCTATTTTAACAATGCTAACACACTGGTGAGCCAGACTGGCTTCCAGCTATGCATTTGTCACTGTTCAGTGAGACCTAGGCATGAGCTGGCAGTTGGCCTGCCAGCGTCAAACCCACACACCCTTATCCTTCAAGGTCAAATATTCTCTGTCAGTCTTTTGAAACAACATAATTATAACCCTATATAATTTTTATCACTGATACATTTTAACTCTTATATTTACTATAAAAATAAGGAGGGAGGGGGCCTCATTTTTTTTTGACTTTGAATAAAGGATTGTCAACCTGAGAACACAAGAAACACTGGTATAAAGTAACGGGATCAAAAACAATACTGAATATGTCATAGTGCCTTTCTAGAAATCAATGGGTCACCCTCACCAGTTACACTGTGTTCAATACCTACCACCTTTGTGACAGATGATCTCTTTACATCTTAAAAAAGGTTCAAATATGGCTGACAAGAACGGCTAATATGCTAGGAAATACTGCCATGTGGAAAGAGGCTGAAAGGTTTGCAACTGTATGGCACAGAGAAGAATAAGAAAGGACACAAAAGAGGTATACAAATAATAAATGCTACAGAAAAAGTAAATCAGGTGCTACTATTTACCCTCTCATAATACAAGAACAAAGGACATAATGACAGGCAACAAATTAAAAACTGATTAAAATATTTTTACACAAATACATAACTAGCCTGTGAAACTCATTATTCAAAATAATGTAATTGAGGCCACGATCTTGGAATGGTTAAAAAAAGGAACTTAAGATTACTATGGATAACGAGAACATCCACAATTACATCAGAACGGTTGTTTTTAAAAGAAGGGCTATAAATTCTGATGTTTAGGTTATAGTCTGAATCATCAATCAAAAGACATTAGGAAGAAACTTCTCCTAGTTGCAGGTTATTCCATATTTGCCCACTACAAGTATTCTTGCATATACCACTGAAGCACCTAGTTCTGGTCACTATCAGATACATGATACTGGACCAGTAGGACAACTGGTGTGATCCAGGATGGCCATTCCTGTTGCATATGATTATCTAAGCTATTTGTCAAAGTCTGTGAAGGCAAAACTGAGGTTCTTCAAGTGTGCAGGATATGGATTCTTCTTGCAGAACATTGGTAGTTTGTACAGGGTGAACAAAATATGGATCATTTTACTCAGGAAAGCTATTCCTGATCACTGCCCTTTGTTACTTCCAGTTTTGCAACAACTAACAGTCCACCATGAAAAAGATCTTTCAGTGTTAATAACGTTACGCTGAACAAGGAGGATTTTGTGTTTTATTTTTCAAAAGTAAATAGCTTTTCTGCACTAAATCTGTCATTGCCCTGAGGACTGAGGGCAAAACCTGTGTAAAAGCAGTACAGCCTCAAACTTTTATGAGCATGGATTTACATCACCCTTTATACACTTTGTTTTAGCTCTTTACCCTATCGGATATATTTTGGCTAAAGGCTACCTTCTAATTGAGTTTCTTGCTGTGAATTTTCAAGCTGCTTTGCAGATAAGATAGCTCAGATCCAGACCACACTGGCAGCTTCAATGGCAGCGAAACCGCACTGAGAACAAGAGTCAATGCTACTTCAGCATGAATTCCACCCAGTTTTGGACACTGAGGTTTCTTCAGGAGCCAACAGAGAGGTGCAACCTGCAATGTGGGACCATGTCCCTTCTTGTTTAGTAAAATCTTCATGAGGGACATTTGAGCTGTTATTAGAAGAGACTGTCAGCGCCTCATATTGAGAGGGCAAGCCTCTCTTAAATGGATGACTTCTGTCATGCTCAATATAGGGAATATTATTTCCCTTCTAATTTTGCCCCATAAAGATATGATCTTGCAGGATTCCCACTCTTGGGTTATAGCTCCTTACTATGAGCCTGGAACACTCTTAGTCCGTAAATTGTTTAAACCTCGAGGGCAGCAGTACCATGGTACAGAACAAGACCCCCTGCTAGCCACCATGCATCAACCCACTACAAGTATAAATACCGCATTCCAAAGGCTCCAGTCAGTGGCTGCGGCTGTGTTGTGTTACTGGCGTGAGGATGATGCAAGAGGAGAGCAGCATTTGAAGTTCGGCTATGGTTCCCATAAAACTGCCTGTAGCTCAGCTCCACCAGAAGCACTTCTTCTGGGAATGAGAGAAAGTCTCAGCCACCTTACGTTTACATTTTGTTTTTCCTGTTTTCTGTTTGCCCTGTTGCAAAATGGCCCAAAACAAACAAGCAGGTTTATGACTATTCCAAATGAAAGCTGATTTTTATTTATTTGTAAGCCACCAGGTTCCAAGCAGGGCAGGAAACGATTATCAGAAGAGAGAAGTGGTGAGACCATGGAAGCATACTATAAACCTGGCAATTTTTTCTTAATCTGCCTCATATTTAGTAGGTGGGATCCAAAAAAAGAAAACATGGATTTAAGAGGATGAGGATAGCATGATGAAAACAGAGGAGTAACAGGTATGTGTCTGAATTTCAAAACAGAAAGGTAGACACAAAGGAGTGTTTTAAAGTTATGTGGACAATGGAGGCTTAGAGTAATGCAACTGCAGTGTTTTAAGAAATCCTGCAATTTTCTTGTTGTATCGGTAGTGAGTTCCAGAACAAGGAGATGGTAGTAAGGAGAGGAATGTGTGTGGGTATATATTTACTTACACTCACACGCTAAACCTTAGAGAGAGATAAGGAGAAATATGATGGTTCATATTTTAGTATTACACTATGTAAAACCAGTCTATATATAATACATACCTTCTTTCAAGTTTGAGAACAAACAGACTAAAACTGATTTAGTATACAAAAGTTAACATCCTCTTCCCCCACCCTCTTCTAGAGGTTTTTGGAACATTAAAGACAGATTGCTAGAACTGTTTGTCTCAACAACAGTTAGCTAAAATGACTTTTCTTTTCCGGAGCAACTCTGATATTATTTAAACCAAATTTAGCAGCCACCAATGCTTAGATGGAGCTCAACTGGAATCCTACATTCAAACGAAATCTATGTAAATGCCAAATGTACAGGTAATTTAAAAAAATCCTTCTAAGGTTTTTCCTTAAGGCACACTATATTTCTGTTTGAGGCACAGAACATTATAAAAGCCTCCTTGCATGTAGAATATATTCTGATTGGACTACTCACATTTTGCTGATAATTTTTCAGTAAAAAGTTGAGTATAAAATAGCATTCAAGAAAATGAATTTTAATTTATAAATACAGAAGACACTAAGAAATACTCTAACCAATTCAACTACACCCACTCCTTCTCTAATCCTCAGGGATAAACCCAACAAATTCATATGCTTGTTAATTAGCTCTTATTGCCTGCCACACACAAAAATGAACAGCATTCCTACAGCCACTGAAATAATCTGCAGTCAGAATGCGTTTTATCATCATATCAGCTGCAGCCACTGCCAGGTCTGACAACAGCTGAACGGCTTGGCAGAGTGCCTCAAATTATTGCCGACTAAAAGCACTTTAAAGCATCCTGCTGGAGCTTGACATGACAAATAAAGCAATGATTCATAACTGAATTACACTGAGACTCGCTAGAAGGGAATGAGCATGTTGCTGATGAGAATAGCTCACCATTCCTCCGCACAGACTGATGGGGGAAGGGAACCTAAGGATGCTCCAGTGACATGTTAGAGTTATAAATCTAAGGGAAGAACACTAAATGGAGGGACACATTAAGGGAAGCAACTGATTGTAAATAAGCTATAACAGCAGCACCCTGACAGCTTCCTTCCATACAGCTTCATTATATTAATTAGGTTTTAAAGCAGATGCCTTACAGGTCACAGGAAATATTTTAGGCAATAAGCAAAGTGATGTCCAGATTTCAATTCTCAGCAACATATCCCTTAAAACATTAAATAAAGTATTTAGCAACCCCAAAAAACTAAGCGTATCTGAACAAATTAAATCTGATTTGCCATTCAACCAGATTCTAATTCCCAATGACTGTCTTAATAAATGTCAGCAAAAGAAGAAAAAATAAATCCTTCAGCATGATGTAAGACATAATATTTGCAATCTATTAATGGTCACCTGCTCACCTCATCTATCTGCTCACCTGTGATGGGTATGAAGATTTCCAGGCAAGTGCCAGTCACTTCTACTGAAAGAAAATCTTCTAAATTTGACCTGCAGGTAACCAATGTAGTGCCATCTTCCCAGGTCTGCAAACAGCTAAAATGCCTTTGGTGCTGCTTCTACTCTGAACTTCTCCAAGATGAGGAAGAGCGAAAACAGACCACAGTCTTGTCAGTTTTCACTGCCACTATTCAATGTTCTGTGCAGAACTGTGAAACTGACAAGAATTAGGCTGATTTCACTCTGGTGTTGCTGCTGGAGAACGCTATAAGCAGCAAAGGCAGGCAATGGAGATATTAATTTAAGAGCCCGTCAAAATGAAAGCTGATGGAACAGAGTAGCAGAGAGAGAACACCCTTGCAACAATCAGGAAGCTGAGGTAGGAAATCAAGACCAGAAAAGAATATGTCAAGCTAAAGAAAGAAATTCAGATTCTGGGTTTCTATGAAGCTGGAATGCAGGTATATCCTTTCTCGGCTTATAAAAATTACTCCAGAAGTGGAAACCACACCCTAAAATATTACAAAATGCCTGTCTTATAAAGCTCATCTGGAGCAGCTACAGAAAGCAATTTTTAACATAACTTTTGTTGCCTGGGCAAGAATTAGGCTATTGGTGTGCTGAGATCACCAACTATATCATTGACCAATACGGTTTCCTTGTACTCCCATCTGTCTGTCACCATCCGTCGTCTCTTCAGTTATATACCTCAGCTGTAAGCTCTTTGTACAGCACTTTGCACAACAGGGCCCTGGTCTGTGACTAGGGCTTCTAGGCACTACAGTAATACAAATAAATAATAACCACAGAAATGTAAAACTGGAAGGGACGCTGAGACAGGATTAAGAATACCTTAAGTCAGTGATTCTCAATCTGCAGCCTGTGGGCAGCTTGCAAGTCCGATCAGCACACAGCTGTGGCCCATCTGACATATTCAGGATCATAACTAGGGCAAGATGGGAGGGGCACCTGCCCTGGGCACACACCCAGCAGGGGGCTGCAAAAATGGGGTGGCGCAGGTTGAGGCCCAGCATCAGCCGCCCTGTCAGGACCAGATTCAGCAGCATAAGCAAGATGCCACGGTGCTCAGCACCCGCCTGCCGGGCAGGATCGCAGGTCCAGTGACCCCCAGCTGGAGCAGACTCCCTGGCATTAGGATTGCAGCGGCAGACTGCATGGCTGAGTTACATGCAGCCAAGGTAGAAGACAAGTGGGCACGGGGAGGGAGGGTGCAGAAGGCTGGGGAGGGAGGTGCAGCTGGTGCATGTGGGATAGACTCTAGGTGGGCAGACTGGGGGGGCAGTCCCTGGATGGGGGGGGCTAGATACTGGAGCACAGTCCCTGGATGGGGGGGTTGAGTGATGGGGAAATCAATGGGGGGGGCAGTCCTAGGTGGGGGACTGGCTCCTGGAGGGAGCAGTCGCTGGGCGTTGGGGGGGTGGAGAATGGCATTCTGCTGTGGACAGGACACCCTGCCTCTGCAGGGCGGGCACATGTACCAGCCCAGTGTTGCGGGACGCGGGGGGGGGGGGGGCGGCGAGGGGGGGGAGACAGTCCCAGGGGGGTTAGGTGATGGGGAACCTTTCCTGGCTGGGGGGGGCAGTCTGGGGAAGTCCCTGGCGGGGCGGGGGGTCACCCTGCACTGAGCAGGGCTTCCCATTTACAGGCAGGCTGCGCAGCCGCGCTCTCCAGGAGCTCAGCTCAGCCGTGCCGCCAGTAGCCGTGCGGAAGTGAGGGTGGCAATACACCATGCTACGCCATCCTTACAGTAAATTAATTAATTTTAACAGTGAATGTTTTGACTTACATTGCTAATTTAAAATGCTCATGGTAGACATTTGTCAGTGTTGAAATAAAAAGTACTTTGTCAATCTGAATCATATTACTATCATATAACAAATACTAAACCTTACTGTTTGTGTAGATGTACGGGTAGTATATATATAGTGTGGATGTGGCCCACATAACACAGAGAGCTGCATATGCGGCCCACAATGGTAAATAGGTTGAGAACCACTGCCTTAAGTATAATTATGTTAAATGACCATTGTAAAAGGAGGTAGGAGAAAGGATCTTGACTAGCCAAATGAGGATGGCTGCAATTATGATCAAATTTTGGTAACTTTGCCTCTGTCTGAATGAAGAAGGGAGGTTCAAAGCTAATAAGGTTGTTGCTAGACTGATCATTCTATTTACACTTTTATTCAAGTTCTTTTAAGATGACAAATTCTGTTCTGTTCAGGTACTTCTAAGGTGACATCTTAGTGCTTAGAATTATTAACAGTAATCACTGGAAGAAGAGACTAGAACTCACAGTGTTTTGGCTCCCAATCCAATGCAACTTCCCTAGACTACAAGGTTTTTTGAAATGGAGGTGAAGGGGGAATAGAAACATTACTCAGGATACATTTTTAGAGACTGAAATCAAAGAGCAGTTAGTGGTGTGCAACTCCAGCTACCCTTCTAAAATTACAGGCTTGCTGGGAAGTTAGTTTTTATTATTTACTAGAAATTACAGTATGTGGAATGTACGTAAAGATTATGCAGTGATTTCTGTACAAGACACAAAATACAGACAAAGCCCCCCATCGTCTCTTGTGCTTACAATGTAAAAAACAGACAGATGGGTGACAAGACATGCTCTGAAGCACCAAGGAAAAAATATATTCAAATTTTGGTTAGTCTGTATTTTTTAATTATAATTAACCAATTACTTTCCTTAATTACTTTCTTTGACCTTCTAATGCTTTTTCTCCACTACAGTCCCCACCTCCTGGCTTTAGACCCATGACAGAGGAAAGATTCAGTCAGGAGAGGTGTGGTCAGCAGAGAGGAAAGGCAGCTATGAGGATTTAATATCTGCTGCCTTCCAAGCAAGTTCAGAGGAGCCATTTTGAATTCTGAGGAGAATCAGAAGATTGTCTGGATGGCAAGACTGGAGACCACTAGCCCCATTCTTTGATATATGGAGAAGGAATAAAAAGAAATGGAAGGAATCCACTCCCCAAAGTGCACAGGGGAGAGGCACAGGACTATGGGAACTAGAGAGAGTGTGAACTTTTAAGACAACTTTTTTTTTGCTCCACTATAATTTATTTTTCTAAAAATATCTTTTGCATATCTGACTTCTCCTTGATCACACATTGATCCAGATGACACTGAACTTCCCTGAACCTTTGTTTGTGGTGTACAATAACTCCTCACTTAAAGTCAACCCAGTTAACATTGTTTCGTTGCTGATCAATGCTCCCTTATAATGTTGTTTGGCAGCCGCCTGCTTTGTTCACTGCTTGCGGAAAGAGCAACCCATTGCAGCTAGCTGGTGGGGGCTTGGAACCAGGGTGGACCGGCGGCCCCCCATCAGCTCCCCGCTCCCTTAAGTTCCCTGTGCGGTAGCCAGCTAACAGGCTATCAATGGCCCGGCAGTTCAGCTGTCCCTCCCCCCACTGCCTTGGAGCTGCTCCCGCCCTCTGCCTTGGAGCTGCTCCCGGGAGCCTCCTGCTGGCTGTGTGGGCGGGGGGAGGGAAGAGGGATGCTGATGTCAGGGTGTCCCCCCTCCCCCTCCGCTTCGGTACCCCTTCTCCACAGAGCGGGGGGAAGGAAGACAGGGCAGGGTTCAGGACGGAGGGAGCTTCAGCTGCTGTCTCAACTTGCTGATCTTCTTAAAAACGCAGTGTACTTGGGGGGGGGGGGGTCAGCGAACTTAAAGGGGCAATGCACAACTCTCTCACACACACACGGTGCGTATCTCTGTCTTTCTTTGCCATGCTGTCTCCCCTTCCTCCATTTGTGGTGCCTTGTAGAGTGTGAGGCTGCATTAACAACAATGTGTTAACCCTTGAGGGCTCAGCTGAGTGCTAGTTCATCATTTAGCAGTAAGGCTTTCCCTGGGAAATATCCCACCCTCTTCCATTCTCTGACTTCACCACCTCAACCAAGCTTCACAATCATCATAGCTGTCTACAGTATTAAATTGTTTATTTAAAACTTATACTCTGTGTGTGTGTGTGTATATATGTGTATATATATATAAATAAAAATAAAAATATAGTCTTATCTGGCGAAAAAGATTTCCTTGGAACCTAACCCCCCCCCCCCCTTTACATTAATTCTTATGGGGAAATTGGATTCACTTAACATCATTTTGCTTAAAGTAGCATTTTTCATAAACATAACTACAACATAAAGCGAGGAGTTACTGTAATACTCTCTCTCTCACTTACAGACAGACATAAAACAAAAGCTCATTTCCAAGCTAAAATGAATTTATAGTCTCCTCTGAGGCTGGTGCCAGTATATCTTTGGAATCTCAAAGCTGCTGTTAATGAACCATCTTATCCCAACTGTTTCCACTCATATGCACTGGGTGAAATACAACACTGATGTAAACAGGCGCAATTATAAAAGAATTGCACCTTCTCACACCAAGAGTGGAATTCCATCGATCTGAGAAGCAAGAGACCAGAGGCTACTCTACAAAGACAAATCTTCTGAAGAGTTCTGAAAGGATAAGTTCTTATCACACTTGGCCCCCAGAAGTCAGATTTGTTAGGGAAGACCTGAAAGACTTGGGTCTTTCACCCATTTAAGCAGATGTAAGGAATAGCTAAGCTTTCCACAGAAAACTCTTCCAAAAAACAAAGGAGAATGGAAGGATAAACAATTGTCTTAATCAAGAAACAGAAGGAAATTCTGAAGGATCAGAGAAACCTGGGTTTCAAACGCTTCTGTTCAAAACCAAATCTAACATGTAAGGAACCATCCCCCATCTAACAAGCTCTCCAACATAGGCCTAAGGGAAATGTGTTGCAGAGAGCAAGCCATAAGATGCACAAGAACTAAAGAGCAGCTGGCAACTATGTTTAATATCTTGTTTCTCAATGTTAGGAATTAGATATGAAACAAGGTTCTAAATGACAAATTCTTAGACTATATATTAGGAGGGCCACCAGTCATCTACTCTGCAAATCTTAGTAGATGTTGTTTCATACCTGGCTGTAGAATGAACTCTCCTTTTCAAAGAGACATAGAACTACTCCCAAATTGTTTGCCTTTGTTACCCAAGATTTAATCCATCTAGCAATGGCAGATTTGGAGAGACTCTGAGGCCCTTTATGTGTGGGATGAAAAGGAGGAACAGGGAACCAGCAGTCTTAAATTACTGCATTCTAAAGCAAATAAAAAATTTTAGCGCAGTGGCATCTAGACAGCGTTGATTTCTGTGTCTCTCAAAAGAGGGATTAGGATGGAAATCTGGCAGTACTATTCCTTGTTTAATATGAAAGCTAGAAAACACTTTGGGCTAAAGACTTGGCACAATTCCAGTAACTATTTTATTGTGATGGAACTGAAGAGAAGGAGATCTTGTAAGACAGAAGAGTAAGAAAGACTTCTGCCTAGCAGTCACAGCAATTAAGCAAGTGGTCTTGATGAAGAGGAAAATACATTGGAGTGGAACCCAAAGGCTCAAAAAGCAGGAGAGAGTAATTTCAGGACTAGGTCAAGACTCCACGGGGGATTACCTGTCTAATTTGAGGCTTAATGCTATAGCCATCCTTAGAGAATCTGATCAGAGAAATTCTACTAATGCCATGGATGACTCCATAAAGCCTTTATTCCCAAGCACAGGCAAAGCAAACTTTTTTTTTTTCCCCCTCAAATTGCTTGGGGTCAGGTCTCAAGTGGTAGAAATGGCACTAACACAGAAAAAAAATACTTTTCTTCCCCACTAAGAGAAAAATACTATGTAGCATACCTACAGCATCCTGTAGGATAGTCTAGGTTTAGTTGATCCTGCCTCAGCCAGCAGGCTGGACTTGATGACTTCTCAATGGCCCTTTCTTCCCTACATTGCTATGATTCTATGGAATATCTAAACTTCAAACAGCAAACTACTCTGCCCTCAGGTTTTGGAAGAAAGGAAGAAGTGAGTTTTATACAAGTTACCCTAACAAGAGGGCATTCCTTTTCCCTCAAGACCACTTCCACCATAATCTGAACCCATCTGTCTAGGCTCCCCTCCCCAATTACTGTAGTATCGGACCACATAATACCCTGGAAATTGAAAAATGGGCTGCTCATATTTGGAATTACAGAAAATATTCGTGTGAATCCACTAAGGGAATCTGCATGTAAGACATGCTACAAGTCTGCTGTAGAAAAGTGGGTCCAGTGAAATCCCTGTTCATATCATGAACCTCAGTGATTCATTTTAATGCACAGCTTCAAAACAAAACTAAATAATCCATTTAAGGTTTCTAGTACTGGGCAAGAAATGTAAAACATTCACACTGTAGGGATAAGCCTCCAGAGGCTGCAGTCACTAAAAGAAGACAAGTTTATGAACATCTGAGCAGGTCTGTCATGCCATTTAGTAGAGGTAAATGGTGCATATACACAGATGGATAAAAGTATAGTGTGTTATATAGGATATCCTAGTAGACAATTTTATATTAATAAAGATTTAAACAAAAGCCTGCTTAATCTCTTGCTTTTGCCTAAAGCTGCGCTAGAAATAGTGATCTATTAGACAACACCTTGTCTGGAAGATGACCACTCCCTCAAGTTTCAGAGTAGCAGCCGTGTTAGTCTGTATTTGCAAAAAGAAAAGGAGTACTTGTGGCACCTTAGAGACTAAAAAATTTATTTGAGCATAAGCTTTCGTGAGCTACAGCTCACCAAGTGAGCTGTAGCTCACGAAAGCTTATGCTCATATAAAGCTGTAGCTCACGAAAGCTTAAGCTCAAATAAATTTGTTAGTCTCTAAGGTGCCACAAGTACTCCTACTCCCTCAAGGTATTTTTCCTTTGTAAAGAGAATGACAGTAAGGAATGACACATAGTACTTAAAGGTAAACTGATTTTTTTTTTTTTTTTTTTTTTTTACCAGAATCTGAATTCAGGCTCTAAGCATCGTGTTTCTTCTCCTACCTATGATATCTCTAATGTCCATAGCAGATTAGATCATCAAGTTGCATTCCTCACTCCATTTTAAGCATTAATGGTATTATCTGCTGTAGCAAGAGATACAGAACTTTGGGAGCCTAAACTTAGCTCAGTTTTGGTAGATAAGTGAAGGATGAACAAAGTTAATATGATTGTGTTTTTAAATGTGTTTGTAATTTAGCTTTACACATGTTCACTGTTAATATCTCCAAGCAACATAGTTGAAAGGAAATTTCAATTCCCCTTTAGGATTATTATATAGAGATCACTTAATGTTTAGATTAGCTGCAGCTCCAGTCTATATAAAGCCCTCTGCAGCCACATCCCCAAAAATGAACATTCTGATTCCCAGCTATACAAGAACTGGAGATTGATACACAAGGCAACTGATTTTCTCTGAGGGGCTTGGTACTTCCTACTTTATGTAATTTATCTATTCAAATGTGTTCGCTGTATCTATTCTGGGGTCTAAACTCATTACAAAAGCTATAGAACAGTGTTAATAAAGTGTTAATAAAACATTAAACCAGGGCAAAAACAGGACTAAACCTACAGATCATACAAGACCTCCTACATCATCTTCCCAATACACCTTGCACTCTTCTCTCATTCCTTCATCAGTCTATTTAAATTAACTAAACACAGGGGAAAAAAAGCCCTGGAGATTAGTTTCTCCCCATCTTTGCTAAATGTACTATATGCCTTGCCATACACTCAGGCCTGGCTGAGGCTGAGGTGTTTAATGCCTATTTTGCTTCAGTCTTCACTAAAAATGTTAATGGTGACACAATTCATATTCATATTAACAACAAAGAGGAAGGAACACGAGCCAAAATAGGGAAACAATAGGTTAAAGAATATTTAGATAGGTTAAAGGTATTTAAGTCAGTAGGGCCTGATTAAATTCATCATAGGATACTTTAGGAACTAAAGGAAACAGTCTTGGAACCATTAGCAATTACATTTGAGAACTCATGGAGGACAGGTGAGGTTTTAGCCCAGGAAAGCTTATGCCCAAATAAATTTGTTAGTCACTAATGTGCCACAAGTACTCCTCATTTTTTTTTTAATCTTGATTTCAGTAAGGGTTTTGAGACAGTCCCATAGGACAGTCTCATAAACTTGGGAAATGTGGTGTAGATGAAATTATAAAGTGGGTGCACAACTGGCTGAAGGACCATACTCAAAGATTTCAGAGTACCAGCCGTGTTAGTCTGTATCCACAAAAAGAAAAGGCTAATATAATTCTGGGGTGTATTAACAGGAACATGGTATGAAAGACATGGGAGGTAATCATCCCACTGTATTCAGCACTGGTGAGGCCTCTGCTGGAGTGCTGTATTCAATTCTGGGTGCCACACTTCGAGAAATGTGGACAAATTGGAGAGCGTCCAGAGGAGAGCAGCAAAAATTATAAAAGACTTAGTAAACCTGACCTATGAGAAGAGGTTGAAAAAACAAGGCATGGTTAGTCTTGAGAAAAGAAGATTGAGGGGGTCTCAAATCTGCTAAGGGCTGTTGTAAAGAGGATGGTGATCGATTGTTCTCTGTGTCCACTTAAGGTAGGATAAGAAGTAATGGGCTTAGTCTGCAGCAAGGAAGATTTAGCTAGCTATTAGTAA
Organism: Natator depressus; assembly: GCF_965152275.1. NCBI lineage: Eukaryota > Metazoa > Chordata > Testudines > Cheloniidae > Natator > Natator depressus. Next base: position 12,684,295 of record NC_134234.1, on the reverse strand, counting down.
AAACTTTCTAATTAAGCTCTGGAATAGGCTTCCAAGGGAGGCTGTGGAATACCCATCATTGGAGGTTTTAAGAACAGGTTGGACAAACACTTGACAGGGATGGTCTAGGTTTACTTGGTCCTGCCTTAGTGCAGGGGACTGGACTTGATGACCACTCGATGTCCATTCCAGCCCTATATTACTATGATTCTACAAATTATATTAAAATTTCAGTATTCACTTAAAAAAAAAACTTTCAAGCCCTCTTTGTTGCAGAGATAAGCTTGAAAACATCACCCAAATACATCCTACAGGTTAAAAAACCCCACAGCTAAAATAAGAACCCAATTAATTTTTTTAGAATCTCATTTTTGGGGAGCCTGACTTATCATTTTTGAACTCCTTGGGTTAGAAAGGCTAAACTTCTGGACAGAGTGGCATTCTTTTCCTGCCTACTGAAGTCAATCAGTAAGCAGAATATTTTAAGTGACATCCCTTTAACAAAAGATAGGAAAGAATATTCTAACAAAGTTTCATGAAAACAACTGTTGGCAATAAACAAACACTTCTGAGTCTTCTATGCATAGTACGACTTTCCTGAGTTCATCCCTTAGACCCGTATCTTTACCACATTTAAGTCCCTCTTGAAGACCCACTTCTGCCCTGCTGTCTACAGAGAATCTAGATGACATGTATAAAGCAAAGAGAAAAAAAAGTATGTTTCCTATTGCTTGCGCCCTCTGTCAATACATCTGTGTTTCCTTAGACTGTGAGGTTCTCAGGGCAAAGACCATTCTTTCTTGCCTGTCTTGAAAGCAACTAGCAACACTAAGGCACTACCTTAAACTAATAATTGAGAATAATACTAAATGAATACTACTGCTACTAAAACAGGCAAAGGGTTAATTTTTAAACTCCTTTAGAAATGCAAGTATTTCAGAAATGACAAATTATAATGGTATCTAACTGAACAGGGTTGGTAGAAGTTTTTCTTATTATAAAAATTTTGCCTTTGCATCATTAAATTTGCCTTCAGCTATTTCTAATTTTCTCCTTCGGTACAAAGGCCATTATTTGAAAGAGGGGGAAAGCCATTAAAAGTTGTTTACATACTGAAAATGAAAGCACAAATAGGACGGGACAATTATGCTAATGAGCACGAAGATAATAAGCGTGTGCAACTGCAAGCACAAAACCTCCATGTACTTAAAGCAAAAGTGGACAGTGAAGCAGCATGTGCAATTGGGGGCATTTATCTAGGTGCACATTCGTGCAGCATAAGCCACGTATTTTAATTGCATCAGACACGTCTAAAAACAACTGCTTCTTTTTGCATGACGTCTAAAAACAAGTGCTTCTTTTTGCATGATGGCTCCTAACTGTACTCTTAAAACACACACTGAAAAATCTAGTTTAAGCAAGATTTGGCAGATTTACTGCTGATTCTTCTTGTCAACCTCACTGAGAAGCGCAACCTATCAGCCTGCTCTGGGGGACTTGAGGATAGAGAATAATCTCCTGCAAGGCCTCTTGCCCACTTTGTTATCTCATTATTTCCACTGAGAAATTTGTGCTCCACCAACATTTAGAATTGGGCACCCAAAAACTGCCATTTGGTTGCCTGCTCATGGATTTAATATCAATTTGTTCACCCATGTAGCTGTCAAAAATTTAAATTATGACTTGCCAAGAAAACTGAATGACAATCATAATTTGCCTTTTACAAAATAACAAAGGTTTATTCCTTTGACCCTAAGCTTTCATTGGACTGGGCTGAATGATACGTTAATCATAACAATTTGAAGTGGTTCTGAATTTTCATTTTTCATGACAGCAAGACAGTAAAACTTGATGAATGGCATCAAGCAAGAACTCTGAGCAGCAGGGATAATGGTGAGAAATTCTAAGCCCCAGTCTTGCTTTATGACTTCATTAAGGAATGTCAGAACTATCAGCCACCCAATCTATTTCTATTTCCAAGTAGATAGATAAATACAATAGAAAATAAGCATCAATTCTTCTGAATAATGAGAATTTTTCTGGTGGCAGTGAGGAGGTGCAAGGCTAAACTTGCAGCAAGAAGAGCAAAGGAAGCAGGTTGTGTGAAAATAGTATGAACCAACCTATAGAGAATATATGTATAGAAATAAATCTTACAACACATTTACTTTATTACTTTAACTATAATAGATCATGACCAATGAAAGGAGCCCAAAGCCTTTCAAAATAATATTTATGGAAGAGGACATCAGCTTGGCAGTGAATCAATTAAAAAAAATCTTCAGATTTAGTGAAAGTCTTCTTTTAAATGACAGAAGTTGAAGATCATAGAATCTTAGAAATTTAGGTCTGAAAGGGACATCTTGCACTCAACGCAGGTCCAGCCCCCTGCACTGAGGCAGGACTAAGTAAACCTAGCCTATCCCTGGAAGGTATTTGTCCAACCTGTTATGAAAAATCTCCAATGATGGGGATTCCACAATCTCCCTTGGAAGCCTATTCCAGAACTTAATTAGAAAGCTTTTCCTAATGTCTAACCTAAATCTCTCTTGCTGCAGATTAAATCCATTACTTCTTGTTCTACTTTCAGGGGACATGGAGAACAATTAATCACATTCTTCTTTATAACAACCCTTAACATATTTGAAGACTTATCAGGTTCTCCCTCAGTCTTTTCTCAAGACTAACATGCTCAGTTTTGTTAATCTTTCCTCACAGATGAGGTTTTCTAAACCTTTTATCATTTTTGTACCATCTTACTCATTTTAGGACTCCCTAAAACTATATGTAGCTTAGCGATCCATTGATGCAAAGTATGTGTGGATTTCCTTACGCATGTTTGTGTACCTTTAAAAAGCATTTCTGCATTGGGTTACCACTAACAAGTTAACCTACGCCCCAGCTACTGCACAGCATTACATACTAATAAAAAGGAAATAATCTCAGGAACTGAAATACCACGGTGTGGGGACAACTATGGGCAAATGCTGTCTTTTTACTGGCAAGCATTAAAACATGTGAACGCAAATTCAATCCAACTAAGAAGCAACATTTTTCTTTTATAAGCAGATGTGATCATTTATACCAGAGTTGAGTGTTGCAAGAGAGGGAGGGAAATCTTAAATCATATACATATAGGCAACATCCAAACCAACTCTATGCTTTTTTTGAATCAACAAGTTTAATTTATGGAGGTTTGTATGGAAAACTAGACTTCAATTTAATTTAATTTTAATTATTTGTTCTTAAACTTTTGTCCAGCACCCAGATAGATAGTACTGAGTGCTACAGAAACTAAGCTATATCGGCTTCTGTTCACAAATCAAATCGCTTAGGAACTCCAAGCATAACATTCAGGAAAAGTACTAAGGCCCATCTGTACTTTCTGGCCTGCAAAAACCTGTAAGAAGGGGGCAGTTGAGGGACTATGGTAATTTAATTGTGGGGCTTGTTATATTTCTGTTACATAGATGTTACTGCTGAGGCAGCGCTCACTGGGTAAATGCCAGAGTCTGTTTATGATCAATTGTAATGTTCAGAATGTGTCCAGGGCACTGAAAACTTAGGACAGACCCTCTTACATAGTTACTACAAATCTAAAATAACTAACAGATTTACAGGAGTTTGCAGCTCCTGTGAATTAGGAGAAAAATTCTCCATTAAAGTATATGTAAATTTCACCAAACTGATTTACATCACTGTCCAGAGAAAAGAAAAACTTGAAAAAAAATATTTGTAACTCATCTTAGGTCTGGGGCCCTGGCTCCATCAGCCCAATCATTATATTTCATACTAAACTCTAATTATACAATCAGGCATAAAAAAAAGTCAGAGATACAGGCCCTTTAACAAGCTTAGGCAAAAATCAAAAGCCTACAAAGGGCTAAATCAAAAGCTGTCTCACTCCAACTCAATTCTTTCTGCAGTCAACCAAGACTAATTAATGCTTTTAACATCAGTTTACCCCTTGTGGCACTATAAATCAGAACATACAGACTTTATCGGTTAACAATAGAATTTGTGAGAGTAGTAGCTTATTAACCAAAGTCACAAATTCAAACGTACTTAATAAAAAACAGGTATATTAAGCAGCGTTGTATGTGACCTACAGAATTATCTGCAGGCTATACACAGAGAACATGCATTTATCAATACAAACAAGGCTAACACACCAGGAAGAGATGGTAAATTACACATCAGCTATAAAGGCCACTACCTCCAACCAGGCTTTTGTATGAGCAGTTATGTAGGATGTGCACCGTGGGAAGGCACCATCAAAAGGTCTGTGCAGCCTTTTGCTCTACAATAGTTCTAGCCACTTAAAGGCTGCAAGTATTGAGAACACTATTGTACTTTTCTAGAAAAATAGGAACTTAGTATTCAAGTGGATCTCCCACTATGCTACATTCCCACTATGCTTAGTATTTTCACAGTATGTTGTTGCATTAGCTTTGAAGAGAGATGTGTGCAGTTCTGATTAGGGTATTGTTTTTTCCTCAGAAAATTTACACTTCCTTTAAAAAAAATATGACTGAAAGCCTACACACAATGGTATTCAGTTCCTAATGCGACAGTCATGTGGGATTCTCGGAGTGTGTATGCCTAGTGGACATTAGTGCTCCACTCATTCTGAGACCAGATTTAATCACAAGACTGGCCCCTGAGGTGCCATGTGCCTAAGAGCAAGCAACTGGTGCTGCTCAACTCACCAACCCTTTAGAGATAAGCAAAGGAAGCAATGGGAACCTCTTCCCACCAATAAGCCATAAGGGTGAGGAAAGAGGAGGAACATTATCGTATCCCACACCCAGAAACCAGGATAGAAAAGAAATACTGCACTGAACAGAGAGCCAAAAAACAATCTTGGTGCACACACTCAATAATTCACAGTAATATCTGCATCATCCATCGATAAGCTATTTAGGCGTGTGGGATCACAAGCAGGTGATGAAGTTCTTAGTACTAAGAACTTCTTGTGCCCAATATCTTCCCCACAGTTTATATCTGTAACCTTATTAAAGCAATATTCTTTTTGCCAGTTTCTGACATTTGATGCTTTTCATTCTTGTCATAGGAAGCCTCATCTTACTAACACTAGCCATTTCACATTTTTTTTCTTCTTCTAACAACTATTGTATGGCAGTGGTACTCAGCCATAAAGAAATGGAAAGCCACTATGTTAACAAACTGAGTTGCAGTGTGCCATAAAATAATTGTTGTGGGATGTCCAGAGCGATGTTTGCATCCTACTATTTGATTACGTTGTATTCCTGTAACACAGCATCATCATGTATTATGGACCAGCAGAGGGCACCTTAGGTTTAATCAGGTCAACTAAGGAAGATATGGTAAGTGGTGAAGGCTAGCTTAGGCATCCACAATCACAGTTTATGTGCTGTATAATTATCCTGTGCATCTCACAGTCACAAGATATTAAGGCAAGAGGCTTAATATCCTTTAAAGGATTAGAAGCAAATAAGAATAGCATTTGCAAGGAAAATAACTAGCATAAAATATTGGGTCAATCTTCACGCATCAGGGTACAAGCTCATCTTCAGCTAAGGTGAGGAAGAAATTTCCCCACGTGGTATCTTATTGCATATCTAGGTGTATCATGGGAATTTCCCTCTACTAAAACATCCAGCATTGGTCACAGACAAAGGACTAATGGTCTTTTCAGGAATAAAGTTCCTATGAAGCAAGAAGTGGCAGACTAGTTATAGGTTCCAAAAGCTTTCAAAACCCGTAAGGTTTTTTGATGCTTGGGGCAAATTGGACAAAATTCAAGAGCTAAATCCTCAAAGGCCTAGAACTGTGCTAAGCAGATTTACTTTCAAGGATACCTTTCCCTTCCATGACCTCTGGAATGCCTGAGAAGATGAAGCAGACAGAGTCTAAGAGGGAATGAAGAGCAGTCATATTCCCCTAGCTTGATCAACATGGCCTCTGCTTTCTTGCCAGAGATGCTTCTTCTGTCATTTAATAGGTCATCAAGCTATTGCTGCAACTCTGCTTGAAGTAAATGCAAGAAAGCAAGCTTGAGGGTTCTGTTCCTAGGACAGCCACAGGTGCCGGAACTACGGGTGCTGGGGGGTGCTGCCACACCCCCTGGCTTAAAGTGCTTTTCATTACATACACAGTCTACAGTTTGATTCAGTGGCTCTCAGCACACCCACTACACAAATTGTTGTTGTTGTGGTAGAGATTTATCAATTTTCTGGCCTTTACAAGTCAAACTGATAATTCCCCACACAGGGCTGGTTAGTCTTGATGCACATGGTGAACTCTCACTTTCTCATTCACCGCTGATACTACTAGGGAGCATGGTTGCAGGTCAGAGAACAGGTACTCGTACCCTGTGGAGGGAACAAAGTACTTGTGCTCTATCCCACTGGTGGTGGGCAGGATTGAGGCAGGGGTCTGCCACAGAGTCTTAATACTGCTCTGAATAGTTTTTATTAGTGGCAGAGCTACCCTGGATGGTCCCTCTGGCGCAAGGATGTCGACCATGGGTCTTTGGGCTTGACCACCTCCTCCACCTGTAACACCACATTATAGGCAATCCTTCATAGAAGGTCCTGGTGGGCCCTGTGGTCAATTGGGAGAGGGTCCAAGGTTGAAGCTCCCACCAGCGCCTCGCCCAGGGACGAAGATGAGGAGGCCAGAGGTGGTACGGGATCCTCCTGACCCACCGGCTCCCTGCCCTTCTCCTGTTCAGCATCTGGGGCCTCTGTGGCGACCACAGCTGAGGTGGCAGTAGCCTGGCCTTGTAATGGGTCATGCCTCAGAGTTGCCTCGGCAGCGATCTGGGCCGGCTGTGGGGCTTGCGCCAAGGTTGCCTCGGATCCATGAGGCATAGGTCGGTCCTTGACTATCTGGGGTGGTCGGTGCTCCAAGGCCACTGAATGGGAGCCCCTGGAAAGGGACCCCTGGGCCTGATGGTAAGTCCAGGGGGTCCAAAAAGGCCATTGCACTGGAGGCTGCCACTGGGGTTGCCATGCCAGTGGCGCCTCCCTCTGTTGCTTGTCGGATCTATGCCTGCTACGACGGGAATAGTGCGAGTCACTGTCCGAGTCCAAAGACACGGATCTTGACTGTGATGACCATGGTGGCACTGCATGGTACTGCACCGGGGACCTGTGCCGAATTGATGATGCGGGGGACCGGAGTCGAGGTGACCGGGCCGGGAACCGTTGCTGGGGGTCCAGTGCCAGTCCTCTCTCAGAGCCGGGGATCGATGACGCTCCCTCATCAGTGCCGGGGAAGGGAAGCGTCATTCTGCTGGTACCGAAGAACAGTGTCTTGTCAATGGCGATCTGGAGTGGTGCCAAGGCGAATGGTGCTGGGCAGGAGAGGATGACCGCCACATCATGGCTGGGTTGCCTCTACATGGCGCCAGTTGCAGCAGCGCCGTAGGCTTATCTCTGACCAGCGGGGGCTGAGGAGCCGTCATCGCTATTAAGTCTCTGGCGGCTTCAAAAGTGTCTGTGGTGGAGGGTAGCTCCAACTCCTCCACCTGGCACTGCCCATCCTGGGAGTCACTGTGCACTGGAGTCGACGGTCCCCCAGTGGGAACCAAGGTCAACGGCGCTGACTCTTGGTGGTTGGACGCCAAGTGCTCCTTCATGGGATGCGCCATTACAGCGCCCACGGGTCCTGCTGCTTTCTGCACAGGGGAGCGCCCCCTGTCGGCTTTTCTATGCCACTTGTAAGGCACCAGTGAATGCAAGTGGTGCCAGGTCATCTGTGCATCATGCGGTGCCGGAGAGCACTAGTGCTGAGCGTCTCTTAGACTAGACTCCTTCCTCGGCACTGTGTCATGTACTGATGTCAGGGCACTCCGTACAGAAGCGCTCGGTGCGGGGTCCTGGCAGTCTGCAGCAGACTGGGGATAAAGGGCGGATTGCATGAGCAACTGCTTCAATTGGAAATCTCACTCCTTTTTAGTTCTGGGGCAGAAAGCCCTGCAGATCTTGCACCTATCTGTCTGGTGCGCCTCCCCCAGACACTTCGGACACGAGTCCTGGGGGTCGCTCATTGACATAGGCTTGCTGCAGGTTCCACAGGGTTTAAAGAATTGGGCTCACAGTATACCCCAGAGCCCAAGGGGGGGGAGAGGGGTTGGGATTGGGGAAACCCCACTCCCAAACCTCACTATCTACACTAACAACTAAGACTAACTACAACTAAACTAGGCTAAACTAACTATATGAAAGAACACTAAGGGAAGAACTTGCTAGGCAAGCGATCGCAGTTCCAACAACCATCACTGGTGGTAAGGAGGACTCAGGAGGGGCTGGGTCGGCAGGGTCATATTGAGCGCCATGAAGGCACTACTCCAGGGGGCTCCACAGCTGACCCGAAGGGAGCAGCTAAGGGAAAACTTTCTGGCAACTGTGCACACGGCACACACACACACCTGACTAGAACTGACATGAACAAGCACTTGAAGAAGAATCACTGTTAGTGTTAATGAGAATTAAGCTCATAAATCTCCTGTGCATTTTGAAGTGCAGACCAAAGAGTTTGAGTTTACACAAAGCCTTGTAACCATATGCCAAATTGCATCCACACACATTGCATAAGAATAACAATGTAAAAATTAACTATAAAGGTTTATTAAATCACTGACAAAGATAAGACATTTTTAAATATACATGGATTTTTTTTGTGACAATTGATATAAAAACAACTATTGGAATATCATTTTGTTTATTTCCTTTCTGAGTAGCCTTGATCCAAAAAAATCCCAATTCACTCTGAGGCTAATGGTTGGAAACAATATTTTAAGGAACTTTCAGATCTCATTCAGGTCAAAAGTACTGCCCAAGAAAAGGCTCAAATCAGTCAGTCAGTAAGCTATGTTCCTCTCCCTATCTAGGGCAACAACCAACTCTAATAACCCACTTAAAAGTGGTAGTTTTTTAAACTGTGATTTCACTTTGTTAACATGTGAAAGTTTTCAAGATTCTTTGGAATACAAAATAATGTCTTAGGGTAACACGACCTACATACAGCCCACTAGGCAATGGAACTCATGCAAGGTTGTAATCCTCAATTATCCAGTTAGTCTACTCAGGAGTAAAGCAACAGTCATTCTTATGCACTGGGCTGAAAAATTCAGAATGGTAAACTAACGGTAGTGTATCTTTATTTCCCAGCAATAATTTAGTCCAAATTCTAGAGGGCCAAGAACTAAAATAATTCATTACAGTTGATTTACCAAGGAAGTTTATGCCAAGACAAGGCTGAGGTAATGATCAGAGATGACAAAGTCAAGAGTACAAAGAACGAATAATTTTAGTAAGCACATTTCAATACAACTGCATTTTGTAAAGTTTTTCATAAAACGTATATTCAAAATAGAATTCAAATCTACATTAAGGTTGTATAGTTAAACTGGAAATGCAAACATGAAGATGGCCATAGCATTGTTAATTCTGCTCCATTGCATATACATGCTATTATTGTTTGTATTGTGGTAATACCTAAAGTCTCAATCAAATCAGGGCCATGTTGTGCAAAGCACTGCACAAACACATAACAAACAGATAGACCCTGTCCTGAAAAGTTTACAACTGAAGTATACGTGACACAACAGTTGGGTACTACAAACAGGTGGGAGCACAAGGTAACAATGAGATAATCTTGGTCAGTAAGAAAAGCAGTGGTCTGAGCACACCCACTGCCTAATAATTCTCAGAGTTTCTTGTATGTATCATGGCAGAGGAGCATTTTAAGGAGAGCTTTGAAGGAGGACAATGAGGTGGCTTTGCAGATGTTTATGGGGAGCTACTCCCATGCATTAGAAAAGAAAGAAGAAAGCACAAAAGGTATTTGTCTGAAAATTCACAAATGGGGGGAAAAAAGGCTTGAATCACTGGCTGCACAGTGGTGGAGGTCAGCATCTTAATATGACCGATGATAGCCATGGCAGGGATTGGCGGCAAAGAGCCTTGGGAGTGAAGGCAAGTAGTCTGTGTTAGATGCAATGGAGAAGTAGGTACCATCAGAGGATGCAAAGAGATTATCGTTGAAGCAATGAGCCACAAATATGATCTTTGCAGTAGCATTTTAAAATGGATATAAGTGAGGCAACATGGGATTTATCAAAGCTGGAGAGGAAGAATTGTAGTAGTTGAGACGTGTGAGAAGAAGGGCCTGGAAGAAAGATTTTTGTTTCTTGATAAGGTGATGTGATTCTTGTTAAATGTGGAGATAACTACACTTTTTTTGTTACATGTATACCATAAAATATACACGATTTGGCTCTAGAAACACCATTTACTTTTGCATTTCCTGACATTTTATGATCACTGTGTGACATTTACATTGCATTTGTAATGCCAACAGACCCTGGTCATTGGCAGGCAGGATTGAACCTGGGACCTTTGAAGCTTAGTGCATGAGCTAAAAGCCAGCTGGCTCTTAGCTAAGGTTGTAGAGCAGACTCTTTATCTCTCTCTCTTTAAGCAGTCTCAGTGCTACTAGATGGGACAGAACACCACACCCAGGAGGTATGTGAATTACATATTCACATTGTTTTTTTGCATTTAATTTTCCTTTTAAAAAAATTTGCTTGTGCTTAATAATTTAATGTGCTTAATGTATGTGCAAAGTGAAGTGAATGGGGTGCAAGAGTACAGAGCAGCCACCTTTGCTGCTGCTATTGCCAAAACCCACGTCGAGTTGGACAATGCTGGTTTGAGTGGGGAACAGAACACCTGTTTCTGCTGTTCTCTCTCTATATTGGCAGCTAATTTTTTTTTTTTAAAGTTAAAGTTAAAGGTCAGAATTCTTAGAATGCAGCAAAAAATGCAGGAGAAGCAAGCAGGCAGAATCCTCTTCCCCTCCCCGCCCCCAAAAGCCTGTAATTTTCACCTGTTCCTAAGTAATGGTACATTTGGTTCTGCTGCATAATCTATTGGTGTCTAGAGGCCTTAAGCAGGTCAGGTTTCCCCATCATGCTAGGCACTATAGAAACAAATGGTAAAAGGACAGTCCCTGCACCAGTTTACATTCTACATTATTTGTAAAGCTTTTGTTTAAAAATAAGTTTGTCTTTTTCTATTGTCCAGTTTTAAAATATTACCAATTTGGCAACACTATGGCGGAAGCAGGAAGAAGGATCTAATATAACAGTCTAGTCTACAACGGTGCAATCTGAGGGTGAGGGTAAGCTATTGGTCTGATACCTCTTGTATATGAATTTCGTTGTGCTGAAGATAGTCCAGATAGTAATCTGCCTAATGCTGCAGGGCACTTAGAGTCTTCACAGCATTCCACAATTCTAAAACAGCAGAACAAAAAAGAGAATTATAGATTTCACAGCTGAAGAGAGCTCCTATCAAACAGACAGCATCAATGTTTGCAGCAAAGGGTGGGGAAACAAGTACAGAAGTGCTCTCCATCTGCACCCCCGACAAAGGGAGAAACAGGGAAGTTTAAAAAGTACAGCTTGTAAGGAAGGAGGAGTAGGGAGACATACCAGATGGGATCACTACCATAGCCAACCATCAGGCTGGGAGTGAGATGCCAAGGTTTAGATGGTTACAGAAACTTTTTTCACCTATTTGTAAGGGGACTGTTGCCCCCTTACTAACATTCAGTGGGGGTGTTTTAGTTGCTAGCTCCCAGTACTAAAAAGGGGGAAGGGTCGATGGGGAATCAGGACCCCGAGACTGACAGCCCCCAGGAACAATGGGGAGAGGCCAATGCTCTAGGTCAGCCTGAATGACAGGGCAAGCAGGCTAATCAGGGAGTCAGGAGGCCAGGGAGGTCCCGTCCTCCATGTGAGCTGGAATTGCCTGGGTCAGACAAAGTGGGGGCCGAGCTAAGGAGAAAGCAGGGGCCCAAGCTAAGCTGGGGAGCAGAGCTGGGCCAGATCCAGAGGGACCAGAAAAGCAGCCCAGAGAGAGCAGACCCTGTCCTGGGAGCAGAGCTGCAGCCCCAAAGCCAGAGGCACAGCCCAGAGAGAGCAGACTTGCCCTGGGAGCAGAGCTGCAGCAACCAGAGCCAGAGGGGCCAGAGAAGCAGCCCACGAAGCAGGTCAGTGCTGCGAGCAGAGCCACAGAAGTAGCCTGCAGAGCAGACCTGTCCTGGGAGCAGAGCCACAGCAACCAGAGCCAGAGGGGCCAAAGAAGCAGCCCAGGGAGCTGGAGGCAGAGCAGCAGCAGCAGTGCAGAGACAGAGTGGTGGAGCCGGGGCTGGAGCAGTCCAAAGCTGGGTGCGGTGAGCAGCTGGGGAGAGCGAGGGGGACCCTGGGCAGCAGGCCCAGCACAGGGAGACGCCTCAGCCAAGAGGCTCTGCAGGCCAGGCGTGGATCATAACCCCGACAGGGCGGGGGCAACACTGGGAAGAAGGGTCCTATCACTTAGAGCCTGAGAGCGTGTGGCCACCACCAGAGCAAGTGTCCAACCCACAGCATCCCTACAGCACAGCCAGGGCCTGAGAAGGCGGCCTGGGACTTACAAGGAACAGACTGTGAACCACCCTGACGTTCCAGAGACACTGTTTGTGATGTTCCCTGCCACAGAGCGGGGTGATGTGTTTCCTTTAACCTTTCCCATTTTTCCTTATTCTTTTTAAAATTAATTGTTGATTAAATAACTTGCATTTGCTTTAACTTGTATGTAATGGTCAGTGGATCAGAGAAGTGCCCAGTGCAGAAAGAGTACCCCGGAGTGGGGACACCCTAGCCCCTGTCCTAGGTGACGGCAGCAGGGTTGGGGGTCGAGCCCCCCAGGAATCCTGGGCCCAGCCTTGTTGGGGTTATGAGGACTCTGCCAGACAGGAGAGTGGAAGGGGAGTCCTCAAGTGCAGGGAGGCCACTGGGTAAAGGAAGTGGGAGCGAGGACTCAGATCCTTTCGCTAGCCCACTTCACCGGGATAGTGCAGAAGCCAGGAAAGTTCCCCACAAGAGCGGTACTATTCCCCCGCTTACATATTATTAAGCAAATAAACATTATGCATGGGTAGTATGAAATTCTTTAAGGAACTTTTATTATGTATCAAGACGACCTCAAGATATGTCCCCCTTGAAAAATGAGAAGGTTGGTTGGTTTTGCTGTTTGTTTTTCTCCTTAGATATACTGAAGTCTTGATATGAAGGGGTGTAGTGAATTCTCCATCACTTGAAGTCTTTAAATCAAGTTTGTATAGTTTTTGGAAATGATATGCTCTAGCTCACCAAGAAATTATGGGCTTGATGCAGGAATTACAATTTCATTCAGTATGGCCTATGTTATTCAAAGAGGTCAGACTAAATGATAAAATATTCCCTTATGGCCTTAAAAATCTGACTTCTCTACATTTTGTTGCAGAAGAAGGGCAGCAGATTTCAACTGGTCTTTTAAATCACCAACTTCAATCACGATTTTAATCAGCAAGCAGGAAACCTTGGTTTAAATAATCTATTTTAATTTGTTTTTCATTTGTACTTTTTAAGTTATTCCCCTAAATAAATGCTGATTTTCACTGGTTGGTAACCATTAAAACATATTATAATTAAATATATCCTGTACACTAAATTTGGTACTTCTTTCTGATAACTGGAAGGATACATAGCATCTATACACATTTATTTAAGCAGTTCTATAGCCAAACATACATTTAATCAGATTCTTAATTTTTAGAAATATGTTAGAAAATGGTAAATGATGCATTTCTTATTTATCAGTTGATTTTTTTTTTTAACTCATGGTTTGTGTCAATCTATATTGGGATGGAAACTGGAATTCAATTGAAAAGTCACAAAACCAGCTTTTTAAATTTGTTTTTTATAATTAAGTAAATGTGCTGGATATTCCAGAAAATAAAGTAAATTTATCAAACATGTTTTGCATTTAAAAATAATCAATTTATTAAACAAAGGAAGTATTACTTGTAGGTTATGAACTGATCTTATTGTTTCTGGCCACCATGTCCTTTCAAGGTTTTAGAACTAGTAGATCTTATCCACTCGGGCCTCGTTTTTATTCATAGATTGGATGAGGAAAACAAACTTTCCTGCAATTGGTTTCTCAACTTTGAATGAATTAATTATTGAACTGAACTAGCTGAATAAACTGAAATGAAGAAAACAATGTCTCTGCACTTGCAGAAGAGGCTACTGCTGCCAAAAGCTGGTTTGGCACATCAACAAACTCTGGTTCCAGGTGCTTAGCTAGTGACTTCCATCAGTCAAATGGATTTGACTTTCTTTAAAACTCTGGTAGCAAACATACTATGCTTAAATATTTAAATTAAATTATTTTAACAAGTGATGGTATGTTTAGATCTTAACACAGGTTATCATAATTTCAAATTTAATTTTAAATAGGTATATTTTTAAAAGGAAAATATGTAAATAAAAATCAATTTAAAAAAAAATGTTTCTTATCCAGCCTGCCAGAGAACCATATGGAAGTCAAGAGAACTAGAACAGGACAGCAGTACTGCAACAGGCTGAAACCTGAGCTACAGCTTTCCCAGCCCTCAAATTGTGGGGGGGAAATAGGTTGCATCTTTCATAGAAAGATTTTCATCCAGCTGCTTGTCAGGAATTCATACTTCAACAGTTTTTAACAAAAAAAAATGTTCTAAACTTAACATCCTCTCCTCTCTGTACTGATCAGGTTTCAGTCTCTGGTGATATCATAATTTAAGTTCTACAGAGAAAATCACAGAAGCAAAGAATTGGAATTTCTAAAAATACGAAATAAAGGCAGGAAAAAAGCTTAGTAAAAATGGAGTTCTTTATGCATCAAAGAAGAGTCAAAGATATTTTTTTTGCTCTGCGGTTCACCTACCTAACCTCACCCACGTTATTGAGGACTGTGAGCATGGTAAATTTGAAATCTTACAACCAAGTTGTTTTTGAATTATCCAAGCACCAAAAGATCCACATTAAACATTTCTCAAAGTCTAACCACTGAGACAACTTTTTCTTTAAAAAAAAAAAAGTCACCTTTAGGATAAGACAAGGCATGATGGAACATAGCTCAAATAAAATTTCTGAGAATTGCTTTAGAGCAGCAAGGCCATCTCAACTTTAACTACAGCATTGCTGCGATTGATGACTAAGGCTGCGAGTCTGTCATGGAGGTCACGTAAGTCACAGATTCCGTGATCTCTGTAACTTCTGCAGCGGCTGGTGCTGGCCCAGGGGCTGCCCGAGCCAGGCAGCCCCTGGGACATCAGCAGCAGTTTGGGAGTGTGGGAGCGGGCTCAGGGCTAGGGGCAGGGGGTTGGGGAATGTGAGGGGGATGCTTACCTGTGGTGGGGGGACCCCCTACAGCTCCTAGACAGTGGAGGGGCGGGGGGGGGGGTCTCTGCATCGCATGCTGCCAGCACCCTCAGGTCCTGCCCCCGCAGCTCCCATTGGCTGCGGTTCCTGGTCAATGGTAGCTGCAGCAGCCGGCAATTGTGGCGGGAGCAGTGGAGGAGCCTCCTGCCCTGGCCCCTGCCTCTGCCGCCTAGGAGCTGCCAGGACATGGATCCAGGTAGGAAGCCCCTGCCAGCCCCGCCAACCCTTCCTCCCCCAGTACCAGCAGAGGTTCCAGGTCACCTCCCCCAGCATCCCTTAACCGTCCTCCCTGAGCACCCGCAGACCCCCCACCCAAGTTTTAGTCACGGCAGGTATTTTTAGTAAAAGTCATGGACAGGTCACGGGCCGTGAATTTTTGTTTACGGCCCGTGACCTGTCCATGTCTTTTACTAAAATTACCCATGACTAAAACATAGCCTTATTGAGGACTCATTCAGCCTCCCAGACAGAAGGTGCTTCAATAGCAGCAAGAAGAAAGGGAGTGAAATATGAAACAAAAGGGAAGCCCAGAATGAAGATATAAATCTTAGCTTTTATTAAAGTGCCTGGAGTCACCCCTCACAAACGATATACACACACCATTCGTCCTACACCTTTGGAAGAGAGTCAAACACCAGCGCTTTTAGGCCTGGTCCACACTTAAAATTTAGGTTCACACAGCTACAGTACAGCACTCAGCAATGTGAAAAATCCACACTGCTGAACACCATAGCTCTGCCGACCTAACCTCCAGTGTTACCCCTAGCTAACCTCTAGCTACCATCCACCCAGGGAGGCAGTGTTCCTACAGTGATGGAAAAAAGCCTTCTGTCCGTGCAGGCTTTGTCTACACAACAAGTTTATGCCGGCATTGCTACAGTGTCACAGCTATGCCGCTACAGTTCCCATGCATGGCCTTACTGTAGCTCACATGTTCTAACAGTCTTAACATTATTATGTTGAGAGAGTGCATCACACAAACAGTTCTGTAACAGATCAGCCTATAGAAAGTGCACAGCGAAGGTAGATAAAACTAGGAACTACTGTATTTTGCTTTATAATAAGCATACCTGTTCCTTGTAGATCACTCCTATTTATATTAGAGTTTCTCATTTGCAGCTCAGAGTCCTCTACTTCAAAGTCATGAGGAACCCTCTAATACAAACAAATATAATCTTCAGGAGATATATAAACTTATAAGTGACTTCCATCAAAAACAATGGACATGGAAAATTGCATCACATCATGCTTTGCAGTATCACAGCATTACTCCCGCTTCAAGCACATCTTGTACTCAGAGTAGTCTTACCACTTCAAGAACTATAAAAAATAACAGCCTTGTTTTAATTTCATCGCATGAATGCATACAGTCATTTATCAAGATGACTTATGCTGCAGTTTCAGTTCCCTGAACTTCAGGGACAATTACACAACTCTGCAATTAATTATTTTTTGGTGGGGGGAAGAGAAGAGGCATAGCAGAAAAAAGTTTGGGTAGAAGGAAGGGAAAGAACAGAACATCCAGCATGCAGTTCTTTCTCCATCCTCCACAAGACTAGTTTGTTGAAAAGCATTGGGAACACTGGGTGAAGATTCAGCTTTCCAAAGAGCTGTATTAATTGATGCCGCCAAGTGACCCCTTTCCATTCAGCAGTCTTTCTGGTCCTATGTCCACAAAGTACACGTCTCTGAAACTGCTACTTAATTCAGCAAATAAAGCCCAAATGCTAAACTTATTTAAGTCTGAGTTTGAAAACATTTCTTATCTCTTTATTCTTTTGTGCCTTACAAAGTCAGCAGCCTTGCTTAATGAATCTCTCACTAAAGCTCCTCACTCCTATTAACCATTAGCTGGGCTCCATATACTTATGGAGGATTGCAAGAGGATTTTCAAATCTCCTCCCACCTCAATTTACCAACTGGACGGAAGGAATGTCTATCATTGGTTCTGCTTGACAGTCATCCCCTCCATGGAAACAAACCCCCTTTGATAGGGTTGAAGAGTTTCCTCCAAGCCTTATTATTTATATGACTTTAGTGTCTACAGCCTATAGATTATTAGGCGGTTCACTGTTCTACTCATCTCCTGGCTTCCTTGCTGCTTCATAGGAGGTCAAGGCAGAAGGTAAGGGGCACACTGCTACTGTAACCTCTTCCTGCAGCCCTGTTTTTTGGGGTCCTCCTTCCTTTGTCGGAACTCTAATATCTGCTCTTACCCAACAATCATGGCTTTAACTAGCGTCACAATGCTGTGGATTCACAAATCAGCCTCTACTAATGAGTTATCTCAACAACTCTTTTCAACATCTCTTTATGGATGTCCAGTCATCATCTTAAACGCAACATGGCCAAAACTGAGCTCTTAATCATCTCCCCACACGCCCTCCCCTCTCCACCAACCATTGTGGACAACACCTCCACCCACCCCGTCACTCAGGCCCACAGCCTAGGAGTCCTCTTTATTTCAGCCCTCCCACTAGACCTATATATTCAGGCCATTTCTAAATCTTTGCATTTTTTCTTACACCTCTCTAAAATCCAGTCTTTCCTCTATGTCCACACAGAGATAGTAGATAAAGTCTCATTTGAGTTCTCATCATTTCACATCTGAACGTCTGCAACCTCCTCCTTTCCGACCTTGACTACTGTAACCTTCCTCCCCTCAAGTCTATTCAATAGATTGGTGCTGCTAAAATCATTTTGGCTTGTTGCTCTGACCACATCAACCTCCTTTTTGAAACCCTCCACTGGCTCCCTCTTCAGTGCCACATCAAATGTAAACTTCTTGTCTTTACCTTTTAAGGTGCTTCAAAACTTAGCCCTATCCTGCTCAGATGAACTAGTTACCTATCATGACACTTACCCCATTGCCACTGACCACCAGTTTTTTCTTTAAACATCTCCATGCTTTCTCCCTGATAAAACCTGAACGCTCACTAACTTATTCTCCTTCACACACTTCTGCAAGACTTACCTCTGCCATGATGTCTAGAAAACCCAATTTGCTGTTTATGGCTACACAAGTGACATGCTGTGACTGTCCTTCTTCCCGCTTCCTATTCTCTTCTTCTCTAGTTCTCATCCTATTTTAAAAACTCTGCAGTAAATGTAACTAACAAAACTATGGCAATTCTTCACCATACTCATTTGCTTGTATGTTCTGCCCACATCCTCTCTCTTTTTCTGTTGAATCTTTAGACAGTAAGCCCACCAAAATCAGGGATAGTCTTCTCTTTGTACAGAGCCCCTCACAATGGGGCCCAACTCCTGACTAGGGCCTTTGGGCACTACCACAATATATTTAATAACAACAATAATTATTTTCAATTTTAGAGAAAAAGGGAAAGAACAATTAAATTAAGGCTGACGACACCTGCACTCCCAGAATTATCAATCTGGCTAATTTAAGTAAATAAAACACAGCAGTAAGGAAAAGAGGTAAATAGGGCGAGATTTACAGCTATATCAATAAGGGGTACGATTTGTGACCATGCCAGCAAAAGCCCCCAGCGTGGAAGCAGTTTATACCATCAAAACTGCACTTTTGCTGCTATATCTTATTTTGTTTGGGGGAGTGTAGGTGGCTGGAATTTGCTATTCCAGAAACAACACAATTTTGCTGATGTAACCTGTGTTCAGAATCTCCAGCACTACAGGGTTACCACACTGTAACGTCCCACGTGGACACTGCGTGGGCACACTGCGTGGGCACACTAAGTCCCAGAATGTAGTTTGACTTACTACACTTTACAAATAGTAGCAGCGAAAACACATTCTGGCACTGCTGGGTGAGCTGTGGCAGCGTCCACACGGGATGTTACTGCACAACAAGCTGGTGCACCCTAAATTCAGACCCCAACTTGCCACACAACAACATCCTGTACAGACAAGCCACAGGAGTGCTCTGCCAGTATACTATGCACAGATAAAGGGTAAGTCTACATTACAACGCTGTCCCATCAGCATAATTACTCCACCTCCGTGAGAAGCGGAAGCTATGTCAGTGGTAGAGTGTCTCCCACTGACATAGCACCAGTGTGGGCAGTGCAAAACTTGCATCGCTCAGGGGGAGGCCTAGAAAGCCATTCTGATAGCAGCCAGAAATAAAGGATGGTGCTGCTAGAAACCACTGCCACTTGACGAAGACAGGACTAAGGTGCAGAAGCCACATCTCAAATAAGACTTGGGGAGGGGACAGAAGTCTCCTAATCAACACAGGTGAGAGTAAGGCCTTGTCTACACTACAGAGTTTCGTCGACAAAAGTTGCATTGCAGTGTGTACACCTCCACTGTCTTGTCGCCAAAAGCTGCCTGATGCTGACAAAACTCTGTAGTGTAGACAAGGCGTGAGCAAAGAAACAGGAAGGAAAGGGAATAGATGCAACTAGACAGAGACCATCACATAGGTGTGCACTGGTTTGGCTGTTTTTAAGTTTCTAAGACCTCTGGAAAATAATTTCTTTTAGGGTGATAAGATTGACAAGCATTTCATATCCTTAATATGGTTTAAAGCAATCACATTCTTGCAGCATCTGCTAGATTTTCATTTGTGCTCCTGATAATCATTCTACATAAATGAGTATTGTATGCTTTAACAATTGCTTCATGTAGATATTAGTTGTCTTGATGCTATTACTTAAGGAAAATATTTAATTTTATATTAAAGTGAGATTTCATTTAATACGCTCTTGGATAAAAGTCTGGGATAATTGCTATCTTGATTTGATTTGCACTGTATTAGAAATAGCAGGGGAAACCTCACAGGAGTTCTCCAGACACTTGAAGTGACAACCACAAGCCAAAGCCACATTTGCTTATGTTTTGCTAGAAGTGATTGATAAAGTATGGAGAATATGAAAAATAAAACAAGAAAATATATTCACCACTTTGGGAGGCTTTCAGGCTCGGCAAGTATTGAATTCTTTGTTCCTGGCTTTTTGTTTTTAAAGATAGTTACCAAATTATATCTGATAAGACACCTGAGTATGAGCTGAACCTTCCTGTAGCATGTCCAGCCAAGTGACACAAAGCAGTACTTGGAAAAATTACACTACCTGACTTCAGACCAAAAAAGAAGGCAATAGTTATAAAGTTGGGCTTTTCTGCCCTCCTGCTAGATCATACTGGCACTGGCAACCTTGATCTGGTGATTATGCAAAATAACCAAACCAACACAAACCTCAAGAGGTTAAAAAAGTCACAGCACAAAACACTGCTACACCTTCTCCCTTCACCCCCCTCACATTAACAATCTGAGGGCTCTAAATACTGCCAGAGTTACCTCATCACCACCTTTTCAATGGCCTAGTCCAAAAAGGGTAGGTTAGAGACAGCAAAATAGTTAGTGGGACTGTCAACATATCTGGAGCAAGGGCCTGCTAATTGCATGTTTGAGGGAGCAAAACAAGTGAAGCCAAAATTCTGCCTTTCCCTTAGGAAGGCATTCTGCCACCAGTGGACCCAATTTATCTCACTTGATTATCCTAGCCATGAGGGGCACAGACCAATTGCACAGATAATAGCCTACATTAGAGCCTCAGTGAGAAAATAAGTCAAAATTCAGAGAAATGCTCTTCTTTTTTCAGACATACCACAGCAACCCAAAATCACTATCTTGCCATCCACAATATTTCAGCTGTACAAGAATTCCTTGAAGCTACTCTGGAGAAGATAGATAGACTTCTTCAACCTTCACAGCAGCCAACATTTAGGCTTTTAAATAACTCATTCTACTCAACTGGCCAGTCCCTGCAAAGACTCCTTCTAATGGCGCTCTAACCTCCATCCCATCCATTTCATCTGCTGCAGGTCAGTCAGTGAATAGACAGGAAATTATACAGTCATTAGCTATTTTACATAACACTACACTTCACCCACACATTAGATTCTTCCTGCACAAGATGTTAACTGAATGGGTTTAGCTATTTTAAGTAATGCTTGCTATTTCATTTTTCCCAGTATATCAGTGGTGCCCTTCAATTTCCATGTCAAATTTGACTGCAACATATGGTTCTATGCATTCAAAATGATTACACATTGCTCTAAACAGCTCTGCGTACATCTCTGTTTGCATCTCCTCCTCACACCCTGTCCAATCCTCTATTCTTCTTGCTCCCTTTATCTGCTTCTCCTACTCTTTTTTTCATGCTGACTCCTGCCCTTGGAATTGCATCTCTCTCCTTGAATAAAAAGCATCCTCCCTCTCCTCCAAATGTGTCCTGAAAATCCATTTCTTTAGCCAGATCTGATCTCTAGTGATCCTACTCACACCTCTTCCTTTAGCTGTTGTATTGTTTCCATTCAATTTAAAATGTAAATTTATAAGGGAGAGAACCATGCCACGTCTGATTCAGTGTGAAGCGTGTGTACACTTTTAGTGACATATCACAGATTTTTTTTTTTAAACTGAATTTGGCAAGAGAAATATTCCTAAGCATCAGAGCACAGGCAATACCTAAGACGCCTGTGAAGTCTTCTGCCTAAGAACCTCCAACGCACCTTCTCTCAGGCTAGAGACATATCTTCAAATAGTCCCATGAGTTTGACTGAAGAGGGGTCTCTAAATAGAATTGAAATCAACTCTACAACATGCCTGCAGAGTGGGATTCCAGTAGCTATATATCCGTCTGAAGTACTTACGTGGCCCCCATCACCACAGTGCCTGAGCACCTCACAGTCTAAGAATTTACCTTCCCAACACTCCTGTGAGGTAGGGAAGCGCTATTATCCCCATTTGATAAATGAGGAACTCAAGCATAAAGATACTAGACTAATGACTGCCCAAGATCACACAGGAAGTCTGTATTCTATCTTATCCCGTTTTGTTGCACATGCTGGGTTGCACAACTATCATCTCAGGGGAAGAGAAACTGCACAATCAAATGGTTTCTACTGCTGTGTGATAAATCTGTTTAATGATAGACTTACAGTCATACTGTTACTCTGAACTCTCAGTACCTAAAAAAGGTTTTAAGGAATATGGTTTACCTGGAAAACCTTCTACTGCTTCCTATCCAGACTCTTTTCTGCTAACTAAATTAAAGCAGTTCCCATTCATGGTTGCTATGTTGCTTGGTATATGTGAAGAACTCTATGCCATTGTATATGTTTGGGAGTAATAATAAGATAACTGCACTTAATGCAGTCCAGTAAAAGTTTTGCCCTTAGTTTGGCAGATTTTTATGCCACACAAAAACAATTAACTTCCTTAGCATAACTTATTTAAATCATGCATTCATTATAGAGATGGGGAAAAAACCTATTAAGTCATCTACCTGACCATTCTGTCAGTGCAAGATAGTTCCCTACAGCACAATTTACATGTTTGTCTTAAGTGTGTTTGCTACAGTGTGAGCTCATAAATTGTCTGCATAGCTGAGACACGTTCACTGACTTATGCTTCAAGCCAACAAGCTGTTGGAAGACTTCAATTCATGACTTAGACTGCGTTTTTATTTCCCCAACAGACCTGAGCCGTTTTTCCACCTCCCTCAAGAAAAGTAATTGTATTTTGCTTTGCAGCAAAAATATATAACAAAGAACTACCTGATGATTTTTAAGTGCGGTCTGTGTGTCCAACATGTTATAACACTAGGACTGGGAATGTACTGCATGCCTATCAAAAAAGTATGTACCGTGCAGTCCAAAATGAGGTCCAGTTCTATGGATTAGGAAAGACAAATATAGCCAGACAATAGTGTGCAGACAGGTTTTTACAAGTTGCTTGATTTTATAAATAGGAAAACAATTCTATCATTTGAATCATGGTATCTTGGAATTCTTACAGGCTGTTTCATTTTAAGGAGACTAAGGAGGCACATCCAAAAGTCTATGATATATTTATTAAACAACTTCGGTGTACGCTGTGCTGTATAGTAGGTGTAATGTGACAAATGGTAAACAGGTCTCTGCCTGAAGCTGCTTCCAATCTAAAGACATAGCAGATAGAATATCATACAACACAAACAAATAGAAGCATTAGTCCCCTATTGCCTCAAGAAATACATGAGTTTTTAAAACATTTTTCTGCTGGAGGGAAGGAAAGTTGTCATGCACTGAACACACCAAGCACATATGCGACAGCATGAAAA
Organism: Natator depressus; assembly: GCF_965152275.1. NCBI lineage: Eukaryota > Metazoa > Chordata > Testudines > Cheloniidae > Natator > Natator depressus. Next base: position 12,660,940 of record NC_134234.1, on the reverse strand, counting down.
AAGGCTCAGTCTAAAGTGGGTAGAGGTAACCAAGGGAAGTGTCAGAAGAGAAGCATGGAGTGACTAAAGGAGCAAGAGGCAATCCATAAACCAAACTTGGATCAAAAGACCTCAAGCAGAACACTCGATTAGCAATACATGAACATGGGACTAGAAATGAGTGATCTAGCCAGAGAAATTCAGCTGCAAATAGACTGATCAGTCTAAAAGTGAACTCTAAGAAATACAAATGCAGGGGGAAATATGAGTAGGATGATCATAGCTACTTCAACTGTTTTGTCCAGAAAGATGTTGGGGGACAGGGATTGGTGTGTGAGAGAGCGCGAGAACTGCCTTTTAGGGAAACAGTTATTCAGAGTTCCTGAACACATCTGTAACAAATCTAGTAAGTCTTGTTTAACTGCGTGGGGAGAGAGACCTTTCTCAGAGGTTTCCCAGAAAAGAGAGAGGACACAGTTAACGTAATGAAACCGAACATACATTCCAGTTCTGTAAATTGTTTCTCCCGCTTCCTTGATGCTAAGAGCTCTGTTTGACTATTAGATACCAAACCAAGAGGAAAAATAGCCATAACTAACACCTCTGTGCAATTGTGAATTAAGTATATTTAACACTATATATGAATTTAGCTGACGCTGGCAGAAACATTGCCATTATTGTTTTGCTTCTGCTCATGCAGCTTTGAAAAGCCGCAGCCTGAGGAGAAGAGGGAGCCTTATTTAAAAATAAGTGATAAAACAAAGCTAAGCAAAATGATTTCATAGCCTGCTTTAAGAGCCCTCCTGAGTACATTTCCTTGACCTACTAAAAGCCTATCACAATAAAAAAGCCTGGCATGCAAACTTGCCAGTCCTTCCTGTGAAAGTCATTATCTTCTAAACAGCTGTGTAAAAATCAGCATTTCGGAAAACAATGAAAACCTGAAACGACCAGGAATGAAAAAGCCCTTATGTCACTCACGCCTCTGCCATTCCACGTGCACTGTGATCTATAACTTCCCTTCAGACAGAAGGGAAAGGGTATCAGTCCTTACAAAGACGGTTTCTTTTGGTTAATTATATCCCCTGCAGACTTTTTAATTCTGGCACCCCAAGGTCCTCTGCAGAAAGCTTTGTATTTAATTGAGAGGGATAAAAAAATGTTTTAATACAGAGCTACATGTGAAAAATTAAAGGGGAGAAAATCATGTACAAAATTTACTGTTTCCATTATCCTAAGGAGAAAAGAACATCACTAAGACAATAGCCCCATCTGCTCATCTGTGTCTCAACGAAGCAGATCAACTTGACCCAAGCATTTCCTCCTATTCAAGGAGAGGGGTGTAAAACCCAGTCTAAATGCAATGACACTTCTTCCCCTGCTGGTGTCACTGCATCTAACTGAACCACTACAGGGCCCGGATATACCCAACAATGGAAGAGGAGAACAGAGCCATTGCTGGTTAGAGCAGTGGTTCCCAACTTTTTCTCTGCCACAGCACACCTTGATACCTTTAATTATTTTGAAGCACCCCACCATATTGTCTCTGAATGAACTCTCCTCTTATTGCCTCGGGTTAAGCTGTTTACCACACCACCCTGGCCATCCACAGTCTGTACAATACAGTTGATGTTTTAGTCAACTCACAAATTCACACTAACAAGACCTCAATTCTGCCCCACCCCCACCCAGCCCCAACCAGTTCTGCCTCCACACCCACCTAGCCCCCATCAGTTCTACCTTTCAATTTCCCCACACATTCTGCCCCCCTCCCCAGCTTTTCCACCTCACACCCAGCCCCCACCCACCTCTGCTTCTTCTAGGGTTCTTCCCACCTCCCAATCCTGGGGGGCTGCAGCAGGTCCCTGTTCCCCTTCCAGGCTTGGGAGCAGCTCCAGGGGCTCTTTCTCCCACCCCAAGCTGGTGACTGCAGAATGGAGGGGGAGGGTAGAGGAGACGACCCGTTGCTCACGGGGGGGGAGAGAGAGGGAGACTGAGCTCCGATTGGTTGCTCTGCCATTGGAGGCGGCAGGGGAGTGAAGCAAACAGTCAATCAGAATGCAGCTTTCCCCCCTTCCCCACCCACAATTCCACAGTACTCATATTTGCTATCTTAACCTCACTTTGGGGAATGGAATGCGATGCATGCATAATATTTGAAAGGAGCTTCATCCAAGGAGCAAAAGTACAGAATGCAATCTGGATCAGATATTAATTAAAATATAAGGGAAGATTTTTTTTTTTGTTCTCACGTGTAGATTTTTCAAAAAATTCCACGACAGACCTGTTTGTGCCCGAAGGCACACTGGTTGTGAAACACTGGGTTAGAGCACAGAAATACAGATAGCTGGGAGGATAATACAGGAAAAGATATGGGGAAGAGGAGAGGTACATGGCTAGATAAAGGAAGAGCAAAGACACCAGCAGAAAGAGACGAAAACCGGTGATTCAGCCAGAGAAGAGGAAAATGGAAGGAGTCATACAAATCATGCCTCTTGTCTGATGAAAATTTGCTTGCTTGCTGGGTTGATTTTTGTTTTTCAGTTTGCAGATGCTGGTAGGAGGCAGCATGCTGTGAGAGAAGCAGAGCCTTTGATCACAATAGAACCCTCATTTCAGGGCAGGGCGTCCCTAATTATAAAGGCAGCCAAGCAGTACAGGAGCAGTGGCACGGGAACCAGCAAACAGAGTTGAAAACTGGGGACTTTGGGGGTGGGTGGGGGTCGTGTTCTGTTTTCGTTGTGTGTGTGGTTTTTTATTTTGTTTTCTTGACAGGAGCTTAGGTGGGAATGCTATGACAGATACAGCAGCGGTAGTGACCCAAGGAATGGGTGACATAATGAAGATGACTGGATGTGGAAGCTGCAGGATGTAGATTATCCTGGAGCGGGTACCTGAAAAGAGTTTCCTTTATATAAACTACCACCTGATGGAGGAGAAGATCTGAGGTTTGGAGATGCAGACAGAAACGATGGTTGAGTTTTGAAGGGGATTCAAGCAGATGATGGAGGGAAGGCAAGAGGAGGCTGAAGGGAAAAGTCAAGACAGATGCAAGCTGGACTGGAGAACTCTGAGGGGAGACTGCTGGGTGAGGAAAGTGGCCAGTGGAAGCATGCAACTATGAGAACCAGGCAGAGGAAAAGACCAGCAGTGAAGGAGAAATAGAGCTCAGGAACAGGTCTGCTGAGCTGGAAAATGAAGAAGGAGTGCAGCAGGCAGTAACAGAAGGTGGGAGGGCAAGGAAGAAGAGAAAAGCGGCTAGTCCTACAAGAAGAGGGGAAGAATCAGTGGAGACAGCCAGAGTTCAGAGCTCCAGGCACACAGAGGATGACTCACAGAAGATGACAAGGGAGAACTAAAGACAGAGGACTTGCAGCCAAAAAAAACCAGGAGGAAGACTGGAGAATCACACCAGCACAAGGAAGAGGCAGGTCTATGTGATTGGGGACTTTCTGCTTTGGACAGCCTTGTGACCAGGGCTGATCTGGAGAACAGAAGGGTTTGCTCTCTGTTAGGAGCTAAGATATGGGACGTGGGCCTGAGGCAGAAGAGAATCCTAATGGGAGCAGAAAAAAATCCACTGATTGTCCAACATGTGGGAATAAATCATATTGCTAAATTCTTCTTGGAATGCTTCAAGGGAGACTATGCCAAGCTGGGAAGACACTTAAAGAAATGGAGGCTCAGGTGGGATTCTACCTGTTCCTACAGGAGGAGAAAAGGCAAAACAAGAATATGATGATCAACATATGGCTCAGACAGTGGTGCTATATGGATGGATATGGGATATTCAACCACTAGGAGGCATTCATGGACAGAGGACTCTCAGATTCATGGGATGCACTTCACCTAAGTAGGGAGGGAAATAGACTTCTGGGGTGGAAGCAGTCAAAACTGATTAAAACAGGTTTAAACTACAAATCTGGGGGAGATGACTTGGAGATTCTCATGTAATCTCCATGCCTGATACTAATATTGAGAGGGAGGAAAATCAAGAAAGAGAGGATGCAGCAATGGAGAAAGGAACAGTAGAGGGTAGGAGAATGGACATCAAGAGAAAAGACAGTGCCAATACCAATGAAGCTAACAGTCAAGTAGGCAATACTGGCAATAGAATTACTGTACCTAATAGGGTGAGGAATCTGGGTGAAGCCAAGCAGAAACAGCTAAGATGTTTGTACACCAATGCAAGAAGCCTAGGTAACAAAATGGAGGAACTAGAACTACTGGTGCTGGAAGTTAATCCAGATATTATAGGGATAGCAAACATGGTGGAATAGCAGTCATGACTGGAGTACGCGTATTGAAGGGTACGTGCTGTTCAGGAAAGACAAATAAAGGTAAAGGTGGTGGAGTAGCATAATGACAGGGTAGAATGTAAAGAAATTAGAAGTGACGGAATGAATAAAACAAAACCTGTTTGGGTCACAATCATTTTGGAGAAGAAAGCTACCAGAGGCTCCACTGGGATAGTGTTCAAGTCTTCTACAGACCCCCAGGATCTGGTTTCACCCTCCTCCTCGTAACAACCTTTTATGTACTTGAAGACTGTTATGTCCCCTCTCAGTCTTCTCTTCTCCAGACTAAACAAACAATTTTTTCAGTCTTCCCTCAGATATCATGTTTTCTAGACCTTAATCATTTTTGTTGCTCTCCTCTGGACTTTCTCCAATCTGGTCACATCTTTCCCAGAACAGCACACAATACTCCAGCTTAGGCCTAATCAACATGGAGTACAGCAGAAGAATTACTTCTCCTATCTTGCTTACATCACTCCTGCTCATACATCCCAGAATGATGTTTGCTTTTTTTGCAACAGTGTTACATTGTTCACCCATATTTAGCTTGTGATCCACTATGACCCCAGATCCCTTTCTGCAGTACTCCTTCCTAGGCAGTCATTTCCCATTTTGTAAGTGTGCAACTGACTGTTCCTTCCTAAGTGGAGTACTTTGCATTTGTCCTTATTGAATTTCACCCTATTTACTTCAGACCATTCCTCCAGTTTGTCCAGATCATTTTGAATTTTAATCCTATCCTCCAAAGCACTTGCACCCCCTCCCAACTTGCTATTGTCCGCAAACGTTATAAGCGTACTCTAAGCCATTATCTAAATCATTGATGAAGATATTGAACTGCACCAGACCCAGAACTGATCCCTGCGGGACCCCACTCGATAAGCCCTTCCAGCTTGACTGTGAACCACTGATAGCTACTCTCTGGGAATGTTTTTCCAACCAGTTATGCACCCACCTTATAGTAGCTCCATCTAGGCTATATTTCCCTAGTTTGTTTACGAGAAGGTCATACAAGACAGTGTCAAAAGACTTACTAAAGTCAAGATATACCACATCTACTGCTTCCCCCCATCCACAAGGCTCATTACCCTGTCAAAGAAAGCTATTAGGCTGGTTTGACATGATTTGTTCTTGACAAATCCATTTTGACTAATACTTATCACCTTATTATCTTCTAGTGTTTGCAAACTGATTTTTTGATTATTTGCTCCATTATCTTTCCAGGTACTGAAGTTAAGATGATTGATATGTAATTCCCTGGGTTGTTCTTATTCCCTTGATAGACCAGTCCTAATTTGCCCTCTCTTCCAGTCCTCTGGAATCTCTTCCATCTTCCATGAGTTTTGGTATAGCCCAGATTTTCCTGTGTGTGATAGCTGACACATTTCTTCACCAACCAACAAGAGGAGATGCCATTTTAGATTCAGTATTGGTAAGTAGTGAGAAGCTCATAGAAGAAGTGGCTGATGGGGACAACTTTGGTTCAAGTGATCGTGAGCTAATTCAGTTTAAACTAAATGGAAGGATAAACAAAAATAGCTCTGCAACTAGGGTCCTTGATTTCAAGACGGGCAAACTTAAGAAAATTAACAGAATTAGTTAGGGAAGTGGAGTGGACTGAAGTACTCAAGGATATGAATGTGGAGGAGGCTTGGAATTATTTTACGTCAAAGTTGAAGAAACTGTTTGAAGCCCGCATCCCAAGCAAGGGAAAAAATTCATAGGGAAGGGTTGCAGACCAAACTGGATGAGCAAGCATCTCAAACAGTTTACTAAAAGAAAGCAGAAAGCCTACAAGGCATGGAAGATAGGAAAGTTCAGCCAGGAAAGTTACCTCTCAGAGGTCAGAAAGTGTTGAGAAAAAATGAGAATTGCCAAAAGCCAAGCAGAGTAGAACCTTGCAAACAGAATTAAATCCAATAGTAAAAGCTTCTATAGCCATATAAATAAAAAGAAAACAAGGAAAGAAGAAGTAGGACCACTAAGCACTGAGGATGGGGTGGAGAGTAAAGATAATCTAGACATGGTCCAACAGCAAAATGAATACTCTGCCTCAGTTTTCAATAAGGGTAATGAGGATCTTAGGGGCAGTGGCAGGGTGGCTAATGGAAATGAGGATAGGGAAGCAGAAATTACCACATCCAAGGTGGAAGTCAAGATCAAACAGCTTCGACCAAATCAGGAGGTCCAGATAATCTCCATCCAAGAATATTAAAGGAACTGGCATGTGAAACCGCAAGCCCAACAGCAAGGATTTTCAATGAATACATGCTATATTTACAATTCTCCAGTCACAGGGTTTCTATTTTTTTAAAAGGGGGAAAGATGATCTGGAAAACTACCGCCCTGTTGGTTTGACCTCAGTTGTATGTAATGCCTTGGAACAAATTTTCAAAGAGGACATGGTTAAGGATGTAGAGATAAAGGGTAAATTGGATAAGATACAACGTTTTAGAAAAGGTAGATCATGCCAGACCAACCTGATCTCTTTCTTTGAGAAGATAACTGATTTTTTTAGACAAAGAAAATGCAGTAGATCTAATCTACCTGGATGTCAGTAATGAAGTGTTGTTGTAGCCGTGTCAGTCCCAGGATATTAGAGAGACAAGGTGGGTGAGCTAGTATCTGGATTTCAGTAAGACATCTGATACAGTTCCACGAGGGAAATTATTAATTAAATAGGAAAAGAAGGGGATTCCCTCCGGTTGGAGGGAAGGTACTAATGAAGTTCCTCAAGAATCAGCCTTGGGACCAATCTTATTTAACATTTTTAGTAATGACCTTGGCACAAAAAAATGGGAGTGTGCTAATAAAATCTGTAAATTTCCCAAAGTTGGGAAGTATTATCAGCAGGGAGGAGGACTGGAATATCATACAACAAGATCTGGACGACCTTGAAAACTGGAGTAATAGAAATGGGAGGAAATTTAATGGAGCAAAGTGCAAAGTCATGCACTTAGGGAGTAACAACAAGAATTTTTGCTATAAACTGGGGATTTATCAGTTGGGAACAACAGAGGAGGAGAAAGCCTAGGGTGTATTGGTTGATCACAGGATGACTATGAGCACAGGCAGCGTGTGAACTGCTGGCTGGGGGACGCTAGCCCCCAGCCCCGTCCCTTCCGCCCGAGGCCCCGCCAGAGCCGAGCCTCCCCTTCCATCTCACCCATGCCAGAGCCCAGAGAGCCCCACCACCACCATTGTAGCCACCAGCCCAGTCCCGCAGCTAGCCCACCAGTCCCAAAGGAGCGCCAGGAGGACGGGCGGCGCGTGGCCCCAGCCTCCCCAGCTCCAGAGCCAGAGGACTGGAGCAGCACTCAGGGAGCGGCGTGACAGGGGGCAGGGTCACACCCGGCTGTTTGGGGAGGCAAAGCCTTCCCCAGCCTATGCGACCTACCGCCCTTGACTATGAGCCACCATGTGATGCAGCTGTGAAAAAGGCTAATGCAATCCTAGGTTGTATCCGGCAAGGTACTTCCAGTAGAGAGAGGGAAGTGAGAGTACCATTATACAAGGTACTGGTGAGGCCTCATCTGGAATACTACATGCAATTCTGGTCTTCCATGTTTAAGAAAGATGAATTCAAACTGGAACAGCTGCAGAAAAGGGCTACTAGACTGATCCGAGGAATGGAAAACCTACCTTATGAGAGGAGACAAAGCTTAGCTTGTTTAGCCTAACCAAAGGAAGGCTGAGGACAGATATGATTACTCTCTATAAATATAGCAGAAGGATAAATAACAAGGAGGGAGAGGAGTTATTTAAGTTAAGCGACAATGCTGACACAAGAACCAATGGATATAAACTGCCATCAAGAAGTTTGGGCTTGAAATTAGGCAAAGGTTTCTAACCATCAGAGGTGGTGAAGTTCTGGGACAACCTTCCAAGGGAAGCAGTGGGGGCAAAAAACCTAACTGGCTTCAAGACTGAGCTTGATCAGTTTATGAAGGGAATGGTACGATGGGACTGACTACAATGGTGTGTGGCCCATCTGCAACTGCTAGTAGCAAATATCCCCAACAGCCAGAGATGGGACACTAGATGCGGAGGGCTCTGAGTTACTACAGAGAATTCTTTGTCAGGTGTCTGGCTGACACGCTTAGAGTCCAACTGATCGCCATATTTGGGGTCAGGAAGGAACTTTTCCCTTGGGTCAGGTTGCCAGAGACCCTGGGAGGTGAGGGGGGGTCGCCTCTTTGTAGCATGGAGCACAGGTCACTTGCAGAGTAAATGGTAGATTCTCTGTAACTTGAAGTTTTTAAATCATGATTTGAGGACTTCAGTAACTCAGACAGAGGTTATGAGTCTATTACAGGAGTGGATGGGTGAGGTTCTGTGCCCTGCGACGTGCAGGAGGTCATAATAGATGATCAAGATGGTTCCTTCTGGTCTTAAATTCTATGAGACCTCCAGAAGGTGCCAGAAGTGATATGGGGAAAAGTCACAAATTACCTGACAGCACAGAAAGGACAAGTGAAACACATCTTTTCCTTGGTGTTACACTAATTCCAGTTTATATCTATTTTTAAGAAGTTAGAAAAGGAAAACCCTGGATTTCTGTGTATTTAAACTAATTTCTTAGCTCAATATTAGATCACAACAAATAGAATAAGCTACACAAAACACAGCTCTTAGTACCTTTCCCATTTGACCATGTGATCCAAAAATTATCTGAGTAACTTGGCAGGTGCATACAAAACTAATTGGATCTTCCTTCAGATTTAAATATTTTATACAAGAATTCCCATAGGAAACCACCTAGGATGAAAACAGGGAGGTTTTCCTCGCAGATCCTGCATCATCTTACTAACCCCTTCAGTAGGATAAATAGTGAGCTAATAAGAAGCACCCAAACTCTTGTGGGGGCCTTGGGGAACCTGGAAAAAAAAGCCTGTGCTCCGATTTGGGCACCCATGACATTGCACTTTGATATCAAAGGCTTCTGAAGACAGTCTAACGTAGCCTGTGTCCGGGCCAAACTCATTACGAGAAACAAGATGGCATGGACCAATAGGGAGAACAAATGTTGTAATGGCCCAGACACTGCAGAAATGTTTCAGTTTGCCCTTCCACCTCACCTATAATAAGACTGGTGTGATCTGGGCAGGCAGGCCTTTATTGCTGTTGGTATGGTGCAAATGTGAAGAGACTGTTTGCTCCACAGCCAGTTGAAGAAAAATGACCCCAAGAAGTAACACCAGATTCAGCAGGGCAAAGGCCTGCTTGTGGCTTCAAAAACTGGAATCCCAATAGAGTCTGAACTTTGAATAGAAACCACTTTTCCTTCTTGTCCTTCAGTAACTAAATCTGTCACCTCCTTGATGGCTTTGTTGCACAGAGCTTCTTCAAACAGCTTCTGTTAGTCAAAGGGGACTCGTGATCTGAAGTTGCTGTTAACATCCCAGACATTTGAGTCTTTGGTCCCTTCTTGATATAAGAATACAAAAGAAAGTGCATGAGGCAAGCTTTATAGCATCACAAGTAACATTATAAATAAAGGAAAGAGAGGCAGACACCCTTCACGTGTTTTGTCCTACTGGAGCCTTTATATTTGTGCTTGTTCATTTTCCTCAGGACTTTAGCCCAGGAGAGTTAGGCAGCTTTTAGCATTTCATGGACCACCGCTGCTTTCAGGACAACAGCTTTCTCAACCTGCAATGTCTGTTGAGAAAGAGTTACATTTTCTTATCCAGAGAATCCTATACTGATGCTGCTGCCTTCCCCGGGACAAGGGCCTTTTCGGTGAAGACTGACATAATAGTTTTAGAGGACTTTGGGTACCACACATAAGACGACAAGATAAGAACTGAAACAAGATAACAGGACAGACAAGGATGACGTATAGGGAAGAAGCAAAGAGAGAGATGATGTCAACTGTAGCAGGATCATGACATGAAGAGCCATAGAATGCCCATCCACCAATCTGTCACAAGAGGACTCAACACAATGAGACCAGGAACCACTGTGTTTCTGCCACTCCGTTGTACTGAATGGAAGAAGTTGCTGAAGAGAAGTTCCTGAAGAGCAGCACAGCCAACCATCATGGCCATCTCGTCCCAAAGCCTCTGACCACACAAACTATACCACAAGAGCAATGTTTAAACCTTTAGACACATATATAACAACTATTTCCTTTTCTTAATCTTAAGAGATGGAATAGGATAGCCTATTTATTATTATTTTCACAGTGCAAAGCACCATGAAGTCACATCACAATGCACAGTAAACACAACACACGGAGTCACTGGCCAGCAAACATCCTCCACATTTTGCTGTCTTCACACAGTTTTTGGAAGCACATCATGCCACATTCCATCCAGTCAGCCACATCATCGAACCATACTCACTGTGGACACCTTCTGCCTCTGGCACCTGCAAATCCTACACAAAATGCAGCACTGCCATGAGAAACACATTCTCAGAAGGAAAAAAAAAACAAACCTTAAGGGGCTGGATGTGGAGGTGGAAAAAAAATCAGTGACCACAAAGACATCTATTGCAAGCCCCAACTGCAAAAACAAAGAGACTATGTACAAAGAAAACAACAAAGACTAAAAACATTAAGTACCTTTCATGGAAATGTAACTGTCAACCTTTATCTGCCTATTCTGTCAATCCCCAGGGTTCTTCCTCAGACCCTGGTTCCTTCAGGAATCCAACATAAAATAATACTTCAGTATTGAGAAACCTGGCCTACAACCGCGATAGCAAAGTACTTTAGCACCCCAACATGCTTTCCTTAATAAACAACTATCTTGCTGACTCTTACTCTGATGTTAAGATGTGCTATGTTATATATTGCCAAAACTGCTTACTCATTCAGTACAACCAGCTCCTTATAATCCACTGTGTATTTTGACACCCCCCCACCCATAAACAAAAGAAGGATGCAGCACATTATGGACACTAAACTGTTTACAATTTAGTAACCCTACGAGAAAAGAATAGTTAGCCTTCAGAACATAAATCATTGCCTTATAGCAATCTTATGTGCCAGGACTAGGACTACAAGTATCTGGTTCCATAAATTTTCTTTCCTCATAATAAGAGAATGGTCTCTCAAACCTCTATATCAAATAATAAGAAAGAAGACATACAGGGAAACCTGTATGAATAATAGGAGAGATGTTTACTGTTCCAGATAATGCATCAAAATTCATCCTCCATCCTTTTACACAACCCCAGAATGAGTAATTACATGCCACGAGATATCATCTGCTCCATAAATCAAGTCACTGAAACTACAGACTAAAAAAAAAATTTTTAAGTCAATTTATTAGAGATGACTGTGCAGACAGACATGAGTGCTCTTGTGTACCTGCTGGATTAACAACCCCTCACAAACCACAGGAAAAAAAAAAAATCAATACTGTATTTTTGCTCCCATTAGTTTATCTAGTGCTGAAAAAAACAACCACTAGTTTGTGAGTGCATCAATGCATGTTATATTCTACACTTCCTACAAAGAGAAAACAAAACGGGTTTGTTTTAAATAAATGTAACCCTGATTAGCCAAAGTCAAATTAATGTTGCATTAATGAGATAATTAAACTCTGTAAAAAGCAGAGTCATCAAGTAAGTCTAACTCAGCTTAATCAGAATTCCAATCCAGAATTCCTGAAGGTCTTCCACACATTATTCTTTTCTATTCAGGTTCATATACCACACCATCACCATTGTTTCTGAGCACCTAGCACCATTACCTCGAACACCACATTTTCAGGTAAGGTTGTACATTCATCAATTCCAACAATCTAGAACTCCTCCTTTAACACAGGATCACTGGAGAACAGACAGTGGAAATTAGTGTTCCAAAATCTCTGCAATCTATCTATTATTTATATTGCAGTAGCACCTAGAGGCCTCAAAACAAAGCTCTCTGGTACTAGGTGCTGCACACACAACTAAAATAAAGGATAGTTCCTGTATCAAAGAATTCACAACCTTGGCATATGACAAGACAATATGTGGACAAAACAAATAAATGAGGAGAGGGGAAGAGAGGAAAAGGAAACAGTAAAACAAAGATTAGTGTAAAGAGCAACAGCCTCAACACACAACTGTCAGTGTTTTACAGGCATCACAGCCAAGGTGAGTTTTAGGGAAAGATTTGAAAGAGGATGACTCAGATACAAAGGCCAGAAGGGACGACAGAACTTGCCCAGAAAAATTCCTAGAGGTTTTTTTTTTATTATTTATTTAAGAAAAACATCCAATCTTGATTTAAAAATTGCCAATAATGGAGTATCCACCACAACCCTTGGTAAATTGTTCCAGTGGTTAATTACCCTCACTGTTAAAAATGTATGCCAGATTTCCAGTCTGAATTTGTGTAGTTTCAGCTTCCAACCCATGTTATACCTTTCTCTGCTAGACTGACAACCCCATTTCCCTGACCGGGAAAACCGAGAAGTCTGCTGCTTGCCAGGGGCTAAGATTCGCGATGTGACGGAGAGACTGCCGAGACTCATCAAGCCCTCAGATCGCTACCCCTTCCTGCTTCTCCACGTGGGCACCAATGATGCTGCCAAGAATGACCTTGAGCGGATCACTGCGGACTACGTGGCTCTGGGAAGAAGGATAAAGGAGTTTGAGGCGCAAGTGGTGTTCTCGTCCATCCTCCCCGTGGAAGGAAAAGGCCAGGGCAGGGACCGTCGAATCGTGGAAGTCAACGAATGGCTACGCAGGTGGTGTCGGAGAGAAGGCTTTGGATTCTTTGACCATGGGATGGTGTTCCATGAAGGAGGAGTGCTGGGCAGAGACGGGCTCCATCTTTTACGAAGAGAGGGAAGAGCATCTTTGCGAGCAGGCCGGCTAACCTAGTGAGGAGGGCTTTAAACTAGGTTCACCGGCGGAAGGAGACCAAAGCCCTGAGGTAAGTGAGCAAGCAGGATACCGGGAGGAAGCACAGGCAGGAACGTCTGTGAGGGGAGGGCTCCTGCCTCATACTGAGAATGAGGGGCGATCAGCAGGTTATCTCAAGTGCTTATATACGAATGCACAAAGCCTTGGAAACAAGCAGGGAGAACTGGAGGTCCTGGTGATGTCAGGGAATTATGACGTGATTGGAATAACAGAGACTTGGTGGGATAACTCACATGACTGGAGTACTGTCATGGATGGTTATAAACTGTTCAGGAAGGACAGGCAGGGCAGAAAAGGTGGGGGAGTAGCACTGTATGTAAGGGAGCAGTATGACTGCTCAGAGCTCCAGTACGAAACTGCAGAAAAACCTGAGTGTCTCTGGATTAAGTTTAGAAGTGTGAGTAACAAGAGTGACGTAGTAGTGGGAGTCTGCTATAGACCACCGGACCAGGGGGATGAGGTGGATGAGGCTTTCTTCCGGCAACTCGCAGAAGCTACTAGATCGCACGCCCTGGTTCTCATGGGTGACTTTAATTTTCCTGATATTTGCTGGGAGAGCAATACAGCGGTGCATAGACAATCCAGGAAGTTTTTGGAAAGCGTAGGGGACAATTTCCTGGTGCAAGTGCTAGACGAGCCAACTGGGGGGGAGCTTTTCTTGACCTGCTGCTCACAAACAGGGAAGAATTAGTGGGGGAAGCAAAAGTGGATGGGAATCTGGGAGGCAGTGACCATGAGATGGTCAAGTTCAGGATCCTGACACAGGGAAAAAAGTTAAGCAGCAGGATACGGACCCTGGACTTCAGGAAAGCAGACTTCGACTCCCTCAGGGAGCGGATGGGTAGGATCCCCTGGGGGACTAACATGAAGGGGAAAGGAGTCCAGGAGAGCTGGCTGTATTTCAAGGAATCCCTGTTGAGGTTACAGGGACAAACCATCCCAATGAGTCGAAAGAATAGTAAATATGGCAGGCGACCAGCTTGGCTTAATGGTGAAATCCTAGCGGATCTTAAACATAAAAAAGAAGCTTACAAGAAGTGGAAGGTTGGACATATGACCAGGGAAGAGTATAAAAATATTGCTCGGGCATGTAGGAATGAAATCAGGAGGGCCAAATCGCGCCTGGAGCTGCAGCTAGCAAGAGATGTCAAGAGTAACAAGAAGGGTTTCTTCAGGTATGTTGGGAACAAGAAGAAAGCCAAGGAAAGTGTGGGCCCCTTACTGAATGAGGGAGGCAACCTAGTGACAGAGGATGTGGAAAAAGCTAATGTGCTCAATGCTTTTTTTGCCTCTGTCTTCACTAACAAGGACAGCTCCCAGACTGCTGCGCTGGGCATCGCAACATGGGGAGTAGATGGCCAGCCCTCTGTGGAGAAAGAGGTGGTTACGGACTATTTAGAAAAGCTGGACGTGCACAAGTCCATGGGGCCGGACGAGTTGCATCCGAGAGTGCTAAAGGAATTGGCGGATGTGATTGCAGAGCCATTGGCCATTATCTTTGAAAACTCGTGGCGAACGGGGGAAGTCCCAGATGACTGGAAAAAGGCTAATGTAGTGCCAATCTTTAAAAAAGGGAAGAAGGAGGATCCTGGGAACTACAGGCCAGTCAGCCTCACCTCAGTCACCGGAAAAATCATGGAGCAGGTCCTCAAGGAATCAATCCTGAAGCACTTACACGAGAGGAAAGTGATCAGGAACAGTCAGCATGGATTCACCAAGGGTAGGTCATGCCTGACTAATCTAATCGCCTTCTATGATGAGATTACTGATTCTGTGGATGAAGGGAAAGCAGTGGATGTATTGTTTCTTGACTTTAGCAAAGCTTTTGACGCGGTCTCCCACAGTATTCTTGTCAGCAAGTTAAAGAAGTATGGGCTGGATGAATGTACTATAAGGTGGGTAGAAAGTTGGCTAGATTGTCGGGCTCAACGGGTAGTGATCAATGGCTCCATGTCTAGTTGGCAGCCGGTGTCAAGTGGAGTGCCCCAGGGGTCGGTCCTGGGGCCGGTTTTATTCAATATCTTCATAAATGATCTGGAGGATGGTGTGGATTGCACTCTCAGCAAATTTGCGGATGATACTAAACTGGGAGGAGTGGTAGATACGCTGGAGGGCAGAGATAGGATACAGAGGGACCTAGACAAATTGGAGGATTGGGCCAAAAGAAACCTGATGAGGTTCAATAAGGATAAGTGCAGGGTCCTGCACTTAGGACGGAAGAACCCAATGCACCGCTACAGACTAGGGACCGAATGGCTAGGCAGCAGTTCTGCGGAAAAGGACCTAGGGGTGACAGTGGACGAGAAGCTGGATATGAGTCAGCAGTGTGCCCTTGTTGCCAAGAAGGCCAATGGCATTTTGGGATGTATAAGTAGGGGCACAGCCAGCAGATCGAGGGACGTGATCGTTCCCCTCTATTCGACATTGGTGAGGCCTCATCTGGAGTACTGTGTCCAGTTTTGGGCCCCACACTACAAGAAGGACGTGGATAAATTGGAGAGAGTCCAGCGAAGGGCAACAAAAATGATTAGGGGTCTGGAACACATGACTTATGAGGAGAGGCTGAGGGAACTGGGATTGTTTAGTCTGCAGAAGAGAAGAATGAGGGGGGATTTGATAGCTGCTTTCAACTACCTGAGAGGTGGTTCCAGAGAGGATGGTTCTAGACTATTCTCAGTGGTAGAAGAGGACAGGACAAGGAGTAATGGTCTCAAGTTGCAGTGGGGGAGGTTTAGGTTGGATATTAGGAAAAACTTTTTCACTAGGAGGGTGGTGAAACACTGGAATGCGTTACCTAGGGAGGTGGTAGAATCTCCTTCCTTGGAAGTTTTTAAGGTCAGGCTTGACAAAGCCTTGGCTGGGATGATTTGATTGGGGATTGGTCCTGCTTTGAGCAGGGGGTTGGACTAGATGACCTCCTGCGGTCCCTTCCAACCCTGATATTCTATGATTACTAAATATCTGTTCCCCATATAGGTACTTATACACTGTGACCAAGTCACTCCCTAACCTTCTCTTTGATACGCTAAATAGATAGAGCTTCTTGAGTCTGTCACCATACAGCATGTTTTCTAAACCTTTGGGCCATTCTTGGGGCTCTTCTCTGAACCCTCTCCAATTTATCAACATCCTTCTTGAACTGCGGACATATCTGGAAACAGTATTCCAGAAGTGGTCACACCAGTGCCAGATACAGAGGTAAAATAACCTCTCTACTCCTACTTGAGATTCCCCTGATTATGCACCGAATGGCCACATTAGCCTTTTTGGCCTCAGCATCATACTGAGAGCTCACGTTCAACTGATTATCCACCACAACCCCCAAAACTTTTTCAGAGTCACTGCTTTGAAGAGTCCCCCATTCTGTACATATGGCCTACATTCTTTGTTCCTAGATGAAACATTTATATTCAGCCATATTAAAACACGTATTGTTTGCTTGCACCTATCTTACCAAGAGATTCAGATTGCTCTATATCAGTGACTGTCATCTTCATTATTTACCACTTCCCCCATTTCTGAGTCATCTGTAAACATTATCAGTGATGATTTTATGTTTTGTTACTGATAAAAATGTTAAATAATATAAGGCCAAGATGCAGTCCCTGCAGGACCCCACTGGAAACACACCCTCCCGATGATGATTCCCGATTTACAATTGATTGCATTTTGAGACTTATCAATTAACCAGCTTTTCATCCATTTAATGTATGTTATGTTAATTTATATCTTTCTAGTTTTTGAACCAAAATGTCATGCAGTACCAAGTCAAAAACCTTATAGAAGGCAAAGTATATTATGTCAGCACTATTATCTTAATTAACCAAACTTGTAACCTCATCAAAAAAAGATATTAAATTAGACAGGATCTATTTTCCATAACCCATGTTGACTGGCATTAATTATATTACCCCTCCTTTAACTCTTGATTAATCAAGTCCTGTATCAGCTGGTCCATTATCTTGGAATCAATGTCAGACTGACAGGCCTACAATTACCAACATCATTCCATTTACCCTTTTAAAATACTGGCACAACATTAGCTTTCTTCTGGAACTTCGCCCTGTGTTCCGAGTCTTACTAAAAATCAACAACAACAGTCCAGTGAGCTCCTTATCCAGCTCTTTTAAAAGTCTTGGATGAAAGCTATCCAGATATGTTAATATAAAAATGTCTAACTTTAGTAGGGGGCGCTGAGGAACATTCAGAGGGGTGCGCGGTGGGGCCTGGACCAGCCTGAACAGGGTGGGGAGGGCAGGGCAGGGAGGGAATACTATCCAGCCCCACTCTGCCCCCAGTCCAGCTCCACCCCAAGCGCAGCTCCAGCCCCAGCTGCAGTTCCACTCCGCCCCCAGCCCAGCTCTGCCCTCAATCCCTCTCCGCCCCCAGGCCAGCTCTGCCTCTAGCCCCAGCTCCTTCCCCATCCCCAGTTGTGCCCCCAACTCTGCCTTCATCCTAAGCGTCTCTGCTGAGGAAACCTTGCTGTGCAGTAATGGGGGGGGGGGGGCACAGAAATTCCATTACTAGTGGGGGGGGGGGCGTGACAGGAAAAATTTGGGCTCCATTGTACTAGACAGAAATTGGCCTTTTTAAAGCACCTGGACTTTATTCTGATGCATTTCTAATGCTGAAACAAGTCATGATCACTTGTAACTGAGTTACTATTAATTTTTAGTTCTGTGAACAGTTTCTACGTATTTGTCAAGATGAGGTCGAATATAGAATTCCCCCATGTTGGAGTCAACACTTTTTGAGCTAGGAAATTGTCATTTAGAAATTCCAAAAGAATGTCTTGGTACAGGCAGCATGAGCCACCAGCATGTCACTCAAAATTGGAGTCCCCCATGATCATGCAGCTTTTTTCCCTCTATACGTTATAGATAGGTGTGTAAGGAGCTGGACATCCTGTTCCCTAGAGTGATTTGGTTGTCTCTAGCAGACACCAATACTCCATCTTGTGCTTTATCTGCGAGACATTGATCCACAGGTTTTCAGGATCATTTTCTTCCCAGTTACCAGTGATTTTGAAACAGATAATGCAATTTCTGACATACAGCGCCACTCTCTTTTGATCCTTACTAAATAGGTTACAACCATTGATTATAACATTCCAAATATGTGAATCATCTCAGCTGGTTCAATAATACCAACCAAATGAACTTATACTTATGTGGGAGCAATTCCTATTCCTTGTTTGTGACATAGTGGCTTCCTTGATATTACCAAGAAAGTGAGATGGTCCTTTTGAGAGTATTGGACAAATGGACAATGAAGGCCAGCATTGTTGGCAGAGGCCAATAGCTCAATAATGTTGTCGTGTCTCATATGAGAAGGAAAAATAAGTTCCACCTAGAACGTTTGTCAGGAGAACATAAGACCACTATTTACTTTCCTCTACTGACACCTCACTTCCTCCTTCTGAGAGCTCCAGGTATAACCAGCCTTATAGAGCAAGACAAAGTCAGCTCTGGGAGCAAAGCATGTTACTCACATTACTATGATGGTCTTAGAAGCCACTGAAATTCTTTCATGCACCTTCCAGAGTCCAAGCAACTCTCTGAATTTTTAACTTTTTGGTTCTGACCCTCTAGAGTTTTAGTGCTTTCCAGGCAGAGAGCTCCTGCTGCTTTCCTGCAAAGAGGGAGGAAAACAACTGAGAAGAAACAAAAAGACACTCCCTGCCTGATCAACAGGAGGAGGACACAGTGTGTATACTCACAAAAGCCACATATCAGAGGGAAAAGCTTACAATCAGGAAGGCAGAAGTAGGGGATGAGAACAAGGATGGAAGGGGTTGCAGAAGCGAGACATGAGAAAAGAACTCGGTAGCCCCCAGCCAGCCCTGCTGATTTCTCATATAGTCCACTTATGTTGATTTACACTAAAGATCCTCTGAGGTCCCTATCGTGCACTCACTTACATAAATTGGTTAGTCTCTAAGGTGCCACAAGTACTCCTTAACTTTAAATGTGTTTACCTTGCAGTCATGGAACTGCTCATGTGCTCAAAGTTAATCATGTTTACAAGGCCTGAAGTGGCTACTGCAAGACCACCAGGGTCAGGCTCCATTACCATTACCTCACCAAAACGTTCTGCTATCCTGGCCAATCAGGATGAGCAACGGATTGTGAGCAAGAGAGAAAAAGGACTAGCAGTTAACATCTACAGTTAGGCCCAATATTTTAAGCACATCCTTCCCTAGCAATGTTTTTTTCTGGTTTTTCCCTAAATAACTATCTTTGGCAAAAGATTCAGAACAGCTTCTGCAGCGACAGAAGTGACTTAAAAAATAAGAAATTAAGTGCTAATAGCAAGACTAACACTCCTGCTGGAAAGCAGCAAGCAGCTGGAGATCCTACAGGCCACTTCAGCCCTTCAGTCACATGAGTAGAGGAAACACCCAACAGTTCTTGATTGGCAGAAGAGTTTGCTTTTCTCCTGTGTACAAAAAACCTAAATGTAATAAAGTTAATAAGTCAATGCAACAAAGCAGTTCATTTTTCAAAAATGTTTTCCCAGTCAGAATGGTATGCTGAATCTAAAAAGTACAGAGAGACTTTTCATTGGCAGAGCATTCCTCTTGAGATTTGAGTAGTTTTCCTATGCCAAATTGGCAAAAGAACAGTATAACTTTAGTGCTTTTACTAAAGGAATTAATTTATCGCAGGCCTGAACATGCTATCCCTTATACACACATATTTCATATAAATTGGAGAAAAAAGTTAATACACCCCACATTTTTAAAACCAACCCTCCTTCTGACAAGATTGTTTTAAAATAAAGTCACTGTACATTGCAGTAGGCCACACTGCCATGTTTCTTTCTGAAAAACAAACAGACCAAAGTATTACAAAGTCCCTCTGTTTGAGCATGCATTGGTGGAGGGTCAAACCATTCAGAGTGGTGTATCTGTCAGGTAGGGAAGTGTGGGAGTGGTTATACAGCTGTACTGATAACACTCGTGGTGATTAAGTTATGTGTTGTTGTGGTAGAATGGGAGACAGGAATAGTGCCGCTGCTTTGGACTATTTATATTTTGCAATTCGCACATTCTTGTGTTTTTAAATGTGTGTCAAGTAGCCCTGAGCTTAGGATGGGGACTCCATAGTGTGGAGTTTTTTTAGATCAAAACCTAAACAACTACATAGATAAAAAGTGGCAGGTATGAATGTTTAAAAAAATCTTGTTATCCAACAAAGGGACAAAGGGTCTGTCTGTCTGTGTGATGCTTTTGCCGGGAACAGATCAGGAATGCTCTTCATAACTCCTCAGAACTTCTGTTAAGTTAGTAAGTAATCGAGCTAGAAATGCGTTAGATTTTCTTTTGTTTAATAGCTGGTAAAATAGCTGTGCTGACTGGAATGTATATTCCTGGTTTTGTGTCTTTTTGTAACTTAAGGTTTTGCCTAGAGGGATTCTCTATGTTTTGAATTGGATTACCCTGTAAGGTATTTACCATCCTGATTTTACAGAGGTGATTCTTTTACTTTTTCTTTAATTAAAATTCTTCTTTTAAGAACCTGATTGCTTTTTCATTGTTCTTAAGATCCAAGGGTTTGGGTCTGTGTTCACCTATGCAAACTGGTGAGGATTTTTATCAAGCCTTCCCCAGGAAAGGGGGTGTAGGGCTTGGGGGGAAGACATCTCCAAGTGGGCTCTTTCCCTGTTCTTTGTTTAACATGCTTGGGGGTGGCAGCATAGGGTTCAAGGACAAGGCAAAGTTTGCACCTTGAGGAAGTTTTTAACCTAAGCTGGTAAGAATAAGCTTAAGGGGTCTTTCATGCAGGTCCCCACATCTGTAGCCTAGAGTTCAGAGTGAGGAAGGAACCCTGACAACACCTTACAGCAGAGATGTAACCTTATTACAGCAGAATCATACATGTTCAAGAGATTAAGAAGATCTACTAGTCACATAGTCCATTGCCCTGCAAGTGTAGAATCATTCATTACAGAGTACTTTCTTGTGCTGTGGCAGTCTAGTTTCATATGTTAAGCAATGGGGCTTTCATGTTTTCCAAAGATGGAGGAAAGTTTTGATTCATTTTGCACAAAGCAAATGCATAGCTACAGCCCAGACTGGTGTGAAAACGAAGATGATGTCATTTCATTTGTCTTCTCTATCAGAGAACATACGCTGGCCAATGAATAAAAATGAGAGGTATCTGGGAATATTGACCATTTTCATAGAATCATAGAATATCAGGGTTGGAAGGGACCTCAGGAGGTCATCTAGTCCAACCCCCTGCTCAAAGCAGGACCAATCCCCAATTTTTGCCCCAGATCCCTAAATGGCCCCCTCAAGGATTGAACTCACAACCCTGGCTTTAGCGGGCCAATGCTCAAACCACTGAACTATCCCTCCCCCATTTTAATCAACGATAGATAAGCAGTAGATATACATGTTACATGTGAATTCCTTCTAATTCCTTCCTTTCTAGTGAAACATATTCCTATTTAGGATTTTACATGCTAATCTTACAGCTATAGTTGTGGTTACAGAAACATTCTCCTTAATCAGAAGGCTGATCTGGGTACTGTTCCATCTCACCATCTTTCTTCATGACCACAAGCATAGGCATGACAAAATATTTTGATTTGATGGGTATTAAAATAAATTTGTTGAATTAAACATGCTTAGCATTGACATGCTGATTTTTATCTCAGACCCTAAGGTTACCATGCTTAAGAGCCAATCTCCAATTATTCTGGTCCCTTTTCCATTTTTAAAAGTTATTTTTACAAAATACACTAACTTTTGCAGCCCTCCTGCTAGGAGGAAAGGATATGAGTTGTCTTTAAAGGGATTTAAGTTATTTGAATCTTCAGAGTCACATAAATTTGGCCAATGTGTAAGGAAGAATATCCCAGGCTTAATGTCTGAACAACTGTTTAAAAACATATGAAGAGTGTAAACATCAAGGAGAAAAATTGATTATGGTGGTCTGAGGAGCTACTCCAAAATGTAGGTGATGCCTATAATAGACAGGAGTAATAGGGCAAAATTAAGAACTTCAGTTTAACAGTAGGAAACATTCCTAATGGTAAGATCACCATTCCCAAGAAAAGTAATGGAAACCTACCAAACAAAAGACAAAGTAAAACGAAATAAAGCAAAAGGTAGCCTTGTAAATTGAAATGAAATTTACCAGCCGACCTAGAATATCACCTGTCCTTTCCCACAAGAATGAAAATAATAATAAACAAAAAAGTGATTCATATTTCTCTCACCTTGGTTGGACAAGTAGAATTTAGCAAGGCTGCTATAGGGAACAATCCTGAACTGGCAAGGTGGAAGGTGGACAAGATACAGTAATCTAGTTTGGCTTTTCCATCTCTAATTTTTATAATTCTTTTACAACTGATCTGAACAGATGAATGAATGTATTTGTCCTTGTCCGCTTTGTTAATATTGAATTTAGCCCGAAGGGAAATCCTGTGAAGGACATTATATGTTACTCAAATATCACCCTTTGTGCTGTAAGATGTTAGAGACAATAGCAAAACTCATAACAGATTTTATTTGGACTGGAAAAAATGCTAAACAAGACACGTGCTTGCTCATGGAAATACACCAAGGTGATTTCCAACATGTGAACATAAAATTATATACAGTAGTAATTTAAGGCAAATAAATTGCATTGCAGGAAAATGCTTATCTATTACTCCATATTCAGATACTGTATTTACCCCAAATTTAATTTATATACAAAAGGTATATAAAAAGAATGAACTAGTAATTAAGTATTGACTAAATAGTTTCTTGAAAACAGATCTCATTTTGCAGCAGGGCACAAATGACTATGAGGAGTCAGAGGCTATCATTTACCTGGTAGACAGGTTTAATAATTGCTGTGTGAAGTTGAGACTTTTACATAAAATGTATTGTGTTATTAGCCAATGGCTAGGTTTAGATTCCCACTTTGAATGCTGTGGACAGACTTCTGCAATTATTACAGCAGAACAGGGTAAACAAAGCAAGAACCAATTACTTCAAAATGTCCATTCCTTCACATGCAGACTCACAGAGGCCACATTTAACATAGCAGGCACCTAACACTACAATGCAAGCAGTCTCCCCTTATGTAATGGAGTCCTTCTATGAAAGGAACGTAATACATTATCAGTGCTAACATCTGTGTAGCCACAGGTTGTGTGTCTCACAGTGCAGATTGATAACTTAAAGCCAAGCAGAACTGATGAATAATGAGCAGGGAAGTTAGAGGAAAACACTGACAATGAAATTGACAATGAGCAACACTGATCAGTTCCCCAGGGCCACAAAATATGTCTTGTTTCAGAGTAACAGCCGTGTTAGTCTGTATTCGTAAAAAGAAAAAAGAAAAGGAGTACTTGTGGCACCTTAGAGACTAACCAGTTTATTTGAGCATGAGCTTTCGTGAGCTACAGCTCACTTCATCGGATGCATCTGATGAAGTGAGCTGTAGCTCACGAAAGCTCATGCTCAAATAAACTGGTTAGTCTCTAAGGTGCCACAAGTACTCCTTTTCTTTTTTCTTTTTAAAAATATGTCTTGAAACTACAGTCCTGTGAGATCCTTAAAATCCTGGGTAGTTCCTGGAGGGCAAACCCAACTCCATGTGTATACATGCTGCTACAGTATTCCATCAAGAGGCTTTTTACACTACAAAAAGACCCTCTTTGTAACAGCTGCAGACTAATGTGACAAGCAGTGTCAAAAATGCCAAAGCAAATGAGGAACTTAAGGCTTGTCTACACTGGAACTTTACAGCGCTGCAACTTTCTTGCTCACGGGCGTGAAAAACACACACCCCTGAGCGCTGCAAGTTTCAGTGCTGTAAAATGCCAGTGTAGACAGTGCACCAGCACTGGTAGCTATTCCCCTCGGGGAGATGGGTTTTTTAGCTCTCTCCCAGCGCTATGCTGCAACTACACAAGCCACGTTAAAGCGCTGCCAGTGAAGACGTGCCCTTACATTTATGAAGCTGACTGTCTTTTCCTGGCCTGACCATTAAGACAAAGGAAGCAACTATTCATTCAAACAAACCATGACTTTCAAAAAGAAAAACATCCCAGCTACCATAACTTAGCCATCCAAACTGTGAGTGACTAATTAAGTAAGAGACTTCACCTTTTCTGACATAAAGAATGTACTAAACAAGCCTGGGATAAGATCAGATCTGACTGTTGTGAGGAGGGCTCAGAAATTTGAGTTCCCAGAAGTTCCCTTAAATGATGAATGAACTCCTATGGAATAGGTCTTCATTGCTTATTAGGCAAATCTTTTGTTTTGTTATGTAGGATTTGCTAAATGGAAGTTGCAAAAGTATCCCCATAGTTTCCTCATTCTGCCTCCCACAACTACTCCAAGAACGAAGGCCACGCTATATCAGAACAGAAATATTGATTCACCTTAGGGATTTTAATTCATTTTTTTAAAAAGGCCTCAAACTCAGCAGGTTTTCTTCCAAAGCCCTTGAGCCTCAACATATTTTCATTCTTTAACCTCATGCACCTCCTTCATAACAAGCCTTTACCCACCCTTTCAGTTGGGCTAAGATTAGATATATAAAAAAGCATTTTTGAATCATCCAAATGACTCCAGCTCAGACAATTTAAAAATGCTCAGTTTACAAGTCTGATGATTGTTTTTTCCTAACTGACAGCCTAGCAAAGTTAGGCTGATTTCTTGCTGGCTTAAACAGTCAAAGATTCAGCATGCCTAACTTTGCCCTGTTTTCAGCAGGGTTGAACAAACGTAAACAAGGGCAGAAATTGATCCTGCAACTGCAATTTAGGCCCTTTCTATACTGGGGAGTTTTGCACCAGGGTACCTACACTGATTCAAATCCCCACCATAAATGCACTACACCAGAGTAAGATGGGGCTTGCACCAGAGAAAGGAGTCTGCATTAGGGCTTGCACCGATGTCACTAAATTGACCAAGTTACACTGATGCAAATTTCCCCGAGTCTAAACAATGAGTTTGTCTCCCTTTCCCTTATTTACATGCAAGAGTCCTGAAAGGCTTTGTGGGATTTCATAAAATGTGTGTCCTGCCCCCTCCCCTTAAAAAAAATAAAAATCAAAAGTTCAGGTTTTATCTATCTTAAAAAGATCCATGGACAAAGGAGGAAGAACTAACAGGATTCTCTCACACACATCACTGCATAGCTGAGAGCTTTCCAGATAACTAAAGGCAGGTCTACACTAGAAGCACTACATCAGCATAGCTGCCGCTGTAGCACAGCTGGTGAAGATGCTCTATGCAGACAGGAGAGCACTCTCCCACTGGCATAATTACACCATCTCCACGAGAGGCGGAAGCTATGCTGGCGGGAGAGCGGCTCCCATCGACACAGCATCGGTGTGGACAGCACTTAGGTCGCTGTAACATGCGTTGCTTGGGGGGCGGGGGGAGGGGGGTCTTTTTCGCACCCTTGAGCGAAATAAGTTAGATTGATTTAAGCAGTAGTGTAGATGTGCCCTAAGATTTGCATAAGGAGGACCGTAGTCGATTTCGTAAGTCTTTGTCTAAGTCTACACTGCAACCAGAATCACCCAAGAATTCAAAGAATCTAAACATGAGGTGGAGGTGGAGGTTTGCATCAAACAGACTCCAGGGAGGAACCAGCAACTTTATGGGAGGTCAAGTAATAAGGACTTGTCTACACTTAAACCAATACAGCAGCACAGTGGTGTCACTGTAGTGCTTCAGAGTAGACACTATCAATGCGGATGGGAGGGGTCCTCCTGTCGGCACAGGGTAATCCACCTCCCTGAGAGGCAGTAGCTAGGTTGACAGAGAATTCTTCCATCCACCAAACACTGTCTATACTAGGAGTTAGGCTGGCATAACTACATCTTTTAGGAGTGTGGATGGGTGCCAGAATGCGGGGGAGGGGCGAAGGGGCCATGGCCCTCCCACTTTTGAAAGCTCCCCACAGCTGCTTGGGTAGCTCTTACCATGGCCCAGCTGCGAATCTTCGGCCCTCGAGGCACTATCCCCAGGCCAGGCCCAAAGCCAGGTCAGGGTAAGAGCCATGTGAGCAGCTATGGGGAGCCATATACCCTCCACCTGCCCTCGGTGGGGGGCCCAGAAGGCAGGGACATGGGCTGGGGGCTGCACTCGTGCTCTCCCACCCCAGGCAGTTGGAGTGACCCAAGATCCCCAGCCCGGCTTCAGCTTCTGGCTTGGCCAGGGGGTGGGGCCTTGAGGGGGAAGAAGAGGGGCAGGGCCTCATGCTCCCCCCACTTTTAAGAGGAACCCGTCACCTCTGGGTGTGGATTTTTCACATCCCTAAGAGACATAGCTATGCCAATTGTAAGTTTTCAGTGTAGACCAGCCCTCAGCTAATATGAGATGACAGGGCAAGACCTTAACAGGTAACCTGTCTTTGGGACCAAAGGGAGGCTCAGGATTGGAGGAAATCCAGGATGACTGGGATAAGCTTTTTTTAGGAAATTGCCTTGGGACATATTACAGGAACAATATTATCTTTCTGCAGAAATAAAGGAGAGTGGTTAGGACTCTGTCCAACATGCCCAGTTTCTTTAGATAACTTTATTCATGAACCATGCCCTCCTCCTTACGTGCAGGACAGGGCCCTGTCAGAGAAGACTGGGTCTTTTGGGAAATAGTGGGTTGAGGCCCTCCATTTCTAAATCATCCTCCCTAGTAAACAGCTGCCATGTCAGTCTCTCATGTAATGCTGCTCATACAGTAGCTTTCCCAAGCAAAAACGTCTCAGTTCCATTGCTCCCCACAGGGTTCTGGAAAGTATTCTGCTGCAGTCTGGGAAAACTCTGAGCAGTAGCAAAAGCACTGGATGTCTGTCTGCCTGCAGTCTCAGGAAAACAGCTCTACATCAGTTGGCTCACATTTGGAAGGGGTTCTTTGCAAGTATAAAAGCAACAGAATTTTATTTTAAATGAAAGCTTAGATTCTGCAGGGGTTGAAAGCACTCATCTGGGAAATTTTTCTATTTGGAAAGTGGATTTTTCAAGCCCCAAGTATTGTGCTTTTGCACAATTGTGATAAATGACCAATTGTAAAGTGTATATACTCATGACATGGGGCAGGTATAATGTCACTATAGAAATCTCAGCCCGGGATTTCCCGACATTGTGCATGTGAAAGTCATAACCTCAGTGTTACATCATCATCATATTGCCCTGTCCACTATTCACACAACTACAAGAGGCATGATCATTGGTTCTGATGTTTCTTTGATTCTGCTCTGCGATAAAACAACAGCGCCTTTGTTATGCTCTCAGCAAAGCTATTTATACATTGTGACATGCAGTGTCTGCTTCCTGTGTTCTCCAATAGTCTCAAACAAATAGTTTACACACACATTAAAAAAATGTAGGTTTCAGAGTAGCAGCCGGGTTAAAACAGTTTTAATATGAAAGCCAAGACCACTGTAACAAAAATACAACAATATTCCAGATGAAAACTAGGTTCACTCTCCAGAAAAGTGAATGAAGGGCCATCTGACAGCAAGAGGAAGGAGTCGGAAAATGACAAGTATTGAGTTAAGGAATACACCTGGTAAGGAGAAAAGAGGAAGGACAGAAAAACGCACCACTTCCTGAGAATATGCAGAAGGGATGTCACAAAACTGGGTGACTGGGCGGATGAAATTCAGTGTTGAAAAATGCAAAGTAATGCACATTGGAAAACAGAATCTCAATTTAACAGCTAATTTAGACCCACAATTTGTACATCACCACTCAACAAAGATATTGGAGTCATTGCAGGTAGCTCTCTGAAAACATCAGTTCAATGTGCAGCGGCAATCAAAAAAGCTAACAGAATGCTAGGAACCATTAGGAAAGGGATAGATAATAAGACAGAATACATCACAATGCAATTATATAACTGCATGGTACACCCACATCTTGAATATTGCTTGCAGTTCTGGTAACCCCATCTCAAAAAAGATCAATTGGAATTAGAACAAGTACAGAATGGGGCAACGAAAATTATTAGACATATGGAACAGCTTCCATATGAGGAAAGATTTAAAAAACTGGCACTGTTCAGCTTGGAAAAGAGAAAACTAAGGGGGTATATGATAGAGGTCAATAAAATCATGAGTAGTGTGGAGAACATGAATAGGGAAGTGTTATTTCCTGCTTCACATAACAAATGAACCAGGAGCCACCCAGTGAAATTAATAGGCAGAAGGTTTAAAACAAATATAAGGAAGTACTTCACACGACACACAGTCAAGCTGTGGAACTCAATGCCAGGGGATGTTCTGAAAGCCAAAAGCATAACTGGGTTCAAAAAAGAATTAGATAAGTTCATGGAGGATAGATCCATCAGTGGCTATTAGCCAAGATGGTCAGGGATGCAACCCCATGCTCTGGGTGTCCCTAAACATCTGACTGCTAGAAGTTGGGACTGGATGACAGGGAATGGATCACTCAATCAAGTGCCTTGTTCTGTTCACACCCTCAAAAGCACCTATCAGCCACTGTTGGAAGACAGGATACTGGGCTAGATGGACCATTGGTCTGACCCAGTATGGCTGTTCTTATGAGATCATCCTTAGATCCCTGTTACTGACTGAAGAGGATTTTAAAGACACAACTTCCAAATATATCACAGCTACTACAGTCCCTTCTAAAATATTATAATCCTATAAAAAGCAATCAAGTTTGTCTGGCAAGAATTACATTTAAGTACTTACCACAGTGATTTGTCAGTTTTTTTTAAAGCACTTTACAAATATAAATTTATTCTCACAACACCCCTGCTAAGAAAGAACGTACTGCAAATGGTAGAAGATGATAAAGAGGGAAACAGGAATGGGCCAATGGCTTCAACTGTATTGAACTTTGATATAGCTCCTAAAAACAAACTGTTCTGGTAGTGGTGGAAAGAGGAAATAGGATAGGGATGGTTTTCAGGCTATTGGCTGCTCCAGGCTGTCGAAGGCTTCCTCCTTCCTTTTTGACGCTCTAATCCATAGCATCCTGACATCTCCTGATCTTGCCAGGTCAATCTTATTCATAGGCCTAATTAAGGCCAAAGCCACTTCATAAGAAAACTACCAGGCCTCCTACTAGTGCACAGGTCTCTATGTAAACCCAATCTCCTTATCAGGTGAAGCCAAACTGATGCCAAATTTCAGGAAGGGACATTATCTCAAATCCCAACCTTTCTGGGGTCAGAAACACCAACCACCCCCCATTAATTTTATCTCCACTGAGGAAAAATCTCACTATGCGGTAAAACTAACCAAAATTGTGATCATGTGAACTGAAGACAAATCAATTGCAACAGATGCCAACACCATTACTTCAAAGCCCAAAAGTGCCCATGGAAACAAACCACACAGTTGCTTCTATGTCCAGAGGTGTCTGAGCTCATCCAAAGCTAAATATACTACATATTTACATATATAATATACATCTGGAATATTTTCAAGCATCAAATGTGTGTTTTTACATACACACACGTTGCTTTAATAGTGCCAATTTCACAAAGCTGAAAACAATTATGAGCCAAATCAGCTGGGAGGAAGAATTTAATCAAAAAAACGTGAATGATAATTTGGAATCATTAAAAACACCTTACTAGATTCCCAAAGAACCGTACTGGTTAAAAACAAAACAGCTTAGAGGTGATGTGACAGTAGTTATAAAAAAATTAAAACATAATACATAATAAATGAAAGAAAGAGGAAATTGACAGTAATTAATATGAATCAGAAAGTAAGAATTGTATAAAATTGATAAGGGAAGCAAAGGGACACAAGGAGAAATCTATGGCCAGCAGTTAAGGACAGTAAAGAGGAATTTTTAAACTATATTAGGAACAAAAAGAATCCTGACAATGCTATTGGTTCATTACCAGTTGGAAATGATAGAATTATCAATCATAATGAAGAAAAGGCAGAAGTTTTCAATAAATATTTCTGTTCTGAATTTGGGGGAAAACAGATATCTTCTCATAATATAACAACACTCGTTCCACTCCACTTATATCTCCGGAGGACGTTAAACAGAAACTACTTAGTTCTGCTGCCCAGGATTCAAGAAGGATGTTGATAAATTGGAGAAGTTTCAGAGAAGAGTCATGAGAATGATTACAGGATTAGAAAACATTCCTAATACTGAAAAACTCAAAAGACCGAAGAGAAGGTTAAGGGGTGATTTGATTACAGTCTGTAAGAACATAAGAATGGCCACAGTTCATCTAGCTCAGTATCTTGTCTTCCAGCAATGGCCAGTGCCAGATGTTTCAGAGAGAATGAACAGAACAGGGCAATTATAGAGTGATCCACATCCTGCCATCCAGTTCCAGCTTCTGACAGAAATTTAATACCTACATGGGGAACAAATATTTATTAATGGGCTCATCAATCTAGCAGAGAAAGGTATAACACAATCCAATCGCTAGAAGTTGAAACTAGACAAATTCAGATTGGAAATAAGATGTAATTTTTTAATGGTGTGAGTAATTAACCATTGGTACTATTTGCCAAAGGTTGTGGTGGATTCTCCATCACTGGCAATTTTAAAATCAAGATCAGATGTTTTTCTATCAATATATTTTGAGAAGTTGTATGGGTTACGTTGTACAGGAGATCAGAGCAGATGATCTCAGTAGTCCCTTCTGGCCTTGAAATATATGAATCTATGAACAGTATACTTGTCAGGTAGTTTTTAATTAGAGGTTCAAGGTAGCTGGATAAAAGATAAGTGGTTATTATAATTTACTTCCTCAACACTCTTTCACCTTTAAAAAAGCTACCAATCATAGAATAGTAGGTCTGGAAGGGACCTCAAGAGGAGGTCTGGAAGAGGCCTCAAGAGGTCATCTAGTCCCATCCCCTGCACTCATGGCAGGACTATTACCTAAACCAATGGTTCTCAAGCAGGGGTTCACATACCCAGGAGGTACATCAACTCATCTAGATATTTGCTTAGTTTTACAACAGGCTACATAAAAAGCACTAGCAAAGTCAGTACAAATGAACATTTCATACAATGATTTGTTTATACTACTCTATATACTACACTGAAACGTACGTACAATATTTATATTCAAATCAATTTATTTTATATTTATATGGTAAAAAAGAGAAAGTACGCAATTTTTCAGTAATAGTGTGTTGTAACACTTTTGTATTTTTATATGTGATTTTGTAAGCAAGTAGTTTTTAAGTGAGGTGTAACTTGGGGGAACACAAGATGAATGAGACACCTGAAAGGGGTACAGTAGTCTGGAAAGGTTGAGAGCCACTAATCCAGACCATTCCTGACAGGTGTTTGTGGAACATGCTCTTAAAAATCTCCAGTGATGGAGATTCCACAACCTCCCTAGGCAATTTATTCCAGTGCTTAAGTACCCTGACAGTTAGGAAGTTTTTTCTAACGCCCAACCTAAACCTCCCTTGCTGCAATTTAAGCCAATTGCTTCTTGTCCTATCCTCAGTGGTTAAGAACAATTTTTCTCTCTCCTCTTTGTATTATGTACTTGAAAACTGTTATGTCCCCTCTCAGTCTCCTCTTCTCCAGACTAAACAAACGTAATGTTTCCCACCTTCCTTCATAGGTCATGCGTTCTAGACCTTTAATAATTTTTATTGCTTTTCTCTGAACTTTTTCCAATTTATCCACATCCTTCATGAAATGTGGCACCCAGAACTGGACACAATATTCCAGCTGAGGCCTAACAGGCACAGAGTAGTAGAGCAGAAGAGTTGCTTCTCGTGTCTTGCTTACAACACTCCTGCTCATACATCCCAGAATGATGTTTGCTTTTTTTTGCAACAGTGTTACATTGTTCACTCATATTTAGCTTGTGGTCTACTATAACCCCCAGATCCCTTTCCACAGTACTCCTTCCAAGGCAGTCATTTCCCATTTTGTAAGTGTGCAACTGATTGTTCCTTCCTGAGTACTTTGCATTTGTCCTTATTGAATTTCATCCGATTTACTTCAGACCATTTCTCCAGTTTGTCCAGATCATTTTGAATTTTAACCTTATCTTCCAAAGCACTTATTACCCTCCCAGCTTGGCATTGTCCACAAACTTCGTAAGTGTACTCTCTCTGCCATTATCTAAATCACTGATGAAGATATTGAACAGAACCAGACCCAGACCTGATCCCTGTGGGTTCCCACTCTATATCCTCTTCCAGCTTGTCTGTGAACCACTGATAACTACTCTCTGGGAATGATTTTCCAACCAGTTATGCACCCACCTCATAGTACCTCCATCTAGGTTGTATTTTCCTAGTTTGTTTATGAGAAGGTCATGCAAGATAGTACCAAAAGCCTTACTAACGTCAAGATACACCACATCTACCACTTCCCCCCCATCCACAAGGCTTGTTACCCTGTCAAAGAAAGCTACTGGGTCGGTTTGACACGATGCGTTCTTGACAAATCCATTTTGACTGTTACTTATCACTTTATTATCTTCAATGCCAACAAATCTATAGTTATTCCATTCCTTTTTCCTGGGATACACCAATGCACAACACCTTACATCCACAAATCTCAAAATCTTTAAAAAAGTTAAGTCTTACAACCACCATGTGAGTTACATCTTAATAACCTCCTCTGAGTGAAAGGGAAAATGATTTGTCCAATGTCATAGAAGAATCCCATGTTAGAACAAGGAACATAAATCAGATCACTCAACTCCAGGTCTCCTGCTCTAACAAGAATCTATTTCTTGATAAATAATATCTCCTCCATCTCAAAGTCAATAGCAAATACTTAAGCAGAGAATCAAAAATTTAATTTTGAAGACAGAGGTGGAACTTTATCTTTAAAAAAAAATTTAAAACTTGTTTAGACTAATACAATTGTTTTCAATTTGTGGTCTGTGGAGTCCTGGGGGTCTGCAGACTATGTCTAAGATTTCCAAATGGGCCCACACCTCCATTTGAAATTTTTTAGGGGGTTGCAAGTGAAAAAAGGTTGAAAACCACTGGACTAATATAACCCTCCCAAGAAAATTACACTGGCAAATACTACTGAACAGGGGGCATTTTCACAACAAAATAATAGTGTTCAAAAACTGATCAGGTCTCTTTCAGTCCATTTCTTATAACAGCATTATAGATAACTACCTACCTAAGCAGAACTTGAAAAGTCAATTTGCCAGTATCAAGTAACCAGCTTGCCCTAGAGATACAAGGAGGTGGGAGTTTAACCTAGCAATTTCTGCCAAATTTAAGCTTCTACTTGGGGTGGGGTTGGGGGTGGGGTGGGGGGGTGTTGCTAGTTGCTAAGGTTGTGAATAAAACCCTCCAAATGTGAAAAGAGGCAGCTCTGTCTTTCCAAGCCTGCAGGTAGTTACATTGTCTCAGCTGCTGCTGCTAGAGTGTACCAAAGCAGTTGAGCAAAATAAAAAAGACTTGCCAGATCCACTCCAGGTATTCAGAACTCCGTGGGCAGCAGTGACACTGACATGAATTATGCACAATACACTGTTCTGCTGATTGGGAAAGGTATGAGCGGCAGAGACAGCCATGGGACTGAGACACTGAGGAGAACCGTTCCCCATCATAAAAACAGAAGTTGCAAGAAAATAGAGTAGTGGAGACATAAGCACCTCAAGAGGTCAAGAAATTCCTTCTAGCTGTCAGAGGAAAACAGAAGGCTTCAAATTTTCAGACATTGACTAGCCAGAGGCTACTATAAGAGATATAGCCACAAAAACTGGTCTTCTCGCTAGAACACCTCTTAATCTCACAGGCAAACCCCTCTCCCATCTTTCATGCCAACCTCCGGCTAGCACAGGGGTCTCAAACACGCAGTCCGCGGGGTTCTTTCATGCGGCCCGCCAAGCTCCCTGCGCTCCCCTCCTGTGCGCTCCTCTGCCTACCCAGTGGAATCACGAGCCCCGCGCCGCTCCCTGAAGCGGCCGAAACCATGCCCCTGCGGCCCCAGAGCAGGGGAAGAGGGCTCCGCAAGTTACTCTCACTTCCAGGCACAGCCCCCCCGCAGCTCCCATTGGCCAGGAACGGAGAACCACGGCAAATGGGAGCTTCAGAGGAGGTACCTGGAGGAGCAGCAAGAGCAGCACACGGAGCCGTGTGCCCGCCCCCCGCCCCGCCACCCCCCCAGGGACGTGGTTCCGGCTGCTTCCTGGAACAGAGCAGAGCGAAGCAGAGCGGCGCAGGGCCAGGGCGGGCAGGCAGCGAGCCTGCCCTGGCCCCGGTGCGTGCCGCTGCCACCTCGGAGCCGCTCTAGGTAAGCGGCGCCAGGCTGGAGCCTGCACCCCAAACCCCTCCTGCACCCTTCACCCCAGCTCCCTGCCTATCCACTGCCACACCCCTCCTGCACCCCAACTCCCTGCCCTGAGCCCCCTGTCGCACCCCACACAGCTTCTGCACCCCAACCCCCTGCCTGGAGCCTCCTGCCACACCCTGCACCCCGACCCCCTGCTGCACCCCTCACCCCTCCTGCACCCCACACCCCAACTCCCTGTCCTGAGCTCCTGCCGTACCCTGCACACCTCCTGCACCTCAACTCCCTGCCCTAAGCCCCCGCCACACCCCGCGCCCCTCCTGCTCCCCCTGGGGGCAGGGAGGGGGGCGGGGTTGGGATGGGGACTTCGGAGAAGGGGTTGGAATGAGGGCAGGGAAGGGGTGAGAAGAGGCGGGGCCTCATGGAAGGGGTGGAGTGGGGGCGGGGCCGGAGGCAGCAAGGGTGGGGTGTCAGTGATGCAGCCCTCAGGCCAATGCACTAGTCCTCATGTGGCCCTCATGGTCATTTGAGTTTGAGACCCCTGGGCTAGCACGTATCCCGGAAAATTTTCAAACCTTGTATATACAAGGCAGAAAATATCATGCACTATTTTACAGTTAGAATTACATGTTTGGAATTATGGAGAAATGCACTCCCCTTTTAAGCAATACATCTACTAAGCAAACTTAAACTTGCTTAAATTTTCTAAGTTGTACACACTTGAGCTTGGATTTTTTTTTTTTTTTTAAATAAAGCTGACAAACAGGTCAAGTTGACTTCTAAGAAAAAGGTACTGAATCAACTGTCTACTGAATTAAGTAGGCTGCTTTTACTCGTTGACCAACACAGCTATTAGACACTAACCAGCTACAGAAACACCACATACAGCATGGTACATTTGTTACAGGGGTTCGTATGCAATTAAGAGTATTTCATTGTTTCATCAGACTCCTGTGGCATCCAATTAAGTAATAACACAAGAGAGGAGCTCTTAATTAATGAGGAAAATCCTCTACAAGCTAGACACAGGTGTGCAAGTCTCAAGCAGAGCCTGAAATAGTTGAATAGATAATTTATTTTAGAAAAACTCAAACGTGTATGCAATTAACTCAACAGTAGAAGGATTATTTGTGATTTAACTTCTTTCAATGGGTTTACATTTCTTTGTAGTATCGAACAATTAAGTGGGTTATAAAAGATTAAAATACAAAACTAACACTCGTGAATGAGCTAGCATGGTTAAAAGTGATGACAATTTTCACTTGGCTGATATCAGTTTTTAACAAATTGCACTCAGTGCACGTTTAAACTCTGGCTTTTGACAGGAAGCATTTTTAAAAAGTAATAGTTATGTTGTCATTAAGTGAACATATTTTGATTAGTTAGTCCATTTCATCTAGTTTTTAAAACAGCTACGGAGTGCTTTCAACCATTATTTTAATCAATTAAAACAACACTAATAAGATGAGACAGTATTTCATGCCTACTGTATCTGACATAATATCATACGGTTACAGGCTCAGTTAGGAAGAGGTCAAATGAACAGAAATTGGCATCTGTTTCAGGTACGTGTGGTTTTGGAGAGAGGAAGGAGGCAGGAAACTGTTCATGGCTTAAACCCAGCTTCTTTCAGCATTCATAATTTTTTCTTGTTTCTCTAATCAGTGATGCATTATTTTCTCCTGTACTATGAAGAATAGAGAAATATTTACTCGAGACAATCTATCCATTACTGATTTTTGCCACATAAAGTCATATCTGCCACTACTACTGGATATGTTCTGTTGAACATGGTCAACCCAAAGCAAGGTTTTCACAATGGGGAGGAAGTTTTAGTTTCTTTGTGAAACTTTTATGTAGCACTATAGTATACAGACCCGTCCAATTTTCAGTTCAGGCCAGGGCAGACATTCCACCTTCAAATGTTCATCCAATTCCTCCCTATTTTTCAGGATCAAATATAGAACAGCCTCTCCCCTAGTCATTTTCTCCACTTTTGTAATAAAAAGTTGTCTCCAATACATTCCAAGAACTTGTTTGATAATCTGTGTCCTGCTGCATTTTCCTAACAGATGTCTGGGCAGTAAACATCCCCATCATCACCAAGTGCTATGCTTTGGATGATTTTGTTAGCTACTTTAAAAAAAGTTTCAGCCAGCTCTTCTTCCTAGCTAGGAGGTGTAGGTTGGGCATTAGGAAAAACTTCCTAACTGTCAAGCGGGTTAAGCACTGCAATAAGTTGCCCAGGGAGGTTGTGAAATCTCCATCATTAGAAGTTTTTAAGAACAGGTTAGACAAACACATGCCAGGGATGGTCTAGATTATACTTAGTCCTGACTCTGTGCAGGGGACTGGACTACATGACCTATTGAGGTCATAGAATCAAAGCAGGACCAACCTCAATGAAATCATCCCAGCCAAGGCTTTGTCAACCTGGGCCTTAAAAACCTCTAAGGATAGAGATTCCACCACCTCCCTTGGTAACCCATTCCAGTGCTTCACCACGCTCCTAGTGAAATAGTTTTTCCTAATATCCAACCTAGACCTCCCCCACTGCAACTTGAGACCATTGCTCCTTGTTCTGTCATCTGCCACCACTGAAAACAGCCTAGCTCCATTCTCTTTGGAACTCCCCTTCAGGTAGTTGAAGGCTGCTATCAAATCCCCCTCACTCTTCTCTTCTGCAGGCTTAAGAAGATCAGTTCCCTCAGCCTCTCCCCATAAAGCATGTTCCCCAGTCCCCTAATCATGCATCCGATGAAGTGAGCTGTAGCTCACCAAAGCTTATGCTCAAATAAATTGGTTAGTCTCTAAGGTGCCACAAGTACTCCTTTTCTTTTTGCTAATCATTTTTGTTGCCCTCCACTGGACTCTCTCCAATTTGTCCACATCCTTTCTATAGTGGGGGGCCCAAAACTGGACGCAATACTCCAGATGTGGCCTCACCAGTGCTGAATAGAGGGGAATAATCGCTTCCCTCGATCCGTTGGCAGTGCTCCTACTAATGCAGCCCAATATGCCATTAGCCTTCTTGGCAACAAGGGCACACTGTTGACTCATATCCAGCTTCTCGTCCACTGTAATCCCCAGGTCCTTTTCTGCAGAACTGCAGCTTAGATTGGGCCCTTCCAGTCCAACATTTCTATGATTCTGTTTCCTTATATCCCTATTCAGTGTGTGGCCCCAGGCCTTATTTACTGCATAACATCCAAAGCCTGAACAGAATACAAAATTTATAATCTCCTCTTGAGCATTTCTGTGGTGTTGTCACAATGGTGTCTTAGTGCTTCACCCATATGAACAAATTTATCTTCACAATATTCCAACTAGGTTAGCTGGTGTTGGTATCCCCATTTTATGGATTGGGAACTGACGCCCAGAGATACAAGTACAAAATTGTCTCAAATGTATCCACTAATTTTGGGCACCCAACTTGAGACAGATAGGGCCTGAGTTTTCAGAGTACCTTCACTGCTACCAGCTCCACCTTAAATATCTATTCACACACAATATTATGTGCAGTTATAATGGATATCTCTGTCTTGAGTGTATCAAAAGGTACAAGTTCATTTTTTAGGTTGGGGAAATTTTGGGATAAAAGTGCTTCATACTCTAATGGAAATGTCAATCCATGCTGTACTTAACTTAACTCTGTTCTGCTGAAGCATCTGAGGAATATCATCAGCAAATACTAAGTTAAAGTACTCACCATCCCTGCAACACAACTTTAACTCTGGCTTCTTTCAGTGACGCCCAAACATGTCAACACCACAGGTACTAGCACCCTACTTAAACGAATGCTACAGAACATTCTGGGAACACAGCACATGAGCACTGCAGGACAAAGTCTATCATTTTATCTTGGCTAAGGCAACGTTCATGTTTATGTAAGAGGTAGAAATTAGGAGCTACCTACATGTGGCCTACACTCAAACCCTGACCCTACTCCACACAAATCACCCCAGACTTGCTAATGTTACCACCTTTTCACCCTTGCTCTGAAGGTTCCTTCTGTGAACACAATGCCTTCACTTACCCCTCACTAAGCTCCACAGACCACTGCTGGATACACTACCTCATTCTGACAATTCACATGACAAGATGGACAGGGACGGTGTCCCTAGCCTCTGTTTGCCAGAAGCTGGGAATGGGCGACAAGGGATGGATCACTTGGTGATTACCTGTTCTGTTCATTCCCTCTGGGGCACCTGGCGTGGGCCACTGTCGGAAGACAGGATACTGGGCTAGATGGACCTTTGGTCTGACCCAGTACGGCCATTTTTATGTTCTTAAGATGACCCCCTCTGTGCCACTACTAACAAATCCTACAGAACTCAACACTGAAATGAGGCATACATGACCCTCGGAAGTACGCATGCACCTCTCATATCATCTCTCATATCACAGTAATAGTTATGCCAATCTACTCCAACTAATCACTCAACCATTCAATAAAATGAACACCTAACACAATGAAGGCATTTGAAGTGTATGCAAACAGATTCTGGAATTCAAATCTATGAAAACACAAATATTGGCATATTCTCTCAGAATTTCCTCATGTCTACTTATTATGGCACCCCCTCTTACTGAGCCATTGCCAGCTCCTGGGAGCAGGGCTAAGGTTGAGTTGTAGGGGTGGCATGTACCTTAGCTCTATTTTCTGGTTTTCAAAAGTCCTAGGGTAGCAGAACTCAGTGTTCTGCATGAGGCACCACCAGCCAACCTTAACTCCATGTTACCAAGTTTGAGGGCGTTCAACCTCCTTGGAGGTTTGTTGGGTTTTTTTTAAATCATTTTTCAGCATCCCTATATACCACAGCCCAATTCTCCTCCTTCTGGCTCCTTAAAACTGATTACCCCAGCCACGGAATGCATTGTCTGCACATTAGTCCCTTCACTGCCCCTGAAGCATCTCCTCATCTCCAGTCTCACAAGTTGTATAGCACAGCCCACCTCCCCAGACAGTGCTAGCTGTTGGATTGGGACCCACAGATTGAGGAGCTGGGGAAAGGATACAAGAAAGAGTGTAGGACCTACCATGGAGTCAGTGAGAGCAGAGCTGCAGCCTTTCCAACACCTCCTACTGCACAACTCTGAAACCCTCCTTTTCACCCCACTCTTCCCTGAACTGCATATTCCCTGCCACTGCTCAGACCACCACCAATCTCTAGTCTTTAAATAATCCTTCGTTATTTGAGATTCAGTTTATTGTCAATGTTTTTGTATTAAGACTTTTTTTTAAAATGGCTGCTTATTGCACAGCAAAAATATATGAGAGACAGAAAGAGAAAGAACGTGAATCTTATGGTAGATAAGCCAAAACAAAATAACCTTTAGAAAATGCGTCTTCAGAACTTCTTGGATGAATTTTTTTTTTTTTTTAAAAGAAAACAAATTTTGAATGACAATGATTTCAAAGTTGCAATCCACACAAAAATATGAGCTATTTAGTCTTTAATCATAGGGTGGTCATCAATTTTGTGCATTTTTCCTGCACAATCCAACTAGTTACCTAGTAACCACCTGCCAGGCCAAAGCTAAGGAAAATGGTTTGTGCATCACGCTAATTACCCGAGCATATTGATCACACTAGTCCAGAGCTGTCCAAGATAAAAGAGTATATCAACCAGCATATTACAGAAATTAACAACAGGAGCCAAAATACAGCTATTTCCATGAGAATAAAATCACAATAATTTCTAAATCCTGCAAATTATTCCATTATTAAAACAAGCATCCCATTTAAGCAACTCTTATCAGAAAAATAGCATTATTGTAACTATTGTTTCATCCACTGCTGCAAAGAGGTTCAAACTGTATTATCATTTACCAGAAGCAGCAATTTGTTGGAAATTGCAGCACAGACCTCCATCTTATGACTCCTTTTGTGTTATGCTAAAAGAGTTCAGGGGAAAAAAAGCACATACACCGCAACATACATACACTAATTATTTGTGTCATAATAGTCTTCATTGCTAAGGTTTACTTTACCTACATTTATCACACTAAATAGAGCAGAAATACATTACATACAAAATGTCAATAGCTTAACAGGGATCAACCTGAATTAGAGTCTTCACAAATTTCAGTTTATTCACTGTTAAAACTCAAGGGTTTCAGAAAATAACATACTGCATTGTGTATTATTCACGACCCTTAGTATATATTCCCAGACAAAAACATTAAGATGGAGTTGCGTTTGAGAGTACACAATCATCAATTTACAGTAAAACATTACAGGAATGGTGAAATTATTCAAAAAATAAGCATAATAAACTCAAGGAATTCAGAGTTAAGGTTAAACTTAAAAGAAATCCAAACATGTTAAGCTATGGAAATGCAGAGTTAAGGCACCCAAACAACCTTAACTGCCCTGTACAGATACCACGGCAATAACCATATGACTCAAAATTATGGTATTTTAGAGTTTGCAATCCCAGGTTATACAAGGGATTTTTTTCTTTCCCCTCATTTTAGCAGGTGTGAGGTAATCAAAAGATGCGTTCTATTAAAAATTCTATAAGGTAGTAATTTGTAGTAGAGGTACCCAGACAACGAGGAATAAATTGTCCCTATTAGGAAAGCTTTTTTAAGACGCAAATGTTGAAGCAATGATACATTTACTGGCTAAACACTGGGCCAGAAATTCTGGAAAAGAACACTTCTTTTAGGACACTGGGTTCAGGACAACTTCTTGCCAAGTTAAAGGGATACAGTCAACTTGAAATTTGGTTAGTTTAAAAAAAAAATTACTTGGAAGAAGTTTCAGGTACTGCACCTGTCCCCAGGTTTCTCCTTACCAATTTTTGTGGTTTAATAATCACACTTTCCTATGTTTTAAAATAGTTTTATTTTTCCTGCTGCTGCATGAAAAATCCACATAAACATGGAAACTGGTCTAAAGGAAGAAACAGCAAAACTGACTATACAAAGTAAAACTGAAAAAAGAGAAATATTTTCTCTGTAATCTCTTTATAGTAAGCTCAAGCGACAAAGGGGATTCCAGACATTTATCCACCAGGATTCCACCAACAGAAATTTAGAGACTGGTCATTGTCTCCATGGCTGCCTTTTTTTGTTGTTTTTTATTTTCCTTTAGTCCACTTGAATTAAAATGTAAAACGTTCAAGATCTTTGGGATCTAGTAGACTGACTGTTGGTCATTTCTTATCATTAAGGCTCTGGAAGGAAGCATGGCTTTCAAAAATCTGCTCTGAGTTAAACAGGCTCTTTTTCTACAGTGTGGGATTAGGGCCTGGATACTTCCAAGTGATGTTAAGTAGCATTTGGATACTCCTATTACATGCTTTTTCTACAAAAAAAGAACTTGTTGAGACTATTGGTCCCCAGTGAGAAATACAAATATTTCATTCTGAGAATGCACCTTTACATGTAATTTCCAGCTGTCTTTCCCGATGCCCACCCCCTCATAAACTGTCAATGTATGATGCCTAGGGAGGAAACTGTTAAAAACAGAAATCCTTTGGGTGCCTGTGTGTTTTTGGAGAGGGAGGGTTATATTTTTTTGGTAATGAAAGAAAAGATAGTCCATTGTTTCAGCCTGAGTTCAATCCCTAACTCTGCCACAGATTGTGTGTGTGACTCTGGGCAAATCACTTTGCTTTAGTCCCACATTTGTAAAGAGGGGATCATAGCACTGACATATCTCATGAGAGCATTGTAAGGATAAATGCATTAAAAATTGTAAGGCACTCAGATACTACGCAGTGTGGGCATGAACGTACTTTAAGATATGTTTCTGTACATAGTTAAAATGCCAATTTCATAGAAATTTAGTTTTCTGATATTTGGCTATCCAAAGACGTTTGATAGAGTATAACTTTCATCTGTGCAGGCACTTTGTTCAAAATAAGAATCTACTGTAAAATGACTGTAAAAAAATCCACATACAATAATAACATCAGAGCTTCTAGACTCTGGGCACCAAGGCTTCTGGGGCTTTGCTACCAAGAAATTCAGTGAGGATTCACGTTGTGTTGAATTCTGGGGGCAGGTGGCAGGAAATTCTCAGTGGACCGCTCTCTGCTTTGGAATTGGCTCCCACCTTTTAGATTCAGTGCAAGGCATCAGTGTAACCTGACTTTTAGGATCAGAAGCTGGGAAGGCATTTATCATTTGTGGGGATGTACAGGTGTTAATGGTAGGTGTCTTGTGACTGATGGCAAATACTATTTCTTCTTAAATTTGGTTTGTTACAGTGTTGTAAAGTATTCAGATGCAACACTAAGGGGCTCGATAGAGATTTCTAAATTCATGGTTTTCCTGTGGAACAAGCTCAATAAGTTTAATAGTCCACAGAACCTGACACATGCAGAAGTTAATATTCCTTTTTAATTCAGTAGTGAAGTGGTTTTGAAATTTTCCAAGATACAGAAACTATTTGTAGCCAAGTTGGTCCTCAAGGTAAAATAAAGTGAACCAAGTAGAAAACACACAACCTTTTATGGAAACAAGTTATGAGCTTTGTGGTCAAAAAGGTCCCCTATTGGGTTTCTAGAGCATGAAAAACACAGTAAACAAGTCAACATAGCCATCTGATTTCCACAACCTGTATTTCTGTGCATTCTGTCAATGCCTAAAGGAGACTATTATGAGCCAAAAGCCTGTGAATACGTTATTTTTCATAACACAACTTTTTCAATCTCTAGGGTAGAGCATTATAAACCCACAGAAATTAAAATAACTAAACAAGAAAAATGTAATCTCAGTCAAAGAAAACACCCGGAGCCATTAAAGATACTTAAACCCCCCCCTAAAGTCACCACCTCAGGCAAAAGCATAAGTGATCAGATAGGCCTTGAGGCTTGCCTTGAAGGCCAATGAATTCTGGGTTTGTCTGATCAATGGGGAAAGTAAATTCCAGAGTCAAGTATCCCCAGAGAGAACATCCTGTCCAAGCCCTCCCATATAGACAGAGACTGTCAGTGAGCGAATCCTAACTAATCTCATCTGTCAATATAAAGCATGGGGAAAGAGGAACCCTCCTAGGCAGACAGGATTCAAAACAAGGGTTTTATAGATCAAAACCACCACCTTGAACTGTACACAGGACCAAATAGGAAGCCAGAGTAGTCTATGCATCACTGATGTGTTATGCTTCCTATAAGAGACCTTTCTAATTAGATGAGGGGCACACATTTGGCACTAGTTGAAAATTCTGTGTGAATTTAAAGAGTAGCTCCCCACACAGCACACTGCAGTAATCCAATCTGCAGGTCACAAATGGGAGAAGGATGGTCTTGTTATATCTATCGTAGGTATCTATATTGTCCCTATCACCACAGTACCTGAATGCTTCACAATCTTTAATGTATT
This sequence comes from Natator depressus, assembly GCF_965152275.1. Classification (NCBI taxonomy): domain Eukaryota; kingdom Metazoa; phylum Chordata; order Testudines; family Cheloniidae; genus Natator; species Natator depressus. The sequence goes on along the minus strand of NC_134234.1, from coordinate 12,617,255 downwards.
TATTCTCAAAATACCCCTTAGAGGCAGGGCAGTGCTGATAACCCCATTGCACAGATGAACTGAGGCAAAAAGAAACTAAGGCTATGTCTTCACTAGAAGCGCTGCACCTGCATTTGTCATGCATCAGCATAGACACTCACTATCATGACAGGAGGTGTTCTCCTGTCGCTGTAGTTAATCCACCTCCCCAAGAGGCAGTAGCTAGGTCAATGGAAGAATGCTGTTTATACCAGGGACTAGGCCATCATAACTACATCGCTTAGAGGTGTGGATTTTTCACACCCCTGAGCAACGTAGCTGGATTGAGCTAACTTTTTAGTTACACCTGTCCCAAGAGACTTGCCCAAGGTCACACAGCAAGTCTGTGGCAGTGCTAGGAATTGAAATCTCAAGCTAGTATCTTAACAACTGGACTACCTTCCTACTCACTAAGACATGCGGTTGGAGATATGGATTCTCCAACAGGATAGTTGATCCTTATAGTGTGAAACTCAAAAACCTCAGTCTGTTTAGCTCACCAAAGAGTGAAAGGTGACTTGATCACGGTGTATAAATATTTTCACAGGCAGAAAATACAAGGTAATAAAAGGTTCTTTAATCTAGCAGAGAAAAATGTAATAAAAACCAATGGCTGGAAGCTGAAGTCAGACAAATTCAATCAATAAGGCCCTTAAAAAAAACAGCAAAGGTGATTAACCATTGGAACAAGCTGCCAAGGGAATTGGTGAATTTTCTATCTCTTGGTGTCTTCAAAAGAATGCCTTTCAGGAAGATATGCTTCAGCCAAACAGAAGTTAGTTATACTTTAGTTAAATACAAGTTACTAGGCTCAATAGAAGGGTATCTGGGTGAAATTTAATGATCTGTGATATTAATGAGGTCAGACAAGATGATCTAATGGTCTCTTCTGGCCCTGAACTAGGAAATATATTCCTGGCTCTGACCAAAATTTTCTGTGTAACTTCTGAAAGCCACTTCACCTCTCTGCTTCAGTTTCCCCATCTATCAAATGGAGATAATACCACCCACTCATACGGATAATGCGAGGCTTACTTAATTAATATTTGCACGGTTTCTGAGAACTTTGGATGGAAGGTGCTACCAAAGTAGTAGTAGTATTTGAAGTCACAGATAACCACGGCAAAGTTAATGTAGCACTGGACAAACCAACTTAAAATAAAAAAAAGCAATATTAGCTACAGCTGTTACCTGGGAACCCATCAATAGCTGAGAACCCCTAAGGTTCTGAGCCATGTTAGCAAACAGATATGCCCTCAATTGAGGAAGATATCTACACTATCTCCTTTGTACCTTTTTCCTTATCCAACCAGCAACATCTCAGACTTATCTGGAACGAGTTTCAAAAATCTAGCTTTCATTCAAGTCCTAATCATGGCCAAGTACTAGGAAAACAAAGAGCCCACACTATATAAATCTAATGAAAAGGGACAAAATTGAGGGGGACATCAAAATATTAAAGGCACTGTAGCCTAGACCATCTAACTAAATCTCATAGTAACTGCCTTAATATGTAAGGCCACAAATTTGTCACAACATTTTTAATTAATAAAAATCACAGCACAGTCACAGTAAATGTAGTAAAAGACATGGGTATGGGGGAAATAGTGTGTAAAATAATGGGAGTGCTATTTAAAGTACAAAGGACTTTGCAGGGGTTGTCAGGTCCTGTCACCCCACAACAGCAACTCCTACCGCACAAGACTGGGCCCAGTTCCCCACTCCAGGTGTTGTGACCTGATGCATGGAGTTGCAGCGCTGCTGAGATTCGACCCAGCTCTCCTCCACTATGACAGAGGAGCGGACAGGCCAAATTTGAGCAAGTGGTGCTCAAAAGCCAGAAGAGATCATTGTGATCATCTAGTCTGAGCTCCAGTACAATACAGGCCATACAATTTCCCCAAAATAATTCCTAAAGTATATCTTTTAGAAAAACCATCTCATCTTGATTTAAAAATTGCCAATGATAGAGAATCCACCACAATCCTTGGTATATTGTTCCAATGACTAATTACCCTCACTGTTAAAAATTTACGATGGAGGGGCAGTTGGGCCAAACCCGAACAACACTGCAATCTTGCTGTCCAGGTCACAACACCTGGAACATTGAGCCAGTCCCAGTCCCACAGAACAGGAGCCACTGCTGCAAGGTACAGTTATTAAAATCACTGACACAAAGAAAAGCCTCAGACAAACAGAAATATGAAGGTATCCATGACATTTTTTACCACTGTGACAACCATACAGCCCCTACTTATATACAACCACCTTCTCTGCAATTCCCATCTACCCTTGGAAGGATCTGCAGGCACACCACCACCTCCTCGTGGTGAATGGCATCAAAGAGCTGACAGATTAAGAATCAGCACTAAGCCAATATCCACTGCCAAAAAATCAGATAATATATATTCCACACTTGTACAGAATCCACAACAAAATTGTGCAGCAGAACCTAAGCTGCTTTTTTTTAATTAAGTTTGTCACCTTTGTAACTACAAAGAAAACCTTCCAAATGTGACCCAAATATAACGAATGTAATGCAGACACTGCATCTAACGCAGAGTCCGGGAGCCCAGTAACAACATGGTTTAACTACAAGTTTTAAACATAATGTAAGGGGAGGCAGAGGACGTGTGTTTTAAAATAACTGGGCCGCCTAATTTAGTTACAGTTTTCTTGGACGTTGCAAACAGCCTTAAATAACAGCTGTAAGAGAAGTATGAATGGACACGTCCAACTAATTTGTGTGTTAACACTAATGGCTACCTATTTCACGACTGACCATTTTTGCCAAAATATTTACTGTTGGATGCAGCCTTAGATATTGGGCTAGGCATCACTAGGGCAGATAATTGGTATTACTTGCATTATCATGTGATCAACAATTGCTCTAACATGAACTCCCCATGTCTTCCCAAGTGCCAAAAGCCCAAACTGTATGCTGTGAGTTGTAGTTTTGTCGGTCCTAGGATATAAGAGACACAAGATGGGTGAGGTAATATCTTTTATTGAACCAACTTCTGTTGGCTTGTCACTCTGACCAACAGAAGTTGGTCCAATAAAAGACATTACCTCACTTACCTTGTCTCTCTAAAAGGCCAAACTGTTTTATATCCAGCTGTCAAAACCTCGAATTTTCCCTCAGCCTTCCCAATTTCTACGTTTCAACTATACGTTGTCAGTACAATAATCTGCAGCAAAGTCTGGAGTAACATTGAAACAACAAAATAAATAATATATGGGATAAAACGCTGAATGTGTTATTCATTTTCCTATCTAATCCAATAAAAACCTCCATTTCTGAATTTAAATGAAGCTTGCATCTGAATTTTCAGTTTGCCATGCCATTGTGCCTCTGAAACCAGAAGGTACTGTTCACAGGCCAAGCACTACAGATGATACCAGAACTGCCATGACACAACCATTTTAATAACCTTCCTTCCAAAACAAAGCTTAAAGACAGAGAGATAGACTAGTCTATCATTACAAAATAAATAATTTCTTGAGAAGAGGCCTAACAATTGCTCACGTAAGTACAAGTCAAAGCCTGAAGTTAGCCCAACATCTCTAAAAAGTCAGTGAGAAAGAATGGCTGAAACTCACCAAGACAAGATACCATATTTGTTCCCATCCATCTATCCTGCCCACAACATAAATCTGACATCACAAAGGCAGCCAAACCAGGCTGAATCCAATCAATCTCATCCATGAAAAACATACTGTGAAAAACTCTTCAGCAAAAATCCTTTCACTCTGCTTCCAGATGAAAACAGTCCAGATTCACCAGACTGTCCAGCACATGGCCGAGTTCTGCTGATCAGGACTTTGGATGTTGTAGTGGAGGAAAAACAAAACATTCCTTGAGCCCATAGAGTTACATCTTCAGATTTAAAAATTATTTATGTTGAATTCAGTCAAACAGAGCAGAGCTTTTACCACTGGCACTTTATCTTCTTCCCTTTACATTTGATTTGTCATTCATCACCTGAATACTACAGTAACATGCATGGATGACATGACAGTGGAAGGCATTTAGGAGATCCATTTTCAACAACTACAGACAAAAGATGACTAGTTATGATGTCCTACAAAACCACCAAAAAAGTGTCTCAATGCTTTACAGCAATCTGTCTCAAAGAGTTCAGAAATTTAAGCAAGTCTGTTAATCTCAGAGCAGATTAACAAAATGTGTGTTACTCCCTGAGAAGAACAAAGCTGATGGTAGGTACTTTTAAATATGTTTTCTCTATAATGCACTTGCTTTAAGAATAAATGTGCTTGCTTAGAGAAAGCTGTGGGGTAACTTGCAACTGCTGGCAATTATAAAGTTCACAGCCTTCAGAGAGAAAGCAATGTGCAGATGCTGGCCTGTTTAAGCAGTCTGGCTTTCTGGTACATCACAATGTAGGTTGAGAACTGTGCAGCCTGCAAAAACCCCAGTCAGGAGGAAGTGCAGCAAGGCAATGGCTGGGAGACTTTAAATTGGTACCCTTGGTGGATGATGAGGGGGAAAATACAGGTGCAATGGTCCTGAAACTGACAATAACTATTTAAAGACCTCTTGAGAACAATGTCTATTTGAGTACAGGTATTGTAGTCATGTTAGAATAATGCTGGGAAACCTGCTCTGGCTCTAATACTGACCAATCCAGATCCAATATATTTGTTTTCATTCTAATAGTTAAATACCATAAGTTAACAGGTAAAATATTTCAAAGTGGTTTTTAATTTATCCTTCAGTTTTGTGACCTGAAACAATTTTCATGTGGTTACAGGAATAGTTTGTGAGAAATTCTATTAATGTAAGACAAGCAAAGAACAAAGGTGTTGACATTTGAAATGAACTAGGAATACTATTAGAGAGACAAGGTGAATGAGGTAATAGACCTTATTGGACTATTTACATTTTTCTTCAAAGCAACAGAAAACTGCATAAAAACAACCTGACTCATTAAATGATACTATATCAAGTATTTCTACAAAATCATGGTTTGAATAGGAGTTAAATTTTTTTAAACTTTAGAATAATTTAATCAAATTTATTAGTTGTTGAGCTACAGAATAGTCTGAGATGTGAACAACAGAAATCTAAGAAAAATAATTGTCACTACCATCCTTTCACACTCAATACTCCCTCGCCCTCAAAACCAAAAAGGGACAGAATCATCGTAAAAGGAGAAGCATGAAAATTTTCTGTTTCCTAAGCCAATCATTTGCATTTTTCTCACTGCTACAGCAATTGATGTACTCTGCTCATGCTTTAAAGAATCGCTATAGTCTAAATACATTGGCCTGTTATTCATGGTTCCCTAGACTCTAGAGGACACTTCAAACATTGAGATGATAAAAATGTATTTGAAGGAGGGGTAGGCACAACAGTATGATATTTCTCCTACCTCAAGACAAAGATTAACTTGCTCCTTTCTGAAGTTTATTGGCTCTGGAGTGAAAGGAAACAAAGCTCATGCTGTCATCCAGAGCAGCAAGTGATTTCCCTCCAGCCAAGGGAAACCTGACAAAACTGACTACTATCCAGCAGCACACAAGTAAACATTGGTATGACTAATTCATCAGTGAACTACCACAGTTAAGAGACATAGGGTCTAAGGCAGTGGTCCCCAAAGAGTGGGGTGTACCTCTGTAGGGGGGCGTGGAGGAACATTCAGGGAAGGGAGCACCACCCAGCCCAGCTCCGGACCCACCTCCACTCCACCCCCAGCAGCCACAACTCCACCCCACCCCCAGCCACAGCGTTGTCCTTATTCCCTCTAGGCCCAGCTCCTCACTGAGCCAACTGTGCAGTAATGGAGTGGGGGACAAAGACAGATTCCATTACTGGTAAGGGGGTGCAACAGGAAAAGTTTGGGCACCACTGGTCTAAGGAGAGACTTTATGAATTACCGAGAAAATGGGAAACACACAAAGCATTTGGGTTGGGAAAAAATGAAATCAGGGCTTCTGCAGATATAATCAAGCCCAAAGGGCATGACACGAAAAAAAAGGAAGATCATAATCTGGACTGAAGGAAAGAAGGTGATTTCAGAAACAAAAATATAAAAATTTCCCTTTAAAAACCTCATCAAATCCATCCACCTAGCGTTTTACAAAAGATCAAATGTCCACCCATTACTGTCGCATTTTAAAATTCATCAGAAGTGGCTGTTAATCTGAAGTATACACACATACCCACCTAAGGAAGGTATCTTGGCAATTTTTTGGCCATACTGAAATTTACCTGCACTTCCAGTCAGATTGAATGATTAAAACTATAATGAAATTAAATCTGAATTTAATTATACTTCCAGTTGAGGTACTATTGACTCTTTAGCGGAAATGTTTCACTGAAGTGTTTTCAATTGCCTAAGAAATATTTTTAAATGCAGCGAGAGCAGTATTTTTTTTCTGGTACCTCTTCAGTGGTTATTAATATAATGGGACATGAAAACTTATTTTTAATTTCTTCTTGCAGCTTTGCCCTCAATTATTTCTTTAAAATCATCATCAAGAGTAGTTCATCCACTACAACCTTCAATCATCACTAAATTTGACAGGTAATTTAGCATCAGCTGAATAAAAAAAGTAACAGTTGCATTAGATTCAGCTTCATTAAGGAAGAACAATGTATAGATATTTCACTTCATAATTTCTGTGTTGCACACATGTATCATTTATGTTTTTCACTCTAAACAGTCCATTATGAATAACAAATTCACAACTAACCCTATGCACCATAAAGCTGTTTAGCTTCCAACGTGCTTGTTCCATAGTAGAAAAGGATGAAACAAATGTGTTCAAAATGTCTTTTATTTATCACATAGCAAACCCTTTCTATAAGCATAATCAAGTATTTTTAACCAACCAAAAAGGATGCAACATTTTTACAGACAGAAAAAAGGGCCCATCTTAACACCAGTATGTAAAAATAATAAACATGGAAATTTGAAATTTAAAATTATATGTATATACATACACACATGCACACACACACACTCCACATCATTTCATCATTATGAACAGTCTAAAGTTAGAATTTTAAGCCATCAATTAAATCAACCAGCCAGAATATAACTGAGAATTCAAATATTTTTATTTACCTTGGAAAAAAGTTTAGGAAGAACTACTAGGTAACTTGATTACTTCACTTTCATTTGAGACATATGAATAGCAGCTCTAATTTTCATAGTAGCTTAAAAAATTTTAACTGATTTAAGTCCTTTCTATAATTGTACGTATCTAGTAAGTACAAACATTAAGCATATCAGTTTTGTTTTATGTACTCAACTGTAAAGGTCAAGAGAAAACTAGTTAAAATTTAAAAGAGGTGCACTTCAGTAAAAAATAAAAAATAATTTTGATCTCATAGTACTAATTTCCATTTTTCTTTACATCATTCACCATCTCCACTCAGTTTGAGTTCTAATCAACAACCACTTTACAGTTAACAATTCATGAAATAATGTAGTTGATGCAATCAAGTCCAGCAAAATGTTTCCCTAAAGATGTTTCCATCATCCACATTCCTTGAAAATGTTCTACTTTCCTCCATCACAATTTCTCAGTAAGAATAAACACACTACTTCATCTTAAATCATATTGTGATTAAAACATAAACGGAGTTTCTTTTTGGTTAACACAACATGCCTTTGTCTGGGAAGAAAAATTCACTCAACCTGCTCGTTTTTCTACATTTGACAGTATTCAGCAACAACAGAATTCCTTTTAGATGAAATTCAATCTATGGAAATACAAGCTATAACCTGAAAGCTTGTCATCAAGCAGTGCAGAAAAAAAAATAACCAGTACAAAACCTTCTTTAATGAATATTTATTGTATTTCCATATTTCACCACTCCTCTGTTTACATAAAAGACTGAAGCCAAGACTCCTCTCTGGTATTATTAGCCCACAATATAATGATGGTGGACTTAATTGTCCTGAAAACCATGACACCAATAAATGAAATCTTCAAGCAATCAATTTTTAAGAAGATAAAACCCTAGCTCCTTTTTTTTACATTGGTAAAATAGTATATGGATGGAAAATTAATGCAGCCTTATATTTCTCAACCTTGTGATCTCTGTTTTCAGACTACAAATGTTATGTGGTGACATCTTCAATCTCATCAAATCTGTGTCATTTTAAACCCTGCATTCCAATACAACACAAAACAGGCTAGGGAGACCACACAATTCATTTCTTCCCCACCATAAAATTATACAACAGTCCATTTTTATTTTCCACACTGTTTGCCCCCCACTCCTTTACATTTAGCACACATTCCTGCACTGTATGCTGCAAAACAGAAGCATCCCCTAATTTTAAAAACAGCCCCTTTTTATCAACCTACCTGGATTTCCAAGAGCCTACACAAACCGAGGTTTAAAACATAGCCTTTATAAAGAGGAGAAATAATAAATAACCTTAACCAAGACCCCAATGATTTAATTCCATTTTTAGCACCAAAAGGAAAGGTGAAAGTTGGAATGAAACCCACATTACCTCCCCCACCTCCATGCTCTTGCCAGATCCTGTTTCCCTGATTGGTTGCCAAGTCTCCCTATGACTCCTTCCTACCACCTGCCAGCTCCACCATAACCCTTGCCAATTCCTCTCACCCCTGCCAGCTCTTCCGTTAGCACAGGGCTTCTCAAACTGGGGGTCGGGACCCCTCAGGGTGCCACGAGGTTATTACATGGGGGGTCATGAGCTATCAGCCTCCACCCCAAGCCCCACTTTGCCTCCGGCATTTATAATGGTGTTAAATATATAAAAAAGTATTTTTAATTTATTGGGGGGTTGCACTCAGAGGCTTGCTATATGAAAGGGGTCACCAGTACAAAAGTTTGAGAACCACCGCCTTAGCAGCTGCCTTATGCCACCTCCCCATACCACCTTTGCCAGCTTTCCACATACAACTTGTCTTCCTGCCAAACTCCTGCATTTAATATATTTATTGTTTATATGGATAAAATGTAGCCTATCACAAGGGCTCAGGGCAATTATTCCAGCACCCCATACACCACCTTTAGCTCTCTGTTACCTTTCTTTCTAACTCCCCACCATGCTACCACCACCATCCCCCAAGCTCTCTCCTGCTGCCATCTCCCACAGGCCTGCACCTCCATTATTTACCCAAAAAGAAAAGGAGTACTTGTGGCACCTTAGAGACTAACCAATTTATTTGAGCATAAGCTTTCGTGAGCTACTCACATTCCAGCCCTTCACATGTGCTCCATGCCTTCCAGACCCTTCCTAATATACCTCCCTATTTCCCTCAAAACGCCAAAAAAGGGTCCCTCCTACCAAACACGCATGTCAAACCCCTTCTGTTACCTCTCACATACCAGCTCTCTACTGTTTCCTTCATACCTCCCCAGACCCACATGGCAGCTTCCTCCAGGCCAGCCCCACGGGGCCAGTTTCTTATACATACCAGTTTCCCCTTATGTCACCATGGCAGCCCTCTACCAACATGCTACTCCATGGCAGTCCACATGCTACATCCATGCCAGCTGCATGCCCTCTACATGAGCTCCCCTCACACCGTGCCAGCTGATCCCCATATGCTCCCATGCCAACTGACTGTCTGGCCAGCTCCTCCCTTGCCCCCTTCCTCTATGCAGGCTCACTCCATGCCCCGTGTCCCAAAATCAGCTCCCCCATAACCCCTGCCAGCTCCCCACACAACCCCTATGCCCCATATCAGCTCCCCATACATATACCTTATCAGCTTCACACGCACCCTGCCAGCTCCCCTCACATAAATCTTGACCCTATACCAGCTCTTTCGACATGCATCCTGCTCCATACCAGCTTCCCACACACAAACACACCCGGCCAGGTCTCCTCATAGTCCCCCCTGCCCTGTATGATCTCCCCCTACTTCCCTTCTGCCAGTTCCCCCCACATATCCCTGACCCCCTTCCCCATGCCACCTCCCCCCAGATGTCCCCCTCTGTCATACCAGCTCCCCCCACATGCCCTCTGTACCCTTACCAACTCCGCCCCACATGCCCCCTGACCCCTTACTAACTCCCACCACACATACCCCCTGCCCCCATACCAGCTCCCCTGCACATAGCAGTGCATATCAGATCCCCCGGAGATACCCCCACCCCTGTTCCAGCTGCCCCCCACACGCCCCCCTGCCCCTTTAGCAGCTCCCCCCCACATACCCCCCTGCGTCTGCACCAGCTCCCCCCAACATACCCCCTGCCCCTTTAGCAGCTCCCCCCCACACGCCCCCTGCCCCTTTAGCAGCTCCCCCCCACATGCCCCCTGCCCCCATACCAGCTCCCCCCCACACGCCCCTACCCCTTTAGCAGCTCCCCCCCACATGCCCCCCTGCGTCCGCACCAGCTCCCCCCCACACGCCCCCTGCCCCTTTAGCAGCTCCCCCCCACACGCCCTCTGCGTCCGTACCAGCTCCCCCACCACATACCAGCGCATATCAGATCCCCCGGACATACCCCCAGTTCCAGCTTTCCCCCCCCCACATAGCCCCATACCAGCTCCCCCCCATGCCCCTGCCCCCCCCCACATACCCCCTGCCCCCATACCAGCTCCCCCCCCACATACCAGCGCCTATCAGATCCCCCGGACATACCCCCTACCCCGTACCAGCTCCCCCCCAAACACACACCCCCTGCCCCCCATACCAGCTCCCACACACACACACACACACACCCTGCCCCCCTAACCAGCTCCCACACACACACACACCCCCTGCCCCCCAACCAGCTCCCACACACACACACACACCCCCCCTGCCCCCCAACCAGCTCCCACACACACACCCCCTGCCCCCCTAACCAGCTCCCACACACACACACACACCCCCTGCCCCCCTAACCAGCTCCCACACCAGCTCCCCCCCACATACCCCCTGCCCTCTAACCAGCTCCCCCACCAGCTCCCCCCCACATACCCCCTGCCCCCCTACCAGCTCCCCCACCAGCTCCCCCCCACATACCCCCTGCCCCCCTACCAGCTCCCCCACCAGCTCCCCCCCACATACCCCCTGCCCCCCTACCAGCTCCCCCCACACACACACACACGCCCCCTGCCCCCCTACCAGCTCCCCCCCCACACACACACACACACCCCCTGCCCCCCTACCAGCTCCCCCCCACACACACACCCCCCCTGCCCCCCCACCAGCTCCCCCCACACACACACCCCCCCTGCCCCCCCACCAGCTCCCCCCACACACACCCCCCCTGCCCCCACCAGCTCCCCCACACACACACCCCCTGCCCCCCACCAGCTCCCCCCCACACACACCCCCCCTGGCCCCCTACCAGCTCCCCCACACACACACCCCCTGCCCCCCTACCAGCTCCCCCCCCACACCCCCCCCTGCCCCCGCCAGCTCCCCCCACACACACACCCCCTGGCCCCCTACCAGCTCCCCCCCCACACACACACACCCCCTGCCCCCTACCAGCTCCCCCCACACACACACCCCCTACCCCCCACCAGCTCCCCCACACACACACACACCCCCTGCCCCCCTACCAGCTCCCCCCCCACACACACACCCCCTGCCCCCTACCAGCTCCCCCCCACACACACACACACCCCCTGCCCCCTACCAGCTCCCCCCCACACACACACACACCCTGCCCCCCTACCAGCTCCCCAACACACACACACACCCCCTGCCCCCCTACCAGCTCCCCCCCACACACACACACCCCCTGCCCCCCTACCAGCTCCCCAACACACACACACACACCCCCTGCCCCCCTACCAGCTCCCCAACACACACACACCCCCTGCCCCCCACCAGCTCCCCCCCCACACACACACACACCCTGCCCCCCTACCCAGCTCCCACACACACACACACACCCCCTGCCCCCCTACCAGCTCCCCCACACACACCCCGCCCGCTCCCCAGCCCAGCGGTGCCCGGCCCACCCCGGGATGCGGTGGCCCCGGGCGCCCGCTCGCGGCCCCTGGGCGGGGGGGTCTCCTCACCGCTCACCTGCGGGCGAACGAGACGGTGGCTGGTCTCCCCGGCGGCGTCCCCGCTCCCAGTGTCCGTGGCGGTGGCTGCGCGGCTTCCCCCTCCTCCGCCTCGGCTCCTGTCTCTTCCCACAGCAGCCAGAGAGTGGGGGAGGGGACAGGCCGAGGGGCGGGGGGGAAGAGTACCACCAGCGGGACCGTTAGAGACCAGCCGCGAACTACAGCTCCCGGCAGGCCACGCTCCGGGCACGGCGAGGCCGCGAGGCGGCATCGGTCGCGAGGCATGCTGGGAGTTGTAGTCTTCCCCTCGCACGTGTAATTTTCCCCAGGACCAAAACGGGGGCAGTGCATGCTGGGACTTGTAGTTTGAGGGCATTAGCCCGGTGGGAGCTGTAGGACTTCAGTGGGCGCGCCAGTCTTCCCGGGGACAAGGGAGGAGCAGGCGGGAGCGTTGCATGCCGGGAGTTGTAGTTCAGGGGAGGGACTTGGTGTCGAGCACGCTGGGAATTGTAGTCTTCCACTGACCGCGATAGTCGGGCGCCCGAGCGATCGGCGAGCGCGGCCTGCTGCGGCATGTAGTCAACGCGCACGGGGCGCGGAACGCGGAGAGCTGGGCGGACAGGGATCCCGGCGGAGTGCGGCACGCCGGGACCGGTAGCCCTGGCGCACGGCCTCGTCTGGGTGCATGGCATGCTGGGACCTGTAGTCACAGACAGGCCGGCTCTGGGAGGCTGCGGAAGCACGGCATGCTGGGATCTGTAGTCATGGAGTGTGGCATGCTGGGACTTGTAGTCAATAGACCTGGTGCTGCAGGGCGCGCGGGGGGACTGTCGGACCCCATAGGGTGACCAGATGTCCGGATTTTATAGGGACAGTCCTGATATTCAGGGCTTTTTCTTACATCGATGGCTATCACCCGCCACCCCCGTCCTGATTTTTCACACTTGGTACCTGGTCACCCTAGACCCCTATGAGCCTAGTTTGGGAGGGGAATGGGGGAGCATGCCCCCCACCCCCAGCAGGCCTCTGTCAGGCAGGGAATTTGCCCCCCCCCAGCCTGGCTAGAGCTGACCCCCCACATATAGAAGTCCAACTACACCTATCCTGGAGCATCAGCAGCCCTAAGGGGCAGTCACCCCATCAGGCAATGCAGCCTGGAGAACCAGCAGCCCCAGCAATCAGGGGGGCCAGGAGCCAGAGGCCTGACAGTCCCCAAAACTACTTGTCAGCTGGAACATCCCCTGGCTCATACAGGGAGCACTGTCCTTCTCTTTCAAAGTGCTCCTTAAAATGCCTTCCTAGCTGTGATCTTGCATAATTTTTTCTGTCTCATCTGTAATTGACTAGCCTGGTGCTGTGGGTCACCCTGGGGGAGTATCTGGGAGTAGGGGTTGTGGAGCTAGATTAGACACACATCAACATTAGAATTTTTGACATTTTGACAACAGACAGAAACCTAATGCCAAATTATACATCGAGGAAAATTGGTTGTCGTTAAAAAATCAATATCAACAGTTACCTGTGAGTATAAGGGAATGCTCTGCATGGTAACTATTGGTAAAATTATGACTTTTTAATGTTTGCTATTGTATCTCTTGTTCTGGAGGACAAACAGAAGCTACAGTCATGTGGGTCTGGGTGTGTGACAGAGAAGAAGTAGGGCTTGGCAAGCTTGCATTTCTAGCACACGGGGAAGATGGCCATATAACAACCATTAGGGCTCTTCTGAGCTTGAGTACCTCACCCCCACCATCACATTTGTTTTTAATTTAAGGGGAAGGAGGGAATTAGTTTAAGGAAATAAATTAAAAGAAATTAAACAAAGAAAATTTGTATCAGTAAGATATAACCTGCTTTGACATACTGGAAAGTACCAGTCACGTTGTCGTAACAGAGGACTGCAGCAGACCGCTGAATGACCATTCATAACAGGGGGAGAACGCAGGAAAAAGAGAGAGGGTGTATAGTATTTGCACCATCAACATAGGCCTTGCTAGGGAAATTGAGAAATCTTGGACTGGACTCTAAACTTCTTGTGGTATGAACCACGTTTTCTTCTGTGTTCGATACAAGACCGAGCATTTTCAGCACTCAGCAAATACTGAGCAAAAATGTAACCAGTCCGTGCCTGATTTTGACTTGACAGTGGTCAATCTGCTGCACATCAGAGAGACATGGAACTTCACAGAGCTTCACTGGAACTCTTCTCCAGAAGCACAGGTCCCTACCACTTCTGCTAAAAGAGAGTCTTCCATAGCAGTTAGCCTTACAGAGCCTACTACACACAATTGATCAGTTCTGATTCTATCTTGTACAGGTACATACTATGTACATACCAGCCAATTCCTAATAATAATAATAATAGAGCACAGCTAATTGATTTTGTGTCATCATGCAGCATTAAAACACCATCACACTGAGACAAAAACATTGTCACGTCATAACACCACTTTTAGTGGTGCAAGACTCACCCCAGTTAATTCAGAATAGAAATACTGGAACAGGTGCCAACCTTACATCACTTAAGAAGAATACTCTTGCTGACATTTATTTTCCCCTTTCAGGTACATCACCAAGTCCAATATAAACAGGTCTAGTCTGACTGCTCTGGATTGCAATTATTGTGCCTAATTCACCTCTACATCACTTCAGTTTTACACCAGTATGTCTCACAACATTTGGGGTTTTTCTTAACACTCCAGCTCCAAGTGTCAGGTTATTATATATGTTGGGAAAATAACACAGCAGGGCACTGATTATCAAACAAGTTCTTGGAATGTATTGGAGACAATTTTTTATTTCAAAAGATGGAGAAAGGTACTAGGGGAGAGGCTGTTCTAGATTTGATTTTGTAAAATAGGGAGGAACTGGCTGAGAATTTGAAAGTGGAAGGCAGGTTGCCTGAAAGTGATCATGAAATAACAGAGTTCATGATTCTAAGGAATGGTAGGAGGGAGAACAGCAAAATAAAGACAATGGATTTCAGGAAGGCAGGCAGATTATCCTTCATGGTAGCACAGTAATGCTTGGAAACGTAAACTCTAATAGCTGAAAAAACATTAGGAAAATGAACAGGACCAAAAACATTCATTTTTAAGATTTAATTATTTTATCCAATTTCATGATTTTTGGGAGCCTGACTATGATTTTTGAATGCTTGGGGTTGACAACATGGATTTTGCTGTATAGGATAGCTATCTAGTAAGTAAGATAAGGAATAATTTTACCCACTAGTGCCTCTTTCAGATGGAAATTTTGAGAGACCATTTCATAATTTAAACTCATAGTCTCTCTTTCACTTACTTTACTGCTCTAACGTTCCACACATTATTATGCCCAATAGGCTGTTCACTGGCCATAGAATAAAAGGGCGATGCAAATATCCACTGGCAGAGAGAACGGGTGTATAGTAAACTGTTTGCTTTGATGAAGTACTTTGTGTGTATCTAGGCTGAAGTCTAGAATAATGAAAGGTTTCAGAGTAGCAGCCGTGTTAGTCTGTATCCGCAAAAAGAAAAGGAGGACTTGTGGCACCTTAGAGACTAACCAATTTATTTGAGCATAAGCTTTTGTCCGATGAAGTGCGCTGTAGCTCACGAAAGCTTATGCTCAAATAAATTTGTTAGTCTCTAAGGTGCCACAAGTCCTCCTTTTCTTTTTAGAATAATGAAGTTATCTCTGCATATTCAGATTTCTTCAGTGACTTTATAAGATGGATTTCTGACCACACGGGGAAGGTAAAAGAATACCCCGTTGTCAGAAAAGGGATAACTGCCTCAATGCAGCAACTTCATTAGAAGACAAGCACTGCATCCTCTTCTTCTGCGTTCCATACAGACCTGAGTGAGAGAGAGCTCAGAGAATAAACTGCCAAGGACAGGAGAAACCTGGGGGGAGAAATTAATTATGCTGGCCAAAATCTGCCTTCATAGAATCATAGAATATCAGGGTTGGAAGGGACCTCAGGAGGTCATCTAGTCCAACCTCCTGCTCAAAGCAGGACCAATCCCCAATTAAATCATCCCAGCCAGGGCTTTGTCAAGCCTGACCTTAAAAACTTCTAAGGAAGGAGATTCTACCACCTCCCTAGGTAACTCATTCCAGTGTTTCACCACCCTCCTAGTGAAAAAGTTTTTCCTAATATCCAACCTAAACCTCCCCTACTGCAACTTGAGACCATTACTCCTTGTCCTGTCATCTTCTACCACTGAGAATAGCCTAGATCCATCCTCTTTGGAACCACCTCTCAGGTAGTTGAAAGCAGCTATCAAATCCTCCCTTATTCTTCTCTTCTGCAGACTAAACAATCCCAGTTCCCTCAGCCTCTCCTCATAAGTCATGTGTTCCAGACCCCTAATCATTTTTGTTGCCCTTCGCTGGACTCTCCAATTTATCCACATCCTTCTTGTAGTGTGGGGCCCAAAACTGGACACAGTACTCCAGATGAGGCCTCACCAATGTCGAATAGAGGGGAACGATCACATCCCTCGATCTGCTGGCTATGCCTCTACTTATACATCCCAAAATGCCATTGGCCCTCTTGACAACAAGGGCACACTGTTGACTCATATCCAGCTTCTCGTCCACTGTCACCCCTAGGTCCTTTTCCACAGAACTGCTGCCTAGCCATTCGGTCCCTAGTCTGTAGCGGTGCATTGCATTCTTCCGTCTTAAGTGCAGGACTCTGCACTTATCCTTGTTGAACCTCATCAGATTTCTTTTGGCCCAATCCTCCAATTTGTCTAGGTCCCTCTGTATCCTATCCCTACCTGCCACCGTATCTATCACTCCTCCTAGTTTAGTATCATCCGCAAATTTGCTGAGAGTGCAATCCACACCATCCTCCAGATCATTTATGAAGATATTGAACAAAACCGGCCCCAGGACCGACCCTTGGGGCACTCCACTTGATACCGGCTGCCATCCAGACATGGAGCCATTGATCACTACCCGTTGAGCCCGACAATCTAGCCAACTTTCTACCCACCTTATACTGCATTCATCCAGCCCATACTTCTTTAACTTGCTGACAAGAATACTGTGGGAGACCGCGTCAAAAGCTTTGCTAAAGTCAAGAAACAATACATCCACTGCTTTCCCTTCATCCACAGAACCAGTAATCTCATCATAGAAGGTGATTAGATTAGTCAGGCATGGCCTTTCCTTGGTGAATCCATGCTGACTGTTCCTGCTCACTTTCCTCTCGTGTAAGTGCTTCAGGATTGATTCCTTGAGGACCTGCTCCATGATTTTTCCGGGGACTGAAGTGAGGCTGACTGGCCTGTAGTTTCCAGGATTCTCCTCCTTCCCTTTTTTAAAGATGGGCACTACATTAGCCTTTTTCCAGTCGTCTGGGACTTCCCCCAATCGCCATGAGTTTTCAAAGATAATGGCCAATGGCTCTACAATCACATCCGCCAACTCCTTTAGCACTCTCGGATGCAACGCATCCGGCCCCATGGACTTGTGCACGTCCAGCTTTTCTAAATAGTCCCGAACCACTTCTTTCTCCACAGAGGGCTGGCCACCTACTCCCCATGCTGTGTTGCCCAGCGCAGCAGTCTGGGAGCTGACCTTGTTCGTGAAGACAGACGCAAAAAAAGCATTGAGTACATTAGCTTTTTCCACATCCTCTGTCACTAGGTTGCCTCCCTCATTCAGTAAGGGGCCCACACTTTCCTTGGCTTTCTTCTTGTTCCCAACATACCTGAAGAAACCCTTCTTGTTACTCTTAACATCTCTTGCTAGCTGCAGCTCCAGGTGCGATTTGGCCCTCCTGATTTCATTCCTACATGCCCGAGCAACATTTTTATACTCTTCCCTGGTCATTTGTCCAATCTTCCACATCTTGTAAGCTTCTTTTTTATGTTTAAGATCCGCAAGGATTTCACTGTTAAGCCAAGCTGGTCGCCTGCCATATTTACTATTCTTTCGACACATCGGGATGGTTTGTCCCTGTAACCTCAATAGGGATTCTTTGAAATACAGCCAGCTCTCCTGGACTCCTTTCCCCCTCATGTTATTCCCCCAGGGGATCCTACCCATCAGTTCCCTGAGGGAGTCGAAGTCTGCTTTCCTGAAGTCCAGGGTCCGTATTCTGCTGCTTACTTTTCTTCCCTGTGTCAGGATCCTGAACTCGACCAACTCATGGTCACTGCCTCCCAGATTCCCATCCACTTTTGCTTCCCCTACTAATTCTTCCCGGTTTGTGAGCAGCAGGTCAAGAAAAGCTCTCCCCCTAGTTGGCTCCTCCAGCTCTTGCACCAGGAAATTGTCCCCTACATTTTCCAAAAACTTCCTGGATTGTCTGTGCACCGCTGTATTGCTCTCCCAGTAGATATCAGGGTGATATAAGTCACCCATGAGAACCAGGGCGTGCGATCTAGTAGCTTCTGCGAGTTGCCGGAAGAAAGCCTCATCCACCTCATCCCCCTGGTCCGGTGGTCTATAGCAGACTCTCACCACTACATCACTCTTGTTGCTCACACTTCTAAACTTAATCCAGAGACACTCAGGTTTTTCTGCAGTTTCATACCGGAGCTCTGAGCAATCATACTGCTCCCTTACATACAGTGCTACTCCCCCACCTTTTCTGCCCTGCCTGTCCTTCCTGAACAGTTTATAACCATCCATGACAGTACTCCAGTCATGTGAGTTATCCCACCAAGTCTCTGTTATTCCAATCACGTCATAATTCCTTGCCTTCACCAGGACCTCCAGTTCTCCCTACTTGTTTCCAAGGCTTTGTGCATTTGTATATAGGCAGTTGAGATAACCTGCTGATCGCCCCTCATTCTCAGTATGAGGTAGGAGCCCTCCCCTCACAGACGTTCCTGCCTGTGCTTCCTCCCGGTATCCTGCTTGCTCACTTACCTCAGGGCTTTGGTCTCCTTCCGCCAGTGAACCTAGTTTAAAGCCCTCCTCACTAGGTTAGCCAGCCTGCTCGCAAAGATGCTCTTCCCTCTCTTCGTTAGGTGGAGCCCGTCTCTGCCCTGCACTCCTCCTTCATGGAACACCATCCCATGGTCAAAGAATCCAAAGCCTTCTCTCCGACACCACCTGCGTAGCCATTCGTTGACTTCCACGATTCAACGGTCTCTACCCAGGCCTTTTCCTTCCAGGGGGAGGATGGACGAGAACACCACTTACACCTCAAACTCCCTTCTTCCCAGAGCCATGTAGTCCGCAGTGATCCGCTCAAGGTCATTCTTGGCAGTATCATTGGTGCCCACGTGGAGAAGCAGGAGGGGGTAGCGCTCCGAGGGCTTGATGAGTCTCGGCAGTCTCTCCGTCACATTGCGAATCTTAGCCCCTGGCAAGCAGCAGACTTCTCTCTTTTCCCGGTCAGGGCGGCAGATAGATAACTCAGTCCCCCTGACTTCAGTTTACTTATTGCTATTTCTAGGTAGCAGTGCACTTCCCTACTTCCCCCCGGGGTGTTGCGAGGATAAATACCTTTGAGATTGGGAAATGCTCAGGTACTATGGTAATAGGGGCCAGGCAAGTATCTAATACAGCTAGTTGGCCCAAATCCATTTTTGATGGAGTCAACAGGAGTTATACCAGTGACTTCAATGGGAATAAATTAAGCCAGTGCTGAGCATGTTGGAAAATCTCACTCTATAAGTGACTTTCCCAAGGTCAGGCACAGAAGAAATCTGTGGTAGAGCCACTATCAGAACCCAGATAATAATGGTTGATCTATTGATCAGCCTCCTTGATCAGCCATTCTTGAGCCTTAACTATAATAAGACCATCGGCTGCATTGGTGTAAATCAGGGCACAAACATAGAGTTGTAGGGCTGGAAGGGACCTCAAAAGTCATCTAGTCCAGCTCCTGCGCTGGGGCAGGACCAGAATTTGTCCCCCTATGTTTGAACTGTCTATGGAGCTAAGATTCCCAAACCAGGTATTAGCTATTAATTCCAGCCTCATTTGTGTGTGCCATTTAAATCTGTGTGACGTAAAACTTCTTCACCTTCACCTTTCTGTAAATGTCAGTTCTGAACAGAGAATGAGTAGGGGCTACCTTAGGTACTATTAGGCATGATCCAGTTCCTTTTTAAGCCCTTGATAGTTTTGCCATGGATCTCAATGGGGGCAGACCCTTAACACACCCCTCACAGTAGTACCTAGACACTACAGGAGAGGAACCAAAGTGCACATTTATATTAACATCTTTTGCTCCCTTGCCCAGAGGTCACTTATGAGGCAGTTTGCTCTAGTGGATCAGGCACTGGGAGAGAGTCAGGACACCTGGGTTCTAGTCTGAGTTCAGTCACTGATCATCTCCTGTGTGACTTTGGGCAAGTCACTTCACCATCCCGGCTTCTGTTTTCATTCCCACCCTTCGTCCATAGGCGCAGGCACTAGGGCTGCGGGGGGTTCTGCAGCACCCCCAGGTTTTTCGCAGGGCTCCACTGCCAGTCCTTCGCCCAGGGTCCGAGCTGCCGGCCCCACACCCAGGGTCCCCACTGCTGCCCTGCACCCGGGGCTCCACTGATGGCCCCACACCCAGGGTCCCGGCTGCTGGCCCCATACCCAGGGCTCCTCTGACGGCCCCATACCCAGGGTTCTGGCTGCTACCCTGCCCCCAGGCCTGGTTCCAGCAGCTGCTCCGTGCCCAGGGCTCCACTGATGGCCCCACACCCAGGGTCCCCGCTGCCACCCCACGCTGGAACACTTTTAATCGTAGGGGTGCTGGAAGCCAGCCCTCTTACTCCTGTCTATCCGCCCACACACCAGAGCTGGGTCTGAGAGCAGGGCCGTGTCTCCAGGATGGGGGGACCCAGATAGAGGTATAGGGGCCAAGGCTGGGGGCGGGGCCAGAAGTGGAGCCCTGGGCACGGGATGGCAGCCGGGACCCTGGGCCGGCAGCAGAGCCCTGCGTAAAACCTGGAGGTGCTGCAGCACCCTGTGCAGCCCTAGTTCTTATGCCTATGGCTGCCGGCCCCATGCCCAGGGTCCTGGCTGCCACCCCGCACCCAGTGCTCCGCTCCTGGCCCCGCGCCCACCCCCAGCTGTGACCCCAGCCTCAGCCTCCTTACCCCTGTCCGGGTCCCCCCTCCCACAGACACAGCCCTGCTCCCAGCCCCAGCTCTGTGGGGGTCAGACAAGGGTAAGGGGGCTGGCTTTCAGCACCCTCACCATTAAGTGTTCCAGCACCCTTGCCTTTGTTCGTCTTGTCTCTCCACCTCATAAGCTCTTTGAAGCAGGGACTGTCTCTTGGGTGTTTGTGCAGTGCCCCAGTCTCTGTCGGGGGTCTCTACCTGCTACTGTACTATGAATGCTCAACCAGAAAGAGGTGACATGACCTCACTCTTCCACCATGAGACGCACCGGTGCATTTTCACAAACTGAGCTTCAAGAGACACCCAGGTGTTTAGAACAAAAACTAGGTCTTTGTATCACTTTCCCAGCTGTGGATTTTCACAAGCGTGTGCTTTTTAAAATGCAATGACACAGATCAGGAGCGGGAGGAGCTGGCAAAGGAGCTGCACGCAGCCACTGGAGCAAGTACACCCTGGCCCTGCCCCTTCTGTAGCTGAGCAAAGCGAGCATACGATGCTGCAGCTGTGATCTGGCAACATTTCAGACCCACTGTGCATCCGTGTAAAGGACAACTCAAAGAGCCAAGATCTCACTGTAAGCTCCCCGCACATCACCAAAGTGCTGTTAAAGGGCCAAAGTGTAAATGAGAAGCAGGTCCCAAGTGTAGGGACATGGACAACCTGGCCTATTGCGTACACATCTGAGCTTCAAAAGTGCTCAGTGTTGGCCTAACTCTGCCCCTGCTGAAGTCAAAAGCCAGACAGCCTGCTTCCTGCTGACAGACACGCTGCAGCACTGTAAAGCCAAATGGGGAAAGGGTGAAAACCAATCGTTTGAACCACGTTTGTAATACCTTGGGCCCTGATCCTGCAATTGGAACTGCATGGGAGGGCCCATGTGCTTGTACGGAGTTCCACTTACTTTAATTGGGTTCGGCATGGAAGTACGGGGTTGCCTGTGCAGAGCCAATTACAGGATCAGGGCCTTCAAATAAGATCAAGTAAAACTGAGTGCATTATTGATGAGGATGACAGTAGCATCTAAAGGCCCCAGCTGAGATTCAGGCTCCATTGTACAGGTGCTGTACAAACACACAGTAAGAGACAGTCCCTGTCCCAGAGAGTTTACAAGCTAAACAAGACAGACATGCAAGGGTGGAGAAAAGGTGTATTAGCCCATTTTACAGGTGGCAAACCGAGACACAGCAAGATTAAGTGATTTGCCCAGGAATGCCTAAAGCTTTAACTCCTGCAACAAGCCCAACCCTCAACATTACTAATGTCATACTAGGGTGGAAAATGGAGGACATCGATATGCATTGTCCACAAATATTGTGTTAAAATTACACTTATGAATATCCTGAGCTGTTGTGCATAGGAGAATCATCACAAGGCCTACATGGTGACTGCAAGAACCTTTGGCATCCGTAAGAAGATATAGAGATGGCGACACCTTCAACTTGTCCCCCAGAAAGTAGGTCTTTTATCTGAGGTGACTGGCTTGCAGCTCCAGATAGTTTGTTAAAGGTCAATCGCTCCAAGAGAGGAATCAAAACCAAAAGAGAAGGGAAGCCTAGTATCAGATGCCATATCGTGCGATTAGTAACCCTATGGATAAAAACAAGCAGGGGGTTACTTTAAATCAGGTCTGGCACTCATGAGAGCTGACAGAAGCACCATGTAAGTGATGCTTTTAATTGGCACACAACATGGGTTAGTACTGACTGCTGACAGAGATACACTTATTCGAACACGCCCACATATGTGTAGTCAGATATTCATATCAATGCATATGTATAATCTGCCTTTATTTCAGTATGTGCATATCCAGATATTAGGTACATACATATATATTGTGGTTAGATGGTAGATCCAGATACATAAATATTGGAATTAGATTAGACTACAGTAAAATCTGTCTCCAATGACCATGTAAAGTAGCAACAAAAACCAGTTTCTTAATTGTCCTTATGGAAGCAATTGAAGAATTAGAAACCATACATTGGGAAGGGCTTTTCAGAAGAGAGCTTGACTTACAATGCTGGTGCCTGCTACAGGTTTTGCTGTGAGCGCATCTAGTTATGAAGTGCATTTTCCACAAATGTGAAGGTTCTGTTAATTTTTTATAGAGCAAGAGACATAAAAAATTTACATAAAACCTTCGAGGAGCCATTGCTCACTAAGCAAAACCAGAGTGAACAGAGCGCAGTTCAAACATGAGCATCTGTTAGTCAGATCCCTTCAGCCACAGGAGAGCGAAGACCAAAAAACCCCAAACCCGTCTCATATTCATAGCGTGCTTCTCCAGACTGGAGCTGCTGAAACTGTTGCTGCTGGGGATGCCTTCATTGTTTGGGTGAGCTCCATTACTGGGAAGGAGTGCTTTAGTTTTCTGACTGAGAAAAAAAGCTTTTGGGAAAATCAGTGGGAGCGTTCCTGTTGGGAGGTGAAGAATTAAGTCTCGATGTGATTTAAATGTCAACCCCTTGGGGGCTGAGTGTGTACACACCACCTAGCGCAGCAGGGCCTCAATCATGGCTGGAGCCTCTAGGCGTTACCATCATACAAATTATTATTATTATTATTAGGTCTGTCAAGCAATTTAAAAAAATTAATCACGATTAATCACACTGTTAAACAATAATAGAATACCATTTACTGAAATATTTTTGGATGTTTTCTACATTTTCAAATATATTGTTTTCAATTACAACACAGAACACAAAGTGTACAATGCTCACTTTATATTTATTTTTGATTCTAAATATTTGTGCTGTAAAAAACAAAAGAAATAGTATTTTTCAATTCACCTCAGACAAGTACTGTAGTGCAATCTCTTTATCATGAAAGCTGAACTTACAAATGTAGAATTATGTACCAAGAATAACTGCAATCAAAAATAAAACAGTTTAAAACTTGAGAGCCAACAAGTCCACTCAGTCCTACTTCTTGTTCAGCCAGTCATTCAAACAAACAAGTTTGTTTACATTTACAGGAGATAATGCTGTCTGCTTCTTGTGGTCAATGTCACGTGAAAGTGAGAACAGGCGTTCTCGTGGCTCTGTTGAAGCCGGCATTGCAAGATATTTACGTGCCACATGCACTTCAACTACCGTTCCAGGGGACGTGTCCATGCTGATGATGGGTTCTGCTCGATAACAATCCAAAGCAGTGCTGACCAACACATGTTCACTTTCATCATCTGAGTCAGATGCCACCAGCAGAAGGTTGTTTTTCTTTTTTGATGATTCAGGTTCTGTAGTTTTCGCATCGGAGTGTTGCTCTTTTAACAACTTCTGAAACCATGCTCCACACCTCATCCTCAGATTTTGGAAGGCACTTCAGATTCTTAAGCCTTGGGTCCAGTGCTGTAGCTATCTTTAGTAATCAAACATTGGTACCTTCTTTGCATTTTGTCAAATCTTCAGTGAAAGTTTTCTTAAAACAAACGTGCTGGGTCATCATCTGAGACTGCTCTAACATGAAATATATGGCAGAACGCGGGTAAAACAGAGCAGGAGACATACAATTCTCCCCCAAGGAGTTCAGTCAAAATTTAATTAATGCATTATTTTTTTAACAAGCATCATCAGCATGGAAGCATGTCACCTGGAATGGCGGCTGAAGCATGAAGGGGCATATGAATGTTTAGCATATCTGGCATGTAAATACCTTACGATGCTGGCTATAAAAGTCCCATGAGAACATCTGTTCTCACTTTCTGGTGACATTGTAAATAAGAAGCCAGCAGCATTATTTCCTGTAAATGTAAACAAACTTTTGTTTGTTTTAGTGATTGGCTGAATCAGAAGTAGGACTGAGTGGACTTGTAGGCTCTATAGATTTACATTGTTTTGTTTTAGAGAGCAGTTATGTTACAAAAAAAATCTACATTTGTAAATTGCACTTTCACAATAAAGAGATTGCACTACAGTACTTGTGTAGCGCCCCCTCTCCACCTGGTTACCTCCTTTAATGCCAATCCGCTTACAAGTTTTGATGGACAGGCTGCCAGCAGACAGTCCCAGGAATCTATGTAATCTGCTTGGGGGTTACACTCATATGAGGTGAATTGAAAAATACTATTTCTTTTGTATATCATTTTTACAGTGCAAATATTTGTAATAAAAATAATATAAAGTGAGCACTGTACACTTTGTATTCTGTGCTGCAATTTAAATCAATATATTTGAAAATGTAGAAAAACATCCAAAAATAGTTAATAAATTTCAATTGGTGTTCTATTGTTTAACAGTGTGATTAAAACTGATTAATCGTGATTAATATTTTTAAATCATGATTAATTTTTTTGAGTTAATTGCATGAGTTAACTGCAATTAATCAACAGCCCTAATTATTATATTACTTATATTAGTCATTTAGATTACATGAAGCTCTAGGATGAAGCCCATGGTTGACACCTTTGCTCCTCTAGTACAATGGAACACTCTACCATCAGGAGACAGAGCTTTCTCAGGGGACTGCAGAATGAACTCCCCAGGAGCTCGGCTTTATCGTAAACCTCACCATAAACTGCCCGCTCTGAGTCAAAGGCATATTTCTTTGACCTGTCTTCTCTAACATAAACAGATAGCAGCAGTTGAATATATATAATAAAAACAATTACAAAACAAGACACTTCTCCCCCAGGGGAGAGGATGACAGAAGAAACATGTGAAAGAGGTTAGTCTGTTACTTAATACACTATTGGTAGGCACTCAGGACATGTCTACACAGGCAGAGTTACATTGCCGACAGTTACAGTGCCACTCAGAGAGCACTGAAGGGAAACCGCTGTTGTGTGTTCACACTGACAGCTGCCTACGCAATAGCGCGTTCACACTTGAGGCGGTATTTGGAGTGGTGCACTCTGGGCAGCTATCCCACAGAGCACCTCTTCCTCTGCTGCCGCTAAGAGTTGTGGGAAGGCGGAGGGGGTTGAGGGGCATCCTGGGTCCTGTCCCAATGCCCCATGATGCATTGCTTCACATCCCAGCAATCCCTGTGCTTCCGTCCACATTTGGCACCATCTTTCAATGGTTTGCGTACTGCGTGCTCTACATCTTCCATCTGCAGGAATGGATCCTGCACTGTTGACCAATATGCTGCTAGCTCTGACCAACACGTCACAAGTAGCAGTGGAGTTATTCCTTAAACTACAAAGACAAGAGAAGTTTGACACTGATCTCACCACGCAAAGAAGCTACGACACCAGATTGACTGTGGCATTTAGGGAGGTGCTGACCACAGTGGAACACCGCTTTTGGGCTCAGAAAACTAGCACTGAGTGGTGGGATCACATCGTGATGCACGTCTGGGATGATGAGCAGTGGCTGCAGATCTTTCAGATGAGGAAAGCCACATTCATGGGACTGTGTGATCTCACCCCAGCCCTGCAGCGCAAGGACACGAGAATGAGAGCTGCCCTGCAGTTGGAGAAGCACTTGGTGATCTCACTGTGGAACCTGGCTACTCCAGACTGCTTCCGATCGGTCACTAGCTAGTTCGGAATGGGAAAGTCGACTGTTGGACTTGTGTTGACGGAAGTCTGCAAGGCCATTAATCGCATCCTGCTCCAAAAGACTGTGACTCCTGGCAACATGCATGACATTGTGGATGGCTTTGCACAAATGGACTTCCCTAACTGCAAAGGGGCAACAGATGGCATGCACATTCCAATTCTGGCACCAGACCACCTAGCCACTGAGTACATTAATCACCAGGGGTATTTCTCAATTGTTCTCTCAGTGGTTGTGGATCACCGTGGGCGTTTCACAGACATTAACACAGGCTGGTCCGGAAAGGTCCATGACACATGCATCTTTTGGAACACTGGCCTGTTCAGGAAGCTGCAAGCAGAAACTTTCTTTCCAGACCAGAAGATCACTATAGCGGAAGTTGAAATGCCCATTGTGATCCTGGGAGACCCCTCAATACCCCTAATGCCATGGCTTATGAAGCCATATACAGGGAACCTTGACAGCAGCACGGAGCAGTTCAACAACAGGCTGAGCAAGTGCAGAATGTGCTTTTGTCTGTTTAAAGGCCCGCTGGCGCTGCCTATATGGGAGGCTGGACCTAGCCGATGACAATATTCCTATGCTTATAGCTGCGTGCTGTATGCTCCATAATATTTGTGAAGGGAAGGGTGAAAGCTTCACTCAGGACTGGACCGCAGAGGCTGTCTGCCTGGAGGCTGACTTTGAACAGCCAGAGACCATAGCTATTAGAGGGGTGCAGTGCAGGTCTGTAAGGACCAGGGATGCCTTGAGGCAGCAATTTGAAGCTGAAAGCCACTAATATTTGTTGCTATGTGTAGGAGTGCAGTGCTTGTAATGCTAGGAGGTGATTGGTTCAGACGATGCAATATGTTGTTTAACATAATTGTATGTTGCTTTGCAGGGCTCTTTTTGCTTTCAATTAATAGAATAAAGATGGCTTTCAAACCAACACAATTCTTTTATTAAAACAACTGGAGGAGAGAGTCAAACAAAAAAAACCCATCAGCAGTGAGGGGGGATGAAGGAAGGAAGGTCTCAAGAGGAGGTTGGTCCTGGGACAGTTAAAGATTTGTGTATGTCCATGGATCATATCAAACTGCCTCCTTTTGAGTACAATGCAGCGGGCACTGTACTTCATCAGGGCTAAACTGCAGAGGGATGGCTGTTGAGTGCAGTGGATACTGGGAGTCTGCAGTACTGGACTGTGACGGGGCAGGAGTGGAATGCCACACATACAGACTGGAGCCAGGAGGTTTATAAGAGTGTGTTGGCAGTGTCTAGGGGGAGCATGGGAAAGAGTTTTGCAATAGCGGCTGCAGGGGAGGGCGGGCGGGTGCGGAGCTGCTCAGTTTGCAGAATTAGTATCGCCTGGAGCATGTCCACTTGTCGCTCCATAACCTTTAAGAGCCACTCCATGGCTTCATTCCAGCATGCCACATTCTCCTTTCGATCCCTCTTCTTGCTGTCCCATCATTCCTTCAATTCCTGTTTCTCTGGGGTGGAGCGCATCATAACATCACACAGAAAGTCCTCCTTAGTTCTTTGTGGCAGCTTTCTAATTCTGCGCAGCCATTCTGCTGCCGATAACAAAGAGGGAGGCTGGGCTCCCAAGGTCATCTCTGTGAAGTTTAAACGCAACGTTTTACAGAAGCAGTATTGTTTGCAACACACACAACACTGATTCAGTGATTTAAAACCCAGCCAGTACTTACACACCTGTCACTAACTGGCTGACCCCAGGCAAGCACACATGAGCCACAAGACCCCCAAAATGGTGAGTAGGCACAGGGGCAGGGTAAATCACCCTTCCTGGACTCTACTGTACACTGGGCACGTGGCTCTTGGGGACAGCCTGCACTGTAGAGGGGGCCTGATAATCATTCCTGTCCCCACACTTTCCACAGGATGTGTTCATTATGGAAGATATCTTGCTGCTGAGGGTGAGCAGGGAATCAAGGGAGGGTCTTCTCCAAGCCTGCAGCTTCTGCCCTGGCCTCTATGCTTGTCTGTGTGCAGCAATGGTACCCCCCCCCCCGCCCTGTGATGCCACAGTGGCGTGGGAAAGTTTCCGTTAATGGGGCAAGAAACAAAGCAGCTCCGACTAGGAACCTGCGGCGGCAGATTGCTCAGTATCTCCACGAGAGTTTCCTGGAGATCTGAGGGAGATTCCCATGAAGTGAGGGAGTCTATCAACAGCCTGTTCCACTGCTCAGACTAGGCATGTGGTGGGACAAGCCTGCTTTCTGCAACTGTCCTGCCCCCAACAACTCACATCAATGATTCCCAAAAATCAAATCCACTTACTAGGGTCCTCCTTTCCTGTTTGCACTTCGCCAACATCCGACAGCTGTGACTGGCTAGCCTCCTCCTGGGTAGAAAAGAGCTCTTGGCTGTATGCATCTCTGACCTCTGAGTCATCCTCTGCCTCTAGGTGCCCCCCCTCCACATCCTCATCCAAGATTTCCTCCTCCTGGCTCGGTCCACTCTCGACTGACACGTGAGCCACCAAAGAATCCACAGTGGTCTTGGCAGTGGAGGTGGGGTCGCCACTGAGTATCACATCCAGCTCTTTGTAGAACCAGCAGCTCATGGTCACAGCACTGTAATCTATCAACATAATATCTATTCAATAATAATACGTTAGAAGGTCAGTCAGGCAGTTTAGTGTGAAAATGTCGGTATTGTAGAAAAATATTTTACAAATGTTTTAGGTTTTTTTGTTCATTTGAAATTAAAACAATAGCTTTCTTTTGATTGAAGCCTTCCTCTGCAGCATTGGCAGACTTACAGATGAGAGCCAGAAAGGGAACGGAATGCGTTTCTTTTTTCAAGTTGTCCAAACTGAGCAAATTGCAAACTACACAAAGAACCAAACAGCGTAGAAAGTAAACTTATCAGTAAAATTCCTGTCTGTTATGATTTGTAAACACATATGCTTAACTTTATACACATAAATAGGCCCATTAAAGTCAATGGCACTACACACATGCATAAGTGGTTGAAGGATTTGGGGCTTTAATAAGCTCAGTATAACTGGCTAACAGAACTTTTCTGCTGACCCACCTGGTTAGCAGGTGTTAGAACCCTGCACTTGCATTGCCAGGAGTTGTGATGAATCATTGCAGCAGGTGTACGGCTCATTATCACCACCTGGGACATGAGAGCCTCTAGGAAGAGGAATCTAGGACAAAAAAGGCCACAGAGGGAAACTCTAGGGACAGTTAATCACAGTGAAGCAGCTTCAGCAGATATACATGTTGTGTTGTTGTTTCTGAGTTACCAACAAAGCCAGTCCCCTGGCAGGGGCTGAGGGTAGATGTTAGCTCAGTGGCTGCTGCTCTGATGAGGACAGGATAGGTATTCAGTCCATTTACATACAGTTCCCTCTTCCCTCTCCTGGATGACTTGTGGGTCAGTTATCCTTTTCAGGTTTCTTTGATGTATTTGTTATTGTTTTCCCCTCACTTAAGATTCTCAGTCTGAAAAGAACAGACTAGAGTCCCTCTCCCACTTAAGAATTTCACTTGCAGACTACAGGCTGAGGGTTACATAGGAAAATAGTGAATGATCACAGATGAAACTGAAGTCTAAGGGGCTATCTGTGACTGCCTCCTTTTCAGTTATAGGCCAAGATGCTGGGACTGGACAGGGGATGGATCACTTGATGATTGCACTGTTCTGTTTATTCCCTTGAAATCATCTGGCATTGGCCACTGTCGGAAGACAGGATACTGGGCTAGATGGACCATTGGTCTGACCCAGTATGGCCATTCTTATGAGACAGCAGAATCTTTTTGCTCCTATTGGACTCAGCATGCAACTTAGCCCTGTTCTGATATAGTAGTGCTTTTCATCCACAGAACTCCAAGCACTTGGCAAAGGAGGGTACTATTATTTGTCTTACCACAGCATCTAGGAGCCCCAGTCACGAACCAGGATCCCAGTGTGCTAGGCGCTGTACAAACACAGAACAGAGATAGTCCCTGCTCCAAAGAGCTTGCAATCGAAGTATATGATAAGAGACAGCAGATAGATACAGACAGATGGGGGAGTGCAAGGAAACAATGAGACCATATTGATTAGCATGATTTCAGTGTTCCAGCAGCCTAACCATTATCAAGCAGCTATTGTATTTCCCTGTTTTACAGGTGGAGAAACTGAGGCACTGAATGGTGATATGACATATCCAAGGGTACTCAGCAGGACAGCCAAAGAGCTAAGAATAGAACTTGGGTCTCTTGACTTCCAGCCTGGTGCTCTGTCCTCTTCCACTGCTGCAGCCATCTCCCCTGCTCACTTCATTTGTAAGGATGAGTATGGGGAAGAAGGCATTTAGAGCAGGAAAAAAAAGCCATTGAGGTCTCACCAGGCCATCAGTGGCCTAGTCTGTTGGAAGGCCCAGTTGTCTCTCCACGTTGCCATCTGGAAACACACTGGCTCCATCAGTCCTGGATCTTTGAAACAGGCCCCTTCCCTTGATGACAAAGGAGTGCCCTGACCCCAAACTGAAGAAAGTAATGGTTGGACCATGACATAGGTAGTAATCACCATCCCTTCCAACTGCCAATCCCATCCAAGCTGCCACCTCCATCTGGAATCATCCCACCTCCATCTGATACAGAAAAAGCTATTATCTGCATGGACATCTAACCTTAGTGGCATCTCATGGTCAGCCCACAGCCACTCAAGATCCATTTTCCATGGATCTTTCCCCCATCTCAGGAATGGATTGGTACATATCATTTAAAGCAGGAAGGCAGCATTCTGCAGCGATGAGTCAAGAGACCTGGGTTCTCTGCCAGTGACTCCGAAGCGAAGTTACTTAAATCCCACGTTTCAAATTGGAATAATACTGACACACTTCCTGCTGAGATCTAGGAAAAGTGGAAAGTATTATTGTTCCTATTGACAATGTATAAACAAAAGCTAGGAAGAATTTAATAAGGCTCAGAGAGGTGAATTCACTTCCCTAGCAAGTCAGCGACAGGCTTAGGAGTTCTAACACCCAGCCCTTTGATCTAACTACTCCCGTCCTCATTTTCCCTAGGGCACAAAGACATCTTGGGCTAAGACCATAAGTGTACTATCCTCCTGAGCAGTGTGATTTGCTCCCTGTCACATGAAGTCCTTTAGCGGGGCATATCTATGTATTTCCTGACATCCTCTCCCCTTACTCAGCTTTCTTTAGATGCCTCCAAGTACTTCTGCCTTGCAGGTTACAAGGCAGTGCAGTAACACGCACTGGTCATCCGAGCCCTGGGTGCATGGGACCCCAGTAACAAGCAAGTGTTGAAAGAAGGCAGACTCGGTCAGCGCTACGCTCTGCTGATGCGGCAACTCATGGTGTCGGATGCCATCAGGTGGCCAAGGGACATCTACATAGAACACATCACCGGACTCGGCAATACCAGAAGGAATGAGCTGGAGTGCCAATGAGAAGTGCAATCAGGAAAGTATCTGAAATACTTTCCACATGTATTGTATTTTCTAAATAGACAACCTACCCTCAATTCTCAATTACTGAGGGACCATCTTCACTCATTGCTATATTTGCTTTCCACAACCAACTCTCTGTATAACTTTTCATGAGTGATGTACCCGAATACTTGGATGCTAATATCTAAACTGTATTCTTACATTTATTCACCTAAATCTGGGTTATTGCCGATTATGCACTATATGTATCTTATGACTTTTAAAACAAACTTTGTATTTGTGGATAATCCAAGTACTATACACAGATGTACAGACTTTTCTTAACCTGTGTACTATATAATTTAACATTAGCTTTAATAAAAATTTTAAATTTGATCCTGACGTCTTATTTCCTGCGTTAATTGTCTCCAGAATCTGTTTGAACAATTTCAGGTGTTTGACTTCTATTTGCGCACTCTAACAGAGAAAGCAAATATGCTAACGACATCCAGGAGGGAATTGCTTTCTCCAAGTCTCATAAGTATGCATAAAATTCATTAATAAATATCCCAAAATAAGCATTTGCATTGCACATATACACACTGGGAAAAGAACAATTGTTTTATCTTAGCATTTATTGTTCGCCATTAGGAGAACAAATCACAATATGATGTGTGTTTGGAAGTCTCTCTTCCTAACAGATGTGAACTATAGAAATATAGAATGCTCACAGGGCCAGATCCTCCGCTGGTATAAATCAGGACAGCTCTGCAATGGAACTATGCTGACTTATGCCAGCTGAGAACTTGGCCTATTGTTTATAACTCAGCATTTTTGCACAACCAAATTTTGGAACAGGCAACTGTCTGGAGATTCCTCCCTCCCCAAAAAATGAAATTTGACTTTCCAGCTCCCCTGATTGTGTCCTGCCCCTAGCTGCAGCTCTTTGAAGCCACTTGATGTCCTTGTGAGTGACAGGGGATCAGAAAGGATAGTCTGGTGGCCTGATCACAGGCCTGGGAGTCAGGAACTGCTGAGTTCTAATCATAGCTCTGCTGTCAAATTATTCTTGACAGAACATTAGTTTTAAATACCTAGCTATTCCCCACAACTCCTTCTTCCTTTTTAACAGAATGCCCAGCCATACCACCCACCTCTTCCAGTTAATCATTTGACCATGCTTCCTTTAGCCCCTATGCTTCCACATTAGCTTCTCCACCATCCCCTGTCTGCCCACTATGATTTAGTCCCTTTTAGCCAGACCTTCCGCTGGAAGCAGCTCCACTGAAGTCAGTGGAGAGACACCAATTTACACCAGTGGATCTGGTGCTCTGGGTTGCTGATCCGTGGCGGGCGGGCGGAGCTGATCTGCGGGGCCACTGGTGGGTGCTGAGCACCCACTTTTTTTTCCCCCCACGGGTGCTCCAGCCCTGGAGCACCCACGGAGTCCGCGCCTGTGCAGGTGGGGTTGAGTAACTCCTGGACTCACATCCTACAGAACACAAAGGCTACGTGATGGGGCAGAGAGGTGGCTTCGAGCAGGGACATTTTGGCACAGGAGCTGGGGACTGCCCAGCGGAGCAGCAATCTGGCTGGAGGTCCTGAAGAGAGAACTGCTTGCCCAGAGCTCTGAAAGGGCTGATCCATCCTTTAAAGTTTTGCCGCCCCTCGTTCTGGCCTCATCCGTTCTCCTTCCAAGCAATCACAGCAGCTACATGGGGCAACCCCTCCTCCTGCCCCTACAGCTGTGGAGGCTTGGCCAGCGGGGAGGTGGGTGTGGGGCTGGACAGGATTCAGAGGGTGAGAGTTCCCCTGGGCAGTGCAGTGCTTAGCTTTGCAAGGTGAGCTGTGGGAAGGGCAGGGCTGGGGTCAGAAAATCCACCCAAACAGAGGGCATGGTGGGAGTTACAGACTGCAGCTTCATGACTGTAGCAGCAGCCACGGAGCTCCTCCACAGCCTGGAGAGGGGATTTTTTTCCCTCTCAAGCCATTGCAGAGTCCTGCCCGCCCAGTGCTTGGGCTGTGTGCGGCTGCTGAGGATTTGAGCCTGTACATGCATATTGAAAATAGAGAGAGAGACCAGGCAAGTTCAACCAGAAGCTCATGGGCCTGACGCAAGAATCACTAGGTAAAATCCTGCGACCTGTGGTGCGCAGGCGGTCAGACTAGATTATCCCAATGGCCCCTTCTGGCCTCCAAATTTATGAAGAGCATGAGTCTCGATCCACTGATTTCTCTTCCAATGAAATAAACACTCTACCCCTGCAAACCAAACCCTTTCTGAGTAATTGGAAGTTAGGGCAATATTTTGCAACTCGCACAATACATTCAATGCTGTTCAGCTGAATATAATAAGCACTGAGAGCCCGAGGCAGTGTAAGACATTTGCCAGCGATATGCAGATGTACACTTGACTCCACAAGCATTACAGGTCATACTCGGTGTAACTCCAAAAAGCATCTGTCTCTGCCACTAGCAGAATCTTTCAGTGACATGCCATGCTTTGTATCTCTCAATTTCACAAAGATCACACCGCAGATGGCAAGCTGTCAGAGATTCAGGAACAAATCAATATGTGACTCCGACCCAAGGACACAGCCCCCCCTGCTTCTCTCATCTCTGACTATGGAGCAAGCATCCTGAGGGCAGGGAAAAGTACCGGATTCACACCTGAACTGTAGATCACATATGATCTGGACCTGCTGGGGGAGGATTGGGACAGGGCAATAAGCATCTTTTGGCGGAGGCTCAGAAACCCTGTGTGTCAGGCCCATAAAAAGATTGGACACTCCAAGGGCAGTATCTCCCCACACAAAAATTTTCCTCTCTAGTGGATCTGAAAGAGGTGTCCTACCTAGCAATACTGCAGGACAAGCTTTCTGTTATGTCCCCTGGAGCTCCTGCAATCAACAAACCAAGACCAGCCAGCCTCAGTGTTCCCACAGCACTGATTAAACTCCGGAAGTCCTGTCCCAGCATCCACCAGTCTCAGAGTAAAACCTGGAATGGATTCTTTGGGGCCTGTCTCTTTAATTGTTCCAGAATCCCGGGGAAAAATTCAGTGGGAAGGCCCCTAGGAGCTAGCCCTTTTATTGCCGCATTGGGGAACGGATCTGAGATGGGAGAATGCTGGGGTGGGAAGCATAAGTGACTGTGGTTTGTATTACAGTAGCGCCAAAGGGTCGCTCAGAGCTGCCCTGTGCACAGTCCCTGCCCCCAGAAAGCTGACAAACTATACTTAGGTCCAGAGAGATGAAGTCACTTGTCCAAGGTCACACAGCAAGTCACTGGCAGAGCTGGGCACCAAAACAGGTCTCCTAAATCCTACTCCAGGACCCCATCTATTGGGCCACACTGACTTTGGCTCAGGACCCTTCTGTGCTAGAAACCCAACCCGCAAAACACTCTGTTGTTCCGCTAGGACAGGGACGATGAGTGCAGGGAAAGACCTGACTAGAGAAAGATAGAATGAGCGGGCACCGGAGACCCAGTCAGTGAAAGTGACCAGCCTACTTTCACTGTGGAAGCTCAACTAAGGGCAAAGGCTCAGATTTTAGGGTGCACCCCAATCCCATTGACTTCCAATGAGAGCTGGGCACATAACTCACTTGAATCCCCACCAAAGAGATGGTGAAGTGAAAACGGGATTGTAGCAGGGCACTGACTTACTGCCACAGCACCTCCTGCTGGTCATCCAGGAATTAGCTCAGTTCCAGTACTCAGAGCACCTCCTGCTGGCCGCTATCTCACCTGCCCCAGGCCCCATGTCCCTCCTGGATCCCAGTGCCCCTTACCTTGGGGCAGTCCCCACACTCTGGGTCTCCCCTCCCAGGGGGCCCCCCAATCCCCTATATCCACCTTGCCTCAGAGGCTACTGCCAGTCACCATCTAGCCCCCTTTCTCTGGGGCAAACTCTAGTCTGGGATGGCCACTCATCATTGACAAGGGGGGGGGGTGGACCTCCTGCCTTTCCCTACAGCCCCAGTACCCCCCAGCCTTTAGCCAGGCCTCAGCCTAGGGACTCGCCTGGCCCAAGCGCTCCAGCTCTCACACAACTAGACCCTTCCCACTCCAAGGCTGGAGTGAGACTGACCCAGCACCTCCCTGAGCCCATATATCAGGGCCAGCTGTGGCCTGATTGGGTGTGGCCACAGCTGTGGCTGCTCTTAACCCCTTTTCTAATTGGGTCCCAGCCACAGTTCTCTCCAAGGGCTGCTTTTAACCCCATCTCTCCTGGAGTGGGGCAGCCGCCCAACTACATGGATGTTTCAGACTCCTTCTCTTTTAGTAATCTGTGGTCTCATTAGTAATAATCTCGAGGAAAAGTTGTTGTTTCTACTCCTTTTTGACCTCTTGCACGAAGGGCTGATGGTGATTTTATGTTGTATCCTGCTTCCCCCGCCCCACCTTTATTCTGCCCTCGCTAGCTTTTGCCAGTCACGCAGGAATAACCACCTGACTCATTAGATGGCAGGAAAATACACCTCACAGGTGACTGGGGCTTGGTCCTGCCATTGCCTCTGGTAAAGGTTCTTTTTGCTGAGATGACGACGGGTGGGCTTGTCCTCTCTAGGCAATCAGAAGGGCAACAAGGTTTCTCATGCTGCTTTGTTTCCAACATGGAGCCCTCCTGCATTTTCAGTGCAGTCCACCCCACAGCTTTTGTGCACAGTGGTAATAATACACATGAATCCCTTGTACCTTCTCTCAGAGCGTCTCAAAGGGCCTTACGGTCATCCATGAATGAAGTGCCTGACCTCTTGCCCCTCTATTTACCCACCTGTCAGAGCACAGTGAGCCCTTGGCCTTTAGCCCCAGACTCCTCCTGGGGCCTTTCTCACTGCAGTCACCTCCTGCCCTGCCCCCCAAAAGAACATTTCCAAAAGTACGGTAAACAGGAGGGTGAGTTCTGATGACACCACAATGCGGATGTCAGAATCAGGCATCTAAAAGCTGCTGTTTGTACCTGCAAAATGAAAGCAGTTAAAAAAAAAAATCAAGCCCTTAAAATATTAGGCCAACTTCATTAATTTTTTTCGATATCATGAAAACAGGACAATACAGCAATATTTTAATGCTGTTTCACATCTGATCACTTGCCGTTTTAAATACCCTGTGTCCTACATTTGCTCCAACTTATAACAAACACAGAGTACATTGGTTTTTGTTCCCTCTGGGTTATACTTCTGTTCTTCTTCCCCCTCCCCGCCCCCCCCTTTGGAATAAACTTGATGTCCTCTCTCCCTGCCAGCTGAGGACAGCAGCCAACCAGAACCCATTAGTGCAATGCTACACATTTTCAGCACCATGACAATCTGCTGCCATTTTAAATAGAGCATCTCTTTATTTCAGTCAGCAGCATGTCCTTTTGCTGTCAAGGAGACAAATTATTCCAGTCCTATGGCAGAGCTCACAATATGAGGGAGAAAAAGCTTCGGGAACTATTATACCAAACTGTGGAATACATCGAGGTTCAAACTAGTACTAGCAGATGGCCTGGAGCAAGTAAAATTTTCAGCCAAACTATTACCCTTCCAAAGGGAGTCTTGTTATTAATTCATTGTAGAACAAAGCATCTGGCCCAACCCTGAGGCCTGATTTCCAAACATGCATCTTTCTAAAAGGCTTAGCACGACTGGATTGTTTTGATATCTGATGATCACTCTGTACGTGTGGGGAGGGGGTTTGCTGAGCGGAGACCTGATACAGAATCACAATTTAGCCCCTTTGTAATCAACCTGCAAGCAGCTGGATTAACATAATTCCTTCTGATGTTCAACTCAGTAAACCCAGCACTGGAGGAAAGGGAGGGGAGAAAGAGGGCTTTATATTGAAAAAACCTGCTTGGAATACAGGACTTTTGTATTTAGGGCT
The DNA here is from genome assembly GCF_965152275.1 of Natator depressus. Lineage (NCBI taxonomy): Eukaryota > Metazoa > Chordata > Testudines > Cheloniidae > Natator > Natator depressus. The sequence continues at coordinate 12,579,428 of NC_134234.1, read as the reverse complement.
GCCAAATGCTTATTAAACATCTTTATTATTATTATCAACCCAGCCTTTGACTATAAATAACCAGACTCGTATTTTAAGCCTTGTAACACCAGCCAGCCGCTGGGGATTTCCCTTGCTAAGTCGTCTTGGGCTAGATTGTTTCCCACATACGAACAGTGCAATGTGAAAAAAGCATTCTCGCCTCTGGTGCAATGAAAAGACCGCTCAGAAAAGCTTTGTATTTCATCCCTTTAAAATCGCCTGTGTGAGAGTGTATGCATTGACACGCACCTGGGTATGTTAAATACTGTGGGAGCAGATATGTGTGTCCATAATTTATATTGTTGCCCCTTTTGGACCCAAGTAGTTCGGCAATATTTGGTCCCTTGTTGGACAGTTTCTGCTAGCAGAAGAAACTGATATATGAGGGTGGTACAGTCTTTGGTGCAACACCATTTATCTACCAAGAATGTACAAAGTCCTGTTTCCCTGAACACAGTGGGTACAAACAACAGTAGGGAGTTTCCTGGCTCCCAATTTCCAAGCCTGCCTTTCTGGCCGGTCCTATGCCGCAAGGTGCTCTGCCACTGCTCCACGCTCATGGCTACATTTCTGGCTTTCCACCTTTCACTCACATAGACCCCACAGCTCCAACCAATCAATCCCCTGGCCCCTGCATTTGCAATCCCCAGAAAACCACTACTCAACCTGGGTTAGCTGTTACTCAGACCTTACCCAGTAGCCCAATGCCGTGGACAGTGGCTTCTACTGTTTCACCTATCATGACATAAAGCAGCATTTAACTGCTCCTTCCATTTAGTCTAAATAAAAGGTGGTTACTACACTCATCGGTTTTAACAAGGTATGCGATTGTCTATAGATGAAAGACCAGCTTTTTAGCAGCCATTAACACCTTCCAGCATAATATGCTGTGATTGTGTATGTATACATAACATATAGTTGATAAGATATGTACACAAATATTCTGCGGAGAGTATATCTATGTGCATGACTCAGTATGTATTTAAACCTGAAAATGTTTAATTTATATTTTAAATAATCACAATCCCCATTTTACAGATGATAAAACTGAGGCTCAGAGCGATTAAGAGCCTGATCAAATGACCTCCCATTGACTTCACTGGCCATTGGATTGAGTTCTCAACTACTCACCCAGGTTTTCACAACCACTGTGAGAACCAATTGTAACTTACTGGTGAGTGTATGTTATAAGTCCCCGGTGTACCGCTCTGCGGAGGATATGAGTCTGTAACAGACATCAGCTAGAGAGTCTTGGTTATCTAGCTCAAACTATAGCAACTCATAGTTTTAGCTCTGAAGGTCCCCCGTTTAATCCTTGGTGTGTCAACCCAAATGGCAGCTGCCACACACTATTAGACCACACAGCATCTACGTCCTCATCGGCTGCCCAGTTTGAAAGGCCACACTGCCTCTCCGTCTACGGGCAGGTCTATACTTAAAACTCTGCAGCTGCGCCGCTGTTGTGCTTCTGTGAAGACATTACTGCACCAACGGGAGAGCTTCTCCCATCGGCGTAGTTAATCCTCCTCCCCGAGAGGCAGTAGCCGTATGAACAGGAGAGCCCTCCTGTTGACATAGCGCTGTCTACGTGGGGGGTGAGGCTGCGCCAGACAGGGGTGTGGATTTTTCACACCCTTGAGCAATGTAGTTATACTGATGTATCGTTTATGGTGTACCCTGGCTCATGTCTGCAGGGCCGGGCAGTTCAGTATGGGGTGGATGAGTTCCGGCACGCCCTAGCATGCTGTGCGGTAACTCCCACGGGGGGACACTCCAGGCACAAACTAAAAGGTAGCTAGCTCACATTAACTTAGCCCTGTTTCAAGAGGACTCTGTTTACGCAAACGAGGAACCTTTTAGTTTGCGCCACACACAGAAGTTACAGCACAGCGTGCTGGTGCGTGCTGCAGTCCACACCCCCAACTCCAAACTGGGGGGCTGTGTAGACAAGCCCCTCTGCTCACCCAGATGTGAAATGTGGGGAACTGTATTTATAACAAGAAAAGGAGGACTTGTGGCACCTTAGAAACTAACAGATTTATTTGAGTCTCTAAGGTGCCACTAGTCCTCCTTTTCTTTTTGCGGATACAGACTAACACGGCTGCTACTCTGAAACCTGTCTTTATAACAGACACCCTTTGTAATTAAAGCTGATGCAGGGGCTAGATTGTAGAGTTACCAGGAGCCCTAAGGGGTGTGCATAGTTGCGCTGCTCCAGGGCCTGAACTATGATTCAGGGACAATCGGATCCTTGGTTCCCCCCATGCTCCGTGGAGGAAGCAATCTGTGTGTTGGAAGGTGCATTTAGGGGCCAGCAGGCAGGCTGCAGCTCAACAGACTCTAAAGTCCTGGGCGGGCCTAGGGCCAATTTACAGTCTGTCCTTCTGCAGATTTCCCCGGTCAGTCTCGAGGTGGAGGGAATGGTAGGGGGACCCAGGCCCTCCCACTCCATCAGGTCCCAGCCCAGGGCCGAAGGGAGGAGGGGTGGGGAATGTTTCTGTCTTCTCTAGCTGACACCCCAGACCAGCCTCCTCTGGGGCACTTGCTACCCCCAGTGTTCTCTTCAATTTGGGGTGTGGTCATAGCCCTCTACTTCCCTCCTTGCAGAAGGTTGTTCAAGCAGTCTCAGCAATTCAGACCGTCCACTGGGGCTCCCCAGCTCCCTTCCTGGCGGTTTCTCTCTGGTCTGGGAGAATGGGAGAGAAAGAGGGGTCAGGCACATAGCTGCCCCCCCTCCTGGGCCTTACCCACATTCTAGGGCCTTCCCCTGCAGATTCCTCTGTCCCAGAAGGTACTAATTGACTTCCTTCCCTCAGATAGCCCCTCCATCACTCTTCCTCCAGCTTGACAACCGTATCTCATTTTAAGCAAGTCCTCCATTGGAAGCATGCTCTGCAGCTGCTGAAGGGCGAGGTTTTTGGGGCCCAGTACTGCTCCATCATCCCTTTAGTCTTAGTGGGGGACTTGTAAACCCTATGACACACTGCCAGCCCTTTCCCTGGTGCAAATGACTTTGTGCATTGGCTCAGGTGTGTTGGCTGGAGGGTTGTGTGTGTTTGTGTGTGTGTGTGTAGGCTCTGCCCTGCCCCCCCCCAGCAACCTCTCCCCATGATACAATTAGCCTGACCAGAGAAGTAAGTGGGTGCCTTATAGTCCTTTTCTCCCCTGGGCACATAACACAGATCACAATGGTAGCAACCTTCATGGAACTTGGAGAGAGAAGCTCAGGTTTTATGGGGGAGGAACTTGCAGGAGGCACCAGGAAGGCAGTCTGTGTGCACATGGCTGGAATATTAGCTGCAGTTGCAGCATCTCTGTAAATAGTTCTCTTAATAAAGAGAACTATTTACAGAGATGCTGCATTTAGTTTTACAAGCATGGAGTCCTTTCATGTTATTACCCAGCATGAGGTACATGAAATTACAACTGTATCCTAAGATTTGACTTACAGGAAAATATTACTTTGTTTTCCAAGCATATGATTTAAACTTCATAGGCCTGGTTCTCTTTACACTTATACGGTGTAAATCAGGAGGAACTACACTGAATTCAAGGGAGTTACATTGGTGTGAGTGAGAGCAGAGACAGGCCTTGAACTCTGTACCGTAATATACAGTGGTGCAAACATTGTAGACCCAGTGCAAGGGAGGAGAGAATTCTGAGTCGGTGGCATCTCACACTCACTTGGTGCAGGTGTAAATGATGGCCCCAAGGTAGAATGCAGTGGAGACTCGAGCCCTAGCTTCCCTCTCAACCTCTACCCATCAGCTTGCAAGTCTCAGGCCCTTTCAGAGGTGAGAACATGCCATTGTTTTAAATTCCTCGGGTAGAAGAATCAAACCATCCCATCGACTCTCCCCATTTCCCTGCCTTTCTATGAGCCTGTGACAGGTTCCTAAAGCAATTTAATTATCTGCCTCTGTGGGGTGTATCTCTTCGGGGTGCAGAGATGTGCATCTACTCTGTACAAACATTGTTCAGGTAGAAAGTCTTCCACTTTGGGAAGGCTGGACAATTCACCTCACTAGACGCAGCCCCTGCATATGGAACACAAGGCCTGTTTATTTATGGACATCATGCAAGGCACAGCCACGAATGCCATGCAGGCTGGGGAGTTCATGCAATCCCTGCCATCTCTGGTAGTGAGAAGGGCTCTAATAATGCAGAGCTATGACAGCTTGTCACAGCAGAAGCTTTTCCAAACCGCCAGGGGAGATTCAAGAGTTCAGGAGCTGGGAGTTGAGTCAGTGAACTTCAAATGAAGCCAGGTTATCAGCCATGAGTCAGCCAAGCACTGAGGGCTCGATCCTGCCTCATTCAAATCACTGACAGCTTTGCCACTGACCATAGTGGGAGGAGGATCAGACCCTGAAGCACATGCTTCACATTAAGCTTGTGAGTAATTCCATCCTGACCCAGGAAAGCACTTAGGGCCAGTGTAATGGGGTGGCACCCACCTCTCATGAGCATCCCCTGGTCTAGTGTGTGCATGCCTGCAGTTCTCTCAATGTCTTGGCTCACGGTGCCCCGTCGGCCATTGTGCTTGTCAGGCAGGTCTTCGGTGACTCAGCCCTCTGGCCGAGTCACCCACAATCCATGTGCAAACAAACCCCTTCTGGGGTACACTGTCCAACAGGGCCTATCTCAAAGCCCTCAGTAATGTCCTGTAGCCATCCCTGGGCTCAGTCCTCATGTCCAACAGGGCCCACCACGGTACCCCTCCATTTTCAACGTCTCTGTAGTGCTCCCTGGGCACAAGTCCTCAATCTGAACAGCAGGGTCTCAGTACCCTAGTGGACCAGCTTACGTGCAAAGATTCCTGCTCTGGGATGGAGCAGCACCCCCCAGAGCTTCCTCCCTGGAGACTCTTCGCCTGCTCTTCAGTCATAGAATCATAGGACTGGAAGGGACCTCGAGAGGTCATCTAGTCCAGTCCCCTGCACTCAAGGCAGGACTAAGTATTATCTAGACCATCCCTGACAGGTGTTTGTCTAACCTGCTCTTAAAAATCTCCAATGATGGAGATTCCATAACCTCCCTAGGCAATTTATTCCAGTGCCGTTCACATTGGCACTTTTCGTCGATAAAACTTTTGTTGTTTGGGGGTGTGTTTTTTTAACATCCTGAACAACAAAAGTTTTGCCGACGAAGTGCCAGTGTAGACAACCCCCCTGGGAGACTGATGGCAGAGGTCACAGCAGAGAGGCAGGTGACAGCACAAGGTGACTGACAGTCGGCCAGCGAATGAGCAGCTGGCAAGGCAATGAGCGAGCAGAATGAGCGGCTGGCAGGGCGGCCAGCCAGAGCAAGTGCTCAGATGGTGGAGAAAGCACGGTGCCTTCTTCCCTGGGTGGCAGGTGAACTCACAGATGCACCTCTGACCCCTGGGTCCTCACTGACCAAGGACAACCGCTGTGAGTGGGGTATGGTGAGGGAGCAGAGAGGGGCACAGAAAAGGAACTTTTACTTCTAGAACTCAAGAACACGAGGTGGAAGGCTCTGCCCCACACACTCTGTGTCCTGGTGTGTGTCCTGATCCCAGTTTTATGATTATGAATCCTACTTGTGGCATTTTCCCTAATTAATGTCAGGTGACTTCCCTCCTTTCATTAAAAGTTTCTTTTCTACACCCAGACTCTGTGCTTGCGAGTGGGGAAATTTTGCCTCTCTGAGGCACCCTGGGATGGTGTGTAATTTTCCCAGGTTATTGGATGGGGGCTCGAGCCAGTTCTGTGTTGCATTGTTGAAAAGGAACCCCGAGGTATTGAACCCGGCCCTGGTTGCTGCTGGCTCCACCTGGCAGAAGGGTTACCCTTAAAATTAGGTACGCACACATGCTTAAGTGCCTTCCTGAACTGAAACCTTAAGCATTTACTTAAATGCCATTGGAATTGATGGAGTTTCATGGGAAATCAATGTCTCTGGGCCATTAGAAGAGACATATAGGCATGCACAAGCACAGAAAGAGAACACAACATGGTGTGGGGCGGTGTAAAGGTGGGACTGGCATGAATTTGGCATGGCTGCCTTACTTACAAGACGTACAGCAATGAGTGAGTTATAGAGATCATCCCAAACTTCGGAGACTGGGGAGAAGACTAGGAAACAAAGCAAAAGAAGGAAGAAGATGGAAGGTGATACACAATCTGAATGTCTTTCTAAAAGAAATTCTCTAGCTCAATCTCAAATTATAGGGTTGTTGCAGGAATCACTGGGTGAAATTCCACAGCATCAGGTCAGACTAGATTATCAGAATGGTCTTCCCTGACCTTAAAAATTTATTCATCTCTTAAGGACTGAAGCATGGTCCTTGGGATTCATAAAGGTAAACTGAAATGCTCATTATTTTTCCCCAAAGAAAGGAAGAAATTAATTTTAAAACTGTTTAAAGAGAGACAGGTAGGTTTCCAGTCACTTTCACATTCTGGTTCTTATACACAAGTACAAAGGTGTGATGCTGAGGTTCCAAATATAATTCCATAAATGTTGACAGAGTGGGCTGGTGGCACCCCTTATTAAGGTTGTCTGTCACTGCCCATTAGACAGCCCGGCTTTTGATTGCTTCTAACTTTGCCAAATGTCAACTGTTTGGGCTGAAATTTTATTTGACAGGTGTCCGTCTCGGGCTGAATTTTTGGAAGGAAATTTCAGCCCCAGCTGGTCAGTTATTCCTGAGAACTAGGTTAGAGAAAAATGTGTTGTTTTGCCCAGATTAAATAATTTGGGAGGTCTTTTTCTTTGAGAAGTTCTAGTACTCCGAGGCTTTGGAGCCAGGACTTGAAAGTTGGCAAGGGGGCAGCCTTTGGGCAAGGGATGTGGCGTCATTCCTGTGAAAACCCATTCACATCTGGCCAAGTTATAAGCCTGGAAAAGCAGATGACAGGGAAAATCAGTTAGTGCATGCTCAGCAGAGACCTGCTAGAATTTTGCAAATTTCCATCTGCACTGGGCATGTTCCAGCCCAAACAGGATTTTCCCTGCAGCTGCACTGCTGAGCTGCAGCAAGCCAATCACCTGAGAGTCAGGAGCTTGTCTGTCTACGCACTGAAGGAGGCAGGGGTCGTGTGGAAAAAATTGTATGTGATCATGTCATTAAAGACTGTATGATACTGCGTATGCAAAAGGGGGTGGAATTGAAGTTGAACAGGCAACCTGAATCCCGGTGTTTCCTTACTTCAGAGTTGTTAGCTATACAACCTCAATAATGTTATTTGTGTATGTGTGTCTGTGTAATAAGTGTCAAGTCCAATTAAAAGAAAAAATTATTTGCACGAAAACTTTCCCCTGCTGTGTTTGAAATCCAAACATCACTCCCATTGTGCTAGTGCTTGAAACGTGGGGTGTGAAAGGGACTAGAAACCCCACTGAGTGTCCTTTTCAGCACCTTTTACATTCTTTTTTCCTCCTTTGGATGAAAAATGAACATTTCCGTTCACCTTCTCTGAAACCCAAGCCCCTGAGCCTTCAGTTCTTCCTCATGTGGATACTCCTTACTCCTGAGCTTACTCCCCTTGATATCAAAGGCACTATTCGCAGCAGTTAGGATGGCATGATCAAGCCTCAGAGGTAGTTATCCAGCAGGTAACAGCAGGAAACATCTGATTGATCAAGACTTGTCCAGCTGTGGGTAACGAACAAGCTCAGAGGAATCTGTCTGCGGGTGAAGCCTGGCCCTGTATCATGAGTGGTGATATGGGATTGCTCATTACACAGAGGAGCAGGCTAGGCCTTTATTACCTCTCTCCCTAGTACTGTCCCATTGTCAGTCTTACTTATTGCACAGGTGGCTTTTAGGTGATACGGAGTGTGGGACTGAATGGAATGTACAGCATTTTTCAAATCCTCGCATATATGTACGTCTCTTCCAGAGGACACATCTCAACCCACTCGAGCTGCTCTGAGATGTAAGGACAGTTTGGAGACAGACTGAAGCTCCAGAGTAAAGTGGCTCCTTTCATGCACATTAAAAATAAACAGATGGTTTCCATCCCTCATGGTGACAAGACATGATCAGCATCATAGTCAGAACTTCTCCTAACCTCTTTGTGTTTCAGGCTGTGCTCATGTTGGGAGCAGAATTCTGCTTTTCAGCTGGTTCCCCATTCATTTCAGAAATCTCTTCAAATATCAAGGCAGTGTGTTCTAGTGATTAGGCATCGTACTGGGACTTAGCAGACGTAAGTTCTATTCCCAGCTCTGCCACTATCCTGCTGGGTGACCTTGCTGCACCTATGTTTTCCTTCCTGCCCTTTGTCTCTCTGGTCTATTTAGACTGCAGGCTCTTCCGGACCAGGACTGTCTCTCGCTGCGTGCGTACAGCACCCACTACCATGGGGCCCCAATTTTTGTTGATGCCTCTAGGCGCTGCTGTAATATAAACATCATTTATTTTTATTGTTACTATTACAGTAGTGCCTAGGTTCCAGTCAGGGGCCCATTGTCCTAGGCACTATATACAAAGCTATGAGACAGTGTCCCTGCTCCAAAGAGCTTATGGCCTTCTTGCTATTAATACCTTCTGCAGTCTTTCAAACACCTTCTCACTCTCTACTCGTCTTCCCACTCCCTCCATTCACCTACAACTGGCCTCTTCTCTGATCCCTTCACCAAACTGTGACATGCTTTGTGCATCTCCTCTCCTGCTGTCTGGAATGGCCTTTCTCTGGCTGTCTACCTCTTTTTCCCCTTGACTCTTGTCTTTTAACACGGTACCCACCTCACGTAGCTGAGCAAGGGGACACGCCTGGGAGGCAGTTTCAAAGCAAGCCCCGCTGCAGAATAAAGTAGCAGTTTCTTTTTTAACTCAAATGTGCATGTGTCCATGTTTTTCCTGTTTTTCTTCAGTGTGGCTGCTGTGATTCAGTGATACCAATAGCCATTCCCAACCACAGGAGTCTGGCAGTGCTGCGTGCTTCTTCATGGTACGCACAGCCAGGATGCTAGCAGCATGAGCTGTTGGTTCAATATTACTGAGAGGCTTTTCCCAGGCTTCTCCCAAACAGGAGGACTGTTCCTTCTCAAAGTCTCCTCCTCAGTAACACAGCTCAAAGGCAGAGTAAATAAAACAGTGTACATTCCGTAGGTTGCATAATGGGAGGCAACAGGATGTTGCAGACCAGAAAACCAGGCATCAGAAGACCTAGGTTCTGTTCCCAACTCTGCCACTGACTCCCTGTGTAGGCTGGGGCATGTCATTCACACCTCTCTGATTCGGCAGGGATGCGGTGAGGCTGAATGAGTCAAAGTTTGTGGAGTGCTTTTAGATTCTTGGATGTCAGGTGTGATGGGCTGGACCCCTTGGGAAGCCACCTGATGTGCTGAGATACCACTGAGTCTACCTGTTCTGCCAGCATGGGCCCCCTTTAACCTGTCTTGCTGAGCTAGGCTATTAAAGCCTTCTCTAACACACACACAGGCAGGGCCACACCCAGCTGCAGATCAGCTCTGGGGAGACTCAGCTTAAGGGACTTTCCCCCAGCACTCAGGTGTCCACCTCCCTTGAAGTGCAGACCCAAAGATATATTATTAAATTTGCCCCCTCCCTCAGTGTGGAAAGAGGTGTGCACACTTCTTGCCCCCACAGTTAGAAATTACAGAAACTGGGTTTAATAATAAACAAAACAAATTTTATTAACTATAAAAGGTAGCTTTTAAGTGGTAAAAGGGATAACAAACAGAACAAAGCAGATTACTAAGCAAATGAAATCAAACACGCAAACTAAGCTAGTTTCACTAAAGAAATTGGTTACAAATAGTATTTCTCACCCTAGATATTGTTGCAGGCCGTTTGAAAAGTTTCTGTGGTTCAGAGTTCCAGTTATATTCCTTTTCAGACTGGACCCCTGGCTCAGACTGGACTCCCGCACCCCACTCCCCCGCCTTCCCTTCAGGTGGCTTTTGCAGTCTTTCTTCTTGGGCAGACAGGCTGAAGAGAGGAGTCCTGTTTGCCTTCCTCCCAACCCTTAAATAGGTTTTGCATAAGGCGGGAATCCTTTGTTTCCCAAACTTGACATCCCCCCCTTACAGTGGAAAATTACAAGAAGTCCCAGGTAATGTTTAGCATCAGGACACAAGACCACCTGACACATCGTCCATGAGTCAGTGGCAGTATGGAGGGTCCACAGGAGGGCTGAGCTTTTCACTGTCCATTGTCCTCGCTGATGGGCCGTCTGGCTTTTCCATTGTTGTACCTGAAGTGTTAGCAGTGGGCGTCACCCAAAGTAGCATAGTTAAAATACAGATGCATAGTCAATATTCCTAACTTCAGATAAAGCAATGATACGGGCATACACCTTGGATAATCGCATTCAGTAAATCGAAAAGGAGTACTTGCGGCACCTTAGAGACTAACAAATGTGCCACAAGTCCTCCTTTTCTTTTTGCGGGTACAGACTAACATGGCTGCTACTCTGAAAGCATTCAGTAAATCATAACCTTTCCAATGATCTCTCACAAGACCCATCTTGCATAAAGTATATCTCAGTTATGTCATATTCACATCATATGCATATTTTCATAAGGAGCGTGGAATGGAATGTCACAGGAGGGGCTACAGAAACGCTCATTGCAGCTCTGCACCTGCTCACCGGCTACTGGCCCCTCAGAGCTCAGAGCTGTCTGAGACAGCAATAACTTGAGACCCTGGGGTGGGGTCTGAGCCTTTATTAGCAGACAGGCTGCTTGTTAACCGGTAGGGCAGGTTCTGTCTAAGCCCCCCCCGTCACAGGATGTAATATGTGCAAACACAGCCCAGGTACGCCCTAGAGTCAGAAGGCAGCCACAGCTCAGAACAGTGCACACTTGCTCCTAAGCGTGTCCCACATCTTCAGCGCTGCCGGCTAGGGATTTCCTCCCAAGTCCCAACCCATTCCACTTGGCGGCGGGATACCGCCCCAGAGGTGGGAGCCCCCTAACTCAGGACATTCAAAGCCAGACTGGACAAAAGCACCGGGTAATATACTGTGGGAAACAATCCTGCCCAGGCCTGAGCGACGCCCTGTGTGTGTGTCCGCCCCACATTCATCCAGCGGCAAGGTGGCCTGCCGGGCCTTTCCCACCTCGAGTGGCGGCGAGCGCTCCTATGTCTCCACACACCGAGCTCACTGCCCTGGCTTAGCCTCCGCGGGCCACCGTGGGATCGCGGCTGCTCTTCCCTCCCCAGAGCCTCATGCACCCTGTGCGTGCCACTGTCCGCTTCTTCCCTGCGATCCCCTCCCGCGCCGAACGAGGCCACCGGCGCATCCTCTCTGCCAAGCGGCTGAAGCGCGACTAAAAACAGGCAGCCCTGGCTGCCCGGCAGGGTCCCCAGCGGAGACCGCCCGGCTGCTTCTGCTGGCCCTGCCCCGATTCAGCCCTGCGCCAGTTCCTCTGCACGCCACCCAGCCGGAGCTTGCGGAGGAGGGGGCAACGAAAGCAAGCCCCGCTTCAGGCAGCCCGAGCCGGGGCACCTGCCTCCCCTTCTGCCTGACCTGCGCCGGGCACATCCAGCCGGCGAAGCAAGCGGCCCCGTTGCATCCTGGGGGCTGTCGTTCCGCCCTGGCTTACCCTGCCCAGGCAGGCCGCCGGCTGCAAAATACAACTCCCAGCGTGCGGCGCGAGCCGCGCTCGGGCCGCGGCTGTGGGCGCGGTGCTGGCTCGCGGGGGGCGCCCGGCTGGCCACGCGCGTCACAGAGGCGGGGGCCTGCACAGTCCCAGGTAAAGGATGCGCAGAGCTGGGGGCTGCGGGGGCAGGGTGTGCGCACCATGTTGCCGTCCTGGCTGTAAGTTTGCCCGGGCTGGCGCGGGATGCGTTTGGCAACAGGCGGCCGGTGGGGGCGAGGGGTGGGCAGGCGGACTGTGCGCAGGAGTTGCCGCCTGCCCGTGAATTTCCACGGTGGCAGCACGAGTGTCCAGTGAAATTTGCAAATAAGCGGGATGCCTGAGCTGTTTCCACCCGAGGACAGTAAACAGGTGATGAGTCTGGAGGGGAGGCAGGCAACAGCCAGGCGCTGTCCAGGGGTGTGGCTTAGAGATGTGCGTCGCTGTATTGTGTGGCTGCATAATACAGCTGGTGGGTCGGTTATGAATGCTGCGTATTCGTCCATAAACACTGAAATATGTGACACTACTGGTCATAGATTGGCTCTCAGGCTGTATGTAAGTACATACATACATACATACATACTGATGTAAGTTAGTAACATCTCTTATTTACCCCCCAAAAAGGACTGAAAAGATATTGTGCCTTGCTACTCTTGACTTAAAAGAAGAGGGTGTATTCCTGTCTTTTACCCACCCCCCCCCCCGTTTGGCTGTTGCCTTGGTCAGGGTAGGTAAGCACTTGAACAAATTGCCTGAGGAGGTTGTGGAATCTCTGTCATTGGAGGTTTTTAAGAACAGGTTAGACAAACACCTGTCAGGAGAGGTTTCAGAGTAGCAGCCGTGTTAGTCTGTGTCCGCAAAAAGAAAAGGAGGACTTGTGGCACCTTAGAGACTAACAAATTTATTTGAGCATAAGCTTTCGTGAGCTACAGCTCGCTTCATCGGATGAGCTTATGCTCAAATAAATTCGTTAGTCTCTAAGGTGCCACATATCCTCCTTTTCTTTTTGTCAGGAATGGGTGGGTTAGTTATTACGTAATCCTGCCATGAGTGAAGGGACTGGACTAGATGACCTCTCAAGGCCTCCTTCCAGTCCTACACTTCTATGATTTTTATGCACTAATGGGCTTTTTAAACTCTAGTAAGAGCTAATTTTCATCCATTTGCAACACTTGTTTGCTTTTTGCCAATCAGTCACTGTGGAAAGTTACCAAAGCCTTTGGGAGTTATTGCCTGTGATTGCAGGTATGTTCTGGATTTCTCCACTTACATATACAGGAGAGCTGCTAATCCCTAAATCCCAATATGATTAATGGTGTAAAGAAAGGTAATGGAGTTTTTTTCCCTCCTCAATTCATATCACACAGATAATTAAATACTGCATCTATTTGACCCAGATTAGCTCTTAAATTTAGAACCCAAAATACTTTATTTTCACAGTTGCTAGGGGAAGCCTGCATGTGGGAAACCCAGTAGTTAAGACAGTAGCTTCCGGGAAAGCTGCTGCGTTATTTGGATGGCAATGACAGACCCCACTGTGGTTGTTTATTTTAACTCCGTGCCTTTGATGTTCCTGCCTTGATAGGTTTGGAAAGGCCTTTTAAAGCAATGGCGCTGATGAAGAGCGGCTGGCTTTGGAGACAGAGTAAGTTCAGTCTGTAATTTAGCTGTGTCATGCCAAAAAGATCTCTCTTTATTTGGGAGGGGAGGGGTGCACTGGGCTGGCTTCTCCTGGCTGGGTCCTCGTTGTTGCGGGTATTTGGGGACAACTTTTTTCTTCACATGCTCTGGGTAGCTGGCTGATGTGCTTATTACATGCACAGCCTGGGTCCTGAGCACTTAAACATTTCATGTTAACCCACTGGCTGCAAGATAGTGTGTTTGCCTTGAGGACTGGGCTCTTGGAGTTGCCCTAAAGTGTGTAAGAACCTGATAGCAGACAATCCCGTCTCTGATGATAGAGATCTACTAAAGTATATGCTTTAGTTCAATAACAAGTTACTGGGCTAAGTGTAAGAATTACTGAGTGTAACTGGTCTGTATTAGGTAAGAGTCAGGCTAGATGGCCCCATCTGGCCTTACAAATCTAGGCTGTCTTTCTGTTTGAGAAAACCCAGGACACGTGACTTCCAGTACTGTGCTATGCTTCCTGAATAGCCGTGCCCTGGTAATGATGTGAAGGCTATACCTGGCGTGCCATTGTGCTCCTGTCACTCCAATTCTAGTTGCTCTGGGCCTGGGAATGACTGCAACAGCACAAGGCTGTCACAAGCACCAGCTATTGGCTTTGTTGACCTTACTTTCATTGTAACAATCTGTGGGCCAGATTTTGTCTTCTTATTCGCACTTGGTGAGGAATACTTCAGCCAAGTAAGTCAGTGAGACTACTCAGGCGAGTAATTCATCACCCAGGTGAGTCAAGGGTTAACAGTCTGGCCCCAGAGTAGGTTTTTCTATCCCTCCCAGCAGCGTGGTATCTGAGAGCTGAGTATGTGACCAATTTGCTGTGATTTCTCCTTTGGGGCCGGCTTTATTTGTAAAGCTCTCGTTGGGGGCCCTGATTAAAACTTTTTGGCCTTCCCTATTTGAACTATATTGGGCCGGATTCTCCACTGCTCTATGCTTTGTGCAGCCGCTTACCGCTGGGTGTGAAACACCACCATTCTGTTCTGGCATCACCTTCCCTTCACTTTTCCCAGGTGTCAACCACTACACAAGGGCAAGGCAGAGGAGAATCAGACCCCGAGTGCCCCCAAATACTCTAGGGGCTTTACATGGAGAAACAATAATGAACAGGGCCGTGCCCCAAAGAGCTTGCAGTAAATCAGACATGAGGAAGAAAGACAAAAGGGCTCAGTAATGAACCTGACTATATACAGAAGGTATAAGGAGCCTGCTTACTCCCTGTGCAAGCTGTCTACTCTACAGCTCCAGATCCTACATAGGGGCCAGAGCAACACAGCTGCTACTCTCCTCCTCAGATGGGAGGAAGTAAAAAGCCAAAACTCCGCCCCCCCATGATGCCATGCCAGCAGAGCTGAGCCAGAATGAAGGGGGCAGTGAGTTGTGCCATCAAAAGGGCTGGGGCATCTTATTTCGCCCCTGTAGCCGGGGGAAGCAAGGACAGAGTTGTGACTTTGCGGGTGGGTCTACACTTGGAGCTGGCCAGGTACTTTCCAGCGCAAGGAGATGTACGTGTGCTAGCTCTGAGCGCGCTAGAAATAAAAGCATAGCTACAGAGAGTGAGCAGCGGGATGGCCAACCCGATCGTAATCCTGTCCGAGGTCTGCTGTTACGCACTTAGGACCGCTAGCCCCTCCCACAGCTACGCTGCCATTTTTAGCACGCTAGCTTGATCAAATCTAGCACAGGTATGTCTCCTCAAGCTGGAAATGACACCTCCAGCTCCAGTGTAGACATACCCTGAGAAGCACTATCCCTGCTCTGCTACTGCGACGCTGCCCCTTGCCTCCAAAGGGCTCAGGTGTGAGACAATCTAAGATCCTGAGCATACTTTCGCCACGCAGCACACCTCACGGCTGTCTGTATGTTTCTGTTTATCAGACTGGTCTTTGCTTTGGGCTGTTATTTTCTGCTTTAAAGCAAGACCTGTGCTCCCCACTCAGCAACTCAAACTGGGTGTCTGGTCTGTCTCCAGTAAGACAAGCCTTTCATGTGTTAAAACCTACATGGGGGAGAAGAATACCACAAACTAAAAGGGCTTTTTAATTTAGCAACCAAAGGCAGAGTGAGATCCAGTGGCTGGAAGCTGAAGTCAGCAAAGCTCTCCTTGTTTCAACGAGGAGTGTGTAGCGCTCAGAGGTGGTGAGAACAAGAGGTTGGATGCTTTGCCCTATCAGCAGCCCTGCAGGAGGAATGTACTACTATCTGGATGGCTGACGTCTGTCTGGATTTTGCCCTCACCCCCTTCCTCCTTGCTATTGCAGGTTCCATTTTGCGACGCTGGAAAAGGAACTGGTTTGTCCTGTGGCTAGATGGTGGCCTTGTATATTACCAGGATGAGACTCAGCGTGACCTGGAGGGCAGGATCCACATCAAATTCAACTGCCGGGACATAAAGACTGGCCGCGAATGCAGAGGTGAGCGAATACCTCTGGGGGTCCCGTTGCACCTCGCGCTTTCTACGCCCTTGCTTCTGCCGTGTCTAAGATGTTGGGAGAACTGTCCCCTGGGGCTCCCAGTGTCTGGTTTGTGCATGCTGTCTGTCTTTGTAGTGTGCTGCTAGGCTAGTTACTCTGTCTAGTATGGAGCTGAGCATTCTGGTGCTCTTTGGTAAATAATACTACTGCTTCATTTATCCATCGATTACACTGCCCTTTACAAAAAGAGGCAAGTATCCTTGTCTTCCACTGTACAAATGGGGAAACTGAGGCACAGACGTTCCTTGGCAAGGTCACACTGAGTCAGTGGCAGAACCGGGATTCACACCCAGCTCTGACTCTCAGTTCAACGCTCTACCCGCTGGACTGTGCTGCCTTTCATGTTCACACTCAGTGTTGTGGCCTTGTTGGACTTGCTTGATTTAAAGGGATGCTGTAATAAAAATAAACTCACTGTTTCATGCGTCAGTTCTGGGGTTCCGTCCTCGCTCTTTCGGCTCACCGTGCCCCTGTCCCAGTTGTGACCTCCACGACTGCGCCGTGTGCTCTGGCTGCAAGGTGATCCATAGGGGTGCTCTGCAGGTTTGTTTAGCTGGCGATGAGTGACTTCTGCTCGCCATGTCTGGTATGCGTCGCCTGCTGTCCCATCTCCAGAGGAGCAGAGCTCGTTGTGGGCTTCTAAACCAAAGTGTCCTGAACAGGACGGCTGTGTGCCGCCTCCATTACCCAAACACGTCCCTCATCTCTGGAACCTCTGCCTTCCTTTGGGGCTAATCATGCATGAGCTTTCCAATCTGCTGCCCACTCCATGAGGTGAAGGTATTCAATGTGGGCAAGACTGGCTTGTCCGGGCCCCTTCTGGGAAAGGGAGAAAAGTCCCCTAATAATGACCAAAAGATACAACTTCGCAGTCCTATGTAGATGTAACTTCAAAAGCACCTCACATGTCAAACTTCCGCCATTTCAGAGATGGCAGAGTCCAGGCAAACCCAAGCCAATGTTCTGAACCTTGGTTCCCTGAAATTCATTTTCATCTTGTTCCCACAATCCACAGAGAAAGCAACGGTCTCTTCTCCAAAACTCCAGTTTTCACATGTCTCCCAAGACAAGACCGTTTCTTGAGGGAATATAGAGAACACCAGTGATTAGGCAGTTGGAGTGAGGGCTGGCATGCTTGTTACCTCGGTGACTAAGTGAGATGCTGCTTATTGCTTGAAGTGAGGTGTTGAGCTTGTGAGTGACCTGTTCCTTCTGTTGTTGATGAGGACTTATTTGGAACCTGAACTCTTGATTATAATAGACGCTACGTGAATCCGAGAATGTGTCTGAATATATGTCTGAGTACTACATAATGAATACACAAGCCCAGGGCAGTGGAATATACTCTACACAAGATGTGAGCCCGTTTTTCTTTTGGGTGAAGAGGGAGAGTCTCTCTCTTCCTTGGTTTGCATTTTGTTGTTGTTCTGATGACTCAATACATGGTACTGTATTGAGTCGGCAAGTTGTATTATCCCTCAGGCAGTTGGAACAAAGGAAACTCCTATGGCACAAAGCTCCTTTCTTGTGCTTCTAATCGCAATAACAACACTGCATTTCTATAGAGCCCTCTCTCTGAGGATCTCAGAGTGCTTGATTATGGAGCGGCAAGAGTTTTTCCTTTCCATAGGTCAGGTTGTTGATAGATTCCATTGTAAAGCTGTGTTTTAGATCTCATAT
Source organism: Natator depressus (assembly GCF_965152275.1). Taxonomy (NCBI): domain Eukaryota; kingdom Metazoa; phylum Chordata; order Testudines; family Cheloniidae; genus Natator; species Natator depressus. Next base: position 12,561,987 of record NC_134234.1, on the reverse strand, counting down.
CACTTTTTGGCTTGACAAATCAGTTTGGCCTGAAAATTGCCAGATTTAGTCTGAGGTTTCTGCCAAGTCTGAAGAAAATGTATCAAACCAGGTTTGGATAACAGGTCACCAAAAAGTGGAAATTTTTACTCCCACTTCCACCCCTAATTTCTCATCTCCCCTTTACTCATAATGGTTTGCTGTTGCCCTTCCAATTTCCACAGTTCAATCTACTTAAACTCCTGCATTGGCTCCATTTGAAGAAAATCTATTGTAATCCATCTCTCTCTTTTATATAAAACTTAAAATATGGTGTCTTTGCTTACCTATACGCTACGAAAAATGCAAGCTATATAAAAGCCAACCAAAAAACCTTGGGAAATTCCAGAAGCTTTCATTCAAGCAATCAGTTCAAGCCATAAACTGATAGATTTACAAAATTCCAAAAATACACATCATCAACATGTCCACCAATATTATTCTAAATGAGCGTTATACACTTTTCCCAATAAACTACAAACACAGCAAGAAATGGCAGGAATAAACAGTTTATCCAAAAATTGCTGGTTGCTAAAGTATTAATCTATATTGCCCAATTAACAATAATCCTTTATTTAAAAATTGATTTTGAAGTATTAAAGATAGCAAAAATAAAGTAAAAAAAGCCCCCGTAAACAACTTAAAACAAAATTTTCCAACATTCCACAGGTCAAAGTTAAGGTTATTGTGTTGTGATTAAATGCTTTTTTTAAAAAAATTGTTTGTTTATATTATATAGGACAGTGTAGGATTAGCGATGTCTCCTTAACTGTTCAGTTCCTTGTTTTTAAGTGCTTGGGTTATTCAAACTACTTGTTTTTGGTCACGCCAAGTCATCAGTGGGAGACGATGTATTCCTGCGTGACATTTGTTCACAACCTTGCTCCTCGGAGATTGGACTATACGGCCACAAGAGAACACAGGTGTTGCTGTGAGTCTGACGTTGTCATTGGATATGATAGACAGCCACAGTTGGTGATGTTTGTCTCCTCCTCTGGGTTCATGGCTGTACCTGCCAGGGCTCATGGTGTTCTCAAGGAGCCCTGGAGCTAAGATGGCTGCCCCTTCTTACCTGTGCAGTATTGTCCCCAGCCGCACCTACATTCCATACACCATAAACCTGAGGAGAAGGGGCACAACAAACTAACCTTCTGCAAGTCTCTCCTTTGTGCTGCTGTTTGCCTGAACCATGCTCTGTCTTTATGCTTTATCTGGGATTGTTGCTGGCTTCTTTGCCATTCATCCTCCAGTGGCTAGAGCAGGGGACTGGGCCTCAGCGTCCCTGGAGCCCAATTAGTTCATCACTTGCTTGCGTTCAACTCCCGTTGTGGGCATGCAACCAGCAGGAAGACCAATGAATTGCGAAGCGCATTTCCCAAGGAATGCCACTATGTAGTCAGCGATCATGTGGGCCAACAGCTTCAGCGGTGCGATAAGATTGCCAATGACAGACACAGGCCAAACATCCAGCCAGATCGTTTTAAGGACCCAGCAAGAGATCAATCCGGGTAGTGCTTGCTCAGCAAGGAGGCCACATCCCTTTGGAATTTGCCTTGATGATGACGAACTAGGAGGATGGCTAGGTGTCTGGGTTTTAGTCTTGGCTCGGCCACAGGCTTCCTACGTGACCTTGGGCAAGTCACTTTCTCTCGTGTCTTGCTTCCCCATCTGTAACAACGTGATGATGATGTGTCTCTGCCTCACACAGGGGTGGTGAGATTTAATTCATTGAAGTATGCAAGTTTGCTTTGAGACCCTGAAATGAAAGAGGCTACAGAAAGGCAAACTGTGTCCTGGGGTTGCTTCCTTCAAAACAGTGCTGTATTTCAAGGGGGCTGTAACTGTAAACAGTGTAACATCAGACTCCCTTAGGAATGGCTCAGGGAACTGGTATGATGTAGGGTATGACAGAAAGCCTTGCGACTCTCGTTTCCTGGTTCAAACCTGTCCCAGGCTGTTAGCGAGTGACAGCTTTTTGCTAGCCAATGTAAACTGGAGTTGACGCGCTTAGTGGGCAGGTATCCACATCGCAGGGCTGCTTTGCTCTTCCTTCAGCAAGGAAGGACTGGATAGGCTGCGGAACCACTCCCTCATTCAAGAGATTATCACTGGTATGACAGTGACACCCAAACTGGGCTGGGTCTCTACCCATTCCCAGCTCTTGCCTGTTCCCTGGTCTAACCTGTTATAGAGGGGGAAGGGTGGTTAAGGCACTGGACTGGGAACTCTGGTGAGCAGGGTTCTGTTCCCAGCCCAGACTTCTCTGGCAAGTCACTTAGCCTGTGCCTCAGTTGTCACTGGTCCCTCCAGCTCAAGGAGAAGGCATGTGCAGGGACTATTGGAAGGCAGCTGCATGTAACTAGAGGACTCACTCTCCAGAGCTGGCAGCCAGCCGTAAACCTGACTTAACCCTAGGGCAGAGTATAAATAAAGGAGCAAACGAGGGTCACTATCTCCAGCAAAGTGTGACAGACCTTGCTGCGTTGTTGCAAGCTTCCTCCTGCAGCAGTGCCCTGCCCTGCCGTCACCAGCCCATCTGACTTCGCATTAACGCTCTTCCTCACTCTTTTTGTTTGCTCTTTGCCTTCCGAGGAGAAGATCACGTGGCCGAGCGGCTTCCATCCCTCCTGGGCTGGGGTAGGCTCGTCTGTGGCAATCGGGAGTCCCAGCAGCGTTAGTCTGCTGGGCAGCAGATTGCAGCCGACCTCATGGGGAAGTACAGCTTCACGTCAATATGCAGGAGGAACTCTCTCCTGTTGGTTTCAGCCGTGTTAGTCTGTATTCGCAAAAAGAAAAGGAGTACTTGTGGCACCTTAGAGACTAACCAATTTATTTGAGCATAAGCTTTCGTGAGCTACAGCTCACTTCATCGGATACTCCTTCTCTCCTGTTGGGTTACTCCACTCCGAGCAGTCCCCTCCGGACCAGAGATGATGCTCTGAGACCAGCACTCTGCGCCTGACCACCAGCACAAGGAGCTGCTCCTCCCTCGGCAGCAGAACGCCTCCTCGTAGTGCTGTTGTTATCCTTTGTTCTTGGGAGCGGCCGCTGTCACTTGGAGCTTCCCAATCTGCCTGCTCACCCCCAGAGTAGCTGTGCTACCGGGGCTCTGGAGTCAGGGTTGGAGAGCAGCATGCACACGCAGAGGATGCCCCTGTCTGTGGTGGTGTTTCCCTGGTTGGCAGGTCTCCCCGGTTCCCAGGGCCTCTCTGGAGGGCAAGGGGAGGCAAAGGGAAGCTCCCCTAGTGGTTGTGCCAAGTGAAGCCAGGTAATGTTCACTCTCATCCTGAGGGAGGGGCCCCTTAGGCAGAACTGCCAGGAAGGTGGTTCTCAACCTGCGGCCCGTGGGCCTCTTGCGGCCCAATCAGCACACAGCTGCGGCCCATGTTACATCCTCAGGGCCATACAGGTAGTACTGGATGCAGCCCTCAATGGTAAATAGGTTGAGAACCACTGACCCGGGGAGATGGGATAGTTCAGGCCCATCCTGGGTGTGGGAGCGCTGCAGCGGTTCTGGTCCCGTGCTATCTGGGCAGTACCTGAGCCCACGGAAACAAGTGCTGGGACGTGCCCAGGTGCCAGCTTGATAGCCCCAAAGACGGCAGCCTGAGCTTCCCCCATGTGCCCCCTACTGATATGGCTCAGCCCTGATCTGACAGCCTCTGGCTTCTCTCTGCTGGAGAGGACAGAAGTCGTGTGAGTGGCTCACTGTGGCAGGGTGGTCACCCGCTCCAGCCCTGACAGGGTTAAAGCCAGCCCTGGGAGGGGGCTAGGGGCTGGGAGAAAAGCCCAGGCTGCTTAAGGGAGCAGCTGCAGCTGTGGCCAGCTCAATCAGGCCCAGCTGGCCCTTATAAGAGAGCAGTGGGCCAGGAGCAGACTGTCTCTCTCTGACTGCAGAAAGGGAAGGACCTGGCTGCCTGGGAGCTAAACAGGAACCTGAGGTGGGGCAGTGCTGGGGGAAGGCAAGAGAGCTCCTGCCTGGAAAACCCCGAGGCTGCAGGGCCTAAACAGGTTTGGGAGTGCCAAAGGGGCAGCCCGGGGCTGGATAGAGGCAGTAGGTCCTACCCCTCTTGCCTATGATGACTGGCTTATACAGACTGCAGTTGGCCCCAGTGAAAGGGGGCTAGATGGTGACTGGCAGTAGCCCATAGGCTGAGGCAAGGTAGGATTAAGGGGTTTGGGGGATCCCTGGGGAGGGGAGACCCAGAGACTGGTGGGGATACTGCTGGGGCAGAACCCCCAGATAAAGGGGCACTGGGGTCCAGGGGGGCCAGCGGCAGCAAGGCACCGACAGGCAGAGGGCGCTCCAGGTCAAAAGAGGTAATTCCCAGGACGACAGACAAGAGGCGCCGCAGGAGTGAGTCTTGCCCCCATTACACTCACGCTACAGTCTGTCCTGCCCACCAGATTCTGGACTAGAACCGCCAGCCTCATTTCCCCAGAGGGCTCTTTGGCAGCCTGTGAGGGACAATGAATTGCATCTGCTGTGTTGTTTGCTGGGAGGCTGCATGGCCAGGAAACTGAGCTGGAACTCGGGAGAGCTGGGTTCTAGTCCCAGCTCTGCCACTCGCCTGCTTAGTGACTTTGGGCAAGTCACTTCCCTGCTCCGTGCCTCAGTTTCCCCATCTGTAAAATGAGGATTATGATACTGACCCTGATGCATAAAGTGTTTTCAGATCAATGAGTGAAAGTCATTGTTTGTTTGTTTGTTTATTAATGAGTGGGCTGGGAAGGGCTAGCTGACTGGCTCTGACCCGAAGGGCTGGGTTTCTTTCTGGGTTAGGTGTCCATCCTGTCATATTAGCCTAACTGCTAGGGTCTGCGATTGTCATGCCATTACTGGCAGGCTCTCTTAGACTGCTGACCCGTGGCTAGATGTTTCCTGCTGCATCGCTGGCTCCACCCTCGCCAGGCATGAGATGGCAGGGCTGCACTGGGGGGAGATGATGGCAGGGCTGGATGAAGACGTAGGGGCGCTGTATGGACATGCCTAGGCCCCAGGCTCCTGACCTCCCCGGATGACGTGGTTAGAATCTCTGTGCACCTTTAAAATGAGAGTGGTTCTGTTCGTAGCTCCCATGGTTGCAAAGAAAACACTGAAAACAAGACCTGTGTGTAAGTGATGAGGTGACATCTGCCTGAGTCTGTGGAGAGCTTCAGTCAATAGATCTGAGAGGGGCAAATTGCCTCAGTCATCCCTGTGACCTGTTATCTCTGAAGCCTGTTGCTCTAGCAGCCTCTGCCCGGCAAAGGCATGGGGACGGGGCTTGCTGCCAGTCCCATCGTGGCTCTGCTGGTCTGGTATCAGTCAGGTTAAGATTTTGTCACGGTTATTTTTAGTAAGTCACGCTACGGTCACGGGCAATAGACAAAAATTCATGGGAGCTCTGACCTTTTACTAAAAATAATGGGGGGAGAGAGGGGCTGTTGGAATCTCCATGGGGAGGACTGACAGTCCCAGCCCCACTGCCACAGGGGGCACAGCCCCGGCTCCAGACCCTGCCGAAGCCATGGGGAGGGGGTGTGCAGCCCACGAGGAGCGTGAGCATGCTGAAAAACTCATGAAGCTGCAGAACCGGAGGGGCGGTCGCATCTTTTTGCAGGACATCTTCTTGCCGCAGCACAGGGGACGGCGGGGGGCTGAAGCCACAGGGGACAGGAGGGGTGCACAGCCTGCCTCCAGCCCCAGCTGAAGCCCCAGGGGAGGGGTGGCGCACAGCCCCAGCTGAAGCTGGGGGGGGTGAAGGGGATGGCGCACTGCCCCGACTCCAGCCCCATCCAAAGCCACAGGGGGAAAAGGTTCGCACAGCTCTGGTTCCTGCCATAGCTGCGATGGGGGTGGGGTACACAGCCCCGGTTCAGGCCTAAGTCGTGGGTCAGGGATGCACAGCCCCGGCTCCACCACTGACCGTCGAAGCCAAAGTCCCAGAGGAATCCCTGACTTCCCTCATCTCCGTAACTAAATCGTACCCTCAGATACCAGAAAGGGCCCCACGCGCCCCGAGGGGTGGGTGAGCACTCCCTTCTCCAGGACAGACCCATGCCCACCTGAATAAAGGGGGGAGTGAGGCTTGCCCACCGTGGAGTGGCAATGAACCCCTGAGCATACGGCTCTTGAGTGGCACCCCAAGGTCAGTAAGGTTATAGTTCAGGGGGGCTTGGCCATGTCGTGGGGATGTGGCTGGGGGAGGCCCTTTCGTGGGGCTGGAACTAGGGACTTGGAGTGCCCGGATCCTGAGGAGAAGGAGGTGCTGTCTGGGTGTGTGTGTGTGTGTGCGTGTGCGTGTGCGAGCGAGTGTGCGCTCGCGCACATACTAGGTTTGCTAGCTGCACCCCTGCCCTGACTCCTCTGACGTGCTTTGGCTTCCAGATGTGCAGCCCCCGGAAGGGAAGAGCCGAGATTGCCTGATGACGATTGTGCTGCGAGATGGCTCCAAAGTGACCCTGTGTGCAGAGAGTGAGGACGACGCGGTGTAAGTAACTCCCGGAGGTGCCGCACGAACAGCGGTAGGATGGCGAGGATGCCCCCGTTTTATACCAGGCCTGTCTCTGCTGCACTTTAATGCTTGTTCGTGGCCAGTGACCAGAAACCTGCTAGAGGCATAAACGTCACTGGACTGTTGCAAGAGACACCCCCTCCTGGGAGCCACGGTGTGTTTCCATTCGCCGTCTGGGGGACGAGTCCCGCAGCGTCCGTGGAACCTGCTCCTGTACAACACAAACATGGTGAAAGGAGCATGTTCCAGCATCGGGTTGGCAACATTGTTAAGGGACTGTTTGCTAAGCACCCCACCCACTCTCCACACAGTAGTATTTTTACTGTTGTTCTTATCGTTATTATTAATCATAGTAAGCAGCACTCGCTTACATTCACCAGGGGTATTTCTTGCTGCTTTTTGCAGCACTCAGCAACTCCCAATCTTGTACAGAGATTGAAAAAATAAAAGGGGGGGCATGGCCCCCCCATGGACCCTGACCCCCCCGGCCTGTTCCGGCACCCCGGCCTCAATCCAGCACCTTTTACAATAATAATCAAAACTTACCTCCCCAGAGTGTAAAACGTTCAAGTTAAGGGTGATTGCTGGCCTTGAATTACAGTGAGGAGTGCACCATTGGATTCACTCTTGGGCCACATCTGTATCAGGCTATCTGGGTTCTTATATTGATGCCTCTCACATAGGATCCGAGTGCTTCTTGTGTCACTGATAGTCAATATAAAACACACGGGGGCCAAATTCATCTCTGGTGCAAGCAACCCAACTGACTTCAAATGATTTACACCAGGTGTGTGTCTGGCCCGTTGTGTCTGCATTTCCCCCCTCCTCTTCCCAGGTGAAATGGGAAGTGATTTACATAACTTTAAAGAGCATAATCAGAGGCTAGACACCAGAACAGAGACCTGCTGTGATCACATGACTCAGCTGCACCACTGGCTATGGTGCTGCCCCAGGGAATGAGCTAACAGGGAATTAAAGATTAGTGGGGCTGTCAAACAGCATTAAAGTCCCCGGCACACATGCACACCCAGCTAAACTGGGGTCATGCACTGTGACAACTTCCAGCAAGCCGGGTGGCTTCCTGACTGTGAACCCATCAAAGGAATGTTGCTCTTACTTTCTCCAGGCTGTCTAGGGTTAAGGTGGCATTGAATAAGACCAAATTCCATTGTGTTTGGGCAGAGGAAGGATTGTCCAGTGGTTATAGTGCTAAATGGGGACTTGGGAGTTTCCTGCTCTACCACAGGCTGATACGTGATCCTGGACAAGTCATTGTTCTTTGGTTCCCAATCTGTACGCAAGGGATAATAGCGCCGCCCTACCCCACAAGGGTGTGGTGAGGATATATACGTTCTGGGTTGTCAGGGTCTCAAATACTATAGTAACGAGGACCAGATAAGTACCATGGATAGATGTGGTGGCTATTAATTACTTTAATCAATTTAAGTAGCCGTAAGGAATTTGATTTATCGGGCTCCCAAGACAAGAAAAAAACCCAAACTTGGCACTGTAGTTATTCACCTACTCCATAGAAACATAAGATCTTCTGTATCATAGTGTTTTTCAGTAATTAGGGACATATTTTTCCCCTCTGAGTTACATACCTGGGATTAAAGTGAGCGCAGATCCCAGTGCAGGAGCCCTAAGAACCAGTCCAGATTCTGATGATGGAATAGTGAACTGTCCTGTAGTTATTTCTGCATGCAGTCTAGGGGTCAGTACTGTATCTAATTCCACTATGTAGCTAGGGAGAAGCCCCGTGATACACAGCTGAGATTAGACTTTGAGATTAGCCTCTGTGAGGATATAGGGTCAGAGAAGTGGCTAAGTAAAAGTGGCACCTTCTTACTCAACAGCTCTGCTTCCTGTCTGCCTTTAACTTTTATCTGCTGGTCTCATTAGCGTACACCTGTCTTCGCTCCTTTTAGCCCTGCTGAGGGATGCAGCTTTGGGAGAGCGAGCTGGGTTCTGTTTTGCCTCTCTTGTGTCAGCCTGGTTCCAGCTGCAGAATATTAATTGCAGATGATGATGTTTGAGGCATAAAGAACCCAGCTGAGTTTTCAGCTCTGAGCAGTTTGTGAGACTGTCGGGTAAAAAGGCCTGGCTTGGAAACTGATGGCGTTAAGATTGGCAGTCACCAATGGATAATAAATATGGAAATTCCGTAATGTCACTTTAAAGGAGAAGTGGGGCCAAATTGAAACCTCTCCAATCCCAACAGCCACCTCCTCGGCTAACTAACCAGAACTATCTCGATCTAAGGAGATTCCCAGGGGCACAGGTTCTCCTCCCAGTTCCTGGTTCATTTCAGGGGCATGTGAAAGGTTCCTGGCCCTTTGTGAAAGGAAAGGCCTAGTCCAGGGGTTCTCACAACAAATTTTTTGGTGGCTTCAGAGTGTGGCCACCAATTCTTGCTGGTGGCCGCTCTGACAATTTTTCCTAAAATAATTAACTTTGGGAAAAACAAATAAATATGCACATCAAAATCATTGTAATTTATTTATTGCTAGCTAGTAAGTCTGCTGCTGTGAAAAGTGATATTAACAAACATACAAGTATCACTTTTCGCAGCAGACTTACTCAGCCTCAGCAAGCCTGGGGACAAATTAAGCCCTGAATGGGGAGGTGGATGGAGAGGCAATAGGGACCAGGAGCAATGAGGGGTGGGGGAGGCAGCAGGGAGCCAGAGCCTGAAGCTTGGGGGATGGGACCCCAGGAAGGAGCTTGAAGCTCCGGGGCCATAGCCTGAAGCCCCATGGCCAGAGCCTGTCACCCTGCCATCCCAGGGCTGAAGCCCAAACCCCACCATCCCTGGGAAGGTGGGGAATTCACAGGCTGCCTTCTCCTCCCGTGTTGTGTCCCAGGTGTCTCCAGAGGGGGGCAGGGTCCAACTCCTGCTGGCAGCCCCAGCAACCAACATTAAGGTGGCACATCCAAGAGCAACAGGGAAGGGGAGGGGCGGCTGTTTTGCCCCCCAATCACTGCCCAGGAGGCTGTGGCCACAAGAAAAGCCCGTGGTGGTCACATGCGACCATGGTGGCTGCATTTGAGAATCGCTGGCCTAGGCGCTGTGCTGTTTGCTGAGCTCCCTGAGAGTAGAGCAGCGTTGAGAGATTAACCAAGGAAGAGCTTTGCCTTGATGTGGTTTTAAAATTGCTCCAGGCACCTATTTGCTCACATATTGTTGTCCCATTTTGTTTACAGCGCCTGGAAGATGGCAGTGCTGGAGGCGAAAAACACCCCGGTGAGCCTTTCCTTCTTCCATTTCATAGGGCTCTTATTACAGGCTGCAAATTATGAGCTGTCTTCTTCCATCTCCCCTCCCCTATCCACCTTCCCCTTCCCCCATCCCATAGAGTCAGTCAGTGGAGGAGTGTGGCGGGGGAGGCTACGTGCACAGAGGCATCTCGTCCCAGAGTGTGGGAAGAGGCATGACCATACCTGGAGAACTGCATTCCCTTTTGGGCACCTCCGTACTAAAGAGATACAGACAAACTGGATGGTGTTCAGAGAAGAGCAACAGAGAGGATTCGAGTTCACGAGGGGTTGATTTATGAGCTGAGGTTAAGGTCTTGATCCAAAGCCCCTTGAAGGCAGTGAGGAGTCTTTCAGCTGACTTCATTGGTCCTTGAATCAGGACCTTCTTAATAAATTTTGCTCACTATCATTACCAATGATTTGCCCCAGCTGAGATTGGAGCCTCATTATGCTAGGTGCTGAGCAGACACATAGTAAGAGGCAATCCCTGCTCCAAGGAGCTCATTACCTAAACAGGCAAGGCAGACAAAGGATGGGAGGGGGAAGTGAGTCACAGGGAGGGGAAGCAACTTATCCAAGGTCACTGGACAAGAACCCAGGTCTCTTCTGACTGCCAGGGCAGTGCTGTGTCCACTAGACCACACTACCTCTTGAGTTTCGCGAGGCAATGACTAGGGACATCAGTCTGCAGCTGCCTAAAGGGATTAGTTTTATGGATGTAAGTGGTTATTTAGTGTAATGCACAGTTTTATAACCAGGAGGATTGGGCTGAAAATAATAAGCTGGACAAAAGCCCGAGGAAACATACCGTAGGGAGAAGCCCTGCCCCAGCTGTGGGATGGACTTGCTAACCCAGCAGGCCTCCTCCATCTTGAATATCTAAGATTCTTTTGTTTCTACCCACGACGGAGCAACCGAGCCAGGCCTATGCCAGCAGCCCAACAAAGAGGAGCCTGTACCAGAGTGAGGGCTGCTGCTGGACCCTACAGATAATAGGAGAATTGTTCTGTCCAGGGACAGAGTGCACTTCATCCCAGGCCTCGCCTCGGATGGCTTTGCTCCTAGCACTGTAAAGATAGAGCAGGAGCCCCTTCATCCAAATGGGCCGGGGGGGGGTAATATGGACTAAAGGGGCATTGGATAAACTAAGGGCGCTATGAGACAAACGATGCCTGTTCAGGGACAGGAATTAGGATCATGGGGGTGTACGCTGGAGGGGAGCAGGGGATATGTCAGGGAAGAGGGGATTGGCTAAACTGTGTTCTAATCCAGTGTTTTTTGTTGGATCGTTGGACTCTTTGTTGGAGCCACCTTGTGGTGGACTGGTGGACGGCTGTTCCCATGTGTCTCCTTGGGGCATGGCCAGACACAGGTGTCGCCTTCCCACCATTTGCTCTGTCCAACCCTTGACTGTCTCTGTGTTGTGGTGGTGGTGATGCTCCTGTGCTTGTTTCTCATCTCAAATACTGCTACACCCCCTACTTGCTGCTCGGGATGGTTGCGGGAGCCTATTGGTTGCTTACGTGGGGCTGGGAGACGTGTGCTGTCGTGGTAGTTCCTGTGGGCGTGGGAGCAGGGATGAGAAGCTGTGCGCCTAAGCTTCTCCTGCAGCTGATTTCCTTAAGAGCTGCAGGGTGGCTTTCAAGGATCTGCTCGCTGCCTTGCTTACAGACATTGGAGCAAATATTTTGCAGTGGGGGTTTGGGGCAGATAGTGGATGCAGGGTAATGCATCTTTTCCTGTCCCCACTGCTCCTTGCCTCAGCCCATCTCCCTCTGGATTGATCAGACATCCTTCCCTCACCTCCCCCACCCCCCATGCTGGGATGCCCACTACGCTAGTAAACCCTATGAGCATTTACCTTGCTCATTTCCTTTGTTTGTTGGTGGAGTATTGTATAAAAGTCAAGTCAGAAGTCCTACAAAGTCCCGCCACAATATTTCTGCTCTGCTCAGTGGTCATGAGACAGGTTAGGTGGCAGAGTCCATGCCACTCCATGTGGTATGTACAGCACGTAGACTGTGAACCTGACTGATCTCACACCAGTGGTATGCAGGAGCTAATCCACTGAAGCCGGTGATGTAAAACTGGTGTAAGTGAGAGGAGAATCGGGCTCAGTGTGAAGCTGTATGTGAAGTGCAAGTTGGCATTTTGCATTATTGATTTATAAAAGAAAAGGATGTCCAGAGAGACCTTATTTTAAAAACGTGTGCAATTGGGCAGTTAAGGTGGAGCATCTCACCATAAAGAGAAGCAGTGGGGCCAAGTGGGGAGAGCACTGTACTTGGACTCAGGAAATCTGGGTTCTGTTCCCAGCTCTGTCACTGGCCTGCTGGGTGATGCTGGGCAAGTCACTCCACTGCTCTGTGCCTTAGTTTTCCCATCTGTAAAATGGGGATAATGCTGACCTCCTTTGTAAAGTGCTTTGAGATCTATGATGAAAAGTACTATATAAGAGCTAGATATTATTATGACTAAGGTTGTATTGTCTGATTTGCTTAGTTTGTCCACCATAACATTGCACAAAATGTTTATTTTTGTGTGTGTGTGCATGGAACAAAGAAACAGAAGACTGGCTTATTTCATGCTCAGTGTGGCAGGATTTTCCATTGGGAAAATTATAGTGAAAGGAACCCTAATTGCACTCCAGTTTCATGAGGACTCTACCATTGAAGAAAATAGTCCATCACACAGTAGCTACTGCTGGTCCAACAAAAGTCTAAGGCCTTACCTACACTTAAAGTGTAGGTGCTATTGTTGTACTGGAAAACCTTCCTAGTGTAGACACAGCTTATACTGGCAACAAAGGCTTATACTGGTTCCACGAGCAAAATAAGTTGTAAAGCATTCATGCTGATATAACTGTATCTACACTTGGGCTTTTTGGCTGGCTTAGAAATGTCTTTTAAAAACACCCCCCCCCCCCCCGCCCCTTCACAGATGTTCGTATTCTGGCAAAGAGTTTCTGGAGATGGCTAGAGAAACACATTAGGACATTCGTTTAGTGGATCAAATCCTGGAGGAAGGGTGCATCTTGAGAAGGCTGATAGAGCCCCCACTTCCTCCCTCACCAGCAGGATAGAGAAATTGGAAGGCAAAAGTAGCGTCTCTTTGGTTGATAAGTCTCGGGGAGCTCTATGAAGAGAAGGGTTTTTGTTTTAAGCTTGGTGGCTCCAGTCTTCTCTTGTTTGTATTGTCTGAACCCACAGAGTCGAGTGCCACTGGCAAATAACATTGCCAAGTGATGCTGGGGGAGAATAGTGCTGCTAAGAGCATAGGGAGAGCGTAAATGCTATCACACTGCTGGTCTGACAGCCATTCATAAAGCCAAGATTCTCCGGTGAGGAAAGGCTGCTAATTGGGGGTGGAATTAGCAATAACTTTTTGAATTGACCTCTTCAAATGAACTTGTTAACTGGATTTATCACAAAGAAGGGAAATGGGAGGATCCTCTTCGTTGTGCTGGAGAATAAATTGGAGATGTCCTTCAAAACACAATGGCTGGAGCCTGGGAGCCCTGCCTCCTGTTGCTGCTCCATAGACATGTTTCTTGGAGCACAGAAGAGTCTCAAGGGTTCTTCTTGCTTTCTGCTATTGTACAAATTCTTTTTGAAAAAGATCAATAGCTAAAGGAATCCTTGGGAAATGTGAATTTATACGAATGAGTGAGTCCAGAGGAGATGCAGTGTTAAGGGAACTGCTAACAAATTTATCAGACCGCTGTTGGGTTGTTTTGTTTTTTTGAAAGCCACAGGGAATTGGCAAAAGCAACTCTTCCAAGAGGAACCAAGCACGATCCTGGCAATTAGCCTATCTTCTATCCCCAGGAAAATAACAAAATCTGATATTAAGAAAATTGCTAAATACCTTAGGCCAAATCCCATGGTCCTTTCAATGAGAATTTTGACTGAATGAAAAGGGAATGAGCCTTTGGCTCCTAGGGGATAACAGAACCATGAGCAATAGGCAGCCTGGGTGAAGTCAATAGGGCCAAGATTTCACCCAATATGCTTATGACTCGATCCTGCAAAGACTTAAGGAGGAACTCGCGAGATCTAATTCCGCCTCTGCTACTCACTTGTTCTGTGGCCTTGGGCAAGTCCTTTCTCCTCTCTGTAGTTCAGCTTCCCCTCCTGTAAAATGGGGGTGATGACAGCTCCCTCTGGGAATGAATTAATGTCTGTGAAGCATGTGGAAGGTGTAAAATGCTATGCTATGTATGTGGTGAATATTGTTAGTGGGAGTCTGCAGTGCATCAATGGGGGATCCTGGAGACCCCTGGACATGTTGTGTGACAGTTGCTTTATGATATAGACAGATCGATACTGTGGTAAAACGGAGCCTAAACAATCAGCCTAAAGAGGACAGAAGAGCGAAGCCAATGTGTGCCGGGGGACGCACCTCTACCCTGTTTAAGACCAATCCCAAGCCTGTGGTGAAGTTTGGCTACCTAGAGCATACGCAGCCCCAGCATACCACAGTTGCTGATGAGGCCACCCATCGTATAGCCAAGACCTGCACTGCATTTGCAATGCTGTCGCACCACCTACGGAACGATAGGGGTGATGAAATTAGCACTAATCGAAATATCTGTCGGGCAGTCATGCTGACAGTGCTTCTGTAGGGTTGTGAGACATGGACAACGTATGGCTGCTGTGTTAGGAAACCTGTCCATTCCATAGGCGCTGTCTTAGGTGTGTTCTGCAGGGTCAGATGGTGGGACAAGATTCCCAATATGAAAATCCTTAATTGTCACCGGATGTCTTGCTTTCAAAGCATGCTCTTTAAAGCTCAGCTGCATTAGTCTTAGCATCTCATTCATGCGGCCAATTCAAGGCTACCCTAACCCTCTGTGGTCAGCTAAAGAGAGGCACCTGTTCTTTATGGTGGCTGGTAGAAACGCTATAAAGACACACTGAAGTCAAATTCGAAAGCACGTGTCAGAGCTGGGCCATGGGTGGCCAGCGTGTGCTAATCAGGGACCAAGTTGTGATCAGGAGACCTGTGGCGGAGTCGAGAATGATCCAGGTCAGGATAGCAGGAAGTCAGGGGCAGGCACCAAGTTGCAGGCAGGAGGTAAATAGCGGAGTCAGGGATGAACCGGGGTCAGGAGCTGGAGTCACAGTAAGGCAAGGTCTGGAGAAGAAGCAAGCAGGCAATCTGCATCATTGCTCAAACAGCTCCCTGTGATGGCTTCCGGGTTTATAGACTGGCATGGGCCAATCAGTGGGTTGGGGAGGAGGGCGCCACTCAGTCTCCACTGGGTGGTACTTCCTGCAGTGCCTAGCTTCACAGGGCTCCCCAACGGAAACCTAGCTTGAGCACCCGGTGGCGATGCAGAGGCATCCGCGACAGTGGCCCAGCACCTTCATGGTCCCTGGTTCTAGCCCCTCAGGTGCTTACAAGCACGTGTCACTGACGTGCCACAGCCCTCACCAGAACAAAGTGGCAGCCGATTTGTCACGTCACTGTTAACCACTTAGAAGCGAGGCGCATTTACAACTTATGTGAGCAGCGCGAAGCAAGGATGCATCAGCCTGCAATGGTCATGGACTGTCTTGTCTGTCCCACATGTAACTGTGTTTGCAGTTCTTGCCTTGGTCTGACCACGCATGTGCGGGTTCACTTGTTCTGTTTGCCGAGTCCTTGTAGCGTCTCATCAACATGAAACTCTGTCATCATCAGTCGGAGCCCCCTGAATGGACGCTGCAGGTGGTCCATGTGACTGGAGTAGAAGAGTGAGATGGGAGGGCTGAGGTCCCTTCATAGGTTGTCCATGGTCTCCTGCATAAAGCAAGGGACTGGAAGGTGCACTAGAACCCGGGGCTCCCTGGACTGCCATGGTTTAGTGGTTAGAACAGGGTACGAGGGGGCAGGAGACTGCAGTTCTGCTCCTTAGTGGTACATGCTGGTCATAGCAAGAGAGAGAGCACATGGCTCATGATTCTCAAGTCCTGGCTCTGCCAACAACTGAACCCAACCATGCCTTGGTTTCCCCCGCGGTATAATGGAGAATACTTTTGTCTTGGTTGCTCCTTTCATTTCCTTACCTAGTAATAATAACTACTGTAGACCTGGTCGATCCTTGTTGTGTCTTGCCCCACTAGCCCTTGGTTGGGGGCGGGGAGGTGTTTTGGAGGGGCAGTGGAGCTGTGTTTCCCCATGGCTGTGACTCTTCCTCTTCCAGTCTTCTCCTTCTCTGCCTGGTGGAGGCAGGGGCTGCAGGTTAACACGTGGGATGACAGCGAATTTGAGAGCTGTTAGAAGAAGCTAGTTCCCATTGTCTCCAGTTCACTCCGGAACAAAATGAGCCAGCCCTGACGAGGAAGGAGCTGTTAGCATCTTTAATGTGGGGAATCCAGCGGCAAGGAAGCAGAAGTCTCCTGGCAGCTGGGCTGGGAAGAAAGAGACGTTCGCTGCTGAGCTGGCGCATGCTGGGGATCAATGGCTGACCCTAGCAGGGCTTTTTTGGAGAGGGGCCTGAAGCTATGTTTGCAGCAGATAATGAGTTTTCCTATGTTCAGTCACACAGTGGAAGCGAAGGCAAAGGGACACAGGGAGGAAGCAGCCAAGTGCTGTGGCTAGGAGAAGGCAGAGCTTTCTGCACTGTTGGAAGGCAGCTCTAAGTTACAAGCCTGCAACACCTCTCAGCTGAGGATCTTGCAGCCAGGTGGATGTCAGTATCATCCCCATTTTACAGAAGAGGCACAGAGAGGGTTAAGTGACCTGCTCAAGGCCACACAGCAAGTCAGTGACAGTGCTGGGGGGAAAACCCAGGAGTCCGAGTCTTCTGCCTGTCCTAGCCACGTGCGCTCTGAACTGGTGATGCAGACCATGTGTGCATCCTTGCTACACCCTGGGAGGTGGGGCAGGGCTGTTATCCCCATTGTACAGATGGGGAACTGAGGCACAGAGAGACTTGCCCAAGATTCCCTATGGCAGATCAGGGAATTGAACCCTGGTCTCCCAGACAAGTGCTTGGACCCGTCCTTCCCCTTTAGTCTTCTACTTGTACCACTAGGAAATGATCTAATGCTGTGACGCTTACATTGGAGACTCAGAGAGCAGGAGTGTCTCAAACCTGGGCTGACAGAGATGAATTAAAGGAGAGCATCAATTGAATTGAAGGAGAGCGTGCATCAAAGTGAATAAGAATGTGAGGCAGATAACCTTTGGTTGCCTCTCCCCCCCCACCCCCCGGATTGTGCTCAGAGTTCCCATCCTGAACCCCCCAGCACACTCAATCTAATTGTGTATTGAGCGAGATGAATGGGAGAAGGAGATTAAAACACAGGTGACTGGTGCACAAAAGCCAGTGTGGGCTGTGTGAGGCTGATCAGTGTATTGATTTATGCTGCGCGTCTTGGAGCTTGAGGGCGGAAGGGTGTTGTCCTGTTGCTCCGTCCCATCCCATCCCCGGCTCTCTCATGGTCAGGCATCCAGGGGCATGGTGCTGCATGGGGAAAGGGAAACGGGTTATTTCCTTTGTCTTCCTGGAACTCGGGGAAAGACAAGTAAGTGGGTGGGTGGGGGTGGGGTGGGGTGGGGTGATTCTTCTCTGGGTTTGTTCTTGGATTAAATGACCTCTGTCTCCGCACAAGGTCATCTGCTCCTGCCGCTCTCTGGCCTGGGCTGTGACACATGGATGGGCTTCGCTCCTGAAGTGCAACGTCCTCACTGCGCCGTGCAGTCTCCCGTCACACACAGGAGCAAAGACTAGAAGGTTGAGGGTAAAGGCAGGCTCTCATTTCACACAGACCTTGTAAAGATCAAAAGCCTGCCTCCACATTGCTGGCCCTCCCTGCTTCAAACACACACCTGGATTTCTGCCAAAACCAGGCCTGGTGTCGATGGGCCTTGGGCCCCAGCCTTCCCAGCTTGTGCACACGAGAGGGACGCAAGAGATTTTAATTGCCTTGCCATGCTCTGACTTCTCTCCCTGGCCTGACCTCTTTGCATCAGCACTGAGCAAAGGCCCACTTTGAAGCTGCCTCTTCAGCAGAGGAGCTGCTAATTAGGCCCTGTCCTGCTGGGTGTGTGAAGTGACTTGGTTCACTCCAGCCAGGCAGGCTAATAAACAAGAGCTGGATTCTCCTTCTGGCTAGGAGGTTCCAGGCCAGAGTCGATCAGGGCCCAATGGCCGTGTTTGGTAGTTGGTTGTTAGTATTGAAACTCGTTAGCCTGGCACGTGGCCACTAGCCATGAGGAGAAAGTGACTGTTCTACTCTTTTGAGTTCAGCAGAGAGAGGGCGACTCCGGGGGAGCTCCAAGGCCGTGGCTGGGCATTGATTTGTATCCGAGCTCAGAGTCCAGTTTGCTGCTCGGTGGCAAGTTCAGGGCCCTGAACGGTGGTTTCCCCTGCAGCCTGAGCGGATTGGGAGGAGAGCAAATGGCGGAGGGTCTGACACCCTGCAGCGGACTCCTCCCAAGTGGGGGCGGCTGCAGCTGAGGCTTCCAAAACTTGTTTGACTCGTGACTTGTTTTTTTTTTTTGGCCTGTTTTAAGATGTCCAGGTTAGGCCTTGTCTCCACTACACCCGCTACCCCGTTGGGCGGTCCCATGACCAGGCGCTAGCTCCCTGCTGTAGTTAAAATATCGTCAGTCTTACAGCACTGTGAGGACGGACCTTTGAGCCGTGTTCCCAAGCTTTGCTGAGGCTCTGCTGAGTTCTAAGGCCCCGATTCTGAGAGACACAGACCCAGGGAGTGGGGCCCCAAATGCCTATAAGCCAGCTTTTGTGCCTTGCAAATTCTGGCCTTAGGTGGGTGCTTGCCCAGCCCCCAGCATAAATTAGAGCAGCCTCGGGGGCTACCTGAACTTGTGGTGACTTTGAACAGGCCACCGTGGGCTACTCTGCCCATAAGAGCTGGACCTGAGAATGCTTTGGTCATATTCCTCCCCTTATATATCCCAGTAAACCAAGATGTAGGCGCATTCCAGCTGCTCTGTGCCTGCTTGGGAATCCCCCCTTCCCCACCACCACCGCTGGTGGCTGGTTAAGCCAGCTGTGCGGCCCCTAAATGGCAGCTCAGTTAAGGGGCTACAGCAGAGCCCAGAATTGGGGGGCCTAAGCGTATAGTCCTGTTTACACCACCAGACTTAGTTGAGGGGCCCCGTGTCCTAACCCGGGCCCCAGACACCACAGCTAGCCTATGGGGCCTGTGCATGCAGCTGAAAGCTAAAGTTCCGCGAGTGGAATGAGTTTGGGAGGTCTTAGCCACACCGGCCCTGCTTTCGTTGGCGGGACCCTGCTGGAGCGCACTGACTCGGCCCTTTGCTTTGAATGGATCCCCTAGCAGCGAATGGCAGGCAGTTGCAGTGCAGATGGAATCTCCTCCCTGGACCCTCGTCTTAGGGCGGGAGGATGCTGAATTCACGATGTTGCCTTGAGATGGGACTAAAATCCCTTCCCCGTTGTTCCCCATACATTAGAAGGGTAAGCGTGTTCCCATAGCACAGCCACGCACCAGCTGCAGCCTTCCTTTTCTTTGTGTCTATAATATTGATGTGGTGCTTGGTGCAGGCTGGCTCAGAAACCTCTTCCTCTCCAGCACCATTGCTTTTGCCTCTTCAAATCCTCCTTGTTCTCAAGGACGTCGGTGCCCCCAAAACATCTGCTGCAGGATCGTGGAGAAGGAAGATTTAAGGGGGGTGGAGGGGGCTGTGTGTGTGTGTGAGAGAGAGAGAGACTTAAAATTCACCCCTTCGTGCTTTCTTGTGTTTTATTGCTACAGTCCCCTCAGCCCCAGTTGCACCAGGGAATGCAGAAATATTTATTAGAGGTATTACAGTAGCACCTAGAGGCCCTGTTGCGCCAGGCACTGTACGACCTCAGAGTAAGGAGCAGTCGCTGCCCTGGAGACCTTAGTGTCTACACAACCCAGCCAGGTAACAGGTGGAGGAAGGACGGATTATCTCCCCCATTTTACAGCTGGGGCATTGAGGCGTTGGTTAGGCTAAGTGACTTGCCCAAGGTCACGGAGGGATTCTGTGGCAGAGCAGGCAAATAAAGCCAGGATCTGTTTGTCAGAGTGGCTGAGCACCCTTTCCTCCTACTGGCGGCAGGCCTGGGATGGCTCCAGCTGGGCACCCAGAATCAGAGGCTAGTTCAGTATGTTTGGGCCTTAATGACTTTCCCGAAATCTCACAGCAGGCCAGAGCCGGGAACAGAACCATGCTCTCCAGACTGCCCTTGTTCCTGTGTCACGGCTGCTCTCGGGCTTGGGCCGTGACGATGCAGGAGCAGGCAGACTGCGCTGGACCCCGTGGAGGAAGCAGCCAGCCCCAGTGGGGCCCTGAGGTGCCTACACCGCTGCTCCTGTGGGGAGAGATGTAGAGGATTTAAACTGACCCCATGAATGGGCTGTAGGAGGAGAGAGCAGCCTGGTATACAGGCGGGTGTAGCTGCGCGGGCAGCCCCTGAACAACGCAGCCCTATGATAGACCGCTGCCTCTGTGCTAAAGCCACCCACCCAGCGGCCTGCCTCTCCTGCAGCTCACCAGTCAGGCCCTGTGATAGCCACCCTATAGGGAGGCCATTCGATGGGGGCACAGCAGTGCCATTAAGTGGCCACTCGCCAACTCCACCAGTTGCCTGGCAGCATCTCCCCAGTCAGCAGGAAACCTGTCTGGCTCGGCCACGAATGGCTTCATTTCCCAGCTTGGCCTTTTAATACCACTCTGCCCCTGCAGGCTGCGTAGACAGCGAGTCCTGTTTGAAGGTTGCAGGGCAGGGGGAGGCCAGGCTGGGCCGGGGCTCCATCCTGAAGCCCTCTGCTGGCTCCATCCTGTGCAATTCTACACCCACTGCGTTGCGTGGTGGCCTATGCTCTGTACAAGGGGAGTGTTTTGTGCCAATCGTTAATGCCAGGCATTGCTGCGCGCTGATCATTGGCAGAACAGGCAGCAGGCATGCTGGTTTCCCCAACGCTGCCCTGGGGTGAGAAGCTAGACTAGCCTCCAGCCCCTTGGTCGGAGACCGTCCCTTCCCCTTTGGTCCATCTGGCACTGACGTACACCCTCTCCCAGGTACCCTGGTATTGCCCCTCCCTGGCACGCTCCATACTAGCCAGTTCTGGGACCCGACCCTCCCGTAGGGCAGGGGCTGAGGACATTCGTTCCTCTCCATTCCCTGCTGTCTGTGGCTCCCGGGCAGCGAGACCAGCCCATAGTCTGCGGCGAGGGCTACCCACGGACAATGAGATTCTTTACTGGCACCCGGCCCCTGTGGTATGAGCCACTTGAGCCATGGCCATGAACCACTGAGTCTAGCCCATGGGGAGGGATGGGGAAGAGCATGTTAAGGAGGTAGGAGAGAGGCAGCTGCTGGCAATTCGGGATTCCCTTTGATGCATCCCAGCTTGAGGTTCGGGGGATGGCTCTGGCCATGTGTTTCCATGGGGATGCCATTCACCTCCTGTCTCAAACCTCTGCTTTCTAATCGCATTTTCCCCTGGATGAATTATTCACTGAGTCTCCCCCCTCCTCCCCCAAGCTGGGGGGCCTGGAGGTGGCCAGGTCATTGCATGGGTTCTCGCCTCGGCCACATTTCACTCTGGACTATTGTTCGCTCCCGCTGAGTGCTCCATAAAGCAGTGGTCTCCAAACTTTTTGGCTCTCGCACCCCCAGGGTAAAGACGGGAAGACCGGCCGCAGATGCGCCGCCGACGGAAGAAAAACGGAAGACGCAGACGTGCCACCGGAGGGGAACACCAGCCGTGGACGGGCAGAGCTGCTGCCAAAGAAAAGAAACAGCGGAGTGCTGTCGCGCACCCCCTGGGGTGTGTGCACCCCAGTTTGGAGACCACTGCCACAAAATCAGTGGCCAGAGGCCGCTGGCAGAGATGCAGTGATCAGCTCCACACCCCAGGGCGCCCCATAAGGTGCTGGGCTCTCGTGCCGCTGGCATGGATGGGGGTTTATTGCTGCCTGAGTTTCACAAAGAAAGGTACTGGCCAGTGGGCTGAATCAAAGTGCAGTGCTGCTCCCGGGGTAGCCCAGCTAACCCCGCAGTGCCTGAGCAGAGCACTCCACCACCTGGTAATGGAGGGGAGGGAGCGCAGTCTTGTACTTAGGGCACAAGACAGGGACTCTGGGCTCTCTGCTCTGCCACAGCCTCCCTGTGTGACCCTGAGCACGTCGTTTGGTCTCCATTGCCCAGCCGGGCTGCTGCAGACTCGCCGTCTGTACAATGGGGATAATATGACTGCCTGTCTCCCACCCTTTGCTGAATTAATAATGAAAATGTTGTAGCCAAGCCCTGGCTATTAGAAACCAGGGTGAGAGCGAACATGGGGCAGGCAGCCACATCTCCCCACTGTGGGGCTCTTACACCCTCTTCTGAGACATCTGCTACTGGCCGCTGTCACAGACTGCCCTCTGGACCAGATAACCGCTGGGTCTGATCCAGGCTGGCCCTCCCTGTGTCCTTTGTCTTCTCTGGCTATACTGCTTGCACTTTGGGGCAGGGCCTCTCCCTCGGTGTACGTACAGCCCCTGGCACAATGGGGCCCCACCCTCAGCAGGCAGCTACTGCAATACCAATAGAGAGAGTAGGTCAGGAGGCCTTTCAGCACCACGGTTCCTGGTTGTCCAGCCGTCCCAGGTCGGCGGTGGCTAAGTCTTGTCAGGGCGACTGCTCTGAGAGCTGTATATGGACTGGTTGGGGAGCTCAGCCCAGCACCTGGTGGACAGCCGCCACCCACACAAATTCACCCCCACAACTGGAGCTAACTGGCAGCCTTGGGGAGAGGCCCAGGACTGATGGGGCCACGGAGTCGGAGCCCTCTCCGAGGCACAGTCCAGGCTGGAGAGGCATCCCCTGCTGTCTGTGTGGATACTCCAGGGCCATCAATCAAGCTCCCTCCTCCAGCTCCAACACTCATGCTTGTTGCACTGGCTATCAGAGGAAAGCGAGCTGCGCTCCACGCACTAGTGCTGTGACCGAGGGATCCCTATGCTGTCCACAGCCGGCATGTCTCCGCTCCAGAACGTGCGTGTCTGCATTCGGCCTGGCTGAGGATTTCGTGCTGTGTCCTCCCATCGCTTGGAACGCTCAGTACCTTACCGGGGTGGTCGAGGTGACGCTATCTGAAGAAATCCAGCTGCTCTCTGAACCCATCTGCTGGAGCCGCGTGTGTAAGAGAAATCAGCACAAACTGCTGGTCACATTCAGGCTCTGAGCCCTTGGGGTGAGCGGCTGTCTGTGCCGATGGCCAAATCTAATACATTACAGGCCTGGCTAAGCCACACGTCCAGCTGGGCCAGGGCACTGTTTCCAACAGGGACCTTACCAGCATCTCTGATTCTGGACAGTTCAAGGACACAGGCGGGAGTTCATCTGTTGGGTTGTGCTTTAATCATCCCTGGAGAGCGCCAACTTATAGCCAGGTGCCCTGGCACATTGGGAATGGAGGCCGATGCCTCAAGCTGTGACTTCACAGCTCTCTCTTAACCCTTCGCTGTCACCTCGCTCACATCCAGCTTCCGTCCTTCCTTTAGGCCAAACGTGTGCCCCGCTCAAGCGGCAGGTTTCCTCCCACACTGGCCCTCGGTACACAGCAGCTGGTTAGGCAGGAATGAAACCCAGCACTCCTGCCTCTCAGTCCCATCCTCAGCCCACTCGACCACACGCAGCACCGGTAGCTAGTGCTGTGTGCTTTGCTGCGGCCTTTTGGGCCAGTAACACAGGGCACGACCGTTCCTTGCACGTGTAATTTGTTCGTGGGGGGTGCGCCCCTTCAGACTACAGTGTACCTAGTGTGGCCTCTTCACGCATTGACTGTTTTAGGCCCTGATCCTGCCCCTGTTAATGGGGAATTTTCCCGTTGGCTCCAGCTGGCGGTTTTAGCTGCACTGCAGCATATGTAGAGATAACAGCTAGTTTTAATCAAGTCAGATCAAAGCTAGCTCGAGTAACAATAGCAGGGGCAGCTGCCCAGGCTCGCCTTGCCCGCCTGGCACCCTGGGTACATCACGCCTCCGGCTTGCAGCGTAGACACACCCTCAGGTCTCGGGGCCCTTCGGTGGGACGTCTGTAAATCAGTCTGAAGGAGAGCGGAACCATTTAAAACCAGTTTAAGCTCTCACATCATTAACAGCCTCCCTGAGCAGACTCCCGAGGTACAAATAAATACATTTTAATAGGAGGCACAGAGCAGAGAGCTGCTAATCTGCATTAATTCCTCTCCTGAGGCTTCAGCCGCAGAAATGAGCAATTCAATACAGATCAGATGCCCAGGATGGACTGGGGGAGATGGGTTCTGCAGAGGGCTGTGCACAGAAACCCCAGCAGGAAATCTGGGCTGCAGCAGCAGCGTTCGCTCGTTCTTGCTGCACGTCTGGTTGCTGGGGGACATTTTGTTAAGCACACGCTGCAGCTGAGGCTGATGATTGGATGCTGTGTGCTTTTGAAACACGAGGGGAGGGGTGCATGAGAGAGAGAGAGACTCACCCACCTGAACTGGGGTTGTGTTGCCCCCTGAATTCTTTCTTCCCAGTAGTGCAAGTGTGTTCCCCAGAGAGCTGGGTTCTAGGCCCAGCTCTGGCAGTAGCCTGCTCAGTGACCTTGGGCAAGTGTGTTCTTGTTCCTATGCCTCAGTTTCCCCTCCTGACCTTTGTCTATTTAGACTAAACTTTTTGTGGCAAGGACTGTCTCTTACTATGTGTACCTTCAGTGCCTGGTATAAGGGGGCCTTGATCTCAGCTGGGGCCTCGAGGGCTTACCGTAATTGGCCAAGTGAAGCGCGATCCTACATTCAGCTGCAATGGGGTCAGTTTGGATGTAACAATAACTTTTGTACAAATCAATTGTAAGATTTCAGGGAACATGCTAGGCCTCAGTGAGCAGAACCCTGTTGAGTTTGATGCAAAATGGAAAAACTGGATGAAAGAAATGCGGGAGACACAGAGCCCCTGGCATCTGGTTAGCAGAGCTAGCAGCTTTAGCCAGGTCTGTAGTTGTCTAGAAAGCAAAGAACCAGTTGATGGCACCATTAACATCTTCCAGCATAACAAGACCCCCAGCCGACCCCTCAGCTCAGCTCTGCCCATCATCCCAATAGGGTTAAAAATGTTGACACCCTGAATGACTTATCTGCCAGACAAAAGGAAAAGAAATAAGAATGGTGGGGGGGAGGGGGAATCAAGGCCGTTGGCACTGGGCAGGAAATGACGGACCCTGGTAGGAGGGAGAGAGAAATGGGGGGGGTCACAGCCCCTGGCATGAGGGAGGAGGTGGGATGGAAGGGAGCTTGTGGGGGAATGGAGAGATCAAAGGAACCCTGATGTGGGCAGTGAGCTTGGCCTACAGAAGCAGTGCAGCGTGCCACCATCCGATGTAAAGGTAGTTCCCAGGGGTCCAGATACTGGGACGTTGGGGTTTGTAGAATTACTGGTGACAGCAGCAAGTTTGGAAAGATGTCCGTGCCCTGCCATGCTGCAAACGCTATTGACCAGGAGGGTGAGGCAGAGTCGGGAGCAGGTGGCAAGGCATCACCGTTGGATCTAACATCTGTGTTGCCCTCCTCGTGTAGGTCCATATGTACGACCCGTATGACGACTATTACCAGACAGTGCCCTTGGACTCCCACCAGACCATGTACGTCAGCTCGGGATACTACGGCAACCAGTACGGAGGTATGTGTTTCCCCATCATGGCCTCCCCACAGCCCACACTGTTGGGGGGGGGGCCCAGTGAGGCGGGGGGTTAGCAACTGGCCAGGATCCAGAGGGCTGCACCCAGCCTGCAGGAAACGGAGCAGATTTAGACACTTGTGTTATTTACTTGACAGGTGTTCAGATTCCAACCTCTAGAGGGCAGGGCCCATTTACACCCCAGCCAGACAAGCCACAGTATCATTCTTATTAATTTACTGAGGGTTTTGCTTATTTCTGTGCATAAAGCAGAAGAGGATGCTTAATTCCTTCAGGAAATACGTTTCTTGAGTTTTTGTAACTCTAGGTAGAATTCAATTCTGTGCCTAGCTTCACCAGGAAAGGACAAAAGGTCACAGCTCATTAGTTACTTGGCATCATCTCTTAAAGCTAAAATGGGACAGTTTTTATAAAGAAGCCAATATTTTTTTTAATTTAAAAATTAAATTCCTACGGTAGTCTAGCACTGGTCCAAATTGCATTGCACAGCAGCGCTGCTGCAGACTTCTGGGCCATTCCTGGAGTCATTTGCAAAACATTATATTCCCTTCACGTATTTAATGTAACATAAATGCATTGAATTTACTGCTTGCAAAAGGTGCTGGATGGACACTCCCTGCTTTTGAAAGGTGCTGAGATACCATGGTGGTGGGCACTAGCATCAGAACCTCATTACAGTCCCTTCTGGCCTTAAAATCTATGGGGCCAGATTTTTAAAGGGATTTAGGCCCCTAGAGACGCAGGTAGATGCCCATTGAACATCCTGCCAGGCTCCTCTCTGCATCGTTAGGCAGCTAACTACCTTGGAAATCTGGCCCTATGAACCTAGACAGACAGGCCTAGAGACTGATGCTCTCTGTCTGTTTCCTAATGGGTAACAGCTGCTGCCTCACCCTGGCCCAATATCGACCATCTCATAGGAAGGGAGAGGAGTTCATTCTGCGTAGTCCTTGGCCTCTCTGCTCTGGCTGCCAACAGGGACACCAGTTAGTCCCAGGTGTGGACTGGACTGAGACCCAGCAAACGCAGTGCACAGAGGCCGCTGACTGGGCAAGGCTGTTCTTCAGTAGCTGGGTGGGTGCTGGCTGCTGGGGTGGGGAGCTGGATGTGGGGCTGGTGAGGCTGGATGGTACTGGCATGGGGACCAGTGCTGGGCAGGGGCTGAAAACTGAGGTTTATTGGTCCTGGGAGGGGGGCTGGCTGGGGGGGCTGGGATGTGCTGGCCTTGGGTGGGTGGTCTGGGGTGGAGGGTGATGCTGGGGTTTTTACTGGAAGTGGGGGCTGCCTGAGACTTACTGGTGCTGGATGGGGGATTTGTGTTTGTAGTCTGGGTTGGGGGGGCTGGTTGAGGCAGAGAGGCTGGCTGGGGGGTTACTGGTGCTGAGAGGGGATTAGCTGTGGGGTTACTGGTGCTGGCAGAGGGTCTGGCTTGGGGGTTACTGGTGCTGGCTGAGGGGGATTGCTGGGGGGGTACTGGTGCTGAGAGGGGAGTTAGCTGTGGGGTTACTGGTGCTGATAGAGGGTCTGGCTTGGGGGTTAGTGGTGCTGGGAAGGTGGCCTGGGTTGGATGGCTGGTGCTGGCAGTGGAGACTGGCTGGGGAAGGAGTTAGTGATGCTGGGAGGGGGTTGCCCCAGAGTGTGACTGGTACTGGGAGGGGCAGCTGGATGGGGGGTTACTGGTGCTGGCAGTGAAGACTCACTGAGGAGTTACAGATGCTGGATTTGGGGCTAGCTGGGGGGTGTTACTAGGGCTAGGGATTGGGCTGGGGATCGGGCTGAGGGATAATACTGGGGCTGGGGCGGGGGGGAATCCGTCTGGGCGTGCTACTGGGCCTGGGACAGGGGACCAGGATGGGGATGCTACTGGGGCTGGGATGGGAGATTGGGCTGGGGGGTGTTACTGGGGCTGGGACGGGGGATCGGGTTGGGGGGGTGTTACTGGGGATGGGGGATCGGGCTGGGGGGGTGTTACTGGGGATGGGGGATCGGGCTGGGGCTGGGACGGGGGAATCGGGTCGGGGGGTTGCTGGGGCTGGGACTGGGGATCGGGCTGGGATGGGAGATTGGGCTTGGAGGTGTTACTGAGTAGCTAAGCCAGAGAAGCAGGGATGTTCCATGGGACGTTGTTTCAGAATTAACCCCCTGCCAAGCAGTGGGCAGCTGCTGCTTTCTCTCCTCCAGGCTGAGGGGTCCCAGGACCCGCTGCCCTGGAGCCGGTGTGCTAGTCTGCGAGCAGAGGGAGGCTGTGGCTAGGACACATGACCGACTGGGGGCGGGGGGGAGAGGGCGGGGTAGCAGCTTCCCATCAGAGCGTGAGCTTGTCAGACGTTTACAGGAGCCAAATCCCTGGGTGCCCGGCTGCTCCCCCTTCCGTCGAGCCACATCCCTAATGATAGGGTGACATCTGGTGGCACCAACCTGGAACTGCCCTGGCTGCACCCGCGACTTCGGAGCCAAGCTGTCACAGTCTGGATGCAGATGGGCTCTTGGCTCGCCACAGCAGTGCAGGGGGCCAGCCCTGAATGGCCTGGGACCTCTGGCAGGGGTGGATCTGCACAGGGCTCAGGCAGCCGTCCCTGTCCCTGTCCCCGCCAGAAGGAAGGATGCAGGCCCTGCAGTGGGAATATACATCAGAAATTAAATTAAAGCTGTTTCCTCATCTCTGGCAGGAACCTGAAGGTGGAGGGGCCGCATGCCCTGCCTCAGGGCGAGCTGCGCTCTGAAGCGCGGCATCTGTGCAGCTCAGAGGGGTGCTGTGTCACGGCAAGCCCAGGTCCTGCTTGGTCCTATCATGGGCATGTTAACCCGCCCGCCATCAGGGAATCTGGCCCCTAGCTCTGGCTTGCCCAGCTGGGAGATTCCAGACTCGCACCAGGCAGTACCCGAGCATGGGACCCAGCCCTGGGGTGGTGCATGAGGCAACACAGCTGTACACACACAAGGCCCCGTGAGAGCTCGGAGCCAAGAGCTCCTTGCTCACGTCTCCCGGGCAGCTGGGTCCTGCAGAAAGTGCGTTTATGCTTTCCTGATTATTAGAGCAATTGGTTCACTTGATTGGTTTATTCAGAAGTGGAAGAGAAGTGTTGCCTTTGTTTTGTTCAAGGCTCAGTCACCATGGCTTGTGTGCGCGCTACCGCACCCTGCTGGGTGGAAACAAATACTGCACTGTGTGTCATAAGCCCTATATTGCTCACTGCTCCAGGAGATTGTCAGCTCAAGCAGGAAGGACACACCCCCACAGTTTAACTAGCCAAGCAAGCAATGCATCACGAACCCTGCCCAGGCTCTCATCAAATGCACCAAAGCAGAACCCAGGTCTCCCCCTGTCCCCCAGCGGCTCAGATCACACCGTACCCTGGTGTTGAACAGGAGCCTGAGCAGCATTTGTCTCCCAGTGACAGCGAGAGGCAGCGCTCCCCAGGTCCTGGTGAAGTCCCTGTGTAAGCTTGATGCTGCTGTAGGTTCACTCCTCTTGCACAGGGCTGCAGGAACAATGGTGTCCCTGGGCGCCTTCCTCCATGTTCACCCTGCATCTCCTTTTGTCTTTGCCCCTCAGCACCTGGAGTGACTCACGTGATTGTCCGCGAGGACCCCTACCGCGTGTCGGGAGACCAGATGGCTTTGGGCCTGCTGGCCGGCGCCGCCACCGGGGCTGCCCTGGGATCCTTCATGTGGATGCCGTGCTGGTTCTAAGAACTCGCTCGCCCGCAGGACACCTCTGCACCAAGCGCTTGACCAAGAAGTTTGGGTTCCCTCCAGGAGGCCTGCGGGGCGATGCCCTGTAACGTAGATCGTTGTAAGGTTCCCCTCCCATCCCCAATGAGTCTGCACTTTGCTTGGCGTGCCTGACTAGGTGCATTGGTGGCATAAATTTTCCTTTGCCTCCTAACCCAGCAGTCATTAAATTTTCTGATCACTCAACACAATCCAGATGCCCCTGGCCCACACTGACCTAGGCACTGTGGCTGCCCAACCAGACCTTGAGCAGGGCCAAGCAGAGAGTGCTGCAGAGACCTCCGGTACCTCCCAGCTTCTCCTTCTACTCTGAAATGACAGCTTCTGCTCCTGGCCCTCCTCTGAAGAGAGGGACAGAGGAGGTGAGCACGGAGCCAGATCCTTAGCTGGTGTAGGGTGATTTAATTCCACTGATGTCAGTAGGGTGATGCTAGCTTACGCCAGCTGAGAATCCTGTCTCGATTGGCCCACGGGTTTCAGATCCCTGTAGCGTACAGGCCAGTGCTGTGTAAGTTGCAGATGTTTTATACGTTGTGTTTACAAGAAATCCTCCTTGGACTTAAATAGGAAGTAAAAGGAAACAGCCCCTTTCCTATGTAGCAGCCCCCCTCAGGTGTGTAACATATATAGAACATGTGACTGACAAGCTGTGTAAAGGAAACACAGAAGTCATCCCACTGTGGGGAGAGGGGGTCAGGGTATTTTAGTTTAGACGTGATTCTGTATGGTCCAATGCACAGTGAAGAGCAATAGGCAAAGTCTACAGCGTATTTCACGCCACCTGTAAAATGTACTTGGACATGAGCCACGCGAATCCTTCTGTGTCATATTTACACCAGCGCATGTTGACACTTACCCAGCGTCTGTTACACTCCACTCACCTATTAAAAAGATACGACTCACTCGCTAAGTGTATGACGCCCTCTGTCCTTCCCCCACAGTGCTTTGTGCTGGGGCTGGCCTGTTGGTTAGCGCCCAGTCCCTTCTTCCCCCTCCAGTCTATCCCTCAGCCCCATCTCTTGCTCTCTGAGCTGCTGGGGCTGAGAATACCACCCCCAGGCGGCAGGACAAGGGAGGTCTTCGTGGCAACCCTGCAGTGGACCCCCAAAGCGCTAGGCCATGAAGGGGACCGTTGCCACACAGGTCACTGCCAGCAGGGGGATTCGGGAGGAGCGTGAAGTTCAGCCCTTTTACAGGCTCATGGCCAATGCTCAGGCCATGCCAGGGCCCCATGCTGCTCAACTCTTACTCCCCCTTCGAGGCGGCAGGACAGTGAGTGAATAAGACGTGGCAGGCACAAGCCGTGCCCCTCTCATTGGCCCGGTTCCGGCCACTGCTAGATGGTTTCTGCTTTTCACTACAGCCTGCACTGGTGGTGCCTGACTCTATGGCCAATTCCACACTTGGCTGCTTGAGCCCCCAGACTGACCACCTGCTAGGAGCAGAGCCCCTGGTTTCACCCCAGGACACGAAGAGGGAAAGCACCTGCAGAATGGATTGGGCCAGGCTGGGATGAATGGGAGGAAGAAATTATACCTATTTTATGCCATGTGCAAGGGTGCCCATTCTCTGCCCACCCTTGGGAGTGGGTACACGCAAGGGTGGAGGGCAGTATGCCCAATCTGTGCCCAGTGGCAGAACTTGGTACATGCAAGGGTGAGGGGGGCAGTATGCCCATTCTGCAGCCACGGGCAGGAGTGGATGTGCACAAGGGCAGGGGGCAGTATGCCCATTCTGTGCCCACCTGTATTCCAAGAGGCAGGCAGACACCATGCAAATTGCTGAGGGAAAACAGGCTGTTTTCCCATCTCTCCTAGCGGATCGGTGGGTGGCAAGAGGCAGTTTTTACACCCCACAGGGTTTCTAGGAACCCAGTGCAATCCAGTAGCAGGCATTAACCCTAGCTATTTCCCGTGCACTGTCTGGTACTGCGTTGTAACCCCCATTGCTCACTGATACTGGCACGTCCAGAACCACGCAGGGTGGGGTCTGTGAAGCGTTCTGTGATGCCGCTGTACATCTGAAGCGCTGCAGAAATGAAACACGACCCTCTAGTAACAGTGACGCCTGCAAACGCACCTCGCCCCTGTGTGGTTGGAGGCTTCAGCAGTGCTGATGCGTCTGGCCTGAGGCATTGCTCCCAGAGGGGGAGTTGTGTTATGAGTGTGGGGCTAAACCCCCAGTGGGATTCTATTTTAAAGAGCCCCTCTAAGGCTATCAGGGATAACAGTGGAGACAGACCATGGGCCAGATTCTGACCTTGTTTGCCCCACTGTCAGACAGCAGCAGCTCCATTGACTTCAAAGGCGTGACCTGGGTTTACCCTAGTGAAAGCTAAAGCATAACATGACCTTATCTCGTGCAGTGGAGAAAGGTGCCGGCCAGTAGCTCAGCACCCTTCTCATTCAGCTGCTGTGAGGGCTTTTCCCCAAGGATGACTGACAGAATTGTTTACAATTCAACAAGTGATTTCCTTATGTGCATTAGGTAAGAGTGCACCCGTAGACAGGGTTAAGGGGATGAGCAATCAGCCTTAGCCACACTGTCCATTTCAGAGACTGCGAGGTATTTACTGTGCTGCTAAAGGGACACAGAAAACATAAACCATGTACTTAAAGACAGCCCTTGTGTCTGTTACTAATAGCTTAGCTCAGTGGCAGCCAGGGGTACACGTACCCGTAGGGGTACGCAGAGATCTTCCAGGGGTACATCAACTCATCTAGTTACTTGCCTAATTTTACAACAGGCTACATAAAAAAGCACTCGCGAAGTCCGTACAAACTAAAATTTCATACAGACAAACTGCAGCAGTCAGCAATTGTTCAGTAACAGTGTGGCTGTGACGCATGTATTTTTATGTCTGCTTGTGTAAGCAGGTAATTTTTAAGTAAGGTGAAATTTAGGGTAGGCAAGACAAATCAGACTCCTGAAAGGGGTACAGTAGTCTGGAAAGGTTGAAAGCCACTGGTTTAAGATGATTTAAACTGCAAGGCTGTTAAAACCCAATCCTGCTTTCGTCAGCAATGCTGGTCTCCATCAGCTGACTCAGGCTTGCGGAGATGTAAAATTGCAGTGTAGACATTCAGGCTCGGGCTGGATCCTGGGCTCTGAGATGCCACGCAAGATGGGAGGATGTTTGCCCAACCTGGGCTGTGAAGCTGGACTGGTCAGTTTCACATCCTGTTTCTGGTCACTTTCCCTTTCTGGTTGTCTTGCACTAGCACAAAGCTGCGGTGTTGGGGTGCAAATGCTGCAGGGGACGGTTTCCATAAATAGGAGAAAACAATTTGGTCACATATAAAAAAAAAAACCCCTGAAAATGTTCCTGCTCATTCAGTTTTGTAACAAGCCCATTCAGATCCAATTGAAGGCTTCAATTCTAGCTCGACCTGCGCAATGGGGGCTAAGAGGGCACAGGGCACGGATTTTCCACTCTCCTCCCTTGCAGGATGCCAGCAGTATGTGGCCAGGGGCACCCTTGAGTCCAGAGGGTGGGGAATGGCTAGTGCTCCATGGCCTCAAGGGGGTGTGGCCAACTGGGTTGTGGGCCTGGCAGCACCTGCAATCACTGGGTGGAAAGAGCAAAGTACTATCCTGCCTATATCTACCCTGTGCAGGGATAATGCCCCAGAGCATCGCTGCTTGGCTGGGCTGCTGGGGCTGCCTACTCAGCACTCCAGAGGAACAAGGGCCCGGTTTGGCCTTAAAAGGAGTTGACAGCGACCCTGTTAAGTGTATTTGCTTCTGTGAATACTGGAGATGTGGTAGGAATGGGGGGAACCCTAACAACAGGCATGGGGGCTGACTGAGAACAGAAGAGGGGGTTTTGCTGTCTGTCTCTTGCATTTGTTTGATGTAGCCACCAGCCATCCCCTCCAGGTGTATTCTGACCTGGTTTGGTTCACATTGGTACAGTAGCTGTCCTTAACAGGAGGTTTTAGTGTTTTAATGCTAATATGTCAATGTTTCCTTGCCACTTTTGCTTTCTCTTTTTGTGTGCCGAGGAGCAGAGTTTTGTTGTGTCACTGTTGCTATAAATCCACTAATGTAGATTTTGAAAATAAAGGCTATTTAGATCTAATAAAGGTGGTTCTTCACTACTCTGTGTATAATCTGTTGCTTTCTTTCCCATATTTAGTGTCTAAGGGATGGTAGCATTATGATGAGTTACTAGCTGGTATCATTACAGAAAGTCTTACAACTTCTGTTTGACTGAGCATGTAGGTGACTAGATCTTGGAAGCAGGCTTATGGCTAGCAGTGGGGCAGTTCAGAGCTGAGTCTATGGTCAATAAAGCTGAACTCCTCCGACTGAAATAATTTCTTAACCTGTAAGCAGAAACTCAGCTATGCTCCTGTAAGCAAATCAAAAATACTACACGGCTTCAGAAGCCCCATAAAGAGCAGGGCACTGGAATCCGCGATAGCCAAGCTGCCCAGGATGAACTGGGGAAGTATGCACCCCATGGGGGAGTGGATGGAATTGAAGCTTGCAGAACTCCTTTAGGAAGATGCTACTCTCTGCTCATCTGGCTTGGAGAGAGAGGGAGGGGCATTTATAATACTTGGTATGAATGGGCCCAAGCCCTGCCTCATCCTCAACAGAGCACACTGTCCCCAAAACAGCATCCATGCTCATCCCCCACCTGCTTCATTGGTAACTCAAGACCAGTGAGCTTCAGCATAGGCTCCCTCCCTGAGCTTGCCTGCCTCGAAGGGTTCATCCAGGACCCGCCCAGGCCCAGCTCCCGCTCTCTAGAGAGCCCCTCCTATGTCCATGAAATGCTGGGGGAGTTAAACTCCAAGTCAGTAGAGCGCCAGTAACGTGTGGCAGGGCCGGTCAGCGGAAGAGCTGGTGCCATTCAGATGGCTAAATCATCTGAAGAGATGAGGGCATCTCAGCAAGGGGGTCTCAACTTGGAGGTTGTGAACAGAAGTTGGGGTCACAAACCCCCCCCCCGCCCTCTCCGTATTGCTGGGGGATGGCAGGGGGGGGTCCAGGCTGGAAAAGGTTGAGAACTACACTTGATCTTACGATAGGTTGGAGGAAGGCTATTAGTGTTACTGCCTTCGCGCCCCCCCAGAGCAGAAAGCATTTGAGAGCGTAGTAGTCCTCAGTAGGACTTAGGCACATGCTGAAGTGCTGTCCTGCATAGGGACGCTTGTCTGATTCAGGGCCATAGTTTGTCTGACAACCATTCTGTAAATGCAGCTGCTGCCCATAGGAAATACCCACACAAGGTAAACTGAGGCACGGAGCACTCAAGAGAGTCATCCAAGGTCACACAATAAGCCAGCAGGCAGATGGGGTAGACCCTGGGCGTGCTGACCCCCGGCCCCACCTGCTCTCCCTCACATAGTTACATCCTTAAGTATCAACCCAGCTGCGTCTCTCTCCACTCACTCCCCATACCCATCTTCATACGTGGTTGGACAGGTGAAAGGCTTGGAGCTACTGGCTCAGCTTCCTCCTTGGGTGCCATTCCACTGGCTCCCCTGCATAGCTCTGCCCCGTCACTTCAGCTGATGTGTAGGAAATTGACAGGCTGGTTTATTTGTTTCGATGGGGGCAGAAAGCAGAATGGGAACAGGCAGAGCAGACCCTGGGGAGGGAGGCTGAAGATCTTCTTGGCCTGCCTGTGATGAAAGCGCTGCTCATTGCTGCGAGAGACCACACGAATCAAAGGCTCAGAGACCGATGTTGCAGCTGCTCTGAGGGTTTAAGTATTCGGCCATCCGAAGCTGGTAGCTGCCAAACCTCAGCACAGTCAGAAGCTGCCACCTGCATGTAATGGTAATAGCCTGTTTCTCAGCAGAGAGGAGGAGCTGGGATGGCTCTGCAGAGCCCGGAGTGGGCTGGTTCCTGCTGCTTTGCCATGCCCCTCACTACCAACGCATGACCCCTGGAAGTGTGAGCAGGCTCTGAATGGAAGGTGAGCAGAACCCTGGGGCCTGGCTTTAGATTAGAAATCTCTGCTAAGAGCTGGTCCGGTGCTAAGCACCTCTGCTGCAACAGGATGGCAATCGCTTTCCCAGCCTTTGATCAGAGGGGGCCAGCTTTTGCAATTCAGGCGTGAGAGCAATCAGGGCAAGCTTAGCGCAATACTTAGTTTAGCTCTTACATAGCACTTTTCATCTGGCGGTCTCAGAGCGCTGTACAACAGAAGATCAGCGTCATTGTCCCCATTTTACAGATGGGGAAAGAGAGGCACAGAGCAATGACATGTTCAAGGGCCATGAGAAAGTAGGTCACTAAGGCATTGTCTAGGCTGGGTATTTGCCCTGATGTCACCCATCAATGCAACTGTATCAGTGCTAATCCCCACCACAGACAGCTAAGCTATCACACTGATGGCTCTCCCCTACTGGGAACCGGGATCAGCTGTCTCACGGCTAATTGCCATGGAGGTTTGCATTGCCGCTAAGCAGAGGGATGAATCCAGGCAGGTTCCCATCTTAGTCCAGCCCTCGGATCATCATGATTCTTTACGATTACAGTCAGGTTCGGGGATACCCTTATGCGAGGTGCTGTACAGAGAGCTGGGCCATGCCCTTGGGAGCCTACACTGAGCAACAGAGACCACTGAGTGCTGCAAGGCAAAAGACACAGAAGCAAAGTGCTCAGGCTGGCGAGGGGGCATGTGCCTTGTTAACTCCACTACAATTGAAAAATAATAAAAAATAAAAACTATGTTGATTTCCTAGTCAAGGTACATTAGGCTGAGTGACCAAGTGATGTTCACGTCCTACCGTTTCCAGTTGGGCTCCCATTTAGTTTTTTCCCCACCCTGAACTCCCTCACTTTACGATAAGAAAGGCAGGAAATCTCAAGCTGGATAGAACCCTCTCCTTTATTCAGATTTAAAAGCCCCCTTATGCTAGGGTGACCAGATGTCCCATTTTTAAAGGGACAGTCCAGTTTTTTGGGACTTTTTCTTGTATAGGCACCTGTTACTCCCCACCCCCTGTCCCATTTTTCCCACTGTTGCTATCTGGTCACCCTCAGCCTTATGCAGGCTGTTCTTTAAAGTACACAGCTCAGCCAGCTTGGCCTACTAAAGAGCCGCTCCAACTCCCAGCAATGCCCAGAATGAGCCTTGCTGTGTCTCTGGAATATCAGCAAATCTGTGCTACTTCAGAGGATATTTGACAGCCTGCGGGGTCCTTACAGAAAATACCTTGCCAGCTGCCTTCTCTTCATTATGGGAAGGGAGATGTCCTAGGGATGTAAGTTCCACGACCACCACTCCCAAGAGGAGGAGACGGGTGGTGGTGGTCGGGGACTCCCTCCTAAGGGGGATGGACTCCTCTACCTGCCGTCCAGACCGGGAAACTTGAGAAGTATGCTGCTTGCCTGGAGCTAGAATTCAGGATGTGACGGAGTGCCTGCCGAGACTGATCAAGCCCTCGGACCGCTACCCCTTCCTACTTCTCCACATGGGCACCTATGATACTGCCAAGAATGAGCTTGAGTGGGTCACTGCAGACTATGTGGCTCTGGGAAGAAGGATAAAGGAGTTTGAGGTGCAAGTTGTGTTCTCATCCATCCTCCCTGTTGAAGGAAAAGGCCCAGATAGGGACCATCGAACAAGTGGAGGTAAATGCATGGTTACACAGGTGGTGTTGGAGAGAGGGCTTTGGATTCTTCGACCAGGGGATGTTGTTCCAGGAAGGAGGATTGCTAGGAAGAGATGGAATCCACCTAACGAAGAAAGGGAAGAGCATCTTCCCAGGCAGGCTTGCTAACCTAGTGAGGAGGGCTTTAAACGAGGTTCACTGGGGGTCAGTGACCTAAGACCTGAGGTAAGTGGGGATACCAGGACGAAACACAAAAAGGAGGGTGCAACAGGGAAAGCCTCCTGATTCATACTGAGAAAGTAGGACAATCAGCTAGTTATCTTAGGTGCCTGTACACGAATGCAAGAAGCCTGGGAAACAAGCAGGAGGAATTGGAAGTCCTGGCACAGTCAAGGAACTGTGATTGGAACAACAGAGACTTGGTGGGGAAACTCACATGACTGGAGCACTGTCATGAATGGGTATAAACTGTTCAGGAAGGACAGGCAGGGAGAAAAGGTGGAGACGTTGCACTGTATGTAAGGGAGCGGTATGATTGCTCAGAGCTCCAGTATGAAATGAGAAAAGCCTGTTGAGAGTCTTTGGGTTAAGTTTAGAGGCGAGAGCAACAAGGGTGATGTCGTGGTGGGTGTCTGCTATAGACCACCTGACCAGGAGGATGAGGTAGACGAGGCTTTATTCAGACAACTAACAAGTTTCCAGATCACAGGCCCTGGTTCTCATGGGGGACTTCAATCACCCTGACATCTGCTGGGAGAGCAATACAGCAGTGCACAGACAATCCAGGAAGTTTCTGGAGAGTGTTGGGGACAACTTCCTGGTGCAAGTTCTGGAGGAACCAAGTAGGGGCCATGCTCCTCTGGACCTGCTGCTCACAAACAGGGAAGAATTGGTAGGAAAAGTAGAAGTGGGTGGCAACCTGGGCAGCAATGACCATGAGATGGTTGAGTTCAGAATCCTGACACAAAGAAGAAAGGAGAGCGGCAGAATATGGACCCTGGACTTCAGAAAAGCAGACTGACTCCCTCAGGGAACTGATGGACAGGATCCCCTTGGAGAATAACATGAGGGGGAAAGGAGTCCAGGAGAGCTGGCTGTATTTTAAAGAAGCCTTATTGCGGGCACAGGAACAAACCATCCTGGTGTGCAGAAAGAATAGCAAATATGGCAAGTGACTAACTTGGCTTAACAGTGAAATCTTTGGTGAGCTTAAACTTAAAAAGGAAGCTTACAAGAAGTGGAAACTTGGACAGATGACTAGGGAGGAGTATAAAAATATTGCTCGAGCATGCAGGGGTGTAATCAGGAAGCCCAAAGCACAATTGGAGTTGCAGCTAGCAAGGGATGTGAAGGGTAACAAGAAGGGTTTCTACAGGTATGTTAGCAACAAGAAGGTCAAGGAAAGTATGGGACTCTTACTGAATGGGGGAGGAAACCTAGTGACAGATGATGTGGAAAAAGCTGAAGTACTCAATGCTTTTTTTGCCTGAGTCTTCACAAACAAAAACACTCCCAGACTGCTGCACTGGGCAGCACAGCATGGGGAGGAGGTGAGCAGCCCTCAGTGGTGAAAGAACAGGTTAAGGACTATTTAGAAAAGCCGGACATGCACACATCCATGGGGCCAGATGCAATTCATCTGAGGGTGCTGAGGTAGTTGGCTGATGGGATTGCAGAGCTATTGGCCATT
Organism: Natator depressus; assembly: GCF_965152275.1. NCBI lineage: Eukaryota > Metazoa > Chordata > Testudines > Cheloniidae > Natator > Natator depressus. The sequence continues at coordinate 12,523,558 of NC_134234.1, read as the reverse complement.
ATCTATGAAAACTCATGGCGATCGGGGGAGGTCCTGGACGATTGGAGAAAGGCTAATGTAGTGCCCATCTTTAGAAAGGGAAGGAGGAGAATCTGGGGAACTACAGACTGGTCAGCCTCACCTCAGTCCCTGAGAAAATCATGAAGCAGGTCCTCAAGGAATCTATTTTGAAGCACTTGGAGGAGAGGAAGGTGATCAGGAACAGTCAACATGGATTCACCAAGGGCAATTCATGCCTGACCAACCTGATTGCCTTCTATGATGAGATAACTGGCTCTGTGGATATGGGGAAAGTGGTGGACGTGATATATCTTGACTTTAGCAAAGCTTTTGATATGGTCTCCCACAGTATTCTTGCCAGCAAGTTATAGAAGTATGGATTGGATGAATGGACTATAAGACGGATAGAAAACTGGCTAGATCGTTGGGCTCAATGGGCTGTGATCAATGGGTCAATGTCTAGTTGGCAGCCGGTATCAAGTGGAGTGCCCCAGAAGTCGGTCCTGGGGCTGGTTTTGTTCAACATCTTCATTAATGATCTGGATGATGGGATGAATTGCAAGTTTTCAGATGACACTAAGCTGGGGGGAGAAGTGGATTCACTGGAGGGTAGGGATAGGGTCCAGAGTGACCCAGACAAATTGGAGGATTGGGCCAAAAAAAATCTGATGAGGTTCAATAAGGACAAGTGCAGAGTCCTGCACTTAGGATGGAAGAATCCCATGCACCGCTATGGGCTGGGGACCGACTGGCTAAGCAGCAGTTCTGCAGAAAAGGACCTAGGGGTTACAGTGGACGAGAAGCTGGATATGAGTCAACAGTGTGTCTTTGTTGCCAAGAAGGCTAGCAGCATATTAGGCTGCATTAGTAGGAGCATTGCCAGCAGATCAATGGAAGTGATTATTCTCCTCTATTCGGCACTGGTAAGCCCACATCTGGAGTATTGCACTCAGTTTTGGGCCCCCCACTACAGAAAGGATGTGGACAAACTGGAGAGAGTCCAGCAGAGGTCAATGAAAATGATTGGGGGCTGGGGCACATGACTTACAAGGAGAGGCTGAGGGAACTGGGGTTCTTTAGTCTGCAGAAGAAAAGAATGAGGGGGGATTTGATAGCAGCCTTCAACTACCTGAAGCGGGGTTCCAGAGAGGATGGAGCTCAGCTGTTCTCAGTGATGGCAGATGACAGAACAAGAAGCAATGGTCTCAAGTTGCAGTGGGGGAGGTCTAGGTTGGATATTAGGAAAAACTATTTCACTAGGAGGGTAGTGAAACACTGGAATGGGTTACCTAGGGAGGTGGTGAAAGGCGCTGCGGAAAAAATAGAAACTCAAACTACATTGTTTAAAGTCTCCCGAAGGTGGTCTCACCTGCCCCGCACCCTCCCTTATGTAGTGGCAATTTTGTCTCCTTAGGTTTCCAAACAGGCCCTCAAAAAGTGATGGGGAAAGCCCTGCTCTCAGGAACTCTGATGTAAATCCATAGAATCATAGGGTTGGAAGGGACCTCAGGAAGTCCAACCCCCTGGTCAAAGCAGGACCAATCCCCAATTTCTGCCCCAGATCCCTAAATGTCCCCCTCAAGGATTGAGCTTTCAACCCTCGGTTTAGCAGGCCAATGCTCAAACCACTGAGCTATCCTTAGATGTTAGTACACTCTAACTTGCCATGCAGTGACCTTATAAAAATCACCCCAAGAAGCCTAGTCTCACATTACCCTCAGGGCACCTCTTCAGGTGTGTGTGTGGGGGGGGGGGGAAGATGTCAGATACCACAGGTCTTGAACCCTGGTTCACAGGACTCTTAGATGTTAGTACACTCTAATTTGCCCAGTTGATTTCTTATTCTGGATTTGCACCCAGACGGCTAGTGACCCGATTACTCCTCGCTAGACATACACCGGGGGTTACTGACCAACCTGGGTTTAATCCACACCCAGCTTCCCACCGCTAAGTGCTGTGACTGAGCATCCCAAGGAGACCCCATGCAGCCTGAGTAACAGCATCTCCCCAGCCTGGAATACTCGTCTGTATGGAACCTATGTCAGATTCACCAGTTCACACCAACGGCCTGTCCTTGGTTCTCAGCAGTAGGAAACCTGTCCCTGAATATGAGCCAATGCCCCAGTTTCCATCACATCTGTTTTCCTTGTGATTAATTCATTCCTTCTGCATCATGTAGCCTGGCAGAAAATCTTTTCAATTCATCGCAGCTGCTGCTAAGTGTTAATTGATTGGTGATCTTCCCTAGAGCAAAATGGTGCCGGCCCAGCTCCCCCAGCCCTTGAGCTCTGCTTCAGGGTGTGTCTGAACCAAGGTGACAGATCTAAGCAGCTGGGTAATGGGCGAACTTGCTGAAATGATGGGCCTTACTGTGCTCTCAGGTGTAACAGGGGTGAAAACAGTGTCAGGAAAGAATCAGCCCACATTAATCTGGGACCAAATGCTGCTCCAAGTTATACCAACGTCTCCACTGAGTCCAGTGGAGTTACTTCAGATGTACACCAGTATCACACAACAGAAGCTGGCCCCGCAGCCAACTGCCTGAGCAAAACACACGGAGCCTCCCCTCTGATTTTTGAGCTGTCTGAATTTATCATCATCCTTTTCTAGCATGTTTATCTGAGCATCTCCGGGCACTTTCAAGACATGAATGAATTAAACCTCAATGACCCTATGAGGTGAGAGGTATTATTAGCTGTATTTCCATCTGGGGAAACTGAGGCACAGAGCAGTTTAGGCCCCAATTTTCACATCAGCCACTGATTTTGGATTCCTTAATTTCTGGAGTGCCCAACCGCAGACACCTGGGGCCTGATTCCAGAGGCACCGAGCACCCACAGCTTTCAGTTGGAATGGGGGTGGTCGGCTTCAGGGCCGGATTAAGGCAGGGGCTTTATGGGCTGCAGCCCAGGGCCCTGGCTCTAGGGGGGCCCCACAAAAATAAATCACAGGCAGCGATCTCCAACTCCAGGCCGATGAAAGTCCAGCGGCCCAGCAGGGCTCTGCCTGCCGGCCTGCCATAACCCCAGGCTGCTCCTGGATGCAGCTGGCTGCTGGCACGTCTCTGCAGCCCCGGGGCGGGAGGGGAGAGGTGTGTCTGCACACTGCTCTCACCCCCAGCACCGTCCCTGGTGGCGCTTGTAGGTGCGGGCTGCACATGAAGACACGCTATCTCCCTCCCCCCAGGGGCCACAGAGACGTGCCAGCAGCCAGCTGCTTCCAGGAACAGTGTAGGGCTATGGCAGGGAGCCTACCTGAGCCCAGCTGTGCCACCAGCCAGGAGCCGCCTCTGGTAAGCACCTCCCGGCCAGAGTCTCCACCTCGCACCCGTGCCCAAGGTCAGAATCCCCTCCTGCACCCAAACCCCCTCCCAGAGCCTGCACCCCAACACTCTGCCCCAGCCTGGAGCCCCCTCCTGCACTAAACTCCCTCCCAGGAAAAAGACTTGTATACAGGGGCCCCAAAAATCTAATAGCCCCAGGCGAGTTAATCCGGCCCTGGTCAGCACCTCTGAAAATTGGACCCAAATGTCTTACATTGGGCCAGAGATGCCCAAAGATCAGTGGCCCCTTGTGAAAGCGTTGGCCCAAGGGACTTGCCCAAGGTCACAGAGTTACATTTTATTGATTTTTCACCCTCCAAAATAAGGGAGGAACGAAGAAGTAAAGCAATGGGAAGGGAAGAAAAGAAAAGGGGAGCAGGGAGGGAAAGGAGAGGACTAGCTCAGTTTCCATCTGCTAGGAATTAATCAAAGATTTCCAAAAAAGTCAGACTCAATCTTCTCTGAAATGTCACCGGCTCGTTCAGTGCCAAGTCGCTGTGCTTAGCTTCTATCCCTGGAGGCCACCTGCTTTTCCAGCTGCAGCCCTCGTTGTTTGGCTACAAGGACTTCTCTGGAGAACCAAGTTTCCATGAGTTGGAGAGTTTCCACGGTGATGGGATAGAGCTAGGGCCCTACCAAATTTGCGCCATGAAAAACACATTGTGGACTGTGAAATCTGGTCTACCCCCCCCCGTGAAAGTCTGCTCTTTTGTGTGCTTTTATCCTACGCGCTACAGATTTCACAGGGGGGGACCAGAGTTTCTCAAATTGGGGGTCCTGACCCAAAAGGGAGTCACAAGGTTATTTTAGGGGGGTTGTGGTATCGCCACCCTCACTTCTGCGCTGCTGCCTTCGGAGCCGGGTGGCCGGAGAGCGGCCGCTGCTGACCGAGGGCCCAGCTCTGCAGTCACTGGCAGAGAAGTAAAGGCGGCAGTACCATACCACGCCATCCTTACCTCTGTGCGGCTGGTGGCTCGGCCGGCAGAGCTGTGCGGGCAGGAGGCAGGGTGGCTCACAATGTTGTCAGCCTCTCAAGTGCTGAATTCACTTACAGGCCGAACACTAATAACAAGGGAACCAGCCTCGAAGAGCCTGGCAGAGTGACCCAGGGCCCCGAACAGAGATGGGGCAAGCTCCAAAATGGGACCCTTCCCAGAGTCTCCAGATGGATGGGTCAGGCGCAAAGCGGCCCTGATCCCAAACCATGAGGGGCTTCAGGAGCTCTGCCCGAAACCTGAACTGCGGCCAGGCATTGAGGATGCAGGATTCGCTCCTCTGCCTCGCAGAATGGCTAATGCACCTTGCTCAGCTGTTGCCAGGGGGACAAAGGCTGCAACAGGTTGAGGCCTCTTGTCTCAAATCCCCCTCGCAAAGGGAGATTTCAGCGCAGCACAGAGCACAGAGACCCCCTTGAACAAACAGAGCTAAACTCCTCCCCCAAAGATCTGTATTTAATTAGGCAGCAGCTGGGTAGTTTAGCCTTGTCCTTTATTTACATGCAGGGTTTTCTCCAGTGTCTGTGACAGCGGGACTGAGATCTATACGCCGTGACAGCGAGCGCGGTGCTCTGGGAGGCTGCGAGCTCCCACAGCCATGCAGCCGGAAACCAGGCCGAGAAAGCAGAAGCTAGGCAAAGGCATCGCAGAGGAGGGAGCTGATGGCCCCGTACTGCACTAGTGCTCTCAGTTCTGGGCACCCCAGGACCTAGAGCGTCTTGATGGCCAAACATGCATGGCTGCTGGTTGGTGGCTCAAACCCAGCCAGGGATGGGGCTATGTAGACTAGTTGGAGGGGTAGTGGGGTGTAGGTTAAGCAAAAGGCCAGAGGAACAGAGCCGAGCCCAGGGGACGCCAAGCCAGCAGAGCATGTGTGATCCTAGCTGAAACATCTGCACTATCTGCTGTGTGTGGCAACTGGCTCTTCGGAGGCTCTCAAGTGGGTGGGAGGGTGGAGCTCGGCAGGGCACCACTCTTTCCCTTGCTCCTGAATGGAGCTCATGAGGAATATTTCTGGCTGCGTGATGACGAAGGGTGTGGGAGGAGAGCGGCCTACAAACCACGGAAGGGTGGGAACACCCAGGTGGCAGAGGCAGTGTTCAGGGTGGAGCTCGATGCCTGAGATTCGGCTGCAGAAGAGTCTCCCCTGGGAAAGTGGGGCGGGCCATTCCAAGTCCTACTGGAGCCAGCAGGGGCCATTCCTAGGTACACTGGAGACTCTCCTAATGGGGAGAAGCCTGACTGCAGAGGGGGATGGAGTGGGTAAGCTGCCGGGTCTTTTCCATTTCTACCTTTTATGAAGAAAAAAGGAATCCAACATCTATCTCCATGTTACTCAAAAGAAAAGGAGTACTTGTGGCACCTTAGAGACTAGCCAATTTATTTGAGCATAAGCTTTCGTGAGCTACAGCTCACTTCATCGGATGCATACTGTGGAAAGTACAGAAGATCTTTTTATACACACAAAGCATGAAAAAATGGGTGTTTACCACTACAAAAGGTTTTCTCTCCCCCCACCCGTGTCTCCTGCTGGTAATAGCTTATCTAAAGTGATCACTCTCCTTACAATGTGTATGATAATCAAGTTTGGCCATTTCCAGCACAAATCCAGGTTCTCTCTTCCCCCCCCCCACCCCCCCACAAACCCACTCTCCTGTGTGGACTGGACCAGGCTGAGGTTGATGGTGGGATGGAAAGCCCTTGGGGAATTCCACCATGATTTCAACAATTTCCATCCCACAATCAGCCTGGTCTAGTCCACACAAGAGATCCACTTCCTGGACACTACAGTGCTAATAAACGATGGTCACATAAACACCACCCTATACCGGAAACCTACTGACCGCTGTTCCTACCTACATGCCTCCAGCTTTCACCCGGACCACACCACACGATCCATTGTCTACAGCCAAGCTCTAAGATACAACCGCATTTGCTCCAACCCCTCAGACAGAGACAAACACCTACAAGATCTCTATCAAGCATTCTTACAACTACAATACCCATCTGCGGAAGTGAAGAAACAGATGGATAGAGCCAGAAGAGTTCCCAGAAGTCACCTACTACAGGACAGGCCTAACAAAGAAAATAACAGAACGCCACTAGCCGTCACCTTCAGCCCCCAACTAAAACCCCTCCAACGCATTATTAAGGATCTACAACCTATCCTGAAGGATGACCCAACACTCTCACAAATCTTGGGAGACAGGCCAGTCCTTGCTTATAGACAGCCCCCCAACCTGAAGCAAATACTCACCAACAACCACATACCACACAACAGAACCACTAACCCAGGAACCTATCCTTGCAACAAAGCCCGTTGCCAACTGTGCCCACATATCTATTCAGGGGACACCATCACAGGGCCTAATAACATCAGCCACACTATCAAAAGCTCGTTCACCTGCACATCCACCAATGTGATATATGCCATCATGTGCCAGCAATGCCCCTCTGCCATGTACATTGGCCAAACTGGACAGTCTCTACGTAAAAGAATAAATGGACACAAATCAGATGTCAAGAATTATAACATTCATAAACTAGTCTGAGAACACTTCAATCTCTCTCGTCACGCGATTACAGACATGAAAGATGCGATATTACAACAAAAAAACTTCAAAACCAGACTCCAGCGAGAGACTGTTGAATTGGAATTCATTTGCAAATTGGATACAATTAACTTAGGCTTGAAAAGAGACTGGGAGTGGCTAAGTCATTATGCAAGGTAGCCTATTTCCCCTTGTTTTTTCCTACCCCCCCCCCCAGACGTTCTTGTCAAACCCTGGATTTGTGCTGGAAATGGCCCACCTTGATTATCATACACATTGTAAGGAGAGTGATCACTTTAGATAAGCTATTACCAGCAGGAGACTGGGGTGGGGGGAGAGAAAACCTTTTGTAGTGGTAAACACCCATTTTTTCATGCTTTGTGTGTATAAAAAGATCTTCTGCAATTTCCACAGTATGCATCCGATGAAGTGAGCTGTAGCTCACGAAAGCTCATGCTCAAATAAATTGGTTAGTCTCTAAGGTGCTACAAGTCCTCCTTTTCTTTTTGCGAATACAGACTAACACGGCTGTTACTCTGAAACCTGTCATGTTACTCCTGTTCACCAACCTTCAGAGCTGAGTCGTGCAGCATCCGCGCTCTGGGTCAGTCTCAGAGCATCACCGGGGCTGGACTAGACCATCCTGCATGTGCTGGGGGTCGTGCATCAATGCAGAAGCAGGCGCTAGTCTGTCCGGGGGTATCATCTCTCTGTTACTCCTCAGCAGCTGTCACAGAGGCCCGTCAGTTCTGGGAAGTGTCTGTTTTTTCTGACATTTCAAAGCCTGATACAGCTGAGAGCAAAGACACGTCTGGGACTTGGAGGCGTTGCCCAGGCGTGGACTTGTGGGGGTTTGGCCGCTTCTCCCACAATTCCCTCTCTAAATCCCCCACGTCAAGGGGGCTGTGCCAGGAGTTGTGGCAGAGGCACCCAGTGGGCAGGCCCATAGCAACCGTGCACCACTGTTCCCGGACTCACGTGGGCGCACTTGTAGGGTTGGCTTGGTGCAGATGTATTCACCTGCATTTTCCTTGTCTACCTCCTACACTTTCCAGCCCTCCACAACCCTTCTGTGTTATTATTTCTCTGGCCTCACAACTCCGCTGACTAGTATCAGCTCTGATCTGTCAAGGGAACAAGCTGCATGTTAATGACATTCATTCATGAAACGGGGCCTGTACCCCCTCCCCCCCACCTCTCCCAGTCTGAGAGGGCCATTGCCCACGCTTGGCCTCTACACCGTTTTTAAGCCAGGGGGCAGTATTTGTATCTGGGTCATTTTGAGAGTAAGATTTTTATGAGATGCTGTATCAACATCAAGACCATCTACGGAATTCCCTCCAGCAGCAAATCTTGTCTCTCTCTCATCACATCATACGTTATTTTCCTCTCTTAACTCATCTAGCAAAGCAATGAAAAAAGTTAGAATTAGGAATGGTAATTGCAGGATCACCTCTCTCTCTCTCTCTTTAAATCTGCGCCACATTTTCATTTCTCTGGTCTCCTGGTAACAATAATACTTACACAGCACTTTCCATCCATAGCTCTCAAAGCACTTTACAAAAGAGGACAGTATCATTAACCCCATTTTGCAAATGGGGAAACTGAGGCACAGAGCAGGGAAGTGACTTGCCCAAGGTCACCCTGCAGGCCTGTGGTGGAGCCAGGAATAGAACCAAGGTCTTCTGAGTCCCACGCTACTGCTTGAGCTACTAGGCTGTACCACACTGGTAAGTATGGACTGCCCCACACCCTGCAGGATTGTTCAGAAATAACTATTGGTAGCACAGGACCTTCCTTTAATACCCTAATCTGCATATTATTCAGACTGGCAGATTTCTGTAGGCTGACAGGTACTCACTTCCCTGCCCTCTAGCCCCAGGAATTTGTGACCATCTTGCAGAAATAGCCAACTGTGCAAACTTCTTGGCCTTGCTACAGACAGCATCTTCTCAGACATTTCTGAGTCACGCTTCCGGTCAGCCGCCTCCTTTGTTTCTGTGCTGGCTTTGGTCCAAATCCCGCTCAGCTCTTCCCTGGAAATGGTCCTGTGGGAGTAACTGGGCGCAGCTAAAAGCCAGTGGCTACATGGTGCTCTGAGTATCCCACATGCTGCTAAAGGACTCCCCCCACCCCCTCCCCCCTTGTAGTCATGGTGCATTTGGTAGCCTGTGTCCTGCCCCAGAGAATTCCCCACCAAACTCATCACTACCAGACTGTATCAGAAGCACGCCTGCCAGTACATAAGCACCTGCTCTCCCACTTTGTGCCCCTCCCCTCCTCCATCACCAGGAAACCGGCCAAGAAAGTCTTCTGAAAATCCACTCAGGCGTCTTGACTGGTGTCAGGCAGTGCAGGGAAGGCAGCAGCAGGATGCCTATGCTACACTCGTCCATTGACGCACCACGACCGTCTCAAACACAAAATGAACTCGCCGCTGTTCAAGGCCAGGAAATTAGCTTTGCTCAGAGACTGAGCCAGCAGAATCAAGCGGCACGGGAAAACGTGGCTCCCTCCAGTTAAAAGACAGGACTGTCAGTGCAGAGAGGGACACTTCAGACAGTCCCTTGGGGGAGGGGGGCGAGTTTACCGTAGCGGCACACAGGGCTACACAGTTATATAGCCATGGGCACTCATCTGCTTGCTAAGTCAGCATGAGATGCCTCTCCCCCCTCTTCACCTGCAATAGACCCACCATTTTATGAATCCCCCGGGTTTTTTAGACGCTTTGGCTTAAGAGTGGTTAGTGCCCTTTCGCCTGATCTTACAAAGTCGGCAGATGTCCCCGAACAGCTTGGTAAGACTCCAAGGTCTTGGCCTGCAACCTTTTCAGCTTGGCAACCCCCTTATTTGGAGTCAAACATTTTTGCCACCCGCCCCGAAATTTAATATAAAAGAGTAAAAAGTGCATTAGTGCTAACGATGATAAGCCGATGGAATTGATTTGTGCGCATGGCTGGAGAGGATGACAAGGAATCCTTGATCTTTGTCAGGGTGTGCGGGGAGTGGCGGAGCGAGATTTTCTTTGCTTTAGACTGTAATAAAATTGAACGCCTCACGCCCCTTGGGTTGCTTTCCATGACCCCACCCCCAGGCACACAGCCCAGTGGTTGAGAAACACGGGTCTATTGTAGACGTAAAATGGGGCCTTGGCTTTTTTTCCCATGACTCCCCACCTTTCAGTTATGGTCACATGTGGGAGGGGAACACAGCTAGGTCTAAGGCTGAGGTTTGCATCGATCCGGTGGGTCAGATTTCCTCGTAGCCCCGATCAGACAGGCCCCCCCTGCAAACCTGCCCCCAAGCCTGGGGCTGTTCAGAGCAGGGATTGGCCCATTGCAGGGGTACGATTCAGCTCCACGTCTCGCTCCAGCGGGTGGATGTTTGCAGCTGGGGCTCTGGCTCAGACCGGGCCCCAGCAGCATCTAACAACACAACAGCCATTGCTATGTGCTCAGAGCCGCAGAGCTCAGGCTGGTGTGGGCATTTCCCTTGTGATGGGGCCTGGCGTGTCTGGGTAGCACTGCCCTCTGCTGGGTGGAATCAAAACCGCTCAACTGTGTGTCACAGGCCCAGAGATCGCCTGAGCTCCCGTGGCAGGGGGCCGGCGTTCCTTCCTGGCCCTGCGCTCAATAACGCCGTTCTGGGCCATTTTGCCAATCAATGCTGGTAGGATAATTACTGCAGGGACCCTTACGCCCCCCCGTCAACTTGAGCACACAAGGGGACTTGCTCACGTTCTTGCTGCCATTGCATGAGGCCTGTGTCAGGAACTGCCCCAGTAATCCTATTTACCAGGGCACAGTGAAATAAAGCAAACAGCCAGAGCCTAGGTCATTGGGCCACTCCAGTCCCTCACTTCCTAGACTATAAGGAGCTGGATTCTGGGGCTGCTGAGCTCTGGCCGGTAGCCTGGCAGCTGCCAGGCTGAGATGAATAGGCCGTCGCTTGGAGTTAATTTTAATAATTCAGGGTGCGTCCGTAGCACCTTTATTAGCTGATCTCACAGCACTTTGCCCACATTCAGCCTTGCCCCACGAGGGAGGTGCATCACGAATGCCATTTCACAGAGCGGAAATGGAAGCACAGAGGCTGAGATAACGGTCAGGCAGCGGACCCAGGAATGCAGATTCCCGTCCCCTGAGCTAACCGCTCAACAGCGCTCCTGCCGATTACATTTCACAGGGACCAGCACTTTGCACAGACAGTTCGAGGGTTCCCTGGGGAGTCACTGTGGAGCCCCTGCACCAGACGTCTGCGCTGCGAAGGCTGGCCCTGCCCCAGATCCCAGCCCAGCTGGGGATGAGCAGAGAGGAGCACCTGGTCTCTCCACCCCCCCAAGAGCCTGGGCGGTACATCCTGCCCCTCCTGCCCGCTGTCCTGAATGGAAGAACGGGACGCCTTTGGAGACGGGACTGTGGAGGCTGCTGCAGAGGCCACGTGCTGCCACTGAAGGGCTGCAGCTGGAGTTCGGGGCTAGATGACAGAGCTAGGGAGCAGCCTGGGTGCATGGTCCCTGTGAGCCTGCGCTGCACATCGACCACTGCCCAAAGGGAATCTGGGACTAAGGAGCCGGGCTGAGGAGCCATCGAGGTGGTTTGTGACTGATGGAGGCAACTGGGATTATGCCACACCCTGTGGAGTGTTTTCTGCCATGGCACTGGGGTTCTGTCCATGCTGATCAAGGCACTGGGCTAGATCTGGGCAGGGGAGAGATACCTGCCTCCCCAAAGGGTGTAAGTTGCAGAAAGGGGAGACCCCCCCCCTCCCAACATGCATCTCTCACCACGTCCTGAGATGAAGAAAAAAGTCTCCAACACTGGTGAGTAGCCTATGAATGTAGGCCCATAGCGGCATGGGCAGGGCCTCCAGGCTCTCAGCATCCATAACCACCTAGGATTTCACCTTTGTAGCTGTGCTGTACAACACAGCCACTCCTGCATCTGAGCTAACAGAGAATCACCATAAGCCCCTAGCAGTACAGGGCTTTTGACACACACCGTTGAGCAGTTCCAATCCCATCCACTAGAGGGCTTCAGTGGATTGTTGCAATACTGTTTACTATGGAGCTTGGTATGTGTCTCTGATAATATGCTATGTGGCATCTGGCAAATAAATAAAAAGACCATTTTCAGCTGGCCTGTATCCTTCTGTATAAGCCTTTTAAAATGGAGATGTTCCCTTGGCTACGTACATTCTCCTTCCTTACTGTAACAGCTTGGCGCAGCCTTTAAAAACGGTCACTGATTTTAGCCACCGGTTCCTCTTGTGCTGTGGAAAGAAGAAAAGCCCCAGTTGGCTGCTCCAAAGGGAAGACCTCAATTTCAGGCAAATTCACCCTAGAGAAAACAATTAGGGGAAATGACGACACTTCTGCTCCCAGGACACATCCCCAGGAACGAAGGATCATCACAAGCCTGCAATCTGCCACTCCAAGGGCTCAACACATTTCTTCCACCTGCCTTCTCTAACACACACAGAGCAGCATGTACGCTAAAAAACCCCCAACCCCTACCAAAACACGGCACTCCACCGTATACTTCTCTGTCCGTGGGGAGAGAGTACAAACAACATGACTGATGTTACTCATGTCGCTTTATGCCCTACTGGAAGGTGCTCAGATACTACAATGATGAGGACAGCAGAAGCACCTATCGAGAACAGAATCTTAGAGAGGGATTAAAAGGAGCTGAGCAGCCTGGTCCTTTTTCTCACCAGAGATGTTACGACCAGGTGTAATGGGCAGCACAGAGTAAGGCATGTGAAGAAGACTGGGGGAAAGATGGACAACAGGGATGTTGCCAAGTCTAGCGCTAGTTGGTGTTTTTCTTAAAGCCCCAGCTCCTGGAGTCATGTGAATACGTGAGTATCACGACTTTCACTAGCATAAAAAGGGCATTTCTAGCTCCAACAGTGGCACAGCAGAGCTTGAAAATGTGAACTCTAAATGCCCCAATGCCAGCAGGCAAACAAAAAGAATCCATTATTATTTTTAAATTGGCATGATTCTTTAAGCCGAGCTCATTAATTTGGGGGGCCTGACTCATGATTTTGGGTGGCCCGGTAACAAAGGAAGCCTAGGAGCAGCAGTGGCTGGGCAGCGTGTGGGTGCTAACACACCAAAGCAGATGCATGTGGAACATGCATGGTGGTATTTGCCTCCCCACCTCTTCCCCAGTGCCAAACACGGCTAGAAATACTCTCACACATCCACTTAAGAGAGACCCCGGGACTCCCAGAGCTGCCCTTTACACACAGAGCAGTCTATCTGGGTGTACAGTCTGTCTGTTTAGCCTGTAAGCGCTCTGGGGCGGAGACACTTTCTTTCTCTGTGCTCCTATCACCAAGCACCCTTGTGAGGGCTTAAATAACAGCAGCTGCTCAGATGTTTGGCTACATATCACAAGACACTCTTGCTTTGCAGATTTGACCCAGAATTTTCCTGTGATGAAATATTAACTGTCTCCCTCCAGAAAATGTCCCAGCAAAGAAACTGACGAGAGTTTGTAGATACGCTACACTTGTATCAGTCATGGTATTGCCAACCCTGAGCATTCAAAATTCATGAGTCTGGACCCCCCAAAATCATGGTTGGTTTAAAGAAAATAAGTGTGAGGTTCTCTCTCTTTTTTTTAAAACCTTCTGGCTTCTGAGCCTTTAGATTGCACACACTTCACATTTTCTTGTTTTCCTTTGCAACCACGAGGGCTAGAAATTAGTGTTCAATTAAAAAAATCAGAGGTTCTTATTTAATCACTTGATTCCAGGATCTGGGGCTTTGAGAAGAATCACCCAAACTTCTGCAACTTGCAGTTAAAGTCATGAGAATTGGCAATGTTGCCATTAGGATGAATTTACTGAGCAGGCCTCGTTAATACCTCACGACTCACTTCGCCATTCCTCAGAGGGAAGCTCCACTAGGCTCTTACAATTCTTTCCACATCTCCACAAACGCCACAGCCTCTCTTGGCTACGCCCTCCCCAGTACCAAACAAAACACAGTTTTCCTCCGGGCGGGGCAAGGGGTGCAGGAAGGGGTGCTTCCAGCCCTGACAGATTCCTCTCTCAATTCTCATTTATTATTTCTCAGATCTCTGTTGTTTCCTGACTTAAGTCCAGAATCTGATTCACTCATTTATATTCTTTTCTGTGCTTCTCTGCTCAGCTACACGTATGATCTCGCTCATACTCTCTCTCTCTCTCTCTCGTCTTCATGCTGCTCCTCCCTGAACACCTGCAATTATTTCTGCCTTGCTGGAGTGGAAGAGTACTGGAATTTAAAAAAAAAAAAAAAAAAAAAAGGACAATGACACTGTACATCAGTCAAAGAAAACAAAATTAGAGGCAGGGGTCCAGCAGCTGAGCTCTTTTCAAGCTGTGGAGTGAGACCAGGCTGGCTGACTAGCCATTTCTCTCCACCTTCAATGCCTTTCTTTCAGGTCAATACTTTGTTGGAGAGAAAAACAGTTCTCACTCTCAGGTTGAGTGCAGTAAATCAGATACACTTCATTACCTCAAGCAATTGCACAGAGGGAGAGAGTGCACTAGGACACAGGGTTCCCCCCACCCCAGGCAGGTCTCTCAAAGAAACAATTAGAGCAAGTATTTATACCTTTATTACAGACAATAATAAGCAACAACTCCATATTCTTTATACATATTCCTTCATGATATCTTATTTTTCTTACCATTTCTCTTATAGTCCGCATTCTATTCTTACCTAATACAAGGTCACAACAGCCTCTTTCACAGTTGTTTTCCACTCGCTTCGCATTATCCCTGCTTCTACAAATCTCACGTTATTAAAGCTAGAGTTAGCCTGACTCCTGCTCAATACAGAGGCCTGCATCCAAATTCTCTTTATCTACTTCCACGCTTTGATCTGGCTTTTCCCCGTTGAACATAGTGGGCTCACCAGCTCTGTGGCTTTTGGCGTTCATCCCAATTCACCGCCTGCGACCAGACCATTTTTCATGCGGTTTGTAAATTTCATCTCTGATTGTTCCCCCTGCCCCCCCGCAGCCACAGCGACACAGACGGCTCAGAGAAGCGTAGGTTCTGCAGCGGACAGGAGCCATGGCCAGACACATTTCCCGTCCTCCCTGTGGGATTCCATGGGCTGAAAACCCCTCAGCACAGAGGACTGATCCTTCCCAGCTACTGCCACAGGTAGCCTCCTCTGGATATCCACATGCGACAGAACCGAGCAGCAGTGAGGGGGCCATCCTGACATTAAAGCCAAAAAAGCTTTGGGTTTGGCCCTGTGATAGATCTACGCTCCCCTTCTCACTGGTTCTCCACCCAGCAATTAATAAGGTCATGGCATAAGGTCCAATCTGATTGTGTCACCTATGGCTTCCTTCCTGTAAAATCTCTCCCCCCCCGCCCCCCATGCACTCTGTCACTTCTCATGCACCAAACCCTATGGTGGGAGCCTGCAGACATTATTCTGAGCCCTACACATAGGATCACAAGAACGAACAGTGCCCAGAACAGCTGACGCTGGTTATGTAATGGTGCTTTTGTTTTCTGCATTCCTGCACCTTTAAATGTCTAAGAACCCTCCCTAGGTGCAGACGCAGCCTCTGTTGTTCTGAGTTGCTGCAGCCTGCTACAGATGAGACACAGGCCATGTCTACGCTACAGGGACTAGCCCAGCCTAGCTATGGTGCTGGAGTGATGCTGGGAGTAGCTGCAGCCTATGCCAGCTGGAGGGGTTTTAAGCTGGATATAGGAACACCACCTCCCTGAGTGACACTAGCTAGGCCAACGCAAGCATTCTTCCATCAACCTCATTGTGTCGACACCGCGGGTCAGGTCGGCACTGCTGTGGCATTCAGGTGTTTGGATTTTTCATACCCCTGAGCGCTGTAGCTACGTCCACCTAAATGTTAAGTGTATCCCAGCCCCCTCCCCCCCCCCCCCACTGTGCTCTCCCCTAGAGAAAGGCCTTTTGTTCCTCCCTGTGGTCATCTAAAATAAGTGCCAGCTTGAGTGAAAGCAAAGGGCTGCTCTGTGTGTAAACACATTACGTTCTCCTTTCCCCCTGGGTTCGGGGAACTGAGCGCATTTCAATCGAGCAGCTTCAGCTCTCGGTGACACTTATACAAATCCAAGCCGACCCCATTGAAGGCGCTGGTGTTTTTCCAGGTGTTACACTGCTCTGATGCTGGCTCTGTGTTTCCTACGATAGTGTTATACTGTCGGGTGCTCAGGGTACAAATCACAGACTTCCCTACAGCCAATAGGAGTGTCTACACTAAACCCGGGTCAGCAGGACCCAGGCTTGTGGACTTGGTATTTCCAAGCCATGCCTGAGCGTCCACGTTGAATTGTAAACCTGGGTTTACAGTTGCGGGACCAGGTCTGACAGTCAAGCTAATGGGTTCATGCTGCACTACCCAGACCTACTGATTCAGGGCTGCAGCTTGACCTGCGTCCAGGTTACAAAATGACAGGGCATGGACACGAGTCACAGGGGACTCCTGCTCTGACCCACCCCCATAGCAGGGTCCTAGGAGCCAGGTCCAGAGTGCTTGCTGACCCAAGCCAGACTGATGTGTGTGTGTGTGGATGGAAGCAGGGCTTGGGCTCAAACCTGAGTCAGAGCCTGGGCTTAGAGTGCAGTGTAGACACAACACATGCAATCAAAACTCTTTATGTAGTAAAAATAAATAGCCGTGGGGCTCTCACCCCTGGCCGTTCAGAGCTAAACGGCTGTTCTGAGGGATTTCCCTAGTTGCAAATGCAGGGGTCAGGCTATTGGGTTATAGGTTGGAAGCCGGAAGCCAGGAGGAGCTTTGAGTCCTGAGGGAAAGGAGAAGGCCAGGGCTTGTTGGGAACAGAGCTCACTAGAAGGTGCCCTTTGTTGTTTCTACTGTGTTCAGGGAAACAGGACTTTAGCTACATGCTTTGTAAGCTGATTGGGATGCTGCCAAGCCACTTGTTATTTTTTGATCATTTCAGCAGATATCAATGTTTATTTTTAAGCATCTTTAAAGATTTTTATCATTTAAATTTTCACAGTTGATGATGACCTGTTCTGTTCGCTCCCTCTGGGGCACCCGGCACTGGCCACTGCAGGAAGACAGGGCACTGGGCTAGATGGACCTTCGGTCTGACCCAGTAGGGCTGTTCTTCTGTTCAGTTACCAGAAGTGGGGGTGGGCAGATCAGAATTATTTAACAACAGCACATGCTGAGAATCAAAAAGTTAAAGCTTTGTAAGTGGTAACACACACGCACACTGTCAACATCACCTGTCAAAATATTCAAAGTAACTAGCCTTAAATCAAACTAATAATGTCTCAATCAGCATTTTCCTTACTTGGCCGAGCTGTAAATTTCTATTATAAAATCAACGGAAATATTTTTGGTGGGTTTGTGGGTGTGGGGAGGATGAAATCAACATTTATCGACATTTACTGATAAAATCTAATCCTTCAAGATCATGCTCAAGACATATCTGACTCATCACGGATACCACACTGATAGTCACATTGAGGACCCCTAGGAGAAACAACCTGCAAGGCCCTGACTTTTGGCTAACTGCTCAGCTCAGAAAAGCACTGGATTGGTCGAGTGGCCACTGCTGCAGTACATGCTGGCTCAATCCTGCTACAGGGAGGCAAATCACTGAACGATTGGGGGGTAGGAAATTTGGGGAATGTTTCTAGAACATTGCTTGACAACCCCACCACCAAGAGAGGTTTCCAAAGGCACTGATGCCAGAGGTGCCCAGTGGCAGCCAAGGGGCGTTAGGAGCCTGTCTGCCATTGGCGCCTGCGCAAATCTCCCCCCCGAGCATGGCACCCATTCACAGCCCCACCTATGCATTGGCAGAGGTGTAGCCAGGCATTAACGTTTGTGAAAGATGCACTGTCGCCAGCCCTGGAGAGGAGGTTTTCTGTCCTCTGGATGGGGGTGCGGCTCAGACCGGGGTACGCCAAGCTCCCACCCCGTCTCAACAGCATGGTCTTACCTGGAGCCTCCTCAGCGAGGAAGAGGCTAATTAAGACTTTGTGGCTCAGCCCCTCTGCTGGGACTTCCCCCACAGCCTCCCATCAGCGTCAGTTGGGGTTTGGGTGAGGTGAAGACCCAGTGACTGGGAACTGGAGCATGAAACGAGCAGGAAGGATGGCTGTGCCATTAAGGCACTGGCCTGGGACCCAGGAGTCGTGGGTTCAGTGCTCCACTCTGCCACAGACTCCCTGTGTGAGCTTGAGGAAGTCACTTGTGGAGCTGAGGGCCAAAGAGACTATCTGTAAAATGGGGATAATGGTCTTGCCCTTGTCTGTGGAGGGTTGCTGTAGCATAGTGTCAGAGGGCTGTGACCCGGGCAGGTCAGCAGTGCGAGTAGAACTTACCTCTTTTGCAGGTTTGTAAATTATGCATCCCGCTGCTGCGTCCTCAGCTTGTTGCATTTCATTCAGTATAAAGATTGCACAAGGCTCGGGAACCTCACCTGGACTCAGGAGACCTGGGTTCTATTCCCAGCATTCCCCCGACCTGCTGAGACCTCGGGAAGCCACCTCACCTGGTACTTATGGCCCAGTCGCTGCACTGGCTGAACACTTCCCAATTACTAACACACAGACCTCCTCCCTGCACCCCTCTAGGTGGTGGCATGCTATTATCCCCATTGTACAGATGGGAATGGAGGCCCAGAAAGGCTAAGTGCCTTGCCCAGGCTCACTCCCAGGGGGCTGTGGCAGATCAGGAACTGAACTCAGCTCTCTAGAAGTCCAGTCCACAACCTTCACCACAAAGCCTCCCAGACAGCCCCCTCTCCATGGCTGTTTCCTTTATCTTGTCTATTTAGACTGAATTCTTGGACGGCAGGGGGAGATGGACTGCACCTCACACTGGGTTTGTGCAGATCCTAGCACAACATGGCCCAGATCTCAGTGGGGGCACCTTGGCACTTACTACTGTTATGTTGCACAGCGTTAATAGTGGTCACCAGTCACAGATCTGGTAAAAATCAATGGGTGTTTTAAGCTCTCTTCATTCAGGCTAAATGAGGGGGCAATTAAATACCCCTTTGTCTAGTGATAGCTGAAATAATAGAAGCCACTGTCTAAGGCAGTTCCAGCAGCGAATGGAAGCTAAAACATGTGGACTGAGTGCAAAGGCAGGAGCTGCGATGTTGATTGCTTGCAGCTGTGTGTCAGGGCAGCAAGCCAGCACAGCAGTGGGGAGCGTGGCCCAGAGAAGATGCAGAGAGCAAGCTTCTTGAAGCACATGATTCATGGAACAAGCAGGCTTGAAAATTGTGAGTGAGGAAAGTGCCTGATGGTGTTTGATCCTACTGTGTTCAGGGAAACAGGACTTTGGCCATTCTTTGTTTACAAACGGGATCAGCCCAACGAAAGACCTGACTTGTATCATCAATTTCTCCTCCTGCCAGAAACCACCCAGCAAGGCACCAAATATTGGCTAATTGCTTGGGCAAAAAGGGAAAAGACAAAGTTGAGCTGAGGATTAATACAACAGGATCTCATGCAAGAGAGGAACAAGGCCCAACAGACTGATAACTGAGCATCTCTGTACAGACAGCCTTGTAAATTAAATGGCTATGACATTCTATGACTAAAGATTCAGATCAGCCGGAGCTAACTTTACACACCCTGTCTGATCAAAAACTATTTATCTGAACGTAAAGCAGCAGCATCCCATTATAAAATGCCAAGATCAAATTGATGCAGTGTTGTAGCTGTGTTGGACTTTGGATATTAGAGACAAGATAGGTCAGGAAGACAAGCTTTTGAATTTACATGGAAAAATTCTGTAGCTCGAAAGCTTGTCTCTTTCGACAACAGAGGCTGGGCCAATAAAAGATATTACCTCTCCCAGCTCGTCTCCCTAAGATCAAATCTACATTATTTCTATCAATCGTCCTTCACTAGCTCAGATAAGCGATTGTAAGGTCTGTCCACAGTTAGCGTTAGAAATGTTTATTATTTCCAATGATACCATATTATCACCTGAATATTCTGGAGCCAGAGAAACCCTGCCACCACTGTGGCATTGATTGACGTTACAGATTATGCAGAAGGAAAATAGATGGAGTGATTTAGGTGCTTTAATTAGCGGTAACTTTAATCAAGCGACTGACACACAACAGCAGGTGTTGCTGTTCCAGCCCATCTCTCTGGGTAGCTGACAATGAGAGCTTTCAACTAGTTTCATTTATATGCAAAGCCTGGAAAACAGGTGGCAATGCTGGAAGAGTCTAGCTTGGAACCTGAAATGGCATCCAGCAATTCCAAAAATACTTTGCCCTTATAATGATGAGAGGGAAGAGGCTCCTGCCTTGAGTAAAGTCAGAATCATCACAATATTGTTACATAGGTGGCATAGGATTCGCTGTATTGGATCCAACCACTGGCCCATGACATCCACTCTCCTGGCTGATGCTTCAGAGTAAAGTGAAATTATTCACAGCAATATTTTGTTTGTAGTTTGCTGCAGTTTTATTTACTGAGCCTTCTGGACTCTGACCAACAGGCCAACGTAGAGGATTTGAGTTCTCCGATATATTAACCTGCACAACTCTTTAAGTGTTTCTCTTGATCATAAAATTATCCAGCCCCCTTTTAAAATCCAGCTCCAGTATCTGACTTGCATGAGCTCCCAGGGTAGTGAATGCCCCATATAGACTACATGTAACATGTGGGGAAGGAGAAGAAAAATTGTTCCTCACTCTCTCTCATGGAAGATTTCTTTTTAATGTGGAATAACGGGCCAGAACCTACAGTTTAAAACAAAATGGCACAGGAGGGAGCTGAATGATTCACATCCTGGACAGGTGTGTCCCATCCAGCCTAACACTGAACTTCAAATCGATGCTCTGATCTGCCAGGCTCCTGTGGTCTTAGCCAGGCAGTATGTACTTGTATTTGCCACTTCTAGTGCTGCAATGGCAGCCATCAGCCCGCAGGTGGCACTGTGAAGATGGCGTATCAAAACGCTTCCCCCAGCCAACGTCCCTGATACTCAAGCTGCAGCAGGGTGGCCAGAGTCCAGTCCCCAAAAGGAGAGACTGTTGGCAGCAGGGAGGTTGCACGTGTCTTAAAATTCCTTTCAGAGCAGCAGCTGTGTTAGTCTGTATCCGCAAAAAGAACAGGAGTAAGGTGCCACGAGTACTCCTGTTCTCTTTTTAAAATCCCTTCAGGTTGTCTATGGGGTTAGACCATTAGCACTGTACACACACCTGGCTCTGTGGATTAAACTAGGTGGCACGCGTCTAAGATCAAATACACAAGCCTCAACCCAGCATCCTCCTGCCGAGTTGTTTCCCTGTGGAGTTTAGTGTGGGTGAAATGGGCCACACGGGATTGTATTTGCCTACAGAAGTGATGCAGGGATGGAAGCTCCACCCACCGATAAGGGCAGTTAATGGTCACTAGGGGGAGCACCCAGCAGATAACACCAAAGGTTTTGTGGTGTGGATACAGGTCCAGTAGGACCCACAGAAAGAATGGCTCCTTTCAGACAGACCATGGAGCAGGCACCAGTTACTAACAGTTGCTGATCAGTATAGGCTCAAGCCTTGGCCTGGAAATCAGCGCCCCAGGAATGGTACTCCCCCTTCTCCCCTTGTTTTGTCTATTTTGAACATTTTACATCAAATAAAGCCCTAACTCTGGGGCCAGGTTTTATCGTACAGCACAAGCTGAATGCGAGCGCACTGCTTTCAACTTGCCCACATTTCATTTACCGAGGCCTGACCGTCTATTGGTGAATCTGTTGTCTTGGGTGACCAGACAGCAAGTGTGAAAAATCGGGATGGGGGGGGGGAGGGGTAACAGGAGCCTATATAAGAAAGACCCAAAAATCAGGACTGTCCCTATAAAATCGGGACATCTGGTCACCGTACTGTCACCACACCCACTTACAGCTGTGCCTGCATCTTGGAGTAAAGTGGGCCCAGTGGGGACGTAGGTTATTAGATTTATGTTATAACACCTAGAGGCTCTAGTGGTGACCAGTGTCCCATTGCACTATTCCCTGTAAACACAACAGAAGACACAGTCCCTGCCCTGAAAGCGTTATAGCCTAAAAAGAAAACAAAAGATGGAAGGATTATGTGCCCCCTTTACAGATGGGAAACAGAAGCAGTTCCTCATCTGTTCAGTGGGGATAATAGTGCTTTCCTACCTCACAGGTTGTGAGGCCCTTCGATACTACAGGGATAGGGGCCAGATAAGTACTAGAGAGAGATTAAGGCCAGGTCTACACGATCAATTTACGTTGCTGTAACTCCGCAGGGGTGGGAAAATCCACACCCCTGAGCAATGCAGTTATACTGGCCTAATGCCCAGTGTAGACAGCACTATGTTGACAGGAGGCTTCTCCCCATTGTGGGGGGGAATTAAAGGAGAAGCTCTCCCATTGGCATAGTGCCGTCTTCACCAGGGGTGAAAGTAACTTAAAGGACTTACCGGTACACCAGAGTCCTGAGCGGGGGCGTGGCCTCAACTGGAAGAGGCAGGGACTTCAAAGATTTAAAGGCCCTTGGGTTCCAGCTGGGAGCCCCAGGGCCTTTAAATCACACCCAGAGCTCCCAGCTGCAGAGATAGCTAGGAGCCCCGGGGCTCAGGGGCAATTTAAAGGGCCCAGGGCTCCAGCCACCACTACCACACAGCGCTCTGGGCTATTTAAATCGCTGCCCGAGCCTGGCTACCTGAGCCCCAGGGTAACGGCGGCAGGGCTCCAGCAGTGATTTAAAGGGCCCAGGGCTCCCCGCAGTGGCCAGAGCCCTGCCACCACTACCCCAGGGCTCCGGCAGCAGGGCTCGGAAGGCGATTTAAAGGGCCCAGGGCTCTGGCCGCTGCAGGGAGCCCTGGGCCCTTTAAATTGCCAACCTGGGGAAGCTGTACCAGACCGGCTTACTTTCACCTCTGGCCTTCACTGAAGCGCTGCGGTGTTTTAAATGTAGACAAGCCCAAAGTCACTTGTCCAGAGTAACACACCTGGTTACATTTAATATTGCTAGTAACTCCAGTGTCTCGGAGCAACATGGGAGATTTGAGGTTACGGTCTGAGCCCGTCTACAATGTCACTCAGCGTTTCCTCATCCCGTCAACAGATGCGCTTATGGCTCATTGCCTGAGGGCATCCACTGATACTAGTTCCAGTGCCTCGTGTACTGTGTGTACACACAGTAGTTCCAGCCACTGGAACTAGTATCACACGTCACAGCCACACGGGATTGTATTTGCCTACAGAAGTGATGCAGGGATGGAAGGTTGCATTTCCTGCCATCTGAGTGGTTACCATTGTAACTTTAATGTTATATTAATAAGATTGATGTCAACTTTTTATTTAATAGAATCACAGAAATGTAGGACTGGAAGGTACCTCAACAGGTCATCTAGTCCAGGCCCCTGTGCTGAGGCAGGACTAAGTATTATCTAGACCATCCCTGACAGGGGTTTGTCTAACCTGTTCTTCAAAACCTCCAATGATGGAGATTCCACAGGCTCCCTAGGCAATTTATTCCAGTGCTTAACCACTCTGACAGTTAGGAAGTTTTTCCTAATGTCCAACCTAAACCTCCCTTGCTGCACTTTAAGCCCATTACTTCTTGTCCTGTCCTCAGTGGATAAAAGAACAATTTATCACCCTCCTCTTTATAACAATCTTATATGTACTCGACGACTTGTCCCCCCTCAGGCTTCTCTTCTCCAGACTAAACAAACCCAGTTTTTTCAATCTTTCCTCATAGGTCGTTTTTCCTAGACCTGTAATCTTTTTTGTTGCTCTCCTCTGGACTTTCTCCCAATTATTAATACATTTCAGTTACATACAAGAGGAAGGTAAATAGCCATACCTGCCTCTGGGCACGATTGTTGTGGAAAATGTACTATCCTATGAACAGGTTTCAGAGTAGCAGCCATGTTAGTCTGTATTCGCAAAAAGAAAAGGAGTACTTGTGGCACCCTAGAGACTAACCAATTTATTTGAGCATGAGCTTTCGTCCATGCAGCCGATGAAGTGAGCTGTAGCTCACGAAAGCTTATGCTCAAATAAATTGGTTAGTCTCTAAGGTGCCACTAGTACTCCTTTTCTTTTTACCATATGAACAGTTTCAGCTCCTAACTACCAGTAAATAGATCCCAAGCCAGTAGTATCTACTCGCTGTTTAGGCATCATTGTGAGTGGCCAAGAAAGACGACTGCTTATGCTAGGTATCTCCCCTCCGACCCCAAACTATCCATTTAAAAACAGAAATAATGCACCCCTGCCCCACGGTAATGGCTCAAGCACTACAGCAGGAAGCCTGCTTTGAATATTTGTATTGCAGTAGTGCCTGCAAGCCACAACCAGGGATCAGGGCCCTGGAGTGCTAAGCCCTGTACACGCAAAGCACAACCCCTCCCAATCATGCTTGGGCTCAATAGGGGAAAGCTTTATCTTGGCTACTTTTTTCAGCTGCAACACCTCTGTCTCCCATGTCCCCCCAAACCTACCACAGCATCTTTTAAGCAAGAGCTTCTTCCCAGCCCCCAGGCCATTATGCAAGGATACCACAGACCTACCTGAGCATCTAGATGGTCGCAGTCCATCGGAAACTAAGATTCAGGGCTTGTGACTGACTTTTACTGCTGGCCATCCCGCAGAGCTGCCACACGCCAGACCACAGACCCGCTGGAGGCAGGAATCCCTCATTGTGAGACACATGCAGCTGTGCTAGAGGCCAGCAGGCAGAGCCAGAGCCCAGCCTGAGCTCAGGAACTATGATGCAAGAGCAGTGGAAAGTCAGAGGGGTTTAGAGGCCCCAGCCAAGGTTTTCTCCCTCTGCAGCCACAGGGAAAGCCGAACAGGAGATGCAGCAGGTCCCAGAAGGCAAAAGTTACAATGAGCTGGCCACTCAGCTCATTGCTCGCTGGGACATTAGTCCAGGGGCTACATTTCTGGATTAGAAATGGGGTGGCCATAGGACTTTGGCCATCCTGCCCAGGAGAAAGAGGAGGACTAGCAAGTCACTCTTTCTGGGGGCGGTGAAGGCACATAATAGGGCAATGAACATCCTCTGCAGACCCTGCCTCAGGAAATATGTTCACGTATGTTCTCTGCACAACTGGGATCACCGAGCCCTAGAGAACAGGTCAATGTAACTCACGCTGGAAGGGACCTCCCACAGCGACCGCACCCCAGCTAGCGTGAGCACAGCAAGAGTGCGGCTTTCAGAGCTCTCCAACTCCCTCCAACTACACCCCATTTTTAGAGCTCTCGGGTCTGAGCCCGTCTACAATGTCACTCAGCGTTTCCTCATCCCGTCAACAGATGCGCTTATGGCTCATTGCCTGAGGGCATCCACTGATACTAGTTCCAGTGCCTCGTGTACTGTGACGTGAAAGCTACTGTTAAGGAAAAGTTAACACATGTGACTCCATTTTGGTTTGGGGCCCACCACTGTCTAAAAGCAAGCACATCATGCACCAGGAGAGTGTTCCTTAGATACTGCATTCCTGTGAAAACCCTCCCCCTTGTCTCCAGCCTGCCTTGACTCCCGGTTTCTGTTCTTTGTCTGTCCCTAACTCCCTATCTCCTGGCCTTTGATGTGAGGCCTCCCATCCTGATAATAAAAGTTACTGATGCATTTGTGTGCGTGACCTATCAGGTATAATTCGTAATACTACCAGGAAATCCAAAAGCTCATTTGTTGGAGAACCAGTTGATAAGACATGACATTTCATTGTGTGTTTTGGGACACTGAGCCAATGAGTTGATGTTATGCCATGCATGGTTCACACATTGGTGCCCCTAAGTGCTTATGGAATTCTCTTGTATTTCTCCCTCCATGATCCTGGCTAGCGTTTCCCAGTCATTGCTACATATACCAGCACTTCAGCATTGGACTGTTGTTACCTCATTAGCAATTCCAACAACCACCATCTCTCTTCTTGATTAAGCGAAGCCTACCAGCAGAATCTTCACCAGCGGTCGTGGCTTCCTCTCCATTGTGCACATGCCCTCACCATACGAGCTAGTTCCACCCTCAGTCTTGGAGCTAGCTCTTGGATCTTAGAGGACGAATTGAACAGCAGGACAGGCAGTGCCAACGGACGGGGCTCAACACAGAGGCTGGCCACCAATGTACCTGCTTGTGGGACTGCTGTTTTTCTTTACAAGGATTTTAAAACCGAAAAGAGAAGATTACTGACTTCCAAGGTCAAGGTGGTCACCAGATGCAGGGGAAGGAGAGAAAAAGAGCGACTGCTACAGCCAAGAGCTAACGTTGCAAAGGCTGCTCTAGTTTGTGCCACAAGACATTAAAGTGATGCTCTCTGTGGAATTAAATTTTCAGAACAGGGCACAGTAGCTTAGACTGGAGAGTATTTCATGGACACACTAAGCTTACTTTGGGGGAGAAGGTAGATAGAGCTATTTTCTTGTTCCAAGAGAAAAGAGATCCAAGCCTCCTGCTAAGTAAATAAACCAGAGTTCCTTCCTTCCCCCACCACGTTCTTAGAGAAAAGAGCCATCAAAGAGTTCCAATGAGACAGGTATTTATTTAGTTCAAGCGCTAAGGAGTTTTTGTTGTTTTATATTATCAAACAGAGCTGAGGTACCAGTGACATTCCAACACGAAGAAGAGAAGGAACCTTTTCCCCCCTTTTACAATTTCTTCAGCTACTTTGCATCAAGACAAAAAGTGAGTAATGGACAGTTGCAGAATGTACTGTACATCATCAAGCCAGGGTGGGGAGGGGAAAAGAAACAAAGTGGAAATTTTTACCATTTTAAAACCCTATTTAAAACCAAGCCTGTTGTTATGGGTCAACTGGCAGCATGAATGGAGCAAAGAAAAGCTAGACAGCTTGGAATGAGGAAGCACTGTACATACAATAAACATTCTGCTTCCATGTACGTTATCAGGGGAGTTCCTTTCACTAGAAAACGGGGCAGTATTGGAACATGCGTTGAGAGTCATGGACCCTAGCACAATGTTATATATGACTGCAGTCAGTGGATGCAGGGACAAGTTGTTGCTAGTCAGAGGTACGCCCTGGTTTCAGTAGGAATCAACCATGACCAACTGAAAATGTTAAAAACACGAGCTGTCCTGGTTTATGCAACCACAGGGTGTTTAACATGTTCAAGACAACTCCTCGAGGTCAGGTTCTAACCCTCATTTTCTGGCAAAAACAAGTCCTAATGGGCTGATTTTGCAAACCCTTACTCAGATGAGCAGCCCACAGCTTGCACAAGTAGCCCCATTAAAATAAGCAGGATGACTCAGCTGAGTAAGGACTACTTGCTTGAGTGACCATCTGACTTACCTAGGGCCTGGCTTGTCAAACGTTTCAAACTTAGAACTGCAGGGCAAAGAGCTGCTGTTCAAGCACCTTGTTTTAGTGTTTTCTTTATACTTTACTGGAGGCAAAAATGCTGCGTTTGTTTACAGAAATCCGAACTACGAACAACCCAAATTACTTCAAGAATCCAAGCCAAAGAAAACTGAATATTAAAAGCAGCGAGATGGGGTCTTTGTTTTTTGCACAATAAAGGCGACTACAATACAGGAAAAGTAGCCAGGTTTTCCTCCCCACATCAGCTTCTTTGAAATAAAAAATATGATCCTTCGTCATATTTCACTGTTTATTTCAAGACATGCCACGTCAAAAAAAAATCGCCTTTAATATTGCATTATAAAAGCACTTTACATCTCATTTTTGCCTTTAATGTTAAGTTATTGGTATGCAGAGTTATTAGAAACCCAGGGCAGGTATTGATTTGACATTCAACTCCAGAATGCAGAATTCCACACTTTCTCTGCATATTGCCAGGTGACAGCAGTGGGGGAGGGGGGCTATTCCCCCCAGGTTGGTTATTTTCAGTGGGGGAAGGGCAGAAGGGAAGGAGGGAGGAGTCTGAGTGTTTTCAATTCCATCTTTAGACTTTGTCAATTAAGTAGTGCTTGTAAGGCATTTTTTTCCTGCACTGTAACTCAGCAATACTCTTCCTGCAAACAATGTATTTACAATTGTGTTTATTAACTGACAGCAATTTCACAAGGACTAGTAAAGATTACGAGGGTGCGCATCTAGTGTATTGGTTTCTGTGTGTTTCTTGGATAGCTACATCTTGCAACATTGGCAAAGCTCTACACGGATTCCTCAGCAAAACAAAAAATACTGAAAATAGTAAAAAAAAATTAAGCCGAGAAATAAATATAAAAGAAAAATGGTTAACTGTAGCTTAGTTAAATATAAAACTAAATTACTAGCTATTTAACCAAACTATACAGATCTAATGAAAAAACTAAACCAACTTGGAAGACCCAACATAAAAAATGCTAAAAATTAAAGGCATACGTCTGCATAATCGTAAGTTTCTTTCCATCCTATTAAAATTCCCTTTTTCACCTAGGGTCTTTCAAATCTACTTCTATAGACTCACAAGTAAATATCCCCCCCTCCTCAATTTACTTAGGACCATGATAAGGAAACCCACGAGCTGATCCTCAATCCATCCACCCCATATTAACTGTAAATTATTGTAACATTTCTACTTGTTCCATCAAATGCTGTTTTGTCTTTCTACTAAATTTGGACATGCTAATCCACTGACCAAATTGTTTTTAGTGCTGATGCTGAACTTTGTTTAAAACTTCCCTCTTTTTAAAAAATTGCTTTTCTCCCCAATAGCCAAAATGTCACGTTCCAATCTCTCGAGTAATAATTTACTTTATTGGAGTTCTACATAAAAGAAAAAAATGCTTTTAAAACTAATTGTGTATCCAAGACATCTGTTTACTTGTCTCCCGCAAAAGTGTTTCGTTAGCACGTGTCCCTGCCCAAAAAAGCCATCTATCGATATCAGAAAGAAATGTAATATTTCTGGGTCTGCTTTCTTGGAAATTTGTTCATATTGACTCTGCGAAGACTAAGACTCGGTAGCCTTTTTCAGCATCAAAACCCTGCTAAAGTTTCAGGTTTCCAAAATGTTTGGGGCTTGAAAAAAAGATTCAGAGCATCTCACCGTAGAGGATGATTATAGCTTTTTTGTTTATTTTATATTGAAAGGGCAGCATCTAACCCTAAAGGATACGCCAACTCTACCTTTCTTTTGACTGCTGTCTAGTCATTTCCAGTTTGATAGCGAAATCAAGTGGGTAAGATATAAGTGTTATTCTGCACATACCTCTTCACCAAGTCCAACTCAAAATTTACTCAATTTCCATCATTTCAAAGTGCAATATCATAACATTAAAAAAGGAACCAATATTAAGAAATTGTACCTATCTTTTTAAAGTTATAACTGGAATATGCTGGAATATTTTGGCTTTATTTTTTTTTCTTATAAATAATGAAGACACTGACATTCTCTTGTGTGTGTGCTTGTGAAGCTAAGAGATCATCTCCACGAGACAGCCAGCAACGATGAATTGCAATACGTTATTACTGAAAGGGGACGGTTCAAGCCAATATTCACACTGCAGTCAATGAAGAGTAAAGGGAGGGGAAGCAGTGATGTTCTGGAGAAAGGTAAGAGAAGCAACATGGTATTAGCAGGAACAACCTCCTTCACTGACAGGCTGCTCTTGAGGCTTTTCCAGTTTTATGTCAATCACTGGAAGTAAGTAAGTTAAGGCAAACAAGTCGGAGCACTCCCCACCTTGGCCCTGCTGGGTCCAAAGCCAACCTTGCTCTGAATACAGGACCCAGCAATCCTCGTTCTGCCATATTTCTCTGCACTGCCTCTAGGTGGGGCTTTAGGCTGGCATTTTCAGAGAAGCCTAACACAGCTAGGCGCCAACTCCTACTGGTATTCAGTGGGGCACTATCCTTGAAAATCCCAGCCTCAGATAAGTCAAGGTAGATTTCCTAGCCCCCTTTACTGATTTGAGATTTGTGCTAATTACCTAAGGGCGTGCCCAGGCCAGGCTTGGGGTGTCCTTGCCAAGCTCTTCGAAATGCAGTGCCCACCCCTGTAAGATCTTTCCCTTCCTGCTGTCTCCTAATCACCTCTTCCTGTTTCCAAGATATTCTGACAGCAGGAAATGAAAGGTACACAGGTTGAAGATCTAGGGCAGTCTCTAACCCACGGCTAGATTGAAAATGGCTTGTATGTCCAGTGTCTCAAACCACTAGGGCCAGAAACAAACACTATAACCAGTCTTTGCTTTCCAGTGGTAGAGAACAGCAGCTTTCAGCTGGGGGAGACACCCAAAAGTGGGTTACTGAGGAAGCAGCAACACACACAGGCCAGTAGAGCCCAGCAAGAGCAGAGAGAAGCTTGCTCTCTTTTCCCTCCCTCAGCCCTGCTCTCACCAACTCACAGAGAGCAGCTCCTGCACGTCCCCTTCCCTGGTCGCAGCTCCAGGGCAGCGAGGAAGGCCCAGTTCATCTCAGCGCCGCCCCCCCCCCCACACCACCCTTCAGCAACCCCCTCCATGGCCCAAAGCTCACAACTGTTTCCATTTACAGAGGACTGAGGGCTATGGTGGACCCTGGGACAATTTTTCAACCACTCTGTGGGCCAGGGTCTAGGGAAGACAGAGTGACTGGTACAGAGTATTTGTCTCCTAGGCCTGACAAATTGTGAAGACTGGATTATAAATAGAGAGAGTTGTCCTGATTATCCTGCTGTTTTAGGAGCCATCATTTTGAAGCTAACACTGCAGCCGTATCTCCTCTGAAAGCAGGAACCCAAATTTCTAATGGCATAAAGCCCAGGTGTCAAACACATGGCTCGCGGGGCAGATCCTACTTTCAGGACCCTTTCTTCCAGCTTGCAACCGCCTCCACATTTCAAAGGCATTCAACCTGCAGCTCCTGCACGTCAACTTCAACAGGGCTGGACCCATGAAGTGGGAGGAGCTTAAGAGAACTCATACCTGATTGGTCACAGGCATCTGCGCTCCTCCTCACTCCCCTTCTCCCTGAGTGCCTACAAGGGCTGCCGTGTCCCAGCTTAAAGAGACTTCTTCCCAGCCTCTCGCTGCCACTGCAGAGCCCCATAGCAATGGGGTGAGGAGAGCAGATGCTTCTCTGCTCCCCGACCTCCAGCTTCCTGCTGTTCTAAGCATCCCCAGCCTCACAGAAAAGAGTGCCCACCCCACCACTGTCACTCCACCCCACAGCACCAGTACCAGGAGAGGGAGGGGGCAGGAAAGAAGAAGAGTGAAAGTGAGGAGGCTTAAGTGCCCAAAGGACTAGTGAAAGTTTAACGCCAGGTTCACGGAGTGACAGACGGTAATTTGGCTCTTGCCACAGAACGAATCTGACACCCCTAACAGAAGGCATTCCAATCACTCACAAGTGACTGCCCAGAAATTGGCGATTGTGTGTCAGAACTGCAGTGGGGGGAAGAGGAGGGTAATAAGATGAGATTTAAGGTTTAGCCCCTCAATGTACCAGGTTTAGAAGGGTGCCGTGGCAATGTTACAGACTCAGTTAACTTTTGGCATTGGCCCTGGACTGGATCAGAAAAAGACAATCCCTTTTCATACCATACCCGTCATGGGATTTAGGAGCACTGACCCTCCCACACTACCACACCATTTCTGGACGGCATTCCCAGGCGTTGAGAATGCCTTTGTGGGAAATAATCATGAATCCTTTCCCCCAGCTCTCTCACTGGCGTCACTGAGCAACTTGTGCTGCTTTCCAAAACCTTCCCCTTGCAATGACAGCCAATAGTGAACAATGGCACATGGTCACTCAAACGCTCCCCTCTGACGCAGCCTCTAATAAATGACTCCCTTTGTGGTACTCGGATCCCCAAACCTGACACTCCATCATTACAGTGCACCCAGAGATCACAGGTGGAGCGCTGAACACTAACCCCAGTCACGCTGATTCATGTCAGCTTAGCATAAGTCTAAAATCCGTCTCTGCCCAGCTCGCTCAGGGTGGCACGCAGTTCTTGCGGCTGGTAACACCAATTATCTATTCTTGGGGAGGAAGCTTTTCTTTCCAAGGGATGGAAGGAGATGGTCAGCAAGAAACAAAGAACGGAAGAGTCCTTTGTTACAGTTCTGTCTTGTAGCTTTGAGTCTCTAAATCCTCTCACAGTTAAGAGGAAGCTGTTTGAGAAAGATGCTTAAAACTACAGCTCTGCCAACACCATGCAGCTGAGTTATGGAGCATGAAAGCCTGATGTTTAGCCCAATTTCCTTGTACCCCCATGGTTCTGTAAACAGGTAGTGGGGGGGGGGGGGGACAGAACAAAACTCGCCACTGGTCTTGACCTGCTTCTACAGCACAGGGGACACACAGTGACAAGTTGTTTTGCTATCTGCACTCCGCAGAGAACCCAACTGGAAGTGGCCTTATTGCTCTCCCATTTGGAGATTGGATATAACTCCCTGATGGAGGCAGGAGGAGTCACCGCATGCAGGGATGAGGATCCTGCATCCCAAGAAAAGGGAAAAAATTCCTAGGCAGGAGTTGTAGACCAAGCTGGATGAGCAAGCACCTCAGAAAGGTGATTAAGAAAAAGCAGAACGCCTACAGGGAGTGGAAGAAGGGAGGGATCAGCAAGGAAAGCTACCTTACTGAGGTCAGAACATGTAGGGATAAAGTGAGACAGGCTAAAAGTCAAGTAGAGTTGGACCTTGCAAAGGGAATTAAAACCAATAGTAAAAGGTTCTATAGTCATATAAATAAGAAGAAAACAAAGAAAGAAGAAGTGGGACCGCTAAACACTGAGGATGGAGTGGAGGTCAAGGATAATCTAGGCATGGCCCAATATCTAAACAAATACTTTGCCTCAGTCTTTAATAAGACTAAAGAGGATCTTAGGGATAATGGTAGCATGACAAATGGGAATGAGGATATGGAGGTAGACATTACCATATTTGAGGTAGAAGCCAAACTCAAACAGCTTAATGGGACTAAATCGGGGGGCCCAGATAATCTTCATCCAAGAATATTAAAGGAATTGGCACATGAAATTGCAAGCCCATTAGCAAGAATTTTTAATGAATCTGTAAACTCAGGGGTTGTACCGTATGATTGGAGAATTGCTAACAGTTCCTATTTTTAAGAAAGGGAAAAAAAGTGATCCGGGTAATTATAGGCCTGTAAGTTTGACATCTGTAGTATGCAAGGTCTTGGAAAAAATTTTGAAGGAGAAGGTAGTTAAGGACATTGAAGTCAATGGTAAATGGGACAAAATACAACATGGTTTTACAAAAGGTAGATCGTGCCAAACCAACCTGACTCCTTCTTTGAGAAAGTAACAGATTTTTTAGACAAAGGAAAAACACAGTGGATCTAATTTACCTAGATTTTAGTAAGACATTTGATACGGTGCCACATGGGGAATTATTAGTTAAATTGGATAAGATGGGGATCAATAGGAAAATTGAAAGGTGGATAAGGAATTGGTTAAAGGGGAGACTACAACGGGTCCTACTGAAAGGTGAACTGTCAGGCTGGAGGGAGGTTACCAGTGGAGTTCCTCAAGGATCGGTTTTGGGACCAATCTTATTTAATCTTTTTATTACTGACCTTGGCACAAAAAGTGGGAGTGTGCTAATAAAGTTTGCGGATGATACAAAGCTGGGAGGTATTGCCAATTTAGAGAAGGACAGGGATATCCTACAGGAGGATCTGGATGACCTTGTAAACTGGAGTAATAGTAATAGGATGAAATTTAATAGTGAGAAGTGTAAGGTCATGTATTTAGGGATTAATAACAAGAATTTTAGTTATAAGCTGGGGACGCATCAATTAGAAGTAACGGAGGAGGAAAAGGACCTTGGAGTATTGGTTGATCATAGGATGACTATGAGCCGCCAATGTGATATAGCCATGAAAAAAGCTGATGCAGTCTTGGGATGCATCAGGAGAGGTATTTCCAGTAGGGATAAGAAGGTTTTAGTACCATTATACAAGGCACTGGTGAGACCTCACCTGGAATACTGTGTGCAGTTCTGGTCTCCCATGTTTAAGAAGGATGGAACAGGTACAGAGAAGGGCTACTAGGATGATTCGAGGAATGGAAAACTTGTCTTATGAAAGGAGACTCAAAGAGCTTGGCTTGTTTGGCCTAACCAAAAGAAGGCTGAGGGGAGATATGATTGCTCTCTATAAATATATCAGAGGGATAAATACTGGAGAGGGAGAGGAATTATTTAAGCTCAGTACCAATGTGGACACAAGAACAAATGGATATAAACTGGCCACCAGGAAATTTAGACTAGAAATTAGACAAAGGTTTCTAACCATTAGAGGAGTGAAGTTTTGGAATAGCCTTCCAAGGGAAGAGGTGGGGGCAAAAGATCTATCTGGCTTTAAGATTAAACTCGGTAAGTTTATGGAGGAGATGGTATGATGTGATAACATGGTTTTGGTAATTAAATATTCATGGTAAATAGGCCCAATGGCCTGTGATGGGATATTAGATGGGGTGGGATCCGAGTTACCCAGGAAAGAATTTTCTGTAGTGTCTGGCTGATGAATCTTGCCCATATGCTCAGGGTTTAGCTGATCGCCATATTTGGGGTCGGGAAGGAATTTTCCTCCAGGACAGATTGGAAGAGGCCCTGGAGGTTTTTCGCTTTCCTCTGTAGCATGGGGCACGGGTCACTTGCTGGAGGATTCTCTGCTCCTTGAAGTCTTTAAACTACAATTTGAGGACTTCAATAGCACAGATATAGGTGTGAGGTTTTTTGCAGGAGTGGTGGGTGAAATTCAGTGGCCTGCGTTGTGCAGGTGGTCAGACTAGATGATCATAAGGGTCCCTTCTGACCTAAATATCTACGAATCTAACACTGTCCTTCTCATTAATAAAATCTGCACTGATTACCCTGTCAGCTGTATGCTGCTGAGAAAGGGTCCTTGATTAATCAAGTACATATCACACAGAAAGCCCAGGATTTAGCAGCTGCAACCTACAGCTGCTAAAATCATGTTTTTTAACTCTGCAACAAATGTGATGCTTAAAAGGTCTTTCGTTTACATCTGATACAATCACTTCCTCTACTCCAAGTGTGCTCTCTCACAGTTCCTGCCTCATTCCTTGCCAAACAGTACTATAGAGCTCCACCTTCACTAACTCATAGGCTCATAATGCCAGCTACTTATTTGAAACAGATTATCACCTAAAACCTCCCCTCTATCCTCTACCTGCTTTTTCAAATAAGATCATCAAGATCTGCTGTGATTTCCTCTCCTCCTTCTCCACTCTTACCTCCTTATCATCCATGCTGATTCTCACCTCTCACCCTCCAACTCCTTCAGCACCACCCACAAAAAAATCCATCCACTTCCACTCTAATGCCCTCTCTTAACAACTGCTCTCTCCTTTGGCATCATTCCCTTGAGATAAGCATGCGCATGTCCCCCATACTCAAAAAAAAGACCCTTCTCCAATGACTGCGCCATTTCCCTTCTTCCTTGCAGTGTCAAGAGAAGCAGAGATGATGGGGGAGGAAGAGGTCAGACTGATTGCAACTGAAGGGTTGTAGGTGGGGTATGGAGATTACTGATTGCACACAACTTCTCAAGGTCTTTTCCTGCCTTAGCTTTTGTGACTATCACCTGGACCTACCACCTCTGAGCAAAGCACCTCTTGGGGAAATCCCCTTATGCTTCTCTCCAAGCGGCTCCTGTCAGGGCACCCCTAGCCATTTCTCTTGACAATGAGTGATCTTTGTTGCAGGCAACTCGGAAACCTGCCTTTACACTCCTGACCTGCCTCCATTCAGCTGTCTTTCCCCCTCAGCCCTCCTCATTCGTTAGCCACTGACAATGCATTGATCTCCTGTTATTTGGGCCTGTCAGTTTGGCACCCAAGACTTGCAGCTTTATCCTCTAGACCAGGGGTTCTCAACCTTTCTTTTCTGAGCCCCCCCCCCCCCCCCCAATGCTATAAAAACTCCCCGGCCCACCTGTGCCACAACAACTGATTTTCTGCATATAAAAGCCAAGGGTGGCATTAGGGGGTAGCAAGCAGGGCATTTGCCTGTGGCCCCATGCCACAGGGGGCCTCATGAAGCTACATTGTTGAGGCTTCGGCTTCAGCCCCGGGTGGCGGGACTCAGGGCCCCGGGCTTCAGTCCCACGTGGTGGGGCTTCGGCTTTCTGCCCCGAGCCCCATCAAGTTTAACACTGTCCCTGCTTGGCGGCATCCCTGAAACCTGATCACAGCCTCCCGGGGCCCCTGGACCCTTGGTTAAGAACCTCTGCTCTATAAAACATCTCAGATCCAGCCTTCTCTGTCCAGACCACAAACTCTTCGGGGCTCTCTCTTGACTACTGCAAACTCCTCCTCTGTAGCCTCCTTGACATCCAACCTGTTCAAAATGCTGGGCTAAGAATTCCCTTGCCTGGTGATCTGACCATGTCACCCTCCTTTTAATTCCCTTTTCCACCACATTAAATTCAGGCCTCTTGTCCCACTTCCAAGGCACTTCCCAGCTGACCATCCCTACACCTATCCATTCACGTCACTGCATAACCCTCATCCCTCTACTCCACCAGTGATCCCAGACTCAGCACCTCCCTCAGCTTCTTTACAGCTTATTCCACATCTCCACGCTGCTTCTACAGCCCAGAACACCCTCGCTGAACTAGTCTGTAAGGATCGTACCCTTTCCTCAACACACGCTTCTGTGATGCCTAAGCAATTAGCCAACTAGCAGCTAGGCAATGGCCACAGGGGCAGGTTTTATATTTATACCTCTCCCTTCCCACATCCTGTGTCTGTTTCTCAGGGACTGCATGTCCCGATGCACGAAAGCCCCTAGCTGTACATCCACAGAATCATGGCTCGAAGACGTAAAGGATACTGTCTTCTCTGCTTTTGTCCTGTGTGCTCTCCATTCCAGGCAAGGCAGCTGCCACGCGTCGGAAAAGCTGAAAAAGAGAAAGATAAAACTGATTAAATGCATAGTAACATTTGTGACAATGTATTCCAATTCTGCCACACAAAACAGAATGACTTCATACCTGCTTGTCTACTATCTCAAAATCTGCACTGGCTACCCTAGGAGACCAACACCCACAGTAACCTTTGGATCTGGGACTCCGAGAAGTGCACATCCTCGTTAACACTGGAAGTTAAATTAGCTGGACTCACTGGCTACGTAGTAACAGTTAACCCACGAATGTCTTTGGAAACAAAGAACTCAGTGTGGGAGACAGGAACCCCAGAGTTCCAATCTTGGTTATGGCACCGATTTGCAGAATGACCGTAGGCAAATCACTTCACTTCGGACAGTCTGTCCATGTGTAACGTGAGAATTCAGAGCCTCCCAACTGCATGGAAAGCTACGTGTTAGTTAATGGTTACACATTCAGAGAAACATACCATGCACTAGACAAATGCCAAGTTCTAGCATGAGAACGTATGCCTCAAGTGTACGGTGATTCTGGTTCTTGCCATACTTTCTTTGTCAGATGCTCGTTTGTCCTTTCCACTTACGTGTACTTTTTGCCTCTAATTCATACCAATGAAAATGTGGTTAGACAGGTATGTCCAGCTACGCGGTGTTTTAAAGTGAGGGACGACGCTGAAACCTACCTTTTCCCCTCTTCTGTGCCTTCTACAATTAGCCAGTATCTTTCCTGTAATGTGGAGCTCAGCTTTGTGTAGCGTCTGCCAGATGGCGTTTCCCCAGCCCTCTGGACAGACAACCACCTGCAACTGTTTGCCACTAGGGGCCTATGCCACCAATCCCATTCACTATTTCTCTGTTAATAATGTATTTCCGAACGTTATACATCAGAGTTCATGTGTGACATGGGAAATGTTTTCCTCACGCTGTGGAATTCTGATATTTTCCTGCAGGAGAATCATGTAGTGAAGGATTACGCCTTTGCTGAACTGTGTTCTCCAGAGTCACTGTGAGAACCAGCCACATCAAGCAGATGAGAATGGCACAGCCCTCCACAGCGCCATTCTGTGTTTCCCAGTGCCTCTGGGAATTACGTACAGACTCAGGCATGATCCTCTGGGGTGTGAGATGAGGAGATGCACGAGATTACCTGTCTTTTCTTTCTGTAGCCCCTGCAGAATAACCCCAGCAAGAGCAGAGGATTGGATCTATGCTAGCGTACACAGCACATGCCCAGTAGTAGACACAAGAGTGAAACTGACACACCAAGTCAGTTAAACTTTCACAAGGTTAACAGCGAGCTTACCAAGTACTACATGCCTGTGTGTTGAGAAGCACCATGGGCACTGGACTGGAAGATTCCAGGTGCTTGGGAGTTTTGCAGTCAGTCGGCTGAGCACATACATGACTATAACCTGCAGACACAATGCTTGCTACAGAAACCGACACCAAGTGTCTGAACCCCACAGTCATTGCGTCAGCCTTACAGCAGTGTCCCTCTGAAGGCATCCCATTATTCTTTCACCGATCTCCTTGGATAACACCAAACTTTCCTCCATCTACTCCAATAACCTAGCTTCCACAGGAAACTGAACAACTTAGAGAACTACTTCGAGAGACATCCAGGGTGAATCTGTTCATACTACGAATTTACCCCCGTAAACAATGCTGAAATGAAATCCAGTAAGACTTTGTTGGCATGACCAGCTATGCAAGTGTTACTGGAATAAAAAAAAGACCAGCCTCTCAGCTCCATCACATGTAGGCATGATCTTCCTAGGGCAGGGCTACACACTGCGTTTGGAGTCTGCCCTATGTCTGTTTGTCATTACTATTCGTTACTGATTGGGTGGCAGGCTGCTATAAGGTGTGATGCCAAACTAACAAGAGGTATAAGATAGGCATTAGCAAAGCAATTTCCCCCGCAGCACCTATCAACATCTCAACTCTGTTCTTGAGGGATCAGCATTCATGTCGCACTCCCCTTAAGTACGCGGCCTAAGCCAGGGAAGCTAATGATCAGACTCAGTAATGAATCCTGATCATGTGCCACCTAAAGCACATTGCGCTTCTGCTAAGAAGGGACCACTCAAACATCTCCATTCTTTATGTCCGTTCAGTCCTTAGCCAACAAAACCAGATGCACAATGTTCACTAGGACATGAACTGAACAGAACAAATTTATTTCATGCAGGCCCAGTCAGACTCTGATGGCTGAAGCACCAGTCTGGGATGGATTTGAACCAATGACCTAGAAGTACAAAACTTTGTATCCTGGTGCTGGTCTCCATGTCCTCCCACAATTCCCCTGAACCATCCAGACAGTCACAGCTCTGAAAGGGTTACCTGAATTCTCGTACACCAGCTACAGTAAAGCACTAAAGAGCAGTCACTGACAAGAAATACCAACAAAGCACACTGGCTTTTCAGATGCTTAACAATACTGTCCATCAGCGGTGGATGGGAGGCAGGCAGGCAAGGAAGCCTATAGGATAAATGCCTGTTGTTCTTAAGTGTGAAAGGATGGAAGGATTTGCTGATCAGGAAATAATTAAACCAATTTGTCATGATAATAGGGGAACTAGACTTTAAGTATCTGGCCAGCTTGAGTTCTGGTATCAAGACATCCTATCAGATGGTCAATTTCTCACTCCCGTCTCACATCCATTCCCCTACCTCTGCTTCCCAAAAGAGAGTCCTGCCAGCACACTTCATACATAGCTGCCAGGAAAAGCAGCACAGCCTCCAATGCATTTTTCAAGAGGCCGTTTTTTAAACTAGAAAGACACTGGCACTTTGCCTGGGTCACAGGAGGAAGCCGGGGAGAGAGAGAGTCTCCTTTCCCGTATGATCAGGAGGATTTTCATGGCCATTATGATCAAATGATTTGCAGACAGCCCTGCCAACCCCATTACTTTTATTCATATTTAAAGAAGGATTTGGTCAGCTCTCTCAATGTAAAATTGATCATCCTCCTTAAGAGGCAAAATCTTTACAGCCAGTGATCCAAGAAGCTACTTAAGATCCCATCTCTTCTTCCTCTGCCAGTCCTAAGAGTCTAGTAGTATTATATTGGTGCTTATTGCTCTTCCAGAACTGAAATGCCTTATTCTCTTTCGGTAGTGACTTTGGGATAAGCCACACATGGTCACACATTATTGGCAGTGTCTGAATTCCCTCTTTACCAACTCATCCTTTCCTGCCTAGCATTTCATTTGTTCTCCAAGCATTCACTACCAAGCTGGTCAGATTTTACATTTAAGGCACCAATGTGCTTTTTCAGTTGAGTCCTATAATGAATGTCTCCCTCCAGCAAGGAATACAAGTCTCACTTCACAGCTGCCA
This sequence comes from Natator depressus, assembly GCF_965152275.1. Classification (NCBI taxonomy): domain Eukaryota; kingdom Metazoa; phylum Chordata; order Testudines; family Cheloniidae; genus Natator; species Natator depressus. The sequence goes on along the minus strand of NC_134234.1, from coordinate 12,483,539 downwards.
CCTTTATAACTGGCCTCTGGATGTAGAACAGTCCCATAAAATAATCTAACCTTTTCTGGGGCAGGATTGTTTCATCACCACACTGCAATACAAACCGACAGCAAACTCATCTCAAAAGGCCCACAAGTTTCTCATCGGGATCATCCCATTGTCAGGGGAGGTGGTAGCCTTCCCACCCCTGTAAAATAATCCTTAGTAGCTGGCTCTCTCTCAGGTCTTGGGGCTTCTGCAGGGCCAGATCTCTGCTGAAAGAAGTCCTGCAGGTCTGTCTCAGACACAGTGAACGTGTTTTTTAGGAGCTGAAAGCGTAGTCACCTCTAAAAATTTTGCACAAGAAAAACTGAACACAGATGGCAAGATCTTCAGGGCAGGGAAATTGCCTTTAAAGCACCATGAACATTTATGATGGCTGTATAAATAATAATAAACTGAGCTGCAGGGCAATGTAGCCTAGTGATAACTTCTGTTCAACAGGATGCTCTCATCATTCTCAGCCCTGGAACGACACAGAGAAGGTGAGAGTCAGATGGAGGTGTCAAAAGAGAAGGTGCTGGCACAAAATAATTAAAGAACAGAAAGTCACCAGGACCAACAGTATCAAGCCAAGAGTGCAGAAGGAATTTAAGAATGAAGGGCCTGAGCGGCCAACCAAAAATATATACTAGCAACCATTAAACTGGCAACGAGGAGTCCGGTGGCACCTTCAAGACGAACAGATTTATTTGGACATAAGCTTTTGTGGGTAAAAATAAATCTGTTCGTCTTGAAGGTGCCACCGGACTCCTTGTTGTTTTTGTGGATACAGACTAACATGGCTACCCCTGATACTTGAGACCATACTGGAGGGTGGCAAACTGATCTGGAGGTAAGTTGGGCAGTCACCCATCCCATGCTGAAGCATTTCATTTGTGAAAGACATGCAGTAAATGACACAAAAAATAGAACTATTCCTTTAAAACTTCAAGGATGCTTTACTTTACCCTTCACTTCCGGCAGATTTAATCCAGATTCTCAGAGTCGGCTCTCTAGGTTTTTTCCACCTGGCCTAGTTCCGCTCTCACATCTTCCTGACAGTCCCAAAGAAAAGCCTCATCTGGCTTCATGATCTATGCTGTGGAAATGCCTCTCCCCTGAGCTCTCAAAATAAGGCTTTTATATTGTAGGCAAAGCCCAAGTAACTCACAAGTGAACTAAGCCTTATTACTCCACATCAAGTATATGCAACCAAATCCCATATACAAACAGACCTAGCTACTCTCGGTTCCTCTGGGTCACAGGTGGCTACTCTGCCACACGAGCATTGTTCTTCTCTTTAGGAAAGCCAGTAGGGGCGGACTCTGGGATTTACACCACTGAATCTTAAAAATAGAATTCCAAATCTCCAAGACAAGCGTGGGCATGGGGCAGCCCAGCATGGCTTCTGGGGCAGAAAATCTATTTGAATTATTCGAGGATGTCAATAAAAGCAGAGAGAGAACTGACCGATATAATTCAGACTTTCAATCCTGCAAGAAGTTAAAACAACTTAAGGGGCCAAGAGGAGAGGGATAAAATTCTGCCAAGCAAGAGAAACTGGCTAAGAGGGAAAACAAGGAATACAATGTTTATTTTCAACAAGGCAAAAAGCTGGATGCTTCAAGGATCCACAGTAAGGTTAGTGCATTCTTAAATGATCTGGAGAAAAGGGGAGGAGAGGAAGGGGGAACTACCAAGTTGGCAAGGTTCACAGACAAGAGAGTGACTGGTGATTTAGGTTCATCTAACCTGAGTAACTCCAGAGGGATTTCAAGCTAGCCAAATGGGTTGCACAATGGCAGATGAAATTCACTGTGGACAAATGCAAGTTAATGCACATTAGAAAAATAATTTGAACTACTCAAGCAGATTTGCTGGTTCTGGACAGCTCAATAATTCTGCTAGATGCACAGCAGCAGTCGAAAAATGTTAGGATGCTCACAGAATGGACGAGACGCTCAAAGTGAAAAAAACTCAAGTACCCTCCTATGGCTATTTCACCATCCCGGCCAAAGTACATACTACCGAAGAGAGAAATTCAAAATCATCAATCCCATCTCCCAGCTATGGATTTCGGGTACTTGTACGATAGACCTCGTTACTGTAGCACAAGTACGTCACTCTCTTTAGGTACCTGGGAGGTGGGGGACTGCTATTTTCTCTATCTGTACAATGGGGATCTGAAGCACAACACCGAAGTGACTTCCCCAGGCACAGGAGACGTCTGTGGCAAAACTGGGAATTGAACCTGGGTTTCCCCAAGTCGCAGGTTAGCACCCTAGCCACTGGGCAACCATCCTCTCTCTCCCCCCTTCCCCCCCCGAACCTTTAAATATCCAAGTGCTGGGAAAGAGCCAAGAAGGAGACAAAACAAGCCACTGGGAGCTCCCCCCATGCAAACTAGGGGTAAAGAAAGGGAGGAGGAGCGGCGACATTGTAGTTCAGCAGGCAGCAGCGGTTTTAAGATGAAATTGTAAAGGCAAGTGATGAGAAAGATGAAGGGAGGCACTGGAACTCCGAGGAGGAGCCCACAATCCAGGTAAACCCCGGCCTAGAGGGACACGTAAACATTTATAAGCTGAGGTATCCTAGAACTCCATTTAGTTTTGCTAGGGACTGCACGATAGAACCAGGTACAAGTTCACCTGCTATTTTCAGGAGAATTAAACAGATGCGAGACAAAAAGGATGGGAGGATGAAGGGTATTTGTAAGAAGAGACAGAACAAGGAGCTGAGGGGCTGCAGGCGAGACACCTACGGGCCTGATTTTCAAGAGCTCAGCACCCAACATGCTGTAATCTTGAAAATCTATCCACTTATTCCAGTCCTTAAATAGGAGCTGAACCTGTCTGAAAGTCTGACCCCAACTGTGGGTGTGGTGCTCTTCAGAAAATCTGGCCCTACCACAAGAGGCTCTATAGACAACACCACAAAATAGCTGCTATTCTCAGCTCTGTCAGACTTCTTGTATGATACTGGGCAAATCACGTAACCTTTCTGTGCCTCAATTTTTAGGAGAATCCCCCTTTCACAGCGTACTCTGCTGATTTGTTTAAAGTGCTTTGAGATCCCTGAAAGGAAGATGTTACTGATGTGCGGAATAGGAGTCCTCCCCCCGGCCAGGCTAGCAATACTCACCAGCACTTAAAGTCAAGGTCAGAAATTCAGTCAAAAATTAACATTTTAAAAAAATGAATCTGTTGATGGGAACTGATTAGATTCTGGCATTTAAAACCAGCTGTTGACAGCCAGGATAAGTTTAATGCAGCAATCCCTTCTCTACAGTCTGGCAAGGCACAAAAATTATGCCTTACGCTACATTTTTAACAAAAAACATTATTGGACTAAAAAAAAGGGGAATTTGGCAGCTAAGAAAATCTACTCTCTCTTTTATGAACCATGTGCTTATCAGCCAGAGCATGTGCGAATAAATCCAATTAGGGAAAGTAGGATGGCTAGAAAGCAGCCTTGTACACAGACTTATTCCTTCACTATAGCTTCCATACCCACATCAGCAGCCACTGTATTTCATCTCACAGACTTAGGCATTTCACAGACAGCCGCATATACTTGGCACCTTTCAAAGGCAGGGGGTGAAACACAGGAGCATGAAAGAGCAACAGGCACAAGGAGAATCTCTTCCCATGCAGTTTTCACATCTTATTCTGCCACACCTGACTGAAGGGTCGCTCCTCCTCCAGTGACTTCAGGCAGGAGAGAAGCCTGTTCCATAGAGTCAAGATACTTCACCCCTTTGGTGTGATAGTTTCAACTCACTTCCTGTGCCAGCTAATTGATCCAACTGAGCTGGAATTCTAACAGCATCGAATATCGTAAGGAAATCAGGCCTGGAACATTAAATGGACCTCTCTCTAAACCAGGGGCTCTCAACTCTTTGCATACTCAACCCTCCTCTCCCTCACTGTCCATTCAGCAACATGACAAGGGAAGGGTGGTCTCTGTCCCAGGTGAGAACTCAGGTACTAGACCCGAGAGATAGGGGTCTGTCCCAGGGGAACAGTGACTATGAAGAGGTCTCATTCTACAGGGACAATGATGGGAGACAGAGCTATTCTTCCCCATTTTATAAGAACAAGAATCACAGGGACGGGAGAAAGTGCCGAACTGTTAGACTTGGCCTATTCTACAGAACAGGGTTACCTCATGGGGCTGTGGTTCTTGAACTACTACTACGAGAAAGCCATCCTGTCAAATGCCACATCACCTGATGCCACATTCAGCCTGTTGTTCTTTGAGAACATATGTAAAACGTACCAGATAGCTGCCGTAAGAGTTCTTCAGAGACCTCCCCTGTCTCTGCTGAGACTTCACCAGATCCAGTGGAGTGAACCCTAATGTACTCTGGGCTCAGTTGGCCTGCTGATTTGTAAGAGTGTCACATACACCCTGGAGAGCACGAATCTCAAAGCCTTTTATAGACCTGCTTGTGCCAGCAAATAGAACAAATAAAGAGAATTTTGCAGTAGGGCAGAATTGTTAAATCTAAGCAAGCAATCCAGCCTCCCCTTAATCCTGAAGTGGCCCCCCCCTTGAATCTACAAGAAATTTGGGGGGCTTTGCTGAAACTCACTTAGAGGAATTCTAGATCAGCAGAAGGGACAATTTTGCTCTGAAGTAACTACTTTAACTGCAGGAAGCACCCTTACCAACATTCTAACATGCTATTGGAATAGACCATCCCTCAAGCCAGAAGGGTGTCTGATACGCTGCTCACTATCCCCAGTTTTCCTTCAGATATCCTCCTTTCCCAAGCCAGGAGGAGTGTCACATGCGTAGAGACTGGAGCTCAGATTTTTAAAAGGTATTTAGGAGCCTAGCTCCCACTGATTTTAACAGGAGTTAGGTGCCTAAATACCTTTTGAAATCTGCACCTGCATGTCTGGAGAGGGCCCTGAACTAACAGATCTGGGAGTAGAATAGAAGCCTGAGAGAGAAACAGTCTTGGTGGAAACTGCAGCTAGGAGAATGGACGAGACTTGGCCCATCAGCTTCTTTATTAGAGCTGTTCCCAGGACGAGGATGGGGAAATGCAAACACCAGGTGGAACCAAGGCAACTGAAAAAGCCTCATGTGCCCAGTCTTCCAAGCTAGTTTATCTGCTGGTGCAAACCTTTTCCACCTGTTCGAGTTGACTGCAAACAGCTGTACCTTCAACTGCCCCCGATTCCTCTGAATCAAGTCAGGTACCTGATTGCTTATGAACCACTGGAGAACAAAGCTTTCTGCTTAACCAACATGCATTGCACTCCTCTTCTCAAGACAGGAAGCCTCTGTTAAATGCACTATTTTCCTGTGGGCTCATGTTTCCTTTCTTTTCCTGGAGACCAAATGCGGTTTTAGGGCCTGAAGGGGGAAAGCCACTACTTTGGAAGGGGAGCACCACAAAGTCTCTTTGGAAGGGGAAGCTAGGAGGTCAATTCTGTCCTTGTCTTGAACATTACATAAGTGCAGTTGAGCCAGACTGCCATGCTCAGGTCCCGAGAACCCACTCCCTGCATTTCTCTGGTGGAAGAGGCAGGGAGCTCACTGCCAGAGAGCAGCCATGAGATGTGGCAGCCCCACAGCATTCTAGTGGCACACTATGGAGCAAAGGACCTCTGTAGCTGCACGATGGGTGGAATGAGCCCATTCTCTGCATCCTTTCCAACTCTTCACTGCTTTCCAGGAACATAGAACAAACAAGAGGTCAAAGCACAAAAGTAGATACACTAGGAGTGACTGAAGTTAAGAGCAAAGTCTCGGGGCTGCAGTCTCCTGTCATTACCCATTAGTCTGCCCTGGTGGAATGAGAGATTAAGCTTCTTACCCGCTATATTTCAAAAATTGTTTCAAAACATACAGGGCAAATACCACTTCTGAACCATTGTAAAGGTTTGTAAGGCATCTATCACAGTGCCCAAGTACGGAGAACAAACAATTTGGATAGCATTAAAATTCAGCATGACCGCTGTGACACCCTGCTCTTAACAACCAGAAGCTGATGCTCTTGATCCATGAGTTCATTGTATGGGATAGATTCCAAAATATTTCCTTCTTAACCTATCTTAGAATAAGTGAGGGTAAGTTTGAACCAACTGTCGCTTCCAGGCACTTGCTCAACCAATAAGACTTATGAGACTGGGTGCTTTGAGGAGGACTCAGAGTGCAGTATCATCCAAATATATTAGTGACACGAATTCATGGTGTCTCAATGTGAGGTATATGCTGGAGAGGATGGATGAAAGTACTCAACATATAGAGTGCTACATGTGACGCCTTAAGGAACAGAAGTAGGGGCCCACCATGAATTTCAGGGATCTGAAAGGATCCAGCTAACCGCCGTTCCATTAACTCCTACTACATATTGTATTTAAGTCAACACCTTATAGTCAAAGGTATGGAAAGCCATTGAAAGATCTATTAGTACAAGAACGGAAGTTTGTCTGTGTCCAAATAACCTTGTTTGCAAAGTTGTGTTCCAAGGACATCCACTGTGCTAGCCTTAAACTAAGCATTAAGCCTGAAGCCAGACTGAAGGGTTTAGATATTGGAACAGGACTTTGCCCTGAAAAGACAGGCTGGAAGCAGGACTAACTTGCCAGGCCTTCAGGAATGATTGTGGTGGGTGACACATAGGCTTCTGAAGGAGGTACTGACAATTTACATTCAAAATTGTAACAGAGTTAAAAACTGTCTTATGTTACAACAGTTTGAGTAGACAAAGATTAGTTCACATTCCCTAATCAATGCAATCGGGCACCATGTTTTGTACCAAACCTGCATATTAAAAGTACTGCTAAAATCTTCTGTGAATTTCCATCCTAAAATGGGAAAATTAGCGATTTGCCATTATTCTAGGCTTCATTTTTACTTCAATGCATGATATGAAGTACTGATTGATCTAGGATTTTACATAAATGCAATTCATTATACATATCCAAAATACGCATTTCAGGACTAAAGTAATTTACCACTCGAATCAACTTCCTGTATGAAGATTAAAGCAGTAATTATTCTGCAGAGCTAGCTCATATCACATTATTATGAACAGAAGTTATCAGCCATGGGAAGGTCAACCTTGACTGCCCCCATTCATACCATCTTAGTAAAAACAGTGATTCACGCAGAAGGTCATATGAATAGCACCTCAGAATGGGTGCAATCCCTAACTTTTCCCGTTTTGCCTGGGGAAGAATTTCTTTCACACTTCAGTAAAATAATCTGAGATCATTCAGTGAAAGCAGCAGTAAAGAAAATGGAAAACTGAATGACTAATGCTATTTCTTGTCTCTTCCCTTTTGGGACCTGCTTCAGCAACAGCTACTTATTGGATTTTGAGGCAGCGTTTCTGGGCTTGCTTTGTTGACATACCCCAGGAACTTCAATTGTCTTGAAGACTCTAAAAATCTAAATCCTATCTGCTTTACAAAGAAAGAACACAGAAGAACAATTCCTTCCCACAGAAAGAACAATTCCTCCTAAGGCTATGTCTACACTACAAAATTAGGTCAAATTTATAGAAGTCAGTTTTGTAGAAAGCGTTTTTATACAGTCGATTGTGTGTGTCCCCACACAAATGCTTTAAGTGCATTTAGTCGGCGGAGTGAGTCCACAGTACTGAGGAAACCACTGACTTCCGGAGCATTGCACTGTGGGTAGCTATCCCACAGTTCCTGCAGTCTCTGCCACGCATTTGAATTCTGGGTAGAAATCCCAATGCCTGATGGGGCAAAAACACTGTCGCAGGTGCTTCTGGGTACATATCGTCAGGCACCCCCTTCCCTCCCTCCCTCCGTGAAAGCAACGGCAGACAATTGTTCCGGGTTTTTCCTGGGTTACCCGTGCAGACACCATACCACAGCAAGCATGGAGCCCGCTCAGCTCACCGTATGTCTTCTGGGTGCTGGCAGACGCGGTACTGCATTGCTACACAGCAGCAGCTCATTGCCTTTTGGCAGCAGACAGTGCAGTATGACTGGTAGCCATCGTCGCCGTACTCCACGGTGCTCTTTGAGCCGACCTCGGTGAGGTCGGTCGGGGCGCCTGGGCAAACATGGGAGTGACTCAGCCAGGTCATCTCCCTTTTAAGTTTCGTCCCATGGCAATTCAGTCCTGCCGGCAGTCCTACTGCACCGTCTTCTAATGAGCACCCAGGAGATGACGATGGCCAGCAGTCGTACTGCACCATCTGCTGCCAGCAAGATGTATAAAGATAGATGAAGTGGATCAAAACAAGAAATAGACCAGATTTGTTTTGTATTCATTTTCTCCTCCGTCCCTCTGTGAAATTAACAGCCCGCTAAACCCAGGGTTTTGAGTTCTATCCTTGAGGGGGCCATTCTGTTTCTCCTTGATACAAAGCCACCCCCTTTGTTGATTTTAATTCCCTGTAAGCCAACCCTGTAAGCCACGCTGTCACTCACCCCTCCCTCCGTCAGAGCAACGGCAGACAATCATTTCGCGTCTTTTTCCAGCGCAGACGCTATAGCACTGGGAACATGGAGCCTGCTCAGATCACCGCCGCAATTATGAGCACTATAAACACTGTGCGCATTATCCAGCAGGATATGCAGAACCACAACCTGCAAGAAAAGCAAAACCAGGCAAGGAGGCGGCGACTGCAGCGTGGTGACGAGAGTGATGAGGACATGGACAGACTTCTCACAAAGTACAGTCCCCTGCAATGTGCACATCATGGTGTCAATTGGGCAGGTTCATGGCGTGGAAGGCAGATTCTGGGCCCAGGAAACAAGCACAGAGTGGTGGGACCGCATAGTGTTGCAGGTCTGGGACGATTCCCAGTGGCTGCGAAACTTTCGCATGCGTAAGGGCACTTTCATGGAACTTTGTAACTTGCTTTCCCCTGCCCTGAAGCGCAAGAATACCAAGATGAGAGCAGCCCTCACAGTTGAGAAGTGAGTGGGAATAGCCCTGTGGAAGCTTGCAATGCCAGACAGCTACCGGTCAGTCGGGAATCAATTTGGAGTGGGCAAATCTACTGTGGGAGCTGCTGAGATGCAAGTAGCCAACGCTATCACTGAGCTGCTGCTATCAAGGGTAGTGACTTTGGGAAATGCGCAGATCATGGTGGATGGCTTTGCTGCAATGGGATTCCCTAACTGTGGTGGGGCCTTAGACGGAAACCATATCCCTATCTTGGCACCGGCGCACCAAGGCAGCGAGTACATAAACTGAAAGGGGTACTTTTCAATGGTGCTGCAAGCACTGGTGGATCACAAGGGACGTTTCACCAACATCCACGTGGGATGGCCGGGAAAGGTACATGACGCTCGCATCTTCAGGAACTCTGATCTGTTTCAACAGCTGCAGCAAGGGACTTACTTTCCAGACCAGAAAATAACAGTTGGAGATGTTGAAATGCCTATAGTTATCCTTGGGGACTCAGCCTACCCCTTAATGCCATGGCTCATGAAGCCATACTCAGGCACCCTGGACAGTAGTCAGGAGCTGTTCAATTATAGGCTGAACAAGTGCCAAATGGTGGTAGAATGTTCATCTGGGCGTTTAAAAGCTTGCTGGCGCAGTTTACTGACTCAGTTAGACCTCAGCGAAACCAATATTCCCATTGTTATTACTGCTTGCTGTGCGCTCCACAATATCTGAGAGAGTAAGGGGGAGATGTTTATGGCGGGGTGGGAGGTTGAGGCAAATTGCCTGGCCACTGATTACGTGCAGCCAGACACCAGGGCTGTTAGAAGAGTACAGGAGGGCGCGGTGCGCATCAGAGAAGCTTTGAAAACCAGTTTCAGGAATGGCCAGGCTACAGTGTGAAAGTTCTGTTTGCTTCTCCTTGATGGAAACCTCCCCACCCCCTGGGTTCACTCTATTTTCCTGTAAGCTAAGCACCTTCCCCTCCCTGCTTTGATCACCACTTGCAGAGGCAATGAAGTAATTGTTGCTTCACATTCATGCATTCTTTATTTACTCATCACACAAAGAGGGGGATAACTGCCAAGGTAGCCCGGGAGGGGTGGTGGAGGAGGGAAGCACCGGGTAGGGTGGTGGAGGAGGGAAAGACAAGGCCACACAGCACTTTAAAACATACTGAATGCCAGCCTTCTGTTGCTTGGGCAATCCTCTGGGGTGGAGTGGCTGGGTGGCCAGAGGATCCCCTACTGTGTTCTTGGGCGTCTGGGTGAGGAGGCTATGGAACTTGGGGAGGAAGGCGGTTGGTTACACAGGGGCTGTAGCGGTGGTCTGTGCTCCTGCTGCCTTTCCTGCAGCTCAACCATACACTGCAGCATATGAGTTTGATCCTCCAGCAGCCTGAGCGTTGACTCCTGCCTTCTTTCAGCAAGCTGACGCCACCTACCATCTTCAGCCTGCCACCCCTCCTCACGGTCATATTGTGTTTTCCTGCACTCTGAGATTGTCTGCCTCCCGTATTTTGCTCTACTGTCAGTGTGGGAGGACAGCATGAGGTCAGAGAACATGAACGTTTCATCACGAGTGCGTTTTTTTCGCCTTCTAATCTTCGCTAGCCTCTGGGAAGGAGAAACATATGCAGCTGGTGGAGGAAAAAAAAGGGAGAGTGGTAGTTAAAAGACATTTTATAGAACAATGGGTACACTCCTTCACAGTGAACCTTGCTGTTAACATTACGTAGCACATGTGCTTTCATTACAAGGTTGCATTTTGCCTCTTATTGAGGGTATGCTGGTTTGGTGAGAGAGAGATCACACACGCAGGGCCAGGCAGCAGAATTCAGCTTGCAGGCAGCCATGGTAAGCCATAGTCTTTTGGGTTCTTTAACCTTCGTAACAAGTGGGACTGGTTTCAAACAGCAGTGCCCTCATTTCCCATATGAAGTAGCCGTTGGGTTGGCCATTTAAAAGGAGGGGCTGAGGTTTCTGGGTTCACATGCAGCAGAAATCCAACTAGCCCCTCCCCCTCCAAATTCTCTGGTATGATGGCTTCACCCCTCCCCCCACCGCATGGCTAACAGCAGGGATGATTTCTGTTCAGCCACAGGCAAACAGCCCAGCAGGAACAGGCACCTCTGAATGTCCGCTTACTAAAACCACCCTCTTTCAACCACGTGACCATGAACGATATCACTCTCCTGAGGGTAACACAGAGAGATAAAGAATGGATGTTGTTTGAATGCCAGCAAACACCGGGACCATACGCTGCAATGCTTTGTTCTGCAATGATTCCCAACTAGGTGCTACTGGCCTGGCATGGTAAAAAGTGTTCTACGATGGAGGACGGAATAAGGCTGCCCTCCCCAGAAATCTTTTGCAAAGACTTTGTTAGTACATCCAGGAGAGCTTTATGGAGATGTCCCTGGAGGATTTCCACTCCATCCCCAGACAGGTTAATAGACTTTTCCAGTAGCTGTACTGGCCGCGAATGCCAGGGCAAATTAATCATTAAACACGCTTGCTTTTAAACCATATATAAAATTTACAAAGGTACACTCACCAGAGGTCCCTTCTCCGCGTTCAGGGTCCGGGAGCCCACGTTGGGTGGGTTCAGGGGGTACTGGGGTCCAGGTCCAAGGTGAGAAACAGATCCTGGCTGTTGGGGAAACAGGTTTCTCCGCTTCCTTGCTGTGAGCTATCTACAACCTCCTCCTCATCTTCCTTGCCCCCAGAACCCGCTTCCGTTGCCTCCCACTCCTTGGACAGCGTCAAAGCACAGGGTTGGGGTAGTGGTGGCTGCACCCCCTAGAATGGCATGCATAGAAGCGGCATGTCTGGGGCTCTGAACCAGAGCGGCCGTTTGCCTCTCTGGTTTTTTGGTAGGCTTGCCTGAGCTCCTTAATTTTCATGCGGCACTGCTGCAGGTCCTTGTTATAGCCTCTGTCCTTCATGCCATTGGAGATTTTTTCAAATATTTTGGCATTTTGTCTTTTCGAACGGAGTTCTGCCAGCACGGATTCGTCTCCCTGTACAGCGATCAGATCCTGTACCTCCTGTTCGGTCCATGCTGGAGCTCTTTGGCAGTTCTGGGACTGCATGGTCTCCTGTGATGATGAGCTCTGCATGGTGACCTGTGCAGGTGAGCTTGCCATGCTGGCCAAACAGGAAATGAGATTCAAAAATTTGTGGGCCTTTTCCTGTATACCAGGCCAGTGCATCTGAGTTGAGAGTGCTGTCCAGAGCAGTCACAACTGAGCACTCTGGGATAGCTCCTGGGAGGCCAATACCGTCGAATTGCATCCACAGTACCCCAAATTCGACCAGGCAAGGCTGATTTCAGCGCTAATCCCATCGTCGGCGGTGGAGTAAAGAAATTGATTTTAAGAGCCCTTTAAGTTGAAAAAAGGGCTTCGTTGTGTGGACGGGTGCAGGGTTAAATCGAGATACTGCTGCTAAATTCGACCTAAACTCGTAGTGTAGACCAGGCCTAAGTTCTTGTCAAGTGCCCATCTGAGTGTACTTGCTTATACTAACTTCACTTATAGCTAGAGCTCACTTAAGCTTTCCTCTGTCCATTTCCACATGAAGATTTGACAGGTGTATGAATTATTAATCTGTATTATGATGGCACCCAATGCCATGCAACAGCCTCCAGTGATTTAAAACCACCCACTGTGATTTGCTGAATACAATACTAAACAAAAACTCCGCTGCATCCCAAAATCTTTAGTTTATTCAATAGTTTAAAGAAACATCCTATTGATGATCCTTTGAATCTTCTTTTTCAGAAAATAGAACAAAAATTGTTAGTTTTACAAATTGTCTTGCAATTAAGAAATTAAAAGCATTTGATTGCACAGAATCTTTGATATGTTTCTTAAAATTCTCTTTCAGAGAAGGGGCTACAACTGGAGAATTAGCCTTTGTGCTGACAATCCCATCAGTAAAGTTCCTGAACAGTACAAAAAGCTAAAGCTTGCCCTCACATAATGCATTAAATGGATCTACCACCACCTTAATGACATACACTGTGGTCACCTCATTAAGTGCATATTTTAGTTGCACCTTGTGTCATTTGTTCATGCGAGATCTATGCCGAGACACATGCTGTCAAAGACTTATTTATCCAATGGCTTCTCTGAGTTATCATAACTGCACTGAGGACCCAGATGTCCCTCTCCAACACAGCTAGTTAGCTAGCTCTTGGAGACATATACTGTCTTCCTAGCCTGGACAGGGAGTCACAGTAACCTTGAGGTGAGTATAAATTGGCTATGTCCAGAGGATCCCCATCCCCCCCACTACCACACCACAAACAAGAAAAAGTCAGTGGTCACCACCATTCCTCATTAGCAGTGAAACCTGCATCCTCCAATAGGCAGCCCCTTCCTAAATAACCACTTCAGAATATTCAATGCTTCCTGTACAATCTCCTTTGAGCCTTTGGTTGGAAGCCAAACTGTTTGCTGAATGATGTTTGTTCGACCCCTGCATGGTCACTTATATTCTACTTTACTTAAGTATTTTGTGTTTGACAAGACCGCGTGAAACCAGAGAGATTTGAAATATAGCAGCACAGCTTGATTTCTTACCATGTTTTTAACACTGAAATCATGTAGCAAGCTAACTACCAGTATAAGATTATGTAATAAGTTACCGTTTGGTGTGCAGGGGGCATTTAGTATTTGACACATTAATTTGGATACACAGTGTATACAAGACTAGAGTATATAATTGTGCAGTAAATTGATACAATAGGGTTATACGATTATTAATGTACATTGATTATTCTGCGCTTCATACATTAGCTGCTTTGCAGTTTTATTCCTAGATGTCTCAACAGAAGAGTTCTACATCTTTTAACAACTCACTGCCCTTCACCATGGGACTGTTTGTCAAGTATCTTAGAGGCAATAGGCAATATTCGAGAAATGCCAAGTCAATAAAGCAATTGTGTCACCATACACCATTTTTGCTCTTGCCTCTGAGTGAACATGAGTGGCTCTAGCCCTTTGTTCACATTCTGCAATTACGGATATTTGCCTACATGGGCAGGAAAAAACAAAAAAGGATGTTATTGCATGTAAACACAAGGTTAGTGCTGTTTATTGCTTAGGCTGATTAGCTATTTGCCAAATGGAAAATTTATCTTCAATAGACCAGGCAGAAAGAACTTCATTTGGCAGTTCAGCATTTAAAAGGCAGAAACTCATCTTGCAACATAAAACTGAATGCTGCAGCACTGCAGAAAGCTGTTAGATTACCTTTCCCAACTTGAAAGTCTATCACTCCATAGTTGGAGGGGATGAGCTGGAGGTCAGAGAATGATCATTCACACTTATAGTGTCTTCCAAATAACTATCATTGGTGAAGCTTAATTATTCTTCCTGTTTTGCCCATGGTGAAATGTAGTCAGACTGACTTGTCCACAGTCCCAGAGCAAATCAGGGTCAGAGACCCCAGACTTCCCACACTTTCAACCATTCCAGCTAGTCCAATCAGCTTTTGAATACCCAGAGTCCTATGGTTCCAACCCCAGACAAATCATCCACCCTTTCAAAGTGAATAAATGAGGTTTCAAGCAATTTACTACAGGTGGGTCTTTCAAATGACAGCTAAAAACCCCCCAGAAGTGCTGTCTGCGGACTGAAGAGTAGATGTTCCTCTAGAGTCCTTGGCCAATTTGCTTATCTCCACTACCATGGAACATGCTATACCCTGGTTCATCACAGGATGTAAAAATATTCCAGCAGATTGAGTGCACAGTACACACTGCCCCATGTCACTTACCTGTTTTACATTGTATCCTGCTTTCGCACTAGTTTCAATGAACATTACATTCAGCTCTTTGGCTTTCCTCTCTCCCTCCTCAATGGACACTTGCCTGGGGAAAAGAAAAACATTACAGCAAAATGACAGGTTTCAGAGTAACAGCCGTGTTAGTCTGTATTCGCAAAAAGAAAAGGAGGACTTGTGGCACCTTGTTAGTCTCTAAGGTGCCACAAGTCCTCCTTTTCTTATTAGAGCAAAAGATAGGACTATCCTGACAATTAGGGTTTTGCCTCCAGCCCAAGAGATGTCCCCCCAGTCCCAGCACACATGTAGTTATACCTGCCAGGTACGGTCTCCAGTCACCACCAGAGGAAGGGCACAACATTTCAGAATACAAGCTGGGCTTCTACAGTGCACCTGCCAGGAATGGCCTACGTATACTCAATCCTGCCTCAGCATGTGGTGGATGGACGAGATGACCTCTCAAGATCCCTTCCAGCCCCTATGTTTCTATGATTCTCTGGCTTTTCAGTAATAAAGCCAAGGTGGCCACTGGCCATTTCCTAAGTTTCTTGCCAGGAAACAACACTTGTATGGCTTGATAAGAATTAGTGCTCTTACGTTGCGCTAACTAGCCATTATTGCCCTGTTTAGCTAAACCTTAATATGGTTATTTAACTTTTTTCAAAATAATTGTATGTAACCTGAAAGTATCAAAAAACTACTTTTAAAATATTTAAGTTAAATCAACTAAAAACTATTTTGTTGAAAGGAGCTAAAGATCTTCCAAACAAATATCCTAAAGTCCTCAACATATACCCAGCTGCTCCCTGAACTCAAGTTTATGATACACCATTTATGACACATAGGAAGCTAATGTCATGAAATTTATACTTTAACCAAGTCTGTTGCTAGCATATTGTCATGTTCAGAAGGACATACTGCCATTATGTGTTTGTGTTTTAAAAAGACACTATTTTGTACCACTTTGTATGGAGAGATTAGCATAAATCCACTGTAGCAAGGCAGCAGAATGTCCAAATGCCAGTGCAACTTTGTATTAGTATGTCTGAAAAAACTTACCCCTAAAAAATTACAGTAGGTATGACAAGGGGGGCAGGAGAGAGAAAAATCACTCCGTTCAACAGAAGCTGCTCTTTTAAACAAAATTCTAAATATAGTTTTGATTTTAATCTTAACATTAAAAACAAACTAATGTTTAAAGGAATATTCAAGATAATCATTTAAATTAGTCACCTACATTTAAATTAGTCACCTAAACCTAGATTATTAAACAAACGTTTTAAATCTAGTTTACTCCTTCACTGATGCTATTGACTCTTTACATTTCACTCAGCTTGGACACTGGACACTAGATTGGTTAATTTCACTTCCTGGTTCTCGCGGATAATGCTGGTTCTGGTTCTCACACACAATGCTGTCCTGTGGGCTCACACTCAAGCCAGGAAATGTTTAAATAAAGTGTCAACTGATTTTTTTTTTTTTTTTTTTTTTTTTTAAATCAAGAAATTTCTATTCACATCTGGCTTCAGCATAATTTAAACAAACTAGATTTTGGGCCAAAAATAACAGAATCACTTTAAACAGAGCTTTCTCCGCGAAATCAACAGCAGACTGGCCATATAATTAAGAAGAATTATTTCTCCGTACCTCTTATCTGCTAGATCTGTTTTATTTCCCACTAGCATAATGATGACATCACTGCCCCTTTCCGTTCTGACATCATCAATCCATTTTGTGGTTTGCTGGAATGAGTTTACATCTAGTAAGAAAGAGTGGACAAAGATGAGTGTCACTGTAAAATGTTCTTCCCAGATCACTGCCAATACAGCCATAAATCTTGAATAAAAGCCTCACATTCTCTGGTAATTGGTACATTAGGGCTATGTAGAATCAATGGATGCAATCCTGACCCCAGTGAAGTCAATGGGAGTTTTGTTATTTATTTCAGTGGGTCTTGGATTTTACCCTTTGGCTTTAAATGCACCTGCAATTGCACTTCATCTATCAAATTATAAATGGACTTTTAGTATCAGAGTGCAAATTATGAAGAGTTTTTTATCATTACTTTTAAAGAACTGTTATTATTTTACTTTATTGAACTAAGGGCTTGTCTACACTACAAAACTGAGTCAATGTACAGCCACCGCAGTAATTCAAGTGGAGGTTCACATTCACACCACGCTCCTTCTGTCAGTGTTGCTCATCCCTCACCAGGAGTTTCCACAGACTGAAGTAAGGCATTGTGAGGCACTGACCGCTGGAGCCCCGCAGCCCTGGTGCTGACAGCTCAGGTTGTCAATGCTAGGGTGGTGAGGGCTTTGGCTGTCAGCCCCGCACGGGGCTGGGAGCCAACAGGTGAAGTGAGTAACGCAGTGTCTACACAGATACTGCGTCGCCCTACTACATCAACGTAAGTGCTACAGCTCTCACAGAGGTGGAGTTAAGTCAATTTAGTTGGCAACTTACATCGGCGGGGGCTCCACTGTAGTGTAGACACTTACACCAGGCTGTAGTTGAACGTATTTTATATACGGAATGGGGGCATAATAACTTTGCTATTTAATCTGTACTACTCATGACTTGAAAAATACTGAATATGCGCATTGGTAAGAGGGCCCTACTGTTTCAAGGCTTTTAAAAAGCGTTTATCAGCAATTATATACTGTGTTGCTTACTCATTTTGTGATCACTAGTTTTAGGCTTGTTCTCCTAGGAATATTTGGCTTATATAATTACTAGCCACCCTTGTTGGGTTGATCACTGACCTCAAAAGAAGTTCAGAACTGTTTACATAAAAACATACATAAAAGGATCCTTTGGCACTTTTCTAACTAAAAGCCCCTTCCAGATTCCAGCAGCTTTAGAAGAATAGGTAATGAACATCTAAGCTGCAAAACAAGATTCTAGGAAATAGGCATTAACTAATTAATATACAATAACCTTGTTTGCAAAGCTGTGTTCCTAACAATAATATCAGCTGCAGTACCATTCAATTTAACAGTTAACATACAAAAGCTACGATCACCGAGATGCCAAAGTATTTGCCTACACTTAAATAAGGAGATCTCTGTGGTAACTGTTGGCTTTGTAATGGTACAATGAAATACTGTAAGTCTTAGATGGTTAAGACTTGCCAGCAACTTAATGGCATAAAGCTTTGCTTTAGTACTTAGCAATAATCACGAGGTCAGAAGAGAAGTCCAAAATTCACAACTATCATGCAATTTTAGCTCAATTTAAAATGTTTATTTATAACAATTAAATAAGTTTACAAGGGAAGCCCTTATTCTTGCTATAATCTACTAGAGTATTTATGAATAAAAGGATAAGCCCTGTTTGGATTTGGGTAGAATCAGACTATTTAATCCAGTCCCTACTGATTTAAAATGGAAAAAACTTCCGAAGGTTTAATTCTCCTTTAACAAAATTATTGCTCTTTAAAAATTAAAAGCCAATAAATGAGGGTTGTTCTGGCCTTTTGAACCAGTCTTCAGGGTGGAGGTGAAAAAGCACTAACATTTTAGTCCTCAAAAGTGTATATACCTTATTATGAAATGAAAGACTACATTATTAAAAGGCTAAATCCTTAGTCATGGAGCTTTAAATACCAGAAAATGAAAGTGACCGATTAAGGTAAAAAGGTGGCATGTCCTTCCCCAGCCCACACCCAGATTTTGGGGACAATGGAATGAAGCAAGCTGCAGTTCTCAAATGGCCTCAATGGGAAAGCTCTAATTTGGAAATTCAAAGATATGCAAGCAAGTGATTCAGGTGTTTGAGACCAAGTCAAAGATGGAGATGGTACCCAAAAGAAGAGCAGATGAGACTAGGCCAGCCAGTGCTCAGGGCTTTGGGACAAACCATGTGATAGGAAAGGGTCATAAATGTATTCTTTCAGCAAGGGAGATTCATAAGTCCATTTATACATTACTACAAACAGCTGTGATCAGAAGTGTCTGGTTTCAAAAACGTGACGACAGTACAAGGAAACACTGTTCATGCCAGTATGAAGAACAACCACATGAGTGTGATAGGACATGCAGAGCTAGGCTAGAGAACGACAGAGCAGAGTATCAGAAATGCAGAATTCCCCCCACTCACTTGTGATATCATAAACAACAACTGCAACAGTGGAGTCACGAATGTAGCTAGGAATCAAGCTCCTGAACCGCTCTTGACCTGCTGTGTCCCATAATTGCAACCGTACCTAACAAAATCAGTCAAACAAGCAAGAAAAATAAGAAAAGGTCAAACCCAGTGCAAAATACCTACTTGTGATATCGTAAACTACTACAGCAGCAGCAGAGTCACGGATGTAACTGGGAATGAGGCTACGGAAACGTTCCTGACCCGCAGTATCCCACAGCTGCAACCTGATCTGTGGGATGGGAGAAAATTAAAAAAAAAAAAAAAAAAAAAAAAAAAAAAAAAAGCCAAACTGCCACTAAAAATAAAGAGTAAATTTTATTTTATTGGCTTTTTAAAAAGCTAAATAAAAATATAACTCATGCAGGAGATTGTTTGGGACTGGGAGCAGCAGCGAACTGCCTCTCCTTGTGGCAACCTCCCACCCCCAGTGGTATCTAAGGCCATCTCTACACTTACAGCTCTGCAGCGGCACAGCTGCGCCTTTGCAATGTGTGTGGTGAAGACGCTCTATGCCAACGGGAGAGAACTCTCCCAGCAGCATAAAAATACCACCCCCATGATCGGCATAAGCTAGATCGGCGGGAAAAGCTCTTCTGCTGACACAGCGCTGTGCACACTAGTGCTTGTGTCGGTGTAATTTATGTTGCTCCGGGGTAGAATATTCACTCCCCTGAGCAACATAAATTTTGCCGACATAGGCGGCAGTGTACACATAGCCTAAAGGTAGTGTATTCTTTACCTAAACTGATCTAGAAAGGAGTCCAGAGGAATCTATATTTCACACTCACTTCCCACCTCTTTGTATTTCAAAAGCCCCTTCCCACTTCTAGAGGGTGGGCAATAGGATGGCTGAGTTTTCCAGCCAGAGAGGGCGAGCAGGAAACCTGAGGCAAGTGCCAATCTGCACATCCACCCACAGAAGGCATTCATGCTCTGCTGCCATTCTTCCTGGGGCCCAAATGCATCACTACCACAGAGACCTGTATGACAAGGGCGTTGGAAGAATCACATTTAAGACCACTTCTAAATGCAAGTCTTCCAGCTGCTGCCAAGCCACTGGAGCGGCTAACATCATGCTTTTTCAAAAAGAGGATGAATGCTAGTCATTCAGCTGCATGTAAGGTTTAGCCATAATGCAAACTAACAGAGATAAACACTGATGACAAGGATGAAATTCTCTTACCACTTCAATTCTGAAAGAAAATACAAGATGCTCTATAAACCAGCATACATCTATATAAAAACATCTAAGGGCCTGAACTGCTTTAGAAAGAGCATGCTAATTGTCAGATCACTTAAAATGCAATCACATCTATTGTGCATTTACCCAATACCATCAGCTTGTGCAGAGTTATGCAATTTATGTTCTACAAATATATACCCCATTTATTAAGGACGTGAGCTAATTTTGGACCATGGCGTTCATTTTTGTGGAACACTGGCTTAATTTCAGAGACAGTACTGCGCTAAACAGAGTAAACATGCATATCTTTATGAGTTATACATATTCTGTTTAAAATGACATGTTAAACCCTGCTGAGTTACAGGTTGGCAGTTCTAGTCATGATCCAATTTATATTCAGCCCCCAGCCACATATTAAGAAATTTTGGGGGTGCCCCTTTTCCAAAACCCCATCTAACAGCAGACTCTTTAAAACCTTCCCCCAGCCATGCACTTTTCCTCCTTTACTCCCCACATTCTGCATCACATTGACCATTCAAATCAAGAATGACTGAACATGGCCTCTTTCAAAACTTGTGAAAAACCTCAAGAGGCAAACACTCATTTCCCTACATGGCCTCCACAGCACAGCCTAGAAGCAAGGGACCAAGCCTGAGTCAAACACTGATCTTCTGCATGGTAGCAGGATGGTTTACTTCTAGACCTCCAGGCCACTTCAGAACTCTGAAGCATGCTCACATTATGACAGATTACAAAAAAAATACCAAGAATAGCAGATTCTTTCCAAGCGACTACAGAAAATCATGCAAAATCTTACTCACTGTTCGATCCTCCAGGTACATGGTTTTCGATAAAAAGTCAATGCCAATTGTTGCCTGTAAAAATATGTCAGATTTCAATTAAAAAAACGAACAGGTGTTATCTGTTTCTCTCAAGGGTATTCAATAATTGTCATGCCAGACTAGAACTGGTACAAGCTGATCGGAGGGCCATACTTATGGGATAGCGCTTTCCTTCAGTGGGATTTGAAAGCAAGATACAGGTTAGGCTTTTTCCACTTTAAGCCTCAAGACTCTTAAGTACATACCTAAATAAGGTGAAAGATATTGGCAAAATTAGTGCCTATTAGTAGCATAAGATTACAGCATAAAAAGGGCACGTTTTTAATTAAGTTAACCAGTTTGTACACAACTTTGGTCATTTATTCCACAGACACGCATACAGCAGCAGGGTTTTCTTTGTGCCTTTAGACATTACTGGAGCATAGCAACAGAAATCCTGACACCATCTTAACCAAAATGTGGGGGAAAGGGAGGAACAGTGTTAAAAACAGCCCTTGTAGCACTGATCCCAAGTCTTCATTCTCTTGGTGATGCTGCATTGAATATTTACTGCAGGATTGGGAAACTCAGCACTGCAGCTTTGTGTATTGCAGGTGTATGACTGACCTGGGACTGGGGCTACTAACACTACCATGGCTTTAACAGAGTGACCCTTGATATGGCAGTGCCATTAAATGCTATCAATGAAGCCAGGAAGACAAGCTGAGTCCCAGCAACCTGGTATCAACTGAAACAAAACCATTAAGGGTCTAGTCTTCCTCAAGTTACGGTAAGAAGGCTTGATCCTAAAAGTCAGAGGAACCCTTATCCCAAAAATGCTTCTGTACCACAAAATCCCTTTTATTGTAGGCATTCTACCGTCTTTGCCACGCTTCCCAATAGGTTGGGGGACAATCTAGTGGGTGGTATTCATGCAACCAGCCAGCTGCAAAAGGGAACTGACTAGCATTGCATGATCCAACTCAGTTTCCCTCTGCTGCTAGCTGCAGTGTTTGATGCACAAGACTTTTCCTGACTAGAGAAAGCCAGTGTCTTGGGAGGAAGCCAGAGGAAGGTATATGAAAGAGACAAGGTTGATTTCCCAAATGCTGATGACCCAAAAGCATTTCCATCATCAAGAAATGGGAAGGATCCCAAAGTTTAGAGGTGAGCAGATGAAATATACCAGCGGTTCTCAAACTGTGGGTTGGGACCCCAAAGTGGATCACGACGCCATTTTAATGGGGTTGCCAGGGCTGGTGTTAGACCGCCTGGGGCCCAGGGCCGAAGCCCGAGCCCCACTGCCTGGGGCCCAGACTTCAGCTATAGCCAGGGGCAGTGGGGCTCAGGTTACAGGCCCCACGCCCGAGGATGAAACCCTTGGGCTTCAGCTTTGGCCCCGCAGTCTGGGGTGGTGGGGCTCGGGTGGGCTCACGCTTCAGTCCCCTCTCCTGGGGGTCATGTGTTATTTTTGCTGTCAGAAGAGGGTCGCAGTGCAATGAAGTTTGAGAACCCCTGAAATATACATATTGGGGGACTCAGTCAACTGGTACATTGAAACATTTCCCTTCCACTGCTAAACAAGCTACAAGGTTTTGATAAAGCTACATTAAAGTTTGCCTCAAGAAAGTTTCCATTCTCCCTGATATCTTATGGATTTCCTTGTTCTATTAAACAATATTTAATAGATAAAAGCCTTAAGATCTTGCACCACACACAACCCTGGGTCACACCAAAAATTCCCACTGATCCAGCTGGAGCCACAGTAAAGACACCATCCTGGTGACTAGCAGAGTTTTTACAACGGGTTTAGTGAAAAGGAGGTTGAGCTCAAACAGAAGACTGTCCCAGCTGCTTTGTGCCAGAGCTTCCTGTACAACAGCAGCTCAAGTGAGTCTGATTTGCAATTTTGGGGAAATTTCCCCAGTCGAAACAAGTCATAATGTAACAATGTCTGATGCTGTGGAGGCTTTAAGAGCATTTAATTTGGAAAGGTCCCTCAACATCTGGACCCAGCTGTCATATACCAGCAAGATTCATATGCCACTAATCCACCTCCAACAGGTATCTTAATAAAAGTAATTCCTTGGACTAGCTCAAAGACATGAGGGGGTCATCATTAGGGGAACTTCACACTGAACAAAGAGGATCAGCGGTCCCGGCTGAGGGATGGACTCGATAACCCAAAAGGTTCTCTACTCCTTTCTCCACTTTGATTCTTCTAAGTAAGAGGACGGAACTGTGGTTGTGTGGTATGAAGTCTTTATTAGCCTTTCCTATCCCAAAAAGTAGGTATGTAGAAGACCTCAAGTTGTAACCGTGGTAGGAATGCCAGTGTGCCTAAAGCAACATATCTCCCCACAAGGTATTAAGTATGGAGACTCCTTCATGCCCTAATGCCTCCTCAATAAAGGCAGGTAATGCCAGGTTGAAGGCTGAGTATACGGCTTGTAGGATTTTTAAGTTAAATGTCCTTTACGCATGAAAGTTTCCATCTTCATTAAAGCAGGTCAGAAGCAACACAACTCTCTCTGCATCCCAGATTGAGTGGTCTCCCATTAGCCTGGCACCGTATCTGCAGTATCTCCTACTCAACTGATAGGAAACATTACGCTGTGTAGATCTTCGTAAGTATGAAAATTTGATATTGACACACTGAGCAGAGTCAGAGGAGCCAAATTTGGACAGCCACACAGTTCTAGCCATATTATAATAATAATAATAAAAAAAAATAAAGTGAAGTGAGAGTAGAGGGCAAGGCAAGAAAACAGGCAGTCTAGGGATAGGTCTACACTTGTGACAGCGTGTAGCATACTGACACCCAGCTAGCATGGGTATAAACAGCAGGGGAGATGGTGAGGCACTGCTTAGGTGAGTAAAGACATGCCTGAACCCTGCGGGTACGTACCCTATCTGCCAAAACAGTGCCTCCCACGTTTATACTGCTGTTTTTAGTAGCGTAGTATTCCGCTGCCTCCTCTGCCCATCGCAGGGAAAGATTCTGGCAGCAGGGAAAGGGTCTGGCAGGGGCAGCTGCCGGAGCCTTTCCCTTCTGCCTCCCCTTGACAGAGTTTTTCACTGCCATGGGTAGCTACATGCGAGTAGCCACAGAGAGTCTGGATGCAATCTGTCTTTCTCTGCGGCATGTAGTTACGCGTACCCTACACTCCGCCGCAAGTGCGGACAAGGCCTAGGAGTCTGAACTTTTAAATACAATAAAACTTAAATCAAAGAAAGGACACAGGAGCTGGGCATCTGTTCAAGTTCCTGACAGGAGGAAGACAGGAATTGCAAGCCGGCTCTGGTTCTGTCCCCAGCTGCACAGAGATGGGAAAACCTGAAGTGCGGATTAGTGGACTTGAAGTAAGAAGGATGCTGTAAGCCTATTAAAGTTTACTGTCAGATACAAGAATAAGTGGGCATGAAATTAAGCTAAAGTAGAGCAAGACTTAGGGAAGTTTGGGTACCATTTCTTCACACACACAGTTGTTAATGTGTGGAACCAACAGAAGCAAGTAGTTACAGGTTCTGTAGGCAAGAGACACATTGTGAGGCACAACTGCAAATTTAAAGGAGGCAGGTGGACCTAAATGGAACAAAGTGCTCCATCCACTGTAAGTATCTGTCTAGATATTTATATGGCCCCCTCACCATACTATCCAAGTATTTATCCTCAACACCCCTGTGAGATAGGGCAATGTTATTATCCCCATTTTATAGATTGGGAACGGACAGAAGACAAGTCACTTGCCCAAGGTAAGAGAGGGAGTTTGTGGCAGAGCAGGAATTGAGCCTGGATCTCCTGAGTCCCAGGCAGGTACCTTTACCACAAGACCATCCTCCCTCCATTTTTACATGCTTACAGAATCAAGCCAGAAGGGGTCATTACAATCCTCTAGTCTGCTCTCTTGCATAACGGAGACAAGGGGGTGAACTAATGTCTTTTATTGGGCCAGCTTCTACTGGTGAGAGAGACAAGCTTTCAAGCTACACAGAGGACTTCATCTTCATGTCTGGGAAACGTATTCAGAGTGTCACAGCTAAATACAAATTGGAACAGATTATTTAGCGAAAGTAGTTAACACATTCTAAGAGACCATTCAAAGTACAGTAGCCTGTTAACACCTCTGCAGTCATAGGATAAAAAAGGGGGGTTAGTGGGTTAGAGATTGTTGTAATCAGCCATAAATCCAGTGTCTTTATTGAGACCATGATTTTTAGTGACTAGCAAATTTCTGAATTTAAACTCCCAGCTTGTCCTTTGGAGATGTTGTGCAGGTTTCCTTTGAGGATGAGGACTGAAGTCAGCTATGGAGTGATCATTTTGTGACAAGTGTTGCCCATGGGGGTATGGTATGTTTGCCTTTTATCATTTTTCTGTATGAGCTTGTGCATAACAGTCATAGAACTTTCACTCAGTAATTGTTGCATCAAGCCCATATCTTGTGGTTGAGTTACTGCATGTGTTTTTAGAAAGGCCATATACAGAGAGAGCATGAAAACAGAAGAGCAAGTGGTCAGTACGTTGCTACTTAGCTGTTTAAAAGTGTGGCAGGTAATTTGGGGCCTCTGTCCTTTCCTTGCTCTCCAGCACTGCATAATATCTACAATGCAGCCTCTCCCAACCCCACCTGCAGGCAAAGGGTTCCATTCCTGTTATAAACATACTTTGCCAAACGTGACATTTTATTTCTCATGTGTCCCACCCCCCCCAAACACACAGCAGGGAACCCTCTGCTGATTTGTAAGTCTGCACAACTGCTGCTTTCCTGAAAGCAGCTTATTAATAACCGACGAGCAACAGCAGCACGCCTCTTACTTGGCAACTTGGGAATAAAAAACCCACACAAAGCAAGGAATATTTTATCAAACACAAGCTTCCTATTTATAACTGAACCCGACAAATATGGCTCTAGTGATTGGTTGTGGAAGCTTTCAGAAATAAAGAGTGCACCCAAGTTTGTCAAAAGGCACCAGAAGATAAGATCATCTGTCAACCCACCTATAGCTAAAATTAGCCAAACAGTTCAAGGTACGGTACTGGACTTTTGACAGGGCTCCACTATTCAGAACTTGGTACTGGGCTGCAGGGAATCTGGGTTCTGGCTCTGCCATTGACTTGCTGTGCGATCCTGGGCAAGTCACTTAACCTGTTGGAACTTTATCCCCCCTTCCTGTTATGTAAAATCTGGAATAATATTTCCCAGCCTCTGAGTCATGATCATGTTTGTAAAACTAAACATCCTCAGGTGAATGGTGCCATACAAGTACAAAGCTAGGCACACATCAGTGACAGGTAAATTGAAGCTGATTTGATAAGCCCCCAAGATTTCTCTAAGTCCCACTCATTCATTTTGCAATCAGTTTATTACATCAGACATCTTCCCATGGAGACAGCTGCATTAACATAAAGTTTGAGGGTCAAAGCTCTCCAAGCAAAACTAGGACACAGGGTCCACAGAGAAAAAAATAGAACTGAAAGAAAAAAAGTACTGTTGGAAAGAGAGATGATTAAATAAAAGCACTGCTTTAACATGTCCATGTAATTACTGTGGGCAGAATCTGCAAGGATGTTTGCTCCCAGGAGAGGCTAATGTGTACTGTAGTCATCCTAGACCATAGAAGCTTTGCTAACACTGCTGATTTAATGGGAACTTGCATTTAGTTCTGTCCATCTTGCCTAGCAGCAGTGATGGGGAGCTATGGAGAGACAGGAAAGAAACCATTAATAAGGGGGAAAGGCTATTGACAATCTCCCAAAAATGCTTTTACAAGTTTAAGTGGAGAACAACTACAGTACTGGGTTTTTAAAAAATATAAATATAGAGGACTGGTCTTCACGACAGGGACTGTCTGTTTGGAAAGTGCTTAGCATGTGATGGGTGAGATGAGACTGTAAATAAGTAACGTAATGCGGATTTGTTTCAAGAAGGGGCTCTGTAACAGTGGCATTTGGTTTCATGATTGATGGCTGCCAGAGCAAACATGCTCCACTTATGGAAAAAAAAACAACGGTTTTCGTAGCTGCCTTGCAAGATCAAGCTAGAATATGAGAACTGGTTTCTTCCTGGCTCATGAGTCTACCAGAACACGGTTTGCTTATGTAGTCAGAATAGAATCCAGCTAACACACAGCTGTGTTGGTTCTACAGAGCTGAACAGAGTAAATAGCAGCAACCACTATTTCAGCCTCCTGTTGCCAGCAGTCAGAAACCATGCTGCCAGTTCAAACCCGAGGTGGGATATGAGAGAACTATGCCTGGACCTGTCCTTAATAGTTTTATACAGTGGTGCAGTAGCCATGTTGGTCCCAGAATATTAGAGAGACAAGTTGGGGGAGGTAATAAAACTTGTTGGAGAGAGAGAAACAAGCTTTTGAGCTACACAGAGCTCTGCTTAGATAGCAGGAGCGAGAGACACATTTTTTAAACAACGAACTACTCATTTCTCCCCTCTGTGCTCCACAGACCCTCGAGTCCCACGGTGTGCACAAGCCAGGAGTCCATTGTGGAACAGCTTTCTTCCCAGTCTTGCGCCAGCAAACATGGTTCCAAGTTTCTGGTGGTAACTCCACTCACGTCAGTACGTTCCAGAGTCACTCCTGCTGTATTTCCATGACCATCACTAGAGTTACGTTAGGGTTGAATAAGGTCCATGAAGTTTTGGCAGCAAGCAAGGAAGGGAATGGCAGAGCTATCCCAATAGTTGAGAACAGCCACTTCTCAAGGAGATTGGCTTTCCGCTTCAGAGCGGAGGGATCACCTGCCCATTGGTCAGCTACAATGCAAATTCCAATGTTATATGAAGAAGTCAATGGTGGGGTGGGGTGTATTTTTATAAGTTTAAAGCTTTAAAACCAAATAAATGTATTTAGGATACTGGCTGATCAGCAAACCCCTCACTCACTAGAGTCAAGTAGAGGCCTCATGTGAAAAACAGTTTGACAAGATTGGGGCCCATAAAATGCTGAGATTGATTGTATTACCTGATAGGTGTTGTCAAAGCTGTCATACATGAACCTGGTGATCAAGGAGGTCTTCCCCACTAGAAAACAGAAAAACAGGTTCAAGGAAGAGTTTTTAGTGTGAAATTAGAACAAGTGACCAAACACTGCATTCCAGTTTTAACTGGTGTTCCAATCAATCAATACTATGCAATTAAACTGGCCAAGGGTAAAAAGGAACTCAGTTGATGTAATTGTTGCAAGAGTCACTACTATTTTTCTGAAAGCCATTCAGATATTTAAGAAATTAAAGTTAAATGCACACAAAAAAGCAAACAAACATAAACAGATCCAACTACAACATTAACTTCAAATTATTGTGTTTGATTTTAAAATTTAGCCAATTGTGCCCATTCTCAAAAGTGTCTTAGGCCCAGCTCCACAAAGGTATTTAGGTTCCTAGCTAGATTTCAATGGGAGTTAGGAGCCTAAACATCTTTATGTATCTGGGCCTTACTCACTTTTGAAAATTTTACCTCTGATCTCCATTAACTCACACTACACATGCACCTGACATAACTAGTAGTCACTACCACAAGACAGGATGGAAATGCACTGAAGTTGGCAGACCCCCAGCCCACAAAACGCCTGGACAGGATCTACTTTATACTCCTCACCACCATGTCAGCTTCGATCCACCCTTGCAGACAACACATGTATTACCCCTTGCAGCATATGCAGGTATGTGCAGTGTTAAATAGCTCCCACGTTCCATCTGATGGTGGCTGCATTTCAGGATTGGTAGGAGAGGTAGATCACCTAATATCTTAGATCCTGTATCATGCCATTGTTAATGGATCTCCATCACTATGTTTATTAGTACTGAGTGCTTCGGTAGCATTTATCACAGATTTCAAAGCACTCTGTCAAAAGCTTATGTCTCCCTGAGGCAGGTAAGAAGTAACATACCCATTGTAAATCAGGCACACTAAGGCAGCTAGCTTCTGAGTGACATGTCAGTGGCTAAGCTGGGATGAGGACACAAGTGACCTGACTCAAACTCCTTTTCTACCTAGTCCACCACTTGCTCTTATTTCTGAGCCAGTTTAGACTAAAGGAGTCAGTAAGAAAATAGAAGAGGAGGAGTGTGAGGCTGGTGAAACCAAATCCCTTCTTGTGCCTCATCACAGTCTGGCATTTTAAAATCCTCGCACTGTACTTCTAGTGCTAAGCAACTGCCATGCACTATGCTTCTCTGTTGTACTCCACACCGCCATAGGGCCTTCCATAAGCACCAGTGCAGTGATTTCCATATAGGCTAGTTCAGGTGGTGCAGAACAGACAAAAAGGGAGAGCTGAATTACCTCCACGCTACCCACCCACACAACGCAGCTGAAGATGTGGCAGCTCAACTTGCACAGGGCTGTAGACTTCAGCAATAGCCAGAGCTTCTCTGTTTCGGTGGCACTGAACCACCAGATGCCCCCCACAAGCAGTAGCATGTAGCCTTCCAGAAAGTGGGGGTGGGGACTGGGGAGACCATGAAAAAGGACCATGGATCACTTGTCTTTTTGACAACATTGGCCCAAACTTCTACAAACAAGGGCTCTCTAAGGCCACCCCAACTCAGCATTTGATTCTATTTCCAGGGTCCATGAATTTCACCATTGCTTCCTTTTGAATCCAGCTCTGCTATAAGAAATGAAATCTGCAGCTTCCAACAAGGAGCCTTTGAGACAGAGCCCTTGAATCCAGATGCAACTTTCTCCATGAATTCGTAAATGCTTCCACCCTGTAAGCATAATCAAATTTCACAAGAAGTTCGAAGGCTGCCTTTGTAAAGATGTAACAAATATTCCCTTCAATGTATAGCTTTAGGCAGCAAGCATCTGAGATAAAGCAGGGGTAGTCCCACATTTATTCAGATTTGTCCTGGGAACCCTACGCAACAGAATACAAGTATGTTGAACAGGGAGATGTGGTGCAGAGTGAACACAAAGCAGTGGTCAGTCACAGATCTAGAGACGCTGCAAGTCTCAGATTAACTTTGCCGCATGATTCACTCCAGCATCTATGCTGATATAGACCCTGGTGCAGTGCCACTAGTTGAAGAAGGTGTATCAGAAGGATGCAACAAAACAGAACAGCACCTTCCCTCCATAAGGGTGCTTGCATAGCTCAAAGAATGGGAGCAGTGGATCTGGCCAAGAAACTCAGGAGAGGAGCTGACTTAACAAATCCTCACTGCACTTCTATGATTAATTTACAGAGTCCCCAGTGGAAATTCTGAGAGTGGGCAGGTAACTACCACTGAGCTGGTTCTCTCAGGAGTCCTGAGGTACAGTGGGGTCAATCTGTATCTCCCTGCACCACCAAGAGCAAATCCATCTTACTATGACAGGGCACTGAAAGGATCGACAACAGGACTACCAATCATCATGCCCAGTGAAGCATACACTGCAGGTACTTCAAAACATGCCAGCAGGCTGCCAGCACGAGCTTCTAGAACTCCTCTCCTGTACTTCTGGGTCTCTTGGAAGCAATCTCTGCTGAAAATACAGATCCGCCAGACAGGAAGGTTCTCTTTCCTATCACTTGCCATATCTCCCTACACCCCAACACCCTCATTTAAACTACCTTTCCAGCATCAAACAGCAGGTGCGGGGGAGAGAAAAGGTGATTGCTGTTGGGTTTAATTTGAATTGAAACTATTTCAACCTACGTATTGGTAATTTGGATGCACTTCAGTTCAAAGACTCTTCTTTTCCTTTAAGGGAAAAAAGGTTCTCCTTACACAGTGAATCAATAGTTACCGAATCAGGCTAGGCTTGATACCGACTGTTTACAGTTTTAATTCCACGACTATGAAAATATCACTTTTGTAAGTGCAAACTTGCTTTAAGAGTCTAGGTAGAAGTGGGAGCTAAGTGATTGGAACCAACAGTATCCGCACTTTCCCTTAAATTATAGGCCCAGTGGGATCGGTGAGCCTCAGATTTTGAAATTCATGGGTTTGGATTTATATAAACAGGCACCCACCCTGAAGCTGTATAGGCTTAACACTGATTTCAAAGAACCATTCCTACAATATTTGGAACAGAGCCTGTATAAGGCAACTTCTCCATGCCCTCCATCACAAGCCAAAAGGCAAAGAAACAGCAAAAAACAAAAAAAAATATTTTTCCCACTTCAGAACGGCCCCGGATGCCCCAAGCTCACAAAAGATTATAGGTGGGCCTTGAGGAATGCCCTGGAATTCAAACTGGCTATTCCACACCAAGAGCCAAAGGCCACTCATGGAAGCTGTCTTGCCAGCAGTCCCTTGCTATCAAAGGCTTTGGGTATATCTACCCTACAGCTGCCAAGCTACGCCACTGCAGCAGCGCTATTGCAGCACGGACGCTTCCTACATCAATGGAAGGGTTATTTTCCTTTTGATGTAGTCAATCCACTTCTTAATTCTTCCGTCGACCTAGCTGCAAGTACAATGGGCATTAGACCAACCTAACTATGTAACACAGGGTGTGAAATTCCTCACAGCCTTGAATGATGTAGCTAGGTCAATCTAATATTTTGGTGTAGACCAGGCCTCAGCCTACACCAGGAAAAGGAGATAGGTTTCAGTCAGCATGTTTCACACCATTTAGACCACCTCATATGCTTTTACACACGACTGTCCACACCAAGTACTAAATAGTGATTAACAATGTTACATGTTGGTTAATTCATTTCCCCAGTATACTAAGATAGGGGAAAGGAGTTAAACAAAGCCTAAAAACTCCACCCTGATCACCTCTGTGGTGCTGTCACACAGGGAGAGACGTGGTCTCAGGCAGGCCCAAGTATCACTAGCACCAGCTTTATACTGACATTTAACTAGGCATGAAAACGGGGCCGGAGGGGGGGGGGGGTTGGTTGAACTTAAATATAGTGGCTTTAGAAGGATGTGAAGAGAGGCCAGATCCCACAGCTAGTGGTCTGGCCTAGACTACACTTAAAACTTAGGTTGACATAGGTGCTGTGTTCAGGGATGTGGAAAATCCACACTCCTGAGCACCACAGCTGTGCCAACATAACCCCCAGTGCAGACACAGCAAGGTCAATGAAGAATGCTTCCACTGACCTAGCTCCTGTCATTCAGAAAGGTGGAGTTCCTACAGCACAGGAAACCTCTTCCGTTGCTGTAGTCCACATCTACACTATAGAGTTACAGCAGCATAGCCATGACACCGTAACTATGCTGCTGTGGCGTCTGTAGTGTAGATATGGCCTTTTTAGCAAGTTGATTATTGTTCATTCACCTTACACAGAGGGAGGGCCATGGAGCCAGAGTTCAGTTTGCTTTTGCCCTTACGTCACAGTAATTCAAGTTCCATTTTCACTTCTATCTCACTTTACAGTTCAGGATCAGAACCATGTCAGTCTCTACTGAACATACACTTGACTTACAGCACCTGAAACAGGACTGATTTTAAACAACATTCTATTTCATGACAATGTTTTTGGGGGAGGAGAATCAAAGCTGAATGCAGACAGCAAAGCCATCAACAAAGGGAAAAGACTTCTAAAATGATCATCTCTGTCAAAATATGGGGGGGGGGGGGGGAGAGAGAGAGACGGACAGACAAAAATCCTTGCCCCACTAGATGGAGCAGTGTAATAGCTGTGCCAGACAGACTCAGGATATAAGTCTTAATTGCCTGTGGCAGCGAGCTTTCTAGTTGGACAGACACAGGCCTAGTTTACACTACAGAGTTTTGTTGACAAAATAAAACCATCTCAACGAGAGGCGCAGAGCCTTTTGTGACACAGTTAGATCGACAAAGCATCGGTGTAGACACCATACTTGGTTTTGTCGCTGTAAATAGCCTCCAGGTGGTGTCCCATAATGCCCATCCTGACCACTCTAGTCAGCAGTTCAAACTCCACTGCCCTGCATCCAGGTACACAGGCATCTGTGTCTCCCACTTGAAAGGCCTGGGAATTTTTGAAATTCCACTTCATGTTTTGCTTGGCATGAAGAACTCATATTGAATTTTCCCAGGTGACCATGGCGGTTCCAAGCAGCAAACGCTCTCCCATTTGGACCACAGCTGAGTTGTTGGATCTGCTGAGTATATGGGGAGTAGGCTGTCCAGTCCCAGCTGTGCTCCAGCTGCAGGAACTTCAATTCCTATGAACAGAACACAGTGCAGTGCCAAACAAAGATAAAGGAACTGAAGCAGACATACCAGAAGGCAAGGGAGGCAAACTGTTGCTCTGGTGCTGTGCTGAAGACCTGCTGCTTCTATAAGGAGCTGGATGCTATCCTAGGCGGTGACGCCACCTCCACCACCAAGAGCCCCATGGATACTTTGGTGGGACTGGAGGCGGAAGACAGTGGACGCAACCCCAAGGGCGAAGTTGTGGCTAAGGATGTTGAGTTGGAGGACAATGTAGAGAACAGGGCAGGGTAGTCATTGGTGCAATGAGTCAGGATCTCTTTTCCACTCCGGAGAAGTCTAGCCAGACCCAGCAGTTCGTCTCTGGCGTGTATGACACAGAAGAGAAGAACCCTGGTAAGCGATTTTTTTTAGTTGATGCTGCTCGGGTCTCCCAGGATCACTATGGGCATTTCAACATCCCCCACTGGAATCTTCTAGTTTGGAAAGAAAATCCCTGCTTGTGGTTTTCTGTATAAGCCAGTGTTTCTGAAGATGTGTGCATAATGCACCTTCTCAGACCACCCTGCACTGATGTCAGTGAAAAGCCCACGATGATCCACAAGCGCCTGCAATGCCATAGAGAAGTACCACTTTCTACTGGTATACTCCATTACAAGATGGTCCGGGGACAAAACTGGAATGTGTGTTCCACTTATCGCCCTTCCACAGTTAGGGAATCCCATTGCCGCAAAGCCATCCGCTATTTCATGGACATGTCAAAGAGTCACAGTCCTTCATAGCAGGATGTGATTAATGGCCCTGCACACTTGCATTAACAAAGCCTCACGGGTCGACTTACCGACTCCAAACTGATTCACAACCAAGTGGTAGCGGTCTGGATTGGTCAGTTTCCACACGGCGATCACCATGCGCTTCTCCACCGAGAGGGCAACTCTCATTCTGGTGTCCTTGTGCCATTGTGCTGTGGCGAGCTCCCCAAACAATTCCAGGAAGGTGGCTTTCTGCATCCGAAAGTTCTGCAGCCACTGCTCGGCATCCCAGACCCGCATAACTATGCAATCCTAGCACTGAGTACTTGTTTCCTGAGTCCAAAAGCGACAGTCCACCATGTGCAACTGCTCTGTAAATGCCAAAAGTAATCTGGTGTTGTTTCTTTCCATGGCATACAACAGGCCAGGGAACTCTGATTCCTGTTCAGATTGGGAATTCATGATATACTGCATGACCAGCCATGATGTGTTCATAACAGTGCTGGATTCATCCTTTCAGAAAGAGATGGTGGGCGCACAGTAAACAGGGGCTGTTGAAAAATGAGCCGAAACGAGCTGGAAGCCCCTGGAATACTGAGACAGAAAAAAACATCATGGGACACTGAGTCCACATACCTTCCCACAATGCCTAGCTGCAGAAGGTGGCGAGTAGCACAGTGGGATAGCTACCCATAGTGCACTGCTCTCACTATCAATGATAAAGCACCAAATGTGGATGTGCTCTGCCAACAGAGGGAGTGTAGGGTGAATATGCACTAGTGATGTAATTATAACACCTTTTGATCATCGGCATAACTTTTGTCAACAAAACTCGGTAGTGTAGACAAGGCCTCAGGTTTGCCGGGCTTGTGCTGGCACTTTAAAAATAGCTGTGTAGATGGTGCTTTGAAGTTGCATTTCAGGCTCAAAAGCTCCCGTCCCGCCCCCACTACCCCCAGACTTCAGCCCCTGAGCTCCAGCCCACCCCACAACTTCAAAGAGCTGTCCACACAGCTCATGTTAGAGCACTATCACACGCCCCACTAGCCTGAGCCTGGTGATCCAGGCTGGGAGGCTCGCTGCCTAGAGACCAACACAGAAGGTCAACATCCAGAAATTCGGTTGGAAATATGAAGGAACCCAGTGAGAAATGCATCCAGAAGAAAGCAGAAAACGAGTCAGGTGGTGAGTCTTTGACCATGTCTCCATCGGCAAATGGAGGAAAAATACCTTATGTTAGCGCAATCAGACTCAAAAGCCTCATTAAGAGGCAAGTTCACACATTTAAAGCTGCATTGGCAGGCTCTATTGTAGTCCATGTTCTCCTCTAGGCTACAAGACAGCCAACCAACAACTTTTCAGACACCTTAGCCTGCCTCTTAACAAGGCACTGCATTCACGTTAAGATAAAAAAGGACTTAGGGGACAACACAAGCTTCCAGTGCAATGCTGTGGCAAAAAGGGCTAATGCCATCCTTGGATGTATATAGACAGGGGAGTAGCGAGTAAGAGAAGGGAGGTATATGGCACCGGTGAGATAGATAGTGAAATAACTACATATAGTAATACATACATACACACACACACACGCGAGTTCTGGTGTCCACTTTTTAAAAGGGATATTGAAAAATAGGAGAGAATGCAGGAAAGAGCCACAGAAGTGATTACGGGCTGGAAAAAATGCATTATACTGAGAGACTTAAAGAGCTCAAGCTTAAGCTTGTCAAAAGGAGTGAGCTGTGACTTGATTACAGTCTATGACCTTGTAAACTGGAGTAATAGTAATAGGATGAAATTTAATAGGGAGAAGTGTAAGGTCATGCATTTAGGGATTAAGAACAAGAATTTTAGTTATAAGCTGGGGACGCATCAATTAGAAGTAACGGAGGAGGAGAAGGACCTTGGAGTATTGGTTGATCACAGGATGACTATGACCCAACAATGTGTTGTGGCCGTGAAAAAAGCTAATGTGGTCCTGGGATGCATCAGGCGAGGTTTTTCCAGTAGAGATAAGGAGGTTTTAGTACCGTTATACAAGGCACTGGTCAGACCTCATCTGGAATACTGTTTGCAGTTCTGGTCTCCCATGTTTAAGAAGGATGAATTCAAAACTGGAACAGGTACAGAGAAGGGCTACTAGGATGATCCGAGGAATGGAAAACCTGTCTTATGAAAGGAGACTCAAAGAGCTTGGCTTGTTTGGCCTAACCAAAAGAAGGCTGAGGGGAGATATGATTGCTCTCTATAAATATATCAGAGGGATAAATACCAGAGAGGGAGAGGAATTATTTAAGCTCAGTACCAATGTGGACACAAGAACAAATGGATATAAACTGGTCATCGGGAAGTTTAGACTTGAAATATGAGTCAGCATATTGAAACTGGATATGAGTCAGCAGCGTGCCCTTGTTGCCAAGAAGGCCAATGGCATTTTGGCATGTATAAGTAGGGGCATAGCCAGCAGATCGAGGGACGTGATCGTCCCCCTCTATTCGACATTGGTGAGGCCTCATCTGGAGTACTGTGTCCAGTTTTGGGCCCCACACTACAAGAAGGATGTGGAAAAATTGGAGAGAGTCCAGCGAAGGGCAACAAAAATGATTAGGGGTCTGGACTTGACTTATGAGGAGAGGCTGAGGGAACTGGGATTGTTTAGTCTGCAGAAGAGAAGAATGAGGGGGGATTTGATAGCTGCTTTCAACTACCTGAGAGGTGGTTCCAGAGAGGATGGTTCTAGACTATTCTCAGTGGTAGAAGAGGACAGGACAAGGAGTAATGGTCTCAAGTTGCAGTGGGGGAGGTTTAGGTTGGATATTAGGAAAAACTTTTTCACTAGGAGGGTGGTGAAACACTGGAATGCGTTACCTAGGGAGGTGGTAGAATCTCCTTCCTTAGAAGTTTTTAAGGTCGGGCTTGACAAAGCCCTGGCTGGGATGATTTAATTGGGGATTGGTCCTGCTTTGAGCAGGGGGTTGGACTAGATGACCTCCTGAGGTCCCTTCCAACCCTGATATTCTATGATTCTATGAAATTAGACAAAGGTTTCTAACCATCAGAGGAGTGAAGTTTTGGAATAGCCTTCCAAGGGAAGCAGTGGGGGTAAAAGACCAATCTGGCTTCAAGATTAAACTCGATAAGTTTATGGAGGAGATGGTATGATGGGATAACATGATTTTGGCAATTAATTGATCTTTAAATATTCATGGTAAATAGGCCCAATGGCCTGTGATGGGATGTTAGATGGGATCTGAGTTACTACAGAGAATTCTTTCCTGGGTATCTGGCTGGTGAATCTTGCCCATATGCTCAGGGTTCAGCTGATCACCATATTTGGGGTCGGGAAGGAATTTTCCTCCAGGGCAGATTGGAAGAGGCCCTGGAGGTTTTTCGCCTTCCTCTGTAGCATGGGGCACGGGTCACTTGCTGGAGGATTCTCTGCTCCTTGAAGTCTTTAAACCATGGTTTGAGGACTTCAATAGCTCAGACATAGGTGAGAGGTTTATCGCAGGAGTGGGTGGGTGAGATTGTGTCCCGCGTTGTGCAGGAGGTCAGACTAGATGATCAGAATGGTCCCTTCTGACCTTAATATCTATGAATCTATAACAGGGGCAGCCAAACTTACTGACCCTCCGAGCCACATACAATAATCTTCAGAAGTTCGAGAGCTGGGTGTGCCTGCTGGGGCTCAGGGCTTCGCCCCATTGGAGGCGCCTGCTGGGGCTAGGGAGTTCAGCAGGCATGCCTCACGGGTCTAAGGCACCGAGAACCCCCCTCCCCGCTCAGCAGAAGCCCCTCTCCCCCGCCTACCCCCCCCCCCAACTCCTGGCCGCAGGGCAGAAGCCCCGATCCCCCACCCCCTATCTGGTAGGCGGAGAATGGAGTGGGGGGGCCTCCACAAGCTGCACTAACTGTAAAAGAGCCGCATGGGGTTTGTGAGCTGCGGTTTGGCCACTCCTAGTGTAGAAGTACCTTCATGGGGAGAAAGTAGCGGGTACTAAAGGGCTCTTTAATCCAGCAGAAAAAGGCAGAACAAGAACCAATGGCTAGAAGTTGAAGCCAGACAAATTCCAATTAGAAATAAGGCCCAGATTTTTAACAGTGCAGGTGGTTAACCACTGGAACAAGCTACCACGGGAAGTGATGGATTCTCTATCCCTTTCTGTTTTCAGCTCAAGACTGGATGCCTTTTTGGAAGATCTGCTTTAGTCAGACATAAGTTATTGGGCTCAATACAGGGGTTAATGGATAATGTTCTATGGCCTGTCACACTACATGATACATTGGTTCCTTTTGGCCTTAAATTCTATGAACTGGAGAGCGGACACACCTTTTTTGCTCGTCAAAACATACCTATAAAACTAATACCCAATTATATAGAGAGGGTCTGATCAGAAGAGTGACTAAATAAAATGGCACCTTGTTAACATATTCACTGCATGTTGCAGAGTCCAATCAGCTGACTATTTTGCTACTTTTTTACTCCTGCCAACACTGCAGTGCCTACACAACTATGGTACAGTGAGCTGGCAGTTAGGGAAAAAATCTTTAGTTAGCAACAGCATATTTGAAAGCCAAAATAGCTGCTTTACATTTACTTTCCGATGACTCTCCAAAATAAGGAAAATCAAAGGTGAGATTCAGCAATCACATGCTGAACTGCATAATGAGGTAAGGGACGTCACAGCAGGGAGTTTTTGGAAAAGATGAAAGTCTAGCAAATAAAAACGGATAAAAAGAAGAAAATTAAGATTTGTTCTCATACAAAGCACCAGACCCAGATTTTGGGGAACGTTTGATCAGCACGAGACAGAAAAATATTAAGGAAGCTAAAGATCAGTGTCAGGAGTTTTTTCTGCCTCTGCATATTGGTCATAAGGTTAGCCCTGGTCCGGAGAATGCAACAAAAGGTAAATGCTAACCAGTTTGCCTGATACTGAAGTCAGGCTTACTGGCCTGTAATTGCCGGGATCACCTCAGGAGCCCTTTTTAAAAATCGGTGTCACATTAGCTATCCTCCAGTTGTTTGGTACCGAAGCTGATTTAAATGATAGATTACAGATGACAGTTAGTAGTCCTGCAATTTCACATTTGAGTTCCTTCAGAACTCTTGGGTGAATACCATCTGGTCCTGGTGACTTATTACTGTTTAGGTTATCATTTGTTCCAAAACCTCTTCTAGTGACACCTCAATCTGGGACAGTTCCTCAAATTTGTCACCTAGATGGCTCAGGTTTGGGAATCTCCCTCACATCCTCAACCGTGAAGTCTGATGCAAAGAATTCATTTAAGTTTCTCCACAATGTCCTTGAGCGCTCCTTATTGTCCTTGAGTGCTCCTTTAGTATCTTGATCATCAAGTGGCCCCGCTGGTTGTTCAGCAAGCTTCCTGCTTCTGATGTAATTTGCTATTACTTTTTGAGTCTTTGGCTAGCTGTTCTTCAAATTCTTTTTTGGCCTTCCTAATTATATTTTTACACTTCATTTGCCAGAGTTTAGACTGCTTTCTATTTTCCTCATTAGGATTTAACTTCCACTTTTTAAAAGACACCTTTTTGCCTCTCACTGCTTCTTTTACTTTGTTTAGCCACAGTGGCTCCTTTTTGGTTCTCTTACTATGTTTTTTAATTTGGGGTATACATTTAAGTTGAGCTTCTATTATGGTGTCTTTAAAAAGTTTCCATGCAGCTGACATGGATTTTACTTTTGGTGTTGTACCTTTTAATTTGTGTTTCACTAACCTCCTCATTTTTGTGTAGTTCCCCTTTTTTAAATTAAATGCTACAGTGTTGGGCCGCTGTGGCGTTTTACCCAGAGGGATGTTACCTTTAATTATATTATGGTCACTATTACCAAGGGGACCAGCTATATTCACCACTTGGACCTGATCCTGTGCTCCACTTAGGACTAAATCAAGAATTGCCTCTCCTCTTCTGGGTTCCAGGACGAGCTGCTCCAAGAAGCAGTCATTTAAGGTGTCAAGAAACTTTATCTCTGTATCCCTTCCTGATGTGACATGTACCCAGTGAATATGGCGATAGTTGAAATCCCCCATTATTATTGAGTTGTTTTTTTTTTTTAATAGCCTCTCTAATCTCCCTGAGCATTTCAGTCACTACACCATCCTGGTCAGGTGGTCAGTAATATATCCCTACTGCTAGATTCTTATTACTCAGGCATGGAATTACTCTCCATAGAGATTCTATGGTACAGTTTGGTTCATTTAAGATTTTTACTTCATTTGATTCTATACTTTCTTTCACAAATAGTGCCATTCCGCCACCAGCAAGACCTGTTCTGTCCTTCCGATATATTTTATACCCTGGTATTACTGTGTCCCATTGATTATCCTCATTCCACCAAGTTTCTGTGATGCCTATTATATCAATATCCTCATTTAATACGAGGCACTCTAGTTCACCCATCTTATTATTTAGACTTCTAGCACTGGTATATAAGCACTTTAAAAACTTGTCACTTTTTAGCTGTCTTCCATTACATGATGTAACTGAATGGGATTTTTTCTTTTGTTTCTCATCAAATCTTACCTGTTTTTTTTAATCTTCCATGCTCTCCTCATTAGGACAGAGGATCTCCATTTATAGATCCTCCCCTAAGGGATGTCCAAACCACGTGCTCCTTCGCACCTGTCTGCTTTCCCCAACCCTTAGTTTAAAGGGTGAATTTGAACTTATAGCTGTTTGTGGTAATCGAAG
The DNA here is from genome assembly GCF_965152275.1 of Natator depressus. NCBI lineage: Eukaryota > Metazoa > Chordata > Testudines > Cheloniidae > Natator > Natator depressus. Next base: position 12,443,122 of record NC_134234.1, on the reverse strand, counting down.
GCAGTTACTGCAATCCATGCTCCTTTCTATTAAACTCAGGCAGTGCAGGGATTCAATAGGTGCCCTGGTTTGGGGCGGGGGGGACAAGCTATTCTAAAGAGCTATCAAAATTCACAAGTGGGAGCAATCTGATTGTCTTTGACAAGTGATCACCCCTCTGCACTTGAGGCTTTTATAAAATCTTACTGGACAGGGGCAATGCACAACTGTTGATAATGGGGGTGGTGCAGGACATATAAATACTGGCAGAATCCCCCCTGCCATCTCCTCTGTTACTGGGGATAGGAGATACTGATGCCAGTCTGGTGGTATACAAGATGAGCTGATGGCCTGAGTTCAGTTGCTAGTGATGCTGTTGGGAGGCCTGGATCAGCGTCCACCAGCGTCCATGTCAATATCCGGCCTGAGCCAGGGAACCTAATTTATCCAACCAGCGGACCAAATTCAGTGATTAATCCTGGTCACATGTCGCCTGAGACATGGTGCGCATACGCAAGAAGTAGTCGTGGAGTTACCTGTGTCCGACACCACCACTATGAAACCCTGCAGACAGTTTCTGCAGAAGCAAAGGATCACATGGGAAGGGAGACTAGAGAAGGTCAAGACTGAGGGATGATGGGCAGTTTTCAGAACCATTGTTCATGCTAGGACTGTCAGGTTTAAAATGAACAAAAGGAAGTATTTTTTCACATAATGCACAGTCAACCTGTGGAACTCCTTGCCAAAGGATGTTGTGAAGGCCAAGACTATCAGAGGGTTCAGAAAAGAACTAGATAAATTGATGGATAAATCAATGCCTATTAGCCAGGATGGGCAGGGACGGTATCCCTAGTCTCTGTTTGCCAGAAGCTGAAAATGGGCAACAGGGTATGGATCACTTGATGATTACCTGTTCTGTTCATTCCCTCTGGGGAAGCTGGCATTGGTTACTATTGGAATACAGGATACTGGGCAAGATGGACATTTGGTCTGACCCAGTATGGCCATTCGTATGTTCTTATGTCAGGGGGCTAGAAGACTTCATATTCAGTCTGGCACCTCTGAAAAGCACTAAAATTGCTTTTTTAAAACATCCAAAAAATTACCTAAGCCAAATGCATTAAAAGCAGAAGCCGGAACTGAAAAGTTACAGACATCCCCGCCCTGCTCCCCCCAGTAGTTATTTAAATGAGGTAGGATGATGTTTTCCCAGCTCCAAGAGCCAATTCCATTAGCAGCAACTCAGTAGCTCCCCCCAAGGAAAGCATACTGCTGGTGGGAACGAGAAGCAGGCTCATCCAGCCTTTGCCAGTGAGAAAAATGCAGCTCCCAGAGGGCTTCTGAAAGCAGATACTGATCACCCTAAGGCAGATCTACTCTTCTCTGCTTGCTATAGTGCTGTCATATCTCCCCTCTCAAGCAGGCAGGACTCCGACGATTCCTCCTCCTTCCTCATACAGCTCAGCTCTCCCCAACAGATTAAATTAGGCTCCTTGTACGGGGGAACTGGCGTACATTTCTTCTTAAAAAGCCTAGTGCTAGGGTGTGACCATTCTGCACGTCATAACAATCAAAGGGCAGGATCACTTGAGCTGCTGGATGCCCTCAACTCCATTAGAGTGAGAGTTCAGTGCCCCAATCTTGCAGGGCTCTGGGCAACCACAACATAGCATGTTACAATACAGAAAGGTGGGAAGCATGCTTTGTTGTTTACAGGAAGGGATTAAGGCAACAGGGCTAATGAAACGTACTGGAGACAGTGTATTTGTGAAAGCCCCTGCAGCAATGCAGGCTCCCTTCTCTTGCACCACCAGCGTGTCCCAGCCCTGACCTCAAGAGACCAGATGTGTAGGATAGAAGTCTCCATGTCCCACTCAGTGGGTGAGCTCTGCTAAGTCTGACCATAAGGGTATCAAAAGGAGCAGCAGTTTGTGGCATGAATGCTTGCCCAGCGAGACCCTCAATTCACACAGGCCAGAGGCAAGGTGAGAGTAACTTGGGGCCAGGTTTACAATGGTATTAAGGTATCTAAAGATGTATACAGGCACCTTGTGGCATGTTAGAGAGGGCCTAACTCAGTGACTTCAAAAGGAAGTTTGGTACTTTTACAAGCCCTATTGGGTGCCTACCTGCACTTACAGACACATAAATAACTTTGTAAATCAGGCCTTGGGTCATTACTAACCCAGGCTAGAGCTGAGCCAGGCTCTATTACTCCCATTCCATTAACTTAGGCCATCCAGCCCCATATGCTATACTGCTTTTTAAAATATCAAACTTTTTCCTAAGTTTAAAAAGAAACAAATTGCTCTACACAGTACTTTGTAAACTGGCGCTCTTCTATGGATTACTTTCTTACAAAATCAGTGTTCAGAAATCAAAGCACAAAGGCTGATCGAGTCCATTTGACGAACGCCGAGTGTTAGGAAGACCAGAACCAAATGACACGTGCATTTCATAGAGTAGTCAGATACAACTGAAGTCATGGTGATAAGCTTCTGGTTCTAACAGTTCTGATCAGACAAATTACCATGCACATTTAGAGTTTATCTGCTTCCTGAAAGATGTTATGTTGCTCTACATCTCTAATATGCAATGCAACGGAAGCAGACACCCCACAAGAACCATCCACTAATAAAACCGATTAATAATAGCAGGTCTCTACTATTCCTTTTTGCCTGCATTAACAGTGTATGCTATTGCCCACTATTGGCAGTGCAACAAAAAGTGCTCTTTGTTTCATGCTATAATGAGCCACTAGGGAGACTCACAGAAGTTAGAGATGGAAAAGACCCATTAGATCATGCAAAATCATTTTCCTGCCAAGACAGGATTAGAAGGTCATTTGTTGCCAGGCAGGAGTTTGGTAAGAAGTTCAGGCAAAGTAATTAAAAGTGACCCACAAAGGAAAAAAATTGGGATTGTGCCACTTTTGCTCCTTTATGATGTATGAAGACAGTCCTTCCTGTCCCTTTTTTAGGGATTTGCCTGTATTACATTAGAAATTCAGGCTTCCTACACAAAGTCTTCCAGGAAAAACAGGGATGGCAAATGTTAAGGTCTCTCAGAGATAGAGAGCAGTGAAACCTGATTTAGAGTGAAAGATTTTTATTCAGCTCTCAAAATGTTGATAACCCCCTATTTCTCTCTCTCTCTCTCTCTCACACACACACACGAGAAAAACTGGGAGACAAAAAAAGGATATGCTGAAAGACTCAATAACCCCTGCCATCTCCAGCAAAAAGATGAGAAAATTTCCAATCCACTTCTCTGGGTCCTCCAAGAATTCCTCTAGCAAAACTAAGGCTTGAAATTCTTGTTATTTCTAAAGGTAAAAATTAAGCAGAGGGAAACTTTAAAAGCCTTTCAGGTGTGCTTTGTAAGGAAGCAAACAAAGGGCATAAACCTAAGTCCCTCTGACCACACTTCGCTGGTCTCCTTTAAGGGGAGATAGTTGAGGGTGTGGACACTTAGGAAGCTACATGTTACCCATCCGACTTAAGGGAGTTGAGTGTATATTCTGCAGTATGGATTTCTAAAGCTATTCCTACTGGCTTTTGTCTACCCTAGGACTATTAATTCACCATGGCATACTTCAGTAATGACAGCTGTAGTGCAAGGCTCAGACATTTTTATTGTCATTTAACCCTGTTCTGTGTTTAACCCCACTCATGGCAGGATCAGATGACCTGACACTGCACTATAGCTACCACTGACAAAGCTGCAATATGGTGAATTACAAGTCCTAGAAGTTTTCTAATTGTTGGTCTCAAACTAATCTTGAGTCCTCAGTATACAGGACATCCATGGGATCTCAAAGATCAGAAAGATGAGAGCATGGAAACATGAGAGAAGCTATGGCAGAGCTAGAAATAAAAGCCACAGAAAGGGAAGAAGTGTAGCTGAGCGGAAAGACACAGCACATTGGAGAACGATGCATTAAAGCCTTTTTTAGACTCATTTAAAAAGAAACCCCAACGGTGGGCATGTTCATACTTGACTTAAACGATCCATGTGAGCCAGTCATCAAGGAAGTTTATTTTTAGATTTGTCAGCCCACTCTACAACTGCAGAATGGGAATATGAGAGTGATTAAAGCAGCTTATTTAAAAAAAATCCTCCTCTGTAGTCTCCACTATCATGCAGTGAAAATTCTGCCCCATTCCCCAAAGCAGTACGCAGAACTTGCTTATTCTTTTGTGGATGCTGACAGAGCCAGCAGCAACCAATATTCATTTATTTACTTAATTACAGGAAGTTTATTATTGCTTCTAAGTTTACTTAAGATGAAAGTTGTATTTTGGAATGTCAGGAATGAAGAGGATAGAGCAAGTCCATCAGATGGTAGGGGTGAAAGGGACCTTTCAGCTCATGCAGTCCAGCCTTTTCTTCTTACTACAGGCTTTGCCTACAGAAGTTTTCACCATTAAATATTTTTCATTGATGATACTGAATAGCTGTTCCATTGTCAAATTGCTCTCACTGTTCAGAAGATGCTCTCCTTGTGTCAATGAACTGCAATACCAGATCAGAACAGTGGACTATCTAATCCAGTATCTTGTCTCCAACAGTGGCCAGTAGTAAAAGACGCAGAGAAAGGAAAAGCCCTGCAGTGGAGAATTATGTAATAAATCTGCCCATCGAAGTTTATTCCTAACCCCTGTCAATTTGTGCTGGGGAGAGATGGCCTTCCTTCCCAGCCCCAGCACGGGGGCTGCTGTGGCGGGGGAGAGAGGGAGAGACACCCACCGCCCCCTTCCCAGCCCCAGCTTGGGGGCTGTCACAGCACAGGAAAGAGGGTACATCCATCACATTAGAAAGGTAAGACTACTGATATTAAAATATGAGTTGTGTGCTTTTCTTTGTAGAACAAAAAAACGTTAATTATTACGGGGTTTTTTTGTATAGCACTTTTATCCAAAGCACTTTACAATAGCTAGCTAATGGTACAAACAACACTTGGAAAGATCATTAAGTGATCTGCTGAGACCCTCAGCAATTTGCAAGTGGTCCGGGGGAAAAAAAGTTTCAGAACCACTGACCTAGGCTGAAGAACAATTTTATAGCCTGCATCAAATATGTGGGGAATGTCCCCACCAGCCTTTACGGGCATGTTAACGTTAACTGGAAATCAACTAACTCAAGGTTAAAAAAAAAAGTCTAGTGAAGATAAGCCCTTGTGCTGGGCATACATCAATTTGATATTGTCCTTTTGACAGCACTGCCATTTTCTGGTGCTGCTGATGCTGTGATTCGCTGACAGATGTAATTAACAGGTACATGCCTGTATTTGACAGGAACTGTGAGCCAATGAGAATTTGCAGAGCTGAAGCTTGCCGATGCAATACATTTTTCATCTTATATGAGGTTTCTTGGCATTTCACCAACCAAACTACCATTACCTTTCTCTAAGATATCTGCAAGACCTCCTGCTTAAAGAGTGGTCCATAAGGGATATGAAGGATATGTGTGAACCAACTTGGGGAGAGCATTAAATGGATAAGAGTCGGAAGAAGTAATGGAGATGCTCATGGGAGTAGATGAGACTAGCATTGTTAGCAGAGCAAAGGGGAGGAGTCACAATCTGGTGTGATAAGAGAATAGGTAAGGACAAGGGTGCTAAATTGGGAAAAGTCTTGAAAAGTAAAGGCTAGAAGTTTGCCTGTAATGCAGATGAAAACAGGGAAGCCTCAAGAGGGACTGAAAGGGGTGGGGTTGGGAGGGGACACAAAACAACCAACCACAACCAACCACAACAAGGAACATAGATTCTGACTGCAGTATTTTGAATGGATTCTGCTACTGGAGTTTTAACCTGCCTTCATTCAGGCTGGAGAGAAAGATCGGTGTAGCCCAAACATGAGATAATGGCCTAGATTCTGAAAGCTACACCCTGTCCAGCAATGGAGTTAGAGTTTGTCTACACAGAGAAACGAATGCAAAATAAGTTAGGGCGTGAATTTAAAGAGCCACAACTATTCCACAACTAGCTCCTGTGGCTGGCACTCATTCTACAGTAAGAGTGCCTTTGTGCATTTTAGCTTAAGCTAATGCAAAGTAGCTATTCCAGGCTACTTCTCTTTGTAGACAAGCCCTTGGAATTAGACAAACCAGTGCCCAGGTATTTCTAGAGCACTTAATCACTGTAGTATCCAAGATGAATTAAGGCTACGAACAAAGAACCAGAGGATAAATCTGAAGTTTATCTGCCTGCCCTATAGTCTGAATTGTATATCCTGTACACATTAATGGCACAGTCATTCTAATTCACATACTGGTGCAATGCGTGCGCGCACACAGTGAAATCTGTGTTGTATGGTGACAGTATTTCAGGGAGCTTAAATCCATTGCACATCTCACCAGACTCAGCAGCTATTTCAGACACAGTTAGTGGCACAGCAGAAAGGCGTAAAACTGCCATCATAAATTCTACAAATTAGCAAGGATACAGTGATGGGTCCACATGTATTCAAATTCAGGGGAGTGGGAGAGTGGAGGATAATTGTCCTTTGGAGCGTCACTTCAAAAGGAAGATACCTGCACGAGCTGAATCGCCTCTTACAATTATGCATGCAAAGAAGTAGGTTGGCTCAAGTCCTTCACAGCAGCAGTCTGCTACACCACCTGCTTTCTCCCCACCTTCTCATGCCCTGAAGTTAAAAACAGGGGTGACAGAACAGTCTAGGTAATAGATCTATTAAAATTCACCAGCCTAAAATCAGTGTCGTTTTTCTCCTTTTACCATTTTTGCCTGTTTCCCTGTAGATTCTCTTCCCTCACCTTTGTTTCTTCCAAAAGATGCGTTGTCCTTTCACAGGCCAGAGCTGTACCTTTCCTCTGTGTTCTGTTCCGTCCCATTCCATTCATACGCTCTGTTCCCTGCCCTCATCCTGTAGCTGTCCACAGCTCCAAGCATCTGAAAAGTTCCCTTTAACTCTGGATGTCTGAAGTGCTTGTTATGCAGACCTCAGTCATTTGTGTGTCTGTTGCCGTCATCGCTGACTCCTAGGGGCAATCCACAAAATCCACATGGAAATCCCATGTAGCATAGGAGATCTGCCCCCCCCGTGGAGTGGGCCAGAATGAACCCAATAACTGGATGCAATTCAAAGCACTGGCAATTATCTTCAAACCCATAAATGGCCAGGTGCCCAGCTACATGAGAGACCTTTCATCTAACACGTCATTCTGGTAGCTGAAACTGGCTGGGTAGTGCTTGCTTACGGAAGTAAAGTCTTAATGCTATTTGGTGCCAAGGATTCCTCAGCTGAGAGCTCTTATCACTGGAATTCAATCCACTTGGTAGTGCCAGACCCAGCCAGACTAATGATCTACAGGCAAGATCCATTTAAGTGTTTTGTGCTTGAATTTTCATTACTTACCAGTGGCCATGAGAAGTTCTACAGAAGCTAGTGACAACAAGAGTTATTTGACTTAAGAAAAGCAGCTACAAAATATAACCTTGTAGAAACCCAAATATCTATGAATCCATCATCTAAAGCTGTACTGGCACCCAAACCTCAAGCACACGTCTACTGGAAGGATAAGTATTGCTCACCTCAGACATTTCCAGTCTCAACCTGGGTTACTATCCCTGCCATTATCTTTCAGCGCTCACAACTTGTTACCTTGTACACCCATTAAAATTTCTCACCTGGGGAAAGAACATAACATAACTGCCTCTTCCAGCATCACGAGATCTGGGAGTTCTACAAGATGACAGTGAATTCAGTCACAGTGCACCACCTGACGAAAGAATGAAGGAAACAGCCAGCGCTGTAAGCTACTTCAAGAGCGTGTGCTTATCTCTACCCCACAGTTGGAAAATTTATCATACAGTCTTGACTGATGGCACCTAGTAGCCATTTTCCTTCTAATCTTAACAGTTATTCTCTTGATACTGTAATTAGTTGCATCTCAGCCCTTAAAGAAGATTCAATCCAAAATGGACTATACTTGGCAAGTCAGAACAGCTACATTAAGGTGAGAAAAAATGAGCAAGCATCTGATGCAGTCAATTTATAAAAAAAAGTAACAGGAGACTAGACATTCATTATTGCATCTGGCTAGAAAATAAAAAACAGTAAAAGAAGCTGGAATATTTGAAATTCTCTGAATTAATCAACTTGGATTTTAACAGGGAAAAATCAAGTGCCCCCAATTTGGCAGAATTGTTAAGAAATCTTGAGAAGATCATTCAACAAAAAGTAATATCCTAGATCTCAAGAGACCTTCATGTCTCCCAGCAACTCCACAAAACCAGAGGTTTAAGCATTTTACCTATTAGCTCACTAGCACTAGGCAGCCTTCAGCTCTCTCATATGCTAAGAAAGCCTGAGTGGTTTTGTTTTTTTTTAAAGAAGCAGACTATCAGCTAAGTATACAAGACTAAATGGATGGCAGGAAGTCTGCATGAATATTTATGACTGTCTGGTGCAGAACAAGCATGAAGGTAAGTAACAGAGTGGAGTGAAATGGCATGAAATAATGAGGGATGACATCTACCTAGCAGATGAACGCACTCAAAAAAAAAAGCCATTTACTTTATGTCAATGGTTGATATGATCAACTGCAGCTTATCCGAAAAGTGCTACGCTAACAGGGACAGTACGTAAAGGAAGACCAAGAATGTAAGTAATGGCGATGTGACCAAGTGGGGTTTTCCCCCTGGTTATGTTGCACGTGAATCTTACTGTCCTGTATTAATACTGCATGTACCACAGTTTCCCTGCGTACCGCACCAATGCCTAGGTGGTGGGAATCGGGTGTGTGACTTTTTCTGAGGCCCTCGGGGCAGGTGAGGCTTCCCAGCTGCCTGCACATAAGCTATGGAGGGATATCCTTCGTAACCTGAGAACCAGGTGACATTTTGCCCAGGAAGCAGGACAAAGACCAGGAGAAGGAGCAACAGCAGACTGAGCTGGACCCCACTGCCTGACCCCTGACACACTCACTGCTCTGGAGGCATGCTATATCAGACTCCTGACTGGCTTCATTTGGAGCAGTTCCAGAGCCTTGGCCCAGTGACTCCGTGACAGGCTCCATTTTGAGTGTGAAGATGTAAACTGTATAAACTAGAGAAATTAAAGGTCCTGTGTTTAACATTTACATTTCTGACAAGTTTCGTGTTTCTCTCTCCAGGAGATACAGATGCACATGAGAATCACAATTCTCCCCAGAGGACCTTAATCAGTTACACATTTGGTACCCTGGAAAAATGTAGGACATTCATTTCTATAGGACGACTCAAATATATTGCGTGCAGGTAAACTGCGTTAAAAAAAGAAAGGTGGGCACCATTTCAAAGCCATTTGTCAATCGCCACATTGAGATTACCAGAGTTTTCCTCCCAAACTGAAAAGTATCTAACTGCTCACAAAGGCTGATTTTTAATCATTTGTACTGTAAATTGATATAGATGCTCTGTGTTGATAAACATGCAAGAAATAACATGCATTTTAGAGCTAGCAACCAAGAATGCTATAGCCACCGATAAGCCAGCAGGAAATAAACACTTTGTTTTCCTATCACAATCTGGCTGTCACCTGTGCAGACTGAAGGATTCAGTTCCAATCAATCTGGCAATAACCAATGTAAACAAGAATTTCAGGCCTACTTGTTGGCTGACTGCTTTCCCCAGTTAAGCATGTTCATAATTTACAGAAAGGGACCAGTTACTCCCCTATCTCCATTAACCAGTAACCAAGTGATTAACATTCCAGTAGCTCCTTTAGGAAACAGACAACTGAGGAGGGGGGAAATGAGTACTTGTTTCCAAGTGGGTGCCTGCCCTAGCAGAGGCAGACCACAGAAAATGAACATTTGCATTGCAGTTTTCTGGCTGGGAAGAATCAGATCCTGGTTGGGCCAAGAATCATAAGTCAAGACAAGGAAGAATGGAGGTTTAAGAAGATTTGCTGACTAAGGAAGCATAAGTCTCCAAGGTCTGGCTGAAGGCCACATCTGATATGTGTGAGTCAAGTCAAGTGGTGTTTTGTGAAAGTGTGAATATGCAGTGAGCTCCCAGTTCTGCCACATATGCTTCTTGCCCATCAGTCTAAGAGAATGCCATTGCCCCAGATGAATTAAGCTTGAAGATGCAGTCATGAATCTATGCGCAAGTTTGCATTACTGTCAAGGTTCTTTCCCCACTCTGAACTCTCGGGTACCGATGTGCGGACCTGCATGAAAGACCCCCTAAGCTTATTCTTACCAGCTTAGGTTAAAAACTTCCTCAAGGTACAAACTTTGCCTTGTCCTTGAACCCTATGCCTCCACCACCAAGCGTGTTAAACAAAGAACAGGGAAAGAGCTCACTAGGAGACGTCTTCCCCACAAAATATCCCCCCCAAGCCCTACACCCCCTTTCCTGGGGAAGGCTTGATAAAAATCCTCACCAATTTGCATAGGTGAACACAGACCCAAACCCTTGGATCTTAAGAAGAATGAAAAAGCAGTCAGGTTCTTAAAAGAAGAATTTTAATTAAAAAAAGTAAAAGAATCACCTCTGTAAAATCAGGATGGTAAATATCTTACAGGGTAATCAGATTCAAAACAGAGAATCCCTCTAGGCAAAACCTTAAGTTACAAAAAGACACAAAATCAGGAATATACATTCCATTCAGCACAGCTATTTTACCAGCCATTTAAACAAAAGGAAATCTAACGCATTTCTAGCTAGATTGCTTACTAACATTTTACAGGAGTTCTGAAGAGTATTCCTGATCTGTTCCCGGCAAAAGCATCACACAGACAGACCGACCGATCCTTTCTTCAGTTTTCCCCCCGCAGCTTTGAAAGTAACTTGTCTCCTCATTGGTCATTTTGGTCAGGTGCCAGCAAGCTTATCCTAGCTTCTTAACCCTTTACAGGTTTTGCCTCTGGCCAGGAGGGATTTTATAGTTCTGTATACAGAAAGGTGGTTACCCTTCCCTTTATATTTATGACAACTACAAAATTAAGTTAACCTCATTTATGTCAGCGGCGCGCATCCTCACCAGTTGCGCTTGCACCAATTGAACAAGGCAGCAACAGTCAATGTAAGCAATGCAGTGTCTACGCTGACACTGTGTTGACCTAACTGCGTTGACTTGAGTGCTTCACCTCTCGCAGAGGTGGAGTGATTAAATCAGTGTGTAGTAGATGAGTTACATCGGTGGGAGCTACATTTCAGTGCAGACGCTTACAAAGTTAGATCAACGTAAGCTGCCTTGCATCGACTAACTCTATAGCGTAGACCAGGCCTATGGCTGGATTTTCCACACCCCTGAGCGACGTACTTATACTGACCTAGCCCCAAGTGTAGATAGCGCTACGTCGATGGGAGAGCTTCTCCCATTGACATAGCTACTGCCTCTCAGGGAGGTTGGGTCTACACTAGAGAGTTCAGTCAAAGCAAGGCAGCTTATGTTGACCTAACTATGGAAGTGTCTACACCTTAAATTTCGCTCCCACAACATAACTGCCCTGCTACACCAACTTAATAACTTCACTTCCATGAGTGATGTAGAGTCAAGGCTGATGTAGTTAGGTTGACACAGTGCCACTGTAGACACTGCGTTGCTTATGTTGACTGTTACTAGCTTTCAGGAGCCATCCCACAATGCCCCACACTGCCAGTTCAATTGATACAAGTGCTACTGGTGAAGATGCGCACCGCCAACACACAAGCAATGTAATTACTGTGGGGGTTACATGCCAACGCAAATTAGGTTTATTTAATTTTGTAGTATAAACATGACCTATCCTGTGGCCCGCTAGAGGTGCCGACTCCACTGGCAGCCAAGCTGCCCTCACCCTCCGCCCCAGCTCCTCCCCCTTCAGCGCGCCGCGTCCCCGCTCCTCCGCCTACCTCCCAGCGCTTCCCACCACCAAACAGCTGTTTGGCAGTGCTTAGGACTTTCCAGGAGGGAGGAGGGAGGAGTGGGGACATGGCACACTCAGGGGAGGAGGTGGAGAAGAGGCAGGGCTGGGGTGTGGATTTGGGGAAGGGGTTGGAATAAGGGCAGGGAGGGGGCAGAGTTGGGGCAGGGGCAGGGCCTCATGGACTAGACGAGCAGTCTGAGGTATGAAGATCAGCATGTATGATTCTTTGCTGAGAGTAGTTGGGAAGAATGTTTGTTAAAAGTGGCAACTTTAAAAAGTTCCTGCCATTACAGCTATGTCGATAGATTGTCATATTGATCAGACCCCATGGTCCATCTAGCCTAACATCGCATCTCCAGTAGTAGCCATACAAGCTGATGCAGTGGAAGATGCAAGAAACCATGCAGCAGGCAGCAACAGGATAAGTTGCTCCAAGGGAGAAAGTTTCCTCTTAACATCCAATGTTCCAGTGGGGCTTATGTCCCAAAACTTGAGGGCTTATATGCCTAGTTATTTCAATACAGGGTATTACGATGAGACGTCTGGATATTCTGCATGCACATTTAAATGTTTAATCCTATCTGAATCACATTAAGCTCTTGGCCTCAGACATGTTCCCCAGACCAATCATGCAACGTGTGACAAAAAAACCCAAAACACCCTGTTTTGAATTTCCCACCTTCCAATTTTTGCTGAATATTCCCATGTTCTTGGATTGTGAAATAAAATGAACAGAAGTCCCCAATCTACCTTCTCTACCTACTGTTTGGTATACTTTTATCATGCCAATTTAAGGGTCCATCTCTGTATTTACAGATATTAGAAGCTGATACGGACCCTCAGGACACTGTTCTCAATTCTAGAATGGTAATTTGAACCCAGGTTTCCCAAAAAGAAGCAATTCTGCTCACAAATGGGACAGCAAGGAAGTTGGGCAGAGAACCAGTTATTTGTGTGGGGGTTTTGTCATGCCACGGGAAGATCTAGGCTGATCTACAACAGAAAAATGGGAAGAACTCCCAGCTGGTTTGGGGCAGCGTTTCAGTAAAAGATTCCTTCAGTAAGGAGTCCTTGCCCTAGTCCGTTTAATGAACTGCCTTTGGTAGCTGTTTATTTTGGTACATGACAAGGAAAGGGAAGCCTCTCCACATGCGTTCCATACCATCCTTGGAGGGAAGGAGCAATGTATTTAATTTTCACAGCCTGCTTAGTGACCTGAACAAGCTTCTGCTGATCTTCAAGATATTCTATTGAAGAGACCACTTTAATGACAACAAAAGCCTTTTACCTAGAGCAGTTGGGGGGGGGGGGGGAGGAAGAGGAGGTCTCTCACTTCCCTGCCTGGGAGGACCAGCACAGCAGAGACACCAGACTTTCCACTGCACTCCCTTTCTGCACAACACTACTGGAAGATCCAGTTATGGATGTTAGAAGGCAAGACTTACATATTGTGCACCTAGTGGAAGGAACAAAGGTAGAAGATGGTCTGTAAAGAGCTGCTTATGAACATGACCACTCCATCTGAGACAGTAAGTGCATTGGGAGAGATCCTAGAAGATGGCTATAGATATAAAAATGCTGCTCTTTCATTGGCTGTCAGAAGAGGGATTCAGCTTCAGTCCACACTGGTGATATTTGGATCCCAGAAATATTCATTCACAGGAGCACACATCAGAAACTAACAGGAAGGGCTGAGAAAACTCTCTCAGAAAACCCAGGACACCAGAGACAGAAAATGTCGATGTCATGGGAAAGTTCAGAACGTGATTTATTTAGAGTATGAAAACTAAAAAACAACGTTTTCCCTAGAGCTCAAAGGAGAACCTGATCAGCTCTTCCAAACAGCAAGCGCCAGACTTACCGGCACCAGTGCACCTCTGCGCAACACCTGCTAGCTAGAGCATCCTCAATATGCACTTCACTAATAACTTTGAACAAGAGCACAATGAGGAGTTTCGCAACAGCAAGACTCTGCTTTCAAAACACTGCAGCTGCAGGACCACTTTATAGTTACTCGCTCACATGACGTTTAGGAAAGCTCAGTGACCCATAGCGTTAAACTTCAAACACAATCTTTTAAATGGCACCAAATGGACATGAAAATTGCCTTACCAAGCACAGTAATTTAATTCCTCTTAAGGATCTCCCTTTATCTAATCAATCCACTAAGATTCAAATGCCACAATATAAAGAAAATTGATTTCTATAGCTGACAGCTACATATTGAAGAAGAATGACTGGATAAAGGTCTACTACGCCACAGATCTAAGAGCTCAGTGCCATTTAAGTACATTTTTAATACTGTTTCTCGGCACGTCAGGATTGGCAGGGAGAGTGAAAAAAATTGGTGTTTGTACTTAAAATTATCAATAGCCAAAAGGTGGGGAAAGGTATTTATTAGGATCTCTTCCAGACACAAGACCATTTAACTTGTGCCGCTTTTAAGACCTTGGCTTTGTTTTGTATTTGATTGAGTAAATTGCACATTTAATACAGAGATATTCAAAGCAAGTTTATTTTGCACATCGTACGATACTTGAAGTCAGCAATGACACTGATCAGTTCACTCGTACTACTTGTTTAATACAGAAGACCACAGCTCTGATAATGCAAGCAGCCAAAAATCCCAGCTGGGGGCTGAGATTTACAATGAAACCACATCCTTTCTGAAATGCTAGGCTACAGCACAGAAGTTATTCCATGATCACTAGGATGGTAGTTTCTCTGGAGACAATGCCAGTTTAATATTCTGTGTCCACACTGGGCATAGATCTATGCTAGCTCTTGTGGTCGTAATGGAGAACCCTCCGTGATCAGCTGCAATTTTTTTCTACTGCAGGATTTCAAGGAGTTCCCTAGTAGCAAAGGCACTGAACTGGAGAGGTGGGGAGCTCAATTTTGATGGATATCAACAGCTGAACATTTTAAAAGAGCAATATTCCATTCTGTTGTAGTTAGCCAAGCTTCAAACAGCAGAAGTACTGGAGCTGTGAAGAGAGCTTTCCAAAGCAAAATATAGTTTAACTGATGCAGTATCATCCTTATGCAGCTGTCTACATTGCAATCAAAGAATATGACTGTAGCTGTAATAGACATACCTACGCTAGCTTAAGCCTGGAGAGAGCTTGGGTACCAGAGCTGTGACACTGCTGTAGCGCACACTTCAGCATGGACTAGAACTGACTATATCAGGTGGTGAACAGCAGAAGCAGACAGGACATCCAAAAATAAGTGTGACCAAGTCACCTTCAAACAGGAGGGACCAGAAATACTAATATAAAATCACAATTTTTTCAGAAGTCTTGTTTTTCATCAGGTATGTAAGGGGGCTGAAACGCTGATCTCAAAGAAGTTAAAAGGGAAATGAATAGGAAGTTTAAATATTACTATTAGCATTTCTCAAAGCCTTGCACATCCTACTGTAAATGCTACTATTGAAAATGAGACCACGCACCCAGAAGCATGTTTGCACTCTAGGAACCAGCCTTGACAGCAATAGATTAACTCATCCGCCACAGGCAAACTAGACAATTCCCCCGCCTCGCCTTGGCCCACTCAATCCAGTAACATTTGGTCTTGTCTGGGGACTGCCTAGGGTACTGGTGCTGAATTCAAAACAAAGCTTCAAGTATTCAGAAGAATGCAATGGGCAGTGCCAGAGTGATCAGAACATCTAGTGGGCAGCAGAACAGTCAAGTCAAGGCACAAGAGAAGAGCGACAAGAAGTCTATCCTTTTGCCCTGGGTTTCAGTCCACCTGCCGCAGAAGGAAATATTCCCTAACCTCAAAGGTTTTCACAACTGAAAATTTAATTCTCTCCAATTCAGAGATTCATTCACTGACTATTTAGTGATTGTCAGTGTTGGGAAGCAGGATCACGACAACACCAATCACTAGAAAACCAGAGGAAAAGACAGTGTTTACAAGTTTTGTAACTGTTCCTCCTTTTTCAGCCTCAGTCTCTGGACTTCAGCCACTGTATTCCATCCTTTAGGTATCAGCAGAGCAATCACCAGCACCAGTTCTGTTATTTCACTAACATACAAGACAGTTTCAAAAACTTTAAAAACTCATGTATAACAGGTGTAAAAAAAACTAGTGTAAATGAAAGTTACCGACATCCATGCTGAAAAATTCATGTGGGATATAAAAATCAAATGCTACACACTGAGGCTGGATACTATTAGTGGCTTAGCATAGCCCAAGTTAGAAGCCACCAGCAAGCTACATGTAAAGCTGGACATTAATTTTTTAATCTGTAATTTCAGCATCTAAGCACACTCTGCTCAAATGCAAATGCTTTAGAGTCTACATGAATTAAGGTAGCCTGCTCAAGATTCACCGTTCTTCACCATGATTTAAATCACAACAAATGCTGCTATAGTTAATGAAAACAAAACACTGAGGCTCTAATTACTAATGCAAGGCTAAGTCTCCCTTGTGCTAAACAGAAAACAAGATTGGACTAAGCTATCAGAAATGAGCTGCATTTTTATTCAAAATAAGGAACATCTGAAAGAGTGTTTAAGAGGTTAGTTAGTATTGTGCTAAGTAATCAGTTAGACACAAAAAGGGTAATTCAACTTCTATTTGGGTTCTTTTAAAAAGTTCCTCGTGGCTGGAGTTTACTAAAACTAGACAAGCCATTTACAACACACACTTTGCTTCTCTACTAAAGAAAAAGGACACTAAACTTTCTAAACTACTACATGCCACAAGGGAGCACAGCAATGGTTCCCTCAACCCACCCAGCAATACTGTTAACCTATCCAACTATACTGTCAGCCCACAGAAGCAGCTGTCCTATCTCTGGGCCTCTCCTTCTGCCCCTCCACCCCCACGAACATGACACAGTTCTGTGGTGACCTAGAATCCTATTTTTGACGTCTCCGACTCAAGGAATATTTCCAAAATACCTCTGAACAACATACTAATCCACAGAGGCCTCCCTACCAACATTACAAAAAGAAGGATTCAAGGTGGACTCCTCCTGAAGGTCGAAACAGCAGACTGGACTTCTACATAGAGTGCTTCCGCCGACGTGCACGGGCTGAAATTGTGGAAAAGCAGCATCACTTGCCCCATAACCTCAGCCGTGCAGAACACAATGCCATCCACAGCCTCAGAAACAACTCTGACATCATAATCAAAAAGGCTGACAAAGGAGGTGCTGTTGTCATCATGAATAGATCGGAATATGAACAAGAGGCTGCTCGGCAGCTCTCCAACACCACTTTCTACAAGCCATTACCCTATGATCCCACTGAGAGTTACCAAAAGCAACTACAGCATTTGCTCAAGAAACTTCCTGAAAAAGCACAAGATCAAATCCGCACAGACACACCCCTGGAACCCCGACCTGGGATATTCTATCTACTACCCAAGATCCATAAACCTGGAAATCCTGGGCGCCCCATCATCTCAGGCATCGGCACCCTGACAGCAGGATTGTCTGGCTATGTAGACTCCCTCCTCAGGCCCTATGCTACCAGCACTCCCAGCTACCTTCGAGACACCACTGACTTCCTGAGGAAACTACAATCCATTGGTGATCTTCCTGATAACACCATCCTGGCCACTATGGATGTAGAAGCTCTCTACACCAACATTCCACACAAAGATGGACTACAAGCCGTCAAGAAAACTATCCCCGATAATGCCACGGCTAACCTGGTGGCTGAACTTTGTGACTTTGTCCTTACCCATAACTATTTTATATTTGGGGACAATGTATACCTTCAGATCAGCGGCACTGCTATGGGTACCCGCATGGCCCCACAGTATGCCAACATTTTTATGGCTGATTTAGAACAACGCTTCCTCAGCTCTCGTCCCCTAACAGCCCTACTCTACTTGCGCTATACTGATGACATCTTCATCATCTGGACCCATGGAAAAGAAGCCCTGGAGGAATTCCACCATGATTTCAACAATTTCCATCCCACCATCAACCTCAGCCTGGTCCAGTCCACACAAAAGAGATCCACTTCCTGGACACTACAGTGCTAATAAACAATGGTCACATAAACATCACCCTATACCGGAAACCTACTGACCGCTATTCCTACCTACATGCCTCCAGCTTTCACCCTGACCACACCACACGATCATCTACAGCCAAGCTCTGCGATACAACCGCATTTGCTCCAACCCCTCCGACAGAGACAAACACCTACAAGATCTCTATCAAGCATTCTTACAACTACAATACCCACCTGCGGAAGTGAAGAAACAGATTGATAGAGCCAGAAGAGTTCCCAGAAGTCACCGACTACAGGACAGGCCTAACAAAGAAAATAACAGAACGCCACTAGCCGTCACCTTCAGCCCCCAACTAAAACCCCTCCAACGCATTATTAAGGATCTACAACCTATCCTGAAGGACGACCCAACAGTCTCACAAATCTTGGGAGACAGGCCAGTCCTTGCTTATAGACAGCCCCCCAACCTGAAGCAAATACTCACCAACAACCACATACACACAACAGAACCACTAACCCAGGAACCTATCCTTGCAACAAAGCCCGTTGCCAACTGTGCCCACATATCTATTCAGGGGACACCATCACAGGGCCTAATAACATCAGCCACACTATCAGAGGCTCGTTCACCTGCACATCCACCAATGTGATATATGCCATCATGTGCCAGCAATGCCCCTCTGCCATGTATGTTGGTCAAACTGGACAGTCTCTACGTAAAAGAATAAATGGACACAAATCAGATGTCAAGAATTATAACATTCATAAACCAGTCGGAGAACACTTCAATCTCTCTGGTCACGCAATTACAGACATGAAGGTCGCTATCTTACAACAAAAAAACTTCAAATCCAGACTCCAGTGAGAAACTGCTGAATTGGAATTCATTTGCAAATTGGATACTATTAATTTAGGCTTAAAGAGAGACTGGGAGTGGCTAAGTCATTATGCAAGTTAGCCTATTCCCCCTTGTTTTTTCCTCCTCCCCCCCCCCCCCCCCGACGTTCTGGTTAAACTTGGATTTATGCTGGAAATGGCCCACCTTGATCATCATACACATTGTAAGGAGAGTGATCACTTTAGATAAGCTATTACCAGCAGGAGAGTGGGGTGGGAGGAGGTATTGTTTCATGGTCTCTGTGTATATAATGTCTTCTGCAGTTTCCACAGTATGCATCCAATGAAGTGAGCTGTAGCTCACGAAAGCTTATGCTCAAATAAATTGGTTAGTCTCTAAGGTGCCACAAGTACTCCTTTTCTTTTTGCGAATACAGACTAACACGGCTGTTACTCTGAAACAGTTCAGAGTGGAATCTGAACAAAAATTCCTATCTTTAAATATTTTGGATTAAATCAACAAACCACCACCAGACTGATTTAAGTAGTCCTGTCTAGACAAGGAAAAGACCCTACATGGGCCAGTGGCATTGTTCCATTGTCTAGATTGTAGATTATATTGCCATTCATCACAGTCAGTCAAATTGAGAAGCATAACCACAGAAATCAGCTGTGCATTTCCAAATGCCAACACAATGGAGTCATTTCTCCATTGTATTTTTCCAGTAGAGGAAAAGAGAGGTTGAAAATCTGCCACATGTTGCTGGTTAAGACGATCAGAGTCAAAGCACTGCAGTATGAAAATATGTAACAAAGTAACATCTTCTAGTGGTGTAATTTTATCTCATTTCTTTCTCAGAATCTCATTCATTTTACACATTTCATGTCCTTTATAAACACATGGTTTTAGTCATAATGGGTTCCAAGCTGCAGGAAGAGCATTCTTTAATAAGGCAAGAAATATTATACTCATCGCTTCCTCATTACTTCCAGCCACTTCAAAAATCTGTTGCTGAGTACAGTTAATCTCTTACTGAAACAGCGTGGAGAAAGTATAAATCATTTTAAATGCACAGAGTCTGCTGATAAGTTCTAAATATTTGTAACATACCTACCACAGTGGTATGTAAGCATGATCAAAACAATAGAGAGCAAATCATGAAAGATTCACTATACTACCCTTGCCTCAAGGTATTTCAATAAACTATGCATGGTATTTTCAGGAAGATTCTTGTGTGAAAGCTAATTTAAAGAGATGGGTGTTTTGTGTTGCTAAGGTGAAAGGATCTGTAGTCTAA
Organism: Natator depressus; assembly: GCF_965152275.1. Taxonomy (NCBI): domain Eukaryota; kingdom Metazoa; phylum Chordata; order Testudines; family Cheloniidae; genus Natator; species Natator depressus. Next base: position 12,423,162 of record NC_134234.1, on the reverse strand, counting down.
CCATTAATAGAAGAGAGTTCCAAAGCTGGAGGCCAAAATTCCTGAAAAGTGCAGTTGCCATAATATAGACGTGGCCAACCTGTGGCTCTTCAGAAGTTAATATGTGGCTCCTTGTATAGGCACCGACTCCGGGGCTGGAGCTACAGGTGCCAACTTTCCAATGTGCTGGGCGGTGCTCACTGCTCAACCCTTGGCTCTGCCACAGGCCCTGCCCACTCCACCCCTTCTGGCCCCCTCCCAAGCCTGCCATGCCCTCACTCCTTCCCCTCCCGCTCCGAGCCTCCTGCATGCCACAAAACAGCTGATCAGGAGGTGTGGGGAGGGTGGGGAGGCACTGACTGGCAGGGCTGCCGGTGGGTGGGAGGTGCTGGGAGGGGGAGCTGATGACGGGCTGATGATGTATTACTGTGGCTCTTTGGCAATATACATTGGTAAATTCTGGCTCCTTCTCAGGCTCAGGTTGGCCACCCCTGCGATAATAGGTCAACGCCATGGAAAGAGGATGTGTAAAATATTCAGGGCCCTGCCCACTAAAGAGCTTTAAAATCAACAGGATGTTAAAATGGATTCAGTACTAGATCAAGAGCCAGCATGGTGTGTTCAGCATTAGAGGATCACATTTCCCTTTCTACGCAAGGAAGAAGATTGGCAGTTGCATGTTATACCATCTGGAGGTTCTTCATGGTATTCAGTTAACTCCAGGTACAAACTGATTCTATGATCAGGGTCCATCTCAGCCAGGAAAATCTAGATATCCATACCATGGTAATCGGATATAGAAAAATTACAGCAAACAGTTCACATGAAGTCTTATTAACTTTGCTGACACAGCCTTCACCCTGCTTTTGAGATGAAGCTTTTTTTTTTTTTTTACACTATACATAGCAAAGTGTCATTTCCAGATTGATTTTTATAACCTAGAATATTAAATTCCTAATTTATATGGCAAATAGAACTCATACTAGACAACAAGCCACAGATTCTGTCTCTGGAACTTTTCTGGGGGGAAAAGGATATGAAATCTTGCCTAGAAATATTCCTCTCTGCTTCAGTCAGGTGCTCTGAAAAAAGTGCAGATGAAGAAAATCTGCCCTTCCCTGAACAGCAGCATACGTTGGTTTAAGTGAACAACTTAAAATGCAAGTCTTCCCTTACTGAATAAATCCTATATTTAATTCCATTACTACAGACACCCTGCATTGAAAGATGCAAGTGGAAGAGGCTTCTAAGCAATTCTGTTAGGGGAAGTTTAAAAGTGGATTTCACATTCCCAATGGAACTGTGAATGAGAGTTAATTCAAGTTCCATGTAGATAATGCATGTTTGGCCAAAGTTCCCAAGACTGGTGAAATTGCAAACCCATCACCTTTGGATTGTCATTCAAGTGTCCTAAGGGATGTCAAGTAGGACAACATTTAAATTGCACAACTGGGTAGTAAATAGGAGACCAAAGGGTCAAAACAGATTATGTTTAGTACTTATTTTGTGCTCCTAGTCAGAAACTGTCTCCATTTGTTTAGAATGTTTTACCAAAAGTCTTTTTTTAAAGTTTCCTTAGCTATGTTAGGACTTCAAATAAGGCAATTTTGACAGTGTATGCTGTTTGGGTAGGACTGTCCAGCACATGCAACATTGGCCTAGCTCTGCTCCTATTTTAGTCAGTAGTAAAAATGCCAATCACTTCGATGAGAGCAGAATTTGGCCAAACAGTGAGTACTTTTTAAAAGATCCCACTCTTTACACTTCGCATTTTTACCGAGACACTGAAGACAAGTTATTTATACTTATTGCTTTAGCACTCAGAAGTCCTAATGTGCTTGGTACTGTACAAACAAAAACAGAACCAGCTCTTATTTTTATTTTGGTTTACAGTTTCTAGTTATTTTATTCTGTTTTCATGCATTAACACATTGAAATGTTGTAGCAATTGGAAACACTGTAGGGAAAGGTTTGCTTGAAAGCTCTCAAAATTAAATTTGAAAAAATAAATATAAGTATTTGCTGACTTCGCAGATGTTGTAAAAGAGTTTTCACAAAAATCTTTATTTTGAGGTCAAGTCCGTTCTGATAGCATTCTCATAAAGTTAAGATTACTAAGCAAATTCACTGAAATGACTGCTACATCGCTGAAAAACTGAATGACTTCTTGTTACTGCACTCTAGTACTCCTCTAATCAAATCATAGTTTCCCCAAGACAGCTTCCTAATAAAAAGCTAAAACATGTGTTGGTAGTGGAAAGGGAGACCATCACCTAGAAGTCTGAGCCCCACTGAAGTCAAAAGATATGGCTGTTTACCTTTAAATGACAATATTGTAAAAACTTTAAGTTAGGCCCTTTATATGAGGAGGTGGCAGTTACAGTATAGAGAGGTGGCAGTTAAAAATCAAGGGAGGTGAATCAGATTTTTTTTTTTTTTTTTGAAGTGCACATTATATAGAGAGTTACACTCGTCAGATATGGAATTTAGAACATGTGCTACACAGAACATAAATCCACAAGGAATCCTTGAAGAGCAGTTAATCATTCATAGCATCCAATTTTTACATCTCAATGTCTTGTATTATTTCTGAACACCTAATTGGTTGTTTGAAGAGTACTTTGAAGTTGTAAAGCAGTATATAAGTATATTAAATACATAAACGATCAAGAGTAATTAAACCTTACGATAGAAAGTCTGTTGGAAATGCTGATCTGCTTTCTATGGAAGTGGCTCTAGCACAACAGTTATATTCTCCTCTGTACAGCGAATGCCACTTCCAGAAGTGGAATGAACGTAGAGCTCCTACTACATAAAACTTAAACATCCAGCCCAGAAGTTTTGTGCAGAGTTACAGAGCATGCTGAATTTCCAAGTCATGAACACCTATGAAAATATGCCTTCTCATTGTGGATGGTTTTCTTCCTCTTGGAGGACAAAAAGCTGACTGGGTGTGAGAAAGTGGAGAGAGAAGAAGAAGAATTCAGGTCTTGAATCCCATGCCTACAATGAATTAACATCAATAGAATGTGAACAAAGTTAGACTCTGCATTGTCCTGCAAAACCACAAATTTTATGGTGATCTTGAATGTGGCTGCATGAATCATTCCTTTAAATGCTCACTGCCTAATGTCACAAAGAGATCCAACAGTTTTATAATATAAAATGAGCGACTCATTGGGATATTAAGCATACCAAAATATTACAGAAGACATGTCATTTCTATTGATAGTTATGACTTTCTGGTTTCCTCTAGGGACCCTTAAGTTATTTGTTTTCCAGCTGATCATGATCAGTTTCACACAGCTGTGCAGGAACAGGAGTCTGCAATCTTGCACAGTACTGTGTTGCACGGCCGGGTGACCCCATGGCTAGCTACTCATTTGGACAATCTGTAATGAGGTCAATAATAATGCTTGCTCGTGATCTTTTTAGCCAAAGCTCCGATATTAAGCTGTTTCACCCAAGTGCCAGATGGAAAACTGTGTTAAGCTGGGATGCACTAAGATGTGATTCTTTTGAACCTGTCTGCATTTCCTCTACCTCTTCAAGTTTAAGGGTTCAGGACAGTAACATTTAATACATAAAGCAAGAGCCTTCTTCCAGATCCAGAGCTGTAATGTGCTCTGGTGACTATGACAATCATGGTCAAACACCCCAAGGGAAGAAAAGAAGGTTTAAATCACCAAAATAAGCAGTTAATCCAACTGATTGCATACTGCTATTGCACTATAAAAATATATCAAGTAAGGTCTTTTATGAAAGCTTGTAATGTTCTGGACTTGATGGTCACTGTGAGATATGTATTGTCTGTGGTTATGAATGTACACATTTATGACAATAGAAATCTATGCTCATAATCTGTGTTGCAACTTCAGCTCCACCTCACAACAGGGTAGTGAGCAGTCAAGCTGGGAAAGACACCTCCCAAACCAGTTATTTATATGAAACCAGTTAGTTATATGAAACCAGCTTTTGTGACTATACATTGTCCAGCCCAGGAAAAGGAAATGGTAGACCATTAGCATTAATGAAGAGAAATGGAGGAGATAGATTGAAATCTAACAATGAAGACAGGAGAAAGTTTCCCCACTCCGATTAACCATGAGTCTCCATAGACTGAAAGCGGGGAGGGAAAAAGGAAAAAGCCTTTTGAAAGCAGGACTGTAACGGAGGTTGTTTTATCCAGAACTTGGGGGACAGTCTCGAGGTAGGAGGCTGTCCAGGAATGCTGGATCCCACCTATAGCTAGGGGGTATGGTGGGAAACTGTTTTAAGGCAACAGGTAACTACCATTCGAAAAGAGATTTATCTACAGTAGAACCTCAGTTTCAAACACCAGAGTTACGAACTGACCGGTCAACCACACACCACATTTGGAAATGGAAGTACTCAGGCAGCAGCAGAGACCCAAAAAAAAGCAAATACAGTACAGTACTGTGTAAAATGTAAACTCCTAAAAAAAAAAAAAGGGAAAGTTTAAAAAAGATTTGACAAGGAAAGGAAACTGTTTCTGTGCTTGTTTCATTTAAATTAAGATAGTTAAAAGTAGCATTTTTCGTCCACTTAGTACAGTTTCAAAGCTGTATTAAGTCAATGTTCAGCTATAAACTTTTGAAAGAACATAACTCTGAACAAAACGTTATGGGTGAACATTTCAGGGTTATGAACAACCTCCATTCCCGAGGTGGTCATAACTCTGAGGTTCTGTTGTAATATGGAAATATAAAGCCTGAGGTTGCGTCTTTGTTTATTTTCTGTGTAACTTGTAAACATTCACGTTCCCTTACTATATCATCTTTAACTCAATGGTATTTCCTATTAAATAAATTATGTTTATTTTTATCCCAAGCAGGTCTCTGGTTTGTAAACTGTGTGGAGTGCACGTACCAATGTGAGCCGGTGTGGGGGTGACAAACCAGGGGTGAACAGTCCAAGTGTCTGGTAGTTAAGAACTCAGGGAGGGTGTATTTGGGAAGACTCAGAACTAGGAGGATTGTTGGATTCACCCTGTGAAGAGTAGCTGGGCTGGTGAGAGCCAGGGTGAGACCTTATGTTTGTGGGCTGGCTACTGGGGTCAGGGATCTGAACCATAGCAGCACAGTACAAAGGCTTCTCAAGGTTACAGGGTAGGCGGTGACTGAACCCCTTACTGGTTTGGGTGATCCCCAAAACATCAAATGGCATAGTTGTTACAGAAGTTGCACCTCAGCATCAGCAAACTGAGGTTCATTCTCCAAACACTTACTAAACAGACAGTCATGGATTTAAAAGTGAGGGAGCAAAGTACAAGCTTTCAGTTTGCTCTTTTCTTTTGTTTATTTCGGGGTTATACAAATAAAACACAGAAAAGGCTAAACGAGCAAGATGAGTCAGTCAGTGACACCGTCTTGGAAAATTCCTCTTCTTTCCTGTCTCTGGTGCTTTAAAATACAGACATTTACTGTCTTTATCTTTGCCCCCTTCCATACTAAAGTCTACACCCAAGCCATGGCATAAGGTAACACAGAAAATTCATTCTATTCCAGAGCAGAAATGCTTAAAACATTTTCAAAAACCTTAAACATTTCTCCTTTGCATACTTTAGTTTCCCCTGGGATTATAAGCACGAACAAAGGCAATTTGAACACATGCACACTAGAAGGGACAGCACCAGTGACGTGCTTTACTGCTACTGCCTGTTGATTCATCACCTGCAGTCACCAAATTTGACTGCTAACTGGGATCCCTTCTGGACTATTTCAGATTATCGTCCCTCTCTCTTTTGTTAGAGGGTTACAGGAATGTGATGAGGTTTTCACTGTAACATGTAAGAGCATTTGAGCTCCATATGTCCTGTATTCTTTGTACCAAGCTAGGTGCGATTAGTTACATCACTGAAGTTTAATAAAACAGTAATCAGAGGCTTACAGTGTAATCCATCCTTTTGAAACATAATAATCAATATACCATAACTTGTGGTCTGAGAGTTACTGCTCCCTAAACTGAAAAGGTATCATGGTAATACTTTTTCCTCCCATCCTAGTTAAAATACTGCAAAACAACAGAAAAATCAAGGACAATTACTAAGTGTCAGACAATAGGATGCCACCATTTGATGAGAGATGCGAGTTTACAATTAGTGAAGCTTTATAAATAGTGGGAGGATCAATTTTGGCACGTACACTACAAACGTATCATCAATGTACCAGCAACGAGGAGCAATACTCACTGCAAAATTTACATCAGAATAGGAATAGGGAGGGGATTGTATGGCTCCCAGGACTTGCAGTGGGATAGTGGAAGTTTTCACCTCAAGATCATTGGTTCAGACTCAAACCAGGTACAAATAGCTACTAAAATATTTACCAATGAATGGTTCTTCCGTTCCAGTGAAATAAATCAGAGGGGGGCGGCGGGGTCAGTCCAGCTTCTAGCTGACAGGTGTCCAAAAATTACCTTCCTAATTATCAGCCTCACAGAATAGCAAAGAAGTGAACTCCCAGAAGACACTTCAAAATTTATGTGCACTGATGGGTTGTGTGAGGAAGTTTCCCTCTGTCGATGCCTACTCTATGGATGAGGGTAGTCAATCCAGCATTCTGAAGCACTAAAATTCAGAGTAAATGTTTTCTAGAGATTATAGGACTAGTATCTAATTTTATGCTACAATACCGTCCTGTTACCCACTATCATTCTCTGTTCCAGAGAGCACACAACCTAAGAACATATGAAGGTTCAGAGTGCTTAAACAGTTGGCTATTTTTATACAAAAAAGGGTCTATCACACAGGAGCTTGAGACCCATTTCTTAGTTCAATTTCTTGTAAGCACTGCAACAAATGGTACTTGACAAGTGGGAGGACAGGGACTTGCTCAGGGAGGATATTCCACATACAAAAGAAAGAATGGAAGAAAATGCACAGAGGTTCAAGAAGCAGACAAATAGGCAGTGCAGGCCTACAGAGCGCACCAAAGGATACACAAAGAACTAATCCACATGTGATATACTGTTGATCTTGTAGAAATGAGTAAGAACATTAAATTTAAGTTAGTGATTTCAAGTATTCTTATCATGAAGGCTCTATCAGGGTGTCTTCAAAGGAACTGCTTTAATCTACATTTATTAAATGACAGTGATGGTCAATGATTTAACTAAGTAGAATTTCTGCAAATACTGTGCTAATGAGGATACATTCAGCTGGTACCAAGTAATTGTATTGCTTAACCTGGGGTGAAGTTTTAAGCTAATCTTTTAACAAAGTTAATACTTAGAGTTTATATCATGCTTTTCACATGAAGTTCTTCAAGCACTTTACAAATAAGCCAAAAATAAAAGAAATCCAGATGCAATGCAGGATCATTACTTAGTATAATGTACTCTACCCTTGCAGACCTGCTAAAGTAAAATGGCAACATCTCGTAATCAGGACATGATCTTGGGTGGGAAGGTAAACTGGCATGGCCACATTAGGTGGATACTAGTAATTATACATAACCAACCTACATGTGCGCACACCCCACACACCCCTGAAAATGTTAAGTCATTTCAGATGACAGTAAAAAACAAACTCCTCTGTTTTTTTCACATAAGTCCAAGAACGCAGTACAGCAATTCTGGATCAGCTGACAATTTTTTTTTCAAGGCCCCTTGCTTCCTCAGTGCTTGAAAAATGTCAAAACCCCACCACCACCACCACCCAGCTTGATTCAATGTTAGTTGCCTGGATTCCCACATTGGGGGAACAAAAGCTTCTAATTCTGTATCCCTTGTAGCCACATTATATCTTTCAGACAAAGACGAAAATTAGAATCAGTGTTCTGGTTGTTCACATCATTAAGCAACAAAAAAAAGGGAAAGAAACAGTGCTATCCCTGCTTTTTAGTTACCTTTCTACAAACACTCAAATTTACCATTCAGAACAGATTTCTGTCTAAAGCTTGACTGTTCTAACTGCTCTAAAATATATCGAGTCAACCAGATTGCCTTGAAATTTAGTGCACCTCATGGGGGCACAGGGTATGGTCAGTGATCTAAATTTGGGGACATTAGACCAAGGCGTTCCCAAAAAACACCCAAAAAGACCAAGCGCCCAGAAAAAACAGCTTTTCTTAAAGTTGACACATTCTGGCAATGTTTTTTTTTGCTCACAGATAATGAGCAAACCAGGATTCCCATCACTGAACCAATATCTCAAATGCTCGATGGTTACCCCAGCAGAGTACATGGCACCCACCAGCCCTTTGTGGAAAATCAAATTAAAACATTGTTTGAAAGAGTTTGTTTCTCCAATTAGGCACGCTATGGCTCACGTACCTAATGGATCACACTGAGCAGGTGCAGAGAGATGCCAACTATCTGGAAAATGCACTCTATCACAGGACCTGGTGGCTCTGCTGGTATGGTACACTCATTAACTTAAGCACCATCCTAGGCGTGGCTCACAGAATTGGTGATGGAATACTGAGATTTCCCTCAAATCACCAGCGCGTCAAGTGTTGAATATTCTAATCCAGCCCATTTCAATAGTGACTGAGTTATTGCCAACTGACAGAAGTATGGTGACCTATCAGTTGCCCTGCTAGACACCAGTAAGCCAGAAGAGCACTCAACACTGGTGTATATCAAAACCAGTGCATTGCAAGAAGGAGATTCCAAGACCATAGTCGTTTTGGGATGGAAAGGACATTTGACACAAGAGGTTGTGTCAAACTTTTATCAAAGGCTCTAAATGCTCACGTTTCAGACAAAGCTGTTTAGCCCCCGTTTACCACAGCAGAGTGGAGTTCTCATCTCAGGAATTATCCAGATACAGAAGCTGCTCTAGCTATATCATATCTAGTGAATCACAAGAGTTCAGAGCTTTTCACTGGGTAGTTCATGCCATTCCACAATACACATTGTAGTCACCAGATATCAATGCAAACCAGACCACTCTCAAATGCAGCTGATATCAGCTATTTAATCACAGCACTGGTTAATTCACTTGACCAGCCAACAGTGATTTTAACCACTGTATCACACGAACATGCTCAGCGGAGGTCCAGAAAGTGGTAGAAATATGAGGCACTGGAGCTGCACTAGTGCAAGGGTTAGAAAAAATATAAACCTCAGCATAGAAAAAGCTCCAGCACTGGTGCTCAGAAGGCAACTCAGGGGACCAATTTCTAGAATACTTTAATGCTACCAAACACAGCAGTGAACCTAGCAATGCCAGAAGACTTAACATTTTAATAGGAATTCCTTGCTTTACTATGATGAAGCAAGAGAGGAATCTAGAAGGACCAGCTTCCATTTAGAACAATTCTGATAATATAACAGAGCACAGGACAGAAATACTGAGAACCTCTTCCTCCCAACCTTCGCCATAGGATTTGGAAAACCAGATCACCTGCAAAATCCAATTGATGCTTCATTCAGATTCTGCAAGAATGAAGCCACACCTACCATCTCAGTGGGGTTCCCTTGAGTTCTGCTGAAAGCATGAACACCAATTTGGCGAACAGGCTTGGGGCAAAAAGAGTCCAAATGGCATCACCTGATCTTTGAAATGCCGATTGCCCATGGCAAACTTCAGGAGCTTTTGCTGAGACAGAGAAGGGAATTGCAAATATGCATCTTTTACATACAGAGATGGAAGTTGCCCAACTGCATCCCTCAGATCTTTGAATTATATTTTTGCAATAAGAACTGTGACCTAGACACTCAGGACAAGCTTGGAAATGCAGAATATACCATCACAGTTAACCAGATGTGTAGTGCAACCTAATTTTTCCATCAGAGGGGAAAGAAATTTAAGTCTAATCTTCAGTCACGCCGTTTGGTCTCCTATACATAAATAGGGAATGCAAAAGAAAAGTAAGCCAACATGATTTCAACAGTGCCCAGATCGTTCGTTTGGCGCTTTTTTTTTCTTTTTGGGTGGGGGGGGGGAGGAGGAGACACTTCTGAGCTGCAGAGGAAGCTGTGGGAGTGGAAGAGGAAGACAATTTTGGCGCTATGCCCCTTTTTTGTGCAGGACCTTGCAAGCAATTTTCCAGTTTTAGACACCGTAGATCTCGCAAACATGCTTCCAACATACTTACAATGGAAAAAGCCAACTGAAGCCTGGAATATTTTGTAGCAAGCTCAGTTGACATTTTATTTTTCATCTTAGAATTTGACATTTCAAAGGTCACTTTTACAGCTAGGTTTAAGGTTGGGTCTACCTAGAGCAGTGGTCCCCAACCTTGCTATTCCCAGAAGACTGTGGCAGGTGCCAAACACCCGGCTGCTGAAATGCCACTGCAGAGAAGTGGCAGCGGGAAAAAGCATTGCCACCGAAATGCCGCCAAGAAACAATGGCATTTCAGCAGCGGGGTGTCCTGCAGGCGCACAAAAATGCCCCGGCGGGCACCACGGCGCCCGCGGGCACCACGTTGGGGACTCCTGACCTAGAGTACTTATATTGCCCTCATCATAGTATCTGAGCATCTTGGAACCTTTAATGTATTTAGCCTCACAATACTCTAGTGCAAAAGGATGGCGCCAGTATACCCATTTTACAGATGGGAACTGAGGCACAGAGAGGTCAAGTGACTTGCCCAAGGTCACACAACAAGCCTGCTGGAACTGGGACTTGAAGCCAGGTCTCCCCAGTCCTGGCTAGAGACCTAACCACTGCCCAGCCTTCCTCCTCCAGTAAATTGTTAAGAAGTGGGCAAACAACCAGTTTCTGCTGGTTAATTATGGTTCATACGGATGATCAAGTGCACATTATACAAGCCACCCACGCTGAATTGCATTTGGCTTCCACCTCAAGACTTGAGAGATCTAAATTCACTTGTGTACATTTGTATGGGACAATTAGCATCCCACTAGCTTATTTAGCCTAGAAGACTAGGCTATGACGACTGGAGAACAAGTGAAATGATGAGGATCTTGCAAAAGCCAAATGAGCAAAAATGAGAAGCAGACCGGGGGTTGGGAGGGGTTGACAGACTCTTCAGAAACTTTTGTTTCTGCTTATTTTGCTCCAGTGACTAATGTTTTGGAGAGAGGACAACTTTGTCAGTCACTGAAGAGAAGTATAAACAAAAAGATTTTTTGTGTGTGTCTTCTTTTGAACAGTGATTTAAAAATCCCATCCTCTCTATTGCTTATTTTTAGTCGCTTGATTTTTTTTCGATCTCATCTCACTTATTCATAGACCCTTTCAACACTAGACAAAACCTAACTCTTCTAATGTAAAAAACCCCCAAAAGCCACCCTTAGATGGTTTGTTTCTGGAAAAATTTTCAGATCTTCTTTGTACACAGGGCACCTCAAAAAGGCACAAGCCCAAAGTTTGTGATTTTTTTTTTTTAAAAGACAATTGCACATCACACCCTTAAGGCAACACCTTTTATTTGGAATATTAAGTAGAAAGAATGCCAAAGGTGGTGAGGCAGGGAGAATTCCAATCTTCCTCAGTTAGTAAGACAGGAAAACCTAGTTCTGGAGAATGAGTGGCTAAAGGAAACGCCCCTTTCATGGGTAAGTGGGGAATAAAAGTGGGGGTGAAGTTGCAAAAATGAATGTTTAATTGATGCAGGAGCCAGCATAGTTCTGCTCCCAGTTGGGATAAGGCCTTACTTAGATTGTTATGCCTTATGACTGCATTTCAGTTAGAGAGGATATCCAAATTGGAGCTTCCCGAACGCTCAGGGTGTTTGGTTCAGGGTTGTATCTAATTTAAGTGGTCCCAGTTCACCTTTGCCAGCAACATAAAAAGTGAGTGGAGAATGAGTAAACATACCTCCTTTTGTCATCAGAAACAGCTACAGTACTTTTCTGAACATCTAGGTCAGGGGTCGGCAACCTTTCACAAGAGGTGTGCCAAGTCTTCATTTATTCATTCTAATTTAAGGTTTCATGTGCCGGTAATACATTTCAACGTTTTTAGAAGGTCTCTCTCTAAGTCTATATTATATAACTAAAATATTGTTGTATGTAAAGTAAACAAGGTTTTTAAAATGTTTAAGAAGCATCATTTAAAATTAAATTAAAATGCAGATCTTATCAGTTTAGTGCAGTGGTTCTTAACGTGGGGTGCATGCAAGACATGCGAGATTTTTTTAGAAGGTAAATCATCGAAAACTCAAATTAAGCACAGGCACGCAAGTACAACTACTTTGTTTCTTCAAACCTATGTATTTATTAACATTATACATTAATGATTACTGTAATATACAAAGGTTTTAAGTTTTCAAGTTTTTAAGCTAATTGTAGCGTAATTTTTGATAAGGGCTGCAGAGCACTGGGCCCAGGCCAGGAGCAGAGCCCTGGGCTGGCTGCCAGTACCCCAAGCTGGCAGGAGGGCTGAGCAGGGCCAGAAGCCCGGACCCCAGCTGGCAGGGGGCTGGGCAGCTGGAACCCAAGACCAGCAGCGAGGTGAGCAGGGCCGGCAGCTGGTATCCCAGGCCGGCAGCAGGCTGAGCGGGGCAGATGGCTGGGAACCCGGCTGGCAACCCAACTGTCAGCGGGCTGAGCTGGGTGGCTCGCCCGCTGCTGGTCTGGGGTTACGCCGGCTTCTCCCAGCCGGGGTCCTGGCCACCGGCTCTGCTCAGCCCACTGTCGGGTGGAGGTTCTGTTCACTCAGACAGGCAGCAGGCTGAGCAGGGCCAGCGGACAGAACCCCAGACTGGTGGCGGGCTGAGTGGCTCAGCCCACTACCGGTCTGGGGTTCCGTCCACCAGTTCCTGCCAGCCAGGGTTCTGGCCGCCAGCCTGGGGAGTTCTTTTCACCCAGGCAAGCAGCAGGATGAGACGGGCTGGCGGCCGAGACCCCGGCTGGCAGCAGCGTGCCAGTAAAAATCGGCTCGGGTGCAGCTTTTGGCACGCGTGCCGCAGGTTGCCGACCCCTGGTCTAGGTTAACAAGGTAGACGCAAAATTGAATTCATGTATATCTAATGTGCGCATTACTCTGGACTCATAGGGGAGGCTGTGCGACAAATGCTGAAGATTAAATCAGAGGCTGGATTCTGTACAATTAAAAGCAGCAAATACTGCAGAAATCTTAAAATAATATGGCTTCGCTTCACAGTACACCCACAGATTTCAACAGATTTGCTTACATTAAAGCTTTCCTTCCACCTCTTGGAAGTTCTCATCTTTGAGTCCCTGAAAGAATGGACCGAGATGCCTCCAATATTTGATATAAGGGCTCTCAAGAACAACCTGTCAGTGGTAATACATAGCACTGTACCTTTAAAGAAAGGAAGGGGCATGTTTGGTACAAAGGCAGGAAAGCAGGATTAGGAGCAGCATGAGATAGTGCATGACTGACTGGAATGTGTCAGTAATTGTTGGGATGCATCTTCCAACAACTTGGACCAAAGAAAATAAATGATGGCTACCAATAAAAGGAGTTTAGCCTACATTTGTTCTGTGGATCAGTTTAATCCGACCAGACATTTGTAAAGGTGCCATGTGATCATGATCACTAGCTTTGAGGATGTACAGTGCAGAAAGAAAGCAACAAAGCCATCTAGGGATTCTGGGCACGAAGGATGAAAACCCTATCTCCTAGGTACCTATATGACCTCTGTTACCATAGCACCTGATCATGTCATAATCTTTAATGTATTTATTCTTATAACACTCTTGCTGTGAGATTTGGAAGTGCTATTATCCCCATTCTACAGAGAAACTGTGTGACCTTGAGTAAGTCATTAAAGTATGGGGCAGATCAAGGAACTGAACCTTGGCCTCTCAAGTCCCAAGCTAGCACACAAGCCATTGGAATATCATTCCTCTGACCCTGGTCATTTCTAATGACCAGTGTGAGTGCAAGGTCAGGTCATCCCCTTAGGTCTTTTCCTCTGCCAACCCTCCCTATGTCCAATTTCTATGATTTCTCATCTCTAACAAGAGGTCTGTAGTTACAGCTTGGTCCCTCGGGGTGTCTAATAGGTTTCATGTATGACCACTAGCTACATAAATAAAAATGAAGTTATTACAAAACTGCAAATATGGATTAATGTTCATCCTTTAACCTTGTGACCAGCTGAAGCAGAACGCTCTGGGAACAGTCTGAAGCATGGAAATCTTGGTACAAAACTAGGCTCTGAAATCTCTAAGGCAGGGACTGTCACACTTTGTTTCTACAGCACAATGAGTCCCTGATCCTGACTGCAAGCCTCAAGGGACTACTGAAATACAAATCAGTACATTTGGCTGGGTGACTGAGGAGCACACAGAGGGTCAAAAAATGACACTGAGGGCTGCAAATGGCCATCTTTATGAGCCATGCTCTGAATTACTGATGCTACATGTAGTCTTATTTTCACTGAGGCAGGGGCAATGCTAACGTTTATTTCTTCCTGGCTAGAGGAAAAAGTCAGCATATCTCTGGTTCATTTTTAGCCCTGTAGTTCACCTTTAAAGCCAAGGCTCCTGGTGAGGAAAGCAGACTCCAATACGTGCAGAATGCTGCTCTCATATAGAAAACATCATGGCCACAGCACCCCATTCCCAACCCCACTGGTTCATTAATCTGTGCCAGGATTCAGGGGCAGCCTTTGGTTTTTCAAGCCTTTCATGGATTTACTCCAGCTTCACTCGTGGACTTTGCCTTTTCTGCTCATTTAGCACGTTCCTCTCCATTCCTCATCATCATCTGGCCACTGTTGGCATCAAGGTCTTCTCTGTCCTTCCTGCCACCTGGAAAAGGCTCATTTTAAATCTCAGGTGAAAATACATCTTTTCCCCCTTGTCTGCATCTCTAAAATAGCAGAAGGAGCAACCACTGCAACTGAGGTAGTTTGTATTTAAGACTCACTCCCACCCACTCGATCCAGGGGTGTCTCCCCTCCCTCTGGCCTTGGTGAAAAACCGGCAGAGAGGAACCAGCCAGAGACTCCAGCTGGTCAGAGCAGCTGCAGAGGCAGCCAAAACAGGGACCTTTGGACAATCAGCTAACTTTCTACAGTTCTGACTGAACCACCTCTACCCTGTGCTAATTGGGTGTTTGTTCCAACCTTCTCCCTGCCTCCTCAGTCTCTTCGCTTCAGCGTCACTCCTCCCCTGCCCCACACCTTCATTCTCCTTCTCCCCTTCAGTTTATCCCTCCTAACTAAACCTCACCACCCACCCCCCACAAAAAAAGTCACAGAACTAACATGACATCCGCTGCCATCGCACTGCTTACTCAGCGTGTGCGATATCCCTTCCCTCACATGGCATGTCTTGTCTATTTCGACTGTGAGCTCCTTGGGGCAGGGACTGTCTACTACTGTGTGTTTGTACAGCACCTGGTCCAATAGGGCCCATTCTTGCTTCGTCGTCAGGCACTACTGAGATTAACAGGATGTTAAGACTTCCCCTGAAGCATTACTTGCAACTGCTTCAGAAGAATCGTAAAAGCCATCTCTGGACAGATGGGGGGCAGTGACCAAGAGTTGGTCGAGTTCAGGATCCTGACGCAGGGAAGAAAGGTTCGCACCAGGATACGGACCTTGGACTTCAGGAAAGCAGACTTCGACTCCCTCAGGGAACGGATGGGTAGGATCCCCTGGGGGACTAACATGAAGGGGAAAGGAGTCCAGGAGAGCTGGCTGTATTTCAAGGAATCCCTGTTGAGGTTACAGGGACAAACCATCCCGATGAGTCGAAAGAATAGTAAATATGGCAGGCGACCAGCTTGGCTTAACGGTGAAATCCTAGCGGATCTTAAACATAAAAAAGAAGCTTACAAGAAGTGGAAGGTTGGACATATGACCAGGGATGAGTATAAAAATATTGCTCGAGCATGTAGGAATGAAATCAGGAGGGCCAAATCGCACCTGGAGCTGCAGCTAGCAAGAGATGTCAAGAGTAACAAGAAGGGTTTCTTCAGGTATGTTGGGAACAAGAAGAAAGCCAAGGAAAGTGTGGGCCCCTTACTGAATGAGGGAGGCAACCTAGTGACAGAGGATGTGGAAAAAGCTAATGTACTCAATGCTTTTTTTGCCTCTGTCTTCACGAACAAGGTCAGCTCCCAGACTGCTGCGCTGGGCGTCACAACATGGGGAGTAGATGGCCAGCCCTCAGTGGAGAGAGAGGTGGTTAGGGACTATTTAGAAAAGCTGGACATGCACAAGTCCATGGGGCCGGACGAGTTGCATCCGAGAGTGCTAAAGGAATTGGCGGATGTGATTGCAGAGCCATTGGCCATTATCTTTGAAAACTCGTGGCGAACGGGGGAAGTCCCAGATGACTGGAAAAAGGCTAATGTAGTGCCAATCTTTAAAAAAGGGAAGAAGGAGGATCCTGGGAACTACAGGCCAGTCTGCCTCACCTCAGTCCCCGGAAAAATCATGGAGCAGGTCCTCAAGAATCAATCCTGAAGCACTTACACGAGAGGAAAGTGATCAGGAACAGTCAGCATGGATTCACCAAGGGTAGGTCATGCCTGACTAATCTAATCGCCTTCTATGATGAGATTACTGGTTCTGTGGATGAAGGGAAAGCAGTGGATGTATTGTTTCTTGACTTTAGCAAAGCTTTTGACACGGTCTCCCACAGTATTCTTGTCAGCAAGTTAAAGAAGTATGGGCTGGATGAATGCATTATAAGGTGGGTAGAAAGTTGGCTAGATTGTCGGGCTCAACGGGTAGTGATCAATGGCTCCATGTCTAGTTGGCAGCCGGTGTCAAGTGGAGTGCCCCAGGGGTCGGTCCTGGGGCCGGTTTTGTTCAATATCTTCATAAATGATCTGGAGGATGGTGTGGATTGCACTCTCAGCAAATTTGCGGATGATACTAAACTGGGAGGAGTGGTAGATACGCTGGAGGGCAGGGATAGGATACAGAGGGACCTAGACAAATTGGAGGATTGGGCCAAAAGAAACCTGATGAGGTTCAATAAGGATAAGCGCAGGGTCCTGCACTTAGGACGGAAGAACCCAAAGCACCGCTACAGACTAGGGACCGAATGGCTAGGCAGCAGTTCTGCGGAAAAGGACCTAGGGGTTACAGTGGACGAGAAGCTGGATATGAGTCAGCAGTGTGCCCTTGTTGCCAAGAAGGCCAATGGCATTTTGGGATGTATAAGTAGGGGCATAGAGAGCAGATCGAGGGATGTGATCGTTCCCCTCTATTCGACATTGGTGAGGCCTCATCTGGAGTACTGTGCCCAGTTTTGGGCCCCACACTACAAGAAGGATGTGGATAAATTGGAAAGAGTCCAGCGAAGGGCAACAAAAATGATTAGGGGTCTGGAACACATGACTTATGAGGAGAGGCTGAGGGAACTGGGAATGTTTAGTCTGCAGAAGAGAAGAATGAGGGGGGATTTGATAGCTGCTTTCAACTACCTGAGAGGTGGTTCCAGAGAGGATGGTTCTAGACTATTCTCAGTGGTAGAAGAGGACAGGACAAGGAGTAATGGTCTCAAGTTGCAGTGGGGGAGGTTTAGGTTGGATATTAGGAAAAACTTTTTCACTAGGAGGGTGGTGAAACACTGGAATGCGTTATCTAGGGAGGTGGTAGAATCTCCTTCCTTGGAAGTTTTTAAGGTCAGGCTTGACAAAGCCCTGGCTGGGATGATTTGATTGGGGATTGGTCCTGCTTTGAGCAGGGGGTTGGACTAGATGACCTCCTGAGGTCCCTTCCAACCCTGATATTCTATGATTCTATGAAAGGTGCTACAAGGTATTCTGGAAGGTGGCGTTGTAGACTATTCACTTGGCATCAGGGCTCATATTGCTGTATAATCTGTGTGCGATTTTTTATTTCCATTCCCCGCATAAGTTAAATTCCTCCTAATGTATTCCCGTCTCCCGCAAGTAAAATTCACTCCCAACATGCCCAGTCATTGCCAGCCATGCCCACAAGCAACAGCAGCCTTCCTCTTGCCCAGCAGCAGTTTCCCTCCTGCTTGAAAGATGCGGCTCAGACAAGCTCCAGTTCCCACTGGGTAAAATGGTTGTCACCATTCACTTTGATCCCTCTGGATGTTTTTGATATCCATTTAAGTATCCAATCCCTTTTTGAATTCCAGCCTCCAAGTCCTACAACCTAACACTCGCTAGCCGATTGTGGAAAGACTAGCATTTGGTCTTAACTCTTCCTCTGCAGAAGGGAGAGAACTTCCCAATTCAGCCACCTAGTAGCTTTTCTCTCTCCGACCCTTGCTACAATCACAGATATTTGAGATATGGGCGGGGGGGTGGGGGCAGGGGAGGATGTGAGAAGTATTCAGAATAATCTTCACATTAGCTCAGTTTTAAGACATATTTAGACTGAAGTTTCAGAAGGGGACAGGCAAGAAGAGATTGTGCAGAATGAACATTCAGTGCTCACTTAAATTCAGTGCACTTTACCATACAACGCTGTAAGAACTTGGGCAGCATTTGCTGAGCCAAACTGGCACCAGATACCTGTGAAGAGCACTCTGGGACTGCTCCGAGATAACCACAGCTGCACACAATCCTGTCTGGGTTACAAGGCACAGAGATGTTTAACCTAGATGATGCAATTCCACAGCAACACAGAAAAATCAATTAGACCAGTTAATGATACACTAGCATAACTAAGCACAGACCAAAACACTTGTTAAATTCCCCCAAAATGCAGCCTTTTTAGAAAGAGAAGCTAAGGAAAAGTAAAGGTTAATTATGGGGGGGGGGGTTGTTTTGTTTTAAAGAAAAACCCAAATACCCATGTTCTGCAGACATTAAGCCATTAAAGACAAAGCCACTAAATAGACTTTATTAGTCTATTTAGTGGATGCCCCAAAGTTTCTCCCTATCCATCCAATGTCACTGTGCCCAGATGTTGCTACCCTCAGAGTATTAGACTGTGACTTTATACCCGTGAAGCTAGGAAAGGCTGTCCCAGTTTACACAGCATGTACCTCTGTCAATTTCTCACCACTGGGTCCTACGAACTATCTGGAGATTCTTGATGTAAGCAAGGCCTGCAGGATTCCAGGAGGCTCTCACATTTCTAAGGGCTGGAAGGTATCAGCTTCAATGGATACTCATGGTAATAGTGAGCATCTTGAGATGGAATCTCATTGATAAGACAGACATCCTCAGCACCCTAAAACTGGGGGCCAATGTGCACAGCACACACAGCAAGAGTCAGTCCCTGTCCTGAAGAGCCTGCATTCTAAAGAGCCAAAGGCTGGGAGTGGAATCAGAGGCACAGAGAGATTAAGTAACTGACCCAAAGTCACACAGCAGGTAAGTGCCAGGGCTGATGAAACAATCATTCTGCAGTTCTTCTTGATCAGCAGGTTGTTTAAAGGACAACTCTCTATCGGAGCTTTGATGACCATGCATATCTTGGAGCAAATGTGCACCCCTTAAGCAATACACTTCAGAGGAGGAATAAACCCCACCCCTTCTGATCTAGCACTGCAGGGACATAGATCTGTTGGTTCTTGCAATTAATTAGAACCATTCTTCACTTCTTTCTAAAACCCCCCAAAACACAATTAAGAGCATCTTTAATGCATTCATTCCATGTGGCAGGAGGAATTGCTTTTAAGTGGCACTGTGATCCTGTGGATTGGACACTACACTGGGAGTGGAGAGAAATTCTATTCCAGCTCAACAGCTGCCAATTCACTGCACAACCACAGAATCAGAATATCAGGGTTGGAAGGGACCTCAGGAGGTCATCTAGTCCAACCCCCTGCTCAAAGCAGGACCAATCCCCAATTTTTGCCCTGGATCCCTAAATGGCCCCCTCAAGGATTGAACTCAGAACCCTGGGTTTAGCAGGCCAGTGCTCAAACCACTGAGCTATCCCTCCCCCCGAGTCACAGCTGTGGAGCCCCAGTCCTCTGCCGGCTGTGAAACATGTCCCCCTTTACAAGTGTTTTAAGATCTATGGTTGAAAAGCTCTGAAGAAAAACAGGAGCTCCCCTCCCACTTCCATTCAGATTGATGAGGAATTAGTGGTCAGTTTAGCAGATGGCTGAAGGTATGTCTACATTGAAAAGAAAAAACCAAAGAGTGTTCTTAACCCATGTTAGCTAACCTGAGTTAAAAAGCAGTGAAGCAACAGCAATTTGGCTTTTCACTCAGGTTAGGTGCTTGAGTTCAACCCCGGGCTCCTTTATAGACTTTAACTTGAGCAGTTTACATGCGGTGCCATGTCTTCACTGCTATTTTAACCCAAGACAGCAACCCGGGTTAGCTAACCCAAGTTATATTTGGGGGAGGGGGGCAGTGTTGACATACCCTCAAGAGCCGTGTCTCCTTGCCCTCCCTGTTCTCAAATGAAAAAAATTCTTTCTTGAAAGCAAAGAGCCCGGAGAGACCAACCAAAAGCAGTCTGGCCTATCTGAATCAGGCATTTCAGCAAGTAATTGCCAGGCGTTAATTTCTGAAATATTCGACACATACCAAAGAAAGCAATTCTGACACTCCCTACAGCTCAGGAAAGCTTATGCTCAAATAAATTTGTTAGTCTCTAAGGTGCCACAAGTACTCCTGTTCTTTTTGCGAAGATAGACTAACACAGCTGCTACTCAAACATGTCTCAGGTAGGCACTCAACTAATTCTTTCCTCTTCTCCCCCTCCCTTCCTCTGGAAAGGTAATGCAAGTAGCTTACATTTTGCTGAAAGATCAGACAGACACCTGAAATGTAGGGCCAAGGCAGCCAGTCAACGCCCTACAGGGCTGCTGTGCTGTCTCATGAAAGAAGCTGGAAAGACAAGATAGACTCTAACACTGAAACCAGGAATGAGAGACATGGCTAGTAGCTGATCTGGAATGTCTGACCCGTTCTCACACGGCCAAGCTGTGTGCAGAAAGACTCGATGATGTAGTAAGACGAGGCCCTGAAACATAAATCCTTGGTATCAGAGGCCCCGGTATGAGATCTAAGGCCTGAGCTAAAGTAATGGTCAAGATTTTGCTAACATAAAGCAAAGTTAAGCT